>NC_136063.1:2136183283-2137383283 GCF_964261635.1 Lissotriton helveticus | reverse complement strand
TCCCTTGCATAGATGAACAAATTGAGAAAGAATTGAAAGTGTGACATTTGTGTAACTGCTATCTCCCAAAGTGATGCAACATCCATTGACCATGTCTGGCCTTCCTCCCCATGCCTAGGAGAGATGCCTTCAGACATTTGCCTCGGTATTTGTCTGCTGTTGAGATCGTGAGCGAGGCAACCCCGCCTGAACGTCCAGATCAAGCATCTGAGCCTATCATCATTAGTGAATGATCAATTTACCCCTTAATTACCTCATACCACCCGATCTGGCAGACCAGTGTGAGCACCTCAACAACTCATTAAGTGAATAAGATGTTAATGTTGTTTGTACTTTTTATATAACAAAGGGGGAAAGGAAGTGTCTTTAAAGATTATGAGTGCAAGGGCCCTCACGGTTCTGGGTGGGCTTTAAACAGGAATAACGCAAGCTGCTGGGAGGTGTTAAGGTGTTGTTATTAAAGTCATGAGGCAATTGCGTGCAGAGTGTGATCATATGCTGAAGAATAAAGAAGTCTGTCCGTGTTTGACATGTTTCATTTGCATGCTTCCAGGCTGAGGGGGACGTTACACATACCATCTTGATGCAGCTGCTTATTCAGAGAATGCCTTCCTTAAAAGCTGAAACCTACTCTGTTAGCTGTACCACAGTCCTAGAATGACAGCATTTATTACCTCAGGGCTACCTGTTGGAAATGGCTCTGGTGGGGGCAGTGCTGACCCTCCTATGCTTTCTTCTTGGCATCATTTCCTTTTCTTTGTATTTTACTGGACCTTCCACACATAAGCTCTATATTCTTGTCACCATTGTTGTGCTGCATGTTGACATGCAGACCTATGCAGAAACCATCAGTAAATTAAGAAAAGGTTTATTGTAAATTGAATGGATAAATAAATGTCCCCACCATATGCAGATGTAGTTAGATGCTCAGCCTTGGTCTGTCTGGCTCAACCGCCTTCTAGGGAGCCCTCATAACCCTGACATTCCATCACATCACTGGGTAACCTGACAAGCAGGATACCACAGATATTCTTTTTTACCTGAACTTACATCTGAAGTTCTATGTCCTCAGGGATATGCACCTCTAAGTTTATAATGCATCTATTTGGCTTCTAGAATTTGTTTTGGTGATGTAGCAGTCCACATGCTCTCTTTGAGCAAAACAAATACACCTTACTTAATGCACAGTAGGGGTGACCAGTCATCCTGTTCCAGTGCCTTGTAAAAAAAGGAACTCTGTTTTGAGTACACATGATCTGGTTTTACTGTGCCACTGAGGTGGTAAAAAGTTATTACTAGCAGTGAGAAAATAAGTGTGATATGTTACCAGATATATTTTCCATGTGATCCAAGTTAAACAAAGAGCAGACTGTAACATAAATTTAGAGTCATGCCCTTGCCCACATGGACTATGGATGTGGTTCATTCTCAATGCCCCACCTAGTTTGGATCTCTCTGGTTGCCATTGAACAGAAGGCAACAGCACGACTTCAGGCTACAGCTCTTCATCCTCCAGACCAGCTGATCACAGGACTTCATTCTGCTTTCCAGTGTTGAGGTGTTAGAACTCATCAGCTCCAGAGTTCCGGTACCAACTTCACAGTTCTTTCTTTGGTACACACCGGAGATCACGATCCAAGTCAGATTAGTTAGTTAGGGGGTTCAGTGTGCTTGCTTAGTACACATTTAACATTTTGCTCGTAAAGGCCTTTTTGGGGTTTGGTGTGCAAACTGTAGGCTTGTACCTAGTACTAGAGTTTGCCTTGTGTTGCAGCATTCAAAACTCAACTGGTGTCATTCAGGTTGCTAGGTGTCTAGGCACGATAGATGCATAATTTGATTCTTAATATTCGTAGGCTTTCACCCTATTAGGTTTAGTTTATATTTCAGCAATACCACAGTTATGGGTTCGAACAAACCAGTGCATTAGTAATACAGCACTCTCAGCCTTATGTCTCAATGCATGTGATGGTGCGAGGTACATAAGATTTTGTGTGTACCCCATTCAGATCAATCAGCCCCATAGCAAAGTAATATATTAATTTTGATTGCTGTGTATAAATAAAAACACAGACATTACATGTGGGAAATGCTTTGCACTAACTGGTTTGATTAACATATTAATTATGTAAAACGCATGTTTAATTTATTTTGTGCATTTAAGTGCATGTAACATGTCTATGTTGTAATGTACAACTGTGCACTGCATGCTGCTTTTCTGCTTCATTTTTAATGGCTTGCAGTGTGATGCTTTTCTGCTAGGTAACAGTGTTAAAGGATAAATATTAGCACTGGTGGGTGGGGGGACAGAAAACACATATATTCTGTGTATTTACATTTTCTTTTAGTGTTTATCGTAGTTTTGGTTGGTTGCCAATTCCAAAATGGCTTCGCTTTTCCCGGTTCTGGGCAGTACAAAAAGCTTACATAATTTTGCTGAGAGAAGCTCGTCCATGCTCTGTGCTTCACTGAAAACTTAGCAACTTCAGCTGACTATATTCGAGGCCATTTGATATGAACGCTGGTGAGTGGCTGTGGGCCAAAATGATAACCACGAGAACAGCTGAATGTCTGCCAAGGATAAAAGTCAAATGCCTTCCAAAAATGACCACGTGGAAACAGCTGAATCACTGAAAATGAACATTTAAAGGCCTAATGATGAACCGGAACAGTCGAACTTGTATCTATCAGTTTGTCAAACAAAGTTGTTCACGGACATCCTGGAAGTTAAGAAATGCATGGACAGTCAAATTTGTATCTGTCATCTTTTTAATCAGGAAGTTATTCATGGACATCCTGAAAGTTAAAAAATACATTGTCGATTAACGAACATCCTGAGAGCTAATAATTGCAATGTCAAGACCAATCAGAGAAAGGGAAATGGCAAGACTTGAAACATTTGAGGGTAGAGAGCCCGCAAATACAGTATAAATATCAGAGCAAAATTGGGTTTTAATGTCACAGAAGCTGATCGCAGAGAGATGCTGATTGCACTGCAGCTGTTTGCAGAGATGCTGGGAGCCTGAAACTATGCCAGAATGCTCACTGATAGCCCCTGTAGGTTGGAGATCGTAACGGGACACTAGCCTGTGTAAGAAGTTGCACCCGAGGAGGCCTGGGTTAGTAAGTATAGATGAGGTTTATTACTGGGTAGGAAGGTTTTAGTGTAGAAATCTTTAGAATTAAATGCATGTGTTTTTAAATATGGTATTCTGATATTTTCATGAAGAATTCCTCTTTCAGTTACATGACCAAAGATTGATTGATCTTTTTATTTAGAGAATAATGGAATTAATGTGAACCTGAATTTTCTCTTCATGTCTTTTATTAAAGTTTTCTTGATTTATTTCCTGAATAAATGGCAATGCTTAGTGAGAATTAACAATAACAGAATAGATGCTAATTTTCTTTTATGCAAATTAATTACATAAAATCTTTTAAATGATGTCAGGTGTTTGTGATTCTTTTAGAGTCAATTAATTATGCAAATCAATGTATTGTTGTAGTGAGGTTAAGTTGGTCTTGACAATCACCATCAACTTACTCAACTAATTGGTCCATCGACCTAATTGGCGGGGTACATTGATGCATAGATTAGTTTAGTAGGATTATTGAGGCAAACAAATGTTGGTGTTAAAATCTGTGCTTAAAAGGTATCCTGTCATAGGAGAGAATTCACTCAACCCATTTTATATATATATTTGCAAGGGTCTGGTGTAAAGTGTGTGTGACTAGGTGTGTTGTACTTCTGTGTTATGGGCCCCACCGGAGTGACCTGGACCCTGGGTTGGTGATATTTCTGGGTGAGCGCTGCATCAGATAACTTGGTAGCAGAGGATGGTTCTTATTGACTAGTTTGGTGATTAGTGATGGTTATTTTTACTAGCTTAGTGTATATAAATCCCTATATTCAAAGGTTAATGTATATAGAATTTGATGTACAGAATTTATGACTAACATCCGTTGAGTTTGTATTATATTATATGTAGTCCTGAAAAGGCTGCCGAGGATTGCGTGAAGCTGGTGCCTCTGTCTGCAGGCAGAGGAAGTGTGGCAAGTGAAGTCGCACATCGCATAGTCTGTTTCAAAAAGTAGTATCGTCGTATACTGCAGTGGTATCGTCGTATATCACAAGTGGTGTTGTCGCACATCACAAGTTTAGGGACCTTACGTGTGAAAGGATAAATGCATAGCAAGGACAGCCTATAAAATCTTAGCTTTCGAGGACAGGGATCATTGTGTATCCTGATTTAAAACTTACTGCTGGGAGAGTAATAGAGCTTAACCCGAGCTTGAGAGAAGGGTAAAGTAGAGGAAGTGGTGCTACTTTATCGGCGAGTCTAAAAATTCTTTGGTAGAGAAGAGGTAAGCGCTGTATACTGGAAATACAGAATATTTGTACGACTGAAAATTCTATCACTTTATTTAGCGAAACAGACAAATGGAGTTGTTTTGTGTAAGTTACTAACCGATTCAGTTGTATATTTTGTAAATACGGCTTCTCGATAAACCTTGTAAAGGAGGGGTCAGTCGGCGCTGCAGAAGCCGGAGCGCTGTTGACGTCAGAAGTGTCGCGAAGGGATTGGTCCTTGTGAACAAGACAGAGTAAGGGCTGATTGGTGCATCAGCGAAAGCACCAAAGTAATTGGTTAAGCACTAAGAAGACGTATCTTGTTCTAATTGGTAAGCTAGTGTAAACCGTGCTGTGATAGGCTGGTGTTACGGAGCAGCAACAAAAGAGTGTGCAATCTTTTGAAAGACAGGAAATTAACAGAAACATGTATTATATTGGTAAAGAGAAGAAAGTTTCACTGTTTGGAAAGGTAACAAGATTGTTTGAGAAAGACAAGCCTGTAGTAAAACCGGAGTGGAAATTAGTTTTTTCCATGGGAACGCCTGTATCTCACATGCTAATGAAATATGACTGTCTCACTTGTTTGTGGGTTGAGGATTGGGTGCAATACACGAAAGGTGATGGTGTGCTTGCATTTCCTCCAGAAGGTTCTTTTAACCGCATCGCTGCTAGAGCGATTCCCCTGCTGTGCTGGACAGCAATAAAAACGGGTGTGGTCATGACGAGCTCAGCTCGCCATGAGCACAGGACCACTGTGCTGCATGAGCATGGAAGAGGTTAACATAAATGTTTTACGAAATTTGAGAGAAACAATCATGAAACTTAAGCCTACACCTAAACCTTCACAATTTGAAGTGTTAATGGAATGGGAAGGTGAGGTGTATAAGAGAGAACAACAAAGATTAGGAAGGGGTTATGATTTTGGTTTGGATAAACATCGGTATGAGAATATTGAGGACACAATATGTAGATGGGAGCAGGTAGATGTACCAAATGATTTGTTTCCTGTCAGGAGTATGGGAGGATCTACAGGAGATAAAAAGGAAGAGGAAGAGAAGCATTTTCAAATTTTAGACTGTAGATACAGTGACCCAAAAGATGAATTGCTAGATGACATTCTGGATAACAGATCACCTCCATATCAAGGGGAGTCTGCAACAGTGGTGCCAAAGGCTGCCAGCAGAAATTACAAACGTTTTCCAAACTGTTCCAGTCCCCATAGAGAGTAATGCAATACATAGACAGAAACCTGTTAAAATTAATAGTACAGTAACAAAGCCAGAAGTCCTTCCAATGAGTAGTTTGCAAGAAACACAAGTGATAAATAGGTCAAATAATAAAGAAGAAGAAAATGAATTAGCAGTCAAAACACGAGAATTATCTGTAAAATTAAAAGTACTGCCCACGAATATGGAAGCTTTAACAGTCCCAATGAATATAGATTCTGAAATTTGAGGTAGAAGAAGAACATTCACTGACCATACCGTTAAATGAGGTAAAACCAGATCCTAAAGGAGAATTATTATCTGAAAGTGTCAGGAATAAACTGCCTAGTGTGTACCAATTAGATACAACGACAGATCTGACAAAAGCTCTGACTTACGCAAATGGAACTGAGATACCAGCTGGAAAACAGACTGGATGGTTGCGGGGAATGGAACCTAGAGAAAGATTAAAAGAAGTCTCTTTGGGTCTGACAAATGAGGAGTTGAGAGAGAGCGTACAAACTGGCTATAGAAAAGATGCAGAACGCCAACAGATAGATATTGCAGAATTAAAGGTAGACATGGAAGAATTAAGTTCTGGAAAGGTAAGTATGAACAGATTAAAATGTTACCAGGATGTAAGTAAAAACATTACTGGAAAAATAAAAATTTGCAGGAAAATCTTGAAGAAGCTACCAGTGAGACAGGAGTAGATATTTCCAACTTCTTTTTCTACTTTTTCTACTCCTTGTTTTTGCACCTGGCACTTGTAAAAACAATCAGACTTTACAAAGAAAGGCATAGAAAATGTAAACAAAGCTGTAAGAAGAGCTAAAATTAAAGAATTGCTAAGAAAAAGAAAGAAAGTTGAAAAATGGAAGAGCAGGTGGAGAAACAAGAAAAAACGAATAGATGATAGGGCATCATTAGTAGTTCCTGCTGCTCACAAATGTGAAACCGACTACATTACCAGATGGAATTGGTTTGCAGATGAATTGACAAAATATTGCACAAAACAAGATTGTTCTTTGAATCAGACAAGGGCGAAGAAAGACACTTTTTCCCAATATCACATGCTTACTAACACAGTAGAAGAATGGGAAGAAGTGAGGAAATTGGAGGATCAAGCAAGTGATGAGGAAAAGGAAACATGGGTAAGAGAAGGTTGCACACAAAAGAAAGAAAATGATGTTTCGGCCTACGAAGATGAAAGAGCTGTTATGCCCAATAGTATGTTTGCCCATTTTGCACACATGTATCATGGACAGGCACACACAGATAGGGAAACTGATCTTGCCAACACAGTTATCAGTCTGATTTATGAAATACTGAGCACTAAAAAGAAACTACATTGTGCCTATTGTCCAGAAGCTTCTGGAGTTGATGAACAGGTGATTGGCACAATGAAGATTGAATTAGCAAAAATGTGTGATTCCACTGTCTTGAAATGGCTGGATGTTTTGCCCCTAGTTCTAGTGACATGAGAAATACAAATGATAGAAGGACAGGTTTAAATCCTTACAAGATACTAATGGGACAAGCAATGAGAAAAGCATATATACCTGATCAACAAGACAGGCCACTGAGAAATAGACTACAGATTTTGGATACATGTTCAGAATCAGGTGCTAAGCAACCAGAAGCAGGTAACACAAGAGAAACAGACTGTAAAACTGGTGATTTGAGAGTGCACAGCATGTGTAAGACTTAATGATTTTTCACCTGACAACAATTTAGAAAGTACTACAGAAATAAGACAACAGACACAGAGACCAAATCTGAAGTACAAGTCACTGGAATGGACATATATGGCACTTCCTGATATACAAGAGGAAGCGGATAGCCAGGAAAGTCTGAGAGTGACTGTACGAGAGGTGGTCAAGGAAGAAAAAAATTCAGAAATACTGAGAGTTATCCTATCTGACACTAGAAGAGGAAAGGATAATCAGGAAAATCTAAACAAAGACTGTGAACCTATAGATAAGGATGATTTACATATGCATGTAGGGATTACTTAAGGTCACCCTAACAGTGTTAACTTAGATACCATAGTAAATATAACATGTTTTGCTTTAGGTATAAGATGTGTTTATGTTGTATCGTTTTGTAACAATGTACCAATAGTTGCCACCAGTAGATAGAATTGCACTTCATAAGGATAAGTACATTTTAGAATTAGAACTAAAGATAACATTTTTGTCAAGAACAAGGGAAATGAGAAAGAAATTTGCTGAACTAACAAACATTATTGAGAAGAAGTGTCTTATTGAATAATATTTAGTGGGACATATGGGTGGTCTTGGGTTTTTGGTGAGGATTCACAAACCGTTTAAGGTATTCAGGATTTGTGATCATCAAAGGAGGGAATTGATGGTGCGAGGTACAGACGATTTTGTGTGTACCCCATTCAGATCAATCACCCCCATAACAAAGTAATATATTAATTTTGATTGCTGTGTATTAATAAAAACACACACATTACATGTGGGAAATGCTTTACACTAACTGGTTTGATTAACATTAATTATGTAAAACGCATGTTTAATCTATTTTGTGCATTTAAGTGGTATAATAATGCATGTCTATGTTGTAATGTACAACTGTGCACTGTATGCTGCTTTTCTGCTTCATTTTTAATGGCTTGCAGGGTGATGCTTTTCTGCTAGGTAACAGTTTTAAATGATAAATATTAGCACTGGTGGGTAGGGGGACAGAAAACACATATATTCTGTGTATTTACATTTTCTTTTACTCAACTAATTGGTCCATCGACCTAGTTGGCGGGGTACATTGATGCATAGATTAGTTTAGTAGGATTATTGAGGCAAACAAATGTTGGTGTTAAAATATGTGCTTAAAAGGTATCCTGTCATAGGAGAGAATTCACTCAACCCATTTTATATATATATATTTGTAAGGGTCTGGGGTAAAGTGTGTGTGACTAGGTGTGTTGTACTTCGGTGTTATGGGCCCCACCGGAATGACCTGGAACCTGGGTTGGTGATATTTCTGGGTGAGAGCTGCCTCACATGACTTGCTGCAAAAAGGCAAAGCGGATTCTGGAATCTGCCATAGAGAGTGTATACTAGTATAGGAGAATATTTCTGTATAGAGACTTTGTTAATAAAATTTCAGTTGTTGATTTAACAGATCTGTGATAACAGTGTTTATATTATTTTCACAGCACAATTAAATATCAATAGACAATAAATACTGAATGCTTTAAAGAGAGGGCAGAAAAACTTTCTTTAGACAGTGTAAGCAAATGAGGAATTTCAAGGTCCATTGTGTAAATGCACACTGATCCTTAGTGAAATAATGATTGCAGTATAACTGTTTCCATTTTAGCAATCTTAAACCCAATATATCAGTCAGTCAAAAAGCTTTATTATCGGTTAAAAACCATAAAAGCACATGTATACAAAAATTTGGGATAAGAACATACCGTTAACAACAATACAGTGCACTCAAGGTAGCGGACAATACTCCTAAAATGGTTTAAAATACAATATTTAAAACATGGCAAAATCCGATACAGATTAATATAAAACAAAAAAATGGAAAAATAGGTTGGTCCCTGCGCGTATTGTTATTAGGGATACCTTCTGGATGACAGTAATTATGCTAGCGCAGTTTGGCGTTTTTTGATTTTGGCGCCTCTTGCGCACCACATAGACAACAGGTATCTGGAGGTTGCAAACACGATCAGGGGGGTGGTGCCGTATTTTAGTATTCTAAATACCTCCCTATAATCCCTGAGACCCCTGGACATACATAGTTGGACAATCCATTTTGCTCTGGCCTTAGAGTAGAAAGGGCAGAAGGGCAGAACGTGCAGATCCGTCTCTTCACTACTTTCACACCCAGGGCAAGAACTCGGTACACGGGGAGCGTTTGACCACTTGTTTGTCACAGCCCTCACCGGGAGTATTCCATGTCTAAATTGGGCATATAACTTCTTTGCCAGTAAGGGCTAGATATCGTCCAGGAATTTCTCAAATTCATAGTTATCCTTGACCTCCAGAAATCTATTGGTAAGCCTACCCAGAGATGGATTTGATCATGTGAGGTCCATTCGATATTGCTTGAGTACAATGACCAACGACCTCTTAGTGGTCAGGGCGCAGGTTGCCTCGGGAAAGAGCCACAAGTCTCCCCTACCCAGTGCGTGACAGAGCTGCTTAACATGTTTAAGCCACACCCCTTATGGTCAAAAAGTCCCTTGGGTCCTCCCTATAACTTAGGAGCTCTGGAGTAGATCAGAGCCGCCTCCAGTACAGCAGAGGGCGATTTGAGGTGACCTCCTGTATGGGGGCCAAACCTAAATCTAACCGTAAAGGGGTCAAAGGTGTGCTCTGGGGAAGTCTCAATAGGCGCCTGATGAAACTATTCTCGGTGGTGGGCAGGGAGGGGGCGCTAACGTGGCCCCATAGCTCTACTCCATAGAGCGCCCCACCTCTCGCCTGAGCCTTGTAAATTTCCACTGGCGGTCCCAAGGATTTAAATGAGCACTCATTATAAACCTTTAGAATACCGCCAGAGGATTGGGCCAGCTTGATATTTGCCTTCACCATATGCGACCCCCATTCCATCCTGTTGTTTAGTGTTACCCCAAAGTAGTCGAAAGTGGAGACTCTTTCCAACACCGAACCATCCATGTGAGGGTGGGGGCAGTTGGATGATTTTGCGTTAAAAACCATATATTTGGTTTTGGAAAGGTTGATCTCCAGATTTCTAGATCTACAAAAGGCGCAAAACGCCTCCAGTGTTCGCTGTATACCCACAGAAGATTTTGATAGCAAAAGGGTATCATCAGCGAACATCAGGGCTGGTATCTTGTAGGCTGCTAAACTAGGAGAATCTAGATCCCTTGCTCCCATTAGATGTTCAATCAATCCATTAAGGGACAAGGAAAAGAGTGTAGGGGTCAGCACGCACCCCTGCCTCACACCCTTTTCCACCGGAAAGGGAGCTGAAAGCTCCCCATTCCTCCCATACCTCACCCGTGCAAAAGTGCCTTGATGCAGACGTTTGAACAGTTGGTACAGATATACCGGAGCGCCCATCTCTAACAATATCGCCCAGAGCGTATTCCTCTGTACCAAGTCAAATGCGGATCAAAGATCCACAAAGATCAGGTAAAGACTACCAGCCCCCAAGGTCACCGTCTTCCAGTAGACCAGCTGGAGTCTAAACAGTTGGTCGACTGTAGAGAACTTAGCACGAAAGTCCGCTTGGAGGGAGGTTAGGATGTGATGTTCGTCCATCCAGCTCTGCAACCTCATTATTAAGAGGCTGGCAAACAGTTTCTGCAAGCCATCAATGAGACTAATAGGGCGGTAGTTAGCCGGGTCGAGTGGGGAAGTCTTTTTATGGATGGGGATGATCTGTGCACCCAGCCAGGTTGGGGGAATCTCTATGCCATGTAAGATGGCATTAAAGTATAGCAAAATATAGCGAACCCATACCTTCTGTTCACTCCAAAATAGATCTCCAGGGATCCTATCCAGACCCAGAGCCTTCCCGGAAGACAAGCTTCGAAGGGCCGCCTGGATTTCGAGCATAGTGCAAGGTTGATATTCAGGATCCTTAGCATCCGATAATGCTAGAGCAGATGTACTCTTCATTGGTGGAACTAGGTCTGCTGGGGATGCGGTGTCAATGTGGGAAAAGAGAGGCTTAAAGTGGGCTATCCAGACCTCTTCGCTCAGGTTGGGTATTATAGCGCACGACCCCTCTGACGAGCCTGTCCTAACTAGGTTTCAGAAGGCCCTGTAGTCGCGTCCATTCAGGGCTTCTTTTATGCTTTCCCATCTTAAAGCCTCCCATTCCGACTTGGACTCCGTAATTATACTTTTGTAAGTGTGTCGAGCCCCTCTAATACTCAGCAGAGAGCCGGTTTTAACCTCCCTAACAAGAGCACGTTTAGCCGCCCTACAGTTATTGTTAAACCATTGGGCCTGTTTTTTTGCCCGTGGCCTCTTGTTGACTGTGGTGTAAAAATAATCGGCCAGAATAGAGAAAAGATTAGTGTGGTTATGCTCAAGCTCCTGGAACCTAGGAGTTCGAAGGCCTCTGCTAGGGAGCAGGCAGCGTATTGATATAGCTCAGCTATTTTATCAGGAGCTAACGCAAACTTGGCCCACCTAATACGTCTGCCACCCGCCACTGTGATTAGATTCGAGTCAACGAAAGTCTCCAGTGCCCCCAATTCATGTTGGTGTCCCAGTGTATATTTTAATTCTAGTGACAAAAGATTGTGGTCACTGTCTACCCTATGAATTACAGTGAAGGCCCTCGTTTGGGACCAAAATTCCACATTGACCATGATATAGTCAATGGTTGTGCTTTTCCCCCCTCTGTTATAGGTGTTCTTCCCTGGGACATCAGGAGGGAGTCTACCGTTACAGGCTCTGAGGGAATGGGTTACTAGAAGCTTATTGATCTGGAGGGCCAAAGGCGTTAAGCGCTTTGCCGGGTACACGGAGCACTCCTGAATGTGCCAAATGGAATCCTCATCTAGAGTTACAGAAGGGATCCCAGCCAGGGGTTCAAAGTGGCAATTAAAATCACCCCCGATAATTCTATGTATCGGTGGTGGAAATGTAGAAAGAAGTTCGTCAAGAGGCTCTAACATAGATAACCCCAACCGGTGGGGAATAGGGCGCAAATACATGTTAATAACCACCACCGTCGAACCATCCAAATATTTAGATACAATACAGAGAATATCCGGGGAGTGGGAATCTATTACTTTAACTGAGTACCCCAAATGTGTGGCTACCCAAATACACAATCCCCCTGAAGGTCTTCCCCTGGGTCCCTGCACAGCCGGTATATAGAATGTTGCAAAGCCCACCCTTGAGGGGGCAGTCAACAGCCAAGTCTCTTGGAACAAGCACAAATCGTACTTGTCCACCAACTCACCCCATTCTGGATTAGATAGCTTAGAACCTAGCCATGCTAAGTTCCAGGACCCAATTAGAGATCTACGGGATTCAGCCCTTACGGGACTAGTTATAGTGGATGTGAGCACATTAGAAGGGGGAGATCCTATATGGATATCCGGCTCCATTCCAACTCCTAAAAGGGTAGTGTTTAAGCTTAAACTTAATGGGGTCGTTGTCATTCCATCTTTCTTGGTCCTAAAAGTCAACTGGGGTAGGCACTCCTCAGCTCTCTTGCCCTTCTCCACAGGACAATCGGCTACATTGGAGACTATTTCATTGGGCCCCGGTTGGTAAAGTAGTCAATCCACAATATTCAAGGCACTAAAACTATTGGCTACGGGTATATTATGTTCTACTTCCTATACACCATGGTGGAAATAAATTGGTGCAAGCCCGCCCGGTGCTAAATCTCGTGAGTAGAAATACCCCAGGGGGAGAGGATTGATTGAACCCGGGTTACGAGGACCTCCCCACTCAAGGATGTGATTGACCACTCTGGGATCCCTGAAATTAACTATCACACAATCTTTGGGTTTAGTCCCCAGCCAGCTAACTCTTCTAGCAAATGAGATTTCTCCCTAGCCCGATCTCATTAATGGTCTGTATCTGTTCAGCCAGAAAATAATTTTGTTCTTCAACTCGAGGAATTTTTCACCTCCCTCACCTGACAGCAAATGAACTCCTGTTAAAACCACCACGTACGGAGAAGCCTCAGGTGGTAACTGGGGGCAAGGTGGAGATTGTTGGATTACATTGCCGGAAGCTTTCATAGCAGGGTTTTGAGGCGCCAGACCCCGGTCTGGCCGCTGCTTACTAATGGCTTTTGGATTAAGAGATGGGTCTCGGAGAATCAGGCTAGCTGTATCTGGGTGCACCCTGGGTGGAATAGCAGGACCGGGAACAGTAGTGTCAGGGGTACGTTTACGCGTATTTATTGGAACCAATCCCTGTGCCAGGTTGTCTGATCGAGGACCTTCATTTAGGCTATGACCTTGGGTTGCCTGCTTAGTATTGCCTAAAACCACTTTCACAGTGTTATTCCCAGTTGGAGTGGGTAGCTGTTCACCTCCTCCACTTTTGTTATTTATCAATGAAACTACTTTATCAATTCTACTCGTCAAGGTTTTAAAATGAGAATTGATAAGCTGTTCCATTTGGGCTTGGAAATCAATTAATATATGAGTAGTTCATACCGGGGGTGCTAGGGTGGAAAAGGGGGGCCTGACTCTGCCTCTGGAGCATCTAGGGTAGATATAGTTCTCTTGGATACTTTTTTAAGTGATTTCGGCTTCTTAGTTCTAGAGCGAGGCTTTGGTGCCTTTGTGGCTGCCTCAGGAACTAAAGACGATGCAGGATTAATAGGAAAGCTAGCATCTGGCACGATCTGCACACATGAAAGCTCAGCAAAAGAAGACACTAGGATCGAGTCAGGAGAGTTAACAGTGGCTAAATATACGCTCCCGGTTGGCAGAGGGGGGGGCATAACAGGTGTAAGTGAAAGACGTCTTTCAGCGTTCTCTATAGCCGACGCAACCACCCCTATTGTTTTTTGTAACATTTTGTCGATGGCTGTTAAACTCGGGACTGGGGTTGTTGAGGCTGCTTTTTGCCTTGTAAGAGGGCGAGAGATTGGGGGATTAGTTTTGCCCATGGTACTCAGCGTGAGATTCTTGGAGATGTAAGTTTACAGAGGCTCAAATTAACAATTCAAAATAAATTAAGAAAAGAATAAACTGATCGCTAAAAGATAATAAGGCCCCAAAACACAATTTCAATAGTCAATATAAAAATGTCACTTTAGAGCCAAGCTTTGACTGAATAATATAGTGATTACCACAACAAGAGGTTCCAGTCCAATCACTGCCCATCCAGCCTAGAGGGGTAGCCCTGCCCGGCCTCCTTTGGCCCCTGACGGCCACAGACGGCCCGCCCTCTGCCCGGGCTAAGCCCGGCGACCGCCCGTGCTTGTCCCGCGGTGCGGGAATCTGAAGATGAATATAAGCCCCGGCAGGTGAGGTGGGAGGGGCTGCCTCAATTGGCCGCCCACAGCAGTTCACAAGACAGCGCGGCGTCTCCCGCGAAGCGGGAGGCGCAAGGGTAGATGTAGCCCGGCAGGTGAGGTGGGAGGGGCTGCCAGTATGCTCAGCGGCCCCCGCTGGTCCTGGGCTCTCGAGTCCTCAATTGGCCGCCCACAGCAGTTCACAAGTCAGTGCGGCATCTCCCGCAAAGCGGGAGGCGCAAGGAGTAGATGTAGCCCGGCAGGTGAGGTAGGAGGGGCTGCCGGTATGCTCCACGGCCCCCGCTGGCTCCTGGGCTCTGGAGTCCTCAATTGGCCACCCACAGCAGTTCACAAGACAGCGCGGTATCTACCGTGAAGCGGGAGGAGCAAGGAGTAGATGTAGCCTGGCAGGTGAGGTGGGAGGGGCTGCTAGTATGCTCCGCGGCCCCCGCTGGTTCCTGGGCTCTGGAGTCCTAATTTGGCCACCCACAGCAGTTCATAAGACAGCGCAGCGTCTCCCGCAAAGCGGGAGACGCAAGGAGTAGATGTAGCCCGGCAGGTGAGGTGGGAGGGGCTGCCGGTATGCTCCTAGGCCCCCGCAGGTTCCTGGACTCTGGAGTCCTCGATTGGCTGCCCACAGCAGTTCACAAGATAGCGCGGCCACAACATTTTGAACTTTAAGGGGACAAATACCAGCCATGTGTAGAAATAAACATTGGTTGGCCCAGCCCAATTGCCTCCAGACTCTGACGAGCATGGACGGGCCCCACACTTTGCCCAGGCCAATATATAACATCAAGCACAAAGGACATGAAAAGAATATGGACAGGTATCTAAAAGATCCCAAGGGCGCATTTTGTTATGTTATGTTATGTTAACATTACTTGTAAAGCGCAAACAGCTGCCCCAGCGAAGGGGTGACAGCAAAGCAATTGACATGACGGATGGACCAGAAGATAAGACTATGGTGCAGGAAAAAGGTGGGTTTTAATGGCCTTCCTAAATTCTAGATAGCTGTTGAGGCCCTGGATGTGGACTGGAGTGTATTCCAAAGGAGGGCAGCTCTACTGCGGAAGGAGCGGCCTCCTGCGCGGACTCTCTGTGTTCGGGGAAGAACTACCAGATGTTGACCCTGTGAGCAAAGATGGCGTCAGGGAACATAGGGCAAGATAAGTTGTGCCAGGATGTCGGGAGAAGACAGTTTCAAGGCTTTAAAAGCGATACAGAGAGCCTTAAATTCAATTTGCCTGACCACAGGCAGCCAGTGTAAGCGCCGGATGGCACTAGACACAGAGAATGGACCTGCGCAGACCTAGAAGGGTCGTTGCTACAACATTCTGTACCCTTTGAAACCTCAGGATTTCCGCCTTGTTAGACCCAAGATATAACAAGGAGGCATAGTATAGTCTTGATAAAACAGACGCCTGAATGATGATCTCCATGACTCTCCCATTTGTCCTTTTCTATACTCAGTTGGGTCACTTGCCATATGAAACTTCATAGCAGTAGTTGATATCACTTAAATATTTATAAAGCGCGAATGTTCCCCCAGCAGGCATCTTGGCGCTTTAAACATGGTTACTGAAAACGTAGAAGAAAAACTTGCCTGCAAGGAAAAAATACAGATAAAGTCTGTTATTTGTGTCTCACCTATCTGTGTAAAAGTAACATGTTCATGCTTTTTCTGAAGCATTCCAGATTTGAGTTTAATCTCAGAGAGTTATGGAGTTTATTCCATATCTGTTCAGCCTTCACTTGAAAAGATCTCCCATCAAATCTGGGCACACAAACCAGGTTTGCTGTAGAAGATCTTTAGGATCTTGAGGGTTTATAGTTGTCTTGTGTTCTGTGGTGTAAAAAAGGTTCTTAGGTCAATGCCCAGTAAGAACTTTGTGGATAAGACACATGGTCTTAAAGATGCATCTTTCCTTAACGTGCAACCAGTGGAGTACTTTCAAGGTTTTGGTTGAGGAATTGAACCTAGTTTTGTTCAGTGCTAATTTAGCGGCTAACACTTGAAACCTATAAAGTTTATTGAGCAGGTAGTCTGGTGCTCCAATCTGAAGAGTTACAATAGTTTAACATGTTCAGAATTGTTCATTGTACTACCAGCTTCCTGGCAGATTGAGGTAGTTTTCCACGAGTTCCTCAACAGTCCCAGACATTTAGCCACTGCTTTATTAGCATGCTTCTCAATAGAAAGTTTGTTGTTGATCAAGACCCCTAAGTTTTTAACTGACTGAGCAGAGCTTGGGCTAGTGTTCTTTGACTATGACCAAAAGTTACACGGCAGTAGAGACTGTACTTTGACTGGGGAGCAGCACCGAAACTCAGTTTTACTACAGTTCAATTTAAGAGTGTTCATATTAAGCCATTTGACCATCTCCGTTAAGCATGTATTGAGATTTCCAAGCTGAACTGGGTCATTATTGCCTATGGATAGCTTGAATTGGGAATCATTAACGTAGTTTACAAATAACACCCCAAAAGATTTAATCATGTTCAGTAGGGGCCGGAGGTAAGTATTGGACAGGATGACACTTAAAACTGATCCACGCGGACACCATGAAGAAATGGTTTAAATTCAGAGACATAAGGGGGAGAGCTATTGCCTGGACTCTATCAGTAAGATAAGAGTCAATCCAATTAAGAAGAAACAAATTACTTACCTGTAACTATAGTTCTCCAATATTGGAAGCTTTCATAGATTCACAAAGATATCAGGCAGGAGGGTAGACAGGGGTGGCTCACCTTAGCAAAACATATGACGAAGTACTGCTTGCCCCACCGCTGTGTCATTTAGACTTGCTGAGTACAGGCAGTAGTGTCTGGTGAATATGTGCCTATTCTTCCACGTTGTAGCTCTGCAAATATCTGGAAGCAACACACCTGCAGACAAAGCTGCAGATGTCGACACTGCCATCGTGGAGTGTGTTCAAACTCTTGCAGATAGCGGTCTTTCTGCTTTGTGGTGACAGAACTTTATGGCATTTGCAATTCATCTCGATATACTTTGTTTAGAAAGAAGGCAACCTTTCTGTGGCACACTAAATGCAACAAATAATTGAGATGTCTTACGAAAAGATTGCGTGTAATGTAGATTAAATTTCAAGCAACGCCTGCCATCAAGGGAATGCAGAGCTCCCTCTGCTGATGTCGTTGGATTCGGGAAGAAAGTTTTAAGCACTACCGTTCGTTTAGGTGGAAATTCAAGGGAACCTTGGGAATGAATTTCGGATTTGTGCATAGCTCCATCTGTTTTGAGTTGTAAAAAGTGTTCCTCTATCACGAAGGCCTGAATCTCACTAACCCTTCTGGCAGATGTCAATGCAAGGAGCAAAGCCAATTCCCAAGGCAGGAATTTTATATCCGCTGTGTTAATTGGTTCGAATGGGGGTTTAATTCGCTGTGAAAGAACTGTGTACAATTGCCATAATGGAGGTGGAGGTCTAACTGGAGGGAACATTAGAAACAGTCCCTTAAGAAATTCTCTTACAACTCTAGATGACCATAGAGATGGGGAAAAAAGTGATCTCCTATATCTGCAAATGGTCGCTAAATAGACCTTTATCTAGCTTTGGGCCAAGCCCGATTTTGCTAGCTGAAGGAGGTAAGGTAAGATCTGTTCCGGGGAGGAAGATAGTGGATGTATGTTCTCTTGATGACACCAAATGCAGAAGCGTTTCCATTTGAGACGGTAAGTCCTGTTGGTACTTTCTACCCTTGCCTTAGCTAAAACACCTCTACATTCACTAGAGATGTTCAGATGATGGAACTCATTGTGTTCAGGAGCCATGCCGACAAATGTAAGCTCTTGAGATCTGAGTGAAGAATCTGACCTTGGTTCATTGTCAGGAGATTGGAGCAATGAGTATCAGCCTGCATGGTTCGGTTCTCATCTTCCTGAGAAGCCTTTGAGGAATGGGAGGAAAAGCTTAGGCAAAGATGCAGTTGAAAAGGTGTTCCTCCATGATCCCTGTTGAGGATGCCACCATGAATAGTTCCAGCATATGCGGTTCTGGTGAGTTCCAAATAGGTCCAATTTCGGACTACCCAAATCCGGAATATGCCCTGAAATGTTTTGTAGTGAATCTTTCATTCGTGACATGCTCTTGTCAACTTGCTTAGGGTGTCTGCAATTGTATTCTGACATCCTGGAACCTGTTCCGCTCACAAACGGATTCTGTGAGCTATGGCCCATTCCCATAAGATTCGAGCCTCCCTGGAGAAATGACGAGACTTCGTACCTCCTTGCTTGTTTATGTAATGCATAGTTGTTGTATTGTCTGAATTTGAGTGTGATTCCATTTGCCGCTTACTTGGAGTTACTGGAGAAAAGCTCCCCATCCCTCTAGGGATGCATCCGTTGTAACCACTAGCGGAGCAACTTCCTGATGCAAGGAAAGCCCCACTGACAGATGGTCCTTGTTTGTCCACCATCCTAGGTTTTACACTAGATGAGAAGTTACAATGACAACGTCGTCAAAGGATCCTTTTGATGGGCCCCAGGCTTATCCAGTTCTTTCTGAATCGGGCGCATCTTGAAACAGCAGAAAGGAACTAGCGGTATGCAAGATGACCTCGTTCCCAATAGGGATTTGAAAAGTTGGTCCGAAAGATACTTTTTTCTTTTTATTGAATTTGCCAGATTGAGAAGTCGTTCCTGAAGCTCTTCTGCAGGACTCGCCTTTAAGGAGACTGTGTCTAAATAAGCCCCTAAAAAGATTGTTCTCTGAGACGGAATTTGATTTGATTTCTGTAGGCTGATCTCCTGAAGAGAGAGATGCATACTTTTGTTGAGTGTATTGCTGCTTTTTTGGATGGAGCCTTGATCAGTCAGTCGTCCACATATGGAAAGACTTGATGTTGTTGCTGTCTGAGGAATGCTGCGACTGGCGCTAGGCATTTGGTAAAAATCCTGGGGGCTGACTTTAGACCAAAGGGAAGTAGAGTGAATTGGTAGTGGCGTCCGGCTACTACAAATCTTAGGTATTTCCTGTGTTTTGGGTCAATAAGAATGTGGAAGTAGGCATCCTGGAGATCTAAGGTTGTCATAAAATCTAATTTGATATAGTAGCTTCAGCACCTCCTGCAATGCTATCATTCGGATCGATTTTTTGAAGGTCCAAAATCAGTCTCCAGTGCTTTAACTTCTTTCTGACCAAGAAATTGGAATAGAAACCTGTTCCCCTGCTGGACAATGGTACACTTTTTATCGCACCCTTTTGAGGCATACTCCTGACTTCCTGCTAAAGTGCTTTAAAATGCCTGTGGGGAGAGATTTTTGGAGGAGTTGTAGGCGGTTTCTGGATAAACTCCAGGATATGTCCGAATGACCCACTGGGCCGTAGTGATGGACTGCCATTGTTGGAGGTGATGTGAGATTTCGCCTCTTAGGCAGGCAGAATGAATAGGACTGTAGTGTATCATTGTCGACGGTTGGTATCTTTGCCAGCTCGTGTCGTTTTTCCCCTATTTGATCGAATGTATGGTGATTGAGGTGGCTGCCTCTGATGGTACTGAGGCCAGTACGATTGTGAATGTAAATGTAAATGTATGTGTCTTGTAAAGCGCACTGCTGCCCTGAGGCGTCGTGGCGCTGTAGACCGCTGGGGAACCCGTCCTGGCTATCCCTGTGAGATGGTCCCTATTGGGTATCTCCAAGGTGAAACCAGGCATCCCCGGCGAATGTGGGGGGCCGTTGTAGAGATGAGGCAAGCTAATGCCCAGAGTTGCCGAGTGTATTCCCTGGTTAGAGTAGGCACCGAGGCGAGAATTATCGAGTCCGCTGACCATGGTCCACGACCTTGCCGCATCGGGAATTGAACCCTGGTCCCGGGCCGTTCTCTGCTTCCAGGTCTGCCGCCTCTAACCAGTGAGCCACACCACTCCACTGATTGAGATGTGGAAGAGTACGCTGGGTAGCGATATTGCTGATACCCACCTCTATACAATGGTTGTCCTCTTCCCCTAGAACCACGAAAAGGAACTCTTTTGAATTGGAGCATCCTCAACGACTTGGCAGTATTGGTGTCTTCCTTGAAGGTTTTGAGGACCTCTTCCACCTGGGTACCGAAAAGAGCTTCCCATAATATGATAGATCCAGTATCTTATTCAGGACTTCAGGACGGAAAGAGATGGCTTTAAGCCTTCCTTGCCTGCGCAAAACTGCAGCTCCAGCTAGCTGTCTAAAACCCATTACAGCGACATCCATAGCTGAATCAAGTATTTTGTTTGAAGCCCTAAATCTTTTTTGCTTCTTGTTGGAAAATGGGTTATTGGTAGGGGCAAATGTAGTTCTGCCACTGGCAATAAGGCCACTAACACATGGTAGGACTCAGCATAGGTCTTAGAACTGTATTCCTATGCTCAACCTTTAGTAGCTTGGCTGCGAGCAGACAGGTTTAACTTCAAAGACAGGTAGTAAAGCATTTAAAAACACCACTTCAGTAAATAATTAAGACACAACACAAAATAAAAATCCAACACCAATCTATAAAAATAGGTAATATATTTATCTTTGAAATGACACCAAAATGAAAAAAATCCACTGGAGGGAACCAGCGATATGAATTTTAAAGACTAGTAACTTTCTAGTGCTTAGAAACCAAAAGTGCCCCTTTTAGTCATTTTGTTTTCTCTGACCGGTACACATCTTTAGAAAATGTTCTGGAGAATCTCACCACTGTGTTGTGCCGCCTTCTCAAGCAGGCGGGGTCCCGTTAGAACTCCTTCCTGAAGTTCTGCTTGCGGGTTCCAAATTATCCAACACACGGTTCTGGAATCTCCAAAAGGGGCCTTGAAAGTCTGAAACTTCAATTCCGAAATCCACTTGAACAAAACCATTACAAATCCACTGGTACTCCAGGCTGGGAATTCTTTGTGGGGTGTCCATGTGAGCTCTGTTAATTTCCAGTTTGCCGGGATTCCACTCTTTAGTCCTTTTGAAGCAGGTTTGATCCACAGTCTGTTCCACAGTGCTGTAGTTTCCAATGGTTCAAAAAGCCGCAAAATCAGAGTCCTGGCCTTTGGAAATGCACTTCAAAATCTTCAGTGCCTACAGACCCTTCTGATTTTCTTCAGTTTCAAGCAGCAGATCTGGAGGGCTCTGCCCCTCTCAGATACTTATTCCAATTTCTCTGGGTCATGCAGGAGGTCACTTCTGACCAATGGGAGCAGGCTAGCTCCTGAAAGTAATGACCACATCCTGTAGAGTGTGGCATTATTTTGTCCCAGAATCTTCCAAATCCATAATGGCTGAATTTCCAGCAAGGAGGTAAGAACTGGCTAAACACACCCCTAGGGTGGCTAATTTACTCAGACTCTTCCCCCCTGCATCTGCTCCTACCTTCCTTAATCCTATCGTCTGCCTAAGGTGGGAAGTTCAGAGCTGTAACTGACAATGGTCTCTGCTCTCCCCTTTGAAGAGCATAGTTTACACCCCCCCTGGCCTGACATTCATATGGAACAACACACTGCCCTGCCAGAAGAGCTGGTTAACCCCAGGGGCTCTTTATCACCTCTTCAAGGCAGCCTGGCTAATCCTTCTTGTATGGACACTTTAGGAGAAATTCAACAATATGATATTGTTGGATTTATTAATACCATTCTGGGAAGTATTTGAATGGCATTTGTATCCCTCTCCTATCAATAGTTATTAATCAATAACTTTCTACCACGCACCCTATGTAACAGGGGATTTGCAATGGGAAAAATTACTTGGGCCATTTTTCCAGCACCAGGACTTACAAAAACATATTTTATAATTACTTGCCTTATATCTACAGGAACCCCACCCCATGTGCAACTAGGGAAGACTTTAGGGGTTCTGAATCTGTAGAAATATTGCAGATTCTCCCTTTACAGTGCTCCTAGCATCAAAGTCGAATTTGAGCAGCACTTTACCACAATGTGGGGAGTGAAATTTGAAATTTCACTTTACCCAGGCATATACAAACTCATTTTATAAGGGTGTACCTTATAAATACCTGACCCCCCCCACCCCTGGGATATCCTGGGGGTCCCCAATATGCCAAAACATTGTAGGGTATCCATTTTTAAGTGCCCCAAACACAAAAGTTGAGTTTGGGCACAATTTACTTTTTAAAAGAAGCAGCAGTGCACACATGCAAGTGCAGAAATAGGCTACTGGCCTCTGAACTGCCATGCCCCAGGGTACTGGAGACTTATAGGTAGTTTCAATCCCCCTGCCCTATTATATAATAGGGGTGTACAGGGGAGGTCATGCCCACCATACAATTGTGTACCCTAGTGAATGTAGGTGTTTTAAGTGTATTCTAATGTGTCTCTTTCAGCATAGTACTGGCCCTGGGCCAGGTTAGGCAGAGACCAGAGTCAGTCAAAATCAGTTACCACCAGTATCAGTCAACAAAATGTTGGGGGGTGCCCAGGGCACAGGATGACTTTGCAACACTTCTTCTCTCACATCTTCCGTTAGTTGGTCAATATATGAAGCAATGTCCGACCACATTTGGCGATCGTAGCGCCCTAGAATCGCCGAGGTATTTGCAGCTTTAACTGTCAGCGCGGACATTGCTGAAAACCTTTTACCAATTGAATCCAGACGCCTGCCTTCCTTGTCTGGAGGTGCGGAAAAAGGTGCTGCAGGATTTCTAGAACGTCGATGAGTGGCTTGCGTTACCACAGAGTCCGGTTTTGGGTGCCCCGTGAGACATGCTGTGGCGTCATCAGTGGTCTTATACTTCTTGTCAAGACGTGGCATCACAGCTGGCACTGATGCTGGGTGCTTCATTGTTTTAATGCCTTCCTCCTAGATATAGTCTGCTATGGGAATAGCTCAGACTGACTTTCGGAAAGGCTCTTTAAAATCATATAAAAAGCAGGCAGTTTGTTTGGATGGCATAGGAATAGCTAACTTTTTAGCAGCACGCTACAATAGGTTGTGAAATCCCCCAATGTCCTCAGGAGAGGAATCGACCTGGGGGAGGGGTGGAAGGTTGGAGATGAAGGAGATGGTAGTCTGTATTCATCCCTTTCCGAGGCCGTGTCAGACAAATCCCCCCTTCATCTGAAGAAGCTGGGTCCTGGAGAGGAGCAGCTTGTGGTATTCCAGGAACCGATAACATAGCAGGAGTACTACGATGCACTGGTGATGGCACTTGAGATGGTGGAGGTCTGATTGTCGGACCTGACGGCGGAAAACACTGTCTGTAATCTTGAAGAATGAATTGTAAATCAGATAATAGAGCAGAGGGCATAGTAACCATATTTTCATGGGACTGTTCACGCCCTTGAGAAGTCTGCATAAAATAGGCCTGATCATTGTATTGTTGATCATCTTCTTCATCATCATATGACGGACATTTCACATGTAGCTCTGATGAGCTATAAGCATCTCCAAACATACCTACATCTTATCCAGAATCCCCATATTCATCCCCTTCCAGTAGATGAGTAGGTTATAGGGGTGTAATCCTACGAGGTGAAGTGTGTTCTGGTGTAATATGCACTTCCTGTGTCTTTTCTAGTGTTTTTTCCTCATAGATAGAGTAATCGTCGACGACTGCGCCGACAATGATGGATTTAGGCCCAGATCCTTGTACTGGGGTGAATGTATGACATTGTTCTACATTCTGTCCATCAACTGTGTTTTTTGCAATTTCACCCCGAGTGGGCTGGGGATGCTCTGACGAGAGTCCCAGGCTCTCCACACCACTGGAGTCAAGCTATCCAGGCTGATGAAGGCTGATAGCCAGAAACCGGTCCTTGGATGCTTGATTCCGGTCTGGGAAAGACATGGCTTGGTAGTTCGGACTGGACTGTTCCCATGAGGCACAGGGTCAGAGCTGATTTGCATATAGCCAGTGTCTAACCCAGGGTGGTGTGGAGTGCAAAAAAACGATGGATTTAGGCCCAGATCCTTGTACTGGGGTGAATGTATGACATTGTTCTACATTCTGTCCATCAACTGTGTTTTTTGCAATTTCCCCCCGAGTGGGCTGGGGATGCTCAGACGTGAGTCCCAGGCTCTCCACACCACTGGAGTCAAGCTATCCAGGCTGATGAAGGCTGATAGCCAGAAACCGGTCCTTGGATGCTTGATTCCGGTCTGGGAAAGACATGGCTTGGTAGTTCGGACTGGACTGTTCCCATGAGGCACAGGGTCAGAGCTGATTTGCATATAGCCAGTGTCTAACCCAGGGTGGTGTGGAGTGCAAAAAAACGATGGATTTAGGCCCAGATCCTTGTACTGGGGTGAATGCATGACATTGTTCTACATTCTGTCCATCAACTGTGTTTTTTGCAATTTCACCCCGAGTGGGCTGGGGATGCTCAGACGTGAGTCCCAGGCTCTCCACACCACTGGAGTCAAGCTATCCAGGCTGCTGATGAAGGCTGATAGCCAGAAACCGGTCCTTGGATGCTTGATTCCGGTCTGGGAAAGACATGGCTTGGTAGTTCGGACTGGACTGTTCCCATGAGGCACAGGGTCAGAGCTGATTTGCATATAGCCAGTGTCTAACCCAGGGTGGTGTGGAGTGCAAAAAAACGATGGATTTAGGCCCAGATCCTTGTACTGGGGTGAATGTATGACATTGTTCTACATTCTGTCCATCAACTGTGTTTTTTGCAATTTCACCCCGAGTGGGCTGGGATGCTCAGACGTGAGTCCCAGGCTCTCCACACCACTGGAGTCAAGCTATCCAGGCTGATGAAGGCTGATAGCCAGAAACCGGTCCTTGGATGCTTGATTCCGGTCTGGGAAAGACATGGCTTGGTAGTTCGGACTGGACTGTTCCCATGAGGCACAGGGTCAGAGCTGATTTGCATATAGCCAGTGTCTAACCCAGGATGGTGTGGAGTACAAAAAAACGACGGTTTTAGGCCCAGATCCTTGTACTGGGGTGAATGTATGACATTGTTCTACATTCTGTCCATCAACTGTGTTTTTTGACGATGATGTTTCCAGCAGAGGTTTTGGTCCCATTGTCGACGGTGACAACGTCATCGTCGACGATTTCGGCGACGTACGTGACTTCAACAATGGCTATGGATTCATCAACGGTAGAGATTTCGTCGACGCTGGAGACTGTTACTTCGACGGCGGCATGCCCGTCAACGATTACTGCTTCGTCGGCCTTTGAATTTTCGGCATTGATGACGATAACTTCGTCAACGGAATTTTACTCGACGATGACTATGAATTTGTCGTTGGCGACGAGTGCTTGTCTTTAGTCATAAGAGGAATGGTAGACGAGATTGGACCCTGCGTCGACGATGTCAACTTTGTCGACGATGAAAAGGCCATGAAACAAGTCGTCGACGTCGATGTGCCAGCTGAGCTGCTTCTCGTCGAAGAGACTTTTGAAGTACCTTCCTTTACCAGAGAATCCACTGGTTGCATGTCAGAAGAGGGTTTCTTGAATGTCATTTTAAGCTGAGCAGGAGGTGTAGATGGCTCAGAAATAGCACTTCTTGGCACATTTTTTGGCAGGTTCTTATCAGATTGTGAAAGATCCCTTGATCTTTTAGAAGATTTTTTTGAAGCTTCAGGGGAAACTGACTGCTAACTTTCCGAGTCTGATACAGGGTCAGACCTAGTTTTAAGCTTTTGAAGCCAAATTAAGAGAGGTCCTTCTCAATCCCTCAGTTTTATTTGAGAATGTACAGCAAATTTTGCAGTCTGTAGCCTTATGGGAAGGGTACAAATAATAAATGCAGTCTTTGTGGGGATGCTCTACATAAAGCCTTTTCTTCAAGCAAGTGGCACATTCTCTAAAGAGAGCCTTTTTAGATGTTTCAGCCATAGTTCAGTCACATTAGACCAACAAATAGATAAATTCAGTCTATTAAAGTGTCATAAACAAAGGCAGGTTGACTAACCTTGCGTAGCCGTGTACAGCAGGAGCGATGATGATGCTAGTTCTTCCCTTCCCTATAAGCGGTGCCTCGTGGGAGCCATATAAGTACACACTCCACAGAGAGGACCACCCAAGGGGAAGGGGAAAAATGGAGAAATAAAATATAACAGATTGGCAGCCAGAAACCATCTACAGCAAGAGATGACAGGGTAGTTGATCACTCTATATGTTTGTATTCCGTTTCCTGCAGAAAGACACGAGGAACACACATCAGTACTCCCCCCTGCCCCTATGTGCATGCACGATATCAAAGGTGTATGAATAATCACTCACTTATGAAGGCTGCCACAAACATTCTGTTGAAAAAGTCACAAAAGGTAAAAATAAAGTAATAAGAAAATAAGAACAGAAGGCACTGGTATTCACAGTTCTGGCGAGTAAGCCCCAGCTACACAGTATCCTTAGAGTCGATAAGAGAAGGAGTCTACTTATCTACAAACGACG
Organism: Lissotriton helveticus; assembly: GCF_964261635.1. NCBI lineage: Eukaryota > Metazoa > Chordata > Amphibia > Caudata > Salamandridae > Lissotriton > Lissotriton helveticus. Next base: position 2,137,356,428 of record NC_136063.1, on the reverse strand, counting down.
TCTCCTCCGGCTCTTAATGCAGAGAAAGCAGGAAATCCAAATAAAAGGGGTTCCGCCTCTTTCCAGATGCTCGGTACTCCTTTAAGAAATGAATCCGAGCCTTTCAACAGCCCGTGTGGTAGTGCAATACAAAAGAGCGCCACTATAAAAAGAAACGAGGAAAAACAAAGTCTCAAGCGCTAGTTACAGCACTAGCGGTTTCTAGTAATCCAAAGAATAACAAATCCAAATCCTGGCACGGTTCGCTCGGCGTGGCTCACAGCCGAAAGGGAGGAGAGAAAGGTCACGGAAACGCACAGTGCGTTTCGCAAACCTTTTTCAGCAGCGAGGATTCGCCAAAAAGATACAGTTCCGCAACTACCTGTACGACAGCGGTAAAGTCACAAACTTCAAGGGATCCCCAAGGATCAGTGAAATGGCAAGTCAGCTTCACTCCAAACAGGAACTGCAATTCGACTCAGGTGACAAGCACCGAAGTGAGAGAGGGAGGAGCATATATAGGAAGCAGAAGCAAACGGAGGAAGAGAGATAGAAGACAGACCAGACCGCAGGCATTCTGGGATATGTAGTCAGAAGGTCTAAGGGGCTGAGATCGTGACGGAACCCCCTCTCAATGACCGACGTCTCGGCGGTCCACCAGGCTTAGCAGGGAATAAAGTGTGGAAACGCCGTAACAACTCTGGACAGTGCAGATTGGAGCGCGGTTCCCAGGATCGTTCTTCCGGCCCATACCCTTTCCAATCAATCAGGTAATGTAAGGTACCCCGCACCCTCTTGGAATCAAGGATGGCCCGTACCTCATATTCTACATCCCCTTCAATTTCCACAGGGCAAGGTCTAACAGAAGACCTTGTTCCCTGTACATATAGTTTCAGAAGGGACACGTGGAACACAGGGTGTATGTGCCAAGAGGAGGGGAGTTTCAATTTCACAGCTACTGGATTGATTATAGCAACAATAGGATAGGGACCTACAAATTTGGGCTGTAACCTTGTATTCCCTTTAAACTTCAAATGTTTGGTACTCAACCACACCTTATCACCCAGAGTGAATGCTGGTTCGGGGGATCTCTTCCTGTCTGCTTGTAGTTTGTCACGGTTTCTGGCTGCCTCCAAGTGTTCCTTGGCGTCTCGTAGTATGGATGTGAGGTGAGCATGGTGTTGCTGAATGGTGGGATGTGTGGAAATCCCTGGCTTCTCAAATGGCAGTAAGTTGGGATGATACCCATTAAGACAAAAGAAAGGTGAACACCCTAAAGAAGAATGGGTAGCATTATTGTAGGCAAACTCAGCCGTCCACAAGAGCGTTCTCCATTCCTCTCACTGTTGAAGGGTAAAACACCTTAGGTACTGCTCTAATGTCTGATTGAGCCTTTCTGTTTTACCATCTGTCTGCGGATGGTAACTTGTTGACAGACGAGCGTCAATCTTCATAATTTCACACAGAGCCTTCCAGAACTTAGAGGTAAACTGCGTTCCTCTATCCGTGATAAGAACGGAGGGAATACCGTGCAAACGTACCACGTTCTGCAGAAAGACTGTGGCTAATTCCCCGGATGTGGGCAACTTGGTCAGTGCTATGAAGTGACTCATTTTGGCCAGATGGTCTATCACTACTTGTATAGTGTTGTTACCAAAGCTGAGAGGCATTTCCACTATAAAATCCATGGACACAGTGTGCCACGGAGCAGGGGGTATAGGTATAGGGCGTAGCAGTCCACTACTTCTTTGATGCTGTACCTTGGCTTGAGCACAGATAGGACATCGGGCCACATATTCTTCTGTGTCTTTCCGTACCGTTTCCCACCAGAAGTATCTAGATACAGCTTGCAATGTTTTTTGAACACCTTGGTGTCCGCTTAAGAATGAATCATGAGTCCATATCAATGTTTGATTCTGTAGTTCTTTATCAGGTACATACAGCAACTTCTTCCTGAAGAGTAACTTATCTTTTGATGTTCTCAGTAATGGTTCCTTGGCGATCCAGGCTTGTTCATCCAAGGATTCTACCTTCTTCTCTACTTGATTCAAGAAGTCAGTAGAGTTCGTGATCGCCGTTACATAGGGAGCAAAGGAAGCCTTTTGCAGGATGTTGGGGGTTCTTCTGTGGCTAAAGGAGTGTCCTTTGGTACAATCTCTGGTCTTGAAAGAGCATCGGCTTTGCCGTTTTGTGGGCCTGGACGATATTTAATCACAAAATCAAAATCCGAGAAAAACAGGGACCACCGTAACTGGCGCGGAGTCAAGGCTTTCACACTTTTGAGAAAGAGTAGATTCCGGTGATCAGTGTATATTTCCACTGTGTGTCTTGCCCCCAGAAGATGATGTCTCCATTCTTCACACGCCCTCTTTATTGCCAACAATTCCTTATCAGTGATACTGTAGTTAACTTCACAGTTCGACAGTTTACGGGAAAAGTAGGCCACAGGATGGAGTTGTCCTGTATTAGGATGTCTTTACGATAGTATGCCTCCTATGGCGTAATGAGAGGCATCTGTTTCCATCAGGAAGGGCTGACTGGCATCAGGATGCCGTAAAATGGGTACGGTAATGAAGCGGGTCTTGAGAGTTTGGAAGGCTTGTTCTGCAGGGACAGTCCAGTGGAATACCGCTCCTTTCTTTAGGAGATGTGTTAAGGGCTGTATGATCTTGGAGAACTCCTTGATGAATCTCCTGTAGAAGTTCGCAAAGCCGAGGAAACTCTGCAAGGCTTTGACACAGGAAGGGGATTCCCTCTGGGTGATGGCGTGTATCTTCTTTTCATCCATGCGTAAGCCATTAGGTCCAATAACGTAACCCAGGATCCCACCTCCGTTGCATGGAACAAACACTTCTCCAATTTGGCATATAATTTGTGCTTCTTTAGGCGTTCCAAAACGTCCACAACATGCTTGACATGTTCTTCATGTGTGGTGGAGTAAATTAAGATATCGTCTATGTAGACGATGCACGACACGTCCAGCAAGCCCCTTAACACCTCATCCATAAAGAACTGGAATGCAGCGGGGGCATTGCAGAGGCCGAAGGGCATCACCTGATATTCATAGAGCCCGAATTTAGTGCGAAACGCGGTTTTCCACTCGTCTCCTCGTCTTACTCGTACCAGATGGTATGCACCCCTCAGATCCAATTTGGTGAATATCTTCGCGTCCTTCAGTTGATCCAGTAATACAGGTATCAAAGGGAGAGGGTACCTGTTCTTTCTGGTGACTTTGTTAATAGCTCTGTAGTCAATACAGCTTCGCAAGCCCCCTTCTCGTTTTGTGATAAAAAATAAAGGCGACGAAGCTGGGGAAGTAGAGGGTCGAATGAATCCTGACTCCAATAATGTTTTCAAGTACTGCTGTAAGTAGGTTGTTTCCGCCTCCGTGAGGGCATAGATCCTACTGCAGGGAATGCTAGCACCTGGTTCCAGTTCTATCACACAATCATATTCCCAGTGAGGAGGCAGTTTACTGGCTTCTTTCTCACTGAAGACGTCCTGGTAGTGAGTGTAGATATCAGGAAGTTTTGAGACAGCACTGATGCTCAATTCTCTCCCTCCGTTTGCTAGCATACCTGCCGGAGATTCCGTCCTGATTTCTTCGTGTACTCGGTGCGGAGTACAGTGTTCCAGACAATAGTCAGAATTGAGGGTAATGGTACGTAACGCCCATTTGACCATAGGATCGTGTTGTGTCAACCATGGCATCCCTAGGATCAGCTTAAATTGGGGAGCATCAATCAAATCAAAGTATATGTGCTCGTAATGATTCTGGCCGACTTGCATAATGAGTTGGCGGGCATGAAAACATACCGGCCCAGACTGTAGTGTAGTTCCTATCTTCCCAATAGGCTCTGCGCATTGGAATAGTACCTACAGCAGTAAAGGCCTAGGCCAGACGTTAACTAGGTCTACTACTGTCGATACTAGACTTAATTTTTGGGTTTGCCAGCTAAGCTCAGAGTTCGCTAGAAACTTTCTCGAATGTTCAGGAAAGAATTACCTCCCCTGATTAGACAAGAAGGGATTTAGTTTCTGACAACCATAGAACATGACAACTTTGCTCTCCCCTAATCAAGAGTCAATCTCAAGAGTCGTGTGAGCACAAGGCAATTATTTTACTCAGTCAGTACGTGCATTCTTAGTCTCATCAGAATGTAGAGAAAAGGAAGAGACGGGCGTGTTCAATAAAAGATGTTATTTATTGATCAGTCTCTTTTCTCGTACAAGAGAAATGGATCGATATTATTGCAAAACTTATAGTTAAGTAAAGTGCATACATTAAAAGCAATAGTATAAAATAATACTGTAAAAACATTGATATGGTTTCTGAGCCATATGATGTTTAAAATGATTAAAATATATTTACATACACATATACATTTGACTAAACGTACTCAACTGGTGTTTCTAAATACGCCTACCCCGTGTACCTGACCTAAGTCTAATGCGTGGGCGGGAATAGAAAGTTACAGTTTAAGTTAAGTTCGTTTTTGCCAAGTGAATAACTAAAGAATTCTCTAGGAGGGGTTATTCAGTTCTGTACCTGGAATTTAGGATGAATGAGGAATGGTATCTCTTTCTCTGCTCTCGATATTCCAGGCTGCCTGCGAGGGCTACCCGGAAGCGCCGGTGCTGGGTCTCTCGGCTTGAGATAGCAGCGCGTCTCTCAGCGCGTCAGGAAGGCGGGGCTGCTGCCTGCGGGGTCTGCTTCTGCTCTCGGCTTCGGCAAGTATGGCTGCTCCGTCTTGTCACCACGCGTGTGTTTGCATAGGGCAAGGTCGGCAATATTTATACCTTAAAGGTGCCGAGATTGACGTAAGGATGGAAATAGGTACGTCAATAAAGATGTCATACGACTTGCTCGTTAGCACATTCTTTTGCAAAAGTTCTCTGTGAAATCAAAACAATGGCCGCACGGATTTTCCAGGTTGTCATAGGTTTGATTTGTTATGAGAACGTCGTATGCCTTATCAGGGGCTGGAGGAATGTCGCTTGTCTAATTAGATCTCAAGCGTTATGACCTAATCAGATAACACGTTCCTGTGCCGTAGTGTGACTGCGTCAGATAACGGTATCTGCATCATAGGGGATTTCTTGCTTCATGGGCTGACTGTTAGTTAACTAGCTAGGTAGTTTAACCAGAATAGGGTCAGGAATAGGGGGATCGATTCAGAACCTATAGAAATACACGACAAGACGTCAAATCAGAACCGTCCACTGCCTTCACTGGCTCGGGCATCCCCTTCTTTATGCACGGAACTCCCAACATCAGTGCATATTGCTGATCGATAAAGTTGCCCGTAGCCCCTGAATCCACCATTGTGTGTACCATCACAGGCTCTTCTCCTGGCCATTTAATGGTGACACACAGGTTCATGTGGGGCACTGAGGATTGAATGGTATTTGCTACTGCATGATAGACCTCTTTTCTCTCTTCTTGGCTCAAGCAAGGGGTCTTCAGCTTGTTTGAGCATTCTCGTTTCCCGAGGTACTAGAGGGATAATCCACCACCGGAATGTTTCTAGCACTTCTGTCATCCCTAACTGCACCCTTGGACTTGGATCTACAGTCTTTGATGAAATGCCCGGCCTTTCCGCAGTACATGCAGAGTTTTTGACTGCGTCTTCTGTTTCGTTCCTCGGTACTCAAAGGCCCCCTTACTCCTCCTATTTGCATGGGCTCCGTACTGTCCGAGGAAGACGGTGTTCCTTTGTAACCAGGAGGCGGGGTACTCACCCCCTGTATCCCGGAGTGCGCCTGTACACTGTGACCCCCCCTCTTGTCTCAACAGGTGTCGGAGAACTCAAGCTGGAACCATGTGGAGGACCAGTACAGCTGTGATGAGGAAGACATGGAGCACGGTCCCTTTAACTGGCCCCGACCAGGTGACGAGGAGGAGGAGCACGACATCACCGTAAAAGACGCCCAGCTGCCGGAACAGGTGTGTCTATACACCGGAGGAGCGGTCAGAGTGGAGAGGAGTGGAGGTGTGGCGTGGAGCAGAGGAATCGAACGGAGCAGAGGAGCAGCGTGGAGCGGAGGAGAAGCGTGGAGTGGAGGAGAGGCGTGGAGCGGAGGAGAGGCGTGGAGCAGAGGAGCAGCGTGGAGAGGAGGAGAGGAGTGGAGCGGCGTAGCCGAAGGCAGCACTGCCAGAGCAGGGACCGTGGAAACAGCGGAGGCGTCTGCAGAGACAGAGGGCGGCGGCGCTTCAGGAGCGGCAGCTATAGCAGGAGTCACACGGGGAGAGGAGGAGAAGCCGGGAAGAAGACGACTCGGAGTCCTACTGAGACCATCGGGAGAGACGGACCCAGGAGGACAACGGACCCACGAGTCGCCCAGCCACTCCCCCGGAGGGGCGTGGCTAACAGAGGTACGTGGAAGGGTTACTGGGTGGTTGCGGTTAAAGAAGGGAGAGCCCAAAATCCCTTAGAGTAAAATCCCCATGCACTCCCCTCACTGACCAGGCCGTAGTTGAAGCGCTGAGTGTTCCCTCACCCCCTTTCCCTAAAGCAACCGTTGTGTCGAACCCAGTACTGATACCTCCTCTGTTTCTGTCTCCCCCTTCGGCGGAACCTGGGCCACGACGGATCACGAAGTAAAAGGAAGGCGGAGCCCGACCCGGCGCCGAGAGGAGGGTGTCATCCGAAAAAGCAGGAAGGAAAGAAGCCGCTCACCGCGTCCTTCGCCGATCCGACCAACCTGTACAGACAGACTGTTTCAGTCAATAAAACCTAGTTTAAACCCTACTAAGACTCGTCTCTTGCCTATTCCCACCCAGCTGGCCACAGTGGTGGAGAATGCGGGCATACCACCCATCCGTGTAACGACGATGGAAGCGATCCTGGAGAGACTAGCTAAAGGACAGGAATGGCTGGAATGGGTGGTTGAGAAGCAGATACAGTCGGCCGACGCCGATAGAGAAATAATGAAGGCAGCCGTGACCGCCCATGCCCTGGATCCTGTGATAGCTACTGTAGCCCCAACGGCCGGCACGGTACCCCACAGCATCGGGGGGGTGTCACTACAGAAATATATTCCTGGAGAGGACTCGGATGCGTTTTTACTCAATTTCGAAAGGGCTGCACGGGCGTGTGGATGGCCTGTGGCCAAGTGGCCTTTCTTTCTTGCCCCCCTGTTGGTTGGGGAAGCACAGGCCGCCTATCAGGTGGCTAATCCCACGGGGGACACCACATAAGCCAACATCAAAAGAATAATTCTGGATCATCTGGGTTTGGACACTGAGGCCTATCGGATCAAATTTAGGAAGGAGAGGGGTGTCCCCGGGGAAACCCCCAAAACATTGTGCGTTTAAAGATGGCGGCAGACAAATGGCTGACCCCCCAGGTGTGTACCAAGGAACAGATAATGGACAGGGTGTATCTAGAACAGTTCTTGGAGGCCTTGCCGTATGCCACTCAGAGGTGGTTACGACAACACCATGATCTCACTACAGCCCAAGCAGTCGAGATGGCCACCACCTTTACGAGGGCCCAACCCAGACCCCCCTCGGGGTGGGAGCAGGAGAAAACAAGGCCCTCCGTGAAACCAGAGAGGAAACCGGTACGAATGCCGGAGGCCGTGAAACCCAAACCCTGGAGGCCAGAACCCCAGTCGCACAGTGGTCCTCAGTGCTTTGACTGTGGCAACTGGGGACACATCGCCCGGATGTGTCCTAGGAGAAAAACCAACGAAGAGCCCATGGAGGTCGGGTACCTCCCCAGAACAGTATTGTACTCGGCGGAGATGGGACCAGCCTTCAGAGTGAGTGTGAGTGAGGGTGAATGGGTCTCACATACAAGCGTTGCTAGATTCGGGGTGCCGTCAGTCCGTGGTACAGACCCAACATGTGAAAGCCGCCCACCTGCTCCCAGACGACCGGGTCTATATTCGATGTGTTCATGGGGACGTCCGCCCCTATCCGGTAGCGCTCCTCCTCCTAGGCCGCAGAGCATTAAGGTAGGGGTGTTGGATACTCTCCCGGAGGACCTCATTATAGGGACGGATAACCCTGCATTCCTGGAGATGTTCCACGATAGCCTGGGGAAACAAGAAGGGAAACGCCCTAAGCCGGCTCTGGTGACCCAAGAACCGTGGGTACTGGACCGCAGTTTCCGGTTCTCACAGGCGAATGATACCACGCTCTTCAACGCCTGGGACAACGCACAGAGGAACCAAGGCCAGAACCCCGTTGTTTATCCCCGTTTCTTTATAAAAAGTGAGCTCCTATACCGACAGGGAAAGAAAGATGAGCCAGAGCAGCTGCTCGTCCCCCTGGCGTTCAGGGAACAGGTATTGTTCTATTCACATGCACACCTCGTAGCCGGCCACACCGGGGCCGAGAAAACGACCCAGAACATATTCCGCCATTTCTACTGGCCAGGCATTTATAAGGACGCCATGGAATACTGCCAGAAGTGTGAAACGTGTCAAAAAAAGAACATGACTCGCCCCCCAGCGGTACCCCTACAGCCACTCCCCATTATAGGAGTACCGTTCGAACGAGTGGGAATGGACCTTATCGGGCCCCTTCCAAAGACCAGGAAAGGGCACCAATATGTTTTAGTGATGGTGGACTACGCCACCAGGTTTCCCGAGGCGTTTTCACTATCCTCCACCACCACTCGACAAGTTGCGGATAAAATGCTTGAACTATTTTCCAGAGTGGGGTTCCCCAAAGAAATCTTGACGGATCAGGGGACCCCATTCATGTCCAAGCTAATGAAGGAGGTGTGTCATCTGCTTAACATACACCAAATACGCACCGCCGTATACCATCCGCAGACAGACGGTCTCGTGGAGAGGTATAACCGAACATTAAAGACCACACTGAGGAAAATGTTGGAGGTGAACGGATAGGACTGGGATCAAGTATTGCCACCAGCACTGTATGTGATAAGGGGGCAAAAACAGAGCAGTACAGGCTTCTCGTCTTTCGAACTGCTTTACGGAAGACAACCAAGATCCCTCCTGGACATGACTAAGGAGGCATGGGAGAAGGAGACCCCCGAAGAGACTATGAACACCTTGGAGTATGCCAGAAATCTCCGATCGAAACTTGGTAAAATGAGGGATCTAGCCTATACCAACCTAGAACAAAGTCAGAGGAAGCAGAAAACGTGCTACGACAAAGGGAAACGGTGGAGGAGGCTGCAAAAAGGGGACTGGGCTTTGGTGTTGTTACCCTCCTCCCATCAAAAATTTAAGGCCGAGTGGGGAGGGCCTTATCTGGTCATATCCACCATCGGAAACACCAGTTACAAACTGCAGGTGCATCCAAGGAAGACCCAGGTGTACCATATAAATATGCTAAAAAAGTGGCTGGGTCCTCCTCCTTCTGGTGTACACTTGGTCGAACAACCTCCCCCAACAGACGGGAGTACCCTAAGACATCTCGTGATCAACGACGAATTGGTGGCTCAGGAGAGAGATGAATTAATGACAACCCTAAAGCAGCATTCCCCTGTCTTCTCAGACCAGCCGGGACGGACATCCTTGGCAGAACATCAGATACGAACCCAACCAGGTCAGGTGGTAAAAGTCAGACCGTATCGCGTCCCAGAAGCCAGACGAAGAGGGATACAACAAGAAATAGACGATATGCTGCAACTGGGAGTGATCCGTCCCTCCAATAGCCAATGGTCCAGTCCGATAGTGATGATACCCAAACCGGATGGTAGTCGCCGGTTTTGCATGGACTTCCGCGCCCTCAACGAAATATCCACCTTTGACGCCTATCCGATTCCCAGGATCGACGAATTAATAGAATAACTAGGAGAAGCCAAGTACATTAGTACCATTGATTTAACGAAAGGATATTGGCAGGTGCCCCTGCGGGAGGAAGACCGTCACAAAACAGCCTTTTCCACGGACTCAGGACACTATGAGTTCAACGTCCTACCCTTCGGGCTACATGGAGCCCCTGCCACCTTCCAAAGATTGATGAACAATGTATTGAAGGATCTAACGATGTTTACATCCGCATATCTGGACGACATCGTAGTGTTTAGTCCGGACTGGCAAACCCACCTAGCCCATCTGGATCGGGTGTTGGGGACACTCGCGAAAGCCGGATTGAAGATTAACGCGAAGAAAACACGCTTAGCCTTCCAGAAAGTGAAGTATCTTGGATACGTGCTCGGGCACGGCCTGATTGAGCCCCAGATTGAGAAGGTCCGAGCCATTGCCGAAACCCCCTTCCCGAGCACCAAAAAGGAGATGCGTGCCTTCCTTGGGCTTATAGGATACTACAGGCGGTTCATCCCCCAGTTTGCCCAGCTTGCTGCTCCCCTCACGAACACCCTCCAGACCAACTTCAAACAATCCGGGTTGTTATCCCCCACAGTGGATATGTTGAGCGTGTTTTCCGCGCTAAAACGAATGATCACCACGACCCCTATCCTGACCTCGCCGGATTTCAACAAACCGTTTTCACTACATACCGACGCCTCGGATTATGGAATAGGGGCGGTTTTATCCCAGACAGGGGAGGACGGGGTGGACCATCCGATATTATATGTTAGTCGGAAACTGTTCCCGAGGGAGTTAAAATATCCGACGGTGGAAAAGGAATGCTTGGCCATCCGATGGGCGGTAGACAAACTGGCATACTACCTTGTGTGTCTTGTCGAGCTTTTTGGAAGCTAACAATCTGCTCCATATATCCCAATCCGGTTTCCGCCCTAATTTCAGCACGGAAACGGCTTTGCTGGAGGTTACGGAGATCATCAGGGAGACCTTGGATGTCGGCGGCAGGGCCATGTTGGTCATGTTAGACCTATCGGCGGCCTTCGACACCGTCCCCCATAAGGCGCTTTTAGCTAGGCTATATGACATCGGCCTCAGGGGGACGGTGCTCAGGTGGTTTACTTCTTTTCTTGAAGGCCGCCGCCAGACGGTCTGGGTTTCCCAGAGTTCTGCCGAGATGCCGCCACTGGGAGTCGGGGTTCCACAGGGTTCTGTGTTGAGCCCCACGCTGTTTAACATCTTTATGTCCCCTTTGGCGGCCTTGGTGGAGGCATATGGGGCCCAGATCGTCTCTTATGCCGACGATATGCAACTCCTCTTCACATGCGGGAAAGACCAATAGTTTGATGGAGAGAGAATTCGGGACTGCCTTGTATTGGTCTTCGACTGGTTCCAGCGGAGCAGTCTGAGGGCCAACTCAGGCAAGTCTGAGGTTCTATTCTTCGGTTGCGTCGCCGATCCGGAGTGGCAGCAATGGTAGCCGTCCGACATGAGCCCTCCGGCACAGTCCTCCTCGGTGGCTAAAAATCTGGGTGTCAAGCTAGACAACCAGCTGTTGCTGCGAACTCACATCCTTGGTCTGGCTGGCACCTGCTACGGAATCTTGAAAATGCTCCGTAAATTCCTGCCTCTGTTGTCTGAGGAGCACAGGAGGATTACTGTGCAGGCTCTTGTCGGCTCAAGGCTAGACTATGCTAATGCCCTCTTTCTCGGCCTCCCTGACTACCTAGTTCAGCGCCTACAGGTGGTGCAGAACTCTGCCGCCCGGGCTATTTTTGGCCTGCGCAGACGAGCTCGATCTTCCGGGCTGCTACAGGCACTACACTGGCTGCCCATCCGGAAGCGGATCCAGTTTAAATCCCTGACTTTGATGCATAAAGCCCTGTTTGGATCAGGGGCTGGATATCTGCGGCGGAGACTGGCCTTCTATCGACCGGTCCGCTCCCTGCGTTCGGAATCCCTCTATAAAGCGGTGGTACCGCGGGTGAGGAAGGCCCGTGTGGGAGGGCGTTCTTTTAGCTGCAGAGCTTCCCAGCTGTGGAATTCGCTCCCTCTTTTGCTTCGTAGCACTGCCAGTCTGCTCCAGTTCAGGAAAAGCCTGAAGACCTGGCTTTTTATTTTGTAGTTTGTTTTTACTGCTTATTCTTTTTATTGCTCTCCTTCTTTGTTTTTTTCTTATTTTTGCTGTGTTGTGTTATTTTTACTCTGAGCTGCAGGTGGAAAGCGCCGGGACACTCAAATCGAGTAGCCGTGCGCTATATAAAAGGCACATAACATAACATAACATAACCTTGAAGGACGTCCCTTCACACTGTATACGGACCACGCCCCCCTCCTATGGATGGCCCGCAACCGATCCAATAATCCCAGGGAGTTGCGGTGGTTTTTGGCGCTGCAGCCGTTTGCCTTCACCGTGCGTCACAAAAAGGGAGTGGACAACACTGGGGCGGACTACCTGTCCCGTAATCCCCTTCCCGAACGGAAGTGTCCTGGGGGGGAGGTGTGTAACCAGGAGGCGGGGTACTCACCCCCTGTATCCCGGAGTGCGCCTGTACATTGTGACCCCCCTCTCTTGTCTCAACAGGTGTCGGAGAACTCAAGCTGGAACCACGTGGAGGACCAGTACAGCTGTGATGAGGAAGACATGGAGCACGGTCCCTTTAACTGGCCCGACCAGGTGACGAGGAGGAGGAACACGACATCACCGTAAAAGACGCCCAGCTGCCGGAACAGGTGTGTCTATACACCGGAGGAGCGGTCAGAGTGGAGAGGAGTGGAGGTGTGGCGTGGAGCAGAGGAATCGAGCGGAGCAGAGGAGCAGCGTGGAGCGGAGGAGAAGCGTGGAGCGGAGGAGAGGCGTGGAGCGGAGGAGAGGCGTGGAGCAGAGGAGCAGCGTGGAGAGGAGGAGAGGAGTGGAGCGGCGTAGCCGAAGGCAGCACTGCACGAGCAGGGACCGTGGAAACAGCGGAGGCGTCTGCAGAGACAGAGGGCGGCGGCGCTTCAGGAGCGGCAGCTATAGCAGGAGTCACACGGGGAGAGGAGGAGAAGCCGGGAAGAAGACGACTCGGAGTCCTACTGAGACCATCGGGAGAGACGGACCCAGGAGGACAACGGACCCACGAGTCGCCCAGCCACTCCCCCGGAGGGGCGTGGCTAACAGAGGTACGTGGAAGGGTTACTGGGTGGTTGCGGTTAAAGAAGGGAGAGCCCAAAATCCCTTAGAGTAAAATCCCCGTGCACTCCCCTCACTGACCAGGCCGTAGTTGAAGCACTGAGTGTTCCCTCACCCCCTTTCCCTAAAGCAACCGTTGTGTCGAACCCAGTACTGATACCTCCTCTGTTTCTGTCTCCCATTTCGGCGGAACCTGGGCCACGATGGATCATGAAGTAAAAGGAAGGCGGAGCCCGACCCGGCGCCGAGAGGAGGGTGTCATCCGAAAAAGCAGGAAGGAAAGAAGCCGCTCACCGCGTCCTTCGCCGATCCGACCAACCTGTACAGACAGACTGTTTCAGTCAATAAAACCTAGTTTGAACCCTACTAAGACTCGTCTCTTGCCTATTCCCACCCAGCCGGCCACATCCTTCAATCACAACTCTTGGTTTAGGTGTTGAAAAACGCATCTCATAACGGTGTTTGTCACCTTTCCGTTCTAGCAATCAATGGTCCAACTGAACAGTAAGATCGATCAGTTCTTCAAAAGTGGTAGGCATATTCACCACCTGGGCCAGGACATCCTTTAATTCCCCTCTTAATCCTTGGTAAAACAAGGAGACTCTTTTTTCAGCTGGCCAATCAGTTTCAATAACAAGACGGTTGAAATTTGTTATATATGACAAAAGATCAAGAGACCCCTGTTTAAGTGTGATAAGCTCTTTATCTAAAGAGAGCATATGTGCCTTGCGATCAAACAATTTGCGCATTTCATCACAGAAATTAGAAAAATTAGACAAAACAGGATCATTTCTTTCGATCAGAGGGAATGACCAACTAGCCGCATTGCCTCCGAGATAAGATAACATAAATGCGGTCTTTGCCTGATCATCGTGAAAGACAGTGGGTTTGAAATGTAATTTACATTGTCCTAAGAATGTGCCAAACTTTTTGGGGTCCCCAAAGAACGTTTCTGGAGGGGCCAATGGTAGTTGCACTGGTTGGATAACATGGATGGTAGCAGGACCTGCTTCTCCTTGTGTTAAGGTAGGGTTATAGGGTACCGGGGGGGGGGGGTAAGGTAGCATCCCTGATATAGTGGGCCCCTCCGGAACTGGTGGGACTAGATCGGGATAGACCCACAACCTCACGTCTAAGGGCACCCACTTTGTTCCTCATGTCCTGATTTTCCCCTCTGAATGAATCTACTCCATCCTTAAAGCTGTGAGGGTTTCCAAGACAGAAGTTAGTACTGTATTGGTATCCATCGCTCGGGCTGTAGTTAACCGTGGGCTTCTCACTCTGTCATAAACAAAGGCAGGTTGACTAACCTTAGTAGCCGTGTACAGCAGGAGCGATGATGATGCTAGTTCTTCCCTTCCCTATAAGCGGTGCCTGTGGGAGCCATATAAGCACACACTCCACAGAGAGGACCACCCAAGGGGAAGGGGAAAAATGGAGAAATAAAATATAACAGATTGGCAGCCAGAAACCATCTACAGCAAGAGATGACAGGGTAGTTGATCACTCTATATGTTTGTATTCCGTTTCCTGCAGAAAGACACGAGGAACACACATCAGTACTCCCCCCTGCCCCTATGTGCATGCACGATATCAAAGGTGTATGAATAATCACTCACTTATGAAGGCTGCCACAAACATTCTGTTGAAAAAGTCACAAAAGGTAAAAATAAAGTAATAAGAAAATAAGAACAGAAGGCACTGGTATTCACAGTTCTGGCGAGTAAGCCCCAGCTACACAGTATCCTTAGAGTCGATAAGAGAAGGAGTCTACTTATCTACAAACGACGTCTCCTCTGGCTCTTGATGCAGAGAAAGCAGGAAATCCAAATAAAAGGGGTTCCGCCTCTTTCCAGAAGCTCGGTACTCCTTTAAGAAATGAATCCGAGCCTTTCAACGGCTCCGTGTGGTAGCGCCATACAAAAGAGCGCCACTATAAAAAGAAACGAGGAAAAACAAAGTCTCAAGCGCTAGTTACAGCACGAGCGGTTTCCAGTAATCCAAAGAATAACAAATCCAAATCCTAGCACGGTTCGCTCGGCGTGGCTCACAGCCTAAAGGGAGGCGAGAAAGGTCACGGAAACGCACAGCGGGTTTCGCAAACCTTTTTCAGCAGCGAGGATTCGCCAAAAAGATACAGTTCCGCAACTGCCTGTACAACAGCGGTAAAGTCACGAACTCCAAGGGATCCCCAAGGATCAGTGAAATGGCAAGTCAGCTTCACTCCAAACAGGAACTGCAATTCGACTCAGGTGACAAGCACCGAAGTGAGAGAGGGAGGAGCATATATAGGAAGCAGAAGCTGTAGAAAATCTGAGGTTCTGACCTTTCCCTCTGGAGGGTTCCACAGGGTGAGTGATGCTGATTGGTAGAGGCAGATTTTGGTTATTTTTCCATAATGACCATGATAGGCTGTTAAACTGAAGAGGCCTTGGCCTTTTCCTAGTTTATACCTATCAGGGTTCTATTATTTATGTTGTGTTTACCACTACTACAACTACTATTTTATATTACCGGGTACTCCCATTATCACGACATGGAATGATTCAAGCATGTGAATCTATGAAAGTTCCAATACTGGAGTAAGGATAACATCTACCCCAATCTCCTTAAGTCTGATGAGTAGGATTTGATGGTTGATGATGTCAAAGGCAGCAGACAGATCTAACAGAACCAGGACAGCTACCTGACCACCATCAAGCATCGTTCTCAACTCATCTGTTTCCCCAACCAGTGCTGCCTCTATACCATGGGCTGGTCTAAAACCCATGAACACCATCCACTCCAGCTCGCCATCTTCAACAAGGCAAACCGCATCATCGCACCCCAACTCCGGAAGATCATCAACAGCTCCTTCGAGACCGCCACCTTCCCGGAAAGCTGGAAGCACGCTGAGATCAACGCCCTACTCAAGAAACCCACAGCGGGCCCAAAGGACCTCAAGAATTTCTGACCCATCTTCCTTCTTGGCGAAAGTCATTGAAAAGCTTGTCAACAAGCAACTGTCCCACTTCCTCGAGGTGAACAACATTCTGGACCCGTCCCAATCAGGATTCCGCAGCAAGCATAGCACCGAAACGGCCCTCATCGCTGCCACCGATGACATCAGGACCATGCTGCAGCGGCGAAACCGCGGCCCTCATCCTCCTGGACCTCTCTGCCACCAAACCCTCCGCACACACCTCCACGACACAGGAATCAGCGACCAGGCCCTGGATTGGATCACCTCCTTCCTCACCGACAGAACCCAGAGGGTCCGCCCCCCTTCTGCTCCGAAGCCACCAAGATCATCTGTGGTGTGCCCCAAGGATCATTCCTCAGCCCTACCCTGTTCAACGTCTACATGGCTCAACTCGCCAACATCGTCCACTCGCACAACCTCAACATCGTCTCCTACGCCGACAACACCCAGCTGATCCTCTCACTCACCAAGGACCCTGCCACCACTAAAACGAACCTCCACGAAGGACTGAAGGCAGTCGCCTTAAACTGAACTCAGACAAGACGGAGGTCCTCATCCTCGGCTCCTCCCCCTCCACCTGGAATGACTCCTTGGGGCCAGCCGCGCTGGGAGCCGTACCGACACTCACCGACCACGCACACAACCTGGGGTTCATCCTGGACTCTTCACTCTCAATGACCCAACAAGTCAATGCTGTCTCCTCCTCCTGCTTCAACCCCCTTCGCATGCTTCGCAAGATTTACAGATGGATCCCCACCGGAACCATAAAGACGGTCACCCTCGTCAGCAGCAGACTGGATGATGGCAACGTCCTCTACGATGGAACCACGGCCAAACTCCCCTGTCACTCCCACATCACTGGCCATCTGAAGGACCTGCACTGGCTCCCCGTCAACAAGAGTATCACCTTCAAGCTCCTCACCCATGCTCATAAAGCACTCCACAACGCCGGACCAGCATACCTCAACAAGTGTCTCGCCTTCTAAACCCCGAATAGCCAGCTTCTCCCTGCCAACCTCGCCCTCACTACCGTCCCACGCATACACAGAACCACCACCGGCGGCAGATCCTTCTCCTACTTCGCCGACAAGACGTGGAATAATCCCTCCACGCATCTGCATCAGACCCCGGGACCTGCCGACCTTCAGGAGACTTCTCAAGACCTGGCTGTTCGAGCGGTGACTGTTAACCCTCCCCTCCCCCCCAGCACCTTGAGCCCTCATGGGTGAGTAGTGCGCTATACAAATTGTTTGATTGTTGGTTCAGAATCAGCTACTTTTTTTAATCACGAACAATCTGATTAATTTTACCCCAGAAGAAAAAAGAAAGGTTATTACAGAGCTCTTGTGAAGGCTTCACCTTTTGCTTTAAGCAGTCTGGGAAAGGAATAACAAATACTTTCTTAGATCTATTGACTGCTTTTGTAATAGTTCTTGTATAGTAGTTCTACTTTGCTTTTTTGATTACATTTTTTTATTTTGATTGATAGTGAGTGAGGTAACAGTGGATCCATATGGCTCCTGCAAAACCGACATTAACACCATGCAGGTTAGTGCCTGTCATCCTCAGACAGTAATCCACATTGCAAAAGTCAATCAATGTATGCTCAAGGGCAATGCAGACTCATAGCTAAGTCTAGTTTCAAATGTATATCTTGAATCTGAGATACTCAAGGATCCCAGCTATAGACGTTGGCGACTTCTCATCCAATTACCAATAGCAGTCATGAAAATCGAATCAGGAATGATTTCTGGTATAAAAACACCAACAGTTGAGAACCATTTTATGACAGCAAAAATGACCCACAAATTACCTGAATTAGAAGCTGCCACCCAGACAGTGGATGCCAAAATTGAGACGGTAGAGAAATACAAGATTCCGCAATGAAGAACATTGCAGGTCGACCAAGAGGAAAATTCCTACATCATTCAGAACTTGATACCTTGAGAATACATCTCATCTTAATGAAGTGTGCATATGTGTCCAAAGGAACAGAGGAATATATCTTAATAAGAATTTTCTAGTTGACTTTCTAACAGTATATTTTATACTTGGTATGCCTTACAAGACAAGTATATGCTACGTGGAATAATAAGCAATTTTATTTTTTATAATGGGTGCTAATATTTGGAGTTTCTTTCAATCAAAGTCTGAAAATCATAGGGCATGCAGGTGTGGCGCCGTAAGACAAAGACAAAGAAACAACTCTGCCTGGCGCGTCAGTCGTGCGCAGCCCACATCTGATGTCCCTCTCCCATCAGCTACAGCTTGGGAGAGTATAGCCCGGGCCTCCTCCGGGACCATAGGCAGCACCTGCGCAACCATATCCCATAGGGAATGGGAGTAACGGCCCAAAAGGTATGCAGTCTTCACAGGTGAGGAAGTAGGAAATGCACCAGGAATTACTCAGGAAGTGGAAGCTTGGACCACACAGCTGTCTGGGTAGGGTGTTGGGTGAGGAAAGAGGGGTCCCCTGCGGTGGGGCGATAAAGGCGGGCAACTGTTCTGTCTATAGTAGCACCTGTGCAGGGCTTGGACCAGACCCCAAGCAGGACACCCTTAAAGGCTTCATTAAGTGGGAGAAGCAGTTCTGAAAGGGTGACTCCCGGTTTAAGCATTAAACACCTCCGTCAAGACTTTAGTCTTGACAGCCACAGAGGGCAACTGAAGGATCTCAGCCTCCGTAGCAAACGTGGCACCCTCTACCATAGCCATGGTAGGAGGAGAGACCAATTCAGTACTGGGGAGGTATCCACCAATTCCTTACACCAGTCGTTATTCGGGTCTAGGGGCTGGTATTTTTTCAGGGTCCAGTGGCCCTCCCAATCTTCTCCAAATCCTAACACATAAGAATTGTGGTGAGGCTCCGCTTGGAGTGAATGGCTCCAGTAGGTGTCAGACAATACACCTCCAGCTCCATGTTGGAGTCGGCGATAAGAAGGGGACTGCGCCGCTGGTAGCATCGACAGTCAGATCAGGGTCGGAGAAGGTCAACATGGTACGACTGGCGACGGTCTGGATCCATCTGTGGATCCACGGAGACTGATTGCTGCCGAGGGCGAACCCGCAAGCGAAGAACCAGTAGGGGCTCCTCCCAAACCTGCGGGACACAAAGGCACTCCAGGAAGGACAGGCCACGCAAATAGGAGGAGCATGGCCTCATAGAATTCTTGAAGTTGGGTGGGAGTTGCTCAAGCACTGAGAAACTCGGGGAGGCACATAGTCGGCCCAGGGGCAGACTCAAATGTAAAGCCAGATCTCAAGAGATGACGCACCTTCGTCTCGTCATATGACTTAAACTGACGGGGTGAAGTGGAGGACCTCTTCAACTTCTTGCTCTTTTTCTTTTTGTGAGACTTACCAGAGTGACTGCAAAGAAGATCTAAGGCTTTGGGACCTTCCTCTTGACCAGGATCGAGACTGTCGATGTGTGGCAGGTCGAGGGGCAAGGAGCTTGATGGATCGCTTCCTCAAGGCTTTGGGGTGCATGACACGACAATAAATGAAGGTCTTGGCGTCGTTGTCGCATTCAAGGCACCAGAGACAGACGAGGTGCTGGTCAGTCACCGATATTTGCCAGTGACAGGCACCGTATGGCTGGAATCCAGCCTTCCTAGTAGACATCCCTGCGATACCAGAAGATAAGGAGTAGTTTCTGTCCTGTAACTCAAGTTCTGTAGTAGGGGTATCTCTGTTATAGTCATAATCTAATAAATAGTCCCTCCAATGTGCGTGGACCCCGGAGCAATCAAAAATAATCTCTTAAGGTGTCGAAAAATGCAGAACTGCACAGACACTTAAGAGAGAATTAAAGACAGATAATGCAGCCTATATCCACAGGCTACACTGTCCAGTATTCCAACTAGAAATTCCACCAAAAATCCACAAACAGCAAAGTCTGTCCAGATTTCCCTTGCTTCAACAGCAAAACCCCTCTGGGATGATAGAGAGGAAGACATGGACAGACAAGCCCCATAGGCTGCCATTATGTGGCTCAGAACAGGATACTGTGCCTTTAAGAGAACTTTCCAGAACTTCACAGTATCCCAGAATGCACTGCAGGTCCCTTTTACTTTCAGTTCTTTTTGAAGGCGTAACACGCCAGACCTGTAGCATTCCTTACATAAATATCTCTCTCCACCGGGGAGGAGGGCGGGCGCTTATGACTATAACAGAGATACCTGAATGAGGCACTCCGGGTGGGTCAATGAGTTGATTCCAAAGATGTTTCAATTTTTTATTAGTTCGTCATCAATGATTTCAATAATGATATTCAATTCATATCAATAAAGTTCACAATCCATTCAGCACATAAGTATTCCATTAGGACTCCGATGCATTTCGGGCACAAGGCCCTTTATCAAGGAGAGCTGGAAAGAAGAGACGAGCCTGCGTAAGTATAACTAAAAGTGACGAAATAATGGGTGAAAAAGTATTGAATGAAGTGCCTTCGCAAACGTGAACATGCTAGGTGTGGTTAATTTTAATGATGGGGTGTGGCTGTGAGTGGTAAAGTGATTGGGGCTAAGAAGGTAGGTCCGGATGAAGAAAGGTAAAGATAGTTTCATAGAGTGAAATTAAACGTAAAACGGGTGGGTTGGAGGTGGCGAGGTTTAAAGTGACTAGCTTTAACGTGGGTAACGTAGTCCCAGGATGGGGGTGAGTGAGGGGAGAGCAAATCTTACTTTTGGGTGCTGGCGTGCATTCGCGCTGGTTAAGGTCAGCCGGCGTGGACGTTCCCGGTTGAATAGGTCCGCGTTGAGTGAGAGGGTGCAAAGAATGTATAAAAGGAAACAAAGATAGAAAGAGGACTAGCGAAAGAAGTCTGGGAGATGGGGGTGAAACGTGGGGGCCATATTGGAAGGTCTAGAGGGTGGATATAGGAACAGGTTGAAAGTATAAAACATGGGTGTAGAGAACGTGAAAAGTAGAGAACGTAAAAAGTAAAAAGTATAAAGAGCATAAAGAGCAATGTTAAGAACGGTAAAACATGCTGATGTACTTATAGGTAACAACTGTATTCAACACGATCATTGAGACCGTGTGGCTTGAGAGACTGGAGACGGTATATCCATTCAAGTTCTCTTCTGAGAAGAAGTTTGCGATTGTCAATGCCCTCAGATTTTGTAATCATTTCCAATACAGTGAATTGAAGTTGGGCGATGGTATGGTGAAACTCATGAAAGTGTGTAGCTACACTGGATTTCTCATTTTTAGTGCGGAAATTCGATTTATGTTCATTCATGCGCACTTTTATTTTTCTCTCAGTCTTTCCAACGTATAATTTCCCGCATGGGCATTTGAGGGCATAAATCAGATTCGTAGAGTCGCATGTGGCGTCGACTTGGAGTTTAATGGGGTAGCCTTTCATTGGGTGTCTGATGGTGTTGCCTTTAATTATACAGTGGCAGTTGTTGCAGTTCATGCATGGTAAGGTTCCTTTGTGCACTTTGTGGATTGGGTGTTTTTTTGTAAGGATTTCCTTCATGTTATTGCTGCGGGTGTAGGCAAATAAAGGGGGAGTCTGGAAAATGTCCCGAAAGTCCGGTTCCAGTTGTAGGATAGGCCAATGCTTAAGGATGATTTTTTTGAAAGTATTGCTTGATGTGGAAAATGTGGATACCAGTACCATGCGTTGGTCAGTTGGTTTGACTTTCTTGGTTAGGCTTTCCTTTCTGCTGATGTTTGCGACACGGGTTTGTGCTTCGTTGAGAATGTTCTCTGGGTAACCTCTCTGTGAAAAACGGACATGCATTTCATTGATTCTGGTCTTGAGGATGTTTTCATCAGAAACTATACGTTTGACACGTAGCATTTGTGAGAATGGAAGGTGCTTTTTGAGCGATCCCTAGTGGAAACTAGTGTAGTGTAACGTGTTGTTACGGTCAGTGCTTTTTCGATGTAGGTCGGTGGTGATTCCTTCATTAGTGATTTTGATGTTGACATCAAGAAAAGAGATTTCAGTGTCACTGATTTGCCAGGTGAGTTGGATACGTTCGTCCTTAGAATTCAATTCCGTTAGAGCATTGTTGGGAGAATCTTTGGTGTCCATCCATAAAAAGAACAAGTCATCGATGTATCTTACATACATTTTGATTTTTTTGTTGAAGGTACAGTTGTTATATATGTGTGCATTTTTGAAACTTTGCATATAGATATTGGCGTACGTGGGAGCCGCACAGTTTCCCATCGCCATCCCAGATAGTTGGAGATACCATTTGTTGTTTTCTTTGAAATAGCTGTGGTATAAGGTGTATGCCATAAGTTCCATGAGGAATGTTTGCATAGGCATGTCAATGTCACCCTCTAGACCTTCCAATATGGCCACCATGTTTCACCCCCATCTCCCAGACTTCTTTCGCTAGTCCTCTTTCTATCTTCGTTTCCTTTTATACATTCTTTGCACCCTCTCACTCAACGCGGACCTATTCAACCGGGAACGTCCACGCCGGCTGACCTTAACCAGCGCGAATGCACGCCAGCACCCAAAAGTAAGATTTGCTCTCCCCTCACTTACCCCCATCCTGGGACTACGTTACCCACGTTAAAGCTAGTCACTTTAAACCTCGCCACCTCCAACCCACCCGTTTTACGTTTTCTTTCACTCTATGAAACTATCTTTACCTTTCTTCATCCGGACTTACCTTCTTAGCCCCAATCACTTTACCACTCACCGCCACACCCCATCATTAAAATTAACCACACCTAGCATGTTCACGTTTGCAAAGGCACTTCATTCAATACTTTTTCACCCATTATTTCGTCACTTTTAGTTATACTTACGCAGGCTCGTCTCTCCTTTCCAGCTCTCCTTGATAAAGGGCCTTGTGCCCGAAATGCATCGGAGTCCTAATGGAATACTTATGTGCTGAATGGATTGTGAACTTTATTGATATGAATTGAATATCATTATTGAAATCATTGATGACGAACTAATAAAAAATTGAAACATCTTTGGAATCAACTCATTGACCCACCCGGAGTGCCTCATTCAGGGATGTTCACGCATGCTTGCGCGCACACTACTTGACTCATTCATATAGGCGCTTGATGGAAACGGCTCCTGTGAGAGCACCCTCCCCTTGT
The DNA here is from genome assembly GCF_964261635.1 of Lissotriton helveticus. Taxonomy (NCBI): domain Eukaryota; kingdom Metazoa; phylum Chordata; class Amphibia; order Caudata; family Salamandridae; genus Lissotriton; species Lissotriton helveticus. Next base: position 2,137,333,479 of record NC_136063.1, on the reverse strand, counting down.
TTTTTAAAAACATCACAATATTTTCCATGTGCACCCATCACTCCTTATCTCTATAACAGAGATACCCCTACTACAGAACTGGAGTTACAGGACAGAAACTACTCCTTCTGTAATAGGGGATCTCTGTGTATAGTCATAATCCAGTGAATAGAATGGCAAGCCCACCCCCACACCAAAGCGGTGGTGGAGAAAAGAGAAATAACACCACTACTGTGCGAACAGATTTCGCAGCAAAGCCTGCCCAACCTGAGCATCCGCCCTGGCATCAGTGTCCAGGCAGTAATGCTTAGCAAAGGTATGGACCGACTTCCAAGTGGCCGCCTTGCAGATTTCTGCAATTGGAACATTACAGAGCAAAGCAGTCGTGGCAGCTTTGCCCCTGGTGGAATGAGCCCTAGGTTTTCCCCCCAAGGCCTTACCAGCTTTTTGGTAACACAATAGTATACAGGACACAATCCACCTAGGGATGGACTGTTTAGAGGTAGCAAGACCTGTCCTGACTGATCCATAATTGATAAACAATTGGTCTGACCTACGAATATCCTTGGTTTTATCCAGATAAAATGTCAACACCCTCCTAACATCCAGGGAATGCAGGGACCTTTCCGCTGGAGAGGAAGGATTCTGAAAAAACGTAGGTAAAGTTATGGTCTGGTTAACATGAAAGTCAGATATAACTTTTGGAAGAAATTTAGGGTGAGTACGCATAACAACCTTAGTAGCATGAAATACAGTATAAGGTTCTTGACAACACAACGCCTGAATTTCACTCACCCTGCGGGCCGAAGTAATGGCCACGAGGAACGCCGCCCTCCAGGACAGGTGCTGCAACGAAGCCTTATGAATAGGTTCAAAAGGCTCCTTCATAAATCTGGACAGCACCACATTCAATTCCCATGAAGGCGAAGAAAGCCGCACAGAAGGGAACACTTTCTTCAAGCCTTCGAAAAAATCTTTGATAACAGAGATCTGAAAGAAGGAAGTCTGTGAAGGGCATTTCCTGTAGGCAGTCAACGCAGCCAGATGAACCTTAATGAAATGGACATTAAGTCCTGACTGCGCCAGATGTAGAAGATACGGAAGGATGACATCTTCCTTACATGCCGTTGGGTCAAAGTTCTTGGACTTGCACCAGATGCAAAACCTCTTCCACTTGTAAGCATAAGAAGTCCTAGTGGAAGGTCGCTTAGCCTCCTTCAGTATGTCCATGTAATCTTCTGGTAGATTCAGATGGCCATATTGCACTATCTCAGGAGCCATGCCGCCAAACTCAAAGACGAGAGGTTGGGGTGCAACATCTGCCCCCCGAATTTCGTGAGAAGGTCCGGCCTGCACGGCAGCCATATGTGAGGAAGGAGAGACCGGTGAAGCAGGTCCGTGAACCACCACTGTCTGGGCCATTCCGGGGCAATCAGGATCATCTGCGCCTTGAACTGGGACAGTTTGATGAGCACCGCCGGAATCAGGGGAATGGGTGGAAAAGCGTACAGAAAGCTGTTCGACCAGTTGATCCATAACGCATTCCCCAGCGTCCCCGGCTGGTAGTACCTGGAGGCGAAGTCTCGGCATTTGCTGTTTTCGGCAGTGGCAAACAGATCTACGTCTGGAGTCCCCCACCTTGCGAAGACTTCTCCTAGTACTTCTTCGTTTATGACCCATTCGTGGTTTTCCTGAATCAGTCTGCTCAGTGCGTCTGCCTGAACATTCTGCACACCTGGGAGATGTGTGGCCGTTATCGTCAGTCCTCTGGCCAGAAGCCAGTGCCAGATTGCCTGCGCCTCCTGCGACAGAGTGCGCGATCTCGACCCCCCCCTGATTGTGGAGGTAATACATCGTGGTCGTATTGTCCGTCTGAACAAGCAAAGAGTTGGTCCGAAAGGACGGATGAAAGGCCTTCAGTGCCAAGTGAACAGCTCTGAGTTCCAGGAAATTGATGTGGTACGTGGACTCCGTCGGGGACCACGTCCCTTGAATCTGTAAGTTTCCGGAGTGCGCCCGCCAGCCGTGGAGCGACGCATCCGTCACGATAGTCTGCGTGGGAATGTCCTTGTGGAAGGGAACCCCTCTGAGGAGATTCTCCGCTGAACACCACCACTTCAGAGACTGAAGAGCCTGCAGAGACAGTCGTATCCTGTCGTCCCAAGATCCTTTCCTCTGATCCTCCAAGCACTCTTGCAATGGTCTCATGTGCAGCCGTGCGTGTTGCGTGAGGAAGATACAAGAGGCCATCGACCCCAGTAGAGAAGACATCGTCCTCACTGTTGTAGATGGAGTGGTCATAAGAGCCAGAGCCTTCCGAAGGAGTGATAATCGTCTCTCCTCCGAAGGAGACACGCTTGCCGACAGCGTATTGATGGAGGCTCCCAAGTACTGTATGCACTGGACCGGAGTCGGGACAGACTTGGACATGTTGATGTGCAACCCCAGCTTGTTCAAGAGAACGCACGTCTTCCGGAAGTGCGCTTGAGCTTCCGAGAAGGAGGAGGCCTTGATCTACCAATCATCCAGGTACGGGTAGACAAACACCTTGTTCTTCCTTAGGTGTGCAGCTACCACTGCCATGCACTTCGAGAATGTTCTGGGCGCAGACTTCAGCCCGAATGGCAGTACTGTGTACTAATAATGATTGGCGCCTACTTGGAATCGCAGGAACTTCCTGTGTTTGTGTGAAATGGGCACATGGAAGTTCGCATCCTGTAGGTCTATAGCACACAGCCAGTCTCCCTGTTGCAGCTGAGGATAAATCTGACAACATGCAAAACTTCTCTCTGCGAATCCACTTGTTTGCTTGTCGCAAATCCAGAATGGGCCTGAACTTCTTGCGAACCAGGAAGAACCAGGAGTACAGACCTCTTCCTCTTTGAGACAGAGGTACATCTTCTATCGCCCTTTTCCTTAACAGGGTATCTGCCTCTGCCTGGTGCTCGCGCAGTTGAAACTGCGAGCTGACCGGTGGAATCGATGGAGGCGGGCTGGTGAACCGAAGACTGTATCCATTGCAAACAATATTCAGCACCCACTTTTCCTGAGTAATTTTTCTCCACTCTGCCAGAAAAAATTGAACGCCTTCCCCCACCGGAGCGGGTAACGGATGTAGGGGAAGTATCCGCTCAGGGTCGAGACCCGGCCGCGCCCTTGTTCGCTGTAGAGGACTGCTGACCTCCTCTACCCTTCTGGCGCTTCTGGAAGGGCCTCCGGAACTGCTGCTGTTGTTGCTGCTGCTGTCCCGAAGCCTGTCCTCGCCCTCTGCCCTGTGCCCCGAACCGTCTCTGGAACGGGCGGTAGGCTTTTTTTTCTTTGGGCTTCTCCAAGCCCACAGCCGTCAGAGTCTCTGCCTCCTTTTTCATGCGGGCCATCTCATCGTCCGCATGCTTGCTGAACAGGGTTTCCCCCGAGAAGGACAGATTGGCCACTCGCTGCTGGGCCTCCGGCTTGAGTGATGTGAGCCTGAGCCAAGCATGGCGTCGCTGGTTGATCCCATGACAGTACCCATGGGCCACCAAAAGAGAGACATCAGCGGCCACGCTGATGACCTGGTTCGAAACCAGCATCCCTTCCTTCTGGATCTCCAGGAAATCCTCCCTCTTATCTCGTGGCAGGAGTTCCGTGAACTGCTGGAGGGATTCTCACAGGGCACGATCATACCGCCCTAGCAAAGCCGCATCGCTAGAGGCCTTCATGGCCGTAGATGCCGTCCCACAGGCCTTCCTGCCAGCTGAGTCGATCCATCGGCTCTCCTTATCCGGAGGTACGGTAGAAGACGGAAAGGTAGAGTGTTGGTTTCTGGCTGCCGTCACTATAACGGAGTCCGGAACAGGGTCAATACTCAGAAAAGCTGAGTCAGAATCCAGAGCCCTGTACTTCTTAAGAAGACGGGATGGAGCGGCTTTCGTCACTGCAGGCGTGAGGAACAGCTCCTCCGCTGGCTCTACCAATCCTGGCATGAGCGGTAGTAGAGGGCGAGACAAATGCTTCTTGTGAAGTGTCTCAAAAATCACGGACGTCGTAGGTGTTGGAGCCGTCACCGTGCTTCCCAATTTTGCTGCACCCCTCAGGAGAACATACTGGAACGTGCTGATGTCATCCACGGGAGACACCCTCGTCACCGGGGAGTCTGACCAGGTCAGGGAGTAGGACCTGGTTCTGGAAGAGTTCGTGCGGGACTGTGATCCGCGCCTCCTGTGGCGCCATCTGGACCTCGTAGAGGATCTGTGACGACTGCGCGACCTCCCTCTCCGTCCGGAGCGGAATCGCGACTTCCTTGGCTTCGGTCACCCTGCCGGTTCCACCGAGGCGGGTGACCTTGGCTTGGTTGGGGCCCTTGGCCGAGGGGTCCCCTTAGGAGGAGTCGGAAATTGTGGCAACGAACCTGTCCTCGGAGGAATTGGAGGAGGCTTGTCAGCCGGCAACTGTTGAGGCCGAGGTTGAGGACGAGGCGGAAGTGGAGGTGGGGTGGGGGCCCGCGGAGGTAGTCCTCTCGGTAACGGAAGAGGAGGAGGCATAACTGTCTTCGGCCTAGCAGGGGTATACACAACAGAGTACACCGAGCCTGGTGAGCCGCCCTCCTTACTAGGCAGGGACTTTGGAGAGCCTCCCAAAGGCACTTGACGCCTGCCAGATTTAATCCTGGTGCCAGAACTCCTTCTGCGCCTTCTCGGCGTCGAAGAACGGTGACCGGACGGCAAGCGTCGGCCCCTCGACGTCGAGCTACGTCTCCTTGACGGCAAGCGCCTATCCTTCGACGGCGAATGCCTTCGCCTCGACGGCGACCGTCTACGCCTCGACGGCGATCTACTCCTCGACGTCAAGGATCCCCTCAACGACGACCTTCTCGCCTTCGCCGATGGCGAACGGCGGTGTTGCCTCGACGGCGAGGGCCGACGCCAGGCCGAAGACGAAATCGTCACCGGAGACTTCGACGGTGGTCTGTTCAGTTCCCTCGATGCCGAGCGTCGACGTCGCTTCGACCCCGAGCCCTGGGGAGACGGGGAACAGACTGCGGTCATCCCTCTCTACGTCGTGGTCGGTGCAATCGACGCAGACGGAGAATGGGGACGTTGGCTGGTCTTCCTGCCCCTGGGGAGCCCCCCATAGGCCTCAGCATGGGCAGAGGAAGCCCCTCCAGACCCACCTTGCGCCTTCAGCCTTCTAGCCTCCAGGCCCTGAAGTCTGATCTTCATTCTATCCCTCAGGGTCCTGCCAGAAAAGCTCTGACAAATGTCACACTCCTCTGGGACATGAGAAGAGGGCAGGCAGATGATACACACCTCGTGTGGGTCCGATTTGGCCTTCTTCCTGGAGCACTCTGGACATTTGTTGAATAATGCAGGCATAATTCAATCAAAGAGTGCACCAAAAGACAAACAGGAAGAAAACCCACCAAAGTTCTTCAGAAAAGCACTCAAATAACTTTGAAAAAGTGAAAAATTCACCAATAAACCCTAGAAAAGGGAGAGCTCAATGCTCCAGGGTCCTGCTTGCAGGAGCCGGAAAAAAGAACTGAAAGTAAAAGGGACCTGCAGTGCATTCTGGGATACTGTGAAGTTCTGGAAAGTTCTCATAAAGGCACAGTATCCTGTTCTGAGCCACATAATGGCAGCCTATGGGGCTTGTCTGTCCATGTCTTCCTCTCTATCATTCCAGAGGGGTTTTGCTGTTGAAGCAAGGGAAATCTGGACAGGCTTTGCTGTTTGTAGATTTTTGGTGGAATTTCTAGTTGAAGTACTAGACAGTGTAGCCTGTGGATATAGGCTGCATTATCTGTCTTTAATTCTCTCTTAAGTGTCTGTGCAGTTCTGCATTTTTTGACACCGTAAGGGATTATTTTTGATTGCTACGGGGTTCACGCACATGGGCAGGACTATTCACTAGATTATGACTATACACAGAGATCCCCTACTACAGAAGTTTCGAAACAACTTTGACAAAAATTCAAAAAAGGTCAGTCAACTGGGGTAGCTCTATCCGCATATGGGCTGACTGGCCTGGAAATAAAAGAAATGACGTCAGCGTGCTGGGGGTGGCGTTATATAGGCAATGTGCACATCACTTCTGGCATGGATGAAACCGGCAATGCTAAGCAGAGCGCGCAGCGGTACTGCTCACGAAAAATGTGCTGATCCAGTCTAACGCATGGGGATAATTCTAAGGTATGAAGTCTCTATCAGATATCCTCACTCAAGAGTAAAAGACAATTGCAATGGGAGGTCTTGCGGTTTTTGTATGGGCGGTCGGAACAGGAAGTCTTTTCATATAGTGGGTTGCCGCATTTTCAGAATTTGCAATAAAGTAGCTACCTTGTCTGTTATACAAAGTTCGAAGATGTATTTTTCAGGTGTATGTAGTCTATGAACAGTATGTTCGGTGCCATGCAAGAGGTTTGGAGGTGTGGTAAATTAGTTGCAGTAATCTGAAAGTAAGATGTCAACAAATTTGATATACAGCTCCGCAATTTGCTTATACATATCTGTGCCTCGTGTGGCTTAAATCAAGCGAATTAAGCTTTGGGAAACAGATATTGTTGGACCTGGCCCTTTTGGCAGGTTCACCCCAAAACTTTTTGCTTTTTCCTAGCCTGTTTCTGGAACCTGGTGTTGGTGATTTTAGGCCTTGGCGCACTTTTTCACTGTGGTACAATGTAAAGTGTGTGAGCTCTCTGTGTATGTGTGGTGAGTGACCTGCCCTCCCATAGGAATGAATGGGGAATATGTATGTCCATGGTAGTTCCTGATGTGTGGGGAGTGCAGGGTCGAGTTTGATATGTGCGAACTCGTGAGATTGAATGCTGCGTAATGGTGTATGCGGCATGATTGTGTCTAGTCTAGAAGTGCCACTTTTAGAAGTTGGCATATTTGTGTAGTCTGTGGCTGGCGTGTGATTGGCTGGTGAGCCTGGCCCAGGAGTGCCTGGGCCTGCTTGTGGATTGACTGTCTGGTTTGAGGATGACAGGGGCTGGGGAGCCCCCAGGAGGTTGTCTGAGTCAGCCCATGGATGAAAGGCTGCATCTGCTGCCAGGGAAGTGGGAGGAGATAGCACCTGGGAATGAATGAGGCTGTGCCTGCCTGCCACAATGCTGGCTCCACCTCCCCGCTGGGCGACTGTCACCTCTGTCCCTGATACTGAAAGGAGTTCCCTATAACCAGTTCTAGCTGGTTCTCACACTGCCTGCACCCTTTAGACTTCAAAGACTTTTTTCTGTACAAAAAGGGGCAGTGTCCCCTTCCAAAATGTTCTTGTTTTTGGACTTGAATCTGCCAGGGGCGTGCTGCTGCTTGGGCCCAGGGGAATCCCTGGGCCCTGCCCAGCCCCTGGACACCTGCTGGACTTTCCTAGATACTGGAGGACTCATCTTTGCAGGGAGCTGTTTTGCTCCATCTTTATTCTTCCAGGACTGCTGGGACTTCTTTATGCTGGCTGTTAATGATGCCAGGACCTTGAGCAGCCCCCCAGCGCTTTATTGTGGGCAGGAAGCGCTTTATTTTGTCTTTAGCGCTTGAGAGCGCTTTATTTGCCTTGCTGGGGCGGAGCCCTGCCCCTTTTTGCTTAGTTACATTTATTTTTTATTGATGGGTGCCACCCCATTTATTTAATTGCCTAACGGGTGCTCACCCCGTTTCTATGTTTATTTTGTTAACCGAGGGTGCCCACCCCTCATTGCAGCCGTTAAAACACAGAGATCGCCGCCGCCGCCGCCCGCCTGGTTGTGGGCGGGGCCTGCGATGGAAGCGGAAGTGCGGCCGTGAAGAGGAAGAAGTGAAGCTGTGGCCGGTGACGGGGCTCCCGTGTGCGGAGGGAGCCCCGAGAGAGAAGAGTCGCGGCTGCATTGGGCACCGGGGCAGGCAGGAGCCCACTCTGCGCCCCGGTGCACTCCCCCAGAAGAAGAGAGACTGCCGCCGGGAGCCTTGCTGGCTCCACACTGAGTCCCGGTCCCGAGACGTGGGACCGGGCAAAGCAAGGAGAGTCAGTGAGGAGCAGGAGCTCCTCAGATGCCGCCGAGTCCGCCCCCGCCGCACCGAAGACCGGCGAGAGCACATGGAGCAGCCCGGTGAGTGAGGGCTGGGGCAGGGCTCTTTTCAGTGTATGGCGGCCCCGGATGGCAGCGGGCCGCCCCAACGGTGCCTAAAAAGCTTTTTGAGCCCTCGTGTGGCCCCGTGAGGGCATGGCCCATTCCTAGAGCCTACGCCGCTCCTACCTCTTGGGGATGTTTGTTTTGAGCGCCAGTGCAATCCGTGGGGGCATATGTATTTTTCAAGTCAAGTCAAGTCAGAAATTTATATAGCGCACTACATACCCAGAGGGTCTCAAGGCGCTTGAGGAGGGGAAGGGAGTTACTTGTCGAATATCCAGGTTTTAAGTTGCTTTCTGAATGCTAGGTGGTTCTGTGTGAGACGTAGGTGGGTGGGGAGAGAGTTCCAGGTTTTAGCTGCGAGGTAGGAGAAGGATCTGCCTCCCATGGTGGATTTATTGATGCAAGGAATGGTAGCAAGGGCTTGGTTGGAAGATCGAAGCTGGCGAGGGGGGGTGTAGAAGGAAAGTCGTGTGTTGAGGCATTCGGGTCCAAGTTCGTAGAGTGCTTTGTGTGCGTGGGTTAGGAGTCGGAAAGTAATCCTCTTATTGACGGGGAGCCAGTGGAGGTTTTTCAGGTGGCTAGAGATATGGTCTTTGCGCGGGATGTCTAGTATGAGTCTGGCTGATGCGTTGGAGCTTTTTCTGGAGTTTTGCGGTGATACCGGTGTATATGGTGTTTCCGTAGTCCAGGCGACTTGTAACCAGTGCATGGGTAACTGTCTTTCTGGTTTCGGTGGGGATCCAGCAAAATGTTTTTTTGAGCATGCGGAGGATGTTGAAGCATGAAGATGAGACTGCGTTGACTTGTCTGTTCATCGAGAGAGAGGAGTCCAGGATGACGCCCAGGTTTCGTGCGTGGTCCGTCGGGATGGGTGCTTTTCCAAGGGCCTCTGGCCACCAAGAGTCGTCCCAAGCGGAGGGGGAGGTGCCTAAGATAAGGACTACTGTTTTGTCTGAGTTCAGTTTCAGACGGCTGTGCTTCATCCACTCTGCTACTTCTTTCATGCCTTCATGTAGGTTGGTTTTGGCGGTGTTGGGGTCTTTGGTGAGTGATAGGATCAGTTGGGTGTCGTCTGCATAGGAAATGATGTTGAGGTTGTGTTGGCGAGCAATTGTTGCGAGGGGGCTCATGTATACGTTGAAGAGGGTGGGGCTGAGTGAGGAACCTTGGGGTACGCCGCAGATGACTTCAGTGGCCTCGGACTTGAATGGTGGGAGGCGGACTCTCTGGGTTCTTCCGTTGAGGAATGAGGTGATCCATTCCAGTGCTTTTCCTTGGATCCCGATGTTATTGAGGCGCTGTAGGAGAGTGCTATGGCAGACTGTGTCGAAGGCTGCGGAGAGGTCGAGGAGGATGAGGGCGACTGTTTCTCCGTTGTCTAGTAGATTTCGAATGTCGTCTGTTGCTGCGATGAGAGCGGTCTCCGTGCTGTGTTTGGCTCGGAAGCCGGATTGTGAGGAGTCGAGGGATTTGTTGGTTTCGAGGAATGCGGCTAGCTGGTTGTTGACCGCTTTTTCGATGACTTTGGCGGGGAATGGAAGGAGTGAGATAGGGCGGTAGTTTTTGAGTTCGGTGGGGTCAGCTGTGGGTTTCTTCAGGAGGGCGCTGAGTTCGGCATGTTTCCAGCTTTCCGGGAAGGTTGCGGAGTTGAGGGAGCAGTTGATGAAGTCTCGGAGGTGTGGTGCTATGATGGAGTCTGCTTTGTTGAAAATGTGGTGAGGACATGGGTCTGTGGGGGATCCTGAGTGGATGGAGTTCATCAGGCGGATGGTGTCCTCGGTGGAGATTGGGTTCCAGTTGTTAAGGATGTTCGAGGAGGGTGCAGGTACGGCAGAAGATTGGGTGGGATAGTTTCCGGGTTGGATGTCGAAGCTGTTGTGGATGTCTGCAATTTTGTTGTGGAAGAATGAGGCTAGGGAGTCGCAGAGGGCTTGCGAGGGGGTGATGTCGTTGGAGTTGGCTGAGGGGTTGGTGAATTCTTTGACGATGTTGAATAGTTCCTTGCTGTTGTGGGCGTTGTTGTCTAGTCGGTCTTTGAATGCGGCTTTCTTGGCAGTCCGGATCAGTTGGTGGTGTATGCGGGTGGCGTTTTTGAAGGCGTCCCTGGTGCTGGTGTTTGGGTCTTTTTTCCAGGCCTTCTCCAGGGAGCGGCATAGTTTCTTCGATTTCTTAAGATCATCATTGAACCAGGAGGCGTTTTTGCTGCCAAGTTTGATTTGACGTTTTTTCGGCGGTGCTAGGATGTCGGCGCTGTTGGATAGCCACTGGGTGAGGTTAAATGCTGCTTGGTCGGGGTTTGAGGAGTGGGTAGGTGGGTTTTGAAGAAGCAAAGAGGAGATCTGGTCGATGGTGATTTTGTTCCAGTTTCTTCGTAGAGTAGGTTGAGGTCGGTTGTGAGTGGTGGTTTTATTGTAGAAAAAGTGTACGCAGCTGTGATCCGTCCACTGGAGGGTAGTGGTGTGACTGAAGGAGACATGTTTGCTGGAGGTGAAGATGGGGTCGAGTGTGTGACCTGCGATGTGGGTGGGCGTGGAGACAAGTTGTTTGAGTCCGAGGTTCGCGAGGTTGTCCCGAAGGGAGGTGGAGTTGCTGTCGTTGCTCTTTTCCAGGTGAAAGTTGAGGTCTCCCAGTAGGATGTATTCCTCGGAGGGGAGGGCGTGTGGGGTGATGAAGTCGGTGATAACGTCGCAGAATTTAGCACGGGGTCCTGGAGGCCTGTAGAGGAGAGTGCCTCTGAGTGTGGTCTTGGGGTCGGTGTGAATCTGGAAGTGAAGGTGTTCGGCGCTAGCTAGGTTGACGTCTGAGCTGGTTGAGATGCGGATGGAGTTCTTGTGGACGATAGCGATGCCTCCTCCTGTTTGGTCGATGCGATCCTTACGGATGATCTTGTATCCTTCCGGGATGGCAATGGTGATGTCAGGGGCTGATGAGGCGTTCATCCATGTTTCTGTCAGGAAGGCGACGTCGGGAGAGATGGTGTCTAGTAGATTCCAAAGGTCGATGGCGTGTCTGTGGACTGAGCGGGTGTTGAGCAGGATGCATTTTAGGTGGTTGGTGTCGGGTCTCTGCTTGGTGTCGGTGGATGAGGAGTTGGTTTTGGTGCCGTCGAATTTGCAGGAGTTGCATGAGAAGGGTCCGTGGGTGTGTCCAGGAGCGGCTTGGACGCAGTTGGGGGAGCGGCCGGGGTTAAGGGCTAGGAGGGTGGAGGCATCGTAAATAATGCGGGAGGGCTGGGCATTGCGAGGACCAGGGGCTCTGGCGCTAGGCGCGGTCCAGGCGCGGACGGGCGTAGACGGGCTTACCTTTGGCGCACCTTCGGCGCGGCCGCAGCGCGTGGACGCTGCGCGTGGGGGCATTGGCCATAAATGGATGGTGGGGGGGCGGAGCGTGGGAGGGGCAGCAGCTGGGAGGCGGTAGCAGGGAGGAGGGGCGGGCCAGGGAACAAGTCAACAAGATGGAGGGTCAAAGGGAGAGTAAGGCAGGGGCAGCAGATGCACCACGGCACCGGGGGCACAAATCAGTTCCCAGCGTGATCAACAATTAAATAAATAAATCCCAGCGCGAGTCTAAATAATTATTTAAATCCCAGCGCGACTCAAAATAAATAATTATATCACAGCGTGAGTCGAATTAAATAATTAATTCACAGCACGAGTCAAGTTAAATACATGAACTACAGCGCGAGGTGAATTAAATAAATTAAAGCAGTTACCAATCTGCAGTCTCGGTCTCACCAGCAAGCCAGAACGTGAGCAGGAGCTGGGGTCAGGGAGCGTGGGGGGAGCGACCGTGCTGGATCGGGTCCAGGTGATCACAGCGCGTCAGAGGAGGTAGGGAGCCCTCTATTCGTGGGTGGGAGGGGCAGCAGCTGGGAGGCGGTAGCAGGGAGGAGGGGCGGGCCAGGGAACAAGTCAACAAGATGGAGGGTCAAAGGGAGAGTAAGGCAGGGGCAGCAGATGCACCACGGCACCGGGGGCACAAATCAGTTCCCAGCGTGATCAACAATTAAATAAATAAATCCCAGCGCGAGTCTAAATAATTATTTAAATCCCAGCGCGACTCAAAATAAATAATTATATCACAGCGCGAGTCGAATTAAATAATTAATTCACAGCGCGAGTCAAGTTAAATACATGAACTACAGCGTGAGGTGAATTAAATAAATTAAAGCAGTTACCAATCTGCAGTCTCGGTCTCACCAGCAAGCCAGAACGTGAGCAGGAGCTGGGGTCAGGGAGCGTGGGGGGAGCGACCGTGCTGGATCGGGTCCAGGTGATTTTTGAGCCCGTGCTGGCTCCCCCTCTGGCTATGGTTGGTGGACCCAGATGGTTCCAACATCCAACAGGGATGGCATATCTCTTTTAAGAGCCAGATGGTTCCAAACACGTGGCTGATTGTTTCTAGAGCCCAGGGTGGCGCCCACATTATTGTGCCCTGAGCATTTTAAGGGCCATGTGTGATGTCCAGAGCCTGTGTGGCTCCAACGTGCGCAGTTCAGAGCCTGTGGGGCTCCAACAGTTGGCGCAGATCTGTTCTAGGGTCGGTGAGGACCCTGTCGCAGTTTTGATTCCCAGCTGCCCAGCAATTAGTGGGCAGATGCACCGTTTAGGCGCTTGGGATTGTCCACAGGTGCCCAGCAAGTAGTGGGCACCTGCCACGTTTAGGCCCCTGACTTTTGGACTACAGGGCGTCCTAGCCCCAACAAGGCCAGTTGGCCTAGGGACTGCCACAGGTAGTGGCTTATGTAAGGTTTTGCGCAATTGTGTTGTTTTTCCTTGCACCTCTGAATGTTTTAGGCATCATGTGTTTTTGCGCTATTGAGTTGTGTTTTCTTTCCTGGCACCTCTGAATGTTTTTAACGCATCATGTGTCTTCCTGGATTTTACACCTCTGAATGTTTTTATGCATCATGTGTTTTCTTTCCTTACACCTCTGAAAGTTTTATGCATCATGTGTTTTCTTTCCTTACACCTCTGAATGTTTTATGCATCATGTGTTTACCTTTTTCCCTACACCGCTGAATGTATTTTTGATGCATCATGTGGAATGTGTTCTTGCTTCTACCCCTAAATGTATTTTATTCTTAGGTGGTTGTGTTTTGCCTAGTATAGTTTATACTAGAGAGGTTATGTCTCCATGCGTGATCTAGGCCTATGGTTATTAGTATTGCGTAGTGTGTACCTACCTTTACCAGTAGAGTTCCTTTTGTGGTGTGCCTTGGATGTTGTTGCTGTTGTGTGCTTGCGCAAATGCTTTACATATTGCCTCCGAGTTTAGCCTCACTGCTCATGCCAAGCTACCAAGGGGGTGAGCAGGGGTTATCTTGGCGTGTGACTCCCTCGCCCTGACTAGAATGGTGGTTTCTGCCTGGCTTTGGCGTCAGCCTTAGCCTACCAGAAATAGCCAGTTCTAACAGATATTTATTGCTTTTCGGAATACTAGTTGATCAAAGATTATCCTTATTTACACTAACAGAGTATCCTAGAGTTTGCATTCTTTGCAAAGAAGCTCCCAGTATTTTTGAGTGGGAGAGCTGCGGAGTGTGTCCTGTTAGCTAGTGTTTCTAGTACAGGGAATGGAGTGCAGGGTGGTTGTGCCTGCTCAGAATAAAAAACTTGACTAGTTGCAGCCTTCTGGATTTACTGTAGTCTGGATAGTAAATATGTGACAACCCTAGGGCTATAGTGGTGGGTATCATGTTGTGTAATCCCTGGTGATTTAAAGTTATAGCGTAAAAAGTGCATTCTGTTACTTAGTTAAACTGAGCTTGGAGAGGGGGGAATGGATTTTTTTGCAAAGCTCTAAAAATGTCTATTCCTGTGTGATTAGGTTCACCATCTTATCAACTGCTGTAGACTAAATTATGAGATGATTATGTCCATTGCAAAAATCTACACACAAGCCAAAGGCATTTAACATAACACTACTGAGTGGGTATATTGCAGTTTTCATTATGTTACTTGGGAGTGAAATGCTATAACATATCTACTTGTCCAAGGAATGAGATGCTTTAAAAATCCACTTTTCTTTTTTAGTGCTATGCAGGAATATGACAATTTATGACAGTGCCCTCATTATATCAGAACTCTGATTATGCCAGGGCGTGTCTTATGTCAGGGTTTGGATCCTAGCAGGGTTCTGATGTTGCAACCTTTCTGCAAATGTAAACATAGTAGCTGGAAGTAGGTGGGAAACGATATTTCCATTGTTGGTATGGCATATGAGTCTGTACACACCCACACACATACATGTTTAAGGATATTCACCAACTTCTTGCCTATCTCTTCCCATATTGGAAAATGTTGGAAATTTACTCCTGTCAATGGCATGTGTAAGACATTTTCCAAATTGGATAATAAGGGCCTGTATATAATGTGAATTTGTAATCGCTCAGCAGATTTTTGTATTAGTGAATATGCATGGGCCCCAATTTATTTTCATGCTGCGCATAATGTTTTTACACTGATTCTCTATGATTAATCTTTTTTAAAATACTGACAAGCATCAAACACATTTTGACTAATTGATGCCTCATTGAAAGATGGACATTAGTTCAGTATATCTTTTTTCAGGTTGCAAAATTTTAGTTGTGCATATTTTATTCTTAAAGAAAAGAGTGACCAGTTTTGCTTTTTGGTTTCTGCATATGTTGCGATGCAAAAGTCCCCTGCATGGTAAGAAACATGAACCCCTGCCCTGAGTGCCCAATTGTACTGTTGTCTGGATTCTTAATGCTGACTTGTTATTGTCATGGGCAAACATGGATCATGCACATGCGCCATCACATAGGCCGAACAGTTGGCAATCTTGTTTGACCAGGTGGGCCACCCAAAGCACTACCCTCATAGTGGTAGAAGGCTACTGCCTTCACCAGGACTTAAACAGCACAAGCACGCTGGTGGCCGCATACTGCATAGCGATCAGAATTCATGAACAGCATCTTTTTATCCTCTGTGACTGGAGTGAGAACACCTTTATAAAAGTTCAGCTGCTATGTGCTTAACTTACCCTTGGCCTACATCAGGTAAGATGTGGAGTGTGCGCACTGCAGAAGTAGGGAGTCTGCATGAGCTGTGTGTATGCCTGGGAAGGTTACAGTACAAGGATAGAACAGTACTGTGAAGTGCATGTGTGATTAGTACGTGTGGGTACTGGGTGTACGTTGCCCTTAGAGGAATAGATTGCATTAGAGATGTAGTGCTGTGCAGTGTGTGCGCAATTAAAGCATGTGTTGGGTATATGCATGCTCGAGTGAAGTAAAATACATGAAGGGTGAAGTGTTTTACAGTGCGTACATAGTGAGTGTGTGTGCTGGCAGTGTGTGTGTTTGTAAAGAGCACACCCTCGTGAAATATGAACATGAAACGCTTGAGTGCTGACATTGCAGGCTGAGTGTGTGTCCTGAATGCATGTGTACATGTAATGTAGAATGCATGGAGGATGGTGCTGGACTGAGTGGTTGCTGTGGACGTGCACTGGGTAAGTGTGCTTTGAATGATATATTACATGGAGTACGCTGGGTTCTGTTTTGGGAAGCCTAAACCTACCTGGTGAAGAATGAGGAGAAGAATCCCCCAGACAGATTTGAGTATTGCTGCATTCCTGTGAGCTGGGTGGGGACACACTGGAGGGAAAAGCAAGAGAACACCTTTAGACATTTAAAAAAACAGCTCTTTGATGCAGCGCTAGATCACAAGGAACACATCTCAGGAAGGGAGATGGGGCTGAGAAGGGAATCATAAAGAATAGGGTTGAGGGACTTTGATGCACATATCACTGTGGCTGACATCCAGGTGTGAACTCTGGTCCCTACCAGGAATTATGTTGTGGATAATCAGCTTCGGTGTCGAGGCCTGCTGTGACATCTTTTATGAAGAGAGAAGAAAAGGAAAAGTGCCCACTTAAAAAAAAGTATAACCTCAACATAAAACTTCAAAGACCCAGACCCTAAATCAGATGTGATGACTATCAGAAGGGGAGGTTGAGTTCCCAAAAATTGGTCATATTCCAAGCAGCCAGACAGGCTGAGTGAGAAGGGTAAGCCCTGCAAAATGTGACCAGGACTCGGGCCAAGGCCTGCTGGTCTCCCTGCTGGATGAGGGGACTTCACCCTGGGAAACCAAGACCACCTGCCCTGCAGCATCGGGCACGAGCACCTGCCTGCTTGTTAAGACCAGTGTGCCTTGTGAAGAAGAGAGCATTGTAGGGAGCAAGGTCCAGTGGGAAGCCCTACTGTAGTACTCCCTGTGCAAAGTGTGTTGATTCGGCTGTGCACAGATCGGGCCGTCGTCCATGTGCAGGACTGTTTTCGGGAGCCCCTGTATGCTAGGAGAGGGCCGTTGTTGACTAAGCAGTGGGTTGTGAGCCGTGTGGGACTTGTCACGACCATACCCCCAAGCTTCGGTGATGCCATATACCAGAAGGGCCACTTGTAAAGTTATCACTTCGAGGAGTGCCAAGACGTGTGCCTCTGTGGGCCAGGCGCTTGTGCTCGAAGGGCTTACACCTGTATAACCATGTACCGCATGCCAGGAGGGCTGACAGAACAAATGTTGCCAAAGCATTTAGGCTGCCTCCTTAAGTAGAAACTGAGGCTACGATCAACATGTTGGATTTGCACTGCGAGGGAAATGATCCCCCGACTCGCCACTTAGAACTGCTGGAGATGTTATGGACGACGTCACACCCTTGCTGGCTTCAGCAGGGAGCTGAAGAAAGAATTATATTGAGCAAACTCAACTTACTGCATTTTTGCTAGCTGGGAGCTGCTCCAACATCTGAGAGACCTCCGACAGCGCCGTTGAGGAGAGACTGCCTGCACTGCTGGGGCTGAGGAGAGACAGCCTGCGCTGCTGGGTGATGACGCCTGGGCCACAAGCAGCCCAACTTCTCCGAAATGAGCAGAATTCGCATGGGCGCGTGGAGGGCGCCTGCTGCATCGCAGAACTCTTCCGTGTTCTGAGAGTGGGCAAGGTTTGAACTGGGTCAATCTGGCTCAGGAGACACTAGTAAAGGTGCTGCAGCACCATATACACTTTTGACTAAATTCTTAAGGAGTCAAAGGGAGAACTCTTGAGTGTCATATAGCTACTGTATATCTTTATAATGCGTTAAGTTAGCATAGGCTCATTACATGTTTAAACGCCATTTTTCCTTTTGCTGCTTCTGCACACGACACTTAATTGTTGATTTAGCTTTCAACCTAGTAGTTCGTTGTGGTTTACATGAGAATAATATGTTATTACTCTGATATCAGCTTTGCTTAATAAACTATGTCTGTACAGAGAGTGCTGAAGCTTCAGGAATTGCAAACACAACAATGATGGACAGAATGTGGATCAATGTCACACATTCACCCCAGTCAAAAGATCTGGGCCCAAATCCATCGTTTTTCCACTCCACACCACCCTGGGTTAGACAATGGCGATATGCAAATCAGCGCTGACCCTGTTGCCCCATGGGAACAGTCCAGTCCGAACTACAAAAGCCATGTCCTTCCCAGAACGGAAACAAGCATCCGAGGACCGGCCCGGTTTCGAGGTAACACCTCTCATCAGCCCGGCTAGCTTGATTCCAGTGGTGTGGAGTGTCTGGGACTCACGTCTGAGCATCCCCAGTACACTTAGAGCGGTAACTGCAAACACAACAATGATGGACAGAATGTGGATCAATGTCACACATTCACCCCAGTCAAAAGATCTGGGCCCAAATCCATCGTTTTTCCACTCCACACCACCCTGGGTTAGACAATGGCGATATGCAAATCAGCGCTGACCCTGTTGCCCCATGGGAACAGTCCAGTCCGAACTACAAAAGCCATGTCCTTCCCAGAACGGAAACAAGCATCCGAGGACCGGCCCGGTTTCGAGGTAACACCTCTCATCAGCCCGGCTAGCTTGATTCCAGTGGTGTGGAGTGTCTGGGACTCACGTCTGAGCATCCCCAGTACACTTAGAGCGGTAACTGCAAACACAACAATGATGGACAGAATGTGGATCAATGTCACACATTCACCCCAGTCAAAAGATCTGGGCCCAAATCCATCGTTTTTCCACTCCACACCACCCTGGGTTAGACAATGGCGATATGCAAATCAGCGCTGACCCTGTTGCCCCATGGGAACAGTCCAGTCCGAACTACAAAAGCCATGTCCTTCCCAGAACGGAAACAAGCATCCGAGGACCGGCCCGGTTTCGAGGTAACACCTCTCATCAGCCCGGCTAGCTTGATTCCAGTGGTGTGGAGTGTCTGGGACTCACGTCTGAGCATCCCCAGTACACTTAGAGCGGTAACTGCAAACAGAACAATGATGGACAGAATGTGGATCAATGTCACACATTCACCCCAGTCAAAAGATCTGGGCCCAAATCCATCGTTTTTCCACTCCACACCACCCTGGGTTAGACAATGGCGATATGCAAATCAGCGCTGACCCTGTTGCCCCATGGGAACAGTCCAGTCCGAACTACAAAAGCCATGTCCTTCCCAGAACGGAAACAAGCATCCGAGCACCGGCCCGGTTTCGAGGTAACACCTCTCATCAGCCCGGCTAGCTTGATTCCAGTGGTGTGGAGTGTCTGGGACTCACGTCTGAGCATCCCCAGTACACTTAGAGCGGTAGCTGCAAACACAACAATGATGGACAGAATGTGGATCAATGTCACACATTCACCCCAGTCAAAAGATCTGGGCCCAAATCCATCGTTTTTCCACTCCACACCACCCTGGGTTAGACAATGGCGATATGCAAATCAGCGCTGACCCTGTTGCCCCATGGGAACAGTCCAGTCTGAACTACAAAAGCCATGTCCTTCCCAGAACGGAAACAAGCATCCGAGGACCGGCCCGGTTTCGAGGTAACACCTCTCATCAGCCCGGCTAGCTTGATTCCAGTGGTGTGGAGTGTCTGGGACTCACGTCTGAGCATCCCCAGTACACTTAGAGCGGTAACTGCAAACACAACAATGATGGACAGAATGTGGATCAATGTCACACATTCACCCCAGTCAAAAGATCTGGGCCCAAATCCATCGTTTTTCCACTCCACACCACCCTGGGTTAGACAATCGCGATATGCAAATCAGCGCTGACCCTGTTGCCCCATGGGAACAGTCCAGTCCGAACTACAAAAGCCATATCCTTCCCAGAACGGAAACAAGCATCCGAGGACCGGCCCGGTTTCGAGGTAACACCTCTCATCAGCCCGGCTAGCTTGATTCCAGTGGTGTGGAGTGTCTGGGACTCACGTCTGAGCATCCCCAGTACACTTAGAGCGGTAACTGCAAACACAACAATGATGGACAGAATGTGGATCAATGTCACATATTCACCCCAGTCAAAAGATCTGGGCCCAAATCCATTGTTTTTCCACTCCACACCACCCTGGGTTAGACAATGGCGATATGCAAATCAGCGCTGACCCTGTTGCCCCATGGGAACAGTCCAGTCCGAACTACAAAAGCCATGTCCTTCCCAGAACGGAAACAAGCATCCGAGGACCGGCCCGGTTTCGAGGTAACACCTCTCATCAGCCCGGCTAGCTTGATTCCAGTGGTGTGGAGTGTCTGGGACTCACGTCTGAGCATCCCCAGTACACTTAGAGCGGTAACTGCAAACACAACAATGATGGACAGAATGTGGATCAATGTCACACATTCACCCCAGTCAAAAGATCTGGGCCCAAATCCATCGTTTTTCCACTCCACACCACCCTGGGTTAGACAATGGCGATATGCAAATCAGCGCTGACCCTGTTGCCCCATGGGAACAGTCCAGTCCGAACTACAAAAGCCATGTCCTTCCCAGAACGGAAACAAGCATCCGAGGACCGGCCCGGTTTCGAGGTAACACCTCTCATCAGCCCGGCTAGCTTGATTCCAGTGGTGTGGAGTGTCTGGGACTCACGTCTGAGCATCCCCAGTACACTTAGAGCGGTAACTGCAAACACAACAATGATGGACAGAATGTGGATCAATGTCACACATTCACCCCAGTCAAAAGATCTGGGCCCAAATCCATCGTTTTTCCACTCCACACCACCCTGGGTTAGACAATGGCGATATGCAAATCAGCGCTGACCCTGTTGCCCCATGGGTCCAGTCCGAACTACAAAAGCCATGTCCTTCCCAGAACGGAAACAAGCATCCGAGGACCGGCCCGGTTTCGAGGTAACACCTCTCATCAGCCCGGCTAGCTTGATTCCAGTGGTGTGGAGTGTCTGGGACTCACGTCTGAGCATCCCCAGTACACTTAGAGCGGTAACTGCAAACACAACAATGATGGACAGAATGTGGATCAATGTCACACATTCACCCCAGTCAAAAGATCTGGGCCCAAATCCATCGTTTTTCCACTCCACACCACCCTGGGTTAGACAATGGCGATATGCAAATCAGCGCTGACCCTGTTGCTCCATGGGAACAGTCCAGTCCGAACTACAAAAGCCATGTCCTTCCCAGAACGGAAACAAGCATCCGAGGACCGGCCCGGTTTCGAGGTAACACCTCTCATCAGCCCGGCTAGCTTGATTCCAGTGGTGTGGAGTGTCTGGGACTCACGTCTGAGCATCCCCAGTACACTTAGAGCGGTAACTGCAAACACAACAATGATGGACAGAATGTGGATCAATGTCACACATTCACCCCAGTCAAAAGATCTGGGCCCAAATCCATCGTTTTTCCACTCCACACCACCCTGGGTTAGACAATGGCGATATGCAAATCAGCGCTGACCCTGTTGCCCCATGGGAACAGTCCAGTCCGAACTACAAAAGCCATGTCCTTCCCAGAACGGAAACAAGCATCCGAGGACCGGCCCGGTTTCGAGGTAACACCTCTCATCAGCCCGGCTAGCTTGATTCCAGTGGTGTGGAGTGTCTGGGACTCACGTCTGAGCATCCCCAGTACACTTAGAGCGGTAACTGCAAACACAACAATGATGGACAGAATGTGGATCAATGTCACACATTCACCCCAGTCAAAAGATCTGGGCCCAAATCCATCGTTTTTCCACTCCACACCACCCTGGGTTAGACAATGGCGATATGCAAATCAGCGCTGACCCTGTTGCCCCATGGGAACAGTCCAGTCCGAACTACAAAAGCCATGTCCTTCCCAGAACGGAAACAAGCATCCGAGGACCGGCCCGGTTTCGAGGTAACACCTCTCATCAGCCCGGCTAGCTTGATTCCAGTGGTGTGGAGTGTCTGGGACTCACGTCTGAGCATCCCCAGTACACTTAGAGCGGTAACTGCAAACACAACAATGATGGACAGAATGTGGATCAATGTCACACATTCACCCCAGTCAAAAGATCTGGGCCCAAATCCATCGTTTTTCCAATCCACACCACCCTGGGTTAGACAATGGCGATATGCAAATCAGCGCTGACCCTGTTGCCCCATGGGAACAGTCCAGTCCGAACTACAAAAGCCATGTCCTTCCCAGAACGGAAACAAGCATCCGAGGACCGGCCCGGTTTCGAGGTAACACCTCTCATCAGCCCGGCTAGCTTGATTCCAGTGGTGTGGAGTGTCTGGGACTCACGTCTGAGCATCCCCAGTACACTTAGAGCGGTAACTGCAAACACAACAATGATGGACAGAATGTGGATCAATGTCACACATTCACCCCAGTCAAAAGATCTGGGCCCAAATCCATCGTTTTTCCACTCCACACCACCCTGGGTTAGACAATGGCGATATGCAAATCAGCGCTGACCCTGTTGCCCCATGGGAACAGTCCAGTCCGAACTACAAAAGCCATGTCCTTCCCAGAACGGAAACAAGCATCCGAGCACCGGCCCGGTTTCGAGGTAACACCTCTCATCAGCCCGGCTAGCTTGATTCCAGTGGTGTGGAGTGTCTGGGACTCACGTCTGAGCATCCCCAGTACACTTAGAGCGGTAGCTGCAAACACAACAATGATGGACAGAATGTGGATCAATGTCACACATTCACCCCAGTCAAAAGATCTGGGCCCAAATCCATCGTTTTTCCACTCCACACCACCCTGGGTTAGACAATGGCGATATGCAAATCAGCGCTGACCCTGTTGCCCCATGGGAACAGTCCAGTCTGAACTACAAAAGCCATGTCCTTCCCAGAACGGAAACAAGCATCCGAGGACCGGCCCGGTTTCGAGGTAACACCTCTCATCAGCCCGGCTAGCTTGATTCCAGTGAAGTGGAGTGTCTGGGACTCACGTCTGAGCATCCCCAGTACACTTAGAGCGGTAACTGCAAACACAACAATGATGGACAGAATGTGGATCAATGTCACACATTCACCCCAGTCAAAAGATCTGGGCCCAAATCCATCGTTTTTCCACTCCACACCACCCTGGGTTAGACAATGGCGATATGCAAATCAGCGCTGACCCTGTTGCCCCATGGGAACAGTCCAGTCCGAACTACAAAAGCCATATCCTTCCCAGAACGGAAACAAGCATCCGAGGACCGGCCCGGTTTCGAGGTAACACCTCTCATCAGCCCGGCTAGCTTGATTCCAGTGGTGTGGAGTGTCTGGGACTCACGTCTGAGCATCCCCAGTACACTTAGAGCGGTAACTGCAAACACAACAATGATGGACAGAATGTGGATCAATGTCACATATTCACCCCAGTCAAAAGATCTGGGCCCAAATCCATTGTTTTTCCACTCCACACCACCCTGGGTTAGACAATGGCGATATGCAAATCAGCGCTGACCCTGTTGCCCCATGGGAACAGTCCAGTCCGAACTACAAAAGCCATGTCCTTCCCAGAACGGAAACAAGCATCCGAGGACCGGCCCGGTTTCGAGGTAACACCTCTCATCAGCCCGGCTAGCTTGATTCCAGTGGTGTGGAGTGTCTGGGACTCACGTCTGAGCATCCCCAGTACACTTAGAGCGGTAACTGCAAACACAACAATGATGGACAGAATGTGGATCAATGTCACACATTCACCCCAGTCAAAAGATCTGGGCCCAAATCCATCGTTTTTCCACTCCACACCACCCTGGGTTAGACAATGGCGATATGCAAATCAGCGCTGACCCTGTTGCCCCATGGGAACAGTCCAGTCCGAACTACAAAAGCCATGTCCTTCCCAGAACGGAAACAAGCATCCGAGGACCGGCCCGGTTTCGAGGTAACACCTCTCATCAGCCCGGCTAGCTTGATTCCAGTGGTGTGGAGTGTCTGGGACTCACGTCTGAGCATCCCCAGTACACTTAGAGCGGTAACTGCAAACACAACAATGATGGACAGAATGTGGATCAATGTCACACATTCACCCCAGTCAAAAGATCTGGGCCCAAATCCATCGTTTTTCCACTCCACACCACCCTGGGTTAGACAATGGCGATATGCAAATCAGCGCTGACCCTGTTGCCCCATGGGAACAGTCCAGTCCGAACTACAAAAGCCATGTCCTTCCCAGAACGGAAACAAGCATCCGAGGACCGGCCCGGTTTCGAGGTAACACCTCTCATCAGCCCGGCTAGCTTGATTCCAGTGGTGTGGAGTGTCTGGGACTCACGTCTGAGCATCCCCAGTACACTTAGAGCGGTAACTGCAAACACAACAATGATGGACAGAATGTGGATCAATGTCACACATTCACCCCAGTCAAAAGATCTGGGCCCAAATCCATCGTTTTTCCACTCCACACCACCCTGGGTTAGACAATGGCGATATGCAAATCAGCGCTGACCCTGTTGCCCCATGGGAACAGTCCAGTCCGAACTACAAAAGCCATGTCCTTCCCAGAACGGAAACAAGCATCCGAGGACCGGCCCGGTTTCGAGGTAACACCTCTCATCAGCCCGGCTAGCTTGATTCCAGTGGTGTGGAGTGTCTGGGACTCACGTCTGAGCATCCCCAGTACACTTAGAGCGGTAACTGCAAACACAACAATGATGGACAGAATGTGGATCAATGTCACACATTCACCCCAGTCAAAAGATCTGGGCCCAAATCCATCGTTTTTCCACTTCACACCACCCTGGGTTAGACAATGGCGATATGCAAATCAGCGCTGACCCTGTTGCCCCATGGGAACAGTCCAGTCCGAACTACAAAAGCCATGTCCTTCCCAGAACGGAAACAAGCATCCGAGCACCGGCCCGGTTTCGAGGTAACACCTCTCATCAGCCCGGCTAGCTTGATTCCAGTGGTGTGGAGTGTCTGGGACTCACGTCTGAGCATCCCCAGTACACTTAGAGCGGTAGCTGCAAACACAACAATGATGGACAGAATGTGGATCAATGTCACACATTCACCCCAGTCAAAAGATCTGGGCCCAAATCCATCGTTTTTCCACTCCACACCACCCTGGGTTAGACAATGGCGATATGCAAATCAGCGCTGACCCTGTTGCCCCATGGGAACAGTCCAGTCTGAACTACAAAAGCCATGTCCTTCCCAGAACGGAAACAAGCATCCGAGGACCGGCCCGGTTTCGAGGTAACACCTCTCATCAGCCCGGCTAGCTTGATTCCAGTGAAGTGGAGTGTCTGGGACTCACGTCTGAGCATCCCCAGTACACTTAGAGCGGTAACTGCAAACACAACAATGATGGACAGAATGTGGATCAATGTCACACATTCACCCCAGTCAAAAGATCTGGGCCCAAATCCATCGTTTTTCCACTCCACACCACCCTGGGTTAGACAATGGCGATATGCAAATCAGCGCTGACCCTGTTGCCCCATGGGAACAGTCCAGTCCGAACTACAAAAGCCATGTCCTTCCCAGAACGGAAACAAGCATCCGAGGACCGGCCCGGTTTCGAGGTAACACCTCTCATCAGCCCGGCTAGCTTGATTCCAGTGGTGTGGAGTGTCTGGGACTCACGTCTGAGCATCCCCAGTACACTTAGAGCGGTAACTGCAAACACAACAATGATGGACAGAATGTGGATCAATGTCACACATTCACCCCAGTCAAAAGATCTGGGCCCAAATCCATCGTTTTTCCACTCCACACCACCCTGGGTTAGACAATGGCGATATGCAAATCAGCGCTGACCCTGTTGCCCCATGGGAACAGTCCAGTCCGAACTACAAAAGCCATATCCTTCCCAGAACGGAAACAAGCATCCGAGGACCGGCCCGGTTTCGAGGTAACACCTCTCATCAGCCCGGCTAGCTTGATTCCAGTGGTGTGGAGTGTCTGGGACTCACGTCTGAGCATCCCCAGTACACTTAGAGCGGTAACTGCAAACACAACAATGATGGACAGAATGTGGATCAATGTCACATATTCACCCCAGTCAAAAGATCTGGGCCCAAATCCATTGTTTTTCCACTCCACACCACCCTGGGTTAGACAATGGCGATATGCAAATCAGCGCTGACCCTGTTGCCCCATGGGAACAGTCCAGTCCGAACTACAAAAGCCATGTCCTTCCCAGAACGGAAACAAGCATCCGAGGACCGGCCCGGTTTCGAGGTAACACCTCTCATCAGCCCGGCTAGCTTGATTCCAGTGGTGTGGAGTGTCTGGGACTCACGTCTGAGCATCCCCAGTACACTTAGAGCGGTAACTGCAAACACAACAATGATGGACAGAATGTGGATCAATGTCACACATTCACCCCAGTCAAAAGATCTGGGCCCAAATCCATCGTTTTTCCACTCCACACCACCCTGGGTTAGACAATGGCGATATGCAAATCAGCGCTGACCCTGTTGCCCCATGGGAACAGTCCAGTCCGAACTACAAAAGCCATGTCCTTCCCAGAACGGAAACAAGCATCCGAGGACCGGCCCGGTTTCGAGGTAACACCTCTCATCAGCCCGGCTAGCTTGATTCCAGTGGTGTGGAGTGTCTGGGACTCACGTCTGAGCATCCCCAGTACACTTAGAGCGGTAACTGCAAACACAACAATGATGGACAGAATGTGGATCAATGTCACACATTCACCCCAGTCAAAAGATCTGGGCCCAAATCCATCGTTTTTCCACTCCACACCACCCTGGGTTAGACAATGGCGATATGCAAATCAGCGCTGACCCTGTTGCCCCATGGGAACAGTCCAGTCCGAACTACAAAAGCCATGTCCTTCCCAGAACGGAAACAAGCATCCGAGGACCGGCCCGGTTTCGAGGTAACACCTCTCATCAGCCCGGCTAGCTTGATTCCAGTGGTGTGGAGTGTCTGGGACTCACGTCTGAGCATCCCCAGTACACTTAGAGCGGTAACTGCAAACACAACAATGATGGACAGAATGTGGATCAATGTCACACATTCACCCCAGTCAAAAGATCTGGGCCCAAATCCATCGTTTTTCCACTCCACACCACCCTGGGTTAGACAATGGCGATATGCAAATCAGCGCTGACCCTGTTGCCCCATGGGAACAGTCCAGTCCGAACTACAAAAGCCATGTCCTTCCCAGAACGGAAACAAGCATCCGAGGACCGGCCCGGTTTCGAGGTAACACCTCTCATCAGCCCGGCTAGCTTGATTCCAGTGGTGTGGAGTATCTGGGACTCACGTCTGAGCATCCCCAGTACACTTAGAGCGGTAACTGCAAACACAACAATGATAGACAGAATGTGGATCAATGTCACACATTCACCCCAGTCAAAAGATCTGGGCCCAAATCCATCGTTTTTCCACTCCACACCACCCTGGGTTAGACAATGGCGATATGCAAATCAGCGCTGACCCTGTTGCCCCATGGGAACAGTCCAGTCCGAACTACAAAAGCCATGTCCTTCCCAGAACGGAAACAAGCATCCGAGGACCGGCCCGGTTTCGAGGTAACACCTCTCATCAGCCCGGCTAGCTTGATTCCAGTGGTGTGGAGTGTCTGGGACTCACGTCTGAGCATCCCCAGTACACTTAGAGCGGTAACTGCAAACACAACAATGATGGACAGAATGTGGATCAATGTCACACATTCACCCCAGTCAAAAGATCTGGGCCCAAATCCATCGTTTTTCCACTCCACACCACCCTGGGTTAGACAATGGCGATATGCAAATCAGCGCTGACCCTGTTGCCCCATGGGAACAGTCCAGTCCGAACTACAAAAGCCATGTCCTTCCCAGAACGGAAACAAGCATCCGAGGACCGGTCCGGTTTCGAGGTAACACCTCTCATCAGCCCGGCTAGCTTGATTCCAGTGATGTGGAGTGTCTGGGACTCACGTCTGAGCATCCCCAGTACACTTAGAGCGGTAACTGCAAACACAACAATGATGGACAGAATGTGGATCAATGTCACACATTCACCCCAGTCAAAAGATCTGGGCCCAAATCCATCGTTTTTCCACTCCACACCACCCTGGGTTAGACAATGGCGATATGCAAATCAGCACTGACCCTGTGGCCCCATGGGAACAGTCCAGTCCGAACTACAAAAGCCATGTCCTTCCCAGAACGGAAACAAGCATCCGAGGACCGGCCCGGTTTCGAGGTAACACCTCTCATCAGGGTGGTGTGGAGTGGAAAAACGATGGATTTGGGCCCAGATCTTTGGACTGGGGTGAATGTGTGACATTGATCCACATTCTGTCCATCATTGTTGTGTTTGCAGTTACCGCTCTAAGTGTACTGGGGATGCTCAGACGTGAGTCCCAGGCACTCCACACCACTGGAATCAAGCTAGCCGGGCTGAAGAGAGGTGTTACCTCGAAACCGGGCCGGTCCTCGGATGCTTGTTTCCGTTCTGGGAAGGACATGGCTTTTGTAGTTCGGACTGGACTGTTCCCATGGGGCACAGGGTCAGCGCTGATTTGCATATCGCCATTGTCTAACCCAGGGTGGTGTGGAGTGGAAAAACGATGGATTTGGGCCCAGATCTTTGGACTGGGGTGAATGTGTGACATTGATCCACATTCTGTCCATCATTGTTGTGTTTGCAGTTACCGCTCTAAGTGTACTGGGGATGCTCAGACGTGAGTCCCAGGCACTCCACACCACTGGAATCAAGCTAGCCGGGCTGAAGAGAGGTGTTACCTCGAAACCGGGCCGGTCCTCGGATGCTTGTTTCCGTTCTGGGAAGGACATGGCTTTTGTAGTTCGGACTGGACTGTTCCCATGGGGCACAGGGTCAGCGCTGATTTGCATATCGCCATTGTCTAACCCAGGGTGGTGTGGAGTGGAAAAACGATGGATTTGGGCCCAGATCTTTGGACTGGGGTGAATGTGTGACATTGATCCACATTCTGTCCATCATTGTTGTGTTTGCAATTACCGCTCTAAGTGTACTGGGGATGCTCAGACGTGAGTCCCAGGCACTCCACACCACTGGAATCAAGCTAGCCGGGCTGAAGAGAGGTGTTACCTCGAAACCGGGCCGGTCCTCGGATGCTTGTTTCCGTTCTGGGAAGGACATGGCTTTTGTAGTTCGGACTGGACTGTTCCCATGGGGCACAGGGTCAGCGCTGATTTGCATATCGCCATTGTCTAACCCAGGGTGGTGTGGAGTGGAAAAACGATGGATTTGGGCCCAGATCTTTGGACTGGGGTGAATGTGTGACATTGATCCACATTCTGTCCATCATTGTTGTGTTTGCAGTTACCGCTCTAAGTGTACTGGGGATGCTCAGACGTGAGTCCCAGGCACTCCACACCACTGGAATCAAGCTAGCCGGGCTGAATAGAGGTGTTACCTCGAAACCGGGCCGGTCCTCGGATGCTTGTTTCCGTTCTGGGAAGGACATGGCTTTTGTAGTTCGGACTGGACTGTTCCCATGGGGCACAGGGTCAGCGCTGATTTGCATATCGCCATTGTCTAACCCAGGGTGGTGTGGAGTGGAAAAACGATGGATTTGGGCCCAGATCTTTGGACTGGGGTGAATGTGTGACATTGATCCACATTCTGTCCATCATTGTTGTGTTTGCAGTTACCGCTCTAAGTGTACTGGGGATGCTCAGACGTGAGTCCCAGGCACTCCACACCACTGGAATCAAGCTAGCCGGGCTGAAGAGAGGTGTTACCTCGAAACCGGGCCGGTCCTCGGATGCTTGTTTCCGTTCTGGGAAGGACATGGCTTTTGTAGTTCGGACTGGACTGTTCCCATGGGGCACAGGGTCAGCGCTGATTTGCATATCGCCATTGTCTAACGCAGGGTGGTGTGGAGTGGAAAAACGATGGATTTGGGCCCAGATCTTTGGACTGGGGTGAATGTGTGACATTGATCCACATTCTGTCCATCATTGTTGTGTTTGCAGTTACCGCTCTAAGTGTACTGGGAATGCTCAGACGTGAGTCCCAGGCACTCCACACCACTGGAATCAAGCTAGCCGGGCTGAAGAGAGGTGTTACCTCGAAACCGGGCCGGTCCTCGGATGCTTGTTTCCGTTCTGGGAAGGACATGGCTTTTGTAGTTCGGACTGGACTGTTCCCATGGGGCACAGGGTCAGCGCTGATTTGCATATCGCCATTGTCTAACCCAGGGTGGTGTGGAGTGGAAAAACGATGGATTTGGGCCCAGATCTTTGGGCTGGGGTGAATGTGTGACATTGATCCACATTCTGTCCATCATTGTTGTGTTTGCAGTTACCGCTCTAAGTGTACTGGGGATGCTCAGACGTGAGTCCCAGGCACTCCACACCACTGGAATCAAGCTAGCCGGGCTGAAGAGAGGTGTTACCTCGAAACCGGGCCGGTCCTCGGATGCTTGTTTCCGTTCTGGGAAGGACATGGCTTTTGTAGTTCGGACTGGACTGTTCCCATGGAGCACAGGGTCAGCGCTGATTTGCATATCGCCATTGTCTAACCCAGGGTGGTGTGGAGTGGAAAAACGATGGATTTGGGCCCAGATCTTTGGACTGGGGTGAATGTGTGACATTGATCCACATTCTGTCCATCATTGTTGTGTTTGCAGTTACCGCTCTAAGTGTACTGGGGATGCTCAGACGTGAGTCCCAGGCACTCCACACCACTGGAATCAAGCTAGCCGGGCTGAAGAGAGGTGTTACCTCGAAACCGGGCCGGTCCTCGGATGCTTGTTTCCGTTCTGGGAAGGACATGGCTTTTGTAGTTCGGACTGGACTGTTCCCATGGGGCACAGGGTCAGCGCTGATTTGCATATCGCCATTGTCTAACCCAGGGTGGTGTGGAGTGGAAAAACGATGGATTTGGGCCCAGATCTTTGGACTGGGGTGAATGTGTGACATTGATCCACATTCTGTCCATCATTGTTGTGTTTGCAGTTACCGCTCTAAGTGTACTGGGGATGCTCAGACGTGAGTCCCAGGCACTCCACACCACTGGAATCAAGCTAGCCGGGCTGAAGAGAGGTGTTACCTCGAAACCGGGCTGGTCCTCGGATGCTTGTTTCCGTTCTGGGAAGGACATGGCTTTTGTAGTTCGGGCTGGACTGTTCCCATGGGGCACAGGGTCAGCGCTGATTTGCATATCGCCATTGTCTAACCCAGGGTGGTGTGGAGTGGAAAAACGATGGATTTGGGCCCAGATCTTTGGACTGGGGTGAATGTGTGACATTGATCCACATTCTGTCCATCATTGTTGTGTTTGCAGTTACCGCTCTAAGTGTACTGGGGATGCTCAGACGTGAGTCCCAGGCACTCCACACCACTGGAATCAAGCTAGCCGGGCTGAAGAGAGGTGTTACCTCGAAACCGGGCCGGTCCTCGGATGCTTGTTTCCGTTCTGGGAAGGACATGGCTTTTGTAGTTCGGACTGGACTGTTCCCATGGGGCACAGGGTCAGCGCTGATTTGCATATCGCCATTGTCTAACCCAGGGTGGTGTGGAGTGGAAAAACGATGGATTTGGGCCCAGATCTTTGGGCTGGGGTGAATGTGTGACATTGATCCACATTCTGTCCATCATTGTTGTGTTTGCAGTTACCGCTCTAAGTGTACTGGGGATGCTCAGACGTGAGTCCCAGGCACTCCACACCACTGGAATCAAGCTAGCCGGGCTGAAGAGAGGTGTTACCTCGAAACCGGGCCGGTCCTCGGATGCTTGTTTCCGTTCTGGGAAGGACATGGCTTTTGTAGTTCGGACTGGACTGTTCCCATGGGGCACAGGGTCAGCGCTGATTTGCATATAGCCATTGTCTAACCCAGGGTGGTGTGGAGTGGAAAAACAATGGATTTGGGCCCAGATCTTTGGACTGGGGTGAATGTGTGACATTGATCCACATTCTGTCCATCATTGTTGTGTTTGCAGTTACCGCTCTAAGTGTACTGGGGATGCTCAGACGTGAGTCCCAGGCACTCCACACCACTGGAATCAAGCTAGCCGGGCTGAAGAGAGGTGTTACCTCGAAACCGGGCCGGTCCTCGGATGCTTGTTTCCGTTCTGGGAAGGACATGGCTTTTGTAGTTCGGACTGGACTGTTGCCATGGGGCACAGGGTCAGCGCTGATTTGCATATCGCCATTGTCTAACCCAGGGTGGTGTGGAGTGGAAAAACGATGGATTTGGGCCCAGATCTTTGGACTGGGGTGAATGTGTGACATGGATCCACATTCTGTCCATCATTGTTGTGTTTGCAGTTACCGCTCTAAGTGTACTGGGGATGCTCAGACGTGAGTCCCAGGCACTCCACACCACTGGAATCAAGCTAGCCGGGCTGAAGAGAGGTGTTACCTCGAAACCGGGCCGGTCCTCGGATGCTTGTTTCCGTTCTGGGAAGGACATGGCTTTTGTAGTTCGGACTGGACTGTTCCCATGGGGCACAGGGTCAGCGCTGATTTGCATATCGCCATTGTCTAACCCAGGGTGGTGTGGAGTGGAAAAACGATGGATTTGGGCCCAGATCTTTGGACTGGGGTGAATGTGTGACATTGATCCACATTCTGTCCATCATTGTTGTGTTTGCAGTTACCGCTCTAAGTGTACTGGGGATGCTCAGACGTGAGTCCCAGGCACTCCACACCACTGGAATCAAGCTAGCTGGGCTGAAGAGAGGTGTTACCTCGAAACCGGGCTGGTCCTCGGATGCTTGTTTCCGTTCTGGGAAGGACATGGCTTTTGTAGTTCGGGCTGGACTGTTCCCATGGGGCACAGGGTCAGCGCTGATTTGCATATCGCCATTGTCTAACCCAGGGTGGTGTGGAGTGGAAAAACGATGGATTTGGGCCCAGATCTTTGGACTGGGGTGAATGTGTGACATTGATCCACATTCTGTCCATCATTGTTGTGTTTGCAGTTACCGCTCTAAGTGTACTGGGGATGCTCAGACGTGAGTCCCAGGCACTCCACACCACTGGAATCAAGCTAGCCGGGCTGAAGAAAGGTGTTACCTCGAAACCGGGCTGGTCCTCGGATGCTTGTTTCCGTTCTGGGAAGGACATGGCTTTTGTAGTTCGGACTGGACTGTTCCCATGGGGCACAGGGTCAGCGCTGATTTGCATATCGCCATTGTCTAACCCAGGGTGGTGTGGAGTGGAAAAATGATGGATTTGGGCCCAGATCTTTGGACTGGGGTGAATGTGTGACATTGATCCACATTCTGTCCATCATTGTTGTGTTTGCAGTTACCGCTCTAAGTGTACTGGGGATGCTCAGACGTGAGTCCCAGGCACTCCACACCACTGGAATCAAGCTAGCCGGGCTGAAGAGAGGTGTTACCTCGAAACCGGGCCGGTCCTCGGATGCTTGTTTCCGTTCTGGGAAGGACATGGCTTTTGTAGTACGGACTGGACTGTTCCCATGGGGCACAGGGTCAGCGCTGATTTGCATATCGCCATTGTCTAACCCAGGGTGGTGTGGAGTGGAAAAACGATGGATTTGGGCCCAGATCTTTGGACTGGGGTGAATGTGTGACATTGATCCACATTCTGTCCATTATTGTTGTGTTTGCAGTTACCGCTCTAAGTGTACTGGGGATGCTCAGACGTGAGTCCCAGGCACTCCACACCACTGGAATCAAGCTAGCCGGGCTGAAGAGAGGTTTTACCTCGAAACCGGGCCGGTCCTCGGATGCTTGTTTCCGTTCTGGGAAGGACATGGCTTTTGTAGTTCGGACTGGACTGTTCCCATGGGGCACAGGGTCAGCGCTGATTTGCATATCGCCATTGTCTAACCCAGGGTGGTGTGGAGTGGAAAAACGATGGATTTGGGCCCAGATCTTTGGACTGGGGTGAATGTGTGACATTGATCCACATTCTGTCCATCATTGTTGTGTTTGCAGTTACCGCTCTAAGTGTACTGGGGATGCTCAGACGTGAGTCCCAGGCCCTCCACACCACTGGAATCAAGCTAGCCGGGCTGAAGAGAGGTGTTACCTCGAAACCGGGCCGGTCCTCGGATGCTTGTTTCCGTTCTGGGAAGGACATGGCTTTTGTAGTTCGGACTGGACTGTTCCCATGGGGCACAGGGTCAGCGCTGATTTGCATATCGCCATTGTCTAACCCAGGGTGGTGTGGAGTGGAAAAACGATGGATTTGGGCCCAGATCTTTGGACTGGGGTGAATGTGTGACATTGATCCACATTCTGTCCATCATTGTTGTGTTTGCAGTTACCGCTCTAAGTGTACTGGGGATGCTCAGACGTGAGTCCCAGGCACTCCACACCACTGGAATCAAGCTAGCCGGGCTGAAGAGAGGTGTTACCTCGAAACCGGGCCGGTCCTCGGATGCTTCTTTCCGTTCTGGGAAGGACATGGCTTTTGTAGTTCGGACTGGACTGTTCCCATGGGGCACAGGGTCAGCGCTGATTTGCATATCGCCATTGTCTAACCCAGGGTGGTGTGGAGTGGAAAAACGATGGATTTGGGCCCAGATCTTTGGACTGGGGTGAATGTGTGACATTGATCCACATTCTGTCCATCATTGTTGTGTTTGCAGTTACCGCTCTAAGTGTACTGGGGATGCTCAGACGTGAGTCCCAGGCCCTCCACACCACTGGAATCAAGCTAGCCGGGCTGAAGAGAGGTGTTACCTCGAAACCGGGCCGGTCCTCGGATGCTTGTTTCCGTTCTGGGAAGGACATGGCTTTTGTAGTTCGGACTGGACTGTTACCATGGGGCACAGGGTCAGCGCTGATTTGCATATCGCCATTGTCTAACCCAGGGTGGTGTGGAGTGGAAAAACGATGGATTTGGGCCCAGATCTTTGGACTGGGGTGAATGTGTGACATTGATCCACATTCTGTCCATCAGTGTTGTGTTTAAAGCTTCAGGAATAACACGATACAGAATTGTTATGAGGTCTGATCTTCGTGCCTTCATAGACATAACATAAGTGCAGTTTCTGCCAACTTTGGGCTTTAGGCGGGTTTTATATTGCTTTGCTTGAAGCACACAAACACACTTGATGCTGTTCGCATGCAGAGAGAGCTGGTGTATGCTGATGTGATCCCTTCATTCTAGGATCCTGAGGTATGGGCCCGCCCTGCTAAAACCCAAAGAGACCTTCTTAGCTATTAATATAATATATGTGTTAGGGAAGGTGAGAAATAAGTGTTGTTAACCCTTATTCATTACAGCATGTTTGCATGCTGTCACCATTTGCTTTCTATGGACTAGTAACTATGCTGATAACTTTGCTTCTGATAATATGTCTCCTTGTATTATCTAAGATACTGCGCCTGAGAAGACGGCATTAGTAAATAAATATTTCAAATGTGCACGTGTCCTCATTTACTCCACGTTCTGGTTTGAAATGATTGTATAACTAAAGAGTGCTCATGTGTTCCACGTAACCTGAGGTATTGTAAGCTCATGTTCTGGTTTGTCTAAACATTGGGAGTTTGTTATGACCAATGAGACACTGTAGCTAGCTCGGTAAGGGGTTTGTTGGGTACCAAGGTGAGTTTTGGGTCACCCTAATTCGCTGAGGTTCCAATCCTCTGTGCACAGTTCTGTGGGAGAACAGAAACCCTGCTACATGGCGCCCATACGTTGGTGGACTTATATCATGACACTCGAGTAGTATATCGTTCAAACCTTAACCCCTTCACTGTCGTTTCCGGAAAGCGGTGGTGTCGGTGAAACCTACCTATTTTTTTAAATAGGTCTTTTCAAGCTTGAATCTATCTAAAACGGTTTCTTTGAATTACTACCCAGTTGTGCTACAAAGTTTCCTTTGTTTTTCAGTAATTCCGGTGCATTCATGGCGCAAGCTGTGGCCATCCCACAGCATAGTCGCATTGCGGTGCGCAACCATTTACAGGCTTTCCAAGTCCCGTTAGATGGCTTGGCTGTGATTTTGTGGTGTGTGCAGATCTGGCGTACCCTTTCGAACTGTTTTATTCGTGGGTAATGTTTCCGGAAGTGGACGCAAATTCTGGTGTGTTCCACACCCACACACCCTCACCTGTACCGGCTGAATATACACCGTACAGGGCACTGGAAATACCTATTGATCATTGGCAGCATCGCGTTTGGTTTGATGGCGCCCTACCCCACTCTTTGTCCGCTGCGAGGTTGGGTCCTTTGTCCATTCCAGGCACAAATTGGCCTGCATTAGGTGGATTCACCCCGCACCCGAATCACGGCGCTTGTCCCCTTAAGGATATTCGCAGACTGCATGTTGTCTCGATTGCCGTGATTCGTGCATTAGTGCAATACATTGGTCGTCATCTCCCGGGTGGTCCCCCGGGGGGTCCGGCCGTTCAAACGGAACATGGCGGTTTACGGCTCAATCCGGTTATGGTCAATTCGGTTTTTGGTAAGCGCCCCGATGATAAAGATGATTTCCCTTTCTGGCTTGCCGAGAAATTTGACCAACTGGAGGCTGTGTTTCCGAATTCTACTCCTGCTGATAAACATAGAATGTTGATGATTACTTTGCCTAAGGATTTAACTCCTGAACTCGTTGACTGTGAAAGTTGGGGGAAAACGTTTGCGGCCATTTATACGAGGTGTTTCGGCACCCCGTCTATGTCCGTACTGCCTACGATCGTTAAGCGTGTTCAGGATGATCACGGACCGGAAGCAGCGGTTGAATTGGGTATGCGCCTGTGTGGTTCTTTTGAGATTGTTAGCGATCTCATCCTCTCCAATATAAAGGGAGATGTGGTGAACTTTCAGGTGTCGAATGCTATGGCTGCTCTACCCGATGCCGAAAAACCCCGACAGTTAGCGAAGATTGTTGTGGCCGCATATAAAACTATAGGTCGCACAAGTAAAGGTCTGAAATATTTTCCTATCAAGGAGAAGAAACAACCACAAGGGCAGCCTGCTACAGCGGATGTCCAGCCCAAGTCCAAAAAACAAAATTGGCCTCAAAAACAGAAACAGGGGAAGCAACAACAGCAGACTCAGGATTCTTATCCTGCGCCACAAGTTCCTGCGCCGACAGAGAGAGTTTATGATTTGCGCGATCGCGCGATGATTAAATCACCTGATCGATTTCAGGTTTCTGATCAACGCTCTCCTCGTTCCTTTCAGGACTCATCGGCCCCGAAGACCGGTGGAGGAGGAGGCGGTAGGGGACGTGGTGGCCAACAAGGACGTGGCCAGTCCCGCCAGACAGACGGTGCAGCGAAGCAGGAGGATTCTACGCCAAAGAGACCGCAGTTTGCGAAAAGAAAGTCGCAGCCTTAACAGCGCATCGATATGCCACAGATAGTGAGAACGCGGCTTCGGAATCTGAGGTGGGCTCTGACCTTGCTGGACAGCGCGGCGGAGATTACCATAGTGAGAGAGGCGCTGCGTCCACTACTGAGGGTGACAGCGACTGATGTCTACGTTGTAATTGAAACAGCCGATACAAGACTTGCTCCCCCCTGAAAGACTTTATCAAATTGTCCTGTTAATTGAAGGTGACATACAGCGTACCATCAAAGGGGTATTTTGGGAAAATCTTTCTTCTACGTATGATATTTTGCTTTCGGTGGCTGACTGGCCCCCACCTTTTGTGCTCGCGGCGCCGCGAGGGGAGGAGGTAATCCTCCCCAGTTTCGCGAACACTGTCTCGAAAGAGCATGCGCAGCATTTTGCAGAAGTGTGGGCTCGGGCTCTCGCACCGGCTCTGTACCGTAACCAATGTGGTTGGGATAAATTGTCCCCTTGCCATGAAATTCCCTAGCGGTCTCAGCCGCAGCCTCAACCTCAATATCCCATTCGGCGTGAGGCAGAAGCTTCTGTCGCGGAAATCCTTGAACAATTAGAATATCAGGGAGTTATTGAAACGTGTGTGTCACCGATGAATAATCCTCTTTTTACTGTGACCAAGCCTGACGGATCGTATCGTTTGGTATTGGATTACCGGCATTTGAACTCGCATTGCCGTAACTGTGCAGTACAGAATACTCACGGCTCTGCCCTGGTGGATAGTCTAGTGCGTAAGCATTTTAAAACAACGCTTGACATATCCAACGGTTTCTATGCCCACAGATTGGACAGCTTTAGCTCCTAATGGACCAGTTTTACATGCGCTGGGGTCCAAAAACAATTCCGGCGTCTCCCAATGGGCTATAAGAATAGTCCTGGTATATTTACCGCACACATAGTCTCTCTTTTGGAGAGAATCGACCCAGATGCTTGTTCGTATGTGGATGACATATATCTCACAGACGACGAAATTTGGGAGCATCTGTGTCGTGTAAATTCAATTATTTGTAACTTTGCAGATATGGGTTACAAATTTAACTTTGCAAAATCGCACATTGCTGAGTACACGGTGTTGTTCCTGGGCTATGAGCTCAACAATGAAGGTAGAGGTTTGGCTCCTCACTTCTTGGAGAAATGCGCACAGTTGCGCGCTTCTACAACACTGAAAAAATTACAGTCTTTACTGGGCTTTTTGAATTTCGGGAGGACATACATTCCGGAATATGCCCAGCGTATCAAGCCTTTGTATGCTTTGATACAACCAACTTTTTCGAAATCATGCTGGCTGCCTGAGCACTCAGCCATCTTGCAGTCCTTGCGGGCTGATCTGCTCGCTTCTAAGTTCTTACTGACTCGTGATAACTATACCAACCTGGTGGTAAGAATAATACCAGGGACAGTGGGTTTCACGTACCTCACTTTTAATGTAGGAGACACAGTACCTATTGCTTACAAGTCACACCTGTACACTTCGACTGAGATGCGATTTCCCACTGTGGAAAAGGTTTTACCAGCTGTGCAGATGGCGATTCTTAAGGAACGAGCTCTGTCACAGGGGAAACGCATGTTGGTTGTTACACCCTGTCCTCATTTGGAGGCAGTCAAGAAAGCCAGTGTACCAAATTCAAAAGCTTTGCACCCTCGGTGGATTCAGTGGGCTGTGTCCTTGACGTCCACGGATGTCACGTTTATTTTTGATGCCTCGTTACGGTCGCAAGAGTACTTGCAGTATGAATTTGTTCATCCTGCTCCTCTAGCTATGCGACCTTTGGAGGACTTCCATTGCATCATTTACACTTTTGGTTCGGCGCTGGTTGCGCATGGCTCTAAACATGCCTACGTTTCCGCATGCGCCATTGTGGTCGGTGCCATGTTGAACGATGAGTTCATAACCAGGGAAGTTCACTCGCTGCCTCTGGGAGATTGCACCGCACAATTGGCAGAGCTTCGTGCTCTCTTACTAGCGTTTGAGTACGCTGATCCTAGTGTTACTACTCTTATTGTAAGTGATTCTTACTACTGTGTCCAGTCTTACAATGAAAACTTGTTCTTTTGGATTCAGAATGACTTTCGTGATTCCAAGGGTAGCACAATAAAACATAAGATGATCTGGGTTCGAGTGGCGGAGCTTAAGGCTACGTTGCCGCTCGTTTTTGTAATTCATACTCTTGGCCACCAGCGTGTTGGAGTCCACGCTGTCGGTAACTCGCTTGCTGATGAAGCAGCGAAATCAGCGGTGTCTACATACTTAGTTGCAGCAGTTACTCGGTCCAAAAGTAAGATTGATAGTGACATCTTGGCGGCTGTTGCTGCCACTGAGAAGGGAGGTAAACATCCTACGGGGTTCCCTTCGAAGTACACGTACCACTTAAGTCCCGAAAAGGTTCCTTTTGTGAAAATTCCTGAAGTTGGGGAACGTTTGATTCCCAACTCGGATCGCAGGGCTGACTTGATTACTGCGGCTCATGAAGGTGTGGCATCTGCGCATGCGGGCGTCTCAGCCACTGTAACTCAATTACAACAACGTTTCTGGTGGCGGGGACTGTACAAACAGACGCGTGATTATGTCCTTCTTTGTGACATTTGTCAGCAGATTAAACCTACGACTGCTGCGCGTCCGCCACAGACACAGTTGTACATTTCTAATAAACCGCTAGGTTGTGTTTATTTAGATCACTGCGGTCCTTTTTCTTCTGATACTGCGTATAAGTACATCTTAGTAGCAGTTGATTCATGCACACGCTTTGTGTGGGTCTGGCCCCATCGCAGCGCTGATTCACGGACTGTCATTAGAGATTTGCGCATCTTTGTTGGGATTTTTGCCTGTGGTACCTTCCATTCGGATCAGGGTCCGGCTTTCGCCTCTAAGGCGTATAAGGATGCCATGAATTCGATGGGGGTCCAAGTCAAGTTTTCGTCTCCCTACAGACCTGAGGGTAATAGTGTAGTGGAGCGAATGAAC
Source organism: Lissotriton helveticus (assembly GCF_964261635.1). Lineage (NCBI taxonomy): Eukaryota > Metazoa > Chordata > Amphibia > Caudata > Salamandridae > Lissotriton > Lissotriton helveticus. The sequence goes on along the minus strand of NC_136063.1, from coordinate 2,137,293,981 downwards.
CGTGATTTAAAGCAATCTTTGACAGCTCGAGTTATAGGCACTGGCAGAAACTGACTGACCCACCTCAATGGCGTGCAGCGTGCTCTTAATAATCTCCCTAGAAGGTCTCTGGGTGGGCGGACCCCATACGAAATGCTCTTTGGCATCAAGATGTACGTCCCTGACCTTGACGGTCTAGACTGCGTGGCTCGCGCCACAACCTTTGACGTAGATGAACATTGTGCTGTTTTACAGGATCTACAAAAGACCAGAGACAGTCTTGCAAAGGAACACTTGCCCTCCACATCTGATGCTGCGTTGCAGATCCCGGTAGTCGGCTGGCTACCCCAAGTTGGTGACCTGGTTCGAGAGAAGATCGATAACAAGAAAGAGTTTGGTCCTTCCTATCGAGCTCCAGTTCCAGTGCTTGGAGTGAAGGGCACAAGAACAGTCATTTTACCACTGCTTCCTGGTCGTAAGGAAAACAGGTTTATCTCAATTGACAATGTCAAGATACACAGAGTGGCCGATTCTTCTTAGCATGACACCGGCTGTTTCCTGTCCTTCCATTGTGAAAAATGCAGTTTTGCCCACTGCTTCTAATCTTGAAACTGAAGTGGCAATCGAGTTTCCTGCTATTTCCAGTCCTTTATTAAGTACTTTGCCCGGTACGGACCTTGCTGAAATAGACTATACTTACCCCACTGACTTGTCCATGCCTGACCTGCAAGCCCGTTTGGCCACAGAATCCAGATTTTCATTTGACACTGGTTCCAATGCCTCAAAAGTACCCTCACGTTTTGCAGTTTATGCCAGCTTATTTAAAAAACATTTTTTAATTCCCCCTTAGACATATATTTGGCTGGTGCTTTTTTCAATTTACCTTTTTATGTCAATTGGGTTTGTGTTTTATTTTTTCCGACTTATGAATGGACACTATGTCGAAGAAAGAACATGCATTCGACATCTAAATGGAACTTTGGCCCCCCTTTCCTCATCGCATTCTGCACACAGATTGAAGAGAGTCTTGACGTTTGTTAACATCACTGCTTGGCCTGTCCTTGATGGGATAGTGTGGGATGCCGTTAGGTTTCAAATTCATGGCCCTACCGAGGTTGTTAATGTCCCCAATGTGCTTAGAGTTAACATGGGGGATGTAGTGAAACAAAAAATACGTTCTGATGATTGGGATGTTCAGGCCGTAGAGTCCTTGTTTTCTGATTTGAAATACTATGCTGCCTTTGATGCGGAAGATTTGTACTTAGAATCTGCTAATTATGGTGATTTGTTTTGCTTTCAACATTTTGGCAATCACTTCTTACATAAAACAGCATCCAGAAGGAATACTGTAAATTATACACAATGGGAGCATTGCCCAGCTCCAAAACAAGGCAGTTCAAGTACTTTTTTGAAAAAGTACACTTATTTTACTGACTTCAATCAGTCTAATCCCGAGTCCTTTTATTTCAAAATGACACAGAAGCCTATGTCCAAGGTTAGACTTAACGATACCAAATTGTTGTATTCGAAGTTCTTTCTTGATCAGCTGGCTGTTGGCGGCTATGAATTATGGAAGGAAACTATTGACTTAAAATCCGTTTGGTGTTCTAAAAGTTGGCAGGTACAAGGCACTGAGGCTTTGCACCATGCATGTCTCATCCCGAATCAAATGTTGTTTTTGAATTTCTCTATTTCGCAAACGACGTGCTTTGGATTAACTACTTCTAAAAAATTTAATTCTCCGACCATCCCAGAGTTAGAAGAATATTCAGGCTGGAGTAATTATACTCAGTTTTCGATTAGGGACTTGCAAACCCTATTGCTGAATTCATCCTTTAACATATCCAGTATGGATCCGAAAGGTTGGCTGATGTGGCACAGAAGTGCTGATTCATGCCAGCACCGTTTTCTAGGTTTTTCTGATGGCTTTACACAGGTCAGACCTGATCCACGTTTTGAAACCGAGCATTCTGTCACAACTTACTCTGTGGGCAAATTATGTCAAAATTGGCTAAAACATTCAACATTGTCTGCAGTTAAATTACATCTTGCCAAGCTGAATGATGATGTGGATTTAAATGATTTCATAAAGGGCCCGGCTAGTGGTAGATCAAAAAGATGGATATATGCTGTTTACAATGAAATCTGGAAGACATCACAGGTTGAGGCTGCGACACGCCTTAGAGCTATAGATCAAGCCAATCTAGAAAAGGTGCTTGCTGTGGTAGATAATAGTATTAACATGCTTTCTTCCCGCATTTACACTTTAGATAATATTGTGTCTTCTGTTGTGTATATTGTGCATGATGAAGTGTCTGTATTGTACCATGGTCAGAATCAATTACGTTCTATCATGCAATTTGCATGGACCCTTCAAACGTTGAAAGCTGGAAAGGTGCCATGGACCTACATGAATGTTTCTTCTCTCTTTGCCCCCTTTAATTTGACTGACAAACAGCGCTTGCTTTCCATGCGAGATGCTTCGTTTTCTATGTTACATATTGAGAGATTGGAGTCCTTGCCTTTTTCTGTGGCAGAGGCCAACGATGCAACGTGGCTTATCCACGGTTTGATAACATTACCTTTTGCTTTGTATAAATTCACAAATTGTATGAGATATGTTGCCATAGGTCGCTATGAGCCCTTAGGTAGTGCGTTTCTCCATGAAGTCTGGTCCCTCCCTTTCACTTATAGATGTTTGAAAGACGGCCAGGAGGTTTATCTGAATGGGGAGGAGTGTACTGAAACACCAGACCATTGGCTAATGTGTAGGCATATACAATTGCACGGTTCTTGTAACCAAGACCGGCCTCCACACCACTGGAATCAAGCTAGCTGGGCTGAAGAGAGGTGTTACCTCGAAACCGGGCTGGTCCTCGGATGCTTGTTTCCGTTCTGGGAAGGACATGGCTTTTGTAGTTCGGGCTGGACTGTTCCCATGGGGCACAGGGTCAGCGCTGATTTGCATATCGCCATTGTCTAACCCAGGGTGGTGTGGAGTGGAAAAACGATGGATTTGGGCCCAGATCTTTGGACTGGGGTGACATTGATCCACATTCTGTCCATCATTGTTGTGTTTGCAGTTACCGCTCTAAGTGTACTGGGGATGCTCAGATGTGAGTCCCAGGCACTCCACACCACTGGAATCAAGCTAGCCGGGCTGAAGAGAGGTGTTACCTCGAAACCGGGCCGGTCCTCGGATGCTTGTTTCCGTTCTGGGAAGGACATGGCTTTTGTAGTACGGACTGGACTGTTCCCATGGGGCACAGGGTCAGCGCTGATTTGCATATCGCCATTGTCTAACCCAGGGTGGTGTGGAGTGGAAAAACGATGGATTTGGGCCCAGATCTTTGGACTGGGGTGAATGTGTGACATTGATCCACATTCTGTCCATTATTGTTGTGTTTGCAGTTACCGCTCTAAGTGTACTGGGGATGCTCAGACGTGAGTCCCAGGCACTCCACACCACTGGAATCAAGCTAGCCGGGCTGAAGAGAGGTTTTACCTCGAAACCGGGCCGGTCCTCGGATGCTTGTTTCCGTTCTGGGAAGGACATGGCTTTTGTAGTTCGGACTGGACTGTTCCCATGGGGCACAGGGTCAGCGCTGATTTGCATATCGCCATTGTCTAACCCAGGGTGGTGTGGAGTGGAAAAACGATGGATTTGGGCCCAGATCTTTGGACTGGGGTGAATGTGTGACATTGATCCACATTCTGTCCATCATTGTTGTGTTTGCAGTTACCGCTCTAAGTGTACTGGGGATGCTCAGACGTGAGTCCCAGGCCCTCCACACCACTGGAATCAAGCTAGCCGGGCTGAAGAGAGGTGTTACCTCGAAACCGGGCCGGTCCTCGGATGCTTGTTTCCGTTCTGGGAAGGACATGGCTTTTGTAGTTCGGACTGGACTGTTCCCATGGGGCACAGGGTCAGCGCTGATTTGCATATCGCCATTGTCTAACCCAGGGTGGTGTGGAGTGGAAAAACGATGGATTTGGGCCCAGATCTTTGGACTGGGGTGAATGTGTGACATTGATCCACATTCTGTCCATCATTGTTGTGTTTGCAGTTACCGCTCTAAGTGTACTGGGGATGCTCAGACGTGAGTCCCAGGCACTCCACACCACTGGAATCAAGCTAGCCGGGCTGAAGAGAGGTGTTACCTCGAAACCGGGCCGGTCCTCGGATGCTTGTTTCTGTTCTGGGAAGGACATGGCTTTTGTAGTTCGGACTGGACTGTTCCCATGGGGCACAGGGTCAGCGCTGATTTGCATATCGCCATTGTCTAACCCAGGGTGGTGTGGAGTGGAAAAACGATGGATTTGGGCCCAGATCTTTGGACTGGGGTGAATGTGTGACATTGATCCACATTCTGTCCATCATTGTTGTGTTTGCAGTTACCGCTCTATGTGTACTGGGGATGCTCAGACGTGAGTCCCAGGCCCTCCACACCACTGGAATCAAGCTAGCCGGGCTGAAGAGAGGTGTTACCTCGAAACCGGGCCAGTCCTCGGATGCTTGTTTCTGTTCTGGGAAGGACATGGCTTTTGTAGTTCGGACTGGACTGTTACCATGGGGCACAGGGTCAGCGCTGATTTGCATATCGCCATTGTCTAACCCAGGGTGGTGTGGAGTGGAAAAACGATGGATTTGGGCCCAGATCTTTGGACTGGGGTGAATGTGTGACATTGATCCACATTCTGTCCATCAGTGTTGTGTTTAAAGCTTCAGGAATAACACGATACAGAATTGTTATGAGGTCTGATCTTCGTGCCTTCATAGACATAACATAAGTGCAGTTTCTGCCAACTTTGGGCTTTAGGCGGGTTTTATATTGCTTTGCTTGAAGCACACAAACACACTTGATGCTGTTCGCATGCAGAGAGAGCTGGTGTATGCTGATGTGATCCCTTCATTCTAGGATCTTGAGGTATGGGCCCGCCCTGCTAAAACCCAAAGAGACCTTCTTAGCTATTAATATAATATATGTGTTAGGGAAGGTGAGAAATAAGTGTTGTTAACCCTTATTCATTACAGCATGTTTGCATGCTGTCACCATTTGCTTTCTATGGACTAGTAACTATGCTGATAACTTTGCTTCTGATAATATGTCTCCTTGTATTATCTAAGATACTGCGCCTGAGAAGACGGCATTAGTAAATAAATATTTCAAATGTGCACGTGTCCTCATTTACTCCACGTTCTGGTTTGAAATGATTGTATAACTAAAGAGTGCTCATGTGTTCCACGTAACCTGAGGTATTGTAAGCTCATGTTCTGGTTTGTCTAAACATTGGGAGTTTGTTATGACCAATGAGACACTGTAGCTAGCTCGGTAAGGGGTTTGTTGGGTACCAAGGTGAGTTTTGGGTCACCCTAATTCGCTGAGGTTCCAATCCTCTGTGCACAGTTCTGTGGGAGAACAGAAACCCTGCTACATGGCGCCCATACGTTGGTGGACTTATATCATGACACTCGAGTAGTATATCGTTCAAACCTTAACCCCTTCACTGTCGTTTCCGGAAAGCGGTGGTGTCGGTGAAACCTACCTATTTTTTTAAATAGGTCTTTTCAAGCTTGAATCTATCTAAAACGGTTTCTTTGAATTACTACCCAGTTGTGCTACAAAGTTTCCTTTGTTTTTCAGTAATTCCGGTGCATTCATGGCGCAAGCTGTGGCCATCCCACAGCATAGTCGCATTGCGGTGCGCAACCATTTACAGGCTTTCCAAGTCCCGTTAGATGGCTTGGCTGTGATTTTGTGGTGTGTGCAGATCCGGCGTACCCTTTCGAACTGTTTTATTCGTGGGTAATGTTTCCGGAAGTGGACGCAAATTCTGGTGTGTTCCACACCCACACACCCTCACCTGTACCGGCTGAATATACACCGTACAGGGCACTGGAAATACCTATTGATCATTGGCAGCATCGCGTTTGGTTTGATGGCGCCCTACCCCACTCTTTGTCCGCTGCGAGGTTGGGTCCTTTGTCCATTCCAGGCACAAATTGGCCTGCATTAGGTGGATTCACCCCGCACCCGAATCACGGCGCTTGTCCCCTTAAGGATATTCGCAGACTGCATGTTGTCTCGATTGCCGTGATTCGTGCATTAGTGCAATACATTGGTCGTCATCTCCCGGGTGGTCCCCCGGGGGGTCCGGCCGTTCAAACGGAACATGGCGGTTTACGGCTCAATCCGGTTATGGTCAATTCGGTTTTTGGTAAGCGCCCCGATGATAAAGATGATTTCCCTTTCTGGCTTGCCGAGAAATTTGACCAACTGGAGGCTGTGTTTCCGAATTCTACTCCTGCTGATAAACATAGAATGTTGATGATTACTTTGCCTAAGGATTTAACTCCTGAACTCGTTGACTGTGAAAGTTGGGGGAAAACTTTTGCGGCCATTTATACGAGGTGTTTCGGCACCCCGTCTATGTCCGTACTGCCTACGATCGTTAAGCGTGTTCAGGATGATCACGGACCGGAAGCAGCGGTTGAATTGGGTATGCGCCTGTGTGGTTCTTTTGAGATTGTTAGCGATCTCATCCTCTCCAATATAAAGGGAGATGTGGTGAACTTTCAGGTGTCGAATGCTATGGCTGCTCTACCCGATGCCGAAAAACCCCGACAGTTAGCGAAGATTGTTGTGGCCGCATATAAAACTATAGGTCGCACAAGTAAAGGTCTGAAATATTTTCCTATCAAGGAGAAGAAACAACCACAAGGGCAGCCTGCTACAGCGGATGTCCAGCCCAAGTCCAAAAAACAAAATTGGCCTCAAAAACAGAAACAGGGGAAGCAACAACAGCAGACTCAGGATTCTTATCCTGCGCCACAAGTTCCTGCGCCGACAGAGAGAGTTTATGATTTGCGCGATCGCGCGATGATTAAATCACCTGATCGATTTCAGGTTTCTGATCAACGCTCTCCTCGTTCCTTTCAGGACTCATCGGCCCCGAAGACCGGTGGAGGAGGAGGCGGTAGGGGACGTGGTGGCCAACAAGGACGTGGCCAGTCCCGCCAGACAGACGGTGCAGCGAAGCAGGAGGATTCTACGCCAAAGAGACCGCAGTTTGCGAAAAGAAAGTCGCAGCCTTAACAGCGCATCGATATGCCACAGATAGTGAGAACGCGGCTTCGGAATCTGAGGTGGGCTCTGACCTTGCTGGACAGCGCGGCGGAGATTACCATAGTGAGAGAGGCGCTGCGTCCACTACTGAGGGTGACAGCGACTGATGTCTACGTTGTAATTGAAACAGCCGATACAAGACTTGCTCCCCCCTGAAAGACTTTATCAAATTGTCCTGTTAATTGAAGGTGACATACAGCGTACCATCAAAGGGGTATTTTGGGAAAATCTTTCTTCTACGTATGATATTTTGCTTTCGGTGGCTGACTGGCCCCCACCTTTTGTGCTCGCGGCGCCGCGAGGGGAGGAGGTAATCCTCCCCAGTTTCGCGAACACTGTCTCGAAAGAGCATGCGCAGCATTTTGCAGAAGTGTGGGCTCGGGCTCTCGCACCGGCTCTGTACCGTAACCAATGTGGTTGGGATAAATTGTCCCCTTGCCATGAAATTCCCTAGCGGTCTCAGCCGCAGCCTCAACCTCAATATCCCATTCGGCGTGAGGCAGAAGCTTCTGTCGCGGAAATCCTTGAACAATTAGAATATCAGGGAGTTATTGAAACGTGTGTGTCACCGATGAATAATCCTCTTTTTACTGTGACCAAGCCTGACGGATCGTATCGTTTGGTATTGGATTACCGGCATTTGAACTCGCATTGCCGTAACTGTGCAGTACAGAATACTCACGGCTCTGCCCTGGTGGATAGTCTAGTGCGTAAGCATTTTAAAACAACGCTTGACATATCCAACGGTTTCTATGCCCACAGATTGGACAGCTTTAGCTCCTAATGGACCAGTTTTACATGCGCTGGGGTCCAAAAACAATTCCGGCGTCTCCCAATGGGCTATAAGAATAGTCCTGGTATATTTACCGCACACATAGTCTCTCTTTTGGAGAGAATCGACCCAGATGCTTGTTCGTATGTGGATGACATATATCTCACAGACGACGAAATTTGGGAGCATCTGTGTCGTGTAAATTCAATTATTTGTAACTTTGCAGATATGGGTTACAAATTTAACTTTGCAAAATCGCACATTGCTGAGTACACGGTGTTGTTCCTGGGCTATGAGCTCAACAATGAAGGTAGAGGTTTGGCTCCTCACTTCTTGGAGAAATGCGCACAGTTGCGCGCTTCTACAACACTGAAAAAATTACAGTCTTTACTGGGCTTTTTGAATTTCGGGAGGACATACATTCCGGAATATGCCCAGCGTATCAAGCCTTTGTATGCTTTGATACAACCAACTTTTTCGAAATCATGCTGGCTGCCTGAGCACTCAGCCATCTTGCAGTCCTTGCGGGCTGATCTGCTCGCTTCTAAGTTCTTACTGACTCGTGATAACCATACCAACCTGGTGGTAAGAATAATACCAGGGACAGTGGGTTTCACGTACCTCACTTTTAATGAAGGAGACACAGTACCTATTGCTTACAAGTCACACCTGTACACTTCGACTGAGATGCGATTTCCCACTGTGGAAAAGGTTTTACCAGCTGTGCAGATGGCGATTCTTAAGGAACGAGCTCTGTCACAGGGGAAACGCATGTTGGTTGTTACACCCTGTCCTCATTTGGAGGCAGTCAAGAAAGCCAGTGTACCAAATTCAAAAGCTTTGCACCCTCGGTGGATTCAGTGGGCTGTGTCCTTGACGTCCACGGATGTCACGTTTATTTTTGACGCCTCGTTACGGTCGCAAGAGTACTTGCAGTATGAATTTGTTCATCCTGCTCCTCTAGCTATGCGACCTTTGGAGGACTTCCATTGCATCATTTACACTTTTGGTTCGGCGCTGGTTGCGCATGGCTCTAAACATGCCTACGTTTCCGCATGCGCCATTGTGGTCGGTGCCATGTTGAACGATGAGTTCATAACCAGGGAAGTTCACTCGCTGCCTCTGGGAGATTGCACCGCACAATTGGCAGAGCTTCGTGCTCTCTTACTAGCGTTTGAGTACGCTGATCCTAGTGTTACTACTCTTATTGTAAGTGATTCTTACTACTGTGTCCAGTCTTACAATGAAAACTTGTTCTTTTGGATTCAGAATGACTTTCGTGATTCCAAGGGTAGCACAATAAAACATAAGATGATCTGGGTTCGAGTGGCGGAGCTTAAGGCTACGTTGCCGCTCGTTTTTGTAATTCATACTCTTGGCCACCAGCGTGTTGGAGTCCACGCTGTCGGTAACTCGCTTGCTGATGAAGCAGCGAAATCAGCGGTGTCTACATACTTAGTTGCAGCAGTTACTCGGTCCAAAAGTAAGATTGATAGTGACATCTTGGCGGCTGTTGCTGCCACTGAGAAGGGAGGTAAACATCCTACGGGGTTCCCTTCGAAGTACACGTACCACTTAAGTCCCGAAAAGGTTCCTTTTGTGAAAATTCCTGAAGTTGGGGAACGTTTGATTCCCAACTCGGATCGCAGGGCTGACTTGATTACTGCGGCTCATGAAGGTGTGGCGTCTGCGCATGCGGGCGTCTCAGCCACTGTAACTCAATTACAACAACGTTTCTGGTGGCGGGGACTGTACAAACAGACGCGTGATTATGTCCTTCTTTGTGACATTTGTCAGCAGATTAAACCTTCGACTGCTGCGCGTCCGCCACAGACACAGTTGTACATTTCTAATAAACCGCTAGGTTGTGTTTATTTAGATCACTGCAGTCCTTTTTCTTCTGATACTGCGTATAAGTACATCTTAGTAGCAGTTGATTCATGCACACGCTTTGTGTGGGTCTGGCCCCATCGCAGCGCTGATTCACGGACTGTCATTAGAGATTTGCGCATCTTTGTTGGGATTTTTGCCTGTGGTACCTTCCATTCGGATCAGGGTCCGGCTTTCGCCTCTAAGGCGTATAAGGATGCCATGAATTCGATGGGGGTCCAAGTCAAGTTTTCGTCTCCCTACAGACCTGAGGGTAATAGTGTAGTGGAGCGAATGAACCGTGATTTAAAGCAATCTTTGACAGCTCGAGTTATAGGCACTGGCAGAAACTGACTGACCCACCTCAATGGCGTGCAGCGTGCTCTTAATAATCTCCCTAGAAGGTCTCTGGGTGGGCGGACCCCATACGAAATGCTCTTTGGCATCAAGATGTACGTCCCTGACCTTGACGGTCTAGACTGCGTGGCTCGCGCCACAACCTTTGACGTAGATGAACATTGTGCTGTTTTACAGGATCTACAAAAGACCAGAGACAGTCTTGCAAAGGAACACTTGCCCTCCACATCTGATGCTGCGTTGCAGATCCCGGTAGTCGGCTGGCTACCCCAAGTTGGTGACCTGGTTCGAGAGAAGATCGATAACAAGAAAGAGTTTGGTCCTTCCTATCGAGCTCCAGTTCCAGTGCTTGGAGTGAAGGGCACAAGAACAGTCATTTTACCACTGCTTCCTGGTCGTAAGGAAAACAGGTTTATCTCAATTGACAATGTCAAGATACACAGAGTGGCCGATTCTTCTTAGCATGACACCGGCTGTTTCCTGTCCTTCCATTGTGAAAAATGCAGTTTTGCCCACTGCTTCTAATCTTGAAACTGAAGTGGCAATCGAGTTTCCTGCTATTTCCAGTCCTTTATTAAGTACTTTGCCCGGTACGGACCTTGCTGAAATAGACTATACTTACCCCACTGACTTGTCCATGCCTGACCTGCAAGCCCGTTTGGCCACAGAATCCAGATTTTCATTTGACACTGGTTCCAATGCCTCAAAAGTACCCTCACGTTTTGCAGTTTATGCCAGCTTATTTAAAAAACATTTTTTAATTCCCCCTTAGACATATATTTGGCTGGTGCTTTTTTCAATTTACCTTTTTATGTCAATTGGGTTTGTGTTTTATTTTTTCCGACTTATGAATGGACACTATGTCGAAGAAAGAACATGCATTCGACATCTAAATGGAACTTTGGCCCCCCTTTCCTCATCGCATTCTGCACACAGATTGAAGAGAGTCTTGACGTTTGTTAACATCACTGCTTGGCCTGTCCTTGATGGGATAGTGTGGGATGCCGTTAGGTTTCAAATTCATGGCCCTACCGAGGTTGTTAATGTCCCCAATGTGCTTAGAGTTAACATGGGGGATGTAGTGAAACAAAAAATACGTTCTGATGATTGGGATGTTCAGGCCGTAGAGTCCTTGTTTTCTGATTTGAAATACTATGCTGCCTTTGATGCGGAAGATTTGTACTTAGAATCTGCTAATTATGGTGATTTGTTTTGCTTTCAACATTTTGGCAATCACTTCTTACATAAAACAGCATCCAGAAGGAATACTGTAAATTATACACAATGGGAGCATTGCCCAGCTCCAAAACAAGGCAGTTCAAGTACTTTTTTGAAAAAGTACACTTATTTTACTGACTTCAATCAGTCTAATCCCGAGTCCTTTTATTTCAAAATGACACAGAAGCCTATGTCCAAGGTTAGACTTAACGATACCAAATTGTTGTATTCGAAGTTCTTTCTTGATCAGCTGGCTGTTGGCGGCTATGAATTATGGAAGGAAACTATTGACTTAAAATCCGTTTGGTGTTCTAAAAGTTGGCAGGTACAAGGCACTGAGGCTTTGCACCATGCATGTCTCATCCCGAATCAAATGTTGTTTTTGAATTTCTCTATTTCGCAAACGACGTGCTTTGGATTAACTACTTCTAAAAAATTTAATTCTCCGACCATCCCAGAGTTAGAAGAATATTCAGGCTGGAGTAATTATACTCAGTTTTCGATTAGGGACTTGCAAACCCTATTGCTGAATTCATCCTTTAACATATCCAGTATGGATCCGAAAGGTTGGCTGATGTGGCACAGAAGTGCTGATTCATGCCAGCACCGTTTTCTAGGTTTTTCTGATGGCTTTACACAGGTCAGACCTGATCCACGTTTTGAAACCGAGCATTCTGTCACAACTTACTCTGTGGGCAAATTATGTCAAAATTGGCTAAAACATTCAACATTGTCTGCAGTTAAATTACATCTTGCCAAGCTGAATGATGATGTGGATTTAAATGATTTCATAAAGGGCCCGGCTAGTGGTAGATCAAAAAGATGGATATATGCTGTTTACAATGAAATCTGGAAGACATCACAGGTTGAGGCTGCGACACGCCTTAGAGCTATAGATCAAGCCAATCTAGAAAAGGTGCTTGCTGTGGTAGATAATAGTATTAACATGCTTTCTTCCCGCATTTACACTTTAGATAATATTGTGTCTTCTGTTGTGGATATTGTGCATGATGAAGTGTCTGTATTGTACCATGGTCAGAATCAATTACGTTCTATCATGCAATTTGCATGGACCCTTCAAACGTTGAAAGCTGGAAAGGTGCCATGGACCTACATGAATGTTTCTTCTCTCTTTGCCCCCTTTAATTTGACTGACAAACAGCGCTTGCTTTCCATGCGAGATGCTTCGTTTTCTATGTTACATATTGAGAGATTGGAGTCCTTGCCTTTTTCTGTGGCAGAGGCCAACGATGCAACGTGGCTTATCCACGGTTTGATAACATTACCTTTTGCTTTGTATAAATTCACAAATTGTATGAGATATGTTGCCATAGGTCGCTATGAGCCCTTAGGTAGTGCGTTTCTCCATGAAGTCTGGTCCCTCCCTTTCACTTATAGATGTTTGAAAGACGGCCAGGAGGTTTATCTGAATGGGGAGGAGTGTACTGAAACACCAGACCATTGGCTAATGTGTAGGCATATACAATTGCACGGTTCTTGTAACCAAGACCGGCCTAACTTAGCCTGTGTTTTAAAAGGGACTCCAGTGCCTGCAATCACCCCGACTTTTACCTTGTTAGGAAACGGAAGTTGTTTGCTTTTAAATAATGAAGATTGTTGCGGGTTAATTAAAGGTGTAGCTTATGTAGTAACCGTAACTGAGCGTGTAGTTTGCTGCAGAAATGTCCTGTACCCACCCACGCATGAAAATAGGGATGTTTCCATCTGGCCACGCATCCCAACCTTGAAAGCAGAATTCAGCGGCATGAGCAAAATAAGGGCTCTATTGTCCCAGAAAGAAGTGGCCTTGAGTTCGGCTAGGGAAACTTTCGTTCTTCACATAGCTAATACCCGTACTGAGGTTCAGGCCCTTTTAAATACTGATTTACCGTTGCATTTCAGCGAGATGGTACATTTTATCTTTAACGCGTCCTCCACAACTGGGCCGGCGCATTTTTTTTAACTCTGTTAGCAGTGGTCTTGTAACTTCATTTGAAAAAATCTTTGGAGTCATCCCTGCTTTCTTCCATTCCATTTTTTCAAGTTTGTTTGGTGGATTCCCGGTTATACTGGCACTAGCGGCAGCCGTTCTAGTGGTTGTTTGCTTCCTTAAATATGGATGCCCCACATGTGGAAGGAGCCGCCCAGCCCCTCTTGGCGCTGTTTCGCAACCGGATGCTTGAATATTATGGCACGCTGCCGCTTGCGATTTTAAGCACGGCATATGGATTATCGTTTCGATTTTCCTACTTCACCTGTTCCCAGCCTGTGTTTCATTGCCTAAGTTGTGATTTTGACTGGGCCATTGATTTGTGTCTCTGCGGACCGGTTTCTCCTGAAGTCGACTTTAATCAGCTGATGAGTCCCATCGTTACTCACTGGCGACAGGATTATGGCCTTAGCAGCGATGCATGGACTAATGGGTCCTTGGAACATTCTTACAGCAGCGCAAGATTTCTTGTCACTGAGCTTTCTTGAAAACCCACTGAGTTGTCCTCTGATGGTAATAAAGGCTCCAGTATTGGGAGAACACGTTTGTTCTTTTCCTCTTTTGAATTGGATGGCTGAACTGTTTTCGGATGAAGACGGTGATTTCCTGTTGGAGGCTGTTGCTGCATATTTTGCATATTCGGTCTTGCCTTGATGAACCTTATTGGTTTATGATGATGCCACATTTATTTATTTTTTGCATTTTTTCACCTCCCAGTCCTATTGGCTTGAGTGCTGGTGAATTCTGAAATTGACATTTTTTATATTTTGATTTGATTACTGTAGTTTTTTATACTTATAAGGTTGTTCATAGTTCTTGAACTCTGCTTTCATGAAGTTGCCCTTATCTTATCTTATCTTATCCGTCCTCGGGTCATGGGGGGGTGTCATATAGCTACTGTATATCTTTAAAATAAGTTAAGTTAGCATAGGCTCATTACATGTTTAAACGCCATTTTTCCTTTTGCTGCTTCTGCACACGACACTTAATTGTTGATTTAGCTTTCAACCTAGTAGTTCGTTGTGGTTTACATGAGAATAATATGTTATTACTCTGATATCAGCTTTGCTTAATAAACTATGTCTGTACAGAGAGTGCTGAAGCTTCAGGAATAACACGATACAGAATTGTTATGAGGTCTGATCTTCGCGCCTTCATAGACATAACATAAGTGCAGCTTCTGCCAACTTTGGGCTTTAGGCGGGTTTTATATTGCTTTGCTTGAAGCACACAAACACACTTGATGCTGTTCGCATGCAGAGAGAGCTGGTGTATGCTGATGTGATCCCTTCATTCTAGGATCTTGAGGTATGGGCCCGCCCTGCTAAAACCCAAAGAGACCTTCTTAGCTATTAATATAATATATGTGTTAGGGAAGGTGAGAAATAAGTGTTGTTAACCCTTATTCATTACAGCATGCTAGCATGCTGTCACCATTTGCTTTCTATGGACTAGTAACTATGCTGATAACTTTGCTTCTGATAATATGTCTCCTTGTATTATCTAAGATACTGCGCCTGAGAAGACGGCATTAGTAAATAAATATTTCAAATGTGCACGTGTCCTCATTTACTCCACGTTCTGGTTTGAAATGATTGTATAACTAAAGAGTGCTCATGTGTTCCACGTAACCTGAGGTATTGTAAGCTCATGTTCTGGTTTGTCTAAACATTGGGAGTTTGTTATGACCAATGAGACACTGTAGCTAGCTCGGTAAGGGGTTTGTTGGGTACTAAGGTGAGTTTTGGGTCACCCTGATTCACTGAGGTTCCAATCCTCTGTGCACAGTTCTGTGGGAGAACAGAAACCCTGCTACATGAGTATGGCCTAATAGCTTGCATTCCCTGATGTGGCCACCAGTGAATGAGAAATAATCTTGACTGAAGCCCTGTGGCAGAGGGCAGAGGATTAGCGCGCTGTGCGTTGTTTGTGCACTTTGATTTTAACTCTTGCCTGTTTTCACTGCTGCTGAGTGCAAGCAGCCTCAATCCTCATCCGTCCCGCTGACTACGAGCGGCGAACGGCAAACCTTGATTTTTAAACTTCACTTTCCCTATCCCGCCCTCCTGACTCCTCCCATCACGGCGTCACAGCCTATATAGGCTCCGCCCACTTTCGCCTCGCGTTGACTGAAGCCCTGTGGCAGAGGGCAGAGGATTAGCGCGCTGTGCGTTGTTTGTGCACTTTGATTTTAACTCTTGCCTGTTTTCACTGCTGCTGAGTGCAAGCAGCCTCAATCCTCATCCGTCCCGCTGACTACGAGCGGCGAACGGCAAACCTTGATTTTTAAACTTCACTTTCCCTATCCCGCGCTCCTGACTCCTCCCATCACGGCGTCACAGCCTATATAGGCTCCGCCCACTTTCGCCTCGCGTTGACTGAAGCCCTGTGGCAGAGGGCAGAGGATTAGCACGCTGTGCGTTGTTTGTGCACTTTGATTTTAACTCTTGCCTGTTTTCACTGCTGCTGAGTGCAAGCAGCCTCAATCCTCATCCGTCCTGCTGACTACGAGCGGCGAACGGCAAACCTTGATTTTTAAACTTCACTTTCCCTATCCCGCCCTCCTGACTCCTCCCATCACGGCGTCACAGCCTATATAGACGGGCCTCATGCGTCATGCGTCAGCGCAGCGGACGAGCGCGACGTAGACGTGCCGGAGTTGCGCTAGAGTCAAGCCCGTCTGCGCCCGTCCGCGCCTGCACGGGCCTAGGGCCCAGCTCCTCTGCTTACAATCATGTAACTTACTCCCGTACTGCCTTATTGCAGTTGCGGGGGCCCCCTTGTGCCATGAATACTGTTTTTAATTGTCACAATGCTCCTATCTTGTGTCCAAACTGCAGCCTTTCACTGGAATCTTCCGTCTCTAGCTTAGACTGCACATCCTCTACATTCTGGAATATTCCATCTCAAAGCTACAATCCTTCTCTCATTTCGTCTCAACCCTGTCCCTCTTGGAAATTTATTAGTATCAATTGCCGATCCCTTGTGAAACACAAGAGGGATATCTTCGACCTTTTGGAGACAGCTAGCCCAGCTGCCATGTTTGTCACCGAAACCTGGCTGAACGATAGCTCCGGCCCTGACATCGCTATGGCTCTCCCCAATGATTACACCTACATTGGGCGAAACCGGGTTCTTAAAGATGGTGGGGGAATCGCTATCATTTTCAAGAGAGAATTCTCCTGCAAATGGGAAGATCTCGATTTCCCAAACTGTGAGGCGGGTTTGTTTAAACTCTTACTCACTCCTCACTTTACCTTAACCGGTACACTGATCTATCGCCCTCCGGGTTCTGCTAGTAATTGGGCGGCTTCCTTCCCTGAACTCATTGCCCCATTTTTGGCGCAATCAACCAATTTTATCATCGTCGGTGATTTGAATATCCATTTTAACTCTGTGTCGTGTGTTATCTCTACACGTCTCTTACAGGACCTTGCAGCCTTAGACCTTCATTTGCATAACTCTGACCCTACTCATAAAGCCGGTAATCTTTAGGACCCCATCATTTCCAACCTTACGGGCATCTCTTATCAATCTGCAACGCCGGTCATCTGGTCAGACCATTTCATTGTTGATTTTTCTATTAAAGCAACAATGGCGATTTCCTCAAACCCCGCTCCCCCTCATAAAGCCAGTAGGAACTGGAAACGTTTAAACTTGGATAAATTCAATTCCCTTCTTGCTGACTCTCAACCTGCGTCTTCTAGTATAACTACTAATGAGCTACCTACTATTAGACGATGGCTGACAACAGCTTTGGATTTTTGTCTTCCGACTCAAAAAAATAAACCTCAAATCCATCATCCACCAGCACCATGGTTTACTGACGCCCTTCGCTTACAAAAATCTAACTGTAAAAAATTGGAGCGCATTTGGCGTACCAATTATAATCCTGATCAGAAATTAAAATATAAGGTTGCCCTCAAAGCTTATCACTTGGCCTGTGATATTGCCAGAGCCAATTTTGCCAATACCACTATCCTTACGGCGCAAAATAGACCCAAGGCCCTGTTTAAAATTGTAAAAGAGCTTTCAGGTGCGTCTGCTGCACCCACAGACCCTTGTTTGGACACTACCCAATGTGAGGTGTTAGCTAACTTCTTCGTCGAGAAGATAGATAAAATTTACGGCACTTTTAATCCCACCGCCGCTGTGTCCACTAACTCTGATCCAACCTTATGTAATCTTACTCCAGCCATTACTGGTTGCTCTACTTCCACGACTCCCACTCTACATGCTTGGGATCTTATCTCCCCCTCACTTCTAAAAAAGTATCTGCATGACATTAAATCTGGCTCCCCTCTTGATCCAATACCTCCTCAGGTTCTGAGATTTTTGGATCCAGCCCTACTGCATATCATTTTGAAGGTCCTGAACGCGTCTTTAATAGAAGCGATCGTTCCTAATGAATGGAAGCATGCCATGGTGGTTCCATTATTAAAAAAGGTCAACGCAGATCCCAATAACCCATCTAATTTCCGCCCTATTTCTTTGCTTTCATGTTTTTCTAAAATTTTAGAGAAACATGTTAATTCTTTGCTTAACGCCCACGTTGCATCTTCTAATTTTCTTCATGGTTCTCAATCCGGGTTCAGGGCTGGCTTCTCCACCGAAACCACCCTTCTTGGTGTATCGGAATCCATCAGACAAAAGGTGGACAATGGGGAGACAGTGGCGCTCATTTTACTTGATTTGAGTGCCGCATTCGACACCGTCTCCCATTCCATCCTGTTGTCCACCTTGAAATCGGTGGGTGTCGATGGTTCCGCCCTGGCCTGGATTGCTAATTTTCTTTCTGATCGCACGTTTCAAGTTTTTTCCTCTACTTCTGTTTCATCAATCTTTCCTTCTAAACACGGTGTTCCACAAGGGTCTATCCTCAGTCCCCTCTTTTTTAATTTGTATGTGAGACCTCTTGCTTTTCTGGCGGAACAGGCAGGTCTCACAATCTACTCATATGCCGATGACACTCAAGTCATCTATTCACTCTCCACTAATAAAAACTCTCCCTCTTCTTCTCTTCAAATGGGACTGCGACAAATATCTACATGGATGCTGGAGCACAAATTAAAATTGAATGGGGACAAAACAGAACTGCTCCTATTTGGCTCTGATACCTCCCTATGGGGCCCACAACATTGGCCGCCGGAGATGGGTCCTCTTCCTACCCCAACTACGACTGCTCGTAATCTTGGGGTCCTACTTGATAACCAACTATCCTTCAAGCAACACGCTGTGAAAGTTTCCGCCACCTGTACCACCATCATCAGGTGGCTGAGGAAAATCACGTGGATGCTGCCTGACGACACCCTTAGGACCGTAGTCCAGGCTCTTATCATCTCTCGCCTGGACTACGGGAACATCTTACTCTTGGGTGCCTGCAAGGAGGTAATTAGGAAGTTTCAGGTGGTACAAAATATGGCTGTTCGCCTAATTTGCAACCTCCCTGCTAGAACATCGGCCACGTCTCATATGCGCAATCTGCATTGGTTGCGAATTGAGAGTAGGGTTAAATTTAAGGCCTTATGTTTTATGCACAAAATCATGACTGGAAGAGCCCCGCTTTACCTATCTGGTTTAGTGCAGCACTATGTCCCCCCTCGCACACTCAGGTCCTCTACCCAGAATAAATTTAAGATACCGCGTGTCAAGAGAGCTAAAATGGGAGGCCGCTCGTTCTCTCTGTTGGCACCTTCTCTTTGGAACTCTTTACCTTTATCTTTGCGTTCTGAAATGTGCTTCTTAACTTTCCGTAAAGGAATCAAGACTTGGCTCTTCAATATGTAGGCTTGGGTCCACTGCACTTCACTTCGTGTATGCCTTCTGTCTGCTTTAGCGCCGGGAAACCTCCGGGTAGCTGCGCGCTTAAACAAGTGTAATAATAATAATAATAATCCCAAAGACGTTACATGAAGGAGGGTGGGATTCGGGATTTCCCTTACAACTACTAGAGCCCGGACCTCAAGGGGGACTATGTTGTTGCTTCTGAATGACATACTTATTTGCATGTGCAGAGTCATAAGGAGTTGTTTCTGTCCTGTAACTCCAGTTCTGTAGTAGGGGTATCTCTGTTATAGTCATAATCTAGTGAATAGTCCCGCCCATGTGCGTGGACCCCGGAGCAATCAAAAATAATCTCTTACAGTGTCAAAAAATGCAGAAAAGCATAGACACTTAAGAGAAATTTTAAAGACAGATAATGCAGCCTAAAAAGGCTACACTGTCCAGTACTTCAACTAGAAATTCCACCATAAAATCCACAAAACAGCAAAAGCCTGTACAGATTTCCATTGCTTTAATAGCAAAACTCCCTCAGGAATGATAGAGAGAAGAACCTGGACAGACAAGCCCCATAGGCTGCCATTATGTGGCTCAAAACAGGATACTGTGCCTTTAAGAGAATCTTCCAGAACCTTCTCCCAGTATCCCAGAATGCATAGCAGGTCCAACTTACTTTCAGTTCTTTTTGAAGGCGTAACACGCCAGACCGGTAGCATTCCTTAAGGAATATGTCTCTCTCCACCGGGGAGGAGGGAGGGCGCTTATGACTATAACAGAGATACCCCTACTACAGAACTGGAGTTACAGGACAGAAACTACTCCTTCTGTAGTAGGGGATCTCTGTGTATAGTCATAATCTAGTGAATAGAATGGCAAGCCCATCCCCACACCAAAGCGGCGGTGGAGAAAAGAGAATTAACGCCACTACTGTGCAAACAGATTCCGCAGCGAAGCCTGCCCAACCTGAGCGTCTGCCCTGGCATCAGTGTCCAGGCAGTAATGCTTAGCAAAGGTATGAACCGACTTCCAAGTGGCCGCCTAGCAGATTTCTGCAATCGGAACATTACGGAGCAATGCTGTCGTGGCAGCCTTGCCCCTGGTGGAATGAGCCTTAGGCTTACCTCCTACGGTCTTATTAGCTTTTTGGTAACACATCTGTATGCAGGACACAATCCACCGAGAGATAGACTGCTTAGAGGTCGCAAGACCCGTCCTGACAGATCCATAATTGATGAACAATTGGTCTGACCTACGAATATCCCTGGTTTTATCCAGATAAAATTTCAGCACCCTCCTAACATCCAGGGAATGCAAAGACCTTTCCGCTGGAGACGAAGGATTCTGAAAAAACGTAGGTAAAGATAGAGTCTGATTGATATGAAAATCAGAAATAACCTTGGGAAGAAACTTAGGGTGAGTACGCATAACAACCTTAGCAGCATGAAATACAGTATAAGGTTCTTGGCAACACAACGCCTGAATTTCACTCACCCTGCGGGCCGATGTAATGGCCACGAGGAACGCCGCCTTCCAGGACAGGTGCTGCAACGAAGCCTTATGAATAGGTTCAAAAGGCTCCTTCATCAATCTGGACAGCACCACATTCAAGTCCCATGAAGGCGAAGGAAGCCTGACAGGAGGGAACACTTTCTTCAAGCCTTCCAAAAAATCTTTGATCACAGGGATCTGAAAGAAGGAAGTCTGTGAAGGGCATTTTCTGTAGGCAGTCAAAGCAGCCAGATGAACCTTAATGGAATGGACATTAAGGCCAGACTGCGCCAGATGTAGCAGATATGGAAGGATGACATCTTCCTTGCATGTCGTAGGGTCATAGTTCTTAGACTTGCACCAGATGCAAAACCTCTTCCACTTGTAAGCATAAGAAGTCCGAGTGGAAGGTCGCTTAGCCTCCTTCAGTATGTCCATACAATCCGCTGGGAGATTCAAATGGCCATATTGCACTATTTCAGGAGCCATGCCGCCAAACTCAAAGACGAGAGGTTGGGGTGCACCATCCGCCCCCCGAACTTCGTGAGAAGGTCCAGCCTGCACGGCAGCTTCATGTGAGGAAGGAGAGACCGGTGAAGCAGGTCCGTGAACCACCACTGTCTGGGCCATTCCGGGGCAATCAGAATCATCTTCGCCCTGGATTGGGAGAGCTTGATGAGAACCGCTGGAATCAGGGGAATGGGTGGAAAAGCGTACAGAAAGCTGTTCGACCAGTTGATCCATAACGCGTTCCCCAGCGTCCCCGGCTGGTAGTATCTGGAGGCGAAGTCTCGGCATTTGCTGTTTTCGGCAGTGGCGAACAGACCTACGTCTGGAGTTCCCCACCTTGCGAAGACTTCTCCTAGTACTTCGTCGTTTATGACCCATTCGTGGTTTTCCTGAATCAGTCTGCTCAGCTCGTCTGCCTGAACATTCTGCACACCTGGCAGATGAGTGGCCGTTATCGAGAGTCCTCGGGCCAGAAGCCAGTGCCAGATCGCCTGCGCCTCCTGAGACAGAGTGCGCGATCTCAAGCCCCCCTGCTTGTTGAGTTAATACATCGTGGTCGTATTGTCCGTTTGCACAAGCAGAGAGTCGGTCCGGAAGGACGGTTGAAAAGCCTTCAGCGCCAAGTGAACAGCCCTGAGTTCCAGGAAATTGATGTGGTACGTGGACTCCGAAGGGGACCACGTCCCTTGAATCTGCAGGTCTCCGGAGTGCGCTCCCCATCCCAGGAGAGAAGCATCCGTCACGATCGTCTGTGTGGGAATGTCCTTGTGGAAGGGAACCCCTCTGAGGAGACTCTCCACCGAACACCACCACTTCAGAGACTGAAGAGCATGTAGAGACAGTCGTATCCTGTCGTCCCAAGATCCTCTCCTCTGGTCCCATTGATCTTCCAAGCACTCCTGCAGCGGTCTCATGTGCAGCCGCGCATGTGGCGTCAGGAAGATGCAAGAGGCCATCGATCCCAGCAGAGAAGACACCGTCCTCACTGTCGTGGATGGAGTGGACAGGAGAGCCTGAGCCTTCCGAAGGAGTGATAAACGTCGCTCTTCCGAAGGAGACACGCTTGCCGACAGCGTATTGATGGAGGCTCCCAAGTACTGGATGCACTGGACCGGAGTTGGAACAGACTTGGACATGTTGATGTGCAACCCCAGCTTGTTAAAGAGAACGCACGTCTTCTGGAAGTGAGCTTGAGCTTCCGAGAAGGAGGAGGCCTTGATCAACCAATCGTCCAGGTACGGGTAGACAAACACCTTGTTCTTCCTCAGGTGTGCCGCTACCACTGCCATGCACTTCGAGAATGTCCTGGGCGCAGACTTCAGCCCGAACGGAAGTACCGTGTACTGATAGTGATTGGTGCCGACTTGAAATCGCAGGAACTTCCTGTGTTTGTGTGCAATGGGCACATGGAAGTATGCATCCTGTAGGTCTATGGCACAAAGCCAGTCTCCCCGTTGCAGCTGAGGATAAATCTGATGCAACGACAGCATGCGAAACTTTTCTCTGCGAATCCATTTGTTTGCCTGTCGCAAGTCCAGAATGGGCCTGAACTCGTTCTTCTCCTTCTTGCGGACCAGAAAGAACCGAGAGTACAGACCTTTTCCTCTTTGAGACAGAGGTACATCCTCTATCGCCCTTTTCCTTAACAGGATGTCGGCCTCCGCCTGAAGCTCGCGCAGTTGATACTGCGAGCTGATCGGGGGAATCGATGGAGGAGGGCTGGTGAAACGAAGACTGTATCCATTGCAAACAATATTCAGCACCCACTTGTCCTGAGTAATTTTTCTCCACTCTGCCAGGAAAAATTGAATGCTTCCCCCCACCGGAGCGGGTAACAGACGAAGGGGAAGTAACTGCTCAGGGTCGAGACCCAGCCGGGCCCTTGGTCGCGGTAGAGGACTGCTGTGCACCTCTACCCCTCTGACGTTTTTGGAAGGGTCTTCTGTATTGCTGCTGTTGTTGCTGCTGCTGATGTTGCCTAGAAGACTGTCCCCTTCCTCGACCCTGCGACCCAAAACGCCGTTGGAATTGGCGGAAGGGTTTCTTATCTTTGGGCTTCTCCAAGCCCACCTCTGTCAGGATTTCCGCTTCGGCCTTCATCCTGGCCATCTCGTCATCTGCGTGTTTCCCGAAAAGGGTATCCCCGGAAAACGGCAGATTTGCCACACGTTGTTGCGCCTCAGGTTTAAGCGACGTCAACCGAAGCCAAGCATGGCGCCTCTGATTGATGCCGTGGCAGTATCCATGCGCGGCCAGCAGGGAGATATCCGCCGCGGCGCTAATGGCCTGGTTAGAAACCAGCATCCCTTCCTGGACGATCTCCATGAAATCCTCTCTCCGGTTGCGCGGAACGAGGTCCGCAAACCGTTCCATGGAGTCCCACAGTGCACGGTCGTATCGTCCCAACAACGCCAAGTCACTGGAGGCCTTCATCGTTGTAGAGGACGTCCCACACGCTTTTCGTCCAGCAGAGTCAATCCAGCGGCTCTCCTTATCGGGAGGCACGGTGGAGGCAGGAGAGGTGGCATGGAGCTTCCGAGCCGCCGTCACAATCACCGAATCCGGTGTCGGGTCCTTCCGCAAGAAAGCCGGGTCCGACTCAGGAGCCCTGTATTTCTTTACGAGCCTGGAAGGCGCAGCTTTCACCACCGCCGGCGTAAGGAAGAGTTGTTCCGCCGGCTCAAGTAGTCCTGGGACCAAAGGCAGCAGGGGGCGAGACAGGTGTTTCTTATGTAATGTCTCAAAGATCACGGAAGTTGAGGGCGTAGGGGCCGTAACCTCGATCCCCAACTTCGCCGCACCGCGCAGGAGAACCTCCTGGAACGTGCCAATGTCATCAATCGGGGACACCCTCGTCTCCGGTGAATCTGACAACGTAGGTGAGTAGGAACGGGTCCCCGAGGCAGAACGAGACCTGGACCTATGCCTCCTATGGCGATGCCTGGATCTCGAGGAGGATCCACGTCCACTCCTCGACCTGTCCCTTCTACCTGAGCGTGACCTTGATCTCTTGGGTCTGGGACGCTCCGCCGGCCTCCCCAGGTCAGACGTCTTGGGTTTAGGAGGAACCTTCGACTTAGGAGTCTTCTTCGGAGGTGTCGGGAGTTTGGGCATCGACACCGATCTCGGTGTAACCGGGGGAGGAGGAACAGTTGGAACCGGGGCCTGAGGCGCCGGTAGAGGAGGCAACGGAGGAGGGGTCGAAACCCTCGGAGGTGGGCCCTTAGGCAAAGGAGGCAAAGAAGGCGGTGCAGTAGGCTTCTTCGGGGTATACACCTCGGAGTATGCCGTTCCCGGCGAGCCACCATCCTGTCCTGACTGTGGGGAGCCCCCCACAATCCTGGGCCTGTCCTTACGACCTCCTGACGTCGACGATCGGTGCTCAGACGTCGATCGTGGTTCCTTTGACGGCGAGCGGCCCTTCGGCGTCGACCGTTTCACACTCCTCGGTGTCGACCGGCTTCTCCGCCTCGACGTCGACCCCGACCAGATGAACGAACCTCTAAATCTCGACGACGGGCGATGACGCTTCGACGGCGACCTCGACCGCCTCGACGGCGACCTCGACCGCCTCGACGTCGACCTCTTCGAACGCCTCGACGTCGACCTCTTCGATCGTCTCGACGTCGACCTCTTCGAACGTCTCGACGTCGACTTCTTCGGCGCCGGAGACCTCCTCCGTCTCGACGGCGACCTTGACGACGAGGATCCCCTCGACGACGACGATGTCCTTGTCTTCGACGGCGAACAGCGGTGTCGCCTCGACGGTGAGCGCCGACGCCGGGCCCTCCGATGTCGTCCACTCGACGCCGACGACGAGGAGATCGACACCGGGTTCGACGGCGGCCTGTAAACGTCCCTCGACGTCGACGGGCGACGTTTTCTCGACCCAGAGCCCTGGGGAGACCGGGAACTGGCCGTGGACCTTCCTCTCGACGTCGTGGTCATAGCAACTGAACCAGACGGAGACCTTGGACGTTTGCTGGACTTCCTGCCCCTGGGGAGCCCCCCAGAGGCCTCAGCATGGGCAGCAGAAGCCCCTCCAGACCCACCTTGAGCCTTCAGTCTCCTTTCTTCAAGTACCTGAAGTCTGATTTTTCTCCTGTCCTTCAGGGTCCTGCCAGAGAAGCCTCGACAGATCACACACTCCTCTGGGATGTGGGAAGAGGGAAGGCAGAGGATACACACCTCATGGGGGTCTGACTTGGCCTTCTTCCTGGAGCACTCTGGGCATTTATCAAATAATGCAGGCATTATGGACAGCCAAAGAGAGCAGAAACCCAAGAAGAAAGTCACCAAAGTACTTTAAAAGTACACAAAATCGAAATTAGTGAAAAACACCAACAAAACCCTTGAAAAGGGAGAGCTCAATGCTCCAGGGTCCTGCTTGCAGGAGCCGGAAAAAAGAACTGAAAGTAAGTTGGACCTGATATGCATTCTGGGATACTGAGAGAAGGTTCTGGAAGATTCTCTTAAAGGCACAGTATCCTGTTTTGAGCCACATAATGGCAGCCTATGGGGCTTGTCTGTCCAAGTTCTTCTCTCTATCATTCCTGAGGGAGTTTTGCTATTAAAGCAATGGAAATCTGTACAGGCTTTTGCTGTTTTGTGGATTTTATGGTGGAATTTCTAGTTGAAGTACTGGACAGTGTAGCCTTTTTAGGCTGCATTATCTGTCTTTAAAATTGTCTCTTAAGTGTCTATGCTTTTCTGCATTTTTTGACACTGTAAGAGATTATTTTTGATTGCTCCGGGGTCCACGCACATGGGCGGGACTATTCACTAGATTATGACTATACACAGAGATCCCCTACTACAGAAATACATTACAAGTATTTGGCTGAACCTTGTTTTATCATTTGTGCCGTTTGCACTTTGAGTTATGAGTCATGTTCACTGACCTGTATATACATCCCCCGACAGAGCCTTGACTGCCTGACCACATCTACCACTGAAAGTCAAGTGCATAACGGGTATTTAGCTAGTTGTGCATGATCCATAGTAGGTTGGTGTGATCAACAAACCACAAAGGACGCGCTCCTTTCACAAGAAACAAGGGAGTTTCTTCACTCACTCATCGTGTACAGGTTACGATTTTTTCATCAATTTCATGAATTCATGAGTCTTTGGTTTTGTGAAATCATAAATTCTTTTATTTGTTCATTTCTTATCCTCCTGTTCGAGGTATTGGAGTTAATTCATTTTAGTCGTGAATATTATGTTGCTTATAATATGCCCAATGCATTTCGGGTTAAAGGTATAACCCTTCATCAGGGGCCTGTGAAAAATGAAAAACATACAGGACCTTAGCATTCAGAAAAACAAAGTACATACATATTGCAAAAGTATTAACTAAGAAACAATAATGTCGCTACAGGGCAATGTACATGTATCACGGCAGTTGCCATAAACACAAAAACATTTTCAAAGCATTTCGGTGAGTGTGCACACTCTTTACCGGGTTAAACATGAGATTGAGGCCAGCAAAATGTGAGTGTGAGATTGCTCAAGAGAGACGAAAATGGCGTGATACTTAGTCGTACCATCTAGTATATGCAGAATGGGCACTAGCGATGAAATATAACCCAACCGGTAGATTGCAAAAAAATGAATTAAGGAATGCATAGTGCGGTTACCCAAAAGCTATGGAAAAGTAGCAAACAATGGCAGCATCTAATGTGTACGGCTAATGGAAAACGAAAAATAAGGACGACGGGGTGTAGAACTTACTGCAAGCAACGCGTTGTGCTCGTTCCTTTCCGGGTAAGGGATCGGATGGGTAAATGCGAAACCAAGTGATTAATATCTCTTCGAAAGTGATGACTAAGGCGCAAATGGCAATGTTAAATAAAGGTACCTCTTTTGTCCCCACATACAACACTAATCTGCCAGAAATGGAAATTGCACTATTTTAATTTTTCAGGACACTTAAATTGAAATACTTTTTCAAAGACACACTAATCACTACAGCATCTAATACAAAAACATTCAAACCTAAGAGCACTTTCTGTGCACCCTATTCACACAAAACTATTGATGCCTTTGAAAGATCAGTAAATTCTGACATACAGAAAATCAACTTCACAAAATCCAACAAAATGAATTTATCCAAGACAGAATGGAGCACAGTCAAAAACGTAGCTAATGACAAAGATTTAACCTTTCAAAGAGCAGACAAAGGAGGAGCTCCAATAATCATGGACACCATCTTTTATGAAAACAGTGTTAATGAACACGTGAAAGACCAAGATACATACATACTTCTAGATTCAGACCCCACTGAAGAATACCAAAAAATTCTTAAATCAATTCTTGAGCACGCACTGAACATGAAGTGGATTGATGAAAAAAACCTACAAATTCCTTGACACTAAATATCCATGTAGACCAAAACTATATATGTTACCAAAGATACATAAGAATGAAACCACCTTTCAGACCCATCGTGTCAGCTTGTGGGTCGATATCAGAAAGTATCGGTAAATATGTTGATTGGTACCTACAGCCCATCGTACAGAAACGTCAAACTTATATTAAAGACACCACCGTGTTTCTCAATTTACTTAGAACCATTCAACTTGAAAAAGAAGCAGAATACTGGCGTTCTACAGTGGACGTTGTATCACTGTACACCTCGATTCCACACTATGAAGGCCTAGATGCCCTTGAATGGAACCTGTTAAGAAATGAAGATTGTGAAGCCAACAAAATATTCCTCATTGAGCTTATGCACTTTTCACTTTATCATAGTTATTTTGAATGGAAAAGTAATTATTACAACCAATGCAATGGTACCTCAATGGGTTTCGGGGGGGCCCCCTCGTACGCAAACTTGTTTATGTCTAAATTTGAAACTGACCATATTTTCCATAACAATGACTGGACCACTAATCTGGTCACCTTCAAAAGATACATTGACGACATATTTCTGATCTGGAGAGGAAAAAAGGATCAACTCATTGCAAACTTAGCTTTGCTAAACCAGCTGAATCCTCGAATTAAATTTACCCACACAATACACGACGAAACCATATCATTCTTGGATGTGCAAATCACAATGGTCAATCATCAATTACAAACCAAAGTACACAAAAAAGCCACAGATCGCAACTCAAGTTTGCTCTTCCAAAGCTTTCATCCGGAAACCCTGAAGAAACACTTTCCCACTTCTCAATTCATCCGCCTAAACAGAATCACCTCTGATGAAAATACTCTCAATGATTCACTAATGGAGCAACAAGAACAATACCTAGCAAGAAGATACCCCAAAGAGATCCTAGAGGAATCCTTAAAAAAAGTAGCGAAACTACCGAGAGAAAGATTATTGATGTCTTCCAAACAAAACACAGAACAAAAAACAGTGTGTGTGTTGAAATTTTCAAGTGAATCACAAAGGATCAAAAAAGCAATCAACAGTCATTGGTCCCTAATAAAAGCAGAACCTGATCTACAGAATTTATACAGTGAATACGTGACCTTTGCTTTTAAAAGATCCCAAAAACATGAAGGAGATCCTCTCTGCAAAAAAAGAATCAAAACCTCAGCACAAAGGGATGACGAAATGTCATAATTGCAATCATTGCAATAATGCTATAACTGGTAAAACATTCATGCATCCCACTAAAGGCCACAGGATTGATTTGCAATACACAGGATCATGCGACTCCAAAAAGTTCATCTATGCTATTAAATGCCCGTGTGGCAAGACATATGTCGGTCAAACTGAACGAAAAATAAAGTAAGTATGACTGAACATAAAAGTAATATACGCACCAAGAATAACATGGCTGGCTGGAAGCCAACCATCAAATCTCTCAACTAAGATTTACCATACTTGAGATACTCCCACAACGCTGCGATATGGATCCAGTTAAACAACGCTTACGGGCTGAATTTTTTTGGATTAAAAAACTGAATTCCCTTCAGCCAATAGGGATGAATGACAGAATTGAATTTGCATGCTTTCTATGAACTATTTTGACCGCAGCACAGCTAAGGGACATAGGCCCTCCTTCTCCCCCGCTTGATGCACACACTACATGGACCACCATGAACTCAGCCAGTATTCTAGATCCGAAAGTGTATTTCATTCTTATTGACCTTATTATGATCTTTTGTATTTATGTATATGCGCCTTTCTCATTTCACATTTCACTTTCTCATACCTTTGATGTACTATCCGTTCAATTACTGTATATCATTTGAGTACAGCATTGCCTATGCCACTCTTGTGTTCACCGCATTATTTCAACATGAGTCATCACGTGATCAGTAGCTTCCAGTTTCAGTAGTTACGAAATCAGTGTTGGCAATATTTGTATCCCATTCGGGTTTCACTTTATCCTATTTTTCGATACGTTAGGTTGATTGCATTTTGATTTTTTATCATTCAAGAAACCCCATGTCTCAATCTGCAATATTCCGAAAACGTTATTATTCCTTTTGATATTCGCGATCATGTGATCGGAACCCCATCCAATAGCTAAGCCGTTTTTTAGGTGCTATGGCTACCAAGCCCGCGTAGATAGATCGAAATCTGACCGATTGTTGTTTTAACCATTCAGTTCGTCAGGTTAAGCTTTTTCATCATTACCCCCTTTGTTGTTCAACAGCGCAGTATTTTTTCGCTATAACGTTGTTTTTACTCGATAACCTACGGGCACCAAGTTATACCATGTGACCCATTCCACAATACAAGAAGCCTTGCGATTGGTTTCGCATTTACCCATCCGATCCCGTACCCGGAAAGGAACAAGCACAACGCGTTGCTTGCAGTAAGTTCTACACCCCGTCGTCCTTATTTTTCGTTTTCCATTAGCCGCACACATTAGATGCTGCCATTGTTAGCTACTTTTCCGTAGCTTTTGGGTAACTGCACTATGCGTTCCTTAATTAATTTTTTAGCAATCTACCGGTTGGGTTATATTTCATCGCTAGTACCCATTCTGCATATACTAGATGGTACAACTAAGTATCACGCCATTTTCGGCTCTCTCTCGAGCAATCTCACACTCACATTTTACTGGCCTCAATCTCATGTTTAACACAGTAATGTGTGTGCACACTCACCGAAATGCTTTGAAAATGTTTTTGTGTTTATGGCAACTGCCGTGATACATGTACATTGCCCTGTAGCGACATTATTGTTTCTTAGTTAATACTTTTGCAATGTGTATGTACTTGGTTTTTTTCTGAATGCTAAGGTCCTGTATGTTTTTCATTTTTTTTTTTTTTTTATAAATTTTATTTTTGTTGTTGCTGTCTCATGGTATACAGTAACGTACATTAGATCTTCAATGCAGCGTCAACATTCCGCTGCCATAATCAGTAGAGCAACTTTTAATATTTTACCCCCCCAACTTAAACTAGCTACTTTCAGGGTGTAGTCAATAATTATCAATGTTCTATATCAACATTAGAATGTCTTAATGCAACTATCAGGTCTCGGTGCAATTATACATTTCAGTATGGTCATCTGCGGGCAAGTGCCCATGGTCCCGTACCCTCTATTATCCCACAGTCCATTCCCCCCTCCCCCTCTTCAATCCAGGCCTTCGTCATCCTCTGAGCTGTCCCCATCTCCTTCCTCGGGCAGGGGCTCACAGAGGTCTCCCCTAAATTTGTTCCAGGGTGACCAAATCCCATTCCATTTCCGAGGATTATGTCTCTGCTGATACACAGCCCGCTCAGTTAGCATAAGCACATCCATATTTCTACACCATTGCGCCAGTGTCGGTGCTTCCTGTGCCCCCCAGTTCTTTGCGATGTCACGTTTCGCTAGCATTACCCCTATGACCACCCATCTCTTTGCCTGCAACGAAAGGTCCGTTGGGCCCCAGACATTCAGGAGACAGATCCTGGGATCTGGTGTAAATGGGTTCTGTAGTGTCTGACCAATCGTGCGCGTGACTCGCCGCCAGTAATCCTGTATATGTGGACACGTCCATATAGTGTGGTATAGTGTGCCCTCCTCTCCGCATCTTCTCAGGCAGTGTGGGTGTTCTGCTCTATGTATTTTATACAGCGTCGTGCGGGTGTAGTAGACCCTGTGTAGCACTTTAAACTGGATCAGTCTGAATCGAGTGGAAATACCCGCCTCCCTGGGCGAAGCCAGGGCTGCGTTCCAGTCTGCCTCATCTAGGTCCCCTACCTCGTCCTCCCAATACCCCTTTAGTTTCCCCAGGGGGTCCGGCAGGTTATTCATGAGTTTCCGATAAGTGAGGGAGGTTGCCCCGGCCTCCATGTAGTCTGTAAGCAGTCGGTCCTCCAACGGAGCCGACTCCGGAGGCGCCGTGCCAGGTTCTAGCACCGACAGGAGTGCGTGCCTGATTTGTATGTATCTATATGTTTCGGTCTCTGCAAGGTTGTATTGTTCTTTTAGTGTCGTGAAGGAGAGCACACCCTCCCTGGTCCATAGATCGCCCACCGTGGAGATCCCAATGGTGTCCCACTGGTCGAACCCCTTGGAGCTGCGCAGGTTACCGAGGGCCTTGGCGTCCCATAGTGGCGTGAGCCTGGTGATCACTCCCTCCCACCCCAGCCGTCTCTGAGCCCTGTGCCATAGGGCAACAGTGTGTTTGGTAGGCCCCTCTAGTTTCCTCACCACCCCTTTATTATAGAGCGGGGCTAGCAGAGTGGACAAGCCTAGTTGGTGTCTATCCGCCCTGAACGCTGGGTCGTCTTGCGGTGCGTGGATCCACTGGTTAATCACCTTGAGATGAGCCGCCCAGTAGTACAGTTCAAGGTTGGGGAGGGCTATCCCACCGCTATACCAGTCCCTGGTCAATTTCAACTGTGCGACCCGGGCCGGTTTGTCCCCCCACAGGAGAGTGGACAGTTGGGCCGAGACTTGACGGAAGAACGATACGGGAACCACCGCCGGCGTGTTTTCCAGAACATAGAGGAAGCGAGGGAGCGCTAGCATCTTAAAGAGTGCCGCTCTACCTAGCAGTGTTAGGGGGAGATTTTTCCAAAGGCGCACATCAGTCTTCAATTTGTCCAGTTGGGGCTTAAGATTCCGGTCAAGGAAGGTCGAGTGCTCCCTTGTAATCCATATCCCTAGGTATTTAAAGGTGACGCGTTCTACGAGTAGTTGGCAATCTGTGGGTAGTATTGGAAGGTCGCCTTTTACCATATATATCACTGATTTGGACCAATTGAGTTTATAACCCGAGGCCGTGCCGTGGCTTTCACATAGTGCCAGCAAGACCGGGATACCGGTCGTGAGATCCGTGAGGTAGACGAGCATGTCGTCGGCGTATAGGGAAACCCTATCCTCGCCACCACCTACCCAGTGTATACCTTTCAGCAGCTGGGTGGTCCTGAGGATCGTGGCCAAGGGTTCTAGCACCAAGGCAAACAGTAGTGGCGAGAGTGGGCACCCCTGTCTCGTACCCCTCGCCAACGGGAACTCTCTTGATATGTATCCGTTTGCGGTTACTCTAGCCATAGGTTCGGTGTACAACAGTCTGACCCACGATATGAACGTTGGGCCGATACCAATGTGTTCCAGGACAGCAAAGAGATAGCGCCACTCCACCATATCAAATGCCATTTTGGCATCAAGCGACAGTACCGCTGCCGCTTCCTCCAGCTGCGGGGCTCGGGCCAATACTCCATGCAGCCGTCGCAGGTTCAGCGCCGTGCTGCGGTGTGGCATAAAGCCCGATTGGTCCGGGTGTATAAGGTGCGCCAGATGGGGCAGCAGCCTGGTGGCCAACAGTTTCGCCAGGATTTTACTCTCGGCGTTAAGGAGGGAGATCGGGCGATATGATTCGCACTCCTCTGGGGGTTTGCCGGGCTTCGGTATTGCGACTATCGTGGCCGTGCGCTGATCAGGGGGGAGCCGTCCCCGTTCCCGGCACTCCTGAAACATATCGAGCAATGGTGCGGACAGCGTCTCGGACATGAGTTTATACCATTCTATCGGCACACCATTGGGGCCCATTGCTTTCCCGGGGTGTATTGCTGCAATGGCTGCCTGTAGTTCCTCCTCCGTCAGATCGGAGTCAAGCTCGTCCCGTTGGTCTGGGGAGAGAGCGCGGGTCGGCACTCCCACTAGGGAGTGTTCTACCATTTCCCGTGTGACCCCATATTCAGGGGAGTACACGGAGTGGAAATGGTCAGCTAGGAGTTCCACTATTTGCGCCGGACTGGTGTGTATCTCACCTTGAGGGTCTCTCAGTTGTAATATCGCCCGCTGGCCACCCCGCGCCCTCTCCAACCATGCCAGAAGCTTCCCCGCCTTGTCGCCTATGTCGTATATCCTGCTCGCTGTTGCGGACATATTGTCCCGCACTCGGCGGCGCAGAAAGTCGGTGTGGCTCTGCTGGGCCAGTCGGAGTGTGTGTTGGGTGTCTCCAGTCGGGTTCCCCTCGTGGTCTCGTGTGGCCTTTTCCAGTTGTTCCTCTAGGTCTGTTAGTTCCTGACGTTGTGTGCGTCTGTGCTGTGTGATTACCGAGATCGCCTGTCCTCGGAGGACAGTCTTGTAGGCCTCCCACAGAATAGTGGGCGACTCCACGGACCCCACGTTCTCTGCAAGGTAGGACCGTGTGCCCCTCCTCAAGGCCCTGGTGACGCCCGGTTCTTTAAGGTAACCCGGGTAAATCGGGTAAAGCCGTCTGCGGGATTGTCTCTGACTGAACAGAGTCAGTGTAAGTGGGGAGTGGTCAGAGATCCCTCTCGGCCTAATTTGGGAGTCAGCGAAAGTGAGGAGCCCCCCCCCAACGTCAGGAAATAATCTATCCGCGACAGGCTGTCATGGACTGTTGAGTGGTAAGTGTACTGCCTATCATCTGGGTGGAGTCGCCTCCACACATCCACAAGACCCTGTGCTTCCATGAAGTCATGCAGTTTGGAGGGCCCTGGCGTACGCATGCGCGTTGGGTGGCGGTCTAGGGAGTCTTGTGCCACTGCATTGAAATCTCCCCCCATAACAAGCTCCCCTTCAGGGAGATCTAACAGGAATTTCCCCAGTTCCGGGAAAGCTATGTTGTGTAGTGCTGGTGGGATGTAGACCGAGACCACGTTCAGTGGCTTCCCCTCCCACTGGCCGTGTATCGCTGCAAAGCGCCCCTGTGTGTCTGTCGCCGTTGATTGGGCTATGAACCTGGATGAGCGATGAATCAATATCCCGGAGCCCCGGGACCCCTTTGTGAACCCAGAGTGTACTATCATGTTGTAGCCTCTCCTGTCTAGGGCCTTCGTGGCTGTGCCGGTGAGATGCGTTTCTTGTAATAGGACCAGGGCGGGGTGCAGCCTCTTTATACTCTGCAGTACCAGCCCACGTTTAATCTTGTCTCCCAGGCCCCTTACGTTCCAGGACAGGAGGAGTAGCGGGGATGTGTGCCCTACGTTAGTGTCTTCCCCCATCCTGTGTTGGTTTACGGCCTGTGACTTTACGCTCGGGGATGGCCAGGAGGCCTGTGCAGTGCCCCTGTGTGGTGCATTGTGACCATACCATCTTATACTCGTGTGCCCCATCGTAGCTAACCTGACCCTGTGTAGAAACTAAAAACCAAAACCCCCTTCTACCCCCAACTCCCCCCCTCCCTGCCCCCCTGCTCAACGGACTCAGAACTGCCCGCCCCCCCCAACTCAGCAGAGTGCCTGATCCCACCCCTTAACATAGTACTTGCTCGCTGGAGTGAAGGTTTCTCCGTGGTCAGCGGCCCCCATCTTCAGCTGCGGAGGCCTCTCCGCCCAGTGTCCAAGGCAGCGTTCCTGTTCATATCATGTTCCTGGCAGTCGGACCATGGCCGTGTCTTACAGATCCCCGTTTGCCTCGTCCTCCTGATGGTCGGATAAAGGGGAGTGCACCTCTAGATCTCCGTCGTTGGTTTGTGAGCCCTGTCGGGGGCCAGCTGGTCGGTGCTTGTTCTGTCTATTCGAGCGACGAGGGCCCGCCGCCCTCCAACCCTCCAGCCAATCTTGCGCCGCCTCCGGTGATTCAAAAAACCAAGTCTTGTTGTCCGCTACGACCCGAAGCTTGGCCGGGAAGAGCATCGAGTACGGGATTTCCCTGGCTCTGAGTTCTTTTTTGACCTCAAAGAAGGTTCGCCTTCTCCGCGCCACCTCGGCCGTGTAATCAGGGAAGAATGCCAGCGTCGCGTTCTGGATCTTGATAGGGGGTGAGTTCCTTGCTGCCTGGAGGATGGCATCCCGATCCCTGAAGTTGAAGAGCCTCGCTATGATCGGTCTGGGGTTAGCTCCTGTCTTGTGGCGTCCCCCCGGTACCCGGTGCGCCCTTTCCACTGTGAAAAAGGCGGAGAGTCCTTTGGGCTTCAGAGTGTCCGTGATCAACTTCTCGACATATAGGTCCATTGCCCTCGTGTCTTCCGATTCCGGCACACCAATAATACGGATGTTGTTCCGTCTCGAGCGCCCTTCCTGGTCATCGAGCTTGTCTCGTAGTTCTCTGTTCTCCTTCGAGATGCGTTCCATACTAATCTGGAGTTCCGAGACGTCCTCGACCAGGGACTTGGTCACAACTTCCATATTGTTCACTTTCTCTGTCATTTTATGGAAGTCCGCCCTTATAAGTGTGATCTCGGCCGAAATCGATCCCACTGTGGCCTGTACCTGCGTGAGGGCCCGCATGACGTCGTCAATGGTCGCTTTCTTGCCCCCGGTCACTTCGGTCGTCTTGCTCGCCTGTGTTCTGGCGTCCTGCGAGGGGGAGGGGGAGCCGGGTTTTTCATAGGCAAAGCGGTCCAGGCGTGACTGTGACGTTCCGCCTTTATGCCCTTTGCCAGCCATCCTGGGTTCGCTTGGGCCAAACTATCGTCCTCTGCCAGCTGCTGGGGGTCTACCCTGGGCTCCCGCTGTGGCCACGGGGGGGATTGTGGCCCTCTTGAGGCGTCCCAATGAGTTTGCGGACGTGCACGGGTCCCTGGTGTGTGGTGGCCGGCCGGGTCACTGACTCATTAATGGGGCACGCCGTCGAATGTCGCCGTTCTGCAGGACTCCCTCTGCCCCCTTCCGCCACCGCTTACAGCGACCCTGGCTCACCGGAGATTTCGTGTTCGGTCCCCTTATGGCGACGGGAGGGGGGGGGGGGGCCCGGGTTGCACCCAGAGAAGTCTTTTCGCTGCGAGGTGCCCTGTCGGTTCTTGGGCGGGGACTCCTTCGGGTCTGGTGCGCTTTGCCAGGCACTCTGATCGGCCAGGGGGGGGGAGATCGCCGTACTCACACGGTGGCAGCGCGGTTCCGCCGCAGCCAGACTCCGCTCTCTGGCCGCTGCTACTGAAAATGGCGGCGTCAGCTTCCCCCGTCGTCGCTCCGGGCGCTGGAGCCCGCTTTCATCGAGCGTCCCCCTCACCTCCGCTGAGCCTCCTGACAGGCCGATCGGCCCCCCTCGGTCCGGTAACGGATGCTGGAGGGCTCGGCCTCTGAGTACCCTGGCGTTCTCCGCGCTCGGTTGTTTCCGGCGGATGGCTGCCTGCCTCAAGCCGCTTCCGGTCGGCGTGCTGCTCACTGTGCCTCCCGGTCCGGCGGTCGCCCACAGGCCCGCTCGGGGCGCCGACAGTAACTGGTGTTCCTGACCTCGGATTGAGGTCCGGCGAATCCGAATCGCCGCCGCCTGGTCCTGGGCGTCGCTGCCTACCCGCCTGGGTAATTAGATTGCCGGATAAATGTTCGGATTAAACTGGGAGCCGCCTTCAACACGGAGCTCTCCTTCTAGGCTGCCGCCATCTTCGGCTGCTAGCCACGCCCCCATGTTTTTCATTTTTAACAGGCTCCTGATGAAGGGTTATACCTTTAACCCGAAATGCATTGGGCATATTATAAGCAACATAATATTCACGACTAGAATGAATTAACTCCAATACCTCGAACAGGAGGATAAGAAATGAACAAATAAAAGAATTTATGATTTCACAAAACCAAAGACTAATGAATTCATGAAATTGATGAAAAAATCGTAACCTGTACACGATGAGTGAGTGAAGAAACTCCCTTGTTTCTTGTGAAAGGAGCGCGTCCTTTGTGGTTTGTTGATCACACATTGTATACAATTCATTGGAAGGCACTGAGAGACGCAGTGCGTCAAGGATTGTGCCAAAAAGAACTTCTGTTTAAACCACTAAAAAGCCAGGTGTGCACGGAGATAACATTGATTTCCATAGTAGGTTGGGCCAGGGACATCAGGAGTAAAAGGCCTCAACCACCACAGTTGGAGCAACAAGAACAATACCTAGCAAGAAGATACCCCAAAGAGATCCTAGAGGAATCCTTAAAAAAAGTAGCGAAACTACCGAGAGAAAGATTATTGATGTCTTCCAAACAAAACACAGAACAAAAAACAGTGTGTGTGTTGAAATTTTCAAGTGAATCACAAAGGATCAAAAAAGCAATCAACAGTCATTGGTCCCTAATAAAAGCAGAACCTGATCTACAGAATTTATACAGTGAATACGTGACCTCTGCTTTTAAAAGATCCAAAAAACATGAAGGAGATCCTCTCTGCAAAAAAAGAATCAAAACCTCAGCACAAAGGGATGACGAAATGTCATAATTGCAATCATTGCAATAATGCTATAACTGGTAAAACATTCATGCATCCCACTAAAGGCCACAGGATTGATTTGCAATACACAGGATCATGCGACTTGTGGTATATAAATAAATAATACCGGATCTAGGTTTGTCTGGATATAGCAATAACAGATAGCTCAATAAATAAGAGTCAAGATTCGAGGTAGTAGGAGTTTTTGCAGGTTTATTACAGCATAAAGGACAGGAGCGGGACAACCTGCATAGGAATAGGATGGCAGGGCCCAGCAGCTGCTGGGGCT
Organism: Lissotriton helveticus; assembly: GCF_964261635.1. Lineage (NCBI taxonomy): Eukaryota > Metazoa > Chordata > Amphibia > Caudata > Salamandridae > Lissotriton > Lissotriton helveticus. The sequence goes on along the minus strand of NC_136063.1, from coordinate 2,137,256,094 downwards.
GGATCTGGAATGAGCTCGCTAGGAAGGATAACTTTTTAATAACAGTACATGAGCATATATACATAACGCAAACACATAGCATTACATCGCAATAGGCGTAGCAGTGGGAGGAGCAATAGGCGTGACGCGTAGCAGTCGCGAAAGATAAGGGTGAAAAGAGGTGTAACAGGGCGTATACATAGACATGTGATGCAAACGTAACAGAATATGTCATGAATGGGGCGGAAACATGGAGGGGGCTACCTAAGGAGCCGGGACCTCTGACCTGATGGTGCGCGCAAACTTGGCAATGACGTGTTACTAGGAGAAGCTGGGGGCTTCGAACTCTGTGCTAGGAGCAGAGACTGAAGTCTGGAGAGTCAGGGCGACATGTACCTAAGCAGTATCTAGTATCTGATGTTTAGAGAACATGTTGATAGAATCCAAATGTTATCGGGGTAAAGGCGAACAGACTCTAAGACTGGAGCATGCATTATTCTACATGTAGTGCGTGATGAAGAATATTAAATGATCATTAATACAGTATTTCTCTAACGTGGAGACGTGAAGGCTAGACAATGACGGAAACTATTGATGCGATTCAGTAGCTTTAGGAATGCAGAGAAGGAGGGCTGGACTGATAGCTAGAATCATAACATACTCTTGGCAGACTCAGAGGCAGAGCCAAGCTGAGCCGGGCACTGCGAGGCTGGAAGTAAGTGAAGGGTCGAGGATACAGGTGGGGGCTGTATCGCTCCTCAGCGAGGGCTCAGGAGACAGGAGCTGAAAACTGGTGTCCGGGCCCTTTTGAGGCCTAGAAACGGGGACTTTACAATGGAATAACGTGCACACTGAGAAACGTGGCAACGTAGCTTTACATAGGCCTAATATTCGTAGTATTCACGAGAACTGGAAACTGACATACTAAAGGTGGACACAACTATAATTGCGTCTTTAATTGAACATGGGGAATAACATATGCATATTAATCATGCACAGATAACACATGATGGAGGACGCGTAGGGACACAGAACATGGCAAAATTTACTTTTCCACATTCCCTCCTTGTCACTACGTTTCCATCAGGAAACATCAATATTCATGATACCATCTATCATTTCATACAGTATCATTTGTTCGTCTCGAATTTTCTGGGAACGTGTTTTAGAACGGGGCTTGGGACTAGGAATACAAGATGTAGCACAAATGCCGCAAATCGCAGGGCCACATTGTATACAGAGGCAGCAGCTAAATATGATCGCTACTGCAATACCTAGAAAGGACAAGACTTTCCATCCCCAGGCGGAAATTATATTCCAGAACCAACCGGACCATGTCCAGGTGCCTGGGTCTTGGTGTAACAGATGGGCAATTTTATGGAGTCTGGTTATAGCTGAATAAACAGACGGCGCGTTATTTGGAATGAAAATGCAGCAACTAGATCCGATGACTCTACAGGCCCCGCCCCTATCGGCCAATATGACGTCAAGGACGAGACGATTCTGTAAAACGACAAATCTCATAGCAGATTGCTCTTCGGTTAAGTTACCTAGAGCAGAGGCAGTCTCATTGACTACTACTTCAAGGGTTCTTGTTAACCTACGGATTAGCTTACTATTCTGGATAGGTCCTATAAAGAAGAAGAAGCCTCTATTGAAATCTGTATACTGTTCTAGAGCAGTTTCAGTATAATCGACAATTGGGGACTCGATCTCCCTTCTATGTCTAATGTGTACTAGATGTGTGTTTCTATGATAATCAGGTGGGGCTAGGAAAACTGGTGGCAGTAGGAAGGCAATGTAACAGGTTCCCTCCCAATCGAGGGGCAGACGAACATATGCGGTCTGACCACAAATAAAATAAGAATGACGTGAAGCTTTGAAAATAGATTTCCCACTGTCACTATACTTGACAATAGTAGTACAATCACTATGTCCTACATGTACGGAACCATTATTTCGGACACATAATTCGCCTTTGACTGGTAGTACTGAAATTGCAGGTAAGTCTGGAGTAGTATCAGACTGAACATTCAGGACCATGAAATTCGAAGAATAATTACCTAAATTATACACTTCATTTTCTAGATCTATCCCGGTTCTGTGGGGGAGACCTTGCTTGTCTGGAAAACATGTACTGTTAAGAAAAGACATATCTGTTGAGGATGACGTTAACGTGGACCATGCTCCACACGAACCATTATGTGAAAAAGGATAAGGAAAAAGTGGCAGAACTCCCTTCGGTGTCTGGAAAGGGGGGAGTCGACCACACACCCAACAATTAGTGGCATTGCTGGTCTGGTGTGAATAATGTAACATGCGGATGAAAGAATTATTTCGCATAGCGAGGCGGTAAGAGAGTTCATGAGGAGGCAGATCACTAAACGTGTGTTCTACTGTAGCATTAGCAGACTTATTTACATGAGAAACTGAAATATACAGATAAAACGCATAACTGGTGCAGGAAATCATAATACTGAGAAATAATATGAAACATAGAAAAACGATACATCGGATTGAGTTTTGACTAACTCTCTCACTATGGGGGTCTATTTTATACATGTCAGAAACAGTCTAACCGTTTCACCTAGGGGAGGACTTAGACAATCAAACTGGCTGACTTATTTTACTAGACCGGAGTTTGAGTTTATACTCCTGTTGCGGAGTTTTCTCTAACTGGGAAGGGTTCGTAGCAATGTCTTTTGCGGGACAGTCCTTGAGAATAGTACTTTGGCAGTCCTTTGAATCCTGGGAAATGTTCTTTGAGACTGGTTTCAGTCCATAAAACTTCTTTATGTGCGAAAGGTGCACCCAGCCTTTGCGTCCCTCCAACTTCACGGCTGTACGGGTGGCGAGGAGGACCTGTCGGGGCTCCTTCCAGCGAGGCTCCAGCGGACTTGAGCGATCGAAATTGCGAACCAAGACCATGGATCCTGGAACGATTTCATGCGGTGCCACCTCGGTATTGTCTGGAAATGCGGCGGCAACCTGTGAACGACAAGAGTTGAGGGCAGACATCAAGGAAGCTAGGTAATCTGTCAGCATATTACTTGAAACATCGGTAATACTTCGGGGTCTGGGTGTACCCCACATGTTAGGGGGGCGGCCGAAAACGACCTCATACGGGGACAGACCTGATCTGGAATGTGCGACCATGCGCATATAGAACAAAGCAACTGGCAGAGCTACTAGCCAGTCCACACCTTTCTCTTTACATACTTTGGCAATGCGGATTTTCAGGGTCTGGTTATGTCTCTCTACGAGACCTGCTGCTTCAGGATGGCGTACACAATGGAACTTCCACTGGTACCCTAACAAAAGGGAAACATGCTTCATTAACTCTGATGAGAATGGCTGGCCGTTATCAGAATATACGACTCTAGGGAGTCCATAACGGGGGAAGAACTCACGAACCAACTGCTTGGCAGTGGTCGCGGCTGTGTAATCTGGGACTGGATATGCTTCTGTCCACCTGGACAAAGCGCATACAACTACAAGGACATACTTGAAACCTCAACATCGCTCCATCTGAATGTAATCCATCTGGAGGACTTCAAAAGGGTGGTCCGGGGGTTGGAATCCACCTTGTTCCACCGGGACACTTTTACCTGGATTAAACTGACAACATATCATACAGGTACGGACTTTCTGCTTGGCTGCAGCTCGTAAATGCTTGTTGAACCAAATATTCTGGATACTGTCTAACATGGCTTTTTCTCCTAAATGTGCTGGGCTATGTGCGGTATTGATAATGACTTGAACCATAGAGTCGGGGAGAAACCAAGTGGCTTTTCCCGTCGTTAACCATCCCTGATCTGTCTGGACCCCTCCTTGTTCGGACCATTTCTTGATTTCTTCGGGAGTAGCATGTAACTGGATATCTATGACATCTTGAGTAGGGTCCTTAACTGTCATACATGTAGTCGGATCTGGAGTGTGTGTCATGTTAACTGGAATGTCTGGAGTCTGTGCTGTAAACTTGGCTGTGCGATCTGCTAGATCGTTACCCTGGGAAATAATGTCAGTAACTTTCGTATGTGCTTTGCATTTCATGATAGCAATGGATGTCGGTAAATGTATTGCATCTAACAGAGCTTGAATAAGGAGACCATGCTGAATCTTGGTTCCATGAGAAGTCATGAAACCTCTCTCTTGCCAGAGCACTCCAAAGTCGTGTACAACTCCAAATGCGTAGCGTGAATCTGTGTAAACATTAACTTTCCGGTTCTTGGCGTGTATGCAGGCTTGAGTCAGAGCAACTAGCTCTGCTGCTTGAGCGGACAGGGTGTCAATACGGTGTGTTTCAATAACTTCGGTGTCGGTAGTCACTGCATACGCGGCGACTAGTTCTCCTGTATTTGTTCTCATACATGAACCATCCACATAAAGTGTCAGGTCGGGATCTGGTAACGGAATATCTGTCAGATCTTGTCTTGGCTTTGTCGTAATGTTGACTACTTCCACACAGTCATGTGTGGCAGGGTTTGGATTAACTGACGGTAACAGTGTAGCAGGGTTCAGGATGTTGCAGCGTCTGATTTCTATGTGTGGCTGGAACAGTGTCAATTCATAACCTGTCAAACGTGCAATTGTCAAGTGCTGAGTTTGTGTTCGGTTTAAAAGAACTTCCACGGAGTGTGGAACTTGTACTGTCAAGGAATGTCCTAAGACTATGGAATCACTTTGTCTGATAGCTAGTGCTGTGGCTGCAACTGACTTGAGGCACGCAGGCAGAGCCTGGGCTACAGGATCTAATGTGCTCGAAAAATAAGCACAAGGCTTGTACTGTCCTGCTTGATCTTGTGTGAGAACAGATAATGCTGTACCTTCACGTTCTGTGACGAAAAGTGTAAAAGGCTTACTGTAGTTCGGTGTAACTAGAACTGGAGCTTGACATAGGGCTTACTTTAACTCATTAAAACTAAGTGTATGTTCAGATGACCAAGGGAGGACAGTCGATACGGCTGCCTCCTGTGTCGTTAACTGTATCAGTGGTTTGGCTAGAAATGCATACTGAGGAATCCATTGTCGGCAATAAGAAGTAAGGCCGATAAAAGCACGTACCTCCTTCTGGGTCTTGGGCTGAGGAAGACTCGCTATTAACTGGATACGGTCTGGTGTCAACTGCCTACCCCTCTTGGACAGTAAGTGTCCTAAGTAGACCACTTGCTGGACACAGAATTGAAGCTTCGAAGGGGACACCTTGTGCCCCATCTCGGCAAGGAAATACAGAACTGTGAGGGATGCTCGCTCGCAAGCACGTTCAGAACGGGCTGTGACCAGTAGATCATCGACATACTGGAGCAGGGCAGTGTCAGTTGGCATGTGAATGTTGTCTAGTTGTCTCTTGAGTGCTTGACTGTAAATACTAGGACTTTCTGTGAAACCTTGAGGAGCTCGTGTGAACATATAGCTCCTTCCATTTAAACAAAATCCGAAAAGGAACTGGCTGTCTGGATGAATGGGGACACTGAAAAATGCGTTCTTGAGGTCGATTACAGTAAAGAACGTGGCTTCTGAATCAATGGCTGTCAATAGGGAAGAGATATCTGGGACAACTGGGTACTGCGGAATAATACATTTATTAAGCTCTCGTAGGTCAATCACTAATCGATATACTGGGGGTGCATTTGAATCAGTACGTTTCATGACTGGAATGATCGGAGAATTGCATACATTGGAGTCAGTTTCTACAACTACTCCTTGATCCATGAGCTCGTCAATAATTTTGGATAAGGCTGCTACAGCCTCAGGTGGCAATCTGTACTGTCTGATTCGTGGTAACACTACACCTGGCTTGAGAGTCACACGATGGGGTGTGATTTGCATATAACCAACATCAGTTGGACCTTGCGCCCATAGATGCTGCGGAACATTGGACAATCTTGGATCAAAATCTCGTAATACATAGTGACCCTTGAAGTCACGTAGGAACAATCGTATTCCCTCTGGGGAACAGCATATAACTGCACCTAACTCTTTCAGTGTTTTAATACCTAATAGATTTTCTGGACATGACTTAGTAAGTAACAGATCAGTAGTGCGGGACAATGGACCTACTTCTAGAGTAACTGGCTTTGATATTTCATTTACAATGGGTTTTCCTGAAAATCCAAGGGAAACATTTCTTGAGCCTGAGAGCGGAGCCCCTGGAACTTCGGCGTGGCTAATTGTGGTCCTACTTGCCCCTGTATCAATCAAAAACTTTCTGTCTTTCCCCAATACTTGACTGTGAACATAGGGACCTTCTTGATCTACAGGTATCTCGATGAGAGGCAAGCCTACCTCCCTCTCTAGGCTGTTTCATGAATATGGCTGATACTCTGGATACTCAGACTGTGCATACTGGTACATCTGCTGTGTAACGTGCTGTGTTGCAGCGATGGGCTGCGGTGCTGTAACTGTCTGTGGTGCATTCTGTGGCTGAGGAATCTGTGAAACTTGTTCTTGTCTAGGCGGACGTGGTCTTTCTTTAGTCTTACCAGTAGCTATGTTGTGTTTCAGAACTGCACACTCGTTTATAAAATGACCTGGCTGTTTACAATAATTGCAGTTCCCTTTAACGGGAGCTGCGGGATGACTGGCTTGATTTGGACCCCTCTTCTGACTGTCTTGAGGAACAGATTGTGCAACTAGTACTTTCATTTTCGTGTCCTTCATACGTTTTCTCTCGTGATCCTGCTCTTCTCTAATCCTATTCTGGTGGTATTGGAGCATCTGTAACATCTGGGACGGGGTATTAGCTTGCCAGGTACTTTCGACTTTCAAAACTCGATTTTTAATTTGTTGACTTGAATTCTCGACTAATTTAGTAACAAAAAGGTGAGGGTATGACTCACTACTTGTCTTGAGGCCACTATTGATGCTAAAACATTTCTCAAATCTAGAATAAAAATCACTAATGTCTTCGTCTTGTTTCTGTTTACAGGCTGAGATTGCATCCCAGTCTTCTTTTCTAGTTGTCAATAATCTGGGTAAAACTTGAATCAATAATTCAGGTAATTCTTTACATTTCGCTCCAAGACCGGTACCTGGTACTCGTGCCTTATCTTCAGCTTCTAGAACTGCCCAATCGATCTTTTTCTCTCCCACCTCCCATTCTTTTTCCTTGAGCTTTTCATACACCCCTGCGGGCAACAGGACCTTTAACATTTTAATTATATCTGGGTACGTGTATTCTCCCATACGGAGCATGTCTTTTAATTCTCGATGGAACCCTGCTGGATCTTTATCATGACAGGGGATTAATTTTTTCATCTCTAAGAGTTCCATCTTTGTGATCGGGGTGTAAACAAACACTTGTTCTAGTTCGCCACCCGTTCCTCTAACTGGGTGGACTTCTCGTAACGGATTCTGTCTCTCCATGTAAAATGGTTTATTTTCTGGGGGTGAGACATGAACAAAATGCGGGTTCAAAAACGTTCTATATTTGTGGCGCTGTTCTAGAATGACACTAATTAAATCGGTACCTAAACCTTTCCACCTATACTGGAGTAACTCGTTCAGGATATCATGTAACGGGCCTGGATCAGAGTGTTGACCCTCATACAATGTAATGAGGTGCTGAATCATATACATACCCGCCAGTCGTTGCTCGGCTGGGGGCATTTTCAGAAACATTTGTGCCACTATTTCGTCTGGAAAAGTGGTAGAGTCAGTAGTCCATCGGACTGCTGATCGGACTAGTTCTTGTTCATGCATAGTACTTAACTCACTGTAACCGATTCGTGATTTCAGAATGTGATCGGTAGCTTGAAACACTTGTTCTAGAGAACCTTGTTCTGGTGCTGGATGATGGAAAGTTGACTTGTGTTCTAGGCGTAAATGGCGATCTGGAAATCTAGATTTTCCTACATACGCTATTCTGTCGGGATTCTCGTCCTCTACCTCTTCTGTATCAGAGTTACTTTCTTTCTCGCTTACTTGTGCTGCTTTACGCTGTTCGTGTAACTTTATTATTTCTTTACGGATTTTCTTGTACATACTTTCCATAGCACTGATGGTCCTGTGCTTACCCTCGGCTATATTATCACTCCACTTTGTCAGGGTTCTCATTTCGGCTTGATCTTTGGACGGGTAATCTTGTTCTCTTATTAAACAATTAATCAAAAACTTTAGTATCATGAGCTGGATCTCGGCTTTCCTTTGAGACATGACTTCGCCAATGCTTTCTGGATCATCCCCTGTACGGATGAAACGATATATTCTGTCTAGATCTTCTTTCATATTCGGTAGGGTGACTAGATACTCGACCACCTTTCTTACACGTAATGAATATAAAACCATATTATCCTCGCCTGGGACTGGATCATAGCCGCATTCATTAAGGGCTTTTCTTATCTCTGCTACAGACTGATGTCTGGGCGTACGCTGTGACGCTTGTGCATGTAATTCGGCTGTCGTTAAACGCTTATGTGGCGGCGGGGTCTGAGGAGGACCTCCTCCTGCGGCCCCTAAACTAGAATCATCGACTGATGCTCTTCGTCCTGGCAGAGTGGGAAATGGAAATGCAGGCTGGACTTCTATGGCGGGCTGGACCGGGGGTACCGTAACAGGTACTCCGGTGTCTGGAGGAGCGGGAAGTGCCTGATTTACAGGGACTGGCGGAGCGCGAACAGGATTTGCATATTCTGGGACTGTGTCGTCCAAATAGGACGAAATGAAAATATCAGCTGCGGTCTGTTTGTGACGTAGCTTGGTCGGAACTAATGGTGGCGGAAAGTTACTGGATGCCTCCGGGGTCGCTTTTGGCAAGCCCTCGGCAAGAAGAGGATACATACCCTTAATAAGAGCATGCCTCTGTCTGTCTGACTGTTCGGTTTTAACTCGTTCACCAATCTCGATTAATTCCCTTTCTTGGGCTCGTTCCAAGGATTCTCTACTTAATTCTGACTTTCTGATTTCTTTTTCGGTTCTTTTATGAGATTCTTTGCGCCATAACTCGATGGCATCTTTCTGTGACTGTCTGGCTTTCTTTTTCCATAATGCTTCTTCTACTCTCATGATGCACTCGGCATCCCATGTGCCTGATACAGGCCATCTATACTTTTCTTCTAACTGTTTGGTATACTCGACCCATAAATCTAGATACAATATGGCGCTTATGCCATGCTTCTGATACATAAAATGACCTGGACTGTCCCTAGGCGGGACAGGAACTGCTGCTTCCAGCAGACCCTTTCTAGTTTTTAACTGACGCAGTTTTGAAAAGAGCGGCATGACTGAACTATAATCTGGACACAATACAATACACAATAAACACGATAACTACTTCACACTCATTCCACGACATCAAGATACATGAAGAACATTCAGAATAACAGTTCGAACAGAATACTACCTGGAATACGGAAAACAGAATACATGAATTTTCTCGAGAACAGAACTGACTAGAACAGAAACTAGATGCACTGCTGAAACAGTACGAAACTTACCGGTCTCATACAGAGACACGTCAGGACCCGCATCCACCGAAGTGGACACTTCGTTTGTGGGACTGTGTACCACCAACCCACGGACCAGAGTCAATTAGATTGACCCTGTCTAGATACTACCCCAGTAACGGTACTCACCGGGCAGCAAGAACGGAAGGCCTCAGACTGGACGGGACTGCTTGGATGCCGGACGGACGAACTTCGGACTTCTGTTACGGGTGGGCCTCCGGATACCTCGGACCTTGGACTCTCGGCTTGGGCTCTGGTCGGGACTCGCCGCGTTCCTCCACCGTCTCGTCTGGATGCTGGACCGCCTCCTCCGTCTCCTCCGTGGGCCTGAGGGATACTTGAAGCAGAAATATCTGCCGGTGCGCAGAAGAGTTCCGTCACGACTGCAGAGGGTCAGGGGGTCGGCGTGGCTTCACCGACGCGTGGGGAAAGGGCAAGTCCCTGTTCGGGCGCCATTATGTGGTATATAAATAAATAATACCGGATCTAGGTTTGTCTGGATATAGCAATAACAGATAGCTCAATAAATAAGAGTCAAGATTCGAGGTAGTAGGAGTTTTTGCAGGTTTATTACAGCATAAAGGACAGGAGCGGGACAACCTGCATAGGAATAGGATGGCAGGGCCCAGCAGCTGCTGGGGCTGGATCTGGAATGAGCTCGCTAGGAAGGATAACTTTTTAATAACAGTACATGAGCATATATACATAACGCAAACACATAGCATTACATCGCAATAGGCGTAGCAGTGGGAGGAGCAATAGGCGTGACGCGTAGCAGTCGCGAAAGATAAGGGTGAAAAGAGGTGTAACAGGGCGTATACATAGACATGTGATGCAAACGTAACAGAATATGTCATGAATGGGGCGGAAACATGGAGGGGGCTACCTAAGGAGCCGGGACCTCTGACCTGATGGTGCGCGCAAACTTGGCAATGACGTGTTACTAGGAGAAGCTGGGGGCTTCGAACTCTGTGCTAGGAGCAGAGACTGAAGTCTGGAGAGTCAGGGCGACATGTACCTAAGCAGTATCTAGTATCTGATGTTTAGAGAACATGTTGATAGAATCCAAATGTTATCGGGGTAAAGGCGAACAGACTCTAAGACTGGAGCATGCATTATTCTACATGTAGTGCGTGATGAAGAATATTAAATGATCATTAATACAGTATTTCTCTAACGTGGAGACGTGAAGGCTAGACAATGACGGAAACTATTGATGCGATTCAGTAGCTTTAGGAATGCAGAGAAGGAGGGCTGGACTGATAGCTAGAATCATAACATACTCTTGGCAGACTCAGAGGCAGAGCCAAGCTGAGCCGGGCACTGCGAGGCAGGAAGTAAGTGAAGGGTCGAGGATACAGGTGGGGGCTGTATCGCTCCTCAGCGAGGGCTCAGGAGACAGGAGCTGAAAACTGGTGTCCGGGCCCTTTTGAGGCCTAGAAACGGGGACTTTACAATGGAATAACGTGCACACTGAGAAACGTGGCAACGTAGCTTTACATAGGCCTAATATTCGTAGTATTCACGAGAACTGGAAACTGACATACTAAAGGTGGACACAACTATAATTGCGTCTTTAATTGAACATGGGGAATAACATATGCATATTAATCATGCACAGATAACACATGATGGAGGACGCGTAGGGACACAGAACATGGCAAAATTTACTTTTCCACAGACTCCAAAAACTTCATCTATGCTATTAAATGCCCGTGTGGCAAGACATATGTCGGTCAAACTGAACGAAAAATAAAGTAAGTATGACTGAACATAAAAGTAATATACGCACCAAGAATAACATGGCTGGCTGGAAGCCAACCATCAAATCTCTCAACTAAGATTTACCATACTTGAGATACTCCCACAACGCTGCGATATGGATCCAGTTAAACAACGCTTACGGGCTGAATTTTTTTGGATTAAAAAACTGAATTCCCTTCAGCCAATAGGGATGAATGACAGAATTGAATTTGCATGCTTTCTATGAACTATTTTGACCGCAGCACAGCTAAGGGACATAGGCCCTCCTTCTCCCCCGCTTGATGCACACACTACATGGACCACCATGAACTCAGCCAGTATTCTAGATCCGAAAGTGTATTTCATTCTTATTGACCTTATTATGATCTTTTGTATTTATGTATATGCGCCTTTCTCATTTCACATTTCACTTTCTCATACCTTTGATGTACTATCCGTTCAATTACTGTATATCATTTGAGTACAGCATTGCCTATGCCAATCTTGTGTTCACCGCATTATTTCAACATGAGTCATCACGTGATCAGTAGCTTCCAGTTTCAGTAGTTACGAAATCAGTGTTGGCAATATTTGTATCCCATTCGGGTTTCACTTTATCCTATTTTTCGATACGTTAGGTTGATTGCATTTTGATTTTTTATCATTCAAGAAACCCCATGTCTCAATCTGCAATATTCCGAAAACGTTATTATTCCTTTTGATATTCGCGATCATGTGATCGGAACCCCATCCAATAGCTAAGCCGTTTTTTAGGTGCTATGGCTACCAAGCCCGCGTAGATAGATCGAAATCTGACCGATTGTTGTTTTAACCATTCAGTTCGTCAGGTTAAGCTTTTTCATCATTACCCCCTTTGTTGTTCAACAGCGCAGTATTTTTTCGCTATAACGTTGTTTTTGCTCGATAACCTACGGGCACCAAGTTATACCATGTGACCCATTCCACAATACAAGAAGCCTTGCGATTGGTTTCGCATTTACCCATCCGATCCCGTACCCGGAAAGGAACAAGCACAACGCGTTGCTTGCAGTAAGTTCTACACCCCGTCGTCCTTATTTTTCGTTTTCCATTAGCCGCACACATTAGATGCTGCCATTGTTAGCTACTTTTCCGTAGCTTTTGGGTAACTGCACTATGCGTTCCTTAATTAATTTTTTAGCAATCTACCGGTTGGGTTATATTTCATCGCTAGTACCCATTCTGCATATACTAGATGGTACAACTAAGTATCACGCCATTTTCGGCTCTCTCTCGAGCAATCTCACACTCACATTTTACTGGCCTCAATCTCATGTTTAACACAGTAATGTGTGTGCACACTCACCGAAATGCTTTGAAAATGTTTTTGTGTTTATGGCAACTGCCGTGATACATGTACATTGCCCTGTAGCGACATTATTGTTTCTTAGTTAATACTTTTGCAATGTGTATGTACTTGGTTTTTTTCTGAATGCTAAGGTCCTGTATGTTTTTCATTTTTAACAGGCCCCTGATGAAGGGTTATACCTTTAACCCGAAATGCATTGGGCATATTATAAGCAACATAATATTCACGACTAGAATGAATTAACTCCAATACCTCGAACAGGAGGATAAGAAATGAACAAATAAAAGAATTTATGATTTCACAAAACCAAAGACTCATGAATTCATGAAATTGATGAAAAAATCGTAACCTGTACACGATGAGTGAGTGAAGAAACTCCCTTGTTTCTTGTGAAAGGAGCGCGTCCTTTGTGGTTTGTTGATCACACATTGTATACAATTCATTGGAAGGCACTGAGAGACGCAGTGCGTCAAGGATTGTGCCAAAAAGAACTTCTGTTTAAACCACTAAAAAGCCAGGTGTGCACGGAGATAACATTGATTTCCATAGTAGGTTGGGCCAGGGACATCAGGAGTAAAAGGCCTCAACCACCACAGTTGGGCCCAGTAACCCCTTCATGACCCCCTGAAAGGGGTTATGACAGCATATACTTGCATTTAAGTAACCTCAAATTGTACACATACTGCAAAAGGTTACATGTTCTTATATTGGAACCACTGTCAGTAATGTAAGCTGATCTCAAAGCTCACTGCATTTCCTTTAAGTGCTCAGTCTAATAATAGAGGCTTTGCATTAAGGAATAATATATAGAGGCCTGAACAACTTAACTACATAGATACAAACCTTGCATGAGTTGCTAACATTCCTTTTTTCATAGATCCATACTGTGAATCTATGAACTGGCAGCTAAAGGGTTTGCTCTGCAAGGGTTGAGGCCTGCCTATCCAGTGGACAACATAAACATGAAAATGACTTGTACTTGCCCCCAAACAATATGCCTTGGGTGTCAGGCTATAGAAATTGCACAACTCTGGTTTTATGGTTTTAGTTTGGCATTTATTACAGGTTGATGGCAGAGAGCTGACTGGCAGAGATGACAATGAGGAATTGGGCTGAGAGGACTATAGATCTTTCCTCCAACTGGGTATTACGTTTTTACAAACATTTTATAAACACGACCTAGTAGATCCTAGTAGATCCTTTATGGCCCTTTGCAGGTATGGACTAATTTAGTAATTTTGAGTCCCTCAACTGAGGGTTGTTCTGGCAACCGCAAGAACCCTGAGATGGCTGAGGCGTACCCTTTAACTGTGCCAAAAGCAAACTTTTTCCGGGAGAGGGATAATGCAAACAAAAATACTTCAGATAAGGGTGCAGGCAGAGGATCAATGGATTTGGCAGCACACCTAGCCACATATTTGTTCCATCGACAGGCTGTACAGTCTTGGCGGAGACACGTCTGGCTGCCAAGATGATATCACATACTTCAGGAGGCAGATCGAAAACTCTCAGATGTCACCGTTCAATCTCAACGCATGGAGGTGGAGAGTGCAGAGGTTCTGCTGTAGCACCATGCCCAGTTACAACACCAGGAGATCTTCACAAAGAGCAACTTACTGATCTTCTTGAGATCTCTGGGCAAGAGTGGTATCGGTGGGAAGGTGTACAGGAGTCGTGAGTTCCAATCGAGACAAAATGCATCTCCAAGTGAGAGCCGCCTTCGAAACTCCAGTGCAGAGAAGTGCCAATACTGTTCATGCTCGGTAGAAGCGAAGAGATCTAACCAAGGTTCTCCCCAATCGTTGAAGAGGCCTTGGGTCACATCAGGGCGAAGATGCCACTCATGATCTGTGAGGCATCTCTGGCTGAGTTTGTCTGCTTTGGCATTCAGAGATCCTGCCAGGGGTGCACAGACATAATATCGACTCCAAAATATCGTCTGGACAGAATATCGAGTTTTAAATATCGTTTGGAGAAAATATCGACTAGACAGAATATCGACAGCCAAAATATCGTTTTTAAGGTAAGTGAAGTAATATCGACTGTAAATAATATAGACAGTGAAAATATCCAAGTATATAATCTAGATAGTAAAAAATATAGTTTTTTAAATAATATTTAATTATTTATAGTGTGTTTATGTTATAATATGTGTGAAAAGTGTCAATTTATTTTATTATTTTTTTTAATTAATTATTTTTTTAATTATTGTGTAATTTAATTCTGTAGCGGGTTGTGGGTTTATAGGGGAATAGGGTGGGAAGTAATTTAATTATAATTAATTAAATATGTAAATTTATTAATTGGTAGTAATAATTAATTAATTGGTAATTAAATAATATATGTTAATTATTTAAAATTTAATTGGTAATTAATTTTATTTAATTGATTAATTGCTAATTATGTCAATTAAAATAATTTATTTTCTCTAGCGGGTTGTGGGTTTATAGGGGAATAGGGTGGGAAGTAATTTAATTATAATTAATTAAATATGTAAATTTATTAATTGGTAGTAATAATTAATTAATTGGTAATTAAATAATATATGTTAATTATTTAAAATTTAATTGGTAATTAATTTTATTTAATTGATTAATTGCTAATTATGTCAATTAAAATAATTTATTTTCTCTAGCGGGTTGTGGGTTTATAGGGGAATAGGGTGGGAAGTAATTTAATTATAATTAATTAAATATGTAAATTTATTAATTGGTAGTAATAATTAATTAATTGGTAATTAAATAATATATGTTAATTATTTAAAATTTAATTGGTAATTAATTTTATTTAATTGATTAATTGCTAATTATGTCAATTAAAATAATGTATTTTCTCTAGCGGGTTGTGGGTTTATAGGGGAATAGGGTGGGAAGTAATTTAATTATAATTAATTAAATATGTTAATTTAATAATTGGTAGTAATATTTAATTAATTGTTAATTAAAAAATGTTTGTTAATTAATTAAAATGTAATTGGTAATTAATTTTATTTAATTGATTAATTGCTAATTATGTTAAATGAAAGGGGTATTTTTAGGGTTCAGGGTCAGTTTTTAGTTTTTGGGTAAAGGGGTATTTTTAGGGTTCAGGGTCAGTTTTCAGTTTTTGGGTAAAGGGGTATTTTTAGGGTTCAGGGTCAGTTTTCAGTTTTTGGGTAAAGGGGTATTTTTAGGGTTCAGGGTCAGTTTTTAGTTTTTGGGTAAAGGGGTATTTTTAGGGTTCAGGGTCAGTTTTCAGTTTTTGGGTAAAGGGGTATTTTTAGGGTTCAGGGTCAGTTTTTAGTTTTTGGGTAAAGGGGTATTTTTAGGGTTCAGGGTCAGTTTTCAGTTTTTGGGTAAAGGGGTATTTTTAGGGTTCAGGGTCAGTTTTCAGTTTTTGGGTAAAGGGGTATTTTTAGGGTTCAGGGTCAGTTTTCAGTTTTTGGGTCAAGGGGTATTTTTAGGGTTCAGGGTCAGTTTTCAGTTTTTGGGTAAAGGGGTATTTTTAGGGTTCAGGGTCAGTTTTCAGTTTTTGGGTAAAGGGTTATTTTTAGGGTTTAGGGTCAGTTTTTAGTTTTTGGGTAAAGGGGTATTTTTAGGGTTCAGGGTCAGTTTTGGGTTTTTGGGGTACATATACAATATTGCCTATTATTTAATTAAATGTTGTTACTATATATATATGTTTTAAGAAATATGATTAAAAATATATATTTTTTTTACTTTCATTAAATATTTAATTATTAAAAGTTATTTTAAGTATTGTTAATTATATTTTAGTAATTAATTTTTTATATTCATGTAATTAAACATTGTTTTTAGTAAAGTCGATATTTTTTACAACGATATTTTTGTAAACGATATTTTGTAGTCGATATTTTTGTACTTACCTGTTTGTACATACAAACTCGATATTTTTGTAGTAGATATTTTCACCTCGATATTTTGGGTACTCGATATTGTGGTAGTCGATATTCTTTCAGTGATCCCCTGCCAGGCGCTGCAGAGCTAGGAAGATGTCCTGGTTTTCCAGCCATGTCCAGTGGCACAGATCCTCCTGGCACAGTGTCCAGGACTCTTATAATCAGGAAGGGGAAAGGATCACTTGTCCTGCTTAAACCTTGGGTTTCACAAGTCGAGGAACTGGTATCTCCCAACAAATATAACTCTCATACACGTGTATTTCAGATGGTTCTTTCTCAGCGGTATATACTGGGTACCCGCTTTTTTTACACGTGCGTGCGTAATCATTGAGTTATTTTTTGTATTGTGCACCCTCCACCAGGAGGTTTTGCCTTTGGTTTAAGGCAGTAGTGATCGTGGATAGTGGGGAAGGGGTTGTGGTAGTGGTATAGTTATTAAAAATCCGGACAGCCAGACAGGTGCAATTTTAATGGGTCTGGATTCGGACTGAGTAAAAAAGTTAGGTGCACTTTTAGAATTTGTTAGGGGTTCAAGTGCATTTCAAAGCTAAAAAGAGGTCAACATGTTTCAGCCTTTGGTAGTCAGAGGATCTTAGGCTTTCGTCAGGACCAATAGGGGTGATAAAATTGTGAGAAAACAAACGTTGTGAGAAGAAAAAAGGTAAATTGACCTGATTCTTCGCGATTCAAGGTTTCACTGTACCTGGAAAAATAAACACACACACACAAACAACAAATAGGGAGACGGGGTGCGGAAAAACACATATTATGTACAATAGTACCTTTCAGTTATTAAGGAACTAGAGAATGGCAATACTTTACTTCATACTCATTTCAGGCGTCAACTCTTCCTTTATCATACTTCGGTAGGCAGGTGGGGCTAGTACTGTAATATGGTGCCCTTAGTTTTATCATTGTATTCTCTCTGTGCGTGTTCTATAGTGAGAACTATTGTTTGTGGCCGTTTCGCGAACGCATTCATACTGCAGTCATCCCATGCTTACTGTCACATATCATTAGTGTTGTTTTAATTTTAAAAACGAATTGTAAACATGCTTTTTTTTTCGTTTTTAACTTAACTTATCGTTCGTGTTGTATTTCTAAACGATAATGTGCTATTTATCGAGTAGGAATGTCCGTGAGTCATTATTGCGGAGTGCGTTGTGCATGACGTTGATGGTGCCCAATGCGCTATGTGCGCTTTACCATTACATGCATACCTTGTTATTTATGAAGAATTACTTCATCGAGGATTGAGGTTGATCGAGAGAGGTTGCTAGGGGGATATTTAAGACAGTTAGTTACAGGGCGCAGATCATACTTGCGGTTTTAAATCTTATGCTCCGTGCGGGATGCTCCTCGCGTTACCTGAGTGCCTTCTGCTCGGTCTTAGCCGCATGTGCTGACTCTGCCTCTAATCACTCGGAACTACATTGGGCACCATCAACGTCATGCACAACGCACTCCGCAATAATGACTCACGGACATTCCTACTCGATAAATAGCACATTATCGTTTAGAAATACAACACGAACGATAAGTTAAGTTAAAAACAAAAAAAAAAGCATGTTTACAATTCGTTTTTAAAATTAAAACAACACGAATGATATGTGAAAGTAAGCATGGGATGACTGCAGTATGAATGCGTTCGCGAAACGGCCACAAACAATAGTTCTCACTATAGAACACGCACAGAGAGAATACAATGATAAAACTAAGGGCACCATATTACAGTACTAGCCCCACCTGCCTACCGAAGTATGATAAAGGAAGAGTTGACGCCTGAAATGAGTATGAAGTAAAGTATTGCCATTCTCTAGTTCCTTAATAACTGAAAGGTACTATTGTACATAATATGTGTTTTTCCGCACCCCGTCTCCCTATTTGTTGTTTGTGTGTGTGTGTTTATTTTTCCAGGTACAGTGAAACCTTGAATCGCGAAGAATCAGGTCAATTTACCTTTTTTCTTCTCACAACGTTTGTTTTCTCACAATTTTATCACCCCTATTGGTCCTGACGAAAGCCTAAGATCCTCTGACTACCAAAGGCTGAAACATGTTGACCTCTTTTTAGCTTTGAAATGCACTTGAACCCCTAACAAATTCTAAAAGTGCACCTAACTTTTTTACTCAGTCCGAATCCAGACCCATTAAAATTGCACCTGTCTGGCTGTCCGGATTTTTAATAACTATACCACTACCACAACCCCTTCCCCACTATCCACGATCACTACTGCCTTAAACCAAAGGCAAAACCTCCTGGTGGAGGGTGCACAATACAAAAAATAACTCAATGATTACGCACGCACGTGTAAAAAAAGCGGGTACCCAGTATATACCGCTGAGAAAGAACCATCTGAAATACACGTGTATGAGAGTTATATTTGTTGGGAGATACCAGTTCCTCGACTTGTGAAACCCAAGGTTTAAGCAGGACAAGTGATCCTTTCCCCTTCCTGATTATAAGAGTTACCGTATGGAGACTGAAAGGATCTTCCCTCTACCTCCCTATCCATTGATCATGCACAGTGTCCAGGACCCCATTCTGCCCTATTTGTTGCAGTGGTGGTTTTGTCGATGAATACTTGAACCAGCCTCCCCTAATGCAAGGCTTTCAATGCTCCCAACTCTAACATATTGATGTGGAGGTGAGATTTGACAGGAGATCGAAGTCCTCTGATCTCTACCTCTCCCAGATGGCCACCCCAACCCAGGAGTGACGTATCTGTGACAACTGTGAGTTATGGGCGGGGAAGGGAGAGGGGTCTTGCGCTGATCCAATCACGGTTTGTTAGCCACCATTAAAGGTCCTTTGCAGTTCCCTGATATCTGGACCAGGTCAGAGGGATTTCCCTGATGCTGAATCCACTGGGCCTTAAGGTCCCACGGCAGAGCCCACATATGCCAATAGGCATGCTTCGCCAGCAGGATGTAGGAGGAGTGCAGCTGCCCTGTGCAAGATACTTTTAAAAACTTTTACCTTTTTAAGAATTGTGTGTAAACTGAATTTGATGTAATTTTTAAATATCTCACCTCTTAAACTTGGCTGCTCGGTCACACGATGTTGCAGTGCCGATTCAGTCATTTCCTGGTTGACACCCACCAGGGGCGTCCAATCTCAGAGGGCGGGAGGAGGAGTTAAGGCTGCAACCGGCCACTTAATGCCGGTCGCAGTGCGGGAGCGCAGCGGATGCACGCAGCAGGTGCGCCAAAGGCAAGCCCGTCTACGGCTGTCTGCGGTCAGGGGCCAGCCGTTATACCCAATTTTAATTCTACACCCATCTGAGCTAAAGCTATTACATTCAGGAAATTACCCTCTCAATCCCTCTCCTCGGTCTTAGACTGATTAGGCGTGGGATTATGGAAACATGGGTTCCCTTTCTAGAAATTGCCCCCTTCCCCCATGAAACAGGATACACCCAGGGATGGGATAAACATAGGCCCTCGGAACTAAATCTCCTATTTAAACACTCGCTCCCTGGCAAAACAGAAGCTAGATATATTCCACCTACTGGACTCAACTAATCCGGATGTTCTCTTCCTAACGGAAACTTTGCTCTCACAGGAGTCTGCTCCCGATATTTTGGATGCCCTCCCCAACAACTACTACATCCTCCAGGCGAATCGCCCAGCAGGTAAAATTGGTGGAGGGGTAGCGGCCATTATACTCCAGGAATTAAAATTTACCTCACTAAACATGGTAGATATAACATTGGCGGATAATCTAGTTATCAAACTGGAGTCGGTCATGACACCCTTAATTTGGGTACTATTATACAGGCCCCCCAGAATATGCCCCTGTTCCCACAATCACTGGGTGAGCAGGTAGCCCACTTAATAACCTACCAAGCAAAAATTTTATTGATTGGCGATTTCAATTATTGGACCAACGATGCACTGGGTGGTCCCCACTCCATTGAATTGACTGATCTACTTAATGGGTTAAATTGTATTCAACATGTAACATCCCCCACACACATCAAGGGACACACACTTGATCCTGTCTGGACAGCCAATCTTACAGTGTCTGCATTGCCAGTTTCACCTTGCACATGGTCCGACCACTACTTAATAAAGTTTGTAATTAACATGACCACGGATAAACCCCCAGTCAACAAAGGGTCCATGGCAAGGAACTGGAACTGCATTGGCAGAAAAATCTTTTGTAATTTATTGGCAAACACAGTCCCAATTAATCAGCCTTCCGTCAACCTAAGTGAGAAAAACATCACAGCGTGGCTAACAGTAGCCAGCAACGAACACGCCCCCCTCAGGACAATTAGATCAGTCAGGCGTCAATGAGGCTCAGAGATGGTTCTCTACAGAGCTAAAAACCCAAAAACTAGCCCTAGGCCAAACTGAAAGGAAATGGAGACGTAACTACCCCCTTGACAAAAAAGAGACCTATTTAGCTCAACTCAAGGAATATATAAAATCAATTTTAACGACCAAGGCCACTTATTTTTCTTCAACGAACCTTAGCTCCACTAATAGATCAAAGGAAATATTCTCAATCATCAATGAACTCTCCTACCCTGACAGTCTCAATAAAAACTATACCTTCTCAAGCACTTTGTAACTCCCTGAATACCTTTTTTTATCAATAAAATTACCATGATTAAAGCCAGTATTCCTACCAGCCGC
This sequence comes from Lissotriton helveticus, assembly GCF_964261635.1. NCBI lineage: Eukaryota > Metazoa > Chordata > Amphibia > Caudata > Salamandridae > Lissotriton > Lissotriton helveticus. Next base: position 2,137,235,040 of record NC_136063.1, on the reverse strand, counting down.
ACTTTCGAGCCACAACCATCAACGCCGAAAAACTCTTGTTCTCTTCATTAATTACCGGCAATAAGCAGACAAGCGTTTCTGGACCTTCTAGCCACAGTAAAATCTGGATCGCCAATGACAGTTGTCCACCTCATATTTTGAAAGAAGTTTTTTCTGTACTCCCTGAGCCTGCCCTCTCTCTCCTGAACAAGTCACTGTCACATGGTTGTGTGCCTCGAGCCTTCAAAAAAGTGATCATTGTCCCTTTTTTTTTTTTTAAACGGGGGTCAACCCCCTGACCCTGACCAATTACCATCCAATCTATCTGCTTCCCTTCCTAGCCAAGGTACTGGAATCTCATGGCAAAATGCCTCTGTTCCTTTATTGAATAGTCTGAATACCTCAACCCCATCAAGCAGGGTTCCGTCCTTCCCACTCAACAGAGGTAGTAACATTAATTGTGCTGAAAAAGCCTCGGGAGGAAGCTGATAAAGGTCACTCCCAGGCCCTGGTTCTGTTGGATCTTTCCGCAGCATTTGACACAGTCGACCATGGTATCTTAGCAGACCGTGTCAGGGCCGCAGGACTCCAGGGTTCAGCTCTCAGCTGGATTATGTCGTTCCTGGAAGACACTCCCAGTCTGTGCGCTTATCCCATTTTACTGCACCTAATATGAAAACAACATGTGGAGTACCTCAGGGATTCTCATTATCCCTGCACTTGTTCAACTTGTACTTACTCCCACTGATCCGGTCTTCGAAAGAAAGGAAAGTGTACACATTTAACTATGAAGACGACCTGCAATTAATGTTCTCCATTGATAACACACCCGACTCTGTGTCCAAATTCCAAGACACTATGCTGCACATCCGTAATTGGATGAACAGCAATCACTTAAAATTAAACCAGGACAAGACCGAACTGATCCTGACACGGAGCATTTGGAATCCGTGGAGTTCACACTTCTGGCCAGATGAGTTGAGGTCTCCCCCTACTCCATCCCCCTCAGCTAAGAGTCTCAGGGTCACAATTAACTGTGACCCAACTATGAAATCTCAGATAAGATCTGTATTCTCAACCTGCTTCTTTCAGCTAATGAAGATAAGGAAAATCAGCTCCTCAGGGAGTGCAGGCGCAGGTTGTTCTAGCCATGGTCATGTCGCACATAGACTATGCCATCTCTCTATACTTTGGCCTACTATTATATCTAATCAAAAGTCTGCAACTTGTGCAGAATCAGGCTCCTAAGCTGATATTCCAGCAGCCCAGATGGCAACACGTTTCCCCTCTTATGAGGAAGCTGCATTGGCTTCCCATACCATAACGCTGTGCCTTCAAAGTCGGTTGCCTCATTTTTACATCCTTGCACAGCACCAGCCCAAACTTCGGCTCTAGCTTTACTCAGACATATACTCATCCGTAATCTGCGTTCAGCCCACATGAACCTTTTGGTCACACCCTCCTACAAACTTAAGCGACTAGGCGCCTAGATTCTGGAACACCCTTCCACTTGACATTAGATCTTGCATTGACCTCCTGAGATTTAGGAGATTTCTCAGGACATGGCTGTTCACTCAGGCATATGAATAAATCACCCGGGCTCAGGCCACTTCTAGAAACAGCGCCAAGAAACCAATTGGTGTATGTGCACTCTACAAATGATTTTATTATAACATAACATAAAAAGAGGCCCAGCAGCTTCAGAGTCAGTCTCAGCAAAATCCAGGATAAAGACAGAAAAACATATATCGTAGCCTGAATTTACAGAGGATAGGCGTGGAACTGCACTGTGTACGGAATGACTCCAATGAAAGGGAGCGCCAGAGAGGGAGTCAGATGAGACTTCGACATTTTTATAGAGGGCCCCAGTGAATGCAGGTAGTACGTGGTAGTCCGGTGGGAGACGACAGCCTGGGGTAAGCTAGTCATCAAGGCAGTGGGAGACTGGAACTCCTGACCTCCGCAGATGGGTTGTGCCTACGCCATGACTTTTGTGAACACCCGAAGGGCGCTGATAAGGCCGAAAGGGAGCACAGCGAACTTAAAGTGTTTGTGACACACCATGAACCGCAAGTAACGCCTCTGGGCTGGCAGGAAGGGAACATGAAAATATGCTTACTGCAAGTCCAACGCTACCACCCAGTCTCCGGGATCTAGGGCAGACAGGACCTGAGCCAGAGTGAGCATTTTTTACTTTTCCTGTTTAGGAAGTAGGGGAGAGAGCGCGGATCTAGAATAGGACAAAGTCCTCCATCCTTTTCTTGGCACTAGAAAGAAGTGAGAATAGTAACTATGACCTACTTTTGACGTTGTAAACCAAAATAAGCACCACTATTGCCGCACTACTTATATAATGGATCTCGCTTGATCGCTCGAATTACTGACCTAAACAGTAACTCTCAGGAGATATATTTATCCGGATAAATCCAACGATTTTTATTAATTTTGCATCAACAATATCATATAAATGAACAATTTTTTTCTTGTTTGAAAACGAACAAAACATATATCAACTCCACGTCATATAATAAAGTACAATTATTTACAATACAAAGAGACAATTTGAAACAAACTACAAACTTTCAATCAAACACTCATACATCACAAAACATTGATAAACACACAAATACTAATTTACAATTCTGCAACAATATTTACAAATTCCTGAATTATAGAAAATAGCATTGGAAGCAACGAATAACCAATTATTGAACTTTTGATAAATCAATAGGATCTTCCTAATGCTGGGTAGAGGGGTCTACACGTTTCGATAACCCCTTGTTGTGGGGAAATCTCATCAGGACCAAATGCCTGTGGATGGAGAACAAGAATGAATCAACCAAAGGGAAGAAAAACCAATTCTCTGACACTTCAGTGAGGGGCGGGGGGCTAATCCTACCTCTTAGGTGCACGGGTATTCTCTTGCTTGGAGAAACTGAAAACAGAAATAGACCATCTTTTAGACTCTCGTTAGGGGAAGCTATTAAACTCTTTGCATACTCACACTCGTACGTGTAATACTCACATGGTGCTTGCCACGTTTCAAGACGAAATCCAAGTTAATTCGGAATTAGTGGAGGTGGTAATCTAAAAGATTAGAGGTTTTTTGTCAAGGCACGGACGTGCATGCGCTCGCTCAAATGCCATTGATTGGGAAGGGACGCCTTACTTGTTTTCAGCGTGTGCGTCGGTCGGCTTCTGCTTCTCGGGACAGTCTTCTCGTTTCAGTGTTCTGAAACAGAGGGAAAGCCTGAGTCACAACTCTGTCTAAGGGGCTCGTGGTTTGGATCTCTAAACGCACCATGCGGGTGAAAATTACCTGAATGATTGTAATGTGGTGAATTCATCCAGGGGTTCACGCTCTTCGGTCTCTGGCAACTAATGCAAGGGCCGGTCCCATCCAGTCGATAGTGCTAATCTCGTGTCTCTTAGTTGTACCTACTTCCTGGTTCCGAGGATTGTGGGGATTGTGGTTTGATTATCGTTGTCATGGAGACGGGGTGGAGTTGAATCAAGCCGGCGCGCAGCCGACCTCATAGTCTACAGCAGAGGCAGCGGACCTCTTTGGGCTATCTGTCTCCTCAACAGGAGGTATTTACAAGCGATCAGTATTTATTTTACATCGTCGTGGGGACGAGGTGGAGTGGGAACGAGCCGGCACGCAGCCGACCGCATCGTCCACAGCGAACCGTTTTAGGCTCTCTATCTATTCATAGCAGGGTATTTACAAGCAATAAATCTCTGAGAGTTCATTCAGACCGCTTGTTGCGGTGTTGAATTTTACAATCAACATGGCCTCATTGCGTGATAGCTTTTCTTCTATGTCCCCTCCTCTGAAGTCTTTATCAACTTTAGAAATCACTGTCCATTTGAGGTCATCTAGCGTGTGGTCGTGATTTGTCCAGTGATTCACTAGAGGGGCAGTTGTGATCTTCTTTTTTATCCGGGATTTGTGCTGGGTGATTCGGCATCTGATCTCCTGGCTTGTTTTGCCGATATACAGCATATCACAGGGGCACTTTATGCCATAAATGACATATCGTGACTTACAATTTGTAAATTTTTCATGTTTCCAAAATTGTTGCTTGTGATGAAACAAGCTCCCTTCTTCAGTGCTAGAGCAGCAGATGCAGGATCCACATTTATGGTGACCCTGGATCGGTGGTAGGCCTAGCATCGTGCCAATTGTTGGTACAGTCTTCTTTATTGCTGCGCTCACCAAATGGTTGGCAATGCTCTGGTCTTTCTTGAATGCAAACAGTGGCTTCTCTTTCAATGATACATCGATATTTTCAACCAAATGCCAGTTTTGTAGGATGGTATTTTTGAGAAGGTTGGAGTTAGGACAGAATGTGGAGACGCATACTATCCTATTGAGTGTTGGTTTCTCTTTTTTCACTAAGAGTGTATCTCGAGGAATCCACCACACTCTCTTCATTGTTCTTCTCAATAATTTCTTGGGATAGCCTCTTAAAGCTAGATTGTCTGTCAGATTGGTAGCGTGAAACATATATTCATCCTTAAAATGGCAGTTTCTTTTAATCCGCAAGTATTGCCCAAATGGGAGGTTTTCTTTTAGGTTCCGCGGGTGGTTGCTTTTGAAATGTAAAGCCTTATTTCTGTCTGTCTGTTTCTTAAATAATGTGGTCACCAGGCCTTCGTCTGTTGGATAAACTTCTACGTCAAGGAACGGCATTTTGATTTTTGAGAAACTCATACTGAATTTAATTTCCTCCGTTCTTGAGTTGAGCCACTCGTGAAATTTTTTGAGATCTTCTTCAGTCCCTTTCCATGTCAAGAAGACGTCGTCGATATATCGACTCCAGCTGGTGATTTGTTCCACGAATGGATTTGACTGATAAACAAATTTTTCTTCGTATAAAGCCATAAAGAGTACAGCCAATTCTGGGGCAAAAGGACATCCCATGGCTACTCCGCTTGTCTGGTAAAAAAATTCCCCATTGAAGTTAAAATAATTCTTTTTTAACGCCAATGTCGCTAGCTGAATGATAAAGTCCGTTGGTACTCTAATAGGTCTGGGTCTTTGGTCCAAGAAAAATTGAATTGAGTCCAGACCGTCATTCTGAGGGATCTGGGTGTACAATGAACAGACATCCATTGTAACTAAGAAATCTTCATTTTGTTCGAAGGGAATGGTGGGAAGTTTATTAATGAAATCAGTGGTATCACGGAGAAATGATTTTACTTCGGGCATAAAAGGTTTCAAAAAGAAGTCCACAAACTTGGACACCGGTTCAAACAGTGACTCACAACCGGAGACAATTGGTCTTCCGGGGGGGGCATTTATGTCCTTATGGATTTTTGGTAAGACATAAAATAACGGTATTCGTGGATTATTGCATTTAAGATATTCGAATTCTTTCTTACCGATAATTCCCTCAATCAAGCCTTTTTCCAGAATTGGGTTCAGTTGTTGTTGCAATTCTGCAGTGGGGTCTTTTGCTATTTTCCTATAGCACCTTGGGTTGTTGAGTTGACTCATCACTTCTGCTATGTATTTTTCAGTGTCCCATACTACAATTGAACCGCCCTTGTCTGCCTGTTTAATTGTAACTGTTGTATCCTTTTTGAGATCTTCTAGAGCACTTTTTTCTGCTTGTGTGATGTTGAATTTTGTCCAATGACGTTTTCCTTCCATTTTTGTTATGGCTGATAGGATTGTTTTTTCAAAGGTAATGATTTCTTTTGCAACTTTATTTCCTGGTGGACAAAATGTTGACTTTTTCTTCAATCCTGTGACCTCCAAAGGTGGATTGTAAGTTGTTAGTGCAAAGAAGGATTTTAATTTGATTTTTCGGCAGAATTCAAGTGCCTCCATTTTAAGTTTCACAAAATTGGTATGTCGCATTGGGACAAAGGAGAGACCTTTTTCCAAAATACTAGTTTCTGATGCAGTCAGAACTTTGTTTGACAAATTGAAGATCGGGGAGACTACTAGTTTTTGTAGTTCTGCCTCCGAGTCGACATTTCCCATGGCTGATTGTAACGTGGGCGTGCTCGGTTTTGTGGTTGGCCTCTTCCTAAAAAAGGAGCTGAGGATGGTCCTGGTTGTTGTTGGAATGTTCCTCTTTTATTGGCACCTCTTCTTTGATTGTTACTCTCGCCCTCACTACTGCTTGATGCGGACGAGGTGTCCGAAAAGGAAATGAATTTGTTCGTTGATCGTCCTTGGTATTCTCCCAAGTATCTCCTTGAATCCGGTCTGGAATAGAAATCTGTTTGCAAACATTCCAACAACAACCAGGACCATCCTCAGCTCCTTTTTTAGGAAGAGGCCAACCACAAAACCGAGCACGCCCACGTTACAATCAGCCATGGGAAATGTCGACTCGGAGGCAGAACTACAAAAACTAGTAGTCTCCCCGATCTTCAATTTGTCAAACAAAGTTCTGACTGCATCAGAAACTAGTATTTTGGAAAAAGGTCTCTCCTTTGTCCCAATGCGACATACCAATTTTGTGAAACTTAAAATGGAGGCACTTGAATTCTGCCGAAAAATCAAATTAAAATCCTTCTTTGCACTAACAACTTACAATCCACCTTTGGAGGTCACAGGATTGAAGAAAAAGTCAACATTTTGTCCACCAGGAAATAAAGTTGCAAAAGAAATCATTACCTTTGAAAAAACAATCCTATCAGCCATAACAAAAATGGAAGGAAAACGTCATTGGACAAAATTCAACATCACACAAGCAGAAAAAAGTGCTCTAGAAGATCTCAAAAAGGATACAACAGTTACAATTAAACAGGCAGACAAGGGCGGTTCAATTGTAGTATGGGACACTGAAAAATACATAGCAGAAGTGATGAGTCAACTCAACAACCCAAGGTGCTATAGGAAAATAGCAAAAGACCCCACTGCAGAATTGCAACAACAACTGAACCCAATTCTGGAAAAAGGCTTGATTGAGGGAATTATCGGTAAGAAAGAATTCGAATATCTTAAATGCAATAATCCACGAATACCGTTATTTTATGTCTTACCAAAAATCCATAAGGACATAAATGCCCCCCCCGGAAGACCAATTGTCTCCGGTTGTGAGTCACTGTTTGAACCGGTGTCCAAGTTCGTGGACTTCTTTTTGAAACCTTTTATGCCCGAAGTAAAATCATTTCTCCGTGATACCACTGATTTCATTAATAAACTTCCCACCATTCCCTTCGAACAAAATGAAGATTTCTTAGTTACAATGGATGTCTGTTCATTGTACACCCAGATCCCTCAGAATGACGGTCTGGACTCAATTCAATTTTTCTTGGACCAAAGACCCAGACCTATTAGAGTACCAACGGACTTTATCATTCAGCTAGCGACATTGGCGTTAAAAAAGAATTATTTTAACTTCAATGGGGAATTTTTTTACCAGACAAGCGGAGTAGCCATGGGATGTCCTTTTGCCCCAGAATTGGCTGTACTCTTTATGGCTTTATACGAAGAAAAATTTGTTTATCAGTCAAATCCATTCGTGGAACAAATCACCAGCTGGAGTCGATATATCGACGACGTCTTCTTGACATGGAAAGGGACTGAAGAAGATCTTAAAAAATTTCACGAGTGGCTCAACTCAAGAACGGAGGAAATTAAATTCAGTATGAGTTTCTCAAAAATCAAAATGCCGTTCCTTGACGTAGAAGTTTATCCAACAGACGAAGGCCTGGTGACCACATTATTTAAGAAACAGACAGACAGAAATAAGGCTTTACATTTCAAAAGCAACCACCCGCGGAACCTAAAAGAAAACCTCCCATTTGGGCAATACTTGCGGATTAAAAGAAACTGCCATTTTAAGGATGAATATATGTTTCACGCTACCAATCTGACAGACAATCTAGCTTTAAGAGGCTATCCCAAGAAATTATTGAGAAGAACAATGAAGAGAGTGTGGTGGATTCCTCGAGATACACTCTTAGTGAAAAAAGAGAAACCAACACTCAATAGGATAGTATGCGTCTCCACATTCTGTCCTAACTCCAACCTTCTCAAAAATACCATCCTACAAAACTGGCATTTGGTTGAAAATATCGATGTATCATTGAAAGAGAAGCCACTGTTTGCATTCAAGAAAGACCAGAGCATTGCCAACCATTTGGTGCGCGCAGCAATAAAGAAGACTGTACCAACAATTGGCACGATGCTAGGCCTACCACCGATCCAGGGTCACCATAAATGTGGATCCTGCATCTGCTGCTCTAGCACTGAAGAAGGGAGCTTGTTTCATCACAAGCAACAATTTTGGAAACATGAAAAATTTACAAATTGTAAGTCACGATATGTCATTTATGGCATAAAGTGCCCCTGTGATATGCTGTATATCGGCAAAACAAGCCAGGAGATCAGATGCCGAATCACCCAGCACAAATCCCGGATAAAAAAGAAGATCACAACTGCCCCTCTAGTGAATCACTGGACAAATCACGACCACACGCTAGATGACCACAAATGGACAGTGATTTCTAAAGTTGATAAAGACTTCAGAGGAGGGGACATAGAAGAAAAGCTATCACGCAATGAGGCCATGTTGATTGTAAAATTCAACACCGCAACAAGCGGTCTGAATGAACTCTCAGAGATTTATCGCTTGTAAATACCCTGCTATGAATAGATAGAGAGCCTAAAACGGTTCGCTGTGGACGATGCGGTCGGCTGCGTGCCGGCTCGTTCCCACTCCACCTCGTCCCCACGACGATGTAAAATAAATACTGATCGCTTGTAAATACCTCCTGTTGAGGAGACAGATAGCCCAAAGAGGTCCGCTGCCTCTGCTGTAGACTATGAGGTCGGCTGCGCGCCGGCTTGATTCAACTCCACCCCGTCTCCATGACAACGATAATCAAACCACAATCCCCACAATCCTCGGAACCAGGAAGTAGGTACAACTAAGAGACACGAGATTAGAACTATCGACTGGATGGGACCGGCCCTTGCATTAGTTGCCAGAGACCGAAGAGCGTGAACCCCCGGATGAATTCACCACATTACAATCATTCAGGTAATTTTCACCCGCATGGTGCGTTTAGAGATCCAAACCACGAGCCCCTTAGACAGAGTTGTGACTCAGGCTTTCCCTCTGTTTCAGAACACTGAAACGAGAAGACTGTCCCGAGAAGCAGAAGCCGACCGACGCACACGCTGAAAACAAGTAAGGCGTCCCTTCCCAATCAATGGCATTTGAGCGAGCGCATGCACGTCCGTGCCTTGACAAAAAACCTCTAATCTTTTAGATTACCACCTCCACTAATTCCGAATTAACTTGGATTTCGTCTTGAAACGTGGCAAGCACCATGTGAGTATTACACGTACGAGTGTGAGTATGCAAAGAGTTTAATAGCTTCCCCTAACGAGAGTCTAAAAGATGGTCTATTTCTGTTTTCAGTTTCTCCAAGCAAGAGAATACCCGTGCACCTAAGAGGTAGGATTAGCCCCCCGCCCCTCACTGAAGTGTCAGAGAATTGGTTTTTCTTCCCTTTGGTTGATTCATTCTTGTTCTCCATCCACAGGCATTTGGTCCTGATGAGATTTCCCCACAACAAGGGGTTATCGAAACGCGTAGACCCCTCTACCCAGCATTAGGAAGATCCTATTGATTTATCAAAAGTTCAATAATTGGTTATTCGTTGCTTCCAATGCTATTTTCTATAATTCAGGAATTTGTAAATATTGTTGCAGAATTGTAAATTAGTATTTGTGTGTTTATCAATGTTTTGTGATGTATGAGTGTTTGATTGAAAGTTTGTAGTTTGTTTCAAAGTGTCTCTTTGTATTGTAAATAATTGTACTTTATTATATGACGTGGAGTTGATATATGTTTTGTTCGTTTTCAAACAAGAAAAAAATTGTTCATTTATATGATATTGTTGATGCAAAATAATAAAAATCGTTGGATTTATTCCGGATAAATATATCTCCTGAGAGTTACTGTTTAGGTCAGTAATTCGAGCGATCAAGCGAGATCCATTATATAAGTAGTGCGGCAATAGTGGTGCTTATTTTGGTTTACAGTTATTGTATTTGAGGCTTGTCCTTATTGCCAGTGAGCCCAGACCCTGTCTTGGTACCGCTACTTTTGACGTTGGCAGCCTTTGGCCAAAAGGGCATGTACTTCTGTCGCAAGAGCGAAAGGTGGTCCTCAAACAGCCAATCTGAGGATGGTGGCACAGGCAGCAGGATTTCCATAAAGGGGACGGCATAACCCAGTGAAACAATCTGAAGCACCCATTTGTCCAAAGTTATTCTTTGCCATTGGCTGGATCCTGCCTCCAACCAGCTGTCCATGATGGTGCAAGGACATATTAATAGAGGCTTTCAGGCTGGGGCTACTGGGTGGTCATGATGGGTGGCCATGGTGGCTTGGGTTCAAATGACAAGGCTGGTAACCCCTAACGTAGTAACTGAAGGAGCGACAGGCAGCTGGTGTGGGCCATGGTGAGCGAATGTGCCAGTCCATGCCGGGACTGTGTTAAGCGCCAGAGACCCTGGTTCTCGGACCTTCCACCGCCATGACGCCAGCGCCCTCCTCGCAAGTCCATAACATTCCCCAAAAAGCCAGTTGATCTCAACCAGGCGTGGTGTCTGAGTGCCACTGGCGATGCAAACACTCTGCCTAGCAAGTCGGTCGTATCCAGTCTGCAGCGTAGGGTGAATTTGGCTATGGCTCTAATATTAGCAATTGTTTGGGAAATAATAGCGCAGGCCTCCTCCAAGACCATAAGCAGCAATCACAACCAAATCCCATACAGTATGAGAGTATCGGCCCAATAAGCATGCTGTGTTCACTAATCCCAGACCAGTGGACAGTCCACTAACCTTTTAGTGGACTCGCTCCTTTCACAGCCTAGCTCCGTCTGGTAGCTGCTGCTGTCCCTTTGCTGCTGCTGACCCAGAGGTCAGGAGTTCGAGGACCTCCTCCACCAGCAGGCTCCTGCCTACGCTTCATCTCTGGTGGTCCAGTGGTAGAGCGTCTCTTCTCTTCTGATTGACTGGTCTTCTGTCTCTCTTTCGCTTTTCTCTCGCTCTTTCTGCTCTCCAGTCTCTCTTTCTGCTTTTTCTTTCTCTCTTTCTGCATTTCTCTCTCTTTTTTATCTGTTCCTGCCCTCTGCCGTTTGGCTTTGCTTTTTGTTTCCTTTTCCCTCTGGTTTTCTCCTTCGTCACCCCTATTGCTGTTATCCTCCACGGGCCGCCCCCTTCCAGTGTCCCTTCTCACGTTTTCCCGCCTCCCAGTTGTCCAGCACCCCCTTCCCCGCCCCCCCCCAGCACTACCTAATGGCGGCCGAGGCAAGGTGAAAGTGCAGTCCTCTTGACTTTTAGTGGACTTGCTCCTTTCACACAGCAGCTCCGTCTGGTAGCTTCTGCTGTCCCAGTTGCTGCTGCTGACTCGGGGATTAGGAGTTCGAGGCTCCTGCCTGCGCTTCATCCCTGGTGGGCCAGTGGTAGAGCGTCAATGCTCTATTGCTTGACTGCCCTTCTGTCTCTTTTTCTGCTTTTTCTGTCTCTCTTTCTACTTTTCTCTCTCTTTATTTCTGCCCTCCTGTCTCTCTTTCTGCCTCTCTTTCTGCATTTCTCTCTCTCTTTTTATCGCTTCCTGCCCTCAGTCTTTTGTCTTTGCTTTTTCTTTCCTTTTCCCTCCTGTTTTCTCCTTTGTCGCCCCCACCCCTCCAGTGTCCCTTCCTGCTCCTATGTTATCTCACCTCCCAGCAGTCCAGCCCCCTCGCAGCACTACTTAATAGCTGCTGCACCAAAGGAAACCCACCTGTGCCCGTCTGTGCCCGGACCGCGCCCGTCGCCAGGGACCCTGGTTCTCAGACTTTCCACCGTTATGAGGCTATCACCCTCCTCGACCTCAACCCTGGACGCCACCCCACCTGGTGTCACCAAAGAAGACCCATGGAGCTTTCGCCTGCCGAAACTGCAACTACGTCTTCACCCACGCTAACATGCCAGCTCCTCTAAAAGGCCAGCCGACCAACAGTGCACCCGACCGGCTCTACTGCATCCTTCTCAATGTGCAATCCCTCCACATATACGCTGCAGAAATCTCCTTGATGCTACCTCTCCTGACATCGCCTTCCTCACTGAAACCTGGACCAACCCCAGTTCTGAACCGGACATCGCCACTGCCATCTTAGATGGCTGAACAATCACTTGCAAGGACCGCACCGACTGTCCAGGAGGAGGCATCACCATCGTCCACAAGAAAACCCTCAAACTGACCACGCACTCAAAAGACCCAACGATAACCATGGTACATCTCCACTTCCAGATCCGGACAAACTCCAAGACCTTCCTTCATAGCACACTCGTCTACAGGACCCCGATCCCCTGCCCGCCGTTCACCGACACCATCGTAGACCTCACAGCACCCCAGCCTCTCACATCCACCGAGTACATCCAACTCGGGGGTCTCAACTTCCACCTAGACAACCCCAGTGACCAGAACATCACCTCCATATTGGAGAACCTCACCAACATCAGACTCAAGCAGCTAGTAACCGCACCAACCCACACTGCCGGACATCCTCTCGGTCCCGTTTTCTCCGCCATCGGGAACATCACCTACAGCCACACCTCCGAGCTCCACTGGACCAACTACCACTGCATACATCTTGCCTTCACCACACCCACCGTACACCAAGGCTCTTCATCGCACCCCGCCGCAGTTGGAACAAGGCCACTGAAGAACACCTGGTCAACCTCCTCAGCACAACTACCCCGCCAACACCAGCAGACGCCAGGATTGCAGCTTGCAACCTTCACCGATGGAGCTCCAACTGCGCCAACACTGCCAACCCTCAAGAAGACACCACGCAAGCAACATTCCAAGAAAGCAAACTGGTTCACCCCCGCCCTCCACGAGTCCAAACGCACCTGCCGACGACTCGAGAAGAGATGGAGGAACAACAAAACCCCAGAAACGCACGCAACCTTTGAAACCGCCATCAACGCGCACCACCTTCTCCTCAAAGCCACAAAGTAAACAGCCTTTCAAGACCGAATAAACATCAACGCACACAACAGCAAAGAACTCTTTGCCATCGTCAAGGAGTTTGCCAGGCCCAAAGGCGAGACCACAGACATCCCACCCTCCCAAAACCTCTGCATTACACTCAGCATTTTCTTCCACAAGAAGATCAAGCAGATTTATGACACCTTCAACACCCAAGACCCCGCCACTATGCCCACCACCACCGCAGGCAACCGCGCTGCACCCCAAAAGACCGTGCTCAATTGGACTCCGCTCACCACAGATGACACACTCAAGACCATGAAAAGCATCCATTCAGGAGCCTCATCGAATCCTTTGCCCACACCACATATTTCAAAGAGCAGCTGCCTCCATCGTCCGCCACCTTCCCCACACCATCAACTGCTCCATCGAAACCATCAATCCTGACCGGCCGAACACAGCGAGTCCGACTACCCTGCTCCTCTCAGAACCTGTAGAGATCAGCTGCGCCAGGGTTCCTCCCTGAGTCCCACCCTCTTCAACATCTACATGGCTCTCCTCGCAGCCATCGTCAGAAGCCACTGCCTCAACATCATTTCATACGTTGACACACAGCTGATAATCTCCCTCACCAACAAACCTATAATTGCCAGAAGCAACTTTCACAACGGGAATAAAGGTAGTTGCTACCTGGATGCGAGACAGCTGCCTCAAGCTCAACTCAGATGAAACCGAAGGAGTCATCCTGGGACCCACACCCTCAGTCAAGGACGACTCCTGGTGGCCCGCCAAGCTAGGAACCTCTCCAACCCCCACGGACCACACACGCAACTTGGTATCATACTGGACTCCTCGCTCTCAATGAACCGCCAAATGAACGCAGTATCCTCATCCTGTTTCCACACGCTACGCCTACTTCGAAAGACTTTCAGATGGCTCCCGACAGAATCCAGAAAGACTGTCAGGGCTTGGTCGCCCCACTCACTGCTGCCGCTCCTGCCTGCCTTGCCGCCTCCTGCCTGCAGATTCCTTCGCTCGCTGCCCGCTGCTCCTGGGAATTTCCCGCTGCTCCTGGGAATTTCCCGCTGCTCCTGGGAATTTCCCGCTGCCCGCTGCTTCTTGGAATTTCCCGCCGCTGCCTCCCTGCGGCCCCGCCCCCCTGTGATTCCATTCGCCGCCCCACTCCCGCCACCCAGCTGCTCCTCCCTCCCGGCTCCTTACTTATGACGCCCCCAGAGCGACCACGCAGCGGACGCGCGCAGCGGGAGCGCCGAAGGTGCGCCAAAGGTAAGCCCGTCTGCGCCCGTCTGCGCCTGGCCCGTGCCCAGCGCCAGGACCCCTGGCCCTCCCCGCCGAGGCAAGACGACCCGACTGACCTACGACGCCGCCACTCTCAACGCACTCAATGCCGGCCGGACCCACGCCTGCTGCCGAGCCACCCCGAGACGCACCCACGGACCCTTCACCTGCTGCACCTGCAAGTTCACCTGCCTCCGAACCTGCCCCGCATCCGCCAAGACAAACACCAGCAGCAACCACCTCAAGTGCATCCTGATCAACACCCGCTCCGTCCACAGACACGCCGTGGAACTCTGGAACCTCCTCGACGCTACATCACCGGACGTCGCCTTCCTCACGGAAACCTGGATGAACGCCTCCTCTGCACCCGACATCGCCATCGCCATCCCGGACGGGTACAAGATCATCAGGAGGGACCGCATCAACCAGACCGGAGGTGGCATCGCCATCGTCCACAGGAACACCATCCGCATCACGACCGACGCCAACGACTCCTTCGCCGCAGCCTAACATCTCCACTTCCAGATTCACACCGACCCTAAGACGACCCTCAGAGGCACCCTCGTCTACAGACCCCCGGGACCACGCACACAATTCAGCGAAGACATCACAGACTTCATCAGCCCGCACGCCCACCCTCCACCGACTACATCCTCCTCGGGGACCTCAACTTCCACCTGGAGAACAACAAGGACCGCAACACCACCGCCCTGCTGGAAAACCTCGCCAACCTCGGACTCAAGCAACTGGTCAACACCCCCACCCACTACGCCGGCCACACGCTTGATCCCATCTTCTCTTCAAGCAAGTACATCACCTTCAGCCACGCCACCGGACTCCACTGGACCGACCACAGCTGCGTCCACTTCAGCTTCAAAAGATCCACGACCCACCACCACCCGCAACAGGTACCTCACAGGAATTGGAGCAAGATCACCGCAGACCAGCTCACCACCTCCCTCAGCCAGAGCCCACCCACCAACACAATGGACCCCAACAAAGCAGCCCGCAACTTCACACAGTGGCTGACCGCCTGCGCCGACGACCTCGCGCCACTAAAGAACCCTCCCAGCAGACCCAGAAGCAAGAAGGCATCCTGGTTCACCGACGACCTCAAGGACTCCAAGAAGACCTGCCGCACCCTCGAGAAAGCCTGGCTCCTCGACCGGACCACCGACAACATGACCGCCCTCAAACACGCTACTCGCAAGCACCACCAGCTCATCCGCACCACCAAGAAGAAATCCCTGAAGGAACGACTGGACAACAACGCCCACGACAGCAAAGAGCTCTTCACTATCGTCAAGGAGTTCTCCAACCCCAGCACCGGCACCAACGACATCACTCCGTCACAAGACCTCTGCGACTCCCTCGCCTCGTTCTTCCACCGCAAGATCGCCGACATCCACAACAGCTTCGGCGCCCCACCCACGCACCCAACCGTCGAACCAACGCCCCCCACCGCCACCCTTCGCACCTGGACCACGGTGACCACCGAAGACACAGCCCGCACGATGAACACCATCCACTCCGGATCACCGACCAACCCCTGCCCACACCACGTCTTCAACAAGGCCGACTCCACCATCGCACCCCAACTCCGGAACATCATCAACGCCTCCTTCAACACCGCCACCTTCCCGGAGAGCTGGAAGCACGCCGAGATCAGCGCCCTCCTGAAGAAACCTACAGCGGACCCCACCGATCTCAAAAACTTCCGCCCCATCTCGCTCCTCCCTTTTCCTTCTAAAGTCATCGAGAAGATCGTCAACAGACAGCTGACCGCCTTCCTCGAGACGAACTGATCCCTCGACCCCTCGCAGTCCGGCTTCAGAGCCAACCACAGCACCGAGACCGCCCTCATCGCAGCCACCGACGACATCCGGACCCTGCTCGACAAGGGGGAAACAGTGGCCCTCATCCTCCTGGACCTCTCCGCTGCGTTCGACACGGTCTGCCACCGCACCCTAGTCCAGCGCCTCAGCAACATCGGTATCCAAGAAAAGGCACTGGAGTGGATCATCTCGTTCCTCGCCGGAAGAACACAAAGAGTCCGCCTCCCCCCGTTTCGCTCCGAGGCCACCGAAGTCATCTGCGGCGTCCCGCAAGGATCTTCACTCAACCCCACCCTCTTCAACATCTACATGAAACTTCTCGCAGCCATCGCACGCCAGCACAACCTCAACATCATCTCTTACGCCGACGACACCCAGCTGATCCTCTCTCTCACCAGAGACCCCGACACCGTCAGAACCTGCCTACACGAAGGGATGAAAGACGTCGCCGAGTGGATGAAGGACAGCCGCCTGAAACTGAACTCGGACAAGACAGGAGTCCTCATCCTGGGATCTTCGCCCTCCGCCTGGGACGACTCCTGGTGGCCCCCAGCCCTGGGCACCGCACCCAAGCCAACCGACCACGCACGCAACCTGGGCTTCATCCTGGACCCCTCCCTCTCGATGACCAGACAAGTCAACGCCGTCTCCTCATCGTGCTTCAATACCCTGCGTATGCTTCGCAAGATCTTCCGCTGGATCCCGACCGAGACCAGGAAGACTGTCACCCAGGCACTCGTCACCAGCCGACTGGACTACGGAAACGCCCTCTACGCCGGAACCACAGCCAAGCTACAGAAGACTCCAGCGCATCCAGAACGCCTCCGCCCGACTCATTCTGGATGTCCCCCGACGCAGCCACATCTCTAGCCACCTGAGGAACCTGCACTGGCTCCCCGTCGACAAGAGGATCACGTTCCGGCTCCTCACCCACGCACACAAGTCTCTCCACGACCTGGGCTCCAAGTACCTCAACGACCGCCTGACCTTCTACACGCCCACCCGCCAGCTACGGTCCACCAGCCTCGCCCTCGCAGCCGTACCACGCATCCGAAGAGCCACCGCCGGAGGAAGATCCTTCTCTTACCTGGCTGCCAAGACTTGGAACTCCCTCCCCATCTACCTTCGGCTGACCCAGGACCATCTCGCCTTCAGGAAACAACTCAAGACCTGGCTGTTCGAGCAGTAGCATACCCCTCCCCCCAAGCGCCTTGAGACCCTCCCGGGTGAGTAGTGCGCTATACAAATGGCATGATTGATTGATTGACTGTCACCAACGCACTCATCAGTAGACTGGACTATGGCAACACACTGAAGCAGCTCAGGAAACTACAGAACATCCAAAACGCTGCTGCCAGACTGGTCTTCAATATCCCTAGCCGGGGCCACATGACACAACACCTCGGACAAATCCACTGGCTCCCAGTCAATAAGAGAATCACCTTCAAGCTCCTCACACATGCCTACAAAGGTCACCACGATGCAGGACCAGCATATCTCAACCACCGCCTCAACTTCCACACACCCACCAGACAACTCTGCTCCGCCCAATTTTCCTTGGCCTCTGTCCCACGGATCCACAAGACCGGAACAGGAGGAAGATCCTTCTCCTACCTCGCCGCCAAGACGTGGAACACCCTGCCCCTCTCCCTCAGGCAAGCCGAGTCGTTGACACAGTTCAAAAAGGACCTCAAGACCTGGCTCTTTGACTGAACCTACACACCCAGACGGACCAGCAGCCTCACAGGTGAGTAGCCGTGTTATACAAACACCAGAATGATTGATTGATTGAGCTCTCCCCTGTGCGAGGAGCACTGACAGCCTTCACCTCAGCTGCCTGATCTCTGCTTCTGGCCTCACTGTCTTAAGACTTCTGCGCGCTTCACTCTCTGCTCTGCTCCTTTCCTTACTTAATCTCTGACTTTGCTTGCTTCCTCTTTCTCCCTTCTGCTCATTCCTCGCTCTGTTCTTTTTCTGCTCATTTCATGCTTTGTTCTGCTCATTCCTTGGTCTCACTCGCTCTTCTCTCACCCGATTTCCTGCCTAACTTCTGTTCACTCTCTCTCCGTTTTGCCCTTTCTTTCGATCTCAATCTCTGACTTTTGCTTACTTTCACTCTGTTCTGTTCTTTTTATGCTCATTCCTTGATCTCACTCCCTATTCTCCCACCTGTTTTCCTGCCTTTCACCAAATTCCTCTCCCGCTTGTTATGTCCTGCCTCCCGCCTAGCCCCGCTCACAGCCTCCCAGCACCCCACCTCCCCCGAAGACCTATATAATGGAGGCAGCGCAGGGCAGCACGCAGCGGATGCACGCATCGGGCGAGCCAAAAGTAAGCCTGTCTGAACCAGTCTATGCCTGACCTGCGCCTAGCGCCGGGACTCCTGTTCCTCGGCCCACCCGCAGATCAAACGCTGACGCCCTCCATGTCTTGAACACAGGACGACTCAGTGAATGCTGCTGCCACAATGCACTCTATGGTAGGACTGTTCTCCTACGCCAGATGCACCTTCTCCTGCACAAGCATGACTACCGCCGCATCACAAAACACCACCTGACATCTCGTCACACCAGAAACAACACAATGACTCAACTGTCTACTCTTCAACACACGCTCCATGCACAAGCACTCTACCAAATTATTGGACATCATCACAACCCTCGCCCCGACATCGTATTCCTCACCGACATCTGACTCAACACCACAACCGCCTCGGACATTGCCAAGCGATCCCCAATGGATATAAAATCACTCACCAGCACCGCACCAACAAGTCAGAAGGAGGAACAGCCATTATCCACAAAGAGACCATACAGTGCACTACCACCACCGACAACACCACCACTTCCATGTAACACCTCAACATCAAGCTCCACACTGAGCAGGACAACCATGAGAGGCACCCTCGCATACCGACCCCCAAGCCCACGCTCCAGCTTCTGCCACACCATTGCAGACTTCATTGCACCCCTAGCCGTAAATTCATCTTCCTCGGTGACCTAAATTTTCACATCAACTACCCCAATGACATCAACACTGCACAACTCCTCGACAATATGAGCAGCCTCGGACTGGCGCTGTTCGTCCACGACCTTACGCACAGACCAACTCCACCTTCAGTAACCACTTCAAATACAGCCACATCGCAGAACTCACATGGACCGATCACTCCATCGTTCATTTCAGCATCTCCAGTCACTGCACACCCACCCCCAAGATGACCAGCGCCTCCCACCACAGTTGGAACTAAATATCAGAGACCAACTATCCAGACACCTTTTACACCTCTACCACACTACCACCACCAACCTTGAAGAAGGAATTAAGAACTTCAGTGTCCGGATCACCAATTGTTAATGCTAATATTAACTGGTATTTATAAAGCGCATAACACCGGCGGCTCTCTTAACGTTTTGGAGAGAGTAACCAGAGCTACTAGCGGTGCCATAATAGTGCAAGGATTGGTAGCTAAACTGTGTCTAAGGCTTCTCTAGACAGGACCGTTTGAGCTGCTTACTGAACAGGAGGAGTGCGGGTTCTTTAAGAAGGTGTTCAGGTAGTTGGTTCCATAGTTGTGGAACCAGGATGGAGAAAGCTCTGCCCCCTTTGGATCGTCGTGGAAGGGTCAGGTGACAGTGGACCGCAGTGGACGGCCTGGAACATAGTTCTCGAGGCGTTCTTTAATGTAGACTGGGGCTTGGCCATATGTTGCTTTGAGGGCGATGCAGAGGCCCTTAAATTTTGCTTCTGATGGGGAGCCAGTGCAGCTTACACAGCAGCGGCGTAGCGTGACAACTTCTTGGGAACCTGAAAATCATTCCGGCTGCGTCATTCAGTACCACCTGCAGTTTATTAAAACGTTTCTGGGGGAGGCCGATATACAAGGCATGGCCATAGTCTAACCTCAAGACAATAGTGGCTGACACAATTCTCTTCATTGAGGTGGTTGAAAGGAGGAGGACAAGTTTCCGCAGTTGCCTCATGAGACCTGTACATGTGCCGACCACTGAGGTGACCTAGTTGACCACGGAGGGCTCAGAATCAACCTTTATGCTCAGGCTTTTCACCACCGATGCTGGTGTGGGGGTGACACCTAGCTCCTGGAGCCAAAAAAGGTCACTCCAGGGGTTGCTTTTGGTGGAGATAACAAGGACTTCTGTTTTATCTGGGTTGATTTTCAGTGAATTGGCTGTCATCCAGGTGACTGTAAATCTGAGAATGTTTTGTGCCAGATCATGCGCATGGGGAGAGTTGTCAATATGGAGGAAGAGATGGGTGTCATCCGCATAGTTGAAGACTCTGCAGTCCAAGCTGGCTAGGGCAGCTCCCAGCGGCTGTAGGTACAAGTTAAAAAGGAGGGGGGACAATTGTGCTGACACCATCGTCCCTATCAAGAGAAACAACCAGAGCAACCCTCCAAAAAGGCCAGATGGTGCACCAAATAACTCAGAACAGTGAAACAGGAGAACAAGCAGCTAGAAAGGAGCTAGCACGCCAGCAAGGGCACCTCCGTCAGGGCAGTCTTCAAGACCTTACTCAACAGCTACCACCGCCTGCAGTGGGCAACAAAGAAGAAACCCTTAGCAGCACACATTAAAACCAGCATCAAGAAACTTTTCAACACCGTTAAGGAATTCTCCAACCTGATTGCCAGTGAAAACAACATCACACCCTCATAGGAACTGTGCGACAACCTTGCCTAATACTTCTACAACAAGATCATAAACATACAGTAACTTTGAACTCCAACCCACACCTACAGACTTCCTTGACATACAAGCCACCACCACAGCTGACATAATCCACACACTGAACACCTGGAACCTCCTCTCCACCCAGGAAACCACTTCCACCATGAAATCCATCCACTCAGCTGCTCCCACAGACCCATGCCCACACCACATCTTCAGTTGCAGAAACCAGAACATCGGCCATTAGCTCACTACCCTGATCAACACCTTCATCACCGCAGCAACATTTCGCTATGCCTGAAAACACGTCAAAGTCAGACCGCTACTCAAAAAACCCTCCGCCGACCCCAGCAAACTCAAAAACTATCAGCAAAGGTACTAGAAAAGATCATCAACAAGCAGATTGTGACACACCTGGAGCTGAACCAGCTACTCGACACGTCTCAATACGGCTTCCGCAGAAATCACAGCACTGAGACCGTCCTGACGTAGCCACCGACGACATCCAAACCTACCTCGACCGAGGAGAAACAGCAGCCCTGATCCTCATCAAGCTCTCCGAAGCGTTCAACACGGTATCCCACAACACGCTGATCAAAATATTCCACTACATGGGCATCCAAGGGGACGCGCTCAGATGAATCACCTCCTTCGTCACCAGAAGAACCCAGAGGATCCATCTCCTACCTTTTACCTCCAAACCCAAGGACTGCGGTGTCCCCCAAGCCTCATCCCTCAGCCCCATGCTATTCAACACGTTACAAATGGGGGTCTCTAGTTGTAGTTGGCAATGGCTTGCACCTTTGTCCAAGTAGGGACCCTTCTTTCTATCAGGGTAAGGGAGTTACACTCCTAAAAAGACCCCTGCTCACCCGTTGGTAGTTTGGCACGAGCAGTCAGGCTTATCTCAGAGGCAGTGTGTAAAGCATTTGCACAGAACTAACAGTAATACAGTGAAAACACTACAGGAAACCACAGTAGTTTAGAAAAATATTGAATATTTTTATATATCCAAAACAAGACCAAAACAATAAGAGTCCAACATTCAGTACTTAAAAATATAGACTTTGCAGAAATATCTAAAAAAACACAGTTCTTCCGAGTTGATAACTCTGTCAGGGGCAACCGCAATAGTGAAAACAACAGAATCCAACAGTTCCGTCTGCGACAGACGGAGCTGTCAGCAGACTCGTAAACAGTACCATTTTCATTGCGGCCGACACGTTGGTGCGAGCCGGCTGTGGCAACCGTTGCGATGTGAAGTGAAACCCTCAAGGCACGTGCAGACAGCGACTCGGTGACAGTCATCCAGGGGCGGCGGTGAGACCAGGGCTACGATGCAGAGTGAGGCGGTGCTTGTTACAGGGCTGTCAGGTAACGGTGCGAGCAGTAGAGCAGGTTAGCGGGAGCTGGCTTTGGCCGGCCAGACTGCTGTGTGGGACGAGGTGGTGCTTCGTTAAACTTACAAGCGGTGCCCCCAGCCACGATGTGGTCACGGGTGTCGAAGTCAGCAGGCGTTGGTGAGACAATGGCGGCAAAGTAAAGTGAGAGGGTGCTGAGTGCGGTGCATACAGGTCACGGTGCAAGCAGCAGCTCGGTGGTGGCAGCGTCAGTCGTCGTCGGTGAGACCAGGGTTGTGGTGCGAGATGCGGGGGTGCCTTCAAGACACGGAGCCAGCGACGGAGTCGGTTGCTTTTCCCTTCTCTGTGTCAAATGAAACAATAGTTTCAGAAGTGGTACCCAGAGGATGGTGTAGTCTTCGCAGTCCCTGAGACTTCAGACCAGGAGGCAAGCTCTATTTCAAGCCCTTAGAAATACTCAGCACAAGTAAAGAAAGTTCAGTCCAGTCCTTTCACAGCCCAAGGCAGAAGCAGCAACTGCAGGCCAACCCAACAAAGCAAAAACACAGCAAAGGGGAAGTACTCCTCTTGGCAGCTCATCTTCTTGGCAGGTTCCTTGATTCCAGCGAGTTCTCTGAAGTCTTATCTCCCTGAGACTGCCAACGCTCTCTTCAAGCCCTTGGAGAAAACTCTAACAGCAGGATGATGAAAGTACAATCCAGTCCTTTCCCTACCCAAGACAGAAGCAGCAAGAAGCAGGCCAACACAGCAGAGCACGCAGCAAAGTGGCAGTTCCTCCTGACAGGCTTTCCAGCCCTTCTTCCTGGCAGGGTCCTTAGTTCAGCAGTAATCTAAAATACTGTGATCTGGGTCCCAATATTTGTACAGTAAATTCCTATGTTGTCTTGATGAAGAGAGGCTGTGCTCAGCCAAAACAAGTTCTGTCCTCAGCTTCCCGAAAGGAGGTTGAGATAGCATTGTACAAGGCAGACAGGGCCTTTTCAGGTGCAAGGGAACTCTCCTCCCTCCACTCTAAATGCAGACCATACCCATTCAGGTGCAAGTGAAAACTCCTCCCACTACTCTGAAAACAGCACAGGTCTATTCAGCCCAGCCCTGACTCACTCAGGAAAGGAAGGACACACATCAACCGCCCCCGCCCTAGTAGCCATCTGAGAGAATGCACCTCCCCAGTCCCTGTAACTCCAGAGCCAGATGTTAACCACAAACCAGCAGAGGCACACAGAATGGCCAAGCAAGAAAATAAATAGTATGTCCCGATGAGAAGGCTTCGCTACTCATCAGCGAGACTGGTGAAGGTACCGAGGTTTAGGAAAATCAGGTCAGGTGGTAGATCTTTTGGGGTGGCAGCGGCCAAAATGTGGAAAGAACTCCCATGGGAGATTAGACAAATCAAGGAGCTCCTCCCGTTTAGGAGTCTGAAAACCTGGTTGTTCCCCAAGATATAGTCATCTGTCTTATATCCGACACACTTCTTTCTGTCCTCTTAGGTGCCTAGCGCCAGGACGCCTGCAAAGTGATAGATAGTGCGCTTTATAAGTTAAATAAATAAATACCTACTTTCTAAAAGTGGTATTTCCAAACACAGATCATAAAAATCATCTTTACTAAAAGAGCATTTTACATTCTGAGTCTAGACATACTAAACTTCATTTCTCTATCTTGTCCCAATAGGCAGATATACTTATAAGATGGTAAAAGTAAACTCCCATTCTATCCTATGGGACACTAGTAAATCAAATATGCCAATCATGGAATCACCAATCCATAAACACAATTTACAGGAAAGCATATACTTTTTAGCACTGAATAGCAGTGCCCAGAATCCTAAAACCAACAAAAACAGGAGATCAAAAAGTCTAGGGGTAAACCCGCTGAAAAAGCCAAGTCCAACATGCTTATATATGACCCCATTGGCCAACATCGTCAGATCCCACGGCCTCAACATAATTTCCTACACAGACAACACGCAACTCATCCTCTCACTAACCGACGACCCTACCTACACAAGAACCAACTTCCACAGATGTATGACAAGTGCTGCCGACTGGATGAAGAACAACTGCCTGCAACTAAACACAGACAAGACGGACGTACTGATCTTCGGCAACAACAGAAATACATGGAACAACTCCCGGTGGCCTACAGACCTAGGACCCGCACCCACTCCCTTCAATCACACCAGATACCTAGGTATCATCATTGACAACAATCTCTAAATGAAATCACAGATCAAAGCCATCTCCTCCACTAGCTTGCTCATACCGTGCATGCTACATAAGATCTTCAAGTGGCTACCCCAGAACACGAGATGCACCATGACATAGGCCCTCATCACCAGCCGACTGGACTACGGCGAAGCTCACTATGTAGGAATAACCGTACACCTCCTACAGAGACTTTAGATCACACAGAATGCTGCAACCAGAATTATCCTCAACCTTCCCCGACGTACCAATACCACACCACACCTCAGGCAACTCTCAGGCTCACTGGCTCCCCGTAGACAAGAACTGCCAATTCAAGCTGCTGACCCACGCACACAAGTCTCTACACAACCAAGGACCCACCTACATTAACCACCTCCTGAACTTCCATCAACAGTCAAGAACACTATGCTCCACCTCCCTTTCATTTGCATACAGTCCCCTTCTCCCACATCGCAACAAAGACCTGAAACAGCCTCCCCATGCAACTCCGGACCATCACTGCTCTTCCGGTAATCAGGATGGCCCTCAAGACCTGGCTGTTTGACTGAGCCCTTGATTTGATTTAAATATTAGTAAAGCTTAGCTGTCGCTCCGCAGGGAGCATCCAGTCGCTATTCGGAAGAGGCAAATGAGTCGGTATGAAAAATTATCATGCTTATACAAGTGAGGAGCAGAATGCATCAGTGACCCCGAATATCAGGTTTTCAGTGGGACCTTGTAGTGCTTGGATACCCTATCTAGTGATTAGCCATGCTTTATAAATCCTGATTGATTGATTGGGTGCAAGGCTGGTGGAAGAAAAAAACATGTTTCCAAAGGTGTCCTGCCTCTTGAATTTCCTATCCAGTGGTGTGGTAAGGAAAGCGCCATGGTTAACTTTGGAGGTAGAGGCCGGGACCACCAGGCTTTCAGGGGTGTGATGCTGGGTGAGGAAGGCTGGGTGCCCAGGAATGGCGCACAATGGTGGGTGATTGTCCTGTGTACAGGCATGCTGTGCAGGACTTGGCCCAGGCCCCAAGAGGACATCAGTGAGGGTTTCATTAAAAGAGAGTAGGGATTTTGAGGGGGATAGTCCTGTTTGTAGGACCTTTGTCAAGATGTTTGTCTTAACTTCGATTGTAGGCAACGTAAGGTCCAGGACCTCAGCCGTTCTACGTACCACCATTGCAAAGGAGGCCCGTTCCTGCATAGCCACTGTGGGAGGCGAGAGAAGGCCAGCGTCTGGTGAGGTATCCTGACCAATGGTATCAGCCAGGTCCTCATACAAGTTATTCTTGGCCATGGTCTCCTCTAGGAGTTCAGGATAACTACAGGGATCCTCAAATCCCCTCCATTCATAAGTCTCACAGGGCCTTTCTGCGAAATAAGGGTCTATTTCCAACTTGTACTATTTGGGTCCAGTCAGTGCCGGTATTGAGTGATGCTTTTTCGGCTCCATGTCAGAGTATGGGATCGGCGTCACCAGGAACAGTGCCACTGGAACAAACTCTGGTTGAGGTCCTGGAATTGTGGCTGGGGTCAGTCCAATTGGAGCCCATCTCGGAACCATGGGGCCCAAAGGTGCTTAACAGGTCTGACTGCCCAAAAATGAAGTGCACTGCCTCATAAAATTCTTTTAGTTGGGCAAGGGTTGCTCTGGCATCGCTAAACTCGGGGAGGAGCAGAACAGACTCGGGCTCCATGGGGATGACGTGGGAGCTGGTCCTTGATCTGTGATGCAGTTCCACCACCCGCCCATCCGATGACCTGGACTGGCACAGAGAAGACAGAGAACTCGGACTTCTTTTTGTGGGAAATACCTGATGAAGTCTGGAATCGTGACAATGAACGGCCTGAGCCCTTCAAAAAGCAGTCCCAAGACCTCCCTCGCGACAGGAACCTGGAGCGATGCAGAGTTGCGTCTTGAGAAGCCAGGAGATTCAAAGCTTGCTCTCTGGATTGTCTTCGGATGCATGGTTTTGCAATCTGTGCAGGCCTTAGGAGTCGTGGTCTGGCTCTAAAGACAGATCAAGTCTGTCACAGATATTTGCCTGTGACAGGCACCACAAGGCTTAAAACCAGTAATTTTTCTTAGGGAACATTAGTCCAAAAGAACAAGTTACTTACCTTTGGTAACGCTTTTTCTGGTAGATACAATATCTGCCTGTGGATTCCTCACCTTGTGAATATCCCCTTGCGTCAGCAACATTCGGAAATTCTTTTTGTAGCTTCGCGCTGACGTGGACTTGGACGTCATAGAGGCACGGCATCGCTCGCGACTCCGCTGACGTCACCAACGCCCATAATAGGCCCACGCCGGCTTGATGACATCAGTTCCGCCCTTTTTTCCGTGCCTTCGAGGCACACGGACGGACCCATGACAGTAGACATATACACAGTATACGCAGTACAAATATCAAGGTAAAACACACAGTGTGAAACAAATGCAATAAAACATTTGAAATAAACAACCCCTTGACAAAAAAATACATAAATTACAGAAACTCTGGTATAGAAGAGTGGACAACGGGGAGGCGGGTGGGTCAGTGAGGAATCCACAGGCAGATATTGTATCTACCAGAAAAAGAGTTACCGAAGGTAAGTAAATTGTTCTTCTGATAGATACATCTGCCGTGTGGATTCCTCACCTTGTGAATAGAGTCCCACAGCAGTCCCCACTCCCGGAGGAGGGTGTCCACACTTCTAAACCAGGAAATCCTGGAGGACAGAGCGCGCAAAGTGACCGCCCCTCCTCACTTCGGAATCCAAGCAGTAATGCTTCGCGAAAGTGTGGAGGGAAGACCAAGTTGCGGCCCTACAAATATCCTCTACAGGAACACCTCTAGCCAATGCAGAGGTTGACAACTTAGCTCTAGTAGAATGAGCCCTTATACCCTCTGGATGTTCCTTACCGGCCAAAGAGTAGCAGATCTTTATACAGAGGACGATCCATCTTGATAAAGTTCTTTTATGGACCGCTCTTCCTTTCTTGCAGCCAGCAAAACCAATGAAGAGCTGGTCATCCAAACGAAAGTCTTTAGATCTGTCCAAGTAAAAGGACACCGCCCTTTTGGGATCCAGACGGTGCAGTCTCTCTTCCTCCTTAGAAGGGTGAGGGGGAGGATAGAAGGTAGAAAGGGTAATGGACTGTCCTAGATGGAAAGGAGTTACCACCTTAGGCAGAAAAGCAGCCCTGGTCCTAAGAACCATTCGATCAGCATGAATGGTCAAGAAAGGGGGCTTGTAACTAAGAGCCTGAAGCTCACTTTCCCTCCTTGCTGAGGTTATTGCCACGAGGAAGACTGTCTTAAGAGTCAGAAGCCTCATAGGACATTTGTGAAGAGGCTCGAAGGGAGCACCCATCAAAAAGGTTAATACAAGATTTAAGTCCCACTGAGACACAATAAAAGGAACATTAGGGAACTTATTTGTGAGACCCTTTAAAAACCTTAAAACCACAGGAGATTTAAAAAGAGATGGCTGGTCAGGCAAACAAAGAAACGCCGACAGCGCTGAAAGATAACCCTTCACTGTGGCAACAGCAAGCCCCTGTTGCACCAGAGAAAGGGCAAACTGGAGAACATCAGACAAATGGGCTCTCAACGGGTCAATAGATTTATCCCCACACCACGGGACAAATTTCGACCATCTATAAGAATAGATGGACTTAGTGGAGTCACGCCTGGCTGACAAGATGACATCCACAACGTCAGGCGGGAGGTAAAAGGAATTCAGGTTGCCCCGTTCAATCTCCAGGCATGAAGGTGTAATGTCTGGAGGTGGGGGTGTAGAACCTGCCCCTCCATCTGAGAGAGGAGGTCTGCCCTGTGAGGGAGACGGAGCGGCGGGTAAGAGAAGAGGTGGAGAAGATCTGTCTACCACACCCTTCTTGGCCAGTCCAGGGCGACCAATATGACTTGGGCCCAGTCCTGGCGAATCTTCCTCAGAACCCGAGGAATCAAAGGTATGGGAGGAAACGCGTAAAGGAGTTGATTTCCCCAACTCAACTGAAACGCGTCCCCCAAGGCTCCTTGCATCGGATACTGGAGACTGCAGAATGACAGGCAGTGAGCATTCTCGCGTGTGGCGAACAGGTCCACCCGAGGAGTCCCCCACATCTGAAAGATGTCGTGAACCACCTCCGGGTGAAGCCTCCACTCGTGGTCGGCAGAGAACTGCCGACTGAGACTGTCTGCACGAACGTTCAAAACTCCGGCCAGATGATTTGCCATCAGACAAATCTGATGGTCCTGAACCCAGGACCAGAGACGCAGAGCCTCTCTGCAGAGACACTGAGACCCCACTCCTCCCTGTTTGTTGATGTACCACATCGCGGTCGTGTTGTCCGTGAGGACCTGGACCGAACGACCGCGAAGGGAAGGGAGGAAGGCCTTGAGCGCCAAACGTATCGCCCGCAATTCTAGAAGGTTGATGTGAAGCAACCTTTCCTCTGGAGACCAAAGAACCTTGACCCCCAGAACCCCCAGATGAGCACCCCACCCTAGAGTGGATGCATCCGTTATCACTGTGGCCACTGGAGGAGGCAACTGAAAAGGCTTCCCCTGAGACAGGTTGCCTTCCAAGCCCCACCAAGACAGATCCATCGCAGCTTCTCTGGAGATCTCACTGACTCCCTGAGATCTCCGTTGTGCTGATACCACTGCCTGCGGAGGCACCACTGGAGCGCCCTCATGTGCCAGCGTGCATGGTTGACCAACAGAATGCATGAAGCCATCAGACCGAGCAGGCGAAGGACCTTCAGGACTGGAACGACCGCTCCATTATAAAATAAAGGAATCATTTCCTGTATGTCGCGAATCCTTTGAGGAGGAGGGAATGCACGACATACAGTTGTGTCCAGTACAGCACCTATGAACAGGTTGCGCTGGGAGGGCACCAGGTGTGACTTGGGTACATTTATCGAAAAACCCAACCTGTACAACAACTGGGTTGTCTCTCGCAGGTGATGGAGCACTCTCTCTGACGACTCTGCTTTGATCAGCCAGTCGTCCAAATAAGGGAATACAGGAATCCCTGACCTTCTGAGATGCGCCGCCACCACTGCCATCACCTTGGTGAAGACTCGAGGCGCAGTAGTAAGCCCAAACGGAAGGACCGCAAACTGATAGTGCTGCGATCCCACCGTAAAACGGAGATACTTCCTGTGCGACTTCAGGATGGGGATGTGAAAGTACGCATCCTGCAAGTCGAGCGACACCATCCAGTCTTCTTCCAGCAGTGTCTGAAGAACCTGAGCAAGGGTGAGCATCTTGAATTTCTCTTGTTTCAGATACAAATTCAAGATCCTGAGATCCAGGATTGGACGAAGCCTGCCATCCTTTTTGGGAATCAGGAAATACCGGGAGTAGCATCCCTGACCCCTTTCCTGCTCTGGGACCACCTCTATTGCACCCTTTCTTAACAAAGTCTGTACTTCCTCCTGTAGAAGCAACAGATGTTCCTCTGAGCAATATCCCTGGCAAGGAGGGTAATTGGGAGGGAATTCCCGAAAGGGAAGGGCATACCCATTTTCTACGAGATTGAGAACCCAAAGATCTGATGTCACCGATTACCAATCCCGTAGAAAGTGGGTAAGCCGACCCCCCACCGGACCCACATGATCCTGAATGGCGGATCTAGGGCTGCTTTTCTGTTGCTGGGGGGTTGGAGGAGGTGGAGGAGGAAGAGGTTTGATGTCCTCGAAGACGACCCCTTTGCTTTCCCCTGTATGACCGGTACAAGGTGTTCTGCTGCTGCTGCTGTTGTTGTTGCTGCTGCTGACCTTGTCTAAAGTTCCGGAAGGAAGAGCGTCCAAACCCCCTGAACTTTTTGGTCGAAGCACCTCTAATCTGAAGGCCCAAAGATCTGGCAGTAGCTCTGCTATCTTTAAACCTTTCGAGGGCTGTATCTGCTTTTTTGCCAAATAGTCCTTCTCCGTCAAAAGGCAGATCCAAAAGCGCCTCCTGAACATCAGCAGAAAAGTCCGAGGACTTTAGCCAAGCTGATCTTCGCGTAGCAACTGCAGTACCCATAATCCGAGCCACAGAATCAGCCGTGTCAAGACCGCTCTGAATTACTTGGCGTGCCGCTGCTTGGGTGTCAGACAATACCTCCTCGAAATCACTCCTGTTCTCTTCAGGGATCTTAGGAGCCAAAGCACGCATTGAATCCATAAGTGCGTGCACATACCTCCCCATGAGGCAAGTGGCATTTGTAGACTTCAAGGCCATACTAGCAGATGAGAAAGTTTTCTTGGCCACCTGATCTTGTTTTTTAGCCTCCTTGTCCCCAGGAACTTGGGGAAAAGCACTTATAGATTTCTTAGAGCATGCAGCCTGAATCACTAGGCTCTCTGGAGAAGGGTGAGATGTTAAGAAAGCAGGGTCCTCAGGAGCTACCCTATATCTCCTAGCCACACTCAACAGCAGGAGCAGAGAGCGGCTTCTTCCACACCTCCATAATGGGCTCAGTTAATGCTTCATTAAATGGAAGTAAAGGCTCCACAGCCGAACTCGGAGAGTGAAGAACTTTTGTCAGAAGGTTTGACTTAAATTCAACTGTTGGTAAAGTTAAATTTAAAAGTCCTGCAGCCTTCTTCATTACCACATGATATGGCTGGACATCCTTTGAAGGCGCATCATGTCCTGAAGGCAATTCCCACTCTGGGGAAAAATCAAGGCCACTGGCATCAGCCAGCTCTTCAAAACAATCTTCTCCCAGCTCACTTTCTTCTAAGTCAGGGTGAGAGTCGGCATAACTTCGTTCCTCCAAGAGAAGCTGAGCTTACCTTCTGGATCTCTCCTTAACACGCCTCGGTACCGGATCCATCAACGACTCCGATGGAGTCGGAACCGACGTCGGTACCGACTTCGATGGCCGAGGTGTATGCTCCCGTCGGCATTGGAGTCGTCGACTTCGGACGAGTCGGTGACGACCTCGGCGGGGCCGGAAACTGCCACGGCGTCGATGGGGCTGGCATAAACGGCATGAATGGAGCCGGGGCATATGAATGAGGAACCCCCAAATTAAATGCCAGAGGACCCATGGGACCCGAAGGTGCACCAGGGGGGTACCACGCCCTTGAGAATACACCATACATAGCGTTTAAGAACGCTGAATGGTCTTGAACCGGTGCTGGAAAAGGTGGTTGAACACCCTCAGGCTGACCTCGAGGTGGGATCGAATCCGGATCAACAAAATGCGCAGATTCCTCAACTTCCACAGGAACCACCTCTTCCTCATCTCGAACCGGAGAAGGCGCCGGAGATGGATTGGACTCCGGAGCCGGGGAGGGAATTTGCGACCTCGAAGGCGAAGCCTCACCTTCCTGATCCGGAGACTCCTGCGGAGGGACCACTTTCGAACGAACCTTTCTGGGTGACCTCGACCTCGAGCCTGACTTCTCTCCCGAGTGACGTCAAGACTCATGTCTCCTCTTCCTATGCTTCTTCCTTGACCTAGTAGCATGATCCGAAGAAGACTTCGAGGCCGAACCCTCACTAGATCTCGACCTCGACTTATTTTTCTTCGAGCGAGATCTTGAAGTCTTCTTACTCTTGTCGGCCTTAAGTTTTGCCACAAGTAGCCTGGTTTCTCTCTCCCGCAGGGCTTTCGGATTCATCTTGCGACATGATGAACATCCATCCACGTCGTGATCGGAGCTTAAGCACCAAATACAGTCCTCGTGTGGATCCGTGATGGACATCATTTTTCCACACTCCCTGCAGGGCTTGAAACCGGTCTTCTTCGACATCTTATCGAAACAAAGAAGCAGAAAATACAGAGAAACGAAACAAAGTAACAGTATTGTAACTGAGATTCCCGAAACCGTTAGCGTCGACGACGCGGAAAAAAGGGAACTGATGTCATCACGCCGGCGTGGGCCTATTATGGGCGTCGGTGACGTCAGCGGAGTCGCGAGCGATGCCGTGCCTCTATGACGTCCAAGTCCACGTCGGCACGAAGCTACAAAAAGAATTTCCGAATGTTGCTGACGCAAGGGGACATTCACAAGGTGAGGAATCCACACGGCAGATGTATCTATCAGAAATGTTTTATACGAAGGCACACTAGTAACTTGTGTGACTAAAAGTTGAAAAACTCCAGTTAAAAAATGACTTGGAGGAGCTCGATCCGGATCTGCGCTGATGGTGAGGAAAAGAAGGAACTAAGGTCAGTGCGCTTGGTGGCACCCAAATAGGCACCACTCACGTCACTACAAGGGCGGACGATGCCACGCGGTATCAAATGATACCACCTACCGGGACACAAGGGGACTGCTTGGAAAAAGTTTCCAGGTCCAGTCTGACGCCTGGGGAAGGTAATGAATCTGCAGCTAGAAGTTTTTATCAAATTATTGTGATTATCTGATACACAGTATAGAGCACTCTGTCATGTTAATCTATATGAATTGATGACCATCCTTAACTTTGATGCCAATGTATGGTTAATGAAAATCCAATGTAACTATTATTTTAGGTTTAGACCATCTCAGTGCCTCCCATTGGTATTTACTGGCCTCTTGTAATTATCATTGCTTCCTAATGTTTGATCAATTGTTTTTGACCTTCTATTTTACCCCTCCAAAGGCGTCCTTCACTGTTTCCTAACCTGATGATAACCTCCTAAAGCAGTAGTTATTAATCTTTTGACTTCTATGGACCCCCACTGAACCATTTCTGGAATTAGGGGACCCCCACTTAATCATCATCTGAAGATGAGGACCATGGACGTCATTTGAAGGAAGTCAGGGGTCGCAGCTGTGACCTCTAGCTTGCTCCCTGCTACTCCTGGAATTCCTTTGCGACCTCTGGCCTCAGGACGGAGAGGGTTTGCCCCCTCTGAAGCCAGGGCTAGCAAAGGAAGTTCCTGAAGGAGCAGGGAGCAAACTAGAGGTCACAGCTGCGACCCCTGACTACCTTAAAATGATGCTCATGATGTAGGCCCACGGCCTAAGCATCTTAAATGATTTGAACCTCAAAACAGTACACAAAAACATAAAGACAAGTATCACCTAACAAATGCTCAAATATTGAAATATTTTGCCTAATTTACAATCAAATATAGAGAAAATGTTCAAATTTTCACGTTTGCTAATTTATTTGTATATATTTTATTCATTTTAATGTATTCATTTTAAATATAATTAATTTTGTAACACAGTTGTGGATCCCCTGAATTGGCCATGCGGACACCCAGGGGTCCTCGAACCACAGGCTAAGAACCACTGTCATAAAGCAATTTACGGGGTCGAAATGTTGCCGGCATCACATGGTCTTCTTATACTCACTAATAGACCGAGCTTGACAAATATTGATTTCAGGCTCTAATATCTGGACCATAGTAATTAGTTACTTGTAAATATATATATATACACACGCACTCACAGTTTGTTACTGTTTTTACGCTTTATAGTAATTTTGAATTACTGTTTTCATATTTAAAGATATTTTGGTGTATGTCAAAAATGCCACGCCGTGATTGTTTCTAGCAATAGAGTTGCTCTTTAACAAAGTAATTTATATTTAATCAGTCCTTAGTGATCCACAGGTTTCACATTCAAGTTACAGTATTTAACAGAAGTCGGCACTCACAGATAAACAGATGTCAATAGCACTGCAAGCAAAAGCATGACCTAGGCACTATGAACGTGTCTAATATTTATA
The DNA here is from genome assembly GCF_964261635.1 of Lissotriton helveticus. Classification (NCBI taxonomy): domain Eukaryota; kingdom Metazoa; phylum Chordata; class Amphibia; order Caudata; family Salamandridae; genus Lissotriton; species Lissotriton helveticus. The sequence goes on along the minus strand of NC_136063.1, from coordinate 2,137,201,059 downwards.
AATAACCTCACGCTGTATTGTGCTTAGATGAGATAGAGGTTGGCAGATTTAGAAGGAGTAGTTCTTCTTTTGGTTTATTCCTACTGTGGAAGGGAACTACAGGATGAAGGAAGACGAGAGAGACCATAGTTACGAACCAAGTACACATCCACATCATCCTTTCCTCAATAGTTCACTTGCACAACATATACATTGTTGGGCACAACTGGAAAAGGAAGCGGAAACATACATGCACAGACGCACTAACAGTGTTGAGAACAAGATTTAAGAAAATTATTACTAGAGGTTTCAAGCAGAAAGAATCCTAGTATTAGGCCTGAAACAAGAACAAGCAACAGAAATCGCACAGCTTGCAAGGCGGGTGCATTTCTTGCAGACATGCAAAACGTTAATCCAAAGGGGCGACAAGACACTGATTGCACCAGGTCATTTGATGGATAATCTGGATGTGGCCCATCACTGGTGGTCTACAGCAGCTCCAAAAGTAGCTAAATGGATTAAGGGCATGGACCACTGCACGTGGGTGGAAGAATGACAGGTTAAACACTAAAATCTGGGGGAAATGGAGGGATTATCATCAGCCCATTCGTTCATCCCTTTATACATAGTATAGAAGAGAGGGTTTTGTTAGATCGGGGAGGGATGGGAGGCAAAAATTCAAGAGCTTCTAACAGTACAATAGGGTTAAGACCAGGCTGAAATCAAGCACAAAAACAAGTGAAATCAAGATAAGGGTCAGTGAAACGTAAGTAAACCTATGAGGCCCAGAGGTGGACATTCTGGAAGCCACATGTGGCTTAGGCTTTCTTTATGGAAGCAACTCCAGTGAAAAGCTCTGAGGGCATCTTGAATGAAACCAAGTAGTCAGCCACAAACTGGCCAAGGCACACCCACTGCGGTCAATACAAGTAAAAGCAAGCATTTAAGGGCACTCCAGCGATCAACTCATGTTAACGGTGAACTAGGCAGTCCAAGGCACTAACAGCTCTCACTTACCATTAAGATCGAAAAACTTCTTGGTTCAGAAATCTCATACAAAAGGCAAAGAAGTATTTTAGATGAGACCTGCACATGTTCTCTAGGAGTCAAAATGCCACAGATTCCTGTAGCCACACTGAGAAACGCCTGGGGTGAAAGTCTGACTAACCAAACGCATCTACCTAGCAGACAATACTTCAGAAGGAGTCTCTTTGTGCTGCTTACATCTCTGTGCTTAATGGGATAGACATACCTTAAGGTGGCATCTTAACACTGCCAAAGTTATAGTAGCCCACATGTCCGAAGGGAGAGCATTCCAATTTGCTGCAGACAAGGACATATAGCCATGAGACAACTATGAGAAATACTTAGGATTTGTATGTGTATATACATAGGGACACATATACAGCACAGACCTAGCAGAGAAGCAACTGAGTGCAGAACAGAGGGGAAAGAGCCTTTGTGCATTTTTGGGCCGGATACAGCAAACAAGTTTAGCGTTTAAGTAAAAAGGGGTAATACAAGGATGACTTTTATAAATGCGGCAACCAGTTGTAATCTGATTCACTCTTTTTTATTTTTATTTTTTTATTTATATTTTAATGATTTTTATTGGTATAACAATAAAGTATGCTCCTGCTATATGTGTATACATGACAGTTATGTATGCATGTGTGCTCAATACTTAATCTAAGTATAGCAAAGAATCAGGAAGAATATGACTGTAAGGGAGATATGTAACTTCTATACTTGATGTGGGGGACTAGTGTGGCAATGAGTGTGCTTTATTTCCTCTTCACAGACTGAGTGTATGCAGCGACTATATCGAGCCCGGTGAGAAATCCATAGGGGACACATCAGTTTCTCCTACGGGGGTGCCGGTATGCTAATGAATGGTCACGACCTGGTAAATAACCCATATGGGTTCTCTCAGAGATCCTGGTTTCTTATCTGTTATTTCCTTCTTTTACTTTGTGTAATCTGATGGATGTCTGATATGCATGGTGACTCAGTGTGGTATGTTATGTCTCTGCAGGTACAATAAACGTAGAAACGAGGTGCAGTGAGGACGCTGACCCTAATACCCTGTTGAAATTACCTCCAAAGTGTGCAAGGCAATGAAACATGTTGGTTTTAACTGAGCAGGCGCACAGCAAGGAATAAAATAGAATATTCAGTGCTACTGTGCACATTTTTAAATTTGGGAATACTGCATTTCTAAATTAGATGGTGGTTTCCTGGTAGGGTCACTTATAGAAAAACACTACACACTTTTTTGGTTTTTCTTATTCCTGCACTATCCACTCTTTAGTTCTGACAGTAAGCAGATGCTGATGATGAGAACCTGAGGATGCAGGCGAGTACCAGCTTGTAAACCTCCCTTGGTGTTACTCCAGTGAGGCTCTGCCTACTTTCTCTCACCTTTTTTTCTTTCTTCCTCCTTCCCTGATACCTTGGGTACACTGAAGGGAGGTGGTACTAGCAGTTACTATACCACACTCTGCTAATTAATGCAGTGATCTAGGACACAATGACGCAGTTGTGAAAATAAAATCCACTGTTGAGACACTCTAACCAGGGTGTTTGTATTGAGAGATATATGGTGGCATTATTCCCACACATATAGCAGGAGCAGGTTTGGTGTTGTATTGCAGGATAGAGTGGGGGGGCGACCTGTCCCGATGTATACCCCCTTAGGCTCCCATTTGTTGATAATAACAATAAAGTATACCAGAGTTACATAAGATGAAACATTAGAATGATAAAACATATACTATCTAAATATATTATAGTAAGGAGCAATCTATTACGGTGATAATGAGAAAAGGGGTAAAGAAACCATCTTATGAGTGAAAATAAGTAAGAAAAATAAAGGGTACATATTACATCCGGTGATAGTGGAATAAATATTTAAGAAAAGAAAGAAAAATAGCAAAAATAGAAAAAGAAAAACATGAAGAGAGGAGAGGGGTAGGTGAAACATGAGCTAAGTAATTAAGGTGCAGATGGGTGTGAAAATAGGAAAGTAGTAAAGGGAATCCAAAATAAGTCAGATTTGATTTTTGAGATAACGTTGATGATGAGACCGTAGAGATTCTATGTTCATTGCGAATAAGGTTCCACCAAGCTAAAATAGCTTTAAATGCAAGAGAAATAAAAAGATCAAACTGTTTCAACGTTAGTGAGGTGTTGGAAAAATAATAGGACATGGATCCAAGAAATACATTATGTATTGATAATGGGATATTAAAATGAAATATCTTAGAGGACGTAGACCAAATGGACTTCCAGAATTTAAAAACATTGGGACAGTAATATATTAAGTGTAACAATGTGCCATCCGAGGAGAGACAAGACCGACAAAGGGGAGAGGAAGAGGGATTCATCTTATGAATATGAACCGGAGTGCAAACCGCTCTGTTGTAGAGGAAAAATAAAGATTGAGTAATGTTAGCAGCTCTTGAGGTAGTGAAAATGTTATGCCATAGTTTGTTCCATCTATTAGTGGAAAGAGATATAGAAAGGTCTTGTTCCCAAGCTAATTCTATGGTGGATGTTGGTCTATCACACATGGGAGTAGACAAAAGCTTGTATATAACAGAAGCTTTAGGAGTGGAGTCAGGGAGGATTGTGTTAAAAGGGGCAAGGGATGCAAATGAATTGGGGTCATCAGAAGAAATTGTTGGATAACAAGAATGGCTTTAGAGCATTTGATATTTGTGAGTATTGGGGAGAGTAGGATGGGGTAAATTATAACGTTCTGGTAATGCAGTGAAGGGTATGACAGAGTTATGGGATACTAGTTGATGAACATAAAAAATACCCTTTTCTTTGTTTGAAGTGGAATGATTTGTGTCGAAACTTAATGAATTTATTATACCAAATGGAAGAAACAAGAAATGCTTGCTGAAAGGTAGCACCATCTGTAAACAGTGAATGTATCAAATGTTGGGAATATTTTAAAATGGGGTATTGAGGACTGAAGGTACAAGTGGACTTAGAGCAAATGTCGGAAAAGTAGAATGTAGCAAAGAGCGCTCAAAAGTAATCCATCTGGGTATCAGTGAATCTTGATCCTGCTCTGATTCACTCTTTAATAGAGAACAAGTGGAATTCTCTTGCAGCTGTGCAAACGTGTTTCTCAAACTCAGCACCCGTCATACAGCTGTATTTGAAGCAATTTGCAGGCAGTGAAGTAAAGTGGTGTGTGGCCTGTTTAGAGGAGGTTAGCATCTGGGACTTTAAAGCAGCCCTGACCACGATAACCTTCATATTTTAAAGATAGAAAAGGCAGAATCTTTTTTAAATTGCCCAACTGAAAGAAGCAGCTGGATTACAATTGACCTGTGTTTTTTTATGCCATTTCAGCATTGAACTTTACTCTTTTGTTCTTGACTTTCATTGCTGTGTGCAGTCTGCAATGAACAAGAGAAAGATAATAAACGTCTTGAAGGTTTTTAACTCCACATCAAGCTATGTCAGGTGCAGTTTGGCTGGAAGGGTAGGATAGGATCCCAAATGTCTACACCCACAGCTAGAACCTTGTGGAAAACCCCTCGTGATAGGTCCTTACATGCATCTGTGCTTTGGCAGAAGATACTCAGGCAAAAAATTACATGGATGATCTGTAGCTCTTTTGGCGATGGCCCTTGGACAAAGCTTGGAATACAGAGCTTAACTACACTTCAGGAAGAGTTCAGCGTGGGTGGAAGAAGGGGCCAAATGTAATTTCCCAAGTGGTACTTTGTGCAAAGTCTTGTGTCTGGATACAAATATATCAGGGGTGAAAGGACCCTGAAGAAAAGACTCATGGGTCATCAGGAAAACCCGGTCTTAGATTCAGAGGCCACTGTTTAGAAAAAGACTCAATAAATGAAGTCAAACATGTACCACAGCACTCACCAAAAATGCAAAACAGATGCACTGAACATGAGGAAGGCTTACCAAACTTGAAATGCAAATGAACAAGAGATACTCGAAAATAGGTTTTCAAGGATTGTGAAAGCTAACTAAAAAAACACCTGCACACAACTGCATGAAGATACAGTAAGGGCCACACATTTTAACCTTTTTTCTTCTGGCCAAAACGAACTGAGTCTGGAATATAAAGAGAAAAACATATCAGTCCTTGCCTACACATTTATAACATTTCATTCATGGTATTCCTAGGCATATATGGTACCAAAATGAACTCATAGCGTTGGTGACACACCACAATAAAGGTCCTCAATGGCAGAATTAGAGGCAACACTAAAGTACTAAAAGAAGGCCAGCAATCTGATATGCTTTCTCCCCAGGCAAGAACTGTAAACTCCTATTTTTAAATAATTTCTCATAAAAATTCATAGGACTTGCTTTTGAAAGCCAGTAGCTACAAGAGTATGGCAAATCATGGGACCGAACCATTTTCTAAAGGAACTTAACACGAAATATCAGCTGTGCAATGTCTTCCCATTCAAACTGGCTTTTGGCAGTAACTGGTGAATTAGATGATTTAAGCTTATAACAAAACATCGATGAATATATATGTGTGTGTATATATATATATATATATAATATATATATATTGCTTTCAAACATTTTGATGAGGTTCCACTGGCCCCTAATCATAAAGCGAGAGAAAGGTATTATTTTTGTTATTTTTTTTATTTATTTATTCCATAAACAATATAACAAAACTCAGCAAGGTAACAATATGACATTTTCACCATACAGGATCAATCACATATATTTAAAACCTTTGCAACAGGAACAACAAAACCCAAAATCTTACAAGAATAATTTACAAGAGAATCTATAAAACAGCAAGGAGCTCACAAAGTTGTCAATTTTTCCTTTACACAATATCACTACACTCTTTCACAACATTGTCTTTTATTACAAAATTTCCAACAAAATGGTACTTTTTCATTTGTATTTTGGTTTTTAAAACCAGAGACCTTTAAGTATATATCCTTTAATTAACACACTTGGGTGTTGAAAAAAGGAAAACTCACATACGAACACTTCACAGCACTTTTCTAAGAAAAATATACACTTACAAAATATTTTACAAATTGGCACACTCAAAAATATACAAGATTTTGTAGGTGTCTTAGAGTAGTCCTCAAGATTTATTCTTCAATAGACTCTACATCATATTTATAAAGCTCATTCTAAAGGGGGAAAAGTGAACAATTTTCAACAATGATAAAACGTTAGCTGTGTAATAATAATGTCAAATGTAAAATCATGTTACATTCATAAAAAGGGCCAGTCAGTGTTTCTTAACGCATGGGGAGGTTTGCTGGAGATAAAAGGTTGGGTAGCAGCACAAAACACTATCAACACACAAAGTGCTGGAAATGTTCTGTGGAGTCAAGGAGAATTACATTCAGATATATGTAGGCAGTGGTCGATTTTAAACAGTCAATGTTTTATACTGTTAAATTTAATGCCTTCCATCCCTAACTCACTTACCACTGAAAACAAATAGAATTCAGTGCAAATCTTTTCTTTATTACTCTCTACCTTTGTGCTTCTGAAACATACATTTTATAATCTCTCTCATGACAGACATCTTTTGTGTCATGCACACTTGTGCACGAAGAGCCCTGTACCATGTCTAGAAAAATCTACAACATTACCCTGTGATATATGCAGGAGAAACATCCCTCTTCTTTCATCCATGTTTTTTAAGATGGCTGTTGCTCCATTTTCAATTGTGTCGCTTGTTTACCTGAGAATCAGACAGAGCCTTTAATCTGTACACAAACATTGTACTTTTGTTTCTTTTTTTTGCACATGCTGGTGTCCTAATATTTGGGTCATGAGCAGTCTGGGGCAGGTTAACTCGATATCAGCACTCTGCATCTGTCATTACACAAGTGAAATTTGCTTGATAAAGAAAACTGCTTCAGCAAAGGCAGTAGCAGGTCCTACTCCATTGATATTTTGCCAGTTGTTTTTGAAAGAGGCATTAGTAGATTATGTAAGGGAAAGAAATTGAAATCTGCACAGTGAGAAAATCGGCATGCTATAAAACTGACACGCTTCCTTCCTGGTGTGTGGCTCCTTTGTTAATATTCATAAAACTTCCACATGAATGTAAGTTGCAACAGACACCTGGGGGCAGTTGTCAAAGAGGAACAGTTGCCTGCAGCACTAAATGTGTACATATTTATCAAAAAATAAATATGGGAAATGCTCCAGGTGAACTAAACAAGTCGTACCACAATGCTCTCCCTCTCTATGGGTTCCAACGCAGACTAACCATATCCATTATTGAAGATGAAGCCAGAGTGATTGGGTTGGGAAACCAGATGGAGTGATAGGGGATGGTCAGCATGTTAAAAATGGGAGTGAAAGGATGAGAAAGAAAGTGGATGGCAAAGAGCTCTCATTTCCCCCAGCCCACTACTATTGAACAGAAAACACCAGTTACAAAGGATGTAAAGGAACATCAGTAACCAATAAGCATTGCCATGTGGTGTTCTCAATTGTTCTGCATGATATTGTAAATTGTAAAGTTTTTCATGCGCGACTTTGTTATGACTGAGAAATGTTCACTTGGTTGAGCCATGGATCTGCTGTAAAAGCTGGGGGAAAGGTCAATAATTTGCAAATAAAGTGACGTTGATACCACAGCACATGCGGCAAATCTTTTTGTTAATTACTTTATAGTTATGTTAGTTATATGCGTACCTGCTTGTATGTGAATTTTCTATATTGTTGGAGGAGAGGTTGGTTGTTTTTCACATCGCTAATGTAAATAATTAAAAGAACACCAAGATGTGTTTGCACACAATAAAAAAGGCCTTCTTAATGGTTTTTTAGCTTTCTGCAACTTTATAATTTTCCATCAAAAGCATGCTTGTCATTTATAGTTTATACTGTTATTAGTAGTTCAGATTTTCTAATTGGTACAATATTGGTAGCAATAGGCCCTAATGCATGTGTAACATACATTACTGTCATTATTATCACTGAATGGGCCTTTCATACTGATGACAAAATCCTAACAACCAACCAATGGTTTTACTGATAATAGCACACTCCCATGTACCCAGAATCTACCGTAACAGGTGTTACTCAGCTTACCAAAGATGCGTTTCTCAAGGGTTATTTTACCACTTTGGAATCTATCTTCTTAATTTATGTGTCCTCAGATCCCTTAGTTTTATGTAAAGTTGGTAGTGATAGAAAACCAATGCTACAGACTAATCTTTACCACAGACTATTTAGAAATGACAGTAGGCCATTATGGAGATTTGAACTGGAGATTATTTGTAAAAGTTTATGGTGCATTCCAACAAGATTACAAAATGGACATACATTCGGCTAGAGGTAAGGAATGAACTTGGTAAGGATGCAGGGGCAAGGGAAATACAATCACCTAGTATGTGGATGGGAGCACATGTATAAATGTTTAAAGGAAGGAAAGCCCAGCATCTAGTCTGTGAATATTTTGCACTGGAAGAGATATTAAAACTAAAGTAACAAAATAAGTTAGTGGATGGACAGAAAGGCTTAGAAAAGGAAACTTGTAGAGATTTTGAAGATTAATTGGGAGTAAATATAAGAAGAGAAGATATAAGTGAAGAGAAAGAGTTTCAGTGCTGTGAAATGCTTGAACTGCTTTGAGAGAAATACATAGCTATGGAACCTGAGTTTCTAAAATGAATTAATATGGAAGACTCTTGTGGTGTGCAGGGGAATGACATGTGCTGGAGATCAACAACGAAGCATGCAGGAAGCCAAAATAACAAAGATCTGTATAGGATTCTGTTCAGTTTGCAGACCACATAACTCTGATCCTGCACTTCTTATGAAGATATAACTCTTTCAATATAAAGTGTATGTTTGTAAAGTGTTATTTATACCAGATATAATCTGGGAATCTTAACAGCACCCATCTCAAGCTTAAAGTGATCACTGTGTAGATGTAAAGGAAATGTAAAAACAAATATGGATCAGTAAGGTAAGGCATCAAAGCATGCTTAGAAAGATTTATATACTTTGCCCTAAACACTGTTATTCCTTGTATTCTCTTTTTGAGAGAGCACATAACAAGTCAGAGAAGATTGGAATCATCTACTGAGAGCGAACTACTCTTCCAACAGATGGGGAACACATTCTAACAGTGTTTTTTTCAGTCACCAGGTACAACCATATACAATTCAGTTAAATTCTTTATCAAACTGACTGTTTAATGCCTTCCTTGGTTTACTTCCAAACTTCCATACAGGAGGCCAACCATCATTAATGTCAACAGACATTTGACAAGCATATATACGGGGAGCTTTCTTCATTCTTTTAGTAAACAATAAGACATTAGAGAATTTGCTGAATAGAACTACGCCTCAACTTTGTAGATTACGAAATCTTAGAATCAATCAGTGTTTTCTCCACTACTGATTAGAACCCCCCAAATTGAATGGTGTTACTATAAAGGCTAGCAACAATAAGATCAACAAATTCAAAAGTTTAAAAATTCAAACTGTTTGTCGGGACTAGTTAAAATGCTGGTGATGCTTCTTCATTTATGAACTTAATAAAAACTCAGGGCAGATGGTTTGTTTGAAGTTTGAGGAGCTAAGCTTGACAGCACAGAAGATGCATGCTAAACAAACATCGTCCTTCATTGTACCGGAATTTCTTTAATGGCACAGGTATTAAAACTCGAACTGCCGAAACTGTCTATACCATGTGGTCAGTATAAAGAAATGGGATGATTCTAATAAATGAGAAGATGGCACTCTATGTGCAGAGAGGTATCACTGTTTATTTTTTACCAAATACTTTAAGCAATATAAAGATGTCAGTTTCGAACGCAAGACAAATATGAAATTCAATAAAAAAATATTGAATTGTACGAGTCTAGAGAACAATTTGACAACTTTACAAGGCCATTTGTCGTCTGACGCCAGAAAGAAGAAACTATACTACTAGAAGATATATGCTCCATATTGTTGCTGATGTTTTCTTCCATTAACTGAGAGTTTTGTCAGTTTCTCATATGGCCCAGTATGATTTTGCAAATATTCAAGAACATTTCTAAGCAAGAAAAATCAGAGCTTTCGATTTTAAGCATTCTTTAAAAAAAGGAAAAGCATTGATATTTTTTTAAAAGAAATAATAAATGGAAAGTGAATTTCCACATTAAGTTAAGATATTAACAAGTTGTAGAAACTCAGCCACCTAGGGCAAAGACCAGAAACTGTAAACAATCTGTAAAATTCATGCATGCATGAAACTTAAATACACACTGGAACCTTTGGAAAGATGAAACAATGCATATTCAGGGCCATCCTTTTGCTGACAAAGACTTTTTTTGATTCAGTGGGACTTGGCATTACCAGATACATCTGGCAGAGGTGGTAACTACTAGGAAGGTCACCTGCCACATTGTAGGTGCCGATTAATGGAAAACCGCAAGCTCTAAAGGAGATTTTGTAAATATGGATCAGTAATACAAAATGTGAGAAAGTGACAACATTTATGTAAGGCTCCATACTAAATAAGATGCATGGAAAAACAAAACATGGTGCTAGGAGAAGGCATGTATGGTCATGACATTTGCATCAAGCTTTTAAAAATGATTTACACAGCTGAGAATTTGGTGAAGCTGGACAACGAAGTACCACAAATATGTAATGGTATATTTAAGGCCCTGTTGTTTTCATGCCATTCTTACATGTGGCTCAGAACACCACCGTTGTTCTTTTAACAGATTAAAAAGATATCTGGAATAGCACATTTATGGTCAGAAATCCCATTAGATACTCCTAATCTATCAGTTCTCTAAGGTCTCCATATATAAACCACTCAAGGTCTTGAAATTTCATGATGCACCTCTCCTCATCATTGCATAATCATTTTAAAGGTTCTGTCTGTAGTATAGACTATATAGGACCGTTATTGACAATCAGTATAGCTGTGCAAGCAGGGTTAATGAATGACTGACTCAAGCTAGCCTGGATAAAGAAGAAAACCAAGATCAGGAATGGCTGCTGCTGCAGGTGCAAAGTGGTGGCAACATGAATTCCTCATAACTCTGAAAAAGTTACATCTCTAAGTGGTAAGGGGACTTGTGTAATGACAACAGAATATAATGTGGGGGGGGGCGATGTCCATCAGTTAACTTGACACAGAAGTGCTTATGCACATTGGTAACTTGATGAGAGGATGATGGGCGGTTGGTTTGTCATGGATTAATACTAATCGCAGGTCTCTTCCATGGAACACAATAGTCCTATTCTATAGAATTAAATTGCCCACAGTTGGTAGAGTTGGTGGTCTTAAAGATGTTATAATGTGAAGTAGAGACTGATGTGCTCAGTGGTAGGAAACGTTTTCAATGCAAATGTGGAACTTCATTTAGTGTACACATTGCAGCATAATATTTGTATTCTAATAGCCTTGTAATCTGCTGTTTGAAGTGGTTGGACAAATAGTCAATGCTCCATTGTGCGCCATGAAGCGGAGCATAGTTTTCACCCTGAAACAATGACATCACTGTTGTACTGGCATAGGTAAAAAAGTATTCAAACTGAACACAGCACATGCTCAGGGTACATTTTTGAATATGTTATATCTGTTGAATTTTTTACACTAGACTTGCAACTGATTTGAAATTACATTTGGAAAGTTGTCAAGAACTCAAGGTATCATTTGGTTTCGACATGTACTGGTAGGATGCAATCTTCATTATTAAATGTCCATTTTTTTTTATTAGCCTAAATCAAGTAAAAAATCAGCTTAATTATATGAAATCCTTAGGTTATGAAAGGGTATGAAATAAGCAACATTCAGTTTTGCACTTATTTATGCAGAGAGTAAGAAGATGGATCTTTTCAGCAGCATGCAGCACACACTGTAATTGCTGCTGCACAAACAACTATGAGTAATATTTTGATGATGGCAAATGTGTTATGTTCTCAGACCTGTTGATGGGCCTGCGAAATGGAACTGGTGTGAATTGCTGAATTTGTGCTTTTTACATTAGATTAATTATTGTAGAATGCAGAAAAACACAACTTTCCGAGTCGTTACTCTTTATAATACACAGAAGGACAATAAACATGGTGCTACTAGCAAAGCCATTCCAATGGTCTGGTGTGTTTCTGTCAGGGCCGGGTCTGAGCTTCACTTCACAGGAAATGTCATAAAATGGGCAAGAGTTGCACGCTCGATCCGGAAATTATTTATAAATTGTCCATAGTTCTCCATCTAAATGTGCAATCACAATTAACAATTAATCGGGCAATACGACCTGGGCAAAGAAAGGGAACACTACCAAAATATTATGTCCCGCAAAACTTTCGTATTGGTGCCACTATCGTGCTCAAATTGGCAGTAAATTCATTTCAATTAAAGGGTCTTATGTTCAAGGTGGATGTACCCGCCCCCTTACCTCTAGAAAAAGACGTGTACTTCACAAATTGAAGGAAGAAACAGGAGACTGTCCACCAGACTTCTGCACTAACATGTTTGATCATCAAGGCTAAAATGCATCATTTCAATCAACGGAATTGGCAGCTATAAGGAAAGCATTAGTTACACTACAATGTCCATACTTTGAAATAAAAATATATTTTTGGACACCTGGAAATGCTCTTGTATGAAATATTGATATTGTTTAGAAAAAAATTCCAGTTCACATTTCTTCTGGAGAAGTGTAATGAAGTCCGCTCACGTCATCAGACCTACCCAAGGACCTATCTGCACTGATCGACAAATAATTAACAGCAATCCTTTATTGCAAATGCCCTCTTAAGGCAACACATAGAAGTGGCACATCGCTGCTTTCAAATGATCACAATGTAGCCGATACTGTCATGCACATCAAGCTTACAGTTTTTTTTTCCCAAAACCTTACACTGCTGTATGGTTTCTCACAAAACCCCAACAATTTCAAGGATAGCTTTTGACAACAAGCAATAACTCTTGTCATTGGGCCTTGTAGTCAAGGATTGATAGCTGCTGGAGTGCTCAATTCATGAGTGATTTAATATGCATTGTACATATTAAAATGGTAGCCTGTGGCTAAGGAAGCTCAAAGATGAGATACATTATTAATTTTTACCAAAAGGATATTTAATTTGCGAAGGGGAAACTGCTAGGGGCCAACATATTTTCTCTAACACTGTTACTAATAAGAAAGTGGAGAGTTGTGAACGGTGGATATACATGAATCTGGATGGTCTGCACCATGAAACCAATCAATGCATCTAAGCACTGATTTGCCTAATAGACGCTACTATATTCAACTACCAGAACTTTGGGAATATGGTCAAGTGACGTGGCATTCAGCTTACTGAAAAAGCTGGTCAAGTTCACAATTTTCAAAGTCTTCCTAGAGCTTGGGAGTTTTTCTGTATCAAGAAAAAATATGATTTTCATTCCTAAATATGCTGAATTATACTTTACGCTCAGTGAGTAAACTGATGAGGCATTACTACTTTCTTTTGATTCGTAGGTTTATGAACTGGTGTTTGTTTTGATTTTCACTTTTCCTGGTTCTAAAGAAGCAGCTGGTCCTGGAGCCGAAGGCTCCTTAATTACAAGTTGGGTTCCCGCTGTGCCGCTGCAGATAGCCCGGCAGGCTCATTCTTGTTTCCCGTTTGTTGGATTTTAGCGGCACAAGGTTAGTCTCAGGTCAGAGTATCTGTGACTGTGTACTGCTCCCATACTCTGCTGGATTTCCTTCATTATTTCGCTGTACACACAGATAGGGACAGACTCACGAGCAGCTGGTAACCTCAAGTTGGCCACAGACGATGGCTGGGATTCTGCTCTCAACACAGCTACAGATAGATTCTCTTTTGCCGCTCCGCAGGGCTTCTCTTCCTGATATATGTCCTGTGCCTGTTCTTGTCTCTTTGCATACCCCTCATCAGTCCTAAGTGCAGTAATGTACTCCTCACCTGCCATGCCTACGAGCAGATATGTGTGACAGAGGTGTTATAGGTGGGTGTGCGTGGACATGGTTATGAAAAATGAGAGCGATTGTAGAGTGAGGGACTCAGAGAGCAGAGGGCATGGGTCGTACAATGAGAGGCGCAGTGTTCACTTTTCAGTACAATTATACTGCAAGCTTCTTTATGCTGCTGCATGCGCCTAGTAACAAAAATACAAAGAGCCTATCAAGGTTCCCATAAATATGCCTTCATTTCTAACACTGCTTTATAGTAACAGAAGCGTCAGAGGACAACCTACTAAACAAATAGAACGGCTGATAATATGAAAATGGTATGCTCTTTAACGTATTCCCCCAATGTATGCAGTGTTAGTGTCATTTGCTCTTATCACTGTAATGTACACTAAAATGGCACTTTAGGAAATGGGTTTAACATAATTATAAAAAGATATGATTGATGAAAAGGAAAGGCGACTCAGATATGTGACACATCAGTACAATAGAGATTCTGAGGCTTATCTCCACCAGGCCACTTAAATATATTCACTTTCTTCTTCTCTGTAATTTGTGTTAAGACCCCACATTCATCCTATAAACAGCATCTTGGCAACAAATGTCTTATGGGTTTCCTCACTGTGCAAGAGTAAAATACTGTCAGTAAAAGAGCACACACAACCAAAATGAGTATGTGGCACAGGCCCCTCTAACTCAAAGAGCAATCCCTAAATTAGAGCACTGTGGTAAGAACTCAAGACACACAGCACTGTCGAGGCAGAAATGCCAGTGGCAGAATGCTGTTCAAAAGGCAGTAGCTAAGAAGCATAGTGACCCACCTCCACACTACCATTTCTGCAGAATGGGAGATAAAGGATATGTGCTCTAATCTAACTCTTGTTTCCATATTAAGATCCATTTTTACAATCGTGCCAGGGCAAATAAATGCAAATATCCTGAATACACTCCATGGAAGACATACTTACAGCAGGGCGCAGTCGAGACTGGAATCTAGAAATACTCGAGACGGGCATAAGTGAATTACCATTGTGTGTAAAAGGGGAGAATTTTAAGACCATGCTTCTCCCTTTTTTACTGGTAAATCATCTCTGCAATAAATTATTTTGTAAGGGGTCAGTGTTTGCATTACCACAAATATAACTGGCTTAAAATAATCCACAAAAAGTACATTTTCTGGTGTTTTCAAAGGTGTCCAACCTAATTTGCAAATATTTTTCTCTTGCAATGTAAAAAAAGAAAACAACACATTCCTAGAAAATTGGAAAATGTTCTAAAGAATTTCATTAAATGTGTGGGAAATAAGCCCTACAATTTAACAGTCCTTTCTTTCAACCTGTATGTAAGTTACTCTACCAAATACATGAAAAGCTGAGGACTGTGTTTTTTTCCGCACAATAGGCTGTCTGAGTGAGATTAGAAAATCAAATACCATAATTGAGGGATGAAATTTAGCCACAGCAAAAACGTTATTGACTTTGCTGTCCAAAATTATGAGACTACTTAGACTGGCCCAAAGGATGTGGAGGTGGACTATGTTGTGGGCATAAATGATAAAAAATAACAAAATAAAAACCCAGGTGGCTCATGCAACATCAATATGCCCCTAGGAACTCGCCAGCAGACGAGCTACTTGCATATGTTTAGTATCTATGGTATGTTATCTACGCAAAGGCCAAGCGTGCAAGCTCCCAGCAGCAACAGGACCTAAAGCATTGTTCCTTTATTGAGTATGCTGCAGCATGATGATTGTTATACCGAAGAAGACCCCAGTCACCTACACCTGGCTCAGACATACAGAATCGGGAATAGCACAGCATTCCCTAGGGCACAATGCACTCAGTCGAAGAAATCAGTTTTGGCACGTAAATTGATATAGCTATTACATACATACATATATATATGAAGTATATATACACACATGTATAGATATGTGTATATGTGCATCCATATATATTCTTTAAATTAATAAAACATTATTATTGGCAATACTGGTTAAACACTTCAAAAACATCATCGAAACAAAGACAAGAAAATAATTTGAATCAAAGGTTACGAAAACGGCTCCAGGAAAAGTAAGCTGCAATAAACAAAAGTAATTCTAAAATGAGTGTGATTCTAGGTGCACAGAATAAAAGGTTACTCTGTTTCTGTGGCGGCATGATGGCAGGTAAGTATTATAAAATATATAAAACGAGATCCAACATATTTTCAATAGAACTTTACACTTACAATGATCATCAGCTACACGTTTTGCTTTTAGGAGCACGATCAGAAGTCAGTGTTTCGCGTCATCTCCCCAGGAGAGATGTCTGAAACGCGCAGACATCAACTCCTGCGGTACCCATGGATAGAACCCTTCCCAGCATCCTGCACCATGAACACAATGGAAAGAGCACTGGTCATTGGTCTTCCCCAGAAGAGGACTTCCAATGTTCATGGGAAGCCTTCACCAGCTTCAAACCATAGGGTGAATCCATGAAATGAGGTAAGTACATTTGGCACACGTTAAGTTATCCTGTCCGCCGTTTTGGTACATTGTGTAATCGAGCACAAAAATCTTCTCGTTAGCTACAGGTGCTTTTAAAGGGAGTGGGGAAAGTAAATGTGATCACTAAAAGAGTGGAATGTTGGTATGAAATCAATAAAGGCATACTTTCAGAAAACACGACTCAATGCTGATATAGTAAAAATATGTACAATTACTTGATCATAGTTTGGCACATTTTCATCTGGATAATAGTGCATAATAGTACTGTACAACAGTATGACTATACAGTTTTTTCACAGAGAATACCAGATTAAGCTTCTTCTCAAACAAATGGTTCCCACAATGCAAACCTTTGCACTTTTAGCACTTAACATTTCGACAGACCACAAGGCATTATATTATTATTTTAAAAAAAGAAACAGACAAAATAAATCACGTTAATGTCTTTTTTCTTTAGAAAAACAAGTCTCTTTAAAAATAGGCCCAAAAAAATGTTTCTGCTTCAAGAAGAACGTTGTACGATCTTCTGGCGAAGAATTTGATGCCCTTTTGAATAAATGGAGTGTGGTAGATTTACCAAAGCAGGGTCACGTTGATTCTTGCATTCATGTAGCTGGTTCTGTAAGGTGTAGTTTGAGGTTTAACCAAACAGTAGAGACAGAGGTGCACAGCTCATATAGAAGCCACATGAAGAATAACAACATTTTAATATCTCATCCTATCGGCCTATAGTTCAATATGTTTTAAGAAGCATTTTTCGTAAAAATAACAAAAACAGGTTCGGAAAAGAGTCTTTCCCTTTTAACGTTTTTTTGTTTTTATAAGTAGCACAGAATAACTTTGTTTGCAATAAATAAACAATAACAACCGAAGAAGCAAAACATCAAAAACCACTAGCCTGGTTAGTAATTTGTAACCCTTGCCAAGCCAGAAAGTGGTCATTCTTTAGGTAGCTTGCAGGTTTAATTATTCTCATGCATATCATTTTGCAAATATTTTGCGTAAAAAAACGAAACACAAAAAAGTCTCTCGCTCATGCAGCTCTCCTTTTTTTTGTTAAGAAAGGAAAAACAAGGAACAGCGGGCTTAGGCAGGTAGAAGAAATGAAGAGGTTGTTTTTGAGCCATTTTGGTTCCCCATTACCTCAGTTTCTCAAAAGACGCAGTCACTGTTGAGTTCTTGTGCACCGGATCCCGCTCAGGTCGCTTTACCTTGCAGTTCTCTTCTCGCATTGTTTTAGAAGTTGATTTGTGACGGTACAACTTTTTGTGGGTTGGTGCATTATTGCCTAAAGTGCTCAAATTGCAAAAGTTTTTATCAAAAAAGGTGGAATGAATGTCAGTGCTGTAAACAGTTGAACAATTGGGACGGCTCGGGTCATAGGCAGCTAATTTCATGTTTTTATGGGAGCCCTTGGTGGTTGCTTTATGGTTCTTAGTGGAGCCCGGGGAGTTGCTGTTCACTTTTTTCTTGGACTCCTGCTGCGTACCTGCCAAAATTTTAAGAGTTTTCAGTTTCAGGCTGTTTGACTCTGGTGATCGCAATATATCTGGGACAGTATTATGGCCTATGGGCCCCCACAATGGCTCTATAGAGGCCATCATGAACCTCTGGACATCTGCCATGCCAGAGGCAATGTTCGACAGAATGTTAGACGGCTCCTCAAACTCCCTTTGATCATCATCAAGAAGAATGTTAGCATTCCCTAACCTAGGTTCCGACCAGCCTGTATTACCATCTTTGCCCAAATGCCATTCACTGTCATGCCTCCCTATTTTTAAAGAGGTTGGTCCACAATGTTGAATGCCATCACCCACAGCCTTGTTAGAGACTATGTTAAGAAAGGAACCAGCTGAGCCTATCATTAAGGATTGGTCTCCATTGACTAAATTTGCATTCTTTCCTTTCTTTGGGGTTTTGGAAGTTTGCTTGCTACTTTTGCTTGGTGTTTTATCAGTAGCTTTGTTGGCTTTGGGTGTTTTCTTCTTGCTGTTTTTCTGGGTGGTGCTTTGGTTATTTTTGTTGGCTGCGCTTTTCTTTTTAGGTTTTGCTCCCTTGCCAAGCTGACTGGCTTGTTCATGAAATGCGGAAAGGCCAGCATCTTTCTCAAGAAGACTAACAGGATCCTCATCATTAAACATATGGAACTGAAACGTGTGATTATCCAATTCAAATCCATTATTACTTGTTTCTTGTGTTTGAAGTCCAGAGCAGTTCCATTTGATTTTCTCATTATTTAGACCTGCTTGGAAACTTTCGTGGAAGCTTTTTAAGTTACCTACTGGTTTGATTTCGGAGCCTGTTATTTGAGGGGAAAGGTTGGGGGTGTCCGGAGGAGACATTTCGGAGAGAGACGAGTGCCTGAACTTATCAGGTGTGAAGTTGGAAATGTCTAAGAGGTCGCTGGACTCCTTCAAAGGGGTTATTTCATCAATACTTTGTTGAATGACTAGTTTTGGACTGCAGTGGGCCAAGAAATCGTCGTTAATGTCATCATCCCCATCCTTCTCACAAGACTTTAAGCTTAAAGAGCTATAGGTGCTTGAACTAACGGACAATGAGCCTACTGAATCAAAACTAATGAGTCTGCCATTATCTGTGCTGACAGTCCCCCGTTGGAAGTTAAAACGACCATCTCCATTATTAAAGTTACAAGACGTTTGATAAGCATCTTCAGACTGTAGCTGGTTTTCATGGACATATTTCTTATGATACACCCTTTTGCTGTTATTTACAAGCATTTCATTGTAGCCAGAAGCATGAATGTGGCCAGCACTGGGGTTTTCTGCAGGGACACCAAACTCGCTGTTTTGGAGAGAGCGGTCCCTCACGTTGGGGATAAACTCAGGCTGGTTATTAGTAGGTTTAGAATGCCATATGTTACCAAAGCCTGCCTCCATTTCTAAGTGGTGTGGGGACTGCTGTAATTCAGATTCAGAAGGAGGTGAGAGCACACAACTCTGAGCAAGTTGTAGTGAGTGAAAATCATTTTCTGGTTGGACCACACCAACTGACTGATGCGCAGGAGGATTGTGATTAAAGTACGTGACAGCTGTTTGACTTGAATCTGAAGAATCAAGTAATGTCTGCAGATAACCTCCAGGGATAACAGCAACACTGGTGGAAATGTCTGCAGATGCCACAGGTTTGTCAAGAGAGCAGGCAGCAGCTGGTAAAGCTTCTGGATTTGTAGCAACATTAACCATGGGGCATTCAGACAGACTGGTGGTGTCTGAGGCACAGTTAGTCTCTTCTTTTATGGTCGGTACAGGGTCATCATTTTCCAGAAGAGGAGATTTCACCACGGCATCTAGGTCAGCTTTCTCCTCATCTTGCTCAGCTTTCATTTTCCTACTTTTCAATCTGGCCTCGCTTCGAAATTTGATCCTCCGGAGCACTTTCTTCCCAACACCCATGCATTCTCTCATTAATGATCTACATTTCATGGAGGCAGGACCCGGTATGTGGCCTAGGTATAATCCACTTTCACAGCTGGATGTGGCTGAGGTTAATGTATGAATGCCTCCGAGGCCTGGAACATCTTTGCTGCTGCAGCCATGCTTCTGATCATAGCTGGAAGGGCCATGTGGGCTCACTGTCTGCTCAATTGCTTGAATTCTTTGGAGCCTATGTCTGTTTGCAAGCTTGGATTTTCTTTTCCTGGGAAGAAGTGCTCCATTAGCACCGTTGATATACATATTCTGCCCCTCGTACATGGACGATTTCAGAAACTCAAGCCTGCTCTGCCGTCTATCTTGCCAATAACCCTTTAAAGGAGCCAGTTTGTCATATTTGTCAAGCACATCTTTGCTGAGGGTAACACTTGGTTCATCTGCATCAATTTTGCCTAACTTCACCAACATATGCTTTTCTCCTTTGAATCGGTTTACAATAATGTATTTAATGACAACTGGTGGCTCCTTACGGGAAACTTTCCGTCTTTTCTTTGGACACCAGTCATCATCGTCTTCCTTCTTGGGCAGTCCATCAGGAACACCCTCTTTCTTCTCGGGGAGCTTTTCACTCTCTATGGAATCGACATCATACAAGTAATCATCATTGTACCTTACTTTCCGCTTCGCCCTCAGTCCATAGTTCTGTTGAATGAAAGAGCTTGGATGTTCCTTGGACAGGTAGCTGGTACAGTCTTTAATTTCCCTCAATGCATCATAGGAAGATTCTGTGCATGTGCTGTCATCACTGAACTCGCCAGAGTCTTCTGTTGAATTCACAGAGTCCAGGAAGTGGTTTCTCTTCGCACTAATGTACTGGACAACATCTGTGCTGTTACAGTTTTTACTTAAGGCAGATTTATCTTCCTCTTCCACCCCATCCCACAACCCCCCCACCACCTCCTCAGTTTTGAACTGGGCAGGGTCACTGGTCCTCTTTATTGCATTCTTGCTCTCCTTTTTTGTACAACTAGAAAACATGTTGGGGAAAAAATTCAATTGGGCATCTTCTTGCAATGCAGTGGTCTTCTCCCTGACGCTGTCCTGGAAAGATTCATATCTAATTTTTAAGGAGCAAACATCACTGCCTAGCGTTGAATCATCATCGTCGAACATATAATTGTCCACATCTTCCTCAGAAAAGAGATTGACAGAGAGTTCATTCTTGGAACAGAGGTCAAGCAGCTCAATTTTGCTTTCACTAATAAAAGATTCAAAATAACCCCATTCCTGGTTGGGGTTTGCCAGTAAGCCGTCATCCCCATTGCACTTGTCCAGTAGCAATCCTTCGTAATAATTTTTCGGCGTTGGGTCCTCTGAATCACTGTCGGATTTCTCTGCATCCCTTTTATCTGCAGCTCTTGATTTGTGAATAGGGAAGCTTAGGAGCTGGTCTGACAGAAGTTGATCTCCATATCGCATGGTTTCGCCCGTGCTCATGCAGTGGATTCCTATATCAGACACAGAGCATGCGTCGTAGTCCCTGTTCACATCACCCACCTTCAAGCTTATCCCAGGCTCTGCATCAATGCCATCTTTGGCCTCAATGAAGCAGCCCAGACAGGTCCTGCTCTGCTGCATCAGGCAGTCTCCAGTTAGGGAAGATATAGCACCAGGCTCCATGATGGTGAACGGGGCTTTCTCGCAGTCAGTTGGCAGCGACCATGAGCTCAAGCCCTTGGTCACGCAGGACGTAAGGGAAATGGCATTAGCAGAGGAGTCACTCGAAGCATGCTCAGGGATGTCTGGGAGTCTTAAGGGAGATGGAGGGCTCAGTATGCAGGATTCCTTCGAGGTAAGAGGATTCAGGATTCGCTGGCACACTGCAGTTTCCTTCTGTGCAATTGACAAGGCTGGAAAGGCAACTTCTGGATCTTCAGCAGTTAAACACTTCACATTGTTCTCCAGGTCATCTGATGCTGGATAAAAAAAAGAATATGGAAACATCTTTAGGACCAGGGATTCCTTTCACATTGAATATGCAAGTGTTTACATTCTGTGATGCATGTCAGTATGGATTTATAAAACATAGGATGATTACAATATCTGGCATGCAAACCTCAGGCACATGTCAACTAGGGCTTCCCGATACATTAACCTTTGTCCCTCGAAGAGTCGCATTCATTTCTTATTACATTTTTAACTGTAATTTTCAGTCTGGACAGCAAAAACATGATTTCAGATGTCTACCCCTCACTCAAGTATCCATCCAGAAAATACCAGGCAAAATGTTCACTAGCAGGGCATGACATTTACTTATGTTTATTAGGGTGAAATGTCTCTGTTTGCCAATGAGGATGAATCTTTAAGAGGCACGTTTAGCCTGAAACCTCCTTTTAAAATAAGAAGATTAAACTATGAAAATTAATTCTGTAAAACTTTAATTTCTGTGAAAAAACCCAAAACCAAAGTAACGTTAGTTAGGTGAATTCATAAGTGACAACATAAATGTTTTGAACTTAATAAAAACATAGGAATGTACCAGTTATATTAAGCAGAGCCCCTGCCGTGCAATGCTTATGACCTCACATATTACATTACTCATGACATGTTCAAATGATATAACTGATGACATCATCCGTAGGAGTGTGTTAGTTTGTTTTATAGTTTACATAGTGGCAGGTAGCTACCATATTTCTTTTTGCCTAATTGTGTACAGTCTGCGTCCAGCTAATGGGAGTAAGTGTTTACAAAATGCATCTGATTCTATTGCAGGACCCGGAAGCGAGGATTAGGCTTTCCCTTTCTTCGCTTTTAATCACAGCAGCCTTTATCAAAGAACAAAACATTGGAACAAACTACATTTCCCATGGTACATTGGGGAAATCAAAGAGAAAGGGAAAGCCTAATCCTCGCCTCCAATTCTTTAATAGAATTGAAACTTTACTTTACGATAGCTACGAAACTTTTCATTCTAATGCATCTTAGGTGTGTAGAGGTTTTGAACATGTTATAAATCTTTGTATTTAAGAGTAACTTTGTGTGTAGATAACAGTTGATGAATTGTGTCCAGTATGTTCCAGACAAGATTTTTGGTTCAGTGGGAAACGTTTTCAACAGGGAAAGCTTCTATGTAGTAGTTGCTAAGTATTGTAAGCAGCCTTGAGTTATTAGACAGAATTGTCTCAGAGTGACAATTTCTACATAAGATAGAAGACTGTGAGCACCAGACACTAACCTATGCACATGAAAAGAAATGAATTTGTACTTGTAAAGCGCACTTATACCCCATGGGGTTTGTTGGCACTAAACTCATACCGCTGTGGAACCCTTCCTAGCTTTTCCCTGTGAAATGCCCACTCCTGGGCACCCCCAAGGTAAAGCCAGGCATCCCAGCACTGTTGGGGCCGTTGTGGAGATTAAGCAAGCTATTGCCCAGAGTTGCAGAGTGGGACCCATGATTAGTATAGGCACAGAGGCAAGAATTATCAGGTCCGAGGCGGGAACTGAACCCTGGTCCCGGGCCAGACCTCTGCATCAGGGTCTGCCGCTCTAACCATTGAGCCACACTTCTCCACATGTGCTTCTTTTGTTTCAGAAGATGGGTTATCTGTAAAGTTTTTACCATGGTATGAGGTCTGCAGTTAGTATGATCTTTAGCACATTCAGGTCTTGGTTATTTTAAGCCAATAGTGTCTTTTTTGACATGCTGCATAGAGAGTACACTATTCTTAGTAGATAACTTTTAATTCGCTGTGGTGTATTTCTCATGAGTTTCACGGTCTTTAAACAGTGTGGTACACAGTAAACTCTCTCCATAGAGTAAACACTGTTTACAGTACCCACTTTTCTACTCACATCAACATCATTTCTCAATGTAGGTATGGTGACTGTGAGGGGTTTGATACATATAAAAGATGTCCATAGTGACGGAGGGAGATAATTTTACTGCATAGTTACCCAAGCACACTCTTATCACTTAGCTAGCATGAACCCCTGTGTAGGCCCTACTGTTGTCCTACTATAGGTCTCAGTTACGTTGGCCTGAGCACTGCCATTTTCTATCAGCTTAAGCAGAAGCAGAAAACAGGTCTGACCCGTGCTTCACCCAGCTCCACTTGTCTGCGTGGCTTCGCACTCCTTCATTAGGCCCCCACCCTACTGCATGCTAGGTTCACGAACGATAAGGATCAAGTTCCTCTTTAATCTTGCAACACACCCCAGGCCCCCACCTACCAGCTGTGAACGGGGAAAGAGGAAGTTCCCACCACAGCTAAAGCTAGTCCGATAAATGAGGATAAATGTGGCAAATCAGTATCACAGACTGGCACATAAACGCATGAATAGAATCCGTCAAAGTAATAATAACACATTTGTGTTGTGTATGATATATTAATGACAAACCTCCAGTCAAAATGCCAGGAACTCAGTCTAGACTGGCGTACGTGCCACACAATTACGAGAAAGGGGCCACATTTACACTTATGATGGGAAAGGTACCGGGAAGGGGCGTGAGTGACCCTTAAGGGTATGTGGTACGAGGTGGCGCGAGATGACGTGACCCCTGAACAATATAAAAAGGAGGTCCGCGAGAATATCGTTGAACTACTCCGCGTCTGCACTTGAGTGTCAGACAGGAGTTTTTCCCAGGGGTTTCTCGCGATAGCCCTTGTTTCATGTACTTAGACTCTAGACTCTGCTGCTCTATTGTATATTCTGCTGTATGAAGTGCTTTTTGGGTTTCGCCTGCCGAAGGCAGCGCTCTGCGCAGCTTTTCGGCGCAGGTGAAATCCTTTGTTAACAATAAGGACTTCGGGAACGTCCCCCGGCTCTCATTGGCTAGCTCCATAAATGGAGGCTAGCCATTGGGTGCCGGATCTGTCCGTCAAGGCCGGACCAGATTCGGGGGCGTTCCCGAGATTTTTTCCCTGGGCGGAGTTTCGTTTTTTCCCGTTCCCTCCCCTTTCACTGCAAGTGATTTCAGATGCGCTGTCCATTCCCGCCCCCCTCCGTGTGCCTCCCCGCCCCCGCCCCCCCCTCGCTGTCCTGTGCACGTTTCCCGCCTCCCTCCCGCCGTTCGTGTCCTCTCCCGCCCCCCCTGTCCTCTCCCGCCCCCCTCTCGCCGTTCGTGTCCTCTCCCGCCCCCCTCCGCGCCCACAAATCCTCAAAATCCGGAAGCTTGTGTCCGATATTTTCTCTCCTTGCAGTGAAGGTAAGCCCGTGTTTGTTTCCCTCCGTGCCTTCTTCCCCCTGTCTGTTTCCCGCCCCCCTCCCGCTCTCCGTGTATTTTGTTTGTTTCCCTCCGTGCCTTCTTCCCCCTGTCTGTTTCCCGCCCCCCTCCCGCTCTCCGTGTATTTTGTTTGTTTCCCTCCGTGCCTTCTTCCCCCTGTCTGTTTCCCGCCCCCCCTCCCGCTCTCCGTGTATTTTCAGCAGTTACTTTGCAAAGAACAATTTCCGCTGCTCGCGCCTCAGAGTAGCATTGGAGCAGGAAAACTGTAGCGGAGGGAGGGGAGAACACGTGCAGTGATTTGGTGTAGGACAAAACACACTTGTTGGGTATGAGAGAAGTACCTCTGCCCTAACGGTTCATAGACTGACGTCATGACTGCGGCCAATAAAGTTAACCCGAATTGTGGCTGGCTTGGCACCAGGCTTGGGTGTGGCCCCTACACCTCCATGTGCAATACAATAAACATCAAGTTATGTTTCTAGATCTGTTCGTGTATCTCTGTTTTGATCTGTCTGTGTCTGTCTGACGACCTGCCCCCTCTGTCTTTCTGTCGCTCTATCGATGCCTGTCTGGTCACCAGAGCTCCACCCTAGTGAACTGTGATATGCGGTGGTGAAACACACACGTGCACCTCGTGACATGGGGGGTTTAAAGGGTCTGTTTCCATAGATGGCCACTGAAGCAGGGGTCACCTGTCCGAGCCGTTTAAAGCTCGGATACCCAGGGAGCTCCTGGGCGCAGGTAATCCTCGAATGCCATCCCTGTATCCATTACAGAGGCGGTGCTCCGAGCCAGGGGTGTGCACGGCATCGGGGTACACGTCACCCTTCAGCCTCTTAAATGCGCGTTATCAAAGGGCTCTCGTTGCAATGGATACGGCGCTCCTGAGACCCGCTACTGTTTCCACTGATTAGTCTGCGGGTCTTTGGGGGGGGGGTCTCCGTGGCCTGCTTTCCTTCCAAGCACCTGCGGATGCCAGCGCACCTCATCCCTGCGGTTTAATATAAGCATGCATAAAATAGCCGCCTTCACCTGAGCCGCGCCTAATCTCAGCTCCCAAAAGCGGTTTAAAGCGCTCTAGTTTCACCTAATCCCGAAACCCAAACCAGAATCCACGAGGAAGCGGGGGCTGTGGCGGAGCGGGCAAATAAAGGCTCCCCCAGACTGAATTATTAAAAGGGGTGGGGGTCACCGGGGAGGGGTCGGTCTTCGGATCTGAAGCCTAAAACCTGCTGGGGCGGAGTATTCTGGGGCGGGGCTGGGGGTGCTTAAGAAGGTGGTGGGCTTTACTTAGGGCTGCTTGACTCGCACTCAAGCCATGAATGAAATTTGTCACTCGTCCAAGGGGTACACACAAAACCCGGCCTGGAGTCGGGCCGCCCTTCTGTAGGTGGCTTTCCTGACAGGGCCAGCTGTAGAAGCAGAGTGCCCTTACCTCAATGTTAATGTGGTTTAAGATTGCTTACATAGCGCACATACGCTTCAAAGGGCGTCTTGGCGCTAAGAGTTCGGAACCCTAACACTTAAAGGCGAAGGCCGCAAAAATTCTCAAAAGCATTTGCGCAACAGGCCCATTTGCAGTTCGCTCCTAAATAACAGAAAGTCAGACATTGACCTCAAAGAGGTGGGCGGAGGATTCTAATGTCTGAGATACAAAGGCAGTGAACATTCACCCCTCTTGTTGGTGCAATAAACCTCGGCCCCTGAGCCGCGCAGAAGCGTGGACCGCAGAGCACTAGAGGGCGGGGTGTTACTGTCCGAGGACTCCACGAGGCGCCCCATAAATTCACCTGAGTCTTATGCACGTGGGTTTGAACCCCATCCTCGCCTCGGCCACCAGCCTCTGGAGAACACTGACTCCTGGGGACTTCCAGTCACCCACACACATCTCTGCTGCGGCACGAGGAAGCAGCCCGGGAATGCCTTGCAAGTTTGGGTTCACGCACTTTTTCCCAACTCATTTCCATCCTGGAAGTTGCTGCAGATTTACTCCTGCCAAGGAATGGAGTAAATCTATTTTCAGGCCGGGAACTGGCAGAGAAAGTACTAAAAAATGGTGATGGAGACCACAAGGGGTTACTTTAATAACAAGGAATCATTGTATTAGGTTTGCCCAAATTGTATTGATATGAATTTATATAAAAAAAAGTTTTCAGACGTATAAAAAAAATTGCTTAAACATTATTTTGTATATTCAAGAAAATAAAAAAGATATATATATAATTTTTGAATGATCAGTCTGCCTGATTGTTGCATGGTGTACCAGCCTTTAGTATGAGCCCAATGGAGGCCATTTAGTTAAGAAATATAGGTCAGATAAGAGTGTCTCTTTTTGATAATTGCTATTTCCCCCCTTTACTCTTGGACCTTATATTTAACTCAGGGGGTACCTTTTCCTCATATAGACTACAAGGGGTTACTCCATGGGGAAAAATGTTTCCTTCTCTTCATAATGAGAGTAAGTTCCGTTGCGCTCCAGCACAGGTGTTTCGCACACAGGACTGTACACTTTGGCAAGTTATGCACGTGAAAGCCGTCCAGGTGCAAGTGAGTAGGAATACACAACCTCTTCCAAGAACAAGATAAAAACACACTCCTGCTGCCGGTTTTCAAAACTCTTCTCAGAAACCTTTGCCAAGTTTCCAAATTCCTGGCAGTACTCACTGAAACCACAGCATCATCATGCACCTTGCATTCACATCCATCAAGCTGAGCTACAGTGGTTTTTCGTACACTGCGACTCCTTCTCACAAAATGTCCCTGACGACTGCACTTAAAACAGGCCTGAGATTAGGCAGGCCAAGGCTTAGCAGAAGCTGCACGAGCCTTGTTACCACGTCTGAAACATGTGTGAATCACAATGTCCTACTTCACTTCACAGGGACGTTCAGATTTGCTCCAATGTCCATTTTTTACATCCTTGCGCTCTTCCTCGCTTTCTTCTTTTCCACAAAGCACATTCCCTTCGTTCTCAGGAGATAATTCCCCAGGAGTCGATAGTTCCTTAAAATGGGCATCCAACTTTTCGATAGCCCTAGAAAGACTTACTCCATACTCAAGATCTGCGTCTACAGCTGACAGCAATCTTTCTGTTGCTGGTTCTTTCAATTCATTGATCCCATGTGGTTTCATCTTTAAACTCACAATAATTGCAAGTAAAAGCTGGTCTCCTTCAGGCAGATGTAAAGTCAGCTATAGATTCTCTCTGTTCTTGACTTCTTTGTAAGAACTTGTGTCTTATTCAGCAAAACCCCCCTTATCCAAACATTTGATGACCGCGGCCCACTCATTCCATTACTTCCATAGGTACTACCTTTCCTGAAACCCCATCTTGAAGTACTTAAAAATTGACTTCCAACAAAGGCAAGGTTTTTAACATTGATCTTCCTTCAGGACCTAAATTATGTTTCCGCCCGGTGAGATCTCTGAATGAGCGGCCTCAGTTCCGAGTCGGACCGTGACAAGCAGCGCCAGGCAGGAGCTGTCATCAATGGGCGAAGAGTTCCGGGGCGGTAGGGGTGCGGTGCCTGCAGACCCCCACAACTGGCAGGGGCAGCACAGCCGGGCCCGGCACAGCCCGCAGGTACACACGCGGAGCCCCCGGTCATGCTCGGCCAGGAAGCTGCAGCAACGCTGCAGATGTGCACTGCCATAAAAAAGTTCAGCACTGACTTCCTGAGCAGGACATCACCACAAGCCCTCTACCCCGTTAAAAAGACACACGTGCACTCCAGTGGAGAGCGCTACTTACTGCTGCGAGTGCGCTGCCGTCGCCGCGGGAGGGAGTCCAGGCATGCACAGTCCTCCTCCTGGGTGCAAGGTGCTCGTCCCACTGGATGCCGATTTTGCAGAAAAGCTTCACCAGGGACCCGATTCCAAAAGGGGAAAAAAACAACAGGAAAAAAACTTGCGTGTGCGCCAGAGAGTGAGGAAGCAGCTCTGCCTGTCGGTGCTGCTGGCTGTGATCAGTGACTGAGCTGCTGCACTAGTCTCAGGAGACTCCTGGCAGCTCACACGGAGGGGCACACTCCACACTGCATCTATTATCGAGCAGCTCGGGAAATGGAGTCCAGGCCAAGGGGCGCTCGCAGCTGCAGCTGGAATCAAGTGCCTAGCACTCCAGCCGCCCGCTTACACACACATGGGCTTCTTAGTCTAAGAAGAAACATCCATCCCTCCCATCCCCTCCCCCACCGTCAGACTCGAGGCTTCAAGCTCTAACTTGTGCATTTGAAACAGTGACCACAGCGCCATGAAACCGCCCAACTCTGGAAGGACAGATCTGAATATGGAACCAGAGGCAGTTCATGTTATGTGTATGTCTCTGGGTGGGTGTGTGTGGCTCTGGGTGGGTGTGTGTGGGGCTCTGGGTGTGTGTGTGTGGGGCACCGGATGTGTGTGTGTGTGGCTCTGGGTGGGTGTGTGTGTGGCTCTGGGTGGGTGTGTGTGTGGCTCTGGGTGTGTGTGTGGCTCTGGGTGTGTGTGTGGCTCTGGGTGTGTGTGTGGCTCTGGGTGTGTGTGTGGCTCTGTGTGTGTGTGTGTGTGGCTCTGGGTGTGTGTGTGGCTGTGTGTGTGTGTGTGTAGCTCTAGGAGTGTGTGTGTGTGTGGCTCTGGGTGGGTGTGTGTGTGTGGCTCTGGGTGTGTGTGTGGCTCTGGGGGTGTGTGTGTGTGTCTGTGGCTCTGGGTGTGTGTGTGTGTGTGTGTGGCTCTGGGTGTGTGTGTGTGTGGCGCTCTGGGTGTGTGTGTGTGGCTCTGGGTGTGTGTGTGTGGTAGTAATTGCTGTCTGCTGAGCTCGTCCGTAGGGTACAATAGGTCTCACATTTGCGAAAGATTAAGCTAATGACAATGTAAATGCAAATGACATTTATTTATCTGTATTCAAAACCAAATCATAAATACAAATTTTAACATTTACAATGCCAATAGCTCTAACTTTTCCAAAGGCGAAACCATTGCATTGTAAATGCTTGTTCCTTATTGCGTTCAAAGTTATATTTCACCATTTGAAATGTTATGTTTTCTCTGACCTTGTTTTATCTTCACTGCATTTAAGGTGTTTAACCTGTACTAGCAGGATATAACTTGTATACAGTGGTGAGTGTACCCAATAATATGTGCTTAACCTTTTCTATGCAATCTGCCTCAAAGCTCACAAGTGTACTTAAAGCATATTCTCTATCTCATAGCAACTGTATTTTGTAAATCCAAACTGGTCCAAGCGACTTTCAAGAGAATGCTAGGAGCAGGACCAAGTACTATGTGATTTATTGTGATATCATTGAATATTTCTAGAAGCTGTGTCTTCTAATAAAACTTGTACAACTCTCAGGAACAGTCTCAGAGGCTCATATATTTGTTTTTCCCTATTTTTAGAGCAAGCGTTCCAGGAGCACCGGTTACAAATTAAGCTGTCCCATTAGGTCCCCGGCTCTCTTTCTCTCCAACTCCCCGGTGCAGGCTCTGAGCCCTGCGAGGCCCCCCACCTCCCTGACCCCTAATTAATCCTCCCTCCGACATCTTGGTGACCCCGACGCGATGGTTAAAGTCAACTGAACAGGATGCATCTGGATTGAAGGGAGGAAGTACGAGGCTGCTAAGCAGTTGGCACTCCTCCTCTCCGACCGAGCCATTGGGAGGAACACAGCGCATGGGTAAGCATCATATCGATTGACTGCCCGTCGCTGCTAGTGTTCTCTCTCTCTTGGGTGCAGAGGAAAGGTGTGTAGTATTGTGACGCAGCAGTACTCCTGCCTGTATATCCATGCTCCCTGTCTATTGACTTTGCCATTTGATCTTGCGCAGAAGGAGGGATTGTGTGCTATGTGGAAACTGAGACTGAGCCTGACAGTTAGGTATTACCATGATGTATGTGTTTCTCTTACTGTAATTAGCCCAATGTTATTGCTGCGCCTCGTGTAGTTACAAAGAAGGATTGCATCTGTCATCTTGTAACGCTTATTTTTACATTTAGCTTTTTTATTCAGCATTTATTTAGCGGTTAAAGGTTCCTCTGTACATATAGGGTTACAGGGAAGGGAAAGGTTGGGGTAGTCGCCTTTCCAACATTTATTTTAAAGGTTCCCCTGTGAATATAGCACCACAGGGAAGGGAAAGGTTGGGGTAGTCGCCTTTCCAACATTTATTGTATGGGTTCCCCTGTGAATATAGCACCACAGGGAAGGGAAAGGTTGGGGTAGTCGCCTTTCCAGCATTTATTTTAAAGGTTCCCCTGTGAATATAGCACCACAGGGAAGGGAAAGGTTGGGGTAGTCGCCTTTCCAGCATTTATTTTAAAGGTTCCCCTGTGAATATAGCACCACAGGGAAGGGAAAGGTTGGGGTAGTCGCCTTTCCAGCATTTATGTTAAAGGTTCCCCTGTGAATATAGCACCACAGGGAAGGGAAAGGTTGGGGTAGTCGCCTTTCCAGCATTTATTTTAAAGGTTCCTCTGTAAATATAGCACCACAGGGAAGGGAAAGGTTGAGGTAGTCGCCTTTCCAACATTTATCATGTCAGTGTGCCTTTCTGTATAAGGAAAGGGAGGGCCTCCATTTCATTACTAATGGAGAAGAAGCTAATCTGAAGATCCGCGTAGCTAACGGTATTTTCAGACACCGCATGTCCCTGCTGTGTGACCAGGGAAATTCCTGCTGTGTGATCAGGAACATTTATCATTTTAGCCATTGTATTTTCGCCAGTTAAAAGTACCCTCTGTGTTTTTCTCTTTTTTGTGTGCGCTGTTGTACATTGCTCTTTCTTTTTGAAACACAGGTACTAAGGCTGCTAATTATTAGGTACTTTTTAAAGATTGTATGTTATTGCTTAGTGTCTGAGTATAGAGTCTTTTATCAGGTTCAAAGGAGTAATTTGTTTTTTTATTATTGTCTTTTCCTTTTTTGTTAATCCTTTGTTTGATTATAAATGTAGGTTGATTGTAAATATATTTCATTTCTCACTCTTATGTTGACTGGCCCCATACCAATCCTATTATTTTTGGGTACGGGCCCGCTAAATACTGCTGCAAATATTATGTGTACATCAATTGAAGACTGGGTTGTTAGTGAGATTCAATAACTAGGGAGATTGTAAATGCATTTTTTATGTATCCCCATGTGTTGATCTGTCACTGATAAACTAAGAGTTTCTGCAAAAATACAGCACATTGAGCACCACAATTGTCGTAGATATATTGTTTTTTTAGTGCTGCTACTCTCCTGAGTGCACATTTGGCATTCAGGATCACCCCCTCCCTCCACGAGCACTGCAGGCTCCACGAGGGAGGACACAGAGAAGTACTCTGCGCTCTCTGGATGACTGAGTGTCATTTAGTATAGCATAAAATGTTTCTTTTTTAACTACATACCACACAAATGAACAGGATACATGACTATAGGACATACAAAACTACACACGCCATACACGTGCAGATTTTCATGACATTACCGGGACTAGAGGTACCTGCTATTGTGACATCATTGTGGCCTCGCAACCCTTTGCCCAGCAAGGTCCTTGAGGCTTGTTTTGGTAACCATCCTACTGCCCTGCAATTCCCTGACAATTCCCCAGAAGGTATTTACAACGGCCCAGAAAAGGAAGAAATTAGAGAGGCATTTTATTCCGTCATTATAGAAGCATTAGGTGATGAGCTTGTGGTAAACTGCCCCCCTCCCGGAAACAACTGACAGAAGGTGAGCCAGATGTCCGGTACATATATGTACATATATGCACATATAACCAAAGAAAGTACAGATGAGCTATAACGGACAACAACCAGTTGAGGTAGTTCTGCACATATAAGACAATAAAATTGTATCAGTGCAGAACGTTAGCACACAAACTCATAGGAAATTCAACAGGAGCCAAATTTCCTTAATATCTAGAGCGTGGGACTTATTGGGAATCCCACTCACACAGGGTACTGAGATAAGGGCATCTACATTGCATATAGTGAGACTGTGCCTCCCAGTGCCAACGTATACATCCCTCACTGATAACACACAACTCACACTTCAGTCAGTAGGTAGTGTAATTAATAGCGAAAGCCCTGATATCGCCAACCAGTGTTCACTCACACCGCCTCCTCCAAGCACCAATTGCCCAGAGGGGCAGGGAGATTCACAGGATACCCTCACTCCACTGGTTTGTGAGCATCACGCCCACAAATTGCATGACCAGCTGCAGCAGCAGCCATCACCAAGTCTCACAGAACGTTTACAAAGACACCCTTCTCCAACGCATTATCCGGAAATGTGGGCATATTTACAAAGCCGCATGTTAAAGGAGATTAGTATTGCCACATTCACTGCCACAGATTGCCCACCTCAAAGACAACTCTAGGAGATGAGCAGACAGCCCACACAAGATCCAAGACTACAGATCACGGTACACATAGTGAACGGCTGTATTGTTGCCCTTTCTGAAGATACAGCACCATCCCCTGAGTCTGTCTCACCCCTGACATGTACAGTCATTTTGACACTAATCTCAGCCCTAGGAATTGACATAACATCCTTGCAGCCAGTATCCAGGACAGAGTATCAGGACTGACCTAGAACACTTATCTGATGCCCAGCCAGCCATAGGCCATGACGATGCCTCAGCCCCAGACATCTCAGATAATTCACAAGACAGTAGACCAGAGAATACATTAGGCCAGCTATCCCTAAGCTCCCAAAGCCCAGTACTGCAGGGAGCAGCATCAGGAATGCCAGGTCAAATTGACACGCTATTGACAATAAAGATGAGATGTGTCCAACTCTGAAGCCCCCAGCAGGAAGAAAACAAAGAGAGCAATGAGGCCTCTGGAGGTTCACAGCACAGCTCTCACATGCCACTCCCCAGACTTGACCGCCCAGCACCCACATCCCTCACAGAGGACCATAATCCCCCAAGAACTAGAACAAGACATTATGGCCCATTCCGATCCCCTAGCCATCAGCATTATGATATACAGACATACTGGAATGAGTGGCAGCCCCTTAACACTGGTCCCAAGCGAAAGGAAGATGACCTGCTACAGTTAAATGAAGTAAAAAGAGACAGTGAACAGTATCCCTCTGAGGTAGCAAATTAGGGAGACATTAGCAGGTGGAGGGCAAAAAGTGACCTATGCCAAAGAATGGATAGAGAAGCAGGGGACATGTCACACAAACAGTAATCAAGAAGCCCTACAGGTAATACAGCAACACTCCAGCAACTGTCATTATACCTAGCCAGTATAGGGGATAGCATGACTGAGCTGATGGGTGACTTGGGCCAATCTAGTAAAAAAAAACAACAAGCACCAAATGAATTAGCTAGTGGTGCGAAGGAGGTAGGGCCACACAGTGGTGGGGTCCCAACTATCATGCCACAGCAAGGGCCATGGGTAGACTTACAACAGGAAGCACAAACTGTAGCCACACCACAGAGTAATACAGCAGCTTCCCTCACCGCCAACTTAGGTGTGCCCCAAGCTTCACCATCAGACGCTAATTACAACACCCAGACATCACCTCCAGTGGTTATACCACGTAGGCTAGAGAGACCACAGCTAGAGCAAGACAATTTGGATCTGCCAAAAATGTTCGAAC
This sequence comes from Lissotriton helveticus, assembly GCF_964261635.1. Classification (NCBI taxonomy): domain Eukaryota; kingdom Metazoa; phylum Chordata; class Amphibia; order Caudata; family Salamandridae; genus Lissotriton; species Lissotriton helveticus. The sequence goes on along the minus strand of NC_136063.1, from coordinate 2,137,166,483 downwards.
AGGCAGAAAAGAGGAGAAGGCAGAGAAGAAGAGAGATAGCAGTGTTAGGTAACGAAGGGCCACCTGAGAACATCCCACAGGAATATGATGTATCAGGTACTTGCTTACAGCAAGATCTAGAGAACTGAACAACATTGCCCTTTACAGGCCAAGACAACCATTGACCAGTGGTCTGACGCCAAATGAGATAGTAACACTTGGAGAAGGGAGTGACCTTTATGTCAATCCATTCTCAGATAACTTGGCAGACTGGACAAAGGCTAATGGATCTCAAAAGAATGTCTGGCCCCGAGAAGGATCTTTTGAGCCAGAGCAAATGGCCACTGCTGAAGAATGTATCTTGCAGGAAGCAGGAGATGATGATTGGAACTATACCTACATGCGCCAAGGCCTAAGGGTCTGGCAGAAATACGCACGCAGGTATGGCAACACAAGACCCACAGGGGTAACACACCAGCTGCCCCTGCCGTCCGAAGAGGTCAATGACCCCCCTATCTCAGTCACTTGGTCCCTAACGGACAAAGAGAATATGAAGAAAGAACTCCCACCCCTCACATAGGGTGCGGGAAAGTGGATACAAGCCTTTGAAAATGACACTACAGGTGTGTCATTGGCTATTTGGGATATGAAAAGCCTGCTCACATCCCTGATTGGAAAGGATGCAGAGGATATGTTTTCACGCATCGACACCAGGCTTTCCACCACTAATTCAAAATTAGATGGTGATCCTTTCAATAAAATAAGATCAGCGCTATGGAACGAACTGCGCCGGAAGTTTCCCGATGTCTCAGACATTGGATCTCTAATGTCACAAACAAGGCAATTAGCTATTGAGAATACAGCTGCTAAATTAGAACAGCAAAAATTAAAGAAAAGAGAGACTCTTGATGCAGTTATGATAGCTATACCAGTGAGTCAAGTGACTAATGTCACTAATTTTTCACAAGGTGCCTTGAATGTACTAGGAGATAGCGCACAGGTAACAAAAGATCACATACAACAACAGCTACCTCAGCAACACATGCCTGAGTACGAAATGGTGTCCCATACTCAAGCTCCTATATCACAGGGAGCTACAGTACTGCCCCCATCAATTCGGTTTCACAGGGCACCACCCAGCAGTACCAGGATGGAGGTTATTCAAGTTAGGACAGCCCACAGATAACTCTAGTGTGTCCCGTGTTGTCATGTCTCACAAACATTAGAGAGGACCCAGTTGTGAATGTCATGATTAACAACAACACGTATAATTTTTTGATTGACACAGGTGCCACATTCTCCTGTATCAAGGAGGGGGCACTGCCCATTTCCAACCAGAGCGCAGACACACTAGATTTCTCTGGGGCGATATTAACCCCTTAATTGCTGCCGTCGGCCAACGGTCGTCACGGCCACTACCTCCCCAGTGCTGCGCACGACCGTTGGACGTCCATTCAGCACTAGTTCCAATGGACAGCGCAGCACTGGGGAGGTTTATTTACAAGCTCTAAAGGGGTTAAGGGTCCCTTTCACAGAGCCAGTACCAATAGAAATAGGAGGTAAACGTATTCAACAGCGTCTACTTTACACATCACAGTCCCCAGTAAACCTCTTGGGACGTGATCTCATGGCCAAATTAAAAATGAGAATATATTTCAGTGAGAACGATACAATGACTTTCTCTATTCCTGAAACACCACTGACCAGAATGATGTCTGTCAAACAAAAATTCCTCAAGTTATGTCGTATTGTTTGATCGTGAGCCTGAAGACTGCCCTCTTCAGTGTCCCATTGCACGCTAACGACGAGTATACTTTCAGTTTCAAAAGAATATGAATGTCTCTATGTAGATGATCAATTATAATTCACATTGTAAACTTCACCAAATATTGCAAGACTGAGCGACAGAATAGAATAATTTACTCCTACCTACCAAAAATTCAGCAGCAGCTGACACAGGCACAAGCCAGAAATAAAAAGATGGAATGGAATGCACACTAGTTGCATCACATTTCTTTTCAGATAAATATAGGTCCAATACTAGAATATACCGCGTTTACAGAACATGTATGACACATAATTAACATGGGTTGGGTTCGTGAGAGCCTTGACTCGATAAATCACAAGATCATGTGCTGCTAGGTCTATTGAGCATTTCATCCTTCTAAGGTGGCTACATGGAATACAATAGAGATCTGCTGTTTATCATCAATATACCATTCTGAGTGAACATGTGCACTACAAATAAGCCGTCTTTACTTTATAGTACAATACGTATATTTTGCATATTGCAAGTAGAGACAACACATGTTTTCAGATATTAAAAAGTACTGAAAAGCTAATTGAGGGGTTTTATTTTTATTTTCGGGCCACGTTCATAAGTAGCATTTCTGGCCAACTGCATATTCTTGGTGTAGAGCCAAACAGGAAACAGGCTTCCTGTAGTGGGCAGCGAACAATGAGATTGATGAGAAAGGAAACTGTATGTGCATAGATACGTTGGTCTGTGGAAATGAGCAAGAGAAATGAGTGGCCTAGGACCACACAGTTTGGTAAAACAATTAGTAAGGAATATGTATGTACAGATGGATAAGAGGAGATGAGGAATACGTTTTCGGATATGCACCGCTGTGTACAGCTATTGCTTCACACATGCCCGGTGCTAGGAAAACGCAAATGAATGCAGATATAAAGTAGATTTCAATGTTAAAGGACGTATGCAGGGAGTAAGCAATGCTCAGTATTACAATATTGTCAGACTAGAATGGGCGGACTTTAGAGGTGGTTGTATATCTGACTTGTACTTCGTTGATGGTTCTTCTGCCATTAGTGAAGAAAAAGGGATGAGATGTACAGGAGCTGCAGTAGTAAGAGCACTACAGAATGACTACTAAGACTCTGTAGACATTATACAGCAGAAAGCATTGCCATCACATTACTCAGCACAAGCAGCAGCCAGAAGGCCCAGACATGCACCATCTTTATCCCCAGCACGAAATGACTGTGCCCCCCCCCCCCATTCTGCTTGCCCAAAATGCACCCTCAACAGTGCAAGAAGATCCATCATGCCCATACACTATTGATAATAGAAAAAAGAGTTATGGAAGTAGAGGGGAGTACAACTGGATGTTTCAGATTTTATTTACAGACGGACAATGAGAGGGAAGCCTGTCATGCCACAAGCCCTTCTGCAGATGGCACTCACTCAGTTACACCTTCCTACACACGTCTCTCGTGATATCATGTCCACCACTTTGCAGACAGAGTGGTCCATCCCCAAAGCATATGAGCATATACAACACATAGTTCATCAATGCCTCATTTGTCAACAGTATTCAACTAATCCAACTGTAAAAAAAGAGTAGCCTCAACAATACCAAGGCCCAAGGGTCCTTTTTGGAGAGCTCCACATTAAACTATGTAGACACGATTGACAGATGTCAATAATACAGACACATCATGGTAGTGGTGTGCCCCCTTTTTACGGTGGTAGCCGGACCATGTGTCCATTGTGACGCAAAGGCCGCAGCTACCTTCCTGCTTTGTGAGGTCATATGTCACTGAGGATTACTGGATGCCATTCGCAGTGACTCGCAGTGACAGTGGCAGCCGTTTTTCAAGCGCCATTTTTCTTTACACAAGTGCGACATTGTTAGGAGTAAAACATGAGTTGACTTCAGCCCATCACCCGCGAAGAAATGGTATTTGTGAGCGCCTCAACGGCCTGCTCATAGCCAGGATAAGCAAAATAAGTGCCCCAATTGGGAAAAATTGGTTCTATGACCTTCCCATTGTTCTTTTCACACTCAGAAATACTCCCAGTTCTGATCATCACCTCACATCTCACCAGTTCGCCACTGACAGATCAATGATTGTGGTTGTTCTCTCCACCAGACCTCAAGTAGACACTGAAAGGTCTTCTGAGATTATAAAAGCTGAATTGTTTGTTTATTTCATGTGCACTAATGCGTGCTCCAAAGTTCTTTTCCATTCAGATATCAAAGACAAAGAAAAAGCGTCCTATTTCTTTTTTTTTTTTTTTTTTTTTTATAAAGTTTTTTTATTTTCCTTTATCAAAGAGGCACATTTTAAATTACACAATTACCTTTACACAATTTACAGTAAATTGCCTATTTTCACATTTTTCATAACACCTTATACCTACTTTAAATTTAATACATCTGAACCATAAATCAATCGGTCTCATACCATTAATAAAAAAAAAAAAAAAAAAAAAAAATCATTATTAAGGAGCCATTAATTGACATGCCCCCCAGACTTTTCTCCACCTGTCCCCTAATCAGCTTCTTTGCTTCTCTTTCCATTTGCTTAAAGGCTCCCAGATTCTCCTCCCCAAGCATCTTCCTCTCCTTCCTTTCCAAGCATATATATTTTCTTCTATCTTATGGGCATACAGCGTAGTCGCCAACCAGTCTTGAAATTTAGGGGGGTTTTTATCTAACCAAGCCCGGGCTATTGTCAGTCTATACACTGCCATTATTACAAACAAAAATTCTGCAAATTGTACTTGATCCTGTTCAGCTACTCCTAACATAATCCAGGAAGGTGTAAGGCGAATTGCAATCCCCAAAGATCTTTCTAAGAATCCCTCTATCTCCATGATCAATGAGTGTAGCTGTGGGCATGTTGCAAAGATGTGAATGCTATCAGCTTCCAACTCATTGCATCGGGGGCAATTTATGCCTGTATTCCCGCCCCATTTTGCTATTTTCTCGGGCGTATAATAGAGAAAGTATAGTGTTTTGTAATGCTGGGACTGCAGGGGGGCAGCACTTAAGATTGTGCAGCCTAAGTTTAAGGATTCAATAAATAGGTTACGATCAACCCCCATTTTGTCTGCCCACTTCGTACTATATTTCTCTAGATCGTCCTGCTTTCCTTTCACCAAGGCTGCGTAAAAAGACCTGATTGTGCAGTCCCTTGACATCGTAATTTTCTCCATTATTTCTATCTTGTTAAATCCTACTGGCCCTCCAGATTTATTCTTTAAGTAGCTTCTGATCTGTAAATACTTGAAGAAACCCCTATTGCCTATACCATATGCCTCTCTCAGATCTGCGAATTGCTTGAACCCTTCCTGGTCAAATAAGTCCCCTATTTGCGTAATACCACTCGCTGCCCAATCTAGCATGGTTTGATCAGCAAAAATTTCCCCCGGGAGCGATCTATTATTAAGCAACAAGACATATCTATTATATCTACCCAATTTGACTTTCTTTAAAAAAGCGTTCCATATCGTAACTGCCGCCCTAACAGTTTTAAACCTAGTTCTCTTAAAGTAGCTGTAATCTAAACATTTTAGAAAGCAATTACAGGCATTTGGCCCTAATACAACAGTATAGATCTTTGTAGACATATCTTGTATTCTTACATCATCAACATTCCCCCCAATTAGCCCTTGTATATATTGCAAGACAGTAACCATATAATATAAGCGAAAATCAGGTGCACCCCATCCCCCTTTTTCCCTAGGTAGTGTCATAAATCTATAAGCCCTCCTGGTCTTGCCGTGTGCCCAAATAAACCTGTTACAAATGGCTTCTATATTATTAAACCAGCTGGATTCGAATAGCAGGGGTATGGCCCTAAAAAAATATAAAAACTTAGGAAAAATCATCATCTTAATAATATTTGTGCATCCCACCAGTGATAAATGTAAGTTATTCATTTTTTCCAAATCCCTTTTTACAGTGGTCAACAAAGGGTCGAGATTGCTTTTAACGATGTTATCTATCTCTGCTGTAATTCGCACCCCTAGGTAAGTTGCTGCTTCTACCACTCTATCATCATTACATATTACCCACTGGTTTTTAACAATCTGGGTTTTGGTGCTATTCAGGCTATACCCTGAAAACTGTCCAAATCGCCCCGCTTCGGCTTCTATTGTTCTAATAGCTGCCATAGGTTGTGCAGTCAGAATAGCCACATCGTCGGCATACGCTAACGTTTTAAATCTGCATCCATTAAGAACTAGTGGCGGAATTTGATCATTAGCTTCTAGTTTCCGTATGTAGGGATCGAGATATAAAGCGAAGAGCAGGGGAGAGGATGGACACCCCTGCCTTGTCCCTCTATGAATTTTAATTACAGTTGATTGCCCTCTGTTAACCCTTATTTTGGCAGTCGGATTAATATACAAAGTCTGTAGGGCCTTTACAAATCCTGCCCCTATACCATTCCACCTCAGAACTTCCCATAAGTATCTCCAGGAAACCCTGTCGAATGCTTTTTCAGCATCTAAAAACAAAGCAGCCGTAGGATCTTTTAGCGTGTTTGCTGCATCAAATACCGTGACTACTTGCCTAGTGTGTTGAGTCGATCCCTTTCCTGGAATGAAACCGTGCTGTGAGGGAACTACCAGTGTTTCTATTACCCTTGATAGCCTTTTTGCCAAAATTTTGGAAAACACCTTGACATCTGCGTTCATTAGCGTAATGGGGCGGTACGAGCCCGGAACATCTATGGGTTTGCCCTTCTTAGGAATCACAATAATATCTGCACCTCCCCATGATTCTGGCACAGCCTCACCCTTTTGTGCTAATAACATCACGTTAAACATTTCTTCTAGTAGTACTGGCTGGAAAGTTCTATAAAATTCTACTGGCAACTGGTCCGGGCCAGCTGCTTTCCCAGATGGTAGATCCCCCAGGGCCTCAACCAGTTCATTCAGCTGTAGTGTATCTTCCAGGCTATTTTTGTCTTGCTCACCTATCACCGGAGGCTCTATCTCACTTAAATAAGTTCTTATATCATCCTCATTCTCCTGGCCATCCTGTGCATAGAGTTCCGTGTAGAAGTGTTTAAAGACCTCTCTAACTTGCTCAGCTTCCTTAACTATATCCCCCTGAGAGTTCTTGATTTCCTTAATATCAGCCAGTCCCTCCCTTTGCCTAGCTCGCACAGCCAGTATGTGACCTACTCGTTCACTAAGTTCATAAGCCTTTTCTTTGTTTGCCATATATTTCTCCACTGTCTTTTTCGCCATCCCATCCAGGGCTTCCGATTTAAGGGCAACTATTTTCAATAAGATCTGGTCAATGGGGGCGTGAGAAGATATAGCTGAGATAAGTGCTTCTTCTGCTTCCCTAACTAAATTAATATCTTCTTCAGCTTTTGCTTTTGATACTCTCTGTGTCTTAATGACAAAACTCAGGGTTTCCCCTCTTGCGCTAGCTTTAAAAGCGTCCCACACTATCCCTGGTGTTGATGTGCCCTTATTTATCTCCCAATATTCCTTAATCCAGTTGTTCATTCTATCCTTATAGCCCTGATCTTGTAGTAGTGTCCTATCAAATGTCCACGGACTCAGCTCTTTATTCCTCTTTTGTCCAATTAATACAGTTAATACTAATGGATTGTGGTCTGATATAATCCTCGGTTCCCTATCTACCTTTGCTCTATCCATCAGGCTTCTTGAAATTAAAAAGTAGTCCAGCCTAACCAATATTTGGTGGGGGGCTGAAAAATAGGTGCTCCCATCTAGATTAGGATGACATTTTAACCATGGATCTTCTAGCGAGTTATTCCTTACCATATCTGCTAAGGCTCTGTGGGTCCTTTTTTTCCTACCTGAGTAATTCCTACCAGGATCTAAGAAGCTACTGTCTACGTCATGTATATTCAAATCCCCACATAAAATTATGGGTTCTGGCCATTGTGCTAACTCTGTGTCTAGATATTGAAAGATCTCAGGGTCGTCTCCTGTAGATCCGTAAACCGAGACCACCGTGATAGTTTCCCCTCTGAACACTAATTCAGCTATAGCCCATCTACCCCATTGATCTTCCTTCTTTCTTTTTACCTGCGCATCGTATCTCTTACCTAGAATGGCCACCCCCCTCGTTTTAGTATTTTGACTAGTTTTCGCTAATACGTTAAAACCAAGCTGTTCTAGTAAATAAGCCTTAGTATCCTCAATGTGGGTCTCTTGAAGACATACTAAATCCGGATTCAGCGATTTCAGATAGGCGGTAGCTTTAAGCCTTTTATTTAAATCATTTAGTCCACAAATATTTATCGAAACTATCCTACAAGTCATTATAATTCGGGTTTTTCCCTCTCCCATTTCCTGTACTCGATTGCTTCGTTATTTCCTTACCTTCAATTTTTAATACAAAACTAATGTATACTTTATCCTTCAAGTCTTTCTTTTCTCTACTACGTGCATTGTACTTGAACTTGTGCTTTTGCTTGTGCCCATCACCTAAGTGACTATCTTCCCCCCCCCCCCAGCCTCCCCCCCTCCCTCCCGCTGTCTCCCTCCCCTCTGGATCCCACCCCCCCTTACCACAGGCAAATAGGTCTGTCAGACCTATATGTGGTCCCTGTAGTCTGCAGAGTCGCTACTCTCTCCCACCCCGTTTCCACGACTATCAGCTGCTCTGTACACACTTAGTTGCTGTTAGTTGCTGTTAGCTTTACGGAGTTTTTGGTGGGCTAACTGTTGGGGATTTTGACGGGGTTCTAGGTCTGTTCTCTTTTCTTCTTCTGTCTAGATCTGAAATCTCTTCGAGATACTCCCCCGCTTTTATCTCTGATGTGAACATCCTTGTATACCCCTTCTTTATCACTTTCAGCCTTGCCGGGAATAACAGATAGGCTTCCGCCCCTTGCTTTTGAAAGGGAGTTATCATCTGCCTTAGCTTCCACCTTCTTTCCACGGTGACATGGCAGAAATCAGGCCTGGCAAAGAAGGTATTTCCATCAGCAGTCTTTCTAGCATCAGGTCTAGCCTTATCAATTATCTCTTGCCTTGCTAAGAAGTTCCCTAGAAAGACCAACATAGCCCGTGGTAATGCCTTCTCTTGCCCCCCACGGCTTTTCTTTATGAACATAGGATATCTATGGGCCCTCTGTACTTCGAGTTCCCACTGCCATTTTGAATCTGGAAAAGCTTCAGTCAGTATTTTTATCACATACCCTCTAGGGTCCTGGCCCTCTCGCCCTTCCTCCAGTCCCAAAAGTCTTACGTTGTTTCGCCTTTGGCGGTTTTCGAAGTCTTCCAACTTCCATTGCAGGTCCTCCACCACCTTTTCTTGTTCTGCCTTAAAAGTTTTCCAATCTGTCACCTTATCTTCCACTCTGCTAGTCCTTTCTTCCACTTGAGTTACTCTTACTTCGACCTCTTCCTATTTTCTGCTTACTCGTCTGATAGATGCTTGCAACTTCTTTGTGTCCCTTTTCGCTCTCCTACTTTCTGCTCTGGCCTCTGAGTGCATCTGCTTCAGTGTTCCGAATAGCATTTCCAATGTCACATTTTGCGAATTCCCTGATTCCCCATTTTCACCCTCATTTTGGTCTCTTTCCTGGTATGTCTCTGATGTAGCCGAGTAGTCCCATGACAATTTCTTGTGCATACTGCTTCTAGACCCTCTTCCATCTTTTCTGCCTCCAGCTTTCTTTTTTTTTTTTTTTCTAGACGTTTGATCCCTGGAGTCTTTACTTGTGTCAGAGTCTAGTGACTGATCCGTGCTGCTTCCCACTTCCTCATTTTCTGGTCCGCTAATGTCTGTAATGTCAGAGCCCTCGTTGACTGAAAAGAACTCAGGTGAGCCCCCCCTGGCTCCTCTCTCATCTCTTCCTCCTCTGCCATTCTCATGGCCATATACGGGCTCTTGCTGGTCCCTTAGGCTCTGTGTACTTCCCCAGCTTGGATCGATATGCAGTAAAGTTTTTGTGTTTAATCCTAGTTCAACATTTTTCAATGCATCTAGCATTTGGCTATTATTGCGCTTTTCCAGCTGCTCTAGCGCGTTACCTTTTGCACCAGCGTCCTCCTCGCTCCCCTTTCCTCCCTCTGCGCTCTGCTCCGCTTGTTGCGTGCTGTTTCCCGCAGCCTTCCGCGGTTGCCCAGCAACCGGGCCCTCGACGCTTGCGTCCTCGCGGTTTGCTGTTTCTCCGTCATCCGCGTTGAGCCCGGCTGCCAGACTCGTAGATCCCGTCTCAATCTGCTTCGGTAATGGAACTTCTCTCGCTACGCTGGGCTGCTGGAGATCGGGTGCCTGCACTTGGGTCAGCGGGAGAATCTTCGTTGTAAATGATTCCGGTAAGGTAGATTGCCGCAGTTGTTCCTTTGTTGACAGTGCTTGAGCTCGTTGGCTTTTTGCTTCCGTGTCCAGGACTACCTCCCTCGCAGCTTTGCTCGCCGCGAGACGAGTCTCTGGCTTTGCTTCGACCTTCTTCTCCTGTTTGTCTGTTTTTTTAAGCAAAGAACTTTTAACAGACCGGCTAATCTGTTCCATCTGTTTCTTAACAGTAGTGGCTGGCATCTTTGGGATCGCGCCTTCTCTCACTGCTGGGCCTTTGATCGGCCCTGATAGTTTATCCTTGTCCTTGTCCATTTTGCTTTTCTGTGACATTTTGCGGGTTGGTTTAGTAACAGTTATTACTTTCCTCCAATAGTCAAGAAAGGCTGCCCCAGTGTTAGCAGAGGTTACCCAGTAGAAGCCTGCAGTAAAGCGGGACAGCAAATCAGCCAGCATCCACATCCCCGTGTCTCCGTATATATCAGTCCATTTCCATCCTAAGGTGGGAGAGAGGAGAACTAGCGACTGCCCTCTACAGCGCTACAGCGGCCATCTTGCCTCTCTCGGACGAAAAAGCGTCCTATTTCTGATGAACTAGTGCCTATCTGCTTTGGGACACACATCTTTTTAATGGAAGCAGTCCGGAAGTGGAGAGACTTCAAATTCAACGAACACTTGCAAATGGACTTTTTGAGGTTCCACCCGTCACCGTCCAAGATCTGAACATTGAACATTCATGTACCCACAGACTTTCCAAGGATAAGAGTATGAAGATCATATGGTCCATGGACTGAGATGCAGCGACAGACCCACCTCATCTGTCAGATTTTCACTGCCAAAGATATGTACTTTTGTAATTACTTTCTTTGTTATGTTTGTAGTTTCAGTAGCAGCATTCCACTGGTTAGCAGTGCGATCAGAGAGAGAGAGGAGCTACTAGCAATGTTAAATTTGTCACGACCACAGAGCTCCCCATGCACAAGACACTTCCTGGTAACAAGCAAACTGGGATAAGCACCAGCAGTAGCTATGACACCTATGCACCACACACCGTGACACCTTCCTCACCCCAAGCAGACCCCACAGATTGGGACTTGGTGCCTGATCTCACCCTGATAAATTGATCTTTCCCAAAGAGGTTCCACCGCTCACTGCCAAATGTCTCCTACACCTGTTCCTTTGCCGCATACATGGTCAGATTCAGCTCCAGTCAGCAACGGTAAATAAGGCATTAGTAAGCGCCTCAGAGTGAGTTAACCAGTATGTTACATTCACTGTTGTTTCTGATTCAGTAGAATTTAACAAGAGAATGGAGGTTTACCTTGATATGGGAGTGCCTGCTGAAATTATGCTGGTTTGGGAAAATCAGTTGAAAACACTAGGATACTTCACCTTCCCCACACCCCCATCGAAATGCCACTCACCCGAACATCACCGATGTAACAATACCCATGACACATGCCCTTGTCAGTGGAGACCAATTCTACACCTGAAGGCCAACATTTATTTCAACAACAAGTGGAATGGTCCACATGACTTAATATGTAAGGCAGCCTCCTTAGGTAGCACAATTGTAGGAAAAAAGCATACAAACTAAAGTCTCCTCTCCTTTGCTTCCTAGGTAATGGAACGGTTTCTGTGGATCAGAATACTAATTGCAACAGCACTAGTTTTAAATTCGAACCTGAAGTACAGCACTTCCATCCTCATGGACATCTATTGGATGTGCGGAAAAAATATCTGTCTGCAGCTGCCCCCCCCCAATGGCAAGGACTTTGTTCCATCGTGACGATGCATGAACTGCATCTCGTCGTCCCAGCAGCGAACATTTCCCACATTTATGCACAACCAATAGCAGGTGATATCACCCTGCTCCACCACCGAAAAGGAGAAGTCAAAAAGTACTCCTCAGATGACACATTTCATGAGATTCCGGAAGATTTCAACGATGCTGAACTTTACTTTGGGGGAGTTATCCCCATGTTCCCCATGTTCCAGACCAAAGCCAATGCTCGATGGCTCCAAGTAACGAGATATGAACTGATGCAGCTTGTTAACAACACCCGTGATGGGTTCAACGCCGTGAAAGAAGAACTACAACCTTTGAGACTCTGGAACAACGCTATGTTCTAAACAAGTTAACTGTGATGAATAGTGGTGGATGAGCCGGAATGGGAAATTCGTTCTGCTGTGCCTTGATATTGGCCGATGATGCGGACTATGTGACACTTACTAAGGCCATAAAGGACTTGGACATTTTGGGACAAGAGATGCATGAGGACGGAGGTGCAAAAGCAGACCTTTTTTGCTAAATGGTCCAACTTGGACTGGATGCCTTCATGGCTGTCTGCGGTACTAAAATTTGTAATGCTTACCCTATGTGTATTGTTGCTGTTGTATTTTGGAACACAGATTATGTTGCATTATGTGTACACAGGTATACGCAGGGGACAAGGGGAAGATGTAGAGATAGCAGTGTTGAACATAGAGCGTACCATCCCTGACCCTCACTTAGCGCAGGTCCCTTCTGAAAGTCAGTACCAAGCCCCGGTACATAGTGGCCCACCACATATGAGGATTTAGGAACTACTTCTTTATAACTCGCCCTGGCCATTTCCCCCATCTCCAGCTAAGTATGCAGTTCGTGTGATGTTTAATGATGTTTGATTGGTTCAAATATGAACCAGAGGGGGGAATGACGGAGGGAGATAATTTTACTGCATAGTTACCCAAGGACACTCTTATCACTTAGCTAGCATGAACCCCTGTGTAGGCCCTACTGTTGTCCTACTATAGGTCTCAGTTACGTTGGCCTGAGCATAGCCATTTTCTATCAGCTTAAGCAGAAGCAGAAAACAGGTCTGACCCGTGCTTCACCCAGCTCCACTTGTCTGCGTGGCTTCGCACTCCTTCATTAGGCCCCCACCCTACTGTATGCTAGGTTCACGAACGATAAGGATCAAGTTCCTCTTTAATCTTGCAACACACCCCAGGCCCCCACCTACCAGCTGTGAACGGGGAAAGAGGAAGTTCCCACCACAGCTAAAGCTAGTCCGATAAATGAGGATAAATGTGGCAAATCAGTATCACAGACTGGCACATAAACGCATGAATGGAATCCGTCAAAGTAATAATAACACATTTGTGTTGTGTATGATATATTAATGACAAACCTCCAGTCAAAATGCCAGGAACTCAGTCTAGACTGGCGTACGTGCCACACAATTACGAGAAAGGGGCCACATTTACACTTATGATGGGAAAGGTACCGGGAAGGGGCGTGAGTGACCCTTAAGGGTATGTGGTACGAGGTGGCGCAAGATGACGTGACCCCTGAACAATATAAAAAGGAGGTCCGCGAGAATATCGTTGAACTACTCCGCGTCTGCACTTGAGTGTCGGAAAGGAGTTTTTCCCAGGGGTTACTCGCGATAGCCCTTGTTTCATGTACTTAGACTCTAGACTCTGCTGCTCTATTGTATATTCTGCTGTATGAAGTGCTTTTTCCTTATTGCATTCAAAGTTATATTTCACCATTTGAAATGTTATGTTTTCTCTGACCTTGTTTTATCTTCACTGCATTTAAGGTGTTTAACCTGTACTAGCAGGATATAACTTGTATACAGTGGTGAGTGTACCCAATAATATGTGCTTAACCTTTTCTATGCAATCTGCCTCAAAGCTCACAAGTGTACTTAAAGCATATTCTCTCTCTCATAGCAACTGTATTTTGTAAATCCAAACTGGTCCAAGCGACTTTCAAGAGAATGCTAGGAGCAGGACCAAGTACTATGTGATTTATTGTGATATCATTGAATATTTCTAGAAGCTGTGTCTTCTAATAAAACTTGTACAACTCTCAGGAACAGTCTCAGAGGCTCATATATTTGTTTTTCCCTATTTTTAGAGCAAGTGTTCCAGGAGCACCGGTTACAAATTAAGCTGTCCCATTAGGTCCCCGGCTCTCTTTCTCTCCAACTCCCCGGTGCAGGCTCTGAGCCCTGCGAGGCCCCCCACCTCCCTGACCCCTAATTAATCCTCCCACCGACAATAGTAGAACATTAATTTTAGAACAGATGTTGAGTATCTTGAAGAAGTTTGCTTTCTCTGAACAGTCGTCAACATATTTAACACTGTGTGCCAAAAGGGTTTCCCATATATCTGTGGTTGATTGTTATACAAGGCTACCTGTGAAGTGTACGGAATAGGGTCAGTATTACATAACACATGCTTGCTACATCCAAGGGAGTTGTATCTGTGACAGCATTAATGATGCTTTATATTATCCTGAGCTAATTTGTACTTACTTTCAGGCCTCTAATGCAATGCTAGTTTACAGAGTAATATATACAAAAAAAGCTGAGATGATGTCATCAATGATGTCATTTGAGCTGTCATCAGTGATAATATAAATGATGTCAGAAGATGTCATGAGTAATGTAATATGTGAGGTCATAATCAGTGCATGGCGGGGGTGCAAGTACTAGTGAATTTTGGCGTGCTTTTTTTTGTTCAAAACTTCAATGACAGTCACCTAACTATAATGTTACTTTAAACTTTGTTTTTTTCAGTAACTTTCTAAGGTTTTTTTTAAAAAACAAACAGATATTTTTTATCACAGCTAACTGTACATTTCTTTAGCCTTTGTTTTTCTCAGTGAATTCCTAGGTATTTCTTTTGTTGGGTTGTTCAACCGTTTTTATTGGCATTTAAATTACCATAGTACAGTATGAAAATGCATAGACTTTGTGTCAAACAGGATGTATAGCCGAGTAGAAAAAATTCATTGTATTACAATACATAGAATAGAAAATGTGTGCTAGTATAACATATTACCAAAAATAGCATAGTCCAGAAAATATATAAAACAGGCACCAGTAGCAGCCCCATATAGAATTATAAAAATGGATGGGAGACAGTAAAATGACGCAGGGGAATATAGAAGAAATTCCCATAGGGCAATAAAGTATAAGGTTGCATGCCTTTAACAATTCCTTTTACTAAGGCTATTTGAAATACAACAAGAAAAGATCTGAGATCATGTCTAAAGGTGGTATGAGGTGTAGCAAGGTGTAGCACCCGACCTTGAATGTAATGAAAAGGGTAGAGGGAAGGAGGGGAGTGCACAGCTAAATCCTATAGATTTAATATACATGAATTCAAGTATATGATTCATAATGTGTTCTTTTTACTTATAGAGAGAGCAAATGTGTCTAAGGTGACTCAGAAAGGGGATGTCTGGGGGAAGGACTGTCAGTTTGAATGCGCGTTAAGAGCACCTGTTAGGAATGAGACCTATGCCCAACAAGTGTGATAGGAAATGTGAGTAAATGATTTCCATTCAGATAGAATAACCATCACAGCAACCCAGAGGAGTAGGTTGAGTACAGCCATATCAGTAAAGGTTAAGGTATTCAAAGATTTAGATGCCCAAGGACCCAAAATAAGTTAGGGTAATCTAGAACTATCGGGAAATGGAAAATTGCTGAAAATTGGTACTGGACTTGCTCCCAATAGGATTTGAGAAGACGGCACTGATAGAACATATGCTGATGGGAACAGTTTCGTCTCGACAATTACAACAATTTCCGTCTTCACGAAGCTTCAGTTTATGTAGCCTAGTAGCAGTCCAATGCAGAAGGTTCATAGCAAAAGTATTTTGCCTGGAAAATAGATGGGGCAATTTAGTCCCTCACGGATAGTTTATTAATGGTTTGCCATCCTTCCTCTGAGATGTGTTCAATTGTTTCTGTATTAAAATGAATGGACCATATAATGACAAGCGAAGACTGTTGGGACAGGGGAGACCTAGATAGTGTCCTTTATATTTTAGAGGCAATGTGACTGGATATAAACCAGCACAAGAAATGGCCTGGTAAGGTAGGAGGTTCTGGTTCGCTAAGTTTGGATAGTTTGACTTTTAACTTTAAGAAGCTATAGAGATCTAGTGCAAAAAGATTGGGAGTGTAAGCTACACTTCATAAGACTAAGGGGAATTATTATCATTGAATAGATCTTTTATTTGGGGTATGCTAGACGCCCATGACTGGAGAAAAGTCAGTTGTCTCATATCTGGTTTTGGAGTTAACTATAACGTTACTTTAACCTTTGTTTTTCGCAGTGAATTTCCAGGTATTTTGCTTTAACGTAAAGTCATATTTTATCACTATACGTAAAAGCCAACACCCTGCTGCACACTGCCTTTGTCCGTGCGCAACGGGGGTTTGGCCACAGTGCCTGGCCTGCAACATGGCCGTGCGGCAAACCTCCCACATGCCGCCAACCCAACGCTACACACGGTCTTCAGTCAAGGACAGCAGGGAGTTAGCAACAGGGCCTGACCTGCGATTAGGCTTCTGGCTAACCCACTCACACAGTTTTCTCTCAAACATGAGTGAGTTATGAAATCCTAGCAGAGGGTCATCATTTTTCACAGGGTGAAATCACCTTAGAAAATCTACAATTCTGGGCGTTGTATAAGACATATTTACTGACTAAAGATAGTGCGACCGCAAGGCCTGATACCACCACATGTGATGGGGAGAATGTGCAGGCGCAATCATTTTGAAATGTAACTGAATAAGAAACAGGAGATTGAGATGCAAGTTTGCTAGCCATTGCCCGGATAGTAGGAACAGAGTGTACCTGGGTGCCCTGGGTTAAGATTAGAGGGGACAGTACTGTGAATAAGAGTATAAATATGTGCTAAAATTGGCAGCCAATTGCCGATCATGTTCATTGTAAGACCATAGTTGATAAGAATGACTGTGAGGTTCTATGCTGAGATTGTTCTACTTTTGTACAAATCTGCCATTATGATGTACAAATTAATGTCTCTTTGTTATGCCGAAAATTTCAATAAAAATTCATAAAAAAAAAAAAATCACCTTAGAATACACAAAATTCCTACAATTCTTATGGTACCACAAACAAATGGTTTATATTGTAACTAAAATCTGTTATCGCCCTTTATACGTGCTGCTTTTTGTGAGCTTAATACCAGCCATTCACTACAAAGCATTTCAATGAGGTCCATGTCCCAGAGTCCTGTAAGTGCTACACAGCATGTTGTGCATGTTGTGGTCAGCCAACAAAGGAGGGAGGGTCTCTTTGGTATCCCCCACTTGCCTTTTGCTGTCTGGTGTGCTCACCCTGCCCTCTTACATATTTTTTTAATTCATTTTCAGGAGATAGGGATCAAGCACCTGAGTCTTGTATGGCTGACAAAACATACTGTTCAGGTTGATACCAACCAATCAGGACTGACTGATTTCCCTTTAAATTTGCCAAAGAATATCTCCACACAATCTTCAGACTAAGATCTAGCTTCAGTCCAAATTTGGTGTAATTCCATTCAGCAGGCTTTGTGGTAGTGCTTCTTAAAAAAAGCTTTCAGCAAATGCATGGGGATTTTGCATTCTGATTCCCTTTTTATCAGCTCCTGATTGAAGTTTCACACCAAAACTTTCCATGCACCAACTATGCAAAAAAGAGCACTATTTTGAAAAGTTTCATAAAGATTCATTGAATGGCATTAATGTTATTAGCGGGAAAAAAAGGTATTTTCTATGGAAACGCTCCCATAACTATAACAACACAGTGGCTACCCTCACAATGTTATACATACCACTGAAAAAACAAAGGTTACAGGGACGTATTAGTTAGGTTTTGAATTTACACGCATACAATCATAGAAATTCAGCTGTTATATTTATAGTTAATTTAACTAACTATAACTTGCGCTCTAAAGTAACTATAACTCGTGCCCTCGTCATGCACAGTTTCTCATCAATAACTTTATTATAAAATATTGCAGTAATAATATCAATGTTGCCATAGAATATGTCATCAATTATGTCATATGTGGAGCAATTTGACTGTGCATGGTGAAGGTGCGAGTTATAGTTACCTTAGGACACGGGTACTTAAAATAACTCAAAAAGCTGAATTTGTATGGTTTTGTGCTTGTTAATTCAGAACCCACCTATAACATCACTGTAACCTTTGTTTTTTCCAGTGAATTTCTGAGGGTTTTTTTCAAATGCTATTTCCTAAAAGGAACGTTCCTGTAACCTTTGTGCTTTTTCCAGTGGATTTCTATGTTTTTTTTTTTAAAGCAGCGGGGTGTTGGCAGAGTGAGTGTGTGTCATTTTTTTGTTCTCATTTGGCTCTATATTTGCGGATTCATGGTGGATTTACACTGGGAGGTCGCATTGAGCCCCACGGTAGATCTGCGGATCGGCCCAAAAAATAATAATTTGCGGCAATGTTTTGTCTATCAGGGACCCCTCCATCTCTCCTATGGGGTCAGGATACCTCTATCCTAACCCCTTAGCTCACTTTTATTCCCCACCGGCACCGAGTTGATAAACAAAATGGCAGCCACAACTTTTCTATCAGGTCGTAGTCAGTCAATCAGTGCCTTGCTTTGCCACATGGATCTTCATCCCTAGATATCTATATTTATTTTTCATTTAATGACTCCTAAACTACTGAACAGATTTACATCATATCTATATTTATATTTCCTTTAATAAATCCAAAATTACTGAACGGATTTACACCAAATCACAAATAGGGCTCTTTCTGGACAAAAAGCTAGCTTTCTGCCAAATTTGGTGTAATTCCGTCCAGCGGGTCGGTATGTAGTTTTGTTCAAAATCCTTAAGGGAAATTGCTTAGGGAAAAAGCGTTTTGCGACCCCTTCTTTTTCTCAGCCCCCACTTGACAAATCATCCTGAAGTTTTCAACACAGCAGCTGATCTGAGTGTCGCACTAATTTTGAAAATTTTGTGAAGATTTCTCAACAGTGCCAAAGTTATTGCCAAAACAAACAAGCATTGCTAATGCATCGTGTTCACCTATGTGATTAAAAGCTGTTTTTATCAATCATCGTTCGGAAGAAGGAAAGAGCTCCCTGATAACACGTTAGTGGAGAGGATGTGGTGCAGTGGCCGGAGCTGCTGACTCAATAGCTGGGGATCCTGGTTTGAGCCTCGGTGTTGCAACACCCTGTAATTCTATACAAATCACTTAGGGGCACATGCATCATCGTCAATTGCATTCGCAAACGGTGCGAATCGCAATTTTCGGCCGTTTGCGAATGCAATTGACAAAATTGGGATGCATCATGTTTTTCGCAATTTTAGAAAACGCAATCATGTTGCGATTTCTAAAATTGCGATTGCATTTAAGAAATCACAATTTGCGATTTCTTAAATGCAATGCATTAACATTTTAAATTTGCGAATTCGCAAATAGGGAGAGGTAAATTACCATGAAGTCGACCTTCATGGTAATTTGCAAAAACTTTCAAAAATGCACAAAAGTGCATTTTTGAAAGTTTCATTTTACACTCACACATGCCCTTGGGGCATGTGTGTGTGAAAAATGCACTTAAAGTTATATTTCAGGGGTGCAGGGGGGGTCTTTTGGACCCCCCCTGCACCCTTGAAATTGCATTCTCAATTTGCGATTCGCAAATTGCGAATCGCAAATTGAGAATGACTTCCCATTCATTCCCATGGGCCTCTAGGCCCATAGGAATCAATGAGAAGAGATTCCTTATTTGCGATTCGCAAATTGTGAATCGCAATTAAGGAATTTTAAGAAATCGCAAACAAAAATTGCGATTTCTTGATGCATAGCCGTTTGAAATTTCTTAATTGCGATTCCTTAATTTTCGCAATTAAGAAAACGCAAACGGCAACAATGATGCATGTGGCCGTCAATCTCTAGGGTGATAAATTGTTATATAAATATGTTGCTAGAGTAAAAGGCAAAAGGAGGCAAAACTTTATTGAAAAATTGTTCCACCAAAGCAGATGTTAACAGTATTTTGGCTACGGGAACCTGATAAGAGAAGCAGACGAGGAACAAGCATTGGTAAATGCAGAAAAATATGCTACAGCCAATAGAAATGAAGGAAAAGTAAGTAGCACGCACAGGCACCAAAGAGAAGCCAGGAAAGAGTCCCTCTTAAGTTTACAATAAAAACAGTAGATTTGTTCACGCACATCGCAAGCGCAGTACAGGAGAAACCTAAAAATGCTTTTCCTATGGAAAATAGGTCCTGCCAAAACTACTTACTGGAGACAAACAATAAGTAATTTATATATGTATATATACTATGTCCACTGTGTAGTAGTTAATGTTAATCAGGGCCACCGGAATTATGCGATTGTGACGTTGCGACGATTATCGCGTTATTATAGATTTGCTGCATTTGCCACATAATCCATCATCTTCCACATAATCTGCAAATTTAAACAATAAAAATGTTGTTTCTAGCTCAAACGGTTCAAAAGTTACTAAAAATGCAGCGACACGGGTTGCCGCACAATGGAATGCCTTTTACACAGCTGGACTGGTCACGCTTCTGTTGCTTACTGCTATATTTGAGTGTTAAACAGCTACTAATGAGGTGTAACCTATGCCCAGGCAGTGTTTCCAAATTTAAAAATGACAAAATAATGAAATAATACTTTTACAAATTGTGCCGCATTATGCCTCGTAATGTGCATTTTTGTGCTGCATAATTCACTCAACCCTGCTGCATAATTTGGCCCTCTCTTGCCGCATAATTCAAGTGGCCCTGAAGTTAATACATACTTTCCATTCAAAAGACATTTTTCATTTACTAATAGCTTTTGAACCACATGGATGGATTTGTACAAAATATAGCAAAACACTAGCTCAGGCAGTAAAGGTCCAGCATGCCAATTTTCAAGCAGATCAGTACAGTTGAAAAAAATATCTAAATGGGAGAGGGCAATAAAGTTTTGTTTTTCCCATTTTAGCTCCCATAGAAAAGTGTGCTTACGCCTACAGTCGAAACAGGTGAACAGATTTACAGCAAATTTGCTGTGATAGCAGTACCTGACATGGAAAGTGTGCTTTTGTGGATTTGGTGTACATTTGGCCAGTAGTTTATAGGTAGGTATTGATTTGAAAAGGTTGCCTGGTGGGCTTGAAATGGTTAACACTTTTGTATATCTCTGATATTTAAACTTCTGTCCATGACATTTAGATTTTTCCTTAAATGTGATAGTGTGGAAGAGCCAACCTTTTTCGTGTACCAGAAACGGCCTCCATTATGTGAAGAGTCTTGCTTCAGACATGACTGGTGATTTACACTCAAGCACACAATCAGGGGTTCACTGGGGAATCTGGATATGCTCCCTGCCACTGATTTAGTAACACACCAAAGGAGTGAAAGGCATAGTCTGAGTCACTCATTGGGACATGTGTTCACGCACCACCACTTATTTAGATGCACACTGAGGTACCTGACCAAGCACACCGTCATCGACGAAACAATGAAGGGAAAGCATGGTGATGTAGTTAAAGTACACACAGGGACATATCTGTGTCCACCAACCCTCACTCAGATGCACACTGAGGGACGGGAAAATGCTCGCCATCATTGGCTGTGACAAACCAATGAACTGAAAGGCACAGTGAAGTAGTCAGTCACACACAGGGACAAGCGTTCGCAAACCACCAATCACGCGGACACACTCTAAGGGACCACAAGATACTGACTGTCACTGACTCAGTGACACACTGATGAAGTCAAGTGCACAGTTACATGCCAAATGGGGTCCAAGGCACAGTCTTGTAAAGACAGTTACAAACAAGGATCTGTGTTCGCACATCGCCGCTTGCTCAGGCGCACACTTAAGGACTCGTGTAGGAACTTGAACATGCTCACCATCATTGACATACCAATGGAGTGAACAGCATAGTGGCATAGTCAAAGTCACACACAAGGGCAAGAGTCGGTCTACTGCCGCTCACTCAGGCACACACGAAGTGCACATGTAAGAACCTGAACATGCTCACTCACTGTCTGTGACTCAGTGACACAGCAATGGAGTCAAAATCACAGTTGCTAAACATGTTTTACATAATTCAAAATTACTGTTTTTGAAGTGTAAAGGAATACACATTCTAAAAGAATATGGTAAAATAAATAAAAATAAGTGATAAGTGATAATTGGTTTAAATTCATGAGATGCAGAGACATACTACATAAATTAGTTAGAAACTGATTTATAGTTCTGGCTCAAATGGGTGAAACCACTAAAATTCTCCAGTTATGGTTAGTGGCGCAAACCTTAACTTGTCCCCTTTACTGTTCATTACATCACACAAAAAACCACTGATGACATACTGACATCACAAATTATATCACTGCGCCTGTAAAAGAAAAGAAAAAAAACATGTAAACCTATTAACCAGGAAAGATAACAATCAACTAAAACTTAAAGCAAAATAGCATTTTCACTGCACTATTGTATCAGACACAAACTCATGTGAGCACAGAAACAAATTAAGAGACACACACAGAGACATACATTCACAGTACACCACTCAGACACAAATTAACACTGAGAGAAGCAGTGTCATATTCAGAGCCACAATTGGGGGCGCCATTTGAAAAGCGCCATTGTCTCAGATCCAGAATCACATACACATGGAAAAGCACACAGAAAAGCACACATAGGAACGCACGTTTAAACAACGCTGCTGACTCACATACATGCTAAAATCTGGAAGTACAGGTACATAGTCAGACCTTTACACTAGGATACACAGGAAGTCACAAATTCTGTACATATGTGTCTTACAAACAGCAGGAGTGTTAAAAAATTAGACAATAACTTTGCCTCTAAGGACTGTAAGGAACACGGAAGGGGACTGAATTTATCACAGTCTTCCGGGGAGAATGAGGTTAGTGGATGCCTGAATATGTGGTCTTTTGCAGCATTGAGGGTCCCGGAATTTGATGACCGACTGTGTAACACAGAAGAAGACTGAACTTATAATTTATAGAATCTTGCGGGGAGAACGATTGCGGGAAAGGCTGATTTAACAAAATTGGAATTCTAACAAATGGCAAAACTGACTTTTACACTTTTGTGGATGCGCTGGGGCCACGCTCAGTAGCAACATCATAGACGGCTTTTTCTTGGACTATTTGTCTTTTGAGTACTAACAGAGTACTAATTAGAACACGCCCTTGAGGCATTGACGCCTCTCCCTCCCACAGGAGTAGAATGTTGTTATCTAGAAGTTTTTGGGACAATTCCGAACACAATTATTGCGCTGAAGAAGTCCTGTGGTGTTTGGGACGAAACGCCTTAGGCTGTGTTTTTTGGACATTTTATGTCTCTTTGTATAATGAATCAAGAACATACGAATAAAAAGAAGAATGAACAAGGACACTAATTGTTTTTGGTCTTTATAAAAAGTAATAATTGTGTTGTCTCATATGATAACGGGATATTCCTAATCAGAAATGCAGGATATATACCTTATTCTGTAAGTGTATGGGACTATTGTGATGATACTATTGGTTCCTGTGCTCCTCTACCTCTGGAAATGGCAATCTATTAAGCATATAATACCTTATTTCTCTATGTACCCTAATAAAAATAAAAGCAAAAAAGAAATACGAAGACGCAAAACCACTGATAAAATGCACACCAATGCAATCTTCACAGTCTACTATGAGACAATAGATTGTCACTTTAAAACAAATGAAGTAGCTAACATAAAAGATTTTTTTTTCTAAATTGAACAATACTCCAGAAAATGCAACAACAAATAGCCAAGTGGGCTTTAAACTTGTGAGTTAAACTTATCAATCACATTTAAAATTTTAAGACGATGTGATTGGTTGGATTAGGGATGTAATCTTTTTTTTTAGCCACCTTGAATCAGCTCCGACAATCATTAGCTTCACTGTGCAAAAAACAATTCCACAGCCATATGCGCCCAGCCCAATGGTGGCCGACCCAATGAGCAGTGGTGAGGGGGACCCAGACATGTTATGTTAGATAGTTTTATTGAGCGCTCGAATTACTGAGGATGACTTGGTGCCAGCTACGAATGCAAAAAGAAGACGTGGAAAGGAAGACACCTATACAGTAGTAAATAACCAAGTCTTGAGGGTCTTCTTGAACATTGTGAGATTTGGAGAGATTTTAATGTGCATAGCAAGTTTATTCCGGCTTTAGAGGCTCCCAGTACAAAGCTGTGGTCACTCCAAGCCGCACGTTTGAATCTGGCAAAAACATGGTCTTGGCAGTTGAGGATCTTAAGGGCCTATTTGGAATATACCACTTGAAACTCTCTTTAAAAAGTCAGGCCCTAGATCATGCAGTGCCTTAAATACGATGTTAAGGGCCTTGAAGGCAATACTCTGCATAATGAGCAGACCGTCCAGCTTCCTCATGGGGTTGGACACCGATTGGTGTTTACGAACTTTAAGTAGGAAGTGAGCAGCGGCATTTTGAAAAGTTTGAACTTTATTGAGCCCGTGTTGTTGTGCGTTCAGATACAGACGGCTGCAATAGTCAAGCCTGGATAGTACTTCTTAAAATGTGGACAAATAAAAGGAAGTAACTTCTAGGGTGTAGAAAGCCCCGGACATGACAGCATTGGCTTGATAGGTGAATGCCAATTGGCCAATAAACAGGACCCCCAGGTTGAGAGTTTTTCTAATAGGAGTAGGAAGGGGGCCCAAATCCTAGGGCCATCAGGAGGAGTCCAAAACGAAGGATGGGATCTGAAGAGCAAGACCTCAGTTTTTCCTGAATTAATCTGTAAGCAGTTCTCAGACATCCATTGGCTGACGACCTGCAAACAGTTGCCGAAACTGGTCCCTGTGCCAGGTTTATCGTTGGCCAGAGAGACGATAATTTGAGTATCGTCGGCATAAGAAGTGAGGGAAAAGCCAAACGGTTTGATTAACTAGGCCAATGGGGTGACATACACATTAAAGAGCGTGGGACTGAGCAAGGACTCCTGTGGGACCCCGCTAGGGAGAGAGTAGGAATGAGAAACAAATTTGTTCAGTTGAACTGATTGTTCACGTCCATGAAGGAAAGAACTATGAAAGCTCCATGCAGTGCCTGTGATACTGATGTAAGCTAGACTACCTAGCAGTAGTCCACGGTTGACGGTATAAATCCCTGCCGAAAAATGTATTCAGATCAGGGCTGCCCTGCCTACCTGATCGAGGGACATCCTGATCTCTTCTGTCGCCTTAATTAAGGATGTTTCCATACTATGGCCAGAGTGGAAACCAAACTGGGATAGCATTCAGTAAATTGTGGACTTGAAAAAACTCAACTAATTGAGTATTCATTACTTTCTCCATAGCCTTGGCAGGCATTAGTAGGCATAAGATGGAACGGTAGCTATTTGGGTCCAATGGGTCCAAGCAAGGTTTCTTTATGAAAGGGAGAGCTGAGGCTTTCTTCCATATAGTTGGAAAAGAGCCAGACTGAAACCTTCAGATAGAATATATTTCAGTTTCGGAGCAATTGTATTAGCAAAAAGAGCAGTCACCCTGAGAGGACAGGAGTCTCCTGGGGATCCAGATCTGCTGGATTTGATCAGCCTTGTAACCTCATCAATGGAGGGTTGAGTGAGTACCTTAAAGATAGGGTTGACCAGGGTAAGGCGGCGGCAGATAGATCTGCAATGGGAGGGAGCAGTCATCATGGAAAAAGTTTTGTAACTGTTTTCTATTTTCTGAAGAAAAAAGCTAGCCAGAGAGTTGCAAAAACATTGACTGGAGTTCATAGATTGCTTAGCGTAAACAGTTGTGAGCTTAAGAACAGTTTTGATAGAAAAGTCAATGGAACTCTGGGAAACACAGCCATTTTCGGCACATAACTCATGAGCCAGTGCAAATTAGATGATGGATTAGACAAATATTTCTTGACTGACTGAGTTTCGGGCAATGTTAAAAAAAAAAGCACAAAGAAGCAAAGGCAAAGACCTGAAAGGCAAACCCTTTTACACACAGTTCATGTTAACGCACAGCATGGGTTGGACAACATGGCATGCTGGCCACAGGACCTGGCTGCATGCCTGGCCCTTCCACTAACCTTTGTTGCACATGGCTGAAGGCCTTGTGCAGTTTCGGTTGCACTGCCAAACCTTGCAGCACGCGGCCAAAGGCTGGGCATAGCGGTGGTTAAAAATGAATTAACTCATAAAAAATATATATATAGTTAAGTTCAAATGTAAAAAAAAAACACTGGAATTAACCACTTATGTTTAAAAGTACAATACATGACATTACTCATGATAAGCTGCCATACAAATAATGAAGTTCTTAAGCAACGCCGCACTTACACAGAATTAGATAACTCGAGAAAAACACAGCAGAAGACTGAGAGTAATGTCATATATTGTGTGCATTTTAAAACATTGGTTAAATTCAGTGGTTTTGTGTGTTTGATCGTTAAAAAAAACCTCACTTTTTAACTGTATTTATTTATGTTTACCCTTCAAATCAATTGGCGTAGAGTTTTGACAAGCCATAACTTACAAAATAGCCACACAAACTATACTTCGCACACCAACTGCAATGCCCATTTTCACTAACACTATCAATTAGATGCCTACAAACATATTAACATTCACTGGTTTGTATACGAATTGTTATTTAATGACACTGTGCTTTTAGGAATTGTTACTTCTCGGTAAAAAAAAAATTGAGAGCACAGGCACTGCATTTGGTGTGCGCATTATGGTTTGAAATCCAGCACCAACATTTCAATTTTTTTATTTAATTTTAAAAACAATTGTAGGACCACTTTGGGACCCTGTCCCCGTGTATGTGAGTGGGCCAAGGGATACTTCCCCTGTCCATTTCTGGCTCGTCTAATTTTTTTCATTTAACAGGAAACAGATACCATGTAGAAAATGAATAAGAGCCATAGTTGGATCCGTGGACCAGAATTTGACAACAAAAACAAAAAGCTCCTTCATTCAATGCTGACTTTTAGTTTTTAAATTTAGGTCACCGGACAGTCAGCAAACTGGGTTTTAGGGGTGTCCATAGACTAACATTCAATCCTTTCAAGGCTGCCGGACTCATTTTTTGAAAGCTAATTTCTTGAATAGTACTGAAAGGAATTACATCACACCAAGAAAAGATATTCCCCTGGGTAAAGTTCTAGTTTCATGCCAAATCAGGTGTTATTCCACTAATTTTTTGTTTCAGTGGAAAGCAAAGAATCCTTTGGTAGATAACATCGGAAACGCTATACATGCTAATTGTCTGCCAAGTGTTATGACAGTCTGTAAAACTTTCAAAGTTACTAGCAAATACATAAAATCTTTAAAAAAACAAGCATGAAAATGGTATCCCAAAGCGCATGCGGTCCTGCTTGCTGGTCAGGACAGATTCTATGTTATGTTATGTTATGTTATGTTAATTCTTATTTGTCAAGCGCATTATCTCCATCAGGTCTCCGAGCGCTGTCAAAAAAAAAATCCAGTCTTCACAAGAGGGGATTCAGATTGCGCCCCACGCCTCCACAAAAAGTACTGTTTGTAACTTCTTCCTGAACGGGAGGAGGGCGTGTTCCTTGCGTATATTCTCCCGCAAGTTGTTCCAAATATGGGGAATGGATGAGGAGAAAACTCTTCCTCCTTTCGACGACTTGTTAAATCGTGGGCATGTCACCAGCTTCCTCGCTTTCCTTATTTATCTCCTTCTCAGTCTCTTAATTCCAGCTTAATCACTTTCCTTTTAACCTTGCTCTAACTCCCTGCACTGCTTCCTAGCTTTTCTTGGTTACTGACTCGCTTTCCAACTGCTAATACTTGTTTTCCTTGGTGTCCCTTAAAGTCACTTTCTAAATGTCAGCCTCTCAATGTTTTTTACCTACCTGTGACTTCATATTACTCCCTTCAACTGCTAGCACTCTTGGGGCCATATTATCAAGAATGGGCTTGATAATATGCCCTTGAGAATTCTAATAGAACATGGGCTTCTATGGGAATTCACAAGGCTATATTATCAAGCCCATCATTGCCACTTTAGCGGCAGTTTCCTGCCGATAAAAGCGGTGATACTGTATCGCCCTTTCTTGGTAATATGGCCCTACGTTTCCTCCATGTCTGATACGCTCTCTTTCCAACTGTCACCTTTTGTGCTTTCCTCGGTCTCTTTCCGTGGTTTAGCAGTGGCAATACCTTTATTGCTTGTAGTTACAGCTAAAGAGAAGAAGCAGCCAGGTCGTCAAATTGTCCCTCTTTTGTATCCTTCCTTGAAACTGCCGCATTATCAAACACAAATTCCTTTTTTAGTTTACTTGATCATCAGACTGCACTTCTTTCGCAACATGCTGGATAAATATTGAAACATCTACATTTGGAGACCTTGAAATCTCACCTAGCAAATCTAACTTTTCTGTGTGGTAACTCTAGATTTTTCACCTTTTCAGGACCCTATTTTTGTCGCCTTTAAGGCTCTGTACACTTTACCACTACTAACAGTTGTATACTGCATTTGCTTCCAGCGGCGGTTCCTCCTTTAGGACGGAGGGGCGTCACCCAGCCTACTGTGAACAGCAGTAAACCAAAAATGAATACTTTATGAAAACAGTCTCAATCATTTCTACGATGTGCTTAAGTTGCTTCCAGCAAGTGTGAGGGCAGGGGCTATTACTGCTGATTGACGGCAGAAGGGGGGATGACACTACAAGTGCAGAGTGTACAAGTTGGATTGGCCGTCTCTCTTGTAACAGGCAGCCTGACATGCGCACTCCTGTCGCACCAATCCAGCAGCTGTGGAAGAGCCGTTGGATTGCAGGCACAGGCCCCAAGTTGTAAAAGGAGCGTTGGGTTTGCCTGCTACATCCATTCTGGATGCTTCTATCATGCTGCAAACAGCATGGGAGCAGCTGCAGGATTGGTTATAGGTTTGAGTTGGCGTGACCAGACAGCAGTGTGGCCTCGGAGGTTGAGCAGCATGCTGGCTCTTGGAGCACACCTCACCTCTTCGAGGGGGAGTTAAAGTATTAACGCATCCTGGAAATCGCTGGACAAGCCCATGGAGGTTTCACTCCACCATGATAGCCTTGCACAGTGACTCTACTTGTGATGCCGGGTGCATTCTGATCTCTGATCAGAATGCCCCCGGCCTCCCACTGATGAAAGACCGTTGTCCATTGGAGCTGAGATATATGGTGAAAACTAGTGGCCTCCACCTCAGTGGGACACAATGTGAAAAACCCTCAGTTGCGATGTACCAAAGGAAAATTACAAGTCGGAAATAGGTTTATGACTTGTGATGCACAAATTGCGACTCCTTATAACTCTCACTGCAGATCAAACAGAAAGAGGGCATTGAAGTGCCTTCCCCTTTCCCATGCGACTTGGAGGTCATGTGTCAATGGTTTGTGACCCCAGTACTGTTGCCGGCCATTGATGCTGACACCCTGCACAGGGTGGTGTCTATTCTCAGAGTGAAAGTGACATGTGAGGCCAGCTTCCAGGTGTGGGAAGCGGATGTCAGGGGAGCAAACCTTCCGGCTTTCAATGCACGTGTCCTTGAGCTACACTATGCTCAGGATAACAATGCACTAATGTCTCCGGCACTGACCGACTTTATCTCTCTTTCTCACACTCGCTTCCACTCTCCCTCCCTCCCTCAGACTCTCTCTTCCACTCCTCCTGCCCCTCTCACACACTCTCCCTCTCAATTCCCCTCTCAACTCTCTCCCACTCTCTCTACAAAACTATCTTCAATTCTCTCCCTCATTCACACTCACTCTTCCACTTTCCCTCCCTCGAGCAGACATTCTCTTTCCCTGTGTTCCTCTTTACTTCTGTATCTATCTCTGATTCCAGGCCCTCTTCTTTCTCCCACCAATTCTCCTCCCTCCTCCTTTCCAGTGTGCAGACGGATCAGCAGCCCCCATACCACTCTCAGCGCCTTGAGACCCTCATTGGTCAATAGCTGAGCTTTACAAACTCTGATTGATTGATCGCGAAACCTATTGCACCAATCTGGGGCATCCGGTCGCGCTTGACCAGGACATAGTCAAACTTTCAGGCTGACCATGATGGAGAATTTCCGCAGATACACTGAGTGGCAGGTCCCAGTCAAACATTTACCTTCGGACGTAGAAACTTGTCTGGAGTTTTTTCTGCCAGGGTCCCTCGATGCTCTTCACCGGTCATATTTGGTGAGGGTTCGCCGGCCCGACTTTCAGGGAGCTGCTGGTCAAACTCTGGAAGTCGGACCTCTGGAGCTCTTCAGCAGGACGAGCCTGGAATCCTGGCCAGGCTGCGGTTGAAGGTGGCCGGTTTGGCTCTCGCGGTTGAGTCAGTCACATTATGGAGCTTTTTTTCAATGTTGCTCTAAACTTCTGAAACTTGTTCCTGAAGTTCCTCTTGAGGGTCCAAAGTGTCCAAAACACAATCCAAGGGTCTGGAAGATTGAAGATGGTCCTTGAAAGTTTGGGACCACAATAAACCTGGAAAAAACCTTTAAAAGTCCACTGGGTGCACTCCAGTCAATGAACTCTTGGTGGTGGTGATGCAGGTAGCTCTTTTAACCTGTAGCCTGCATGGAGTCCACTCTTTATGACTTCAGAAGTAAGGTACATCCACAGGGCTGTAGTTCCAGATTGTGCAGCAGGCGTAATCAGTCAGGATGCAGGGTCTGGTGGTGCCAATCAAGGTTCAAGCTTGGCAATCCTTCTATTTGTTTCAAGCAGCAGATCTGAGAGACTCTGCACCTCTCACATATTTATTCAGTGTTCCCTAGAGTCAAGCAGGAGAGCACTCCTGCCCAGTCAGGTGCAATGCCACACCCCAGAGTATTACCACTTCCACCAAAGCGTGGCATAATCTTCTCCCAGAAGGCACTATTCCTCCAAATTTCAGCATGGCTGAAATCTAAACAGTGAATTAAGAGCTAATTAAACCAACTCTCAATTCGGCTAATTTCCATAGCTTTCCACCCCTGAACATCTGCAGATCCCTTCCTTTAGCCTCCCTTCTGGCTGGGTCACAGGAGATGGGGTAAATGGACCTGGCATTCCCTGCCTGTCCTATTCCTCCTTTGAAGCTTCATGCTTTACAACCCCTCCCCCCTGCTTTGACTTTTCTGTGTAACAGAGCCCTCTCCATCAGATAACCTCTCCCTGGGTGAGCCACTCATTACTTCATCAAAGCAGCCAGGCTAATCCTGTTAACTCTGACCAATCAGGGAAAACTACAGGAAGGCTACATTTTTGCTTACAGACAAGAAAGTCTTATAACTTCTTTTCTGTACAATTTAGGATAAATGCAACAATATCTCCTAAGTCCTTGATTTATATTTCATTTAATTCCTAGCAATATATATGTATTCATAAACTAATGCAGTGTCGTCCTATGCGGCTAGGGATCTACAATGGGGAAAATGAAATGTGGGATTTCTCCAACACCAGGGCATTTAAACATCTTTTATATGGGTCCTGCTTATAGTTATATGAACCCCACCCCTTAGACACCTAGGGGAGACCGTGGGGGTTCTGAATATGCAACCATATCGTACATTATCACCTTTTGAGTACCCCTATCTCCAAAGTCGAGTATGCCGTGAATTTACTTTTGAAAGCAGTGCTGCAACACAGGACCTCAGGTGCTCATCAGTGTACACATGCAAGTGCAGAAAGGGCTGCTGGCCTCTAAACTGCCATGTCCTATTATATAATAGGAACGTACAGGTATTTTTAATCCACTCGCCCTATTATCTGCTATGGACTAATAGGGTTGGTCATGCCAATTGTAAGTGTACCCTAAAATATAGTGTACTCTAGTGCAAGTGGGTGTTTCACTTGTGTTTTCAACATAGCACTGGCCCTGGGCCAGGTTATACAGAGCCCAGGGACAGTCAGAGTCAGTTACCACCAATACAAATTTATTTATTTTGAAAGTTTTATATAGCGCGAACAAGATCTTCGCAGATATCAGAGCGCTTTACAGAGGAGGGGAGCATGTATACGCAGATACATCAATCATGTTAGGAGTACATCGAGGTGTAACAAGAAAATACGGGTGCACACGGCACACAGGAGGACTTTGCAACAGCCACTGATTTCTTCCTCTTTAAAATATGTTCTGCGCTGAGAACTACCTATTTGACCTATTTAGCTTCCCTAGAAGTTCATCCACATAGTGTCTAAATTGCACATACAGGACAGAAAAATAAACGTCATATGTGGTTTTAGTGTCTATTTAGACCATCCACATATGTGACAAAATATATTTCTGCCATTGTGCTCTGGTTAGGCTGCAGTTTAAATGCACTGCAAAGGCAGAACTGAGGGCCTGTAAGATGGTGGTGCCCCAGTAGAGCTTTGCAACTGTTGAACTTCCTAAGGATAACCTAGATAATAGTGGGATGGCCTCGCTGTTTGTAGACAACATGTTGCATCTGCAGCGCCCACTGAGATTCACGAGAAAACAGATTCAGCTCTTAAACAATGCACAAGAGCAGAGCAGGTCACAGACCTGTGACATAACAATTGGTAGCAGTGCCAAGAGCTCATACAAGCAGGATGCACGATGCTACAACCTAGGGCTACATGTCCTACAGCATTTATTGGCAGAACAGGTGGGAGGCAGCCATGGGCAGCAAGACACCGGCATACCCGCAAACAAGAATACAAAACAAGCATTTGCAATGCAATAGGGCTCGCATTAGTAAAGTTTGAGGGATTATTATTGTAAATGACAGAGTTTTTTATTTTTTTATTTTAACTTGTGGAAAATTCTAACTTTGGCATTTACAATGCTAATAGTGTTAATTAGTGGAAATGTGACACCTTCTGTTTGGACTACCTTAAATTATGTTGAAGTACAGTACTTGAACGTATTGTGATATTGTTTTGTACTTTTTATCTTTAGGCTGACCACTGTGCATGTCGTTAACCTTTGATAGATAACAGGTCATTGTAATACAGCGTGTACATTGTATGACTTTGATGTACACTTGTGTGCATTGTCGTCCGGTGGTGTGTATGCCTGGTGAAAGTGTGCACTGATGGCTGTTGATGTGTGTGTGTGCCTGTTGTGGGTGAGAGTTGCGCTGTATGAGTTGCATTGCGTGAGTGAGTGGCGTTTTGTGAATGAGTGGCGTTGCGTGGCTCAGTGGCGTTGCGTGGGTGAGTGGGGTTGCAAATATGCATGTGTGTGTGATTGTTAAAGAGTACACGGATATGCTGGGGTCCAGCTGGAGGGAGTACACAGACATGCTTGTGGTTAAGAGTGGCACTGCGTGGCTGAGTGGCGCTGCGTGGGTGAGTAGAGCTGCGTGGGTGAGATTGGCGTTGCGTGGCTGAGTGGCGTTGAGTGGCTGAGTGGACTTGCGTGGGTATGATTTGCGCTGCGTAGGTGAGAATTGTGCTGCGTGGGTGAGAGTTGCACTGTATGAGTTGGGTTGTGTGAGTGAGTGGCGTTTTGTGAATGAGTGGCGTTGCGTGGCTGAGTGGGGTTGCGTGGGTGAGAGTGAAGCTGCATGGGTGAGTAGCGCTTCATGGGTGAGCGTGGCGCTGCGTGGGTGAGTAGAGCTGCGTGGGTGAGATTGGCGTTGCATGGCTGAGTGGCGTTTGTTCATATTAGCCGTTTTTGAACAAGAAATTTATTTAGGTGCTTGAAGCAAATGGAGGACAAAGAACTAACTGTGACTCTCGAGGTGCATTTCATTAGTGCGCACTGTGGTTACAGCAGAGCCGGGAAGCGAGGCAGGGCCTGCGGCCCTGAATAAGTGACGGGAGTCCAGTAGCATGTGGTTACAGCAGAGCCGGGAAGCGAGGCAAAAAAGGGTGCACGGATTAAGCGAGGCCGGTCCTGCGGCCCTGAATAAGTGACGGGCATCCAGTAGCATGTGGTTACAGCAGAGCCGGGAAGCGAGGCAGGGCCTGTGGCCCTGAATAAGTGACGGCGGGGGGCGGGGCAGCGGAAGCCTTTGATCGTAGCTTCAATTGTGGATGTGGCAGCGAAGCCTTTGATGTGCCAAATGCTGCTGGCAGGGGGAAGGATCGTGCAAGCTCGTCCACGAGGAGCTTGTCACGTGATTCTATTTCTCATGAACTGTTGGGAACCTGGCTTGAAGAGAGCCAATCAGCTGCCCGAATAGAGCCTTTGGGGAAAGAAGCAGATCAGCGACATAAGGGCTCACCCCTGTTTTCTATTTCTGCGAAATAGAAAAGGGGGAGCCCTAAAAAGCACTTGCAACAGTGGTCATCATCAATGGACTGGTACTCAGAAAGGCCTGAGAATGGGTACTCGGGGAAGGGAGCAAAAGAGGCTGATTTGAAAGTCCACAACCAATGCTTAATGCTGAGGGCATATCCACCTGCAACCATCACCCCCTTGAGCCATAAGAAACTGGCCACAAAGACAGAGATGAAACAGAAGCTACCACTAACCAAAGATGACACAAAGAAATTAATTGTCTGGTCTTGTGCAAACTGGTTGACCCTCCACTGCCAATTTCATTAGTCAATGTCAAGACATAGGCCAAAGTGCTGTGTGGCAGAATGAAAACAGCAATTCAATCAATTATTCATCATGATCAGGTGAAGCATTGTTCCTTGCAGTTCCTCTGTGTCCAATTTGAGATTGCTCGCTCATGTACTCTGGTAAGTCTGAGACAATATTGGTAGGAATTGGCAATCTCGCAGGACACTGGGAAAGCATTTGACAGGGTGTAGTGGGGTTTTTTACTCTGTGTGATGGAAAGAATGGGATTTGAAGAGAAGCCTTAGCAATATTAAATGGCTCTAATCTTCCTCGACAGCTGAGATGATTTTTAATGGTTACACATCACCCGCATTTGAGGTTAAAAGGGGGACCAGGTAGGGATGCCCGCTCTCTCTGCCACTATTCATTTTAGCATTGGGAGCTCAAGCAATCGCCATCCAATACAATGATAAAATAGAGGGAAATAGGAAACCTGCGGGAGAACATAAGACCATATTTTATGCTGACAACATTCTTGTTACGTTATCAAATTCAACACAATCCATAGATGGCAGGAGTAAACTCCCAATATGCAACATTTTTGGGTTATCGCATTAATTGAGAGAAGTGCAAGCCTCTCCCACTTACTAGATACAAAACAATTGCAGTAACCTGGGATTAGATTGAGGAGGGGCCTAGCAGAAGTGGTGAAAGATACCATGTGCCCCTTAATAGACATGGTTTATGTCGACTTGTCCAGGTGTTCTAACTTATATTTATCTATTTGAGGAAAGACACATGTGACAAAGATACATGTGATGCCCTACTTTAACTATGTATTTGCGATGTTATCCATTCACATCCCCTTGTTAACGATTGTAAGAAACTGGATCATTATTTGGGGTGGTTGTGACTACCCATCTCAAGGAACAATCACAGCCCATGTCAGGGTGAACCTTTGAATTCACTAAATGAACCTGGGCTAAAACCCCTAGTAGCTTTGGTTCAGAGCAGACAGGCTTAACAAAGGGCAATAAGTAAAGGATTTATGCAGTGGATTTATGCAGTACAAAAACACAAATCAGGTAGCAATGCAAAACAATAACCATCCCAAACCAAATTAGACACAGAGTAAAAGTTAATAAACATATTTACACAAAAATGACAAAAATCCTATAACTGGAACCAGAGATATGAACTTTTCATTTATTCAGTAAGGATAGCGCCAACAAGCATAAAGTAAAGTGATAGTCAATGGTCGCAGCAGACCTGGACCTAGGCACAATTAAGATTAAAAAAATAATTAAAACCATACATCTCGAGCTGGAATACACCTCCTTCGCTGGAAGAAGTAACGGCTCATAAGACAATGGCTTGTCTCTCTGCCAAGGAAAGGCCAATGGGTGCTACTGCAGAGCACTTTGCAAGGATTAGCTATCTTGAAATGAACAGGAACAGTTGGCAGAACAAAGGTCAACATTAGCACTACCTTTTGACTTGGAGATGACAACCCTTATTCATCTCAGGAACGTCCTTGACAGTTAGGCTCCAGTCACAGTGGGAGGGAAAAACTGTTTGACTCTGTCATGTAGGGAAGTGATCAAGAAGTTGAAGACCGGCCTGTCTGGTGGCAGCTGGGTCTTGAAACAATGGGATCTTGTGTAATTTTACTGCTTGGCAAATAGAAGTGTTACAAAAGGAGGTGGGGGACTAAAACAAAATTGTTCAAATTGGGCAACAGATTTTCTCCTATCACTGGCTAGAACATTCATGAAAGTGGGAAGACTTGTTCTAAAGAAGAAGGCCCTGCTGGAAGATAAAGAATCCTGACTCCTGGTTCTTGTTGTAAAAACAGGACTTGCACAACAACCCCTGAATCCAGCTGCCACCTGGGGACTGGAACTGCTCATCAAGGGTCAAGTGATTCCTGGTGTCCAAAGTCTCCCCTGATTAACTAGGGGCTACAGAACAAACTAGAAGACGTTTTACCAGGCCTATTAGGATGGCGGGCGTACTTTAGTCCGCCCGCCACCCTAGCGGTGCTGGAACCGGCCGCCAATGGTGCAGCGGTCTCGCACCTGCAATTAGGATGCCACCACCTCTGTGGCGGTGGCACCCTCCATTCCCAGCATTGTGGCGGGCGGTGCTTATAGCCCCGCCCGCCAGAATGCTGGGAATGCACGTTGTGCATTGTCATGCACAAGGTGACAGGCACCGCGTGGTGCCTGCAACCTTGTCCGTGACAATGTAGAGGGGTACCAGAGGTACCCCCATGTGCACCCCCTACCCCCGCATACCCTGGGGGTCCGCAACAGGCCCCCGAAAGCAAAATCTGCATGCCTTTCCATTGCGGTGAAGGGCTGCTTCCCGCTCCCATGCTAATATGGATGGCGGTGTCTAGCAGAAACTGCCACCATATTCAGACACTTTTCCGACGGTCAACCGGCGAAAAACCGGCGGACGGTCTTTTCGTCCGCAGGGGTCCCCCCCCCGCCATACTAATATCGCGGGGGAAATGGGTGGCAGGCGGGGTATGATGTAGGGCGGATCGCCGCCACCATGCGGGCGGTGGCGATCCCCCCTACATCATAATAGACCCTTAAGTCTGAAAGTAAAACATTGGACCAAGACAACCTGCGTGGTATATCCAACCTGCGCTCCATCACGGGTGGCCTGAAATTGCACCTAAGTCACGGTCCACCGTTAACTTTTGTTTTTCGCTAGTGTTTGACTTCCTCTGGGCACCTTTTGACTTAAAACTTAAAAAATCAACATCTCAATATATCTTGATGATCTCACGGTCGTTTTGCTTATTATATTTTCTCTAGTTCTCTAAATTTGGTTGGGAATTTTGTGTAGTGTTCTGTACTCCGAAACCTTTGGTACTGTTTGAACCTAGCACGCACGTCTCTGGGGATTGCCTGTTGCTTATGCCATAGCTACCAGGGGTTGGGCAGGGATTCTCTTAAGACTGACATTGCTCTAGGTACAACCCCCTCTAATAATAATAATTCAAGAAAGGCTTCAGGACAGGCTACCCATGGCAGAGACAATGTCCGGAATGGATGCAAAGAATGACAATGCAAATGTAGCTGAAGTATGACTCTTTAAAAAACCAGAATGATGCTACTGTGAGGCAGTCCTAAGGACTGTTAAACAAAGTTGCCAGAGAGAACATGCCAGGAACCTCATACGGCAACATGCCTATGTTGGATGTTAGAATTTGAGGACTGTTAGAAGTGATGAAAACAAAGAAGCTTAAGGACCATCAAGGAGAGCTGAAAGCAGAAAGAACCCTGCAGGGGTTGTAAGAGACGCAGACACTCAAGAACTGCTAAGCCAAGGCAGAAGAGCACATAACCAAGTTACAGGCCATCGGAAAATTAGAATGACCAAAGAGGAGACGTGACTAACAGCAGGGATCCAGGAGGGTGTGGAATGGCCCCAGATGGGGAAGATTATAAGCCTCTAACCCCATGGGTCACAGATCTTCACAAAGAAAACATATTAGGAGAAGAAATGTCCACCCTCCTTGCATTGCGTACTATTACTCTAACACAATGAGTAACCAACCCAAAGTGAAGGCCCCCTAGACCCCTTAATAGTTGTCTTTTAAGATCAATTAATAAGCAAGAAAATATGTCTACCAGAAAAGGCGCTACCCAAGCTAAGTAGCTTGTTCTTCTGATAGACCTCTAACCACAGATTCCTCACCTACTGAGTAGATGCAAAAGCAGTACCTCTCCAAGCAGTGGGTCTGTAGAATTGCTCAGACCAGAAAATCCTGCAGGACAGATTGGGTGAAGTGCCCATCCTGCTGGATCTCGCTGTCTAGGTGGCAGTGCTTTGTGAACATGTGGAGGGATGCTCATATAGCAGCCTGGCCGAGGTAGCATCCTTTGCTCACGTGAAAATTAGCATATAAGCCTTCAGGAGGCTACTTTTTATCCAGCCCATATCAGATCCTGATGCAGAATACAATCTATAGGGAGGTGGTTCTCTTTTGCAGAGCTTTACACTTTTTTGCTCTACAGAAACCAACAAAAAGTTGTCATCCTGTCGGTAGTCTCTAGTTTGGTCAAAGTAAAAAACTCAGGGCCCTGTTGGGGTCCACACGGTGTGCTGCTTTTCCTCCTTGGATGGATGTGGCGGTGCCTATAAGGTGGCAAGGTGATGGATTGACCTACCTGGGAGGGCATTACTACCTTTCGCAGGAATGCCACATTTGTATGAATGACCAGCTTGTCTGTGAAAATTGAGGTGTATGGTTGTACTACACCCAGTGCCAAAAGTTCACGGTTTAGCTGATGTCATGGTGACAAATAATACCCTCTTGAAGCTGAGCAGATGGTGAGGACAACTGTGCATTGGTTCAAAATGAGTGTACATCAGGTAAGTAAGTCCCACTGATGCATGACAGATGGCATTGGAGGAACATAAGGATTAGTCCCTTCAAAAGGGGCCAAAAGTTACTCCATAACTTTTGCTACAGAAGGCATGCTGGGTTAAAGAAAGATGGACCAGGAGAAAATAAGATAACTTTGCATTTAAGAGTTGGATGTTGTGGGAGGTACAGCAAACAACAAGGTTCTCCCAACGTCTGGCATATTCAGTCTTGGTAGATGGACACTTGGCTGCCGAGCGAACATCAATCATTTAAGGGGGAAAGTGGAAAGCCATCAACTGTTGCTGCTCAATCTCAATGAATGGAGGTGCAGATTATGCAGGGTTTGGTGGAGAACTCAGCCTTTCGAAGGAGCGGCTGGACAGAAGGACATGTATTCAGGGCCAGAAGTTCTGGGTACTACACTCTCCTCGCCCAGTCCAGAGCCACTAGAATGACTTAGGCCTGGTCTTTCTTGAGCTTTTGCAGCACTCTGTGCAGGAGAAGCAGGTACGGCGAGGGTTAAAGGAGTTGCGATCCCCTTTGCAGGCAGATGGTGTCACTGAGTGCAAAGTGCCTTGACGTCTCCAATGCACAAAAGCTTTGACACTGCCTGTAAATAGATCAGGCCAAAGTTCTCCCCAGTGTTGGATGATGCCCTGTGCCAGCTCAGTGTGTAATTGCCATTCGTTATCCACTAGACAACATCAGCTGAGTTTCTCCACTCTGGCTTTTAAAGATCGTCCAGGTGCAGGCGATAAGGGATTTGTGCTGAGCATTCTGTCATTTCCAGAGGTGCAGAGCCACCTGTCACAGGACTCAGGGCCACACTCTGCCTGTTTGTTGCAGTACCACATGGTGGTTATGTTGAAAGAATTAAGACTACTAAATATGCTATACTAGAAAGCCCTGGTAGGGAATGAAATTGGACGGAGATGGAGGAAAATATCATAAGGTTAGACAAGTTTAATTTATTAGACCATGACGCTGCAAAGCATCTTTTTATTGAAGTAAAATCTGGGTCTCCGTGTGATCTGTGTCCCCCCAAGGTAATGCATTGGATGGCTCCGACCATCAATGATTCTCTCACTTGTCTTTTAAATTTGTCCTTGAAGACAGGTAAAGTGACTATTTAAAAAAGGTGTGTATTACCACTATTCAAAAAACCTGGTGATTGTCCAAGGATACTAAAGAATTATCTTCCTACTCTCTATTGTCCGACTGTGCTAAACATCTGGAAATTCATATTGCAAAAGAAGTGAGCACCCATCTTTCTGATACAAAATTCCTAGAACCTTATGAACCAGGATTCCGACCCTAACACAATATGGAAGCAGTGATTTTATCAGTTACTGATGATTTGAGAAAGGATCTAAATGACGGCCATACTCCAAACTTGATCTTGGCTAATTTATAAATGGCACACAGTAGACATAAAATCTTACCTGGTCAGTAGCAAGCAGCGGGTTTACAAAGGTGCTTTCAATTAGCTTACTTTGTTTCCGGTGAACAGAATGCAGACAGTTTGACTTTCCCTGTTAAGGGCATCATAAATAAAGATATGTGGTGTTCCACAGGGTTCCAATCTCTCACTTCATATCTTCAACATCTTTATTCATCCTCTTATAAAGGAGCTGTCAAATACCTAATTATTCAGATGTCTGCCAAATTTTACTGCAGCTTCATACTGTGGCCCCAAAACAGAATGATTTTAAAGATATGATGTGTTTCATCAGTAGATGAATGAGACACAATCATCTAAAATTGAATTCTGAGAAGACCGAAATTGTTGTGTTAAATCAAAATGCCCTTATGTGGTCCAGTCGTTACTGGCCCCCAGTTATAGGTGCACTACCAATGCTGAAGCCAGCTGCAAAGAGTCTAGGAGTACTAGTTGATCACCATCATTCAGTGAGGCCTCAAATAAATGCGGTGGTCTCAAAATGTGTCTTCATCCTTCAAACTACTCAAAAGATTCAATTGTTTCTTTCCTTCAAAACTTTGAAGACAATTACAGCAGCAGTTATAGGTGCAAAGCTGGACTGTGCAAGTAGCTCATTCCATGGCCTCTCTAAATGGGATCTTTATAGACTCCAAATTATTCAGAAAGCTGCAGCCTTGTTTGTTTTTTTAGAATTTCCTGGAGCATACCGGTTACACCTTACCTGAAGAGTCTTCATTGGCTGCTGGTTAGAAAGCGTATTCAATTTAAAATCTGTTGCCTGACCTTCAAGGCACTACAGGGATTGGCCCCAGATTTCTTAATTGCCTCTCCAGATATGTCCCTAGGACAGCTCTCTGCTTCGCTACTGCAAATTTTCCGGTGGTGCCTAGATTTCTGAAAGTTAGGACCGAGGGCATAGATTTTCTACTTTGGCTCAAAGGAATGTAATGCTCTTCTAGCTGAGATTCACTCAATTGGTTCAGTTGAGGAAAGCTTTAAAGACCTGGCTTTTCAAGCAGGACTTTGATACTTGGGTCTATTTCTGAATTCTGAGCTATTCTCTATTGAATGTTAGGGCCAAGAAACCTACCGGGGAACATCACGCTCTATAAGAACTCAAACCTGTATCACTTCTCCCTTGATGGTCAGGGGAATGCCTTCAGTGCCAAGCAGTCTGCTCAGAACTCCAGCAAGGTGATGTGGAGGCAAATCCCCGACAGTGACCAGAGACCTCTGATATCCACCTCTCCCAGATGACTCCCTCAGCTCAGCAATCATGCATCCATCACAACCATTAGCTCTGTGTAGGGTAGGGAGAGGGGTCTGCTGCCGACCAAATAGCAGTTGGGCTGCCACAACTGCATATCATTTGCAATCCCCTTCGGCATATGAATGGACGCTGTTAGGTCCTCTTGATGGTGAGCCCACTAAGACTTGACGTTCCACTGCAGAGCCTGCATGTGCTACCTGGTGTGGTCCACAAGCAGGATGCAAGAGGCCAAGAGTCCTCCGAGCTACTCTCACTGAGACACAAGCCCAAGGCTGAAACATCAAGATCACAGCTCGAATGTCCTGGATTCGATGAGGTGGAAGAAAGGCTCAAAAATGCACTGTATCCAGGATGGCTCTGATGAAGGGGAGCCACTGTATCAGAGTCAAGTGTGACTTCTGCACTTTGAAGGAGAATGATGTAACTAGGGCAGCTGTTGTCTGGCAGTGGCTTATGACTGTTTGAGGCGAGTCTGCCTTCAGGAGCCAGGCGTCGACGTTTGGGAAGACTCATATCCCCAACCCGAACACCACCATCACATTTATTAACATCTGTGGTGCTCTGGTCAGGGCAAAGGGGAGCACAGAGACTTGAAAGTGCTCTTTACCTACCTGAAACTACAGCATCTGTGGGATTGCAGAACGGAGATCTGGAAATAGGAGTCCTGCATAATAAATGCCATAGTCCAGTCTCCTAGGTCCAGGGCCAACCGAACTTAGGCAAGGATGAGCATCTTGAACTTGTCCTTCCGTAGATCGAAGACGGGGCGAAGGTCTGCATACTTTTGCAGCACCAGCAAATAATAGGAGCCACTTCTCATCTCTGAGGCCAGCACCCTCTCAATTGCTCCCTTGGCCAAGAGAGCTTCAACTTATCAGTGGGGTAAGGACAAGTGATCTTCCGGGAGGTGTTGCAGTATGGGTGGCATATCTGATGGATGTGACAAAGAAGGGTAAGGAATACCTGTTTTCAAAGATCTGGAGCACATGTTGGTCGGAAGTGATACTCCTCCTCCCAAGAAGGTAGAAAGGGGGTGTGGTATTTTGGTAGAATTTTGCCCCTGGGGTTCTGAATGCTGTCAGCCGGATTCCTTGCCTCTACCCTGAAAGATATGGGAGGCCTGTTGCTGTTGAGGGGAGTAATGTTGGTGCATATGGTAATATCCCTTGCCGAAGCCTTGAAAGGGGCGGATTTGCTTTGTGGTCTGCAGAACAGGTGGAGGTAAATCCACATGTTCTCTCTAAATTTTTCGAAGGCAGAGTTCGCCTTCCCTCCCAACAGTCTAGAAGGGCATGTCCATGAGGGACCGTTGGTAATCCGACAAGAAGCCTTTAGAGTAAATCCAGGTATGGTGCTAAAGCATGCTGGCCCCAACTGCCCTCCCTGGCATTAAGTTGTTTTGAAGCCTGAACAGATAGAATAGGCTCTCCGGAGTGGGATGCGGTAGTAAGAGATCGGGATCCCTGGGTGTGGGTCTCTGTCGTACTGCTATTTTTCTATTTAATAGAGGAAAATATGCCGGCTTGTTTCAGACACCTAGTAACACATCAGTGAGGTCCTCACTGAAATGTAGCAACGGTTCTTGGTTGGTTTGGCCTGGGTTGAGGACCTCTTGAGCACAATTTTTTTTCATCTACGTTGAGGAAGGGTGAGGTTTAATACAACTGCTGTCCTACTAATTATGGTTGCACAGGAAACTGACACATGTGCCTTGGCTGGCTTTGAGGAGGACAGGCCAATGTTTCGAGAGGTGTTCAGGCCAGTAGCCTCCCGCAAGTCATGGAATAGG
Source organism: Lissotriton helveticus (assembly GCF_964261635.1). NCBI lineage: Eukaryota > Metazoa > Chordata > Amphibia > Caudata > Salamandridae > Lissotriton > Lissotriton helveticus. The sequence goes on along the minus strand of NC_136063.1, from coordinate 2,137,123,298 downwards.
TTCCCAGCACCGCAAGGTTCATCATAGGTATTGTCATCTGATTCATCATTATCTTTATCATCATGATGAGTATTTGACTCTGGGCCTAAACAAGCGTACTGATGTGGTGGGGGGTAGGCTTCAGGCTGACAGGACTATGGAGCCAGTTCGGGGATACAGGGAACGTCAGCAGCTAGGGACTCCACGTCGCAGGACTCTGTGGGGCAGGCAAGGAGGCCCATGCAACGAGCACCACTTGTGACCAGTAAGCGCTATAAAGCGCATCAGCAGACCCACTGCGTGGGATACTAGGAGCAGTAACAGCGAGGGACTCCAAGTCCCCTGACTCTATGGAGCAAGCAAGGAGCCCCGTGCAACAAGCACCATCTGTGACCAGTAAGAGCTATAAGGCACGTTCAGCAAACCCGCTGTGCTAGATACCGGGTGCGGCAGAAGCCAGGAACTCTAAGTCCCAGGACTCTGTAGGGCAGGCAAGGATCTCCGTGCACCAAGCACCAACTGTGACTAACAAGTGCTATAAAGCACGTTCAGCAGACCAGCTGCATGGGACACGCACGGACCAAGGGTGAGCCCGCCCTGTATGCATCAGCAACAGAAAGAGGCAGGGCCACCCCCCTTAGCCCAGCTTTTCACAGAAGTGGTTCATCTAGCCACAATTGTGAGTACCTTATTTTTAGAAGTTCATAGTAACAATGGGTAAAAGAAAGGCTCTGAACAATGCAGCTGGCTTACCGCCAATGGGGAAAACAGCTAAGAGGAATGCCGCTGACAACTGTACCCTAGATGCCATTGATGACGTAATAGAGGAGGAAGAGAACATCGGACAAAAAAGTGGAAAAAGGAGCCCAAGGCTATAAGCTCCAACCCCACGTTTTTAAGGGGAACAGAAATAAGGGCATAGCTAGTAAGACAAGTCATATCAGTGACTCCATCACAGAACCTGAACTTCCCATTATCACAATAGAACTCTGCCCATCAACTCCCCTCACTGGCTCGACTCCTGTTCTCATAACTCAACCCATAAAATTAGAACTATCACCCAGCAATCCTATGCTCCAACTGCAACCCTTGCCTACCTGGGACAGGAAAACTCTGGACTAAATGCCCCAAAGGCAGTTCAAGATAAAGTAGAGGAAGCAGATCTAACAACTGAGATGATCACACCCTTTGGAGGCGAATCTGACAAGATGAAGCAGACAATGCAAGCCCTAAATGTAAGGGTAATAGAGCTCTAAAAATTGGATCTTGCCAAAAACTATGAATTAAAAGATGATCAGGGATGGCCAAAAGCCCTGTTAGTTAGTGCTACAGAAAAATAAATATTCCTCTTTAGGAACCCCTCCCTTTCGAACTCTAAATTGAGAGATGTAGACGGGAGAGAGTGCACTGACAGACCAGGGTGGCTCAGAGGAGCAGGGCCTGCAGGAAGAATCCAGGCCAGACCCATTGCCAGCTGACAACATAACAGAAACCACAGTCTCCTTGTCCAATATGGAACAGCCAAAACCAATTCAGTAGCATCATCTTATTACCGTACAAGGAATCTGGGAATTAAGGGTATCAGCTGGCATAAACTGGACGGGATCCATGGACTGTATACAGCATCCAGGTCTTTTATCTGGGGTCCTCTGAACCGGAAGAGAAAACGCGGGATCTGTGCATTGGACTGACTTGCAAAAAGATTCATCTAAGGGGGGACTACTCCCTCCCCCCCACCGCCATCTGTAGCATATTTCCTGAAATACTGTTGGGCTCAAAACATATTCCTGGGAGGAAGGGAAACCCCTTCTTATGTAATTCGTCTGATAATTCAGGATTCCTGAATGGCTCTCGGGTGCAAGAGACTGCCCTCGCCCCATGAGCAAATATGTTGAGCTAGCTGAATGAGAGAGAGAGAGTACAGCCCTGCCCAACAGGAGTTGAGAAACAGTCTGAATTGCTTTCCAGATTGCCATAAATTCCCTACAAATGGATGATCTTCCTTATTCCAATTCCTCTTAATGACCCTGCATGGAAAGGTAATCCAGGACTGCCCCTCAACCGATACGACTGGCACTGGCTGTTATACTTAAAAGTCTGAGGTAAGCAAACATGGTTCCCTGATTCAAGGACGTTGGAACCATCCACCAAGAGAGAAGGTACTGAATTGTGTGTAACTGGAGTTATCTGCTCGTACTGTCCAACGCTCCTGGATATGATCAACGAAATGCCCCAGATGTAGACGAAAACCATGGAATAATATTTAATGTTGCCACCTGGTACAGAAAGAAGGGCTGAATTTACATAGATAAAGCAAGCACTGCGCAAACCTTTGTGGAAAAATAGAACGGAAGAGATTACAATTTATCATGAGTCCCTGGACCCCAACCACAGTCTTTTTGGAGCCTCCAACCTGGCTAACAAACTCTTAAGTGGGATTGGTGCGACCTGGCCTCCGGTAAGAAGACACAACTCTTTCTGCTGTCAAACATCACAGTTATGTACTCCAGATTCTGGCATTGTGAAAGATGGGACTTGGTGCAATTGACCAGGAAACCAAACTTCTGCAGGGTCTGCATAGTTATTTAGGTGTCTCTCAGAGCCAGATCCACCGTCATGATAGTATTAATAGATCGTCCAGGCAAGTGAGTATAATTGATCCCTGATCAAGCTGTAACCACACAACTAGTGCTAATACTTTTGTGAACACTCTGGGGGAGGTCTTGAGACCGAACGTCAGGCACTGGAACTGCCAATGTTGTTTGTTGATGGCAAATCAGAGATACTTCTGGTGTGATAGGGCTACACGAATATGCAGGTATGCGTTTGGGAGATCTATCTTGGTTAGAAAATCTCCCACTCTGATAAAAGGAATTACATGCTGTAAAGTATTCATCCTTGTTAATATGGATATCGAAACATTTAGAAATTCGTTTATCAATAAAAATGAACTATCGTCCTTTTTAATAGCACCCGTTCTGAACTCCACATCCACCTCGACACGCAAGCATGTAGTCAGGAAGGTCCTGCTGCCTAGGCCCAGGATCACTAAATGATAGGTCACAGGTGAGTGTGTATTTAGCAGGCAAACAAACACTTGGCAGGAAACTCTTGACCAATCTCACAGATAGGCACAGCGACTATACAATGGTCAGGGGAGATGGCTCCAATAAAGCACACATGGCTAGAGGGGGTATGCGCGTTCTTTAAAACACCATAAGTCAAATGCCATATGATGGGAACACACAGCCAATCGGGACCTGGACTCGTAGTGATGATGCGCTCTCCATGCCGGACATCTGGACACAGTACCCACTGGCCACACTGTGTCCACGCAAGGTTGAGACCTATCTGTAGTAACCGTTTGACCATTAACTTATGACTCCAAGGCAGCAACCAACATTCCTCACCATATGTGGTATGCCGGTACCTTTTATTGTTAGCCGTACTTTTGTATGTAAGATGAGTTCAAACCCATGCTTTGGTCACGAAATAAGGATCTAAAAACTGGGGAGATACCAAAATGGAGTGACCTTGCAAACAATCGGAATATCCAGTTGTCCGATAGGTAGTCTCTTAATGTTTGGTGAAAATTAAAAACCTGGCTATCAACAGGAATACTTATCTCCCCGGACTAGTCAGGAGCCTCCTCTGTCTCATGACTTTCACGAAGAGGCATTGGTTGGAATCTTGATATGTTCTAGTTTCTGTAGTTTAACTGTAGTTTAACATCTCTGTCTTTGATCCTCAGAAGATTTCTGCTTTGAACCAAAAGGTTGAGCGTGCTTTTGGGACTTAAATGACATCGAATAGACCCATTCCAATTCCTCCCTACACTCTTTCCTGGCAGCGTCAACCTTCTAACTTCAAAGATATAGATGACGTCTAGCCGCTACCAATCTGGAAGAAACCATAGCCAAGGCCCTTTAATTATCATACAAATGGTCAGTCAAAAAACCCTCCTGAACTTCCCTTCTTCTGAACAACTATGAGAAGTCTTGGCTCTGTTGTACACTGGAGGAGAGTGCCTGAAAATCCTTCACCAGCGTTACGGGGGGTGTAAACTGTACTGATCTCTGACCTTAATGCCAGACAGCCCCACCTGGGATCCCTTCACTGCCCAGTATCCTTCTTATAAAAGGATTCAGACAAAGTTACATCTTCCGAAATCAGGGAGGTCTTCTAAGTTAGACGTGCTAGAAGAGGGTCAATAGTAAAGCCCTATGGAAGTACAGTCTCTCATTTAGTTAAACGGTAGTGTCTGCCCATGAACCTTGGTACCAAAACTCTATCAGGGTCCCTCTACTCTTTTTACAGCAGATTAATACCTGTCTGAATGATGGGGACTCTGGGCAGCATAGGTCTGTGAACCGGTCTAAAGTCTCAGCTAAGACCAGGCTTCTTCCTCATAGGGTAGTTAATGGTTAGAGAACAAAACATTTATAAATGGTCTAATTCTTCTCTTTGAATACATTTCCCTTTTAGAGAGGGGGAACCTATAGAAAATCTCGGCCTTCTCTTCATATTCAGGAGAGGCACACTAGGAGACTGACGTTGGAGAGGAGACCGAGAACCTGGCTCTCCCAGATGAACGACATGTACACGAGACAGGAGACGTGGCAACCCTCTAACAGCTATTAACCTCAGATAAGGACTTCACTATCTTCTACAAGTCCATATATGAAATTGCCAGAGATTTTGCTCTACACCTTCTTGACCTCAGCCTGTGGAGATACCAATCACCAGGTGACCCTGGGGATACATGACGTGCCTTATGCGAATGCTTTCCCATAGCTGCACGAATCTACAAGACTAGCAGGACATGGACTCCTGAACCCCGCCATATATAGTGCAAGGGAGTTAACAGACGTTGGCTAGGGAAGTGCCAGACAAACACTCCCTTTGAAGCTTAAGGAGAGGCAGATATATTAAGAAAGACAGGAAAAAAGGCACCACTCTGCTTACAACTGACCAAAAACCATTGTGGTATACTTTTTTCCGTTTTTTTTGTAATTATGCAGACAACCTAGTGTTCCTACTGCAAATAAACAAAAGCAGGATCCAACGCTCTGTAACCTCCTGATGTATTAGTATTGCGAGGCAGAGCCGGTCGGATCCTTCATCCCCAGGTGACAAGGGGGAGAGCACTCATGCTCCTGCAGTCTGAAGGTAGCGCTAACTGAAGGCGGGTCGCGGCACCGCTTTCTGGGGACTCCGTGCACAGCAAGCAAGAAAGGAGAACACAGGCCAAGCAACGTACATCTCACTCAAGGGCAGAGACAACGCCAGGGAAAAGAAACTAGAGCAAGCGGGCTAAGCATCGCAACTATTCTATTTTGTAAATCAAGTTCTGCAAACCCCTGCACCGCATAACAAAACTGTTAGGGCAGAAGAACAAAACAGGGAGTGAGGAGGGGAAAGAAGGGTTCTATATGTAACTCTTCAGGAGTTATAGAACGCAAATAAAGACTTGAAGGGGTGGGAAGTAGCAGCAATGCTGCCCCATTACTCAATCACTTAAGGAATGAGACGAGTGAAATGAAGAGGAAGTAACGGGGAATAACATTCGGAATTTGAATTATCACACTGAATTGCTCAAGTATCAAATTTTGCTGTGCACATTTCCACTGATTCATTTTGGCAGGTTCGACCTGCCACAGTCCTTTAGGAAATTTCTGGAGTTGTAATGATTCCTGCAAAACACTGAATTCTGATCACTGTGCAAATTCACATCTGAATTTTACTCCCCACTTGTAATCCCAGCACTACAAGAGTAGTAATCAGGCTTACATGCAAACACTCATTGTGGTTAAAAAGAAAGGCTCAGAAGAATCTATTTTTTACATACGGAAAGACCTTAATAATGAAGCGGTGGTTCCAGACTACTGGAAAAGGGCGAGAAATAACTACAAATTATAACGTGTATTATCTTTATTTGTAAAGTCTTGGGTTCGGAGAAGGCAATTAAAGTCCAGATCAGCCAGGTGAATGGGCAGTTTACAATAGTTCACAATGTCTACAAATGCTCAATCGGAAGAGGAAATTTAGATTATCACATTGGATTATGTCACAGTAGTTTAACAGTGAGAAACAAGACAGCATTACGATTGCTAAAGTACGTAGGGAATTATATAACTAGCAGAAACAGAGTGTTACACCACTGTAGTAGTGATGGACCATTAGAGTGGCGTTTCCTCCCCTAGTGGCCACACCCTGAGAGTCTGTGAGAATAAAGATACAAGATGAGATGACCCAGATGGGGTCTACTAAAACAGTGCATGATTCAAAGAACAAATATCCAGAGGAAGTCAATAAATTTAAACCTGTACATACGAGATAGAAAAAAATGGGAGGCTATGTAGAGCGGAACAGTGTGCTTGGTGGAGAAACATGGTGATGGACGTAAGTGGTTTACCTGGGCTAGTGCCAGCAATCAACGATGCCCATACATTGGACAGGGTAGGATCTTACTCCTACCCTGGACATCCTTAATCTCGCAACCTGAGAAATGCTTTGCATTTAGTGAATTAAGATTCATAGTTGGGGAGCAGACTTGAAATTGAGAAGCCAGGAACGACTATTCAAGTCCATAAAAGAGTGTGTGCCTTTCGGCAGAGAGTTCTGAACGAAATTCGTTGTTTCATTCAATAAGTGTAAGCTCATACTGGTGATTTGATCTATTTTTTTCAGCCCACATGCAACTCTCACTGCAAACTTCTGAACTCACTGCAGTTGATGGAGCAAGTATTACGGTAGACCAACAAAGAGAAGCTTGCAATAATCTAATCTAGACGGAACACATGAAGCAACCACTTGCCCATGAAGGTTAGAAGGCAAGAATCAAGACGTTTTTAAGGGGTTTTCAGCTGATTGAAACAATAAGCACCAACGGATGTTATGTGCTTTACCGTGGACAGCTGCGGATCAAGAAGAAAGCTAAGAGATTTAATGAACTCAACCAGAATGGCTGAAGCTAATAACTTAGAAAAAAGAGGGTGGTACCCTACTATTAGAAATAGGGACAGGGGGAGTACAGGTCACCATACAAAACGTCCCGAATCAGAAGCACAGCTATATGCACAATCTGGACCACATAGTAAATGACAAATAACAAGAGATAGAATTGCGTCAGCGAGCACAGAAAGATCGAAAACAAACGATATAGTTAAAAAATATAACTTTGAGGGCTTTAACTCCTCCTAGCTTCTGTGTGGTCACTTAGGTCGAAACAGAGTAAGGTGTATTACATCCCACCTTTAACCAGATATGCTGTAAAGAGATGTTCTTGCGTGAGATTTTATATACATTAACAGATAGTTTCACTTTAAGCATAGGGAGGAGATTGGTATTCCTTCTCTATACATATAACTGGGTTCGTATTCAATTATTGTGGACCTTCGTTGGAGCCACCGCATAAAATAAAACATCAACTGTTGGAGTAGGCGTAACCTAAACAAAAAAGTGTTACACCTTTACTGTTCTAAGATGGCCGCCGTTATATTAGATCGCCCATTGTTTGAAGGGGAGACGAAAAAAGAAAATGTGTCAATATATGGAATACGCCGCTATTTAAGATTTCTGGAGGGTGTGTTAAGAATTCAGCAGACTGTTAGAGTCGCCTACTATTCCTGAAATTAAGTGACCACACAGAAGCTAGGAGGAGTTAAAGCCCTCAACTAGCAAGAGGTAGGACAGTAAACATGTTTCCCTCTGCAATTTACTAGATTTCCAAAGGATCAATAGTAAATAGACCAGATTGATCCTGTCTCATTCAAATATGTGTTGTGTTAAAATTAATGTTTTTGTTATATATCTGAGATTATATGTGTAATAACTGTAACAACTGCTTGAGTGTAAATAGGTCATTCTCGCATAAAAATGCATTCTGTAAGAGATTAGCTAGAGGTTGTCGTCAGCAACACATGATTGTTTAAATAATAGAATGTTTCTCTACTGTCTAGAAAACTGTCCTGAAGAAGGTGAACATCTCTCGAATCATCAAAAAGCTGCGTCGACCCAGTTTTCTTAAATATTGATTGTAATGCTTTTATTGTATGAAATGTATAAATGGTTTTTAACTTTATGAATGTATTATTTTTATAATATGCTAATGTAATAAATAGAAGTTATATTTTTTAACTATATCGTTTGGTTTCGATCTTTCTGTGATCGCTGACGCAATTCTATCTCTTGTTATTTGTCATTTACTATGTGGTCCAGATTGTGCATATAGCTGTGCTTCTGATTCGGGACGTTTTATATTGTGACCTGAAGCTGATAACTAAAAGGGCCATAAATAGTCAAATTATCTTTCAGAGTTTTTTTCCTAATAACCTAAGCTCCATTTTGCTAGCAATTAACTGAAGATATGTACGCAACATCCAGTCTTATTACCTACCAGACTTTGAGGTAGCTGTTAGTAGAACCTGAGGAGTGTTGATCTAAACAAATAAATATCTTGGTGTCATGAGCATATGATATAGTTAAACATCCCAGTCTGAGAGAGATCCCTGGCTGAGGAGACAATAGAAGACAGCACTTGACCTTGAATTCCGATGCCTTCTAAATGGGATATCAAGATGTTATGGGCAACCGTGCTGAAGGCAGAGGACAGGTCAAGTAACAATAAGGTTCATGAATCTCCTCAACTGCCAGGACAAGTGCCGTTTCAGTTCCCCCTACCGGCTCAGCAACCCAATTGACACTGACTAAGTTGCTATTCTCAAAGTAATCACTGAGTTGTTTAACTACTACTGGTTCAGGCAGCTTAGCTTAAGGTGGAAGAAAATAGGGCGATAATCAGCTGTCTTACCTCAATCCAGTAAGAAATGTTTTCAATCACGGTGGACATAACTTTATTTTCACATAAAAAAAACAACAATTATTTTTATATAAAGAATACAATCACAACCACTGTTGCAGGGTTAGCCAAAAATGGTAGTAGTCGTTTGTACAATGGTGAGTATGTAGCTATCCCCTACTGCTTGTACGTTGAGAGTGAAAGAGAAGGAAGAAGGAAAGGGCAGAAAAATTAGTGGCGAAACAAAAGAGGAATAGGACAGGCATGCAGAGAGGTACATTCGCTTAACATAACATTGGGATCAGCTGTACATACTGCATTACATCTGGCACTCTCTCAGGATGCTTGAGTCCACATGCAAGGACACCCGGGCTATGTTGGGGAACCACACTTTTGGGCCAAGGGCCGGTACGATGTTTGTGAAAAGCAACTGTTTATGGAGGATCATAAGAGTCTAGGTAAGTGTCCAGCACTTCCCACATCCCCCTCGAGGAAGCTTTCCAGGGTGAGTACTGTAGCGCAATATTGTCCGCTCCTCTGAGATGTGTTACCCAGTTGATCCATCCTTTGTAGCTAAATTTGCTTTTGTCTTTCCAATTGGTTAGTACCACTTTCACAGCTGCTGTCAGTAAAAGGTCCATTAGGTCTTTAAGGAATCTGACTAGACAGCCTGGTCTGGGGAACATGATTTGGCCTTATTCATTAGGGCTTGAATTTTCATCGGATCCGGAAACTTATCGGAGCCTGGGAAGTGATCAGAGTACAGTTCATCTGAGTATACTGTGTTATGTGACATTCCTTCAATTTTTAAACCCCTGACAGATTTTTTTTAATCTTTGATATGAAAAAGCTAGCCAACACATTACTAAAAGCGTGGTTTTTGATTATTTTCATTATTGCACACTGAGGCATAATGAGTGCATGAAGAGAATTAAAGAGATCTTTTGCTGGATTTTAGGAGGTCCTCATCTTGTCACAGAAATATCAAGATTTAGCAATGAAAATGCCTCGCTTATTCAGTTTTAACTGCTGCTTATAGCTGAAGAGCATTCTCACCACACAATAAATGTAATTTCCTTTCTAGCTGATAAACCCTGAACCTTACTTTGCTCAGCTTCTCGCCGAACCATGGGAATGGCGACCCGGGTTTACTGTAATTCCTCAAGGAATAGGGAATAAATTGGTTGACAACGTTGACCAATTCCTCTCCACATTAGGATATTTAGGGAAATGATGCAGTGTTCATTCTAAGGCTGAATTTACAGTCTTAGGCGTGTCAGGATAATTAATTTGGTTCCAGCGGTTGATTCTTCCCGCGGGTTAGGATAAGGAAGGTTTAGGGGCTAAAGCTACACCTTACTCGACCCAATCTCAAACTTGAATTTAATTAGCTTGTAGTTAGACCAGGGCAGGAATATTCTCTCATTAGTTATAGTTGATATGCTCTCAGTCCACATACGGTCTCCTGTATGGCCTGTAGCATTAGGAGGATGGTGAATGATCTGTTGCATACCAACGGAACTCATAGAGTCATTTAGCTGCTGGGCTTTATGGTCTTTACCCTAATTAATATGTGAATTAAAATCACCATGGTCACATTTTTAAAATATAGGCAAGAGTTTTCCAATAACTCAAGCAATTAATTAATATCCTGATTGGGTTGATGGTGTAAGAGTAAATAATAAATATATAGGACATTGGCTGTGAATATCTACAAATGAGTTCTTCGACAGAACCCAACATGTGTATAGGCACAACTGAGCAAGGAAACTGTTCTCGATAAGAAAATCGCTGTCCTCCTCTCTGTTAGCATTTTGAATTGTATAGGCAGCAGAATAACTGCCACCAAATCAGGAGCGGATTTATCATGTAATCAGGGCTCCAGAAATAACAAGAAGTCCCAGTTGTTAGAGAGGAGGAAATCTGTGATATGAACAGGAAGAGACCGAACACTGACTAGGCCAGCTAAAAGGGAATTAGCATCAACCAGAGTTGTTTAAATACTCAACTGCTTAGCATCTTGCTTATTCGGTTAGTTCTGCTGGGTCATTAGGCCATTCACGCCCGGGAATGTAGGATGATACTGCGCGTACCATCACAATGCGGTATTTTACATTGCGGTTTTGATAAGGCAAGTCGTTACATCGACTTGCGTTGGAGGGCGCTGGACTTAGGAATAGTGTGAAATACTATTCCAACTCCAGTCTACGTACAGTAGGGAAGGTGTTGGAATTGTAATTCACACTATTCCTTAGTCTAGAGCGCCCTCCAGTGCAAGTCGATGTAACGACTTGCGTTGTGAAAACCACGATGTAACCATTACGCGCTGTAATGGTTGCGTGGTAAAGGATGTTTCCCACGCCCGGTTTTACCATGCACAAACCATTCATTTACTTTACAAGGATCACTCCCTAATCAGAAGTATATACCTGTTATTCATAAGTGTACTTCCAAAGCAATGGCAATAGTGGTAGAAGCATCAGCAGAGCTTAAACGTTCTTTCAGTTGCAATTACATTTACTCCGGATCCACCTGGTCACTGGAGAACTGACAGCAATTCAAGCCTCTTCCACGAACTCTGCACAGACGGGCACATAGAGGTAGGCCTTTTGCACCCCACTGGTGCAGGGTTGCAGATTACTCATACATTGAAGTTGGCCTGCTTGCACATGCTGAGTATACATGAAAAATGTCCGACTGCTAACTTACAAAATGGCAGTTAAGGTAGGAGCAAACGCCTTCTCCTGCACCAGCGACAATTGGTGTGGGCAGACTGGGAAGCTCTGGAAATTCTATAGAGTAATTACCCCCAAAAAGATTAAAACCCGGCAGTTTCCCCATAAAATGATAAGTATCATTAATAAAAAAACTCAAAGCCCTATTTATTGCAACAAAATCAATAGTAAAGCAAATAAAAACAGAAGTATGTCCTGCTTGCACATGCTCAGTATGTAGGGACAAGACTATACCGTTAACTTTCAAAATGGTGATTAAGGTAGGAGCTTACTCCTTTCCTATGCACTAACACCACTGGAAATTCTATAGAATAATTACCGAGCAACAGGATTAAAACTGAGAAGTTTCCCCCTAAAGTGCCTAGTGCTGATAATTTAAAAGCTCAATGCCCTATTCGTAGCAGGCATCTTACAGTGGAAATTCCTTGCAATTCCAATTTCCAATTTAAAACATTTTCAAAGCGCAACGTTCACCGTACGGTTTCTTGGCGCTAATGAAGGTCCGGCAACTGAAGCAGAATAAGCAGTCAAATGACAAGAGTGAGCCAGTTTACACGGAAAAGGCCTGTTTGAAAAGGAACGTTTTGAGGTCTTTCCGAAAAGAGACATAATGAGTGGCAAAGCGTAGGTGGTCGGGAAGGGAGTTCCAAAATGTGGGAGCCAAGATAGAGAAATTGGCTCCACCCCACTTTTTGCGCTTAAAACGTGGGATTTGAAGGAGAGACTTGGAAGAGGAACGAAGCTTTCTGGAGGGAACGTATTCGCTTATCAGCGAGGAGATGAAGGCAGGGGCAGTCCCTTGGCGGGCCTGGAAGGTCATGCAGCCGGTTTTAAAAAGGGAGCGTTCCCTGACAGGAAGCCAATGGAGCTCCCTAAGGAGGGGTGTGGAGTGATGGTAACGTGGGAGACCATAGATAAGCCGGGCCGCCTGGTTCTGTACCATCTGGAGCCTCCGCAGGCTGTATGCCGGGATGCCGTTGTAAAGGGCATTGGCATAATCCAGCCGCGAGATTACTAGTGCGGCCATGATCAATTTGAGTGCCTGGGGGGAAAAGAAACGGGAAACAGTGCGAATTGTTCGGAGGGTGAGGAAGCAAGAGGAGACTACGGAGCTAATTTGTGCTTGAAGGGTAAGATGGTTGTTCATTTTGACTCCCAGTGTTTTGACCGTAGCTGATGGTGTGGGGGCGGGACCAAGAGAGGGGGGCCAGAAAAGGGAGTTCCAGGGACTGGACGAACCACCAGTGAGAACCAACTCGGTCTTATCCGGGTTCAATTTGAGGTGGTTGTGGTTCATCCAGTCCCTGATAAAAACCATAATGGACTGGAAGTTAGAGACAGAGAGAGAAGAGGAGGATAGGTCAAAGATGAGCTGGAGGTCATCTGCATAGTTAAATACGGTGACCTCCAGCTGCTGAAGAGCGAAAATAAGAGGAGAGATGTAAAGATTGAACAGAAGGGGAGAAAGGGAAGAACCCTGGGGGACACCACAGGTGACGGGGAGTGGGGTGGTCGTGAAGTCTCCTAGCCGAACCGCCTGGGTGCGGCCCCTCAGGAAGGAGGAAAGCCAGACCAGGGCTGATCCCTGAATTCCAGCCGCCCTGACACGGGATAGTAAGATGGTGTGGTCCACCGTGTCAAAGGCGGCGGAGAGATCGAGGAGCACCAGCGCCTGGTATTGGTTGTGATCCATTCTCTTCCTGAGGTTATCTAGGACCGATACCACAACTGATTCGGTCGAGTGCCTGGGGCGAAAGCCAGCCTGGCGGGAAGCCAATCCCCCGTTTACCTCTACATGGGCACTGAGTACCGCGGTGACATGGCGCTCCAGCACCTTGCCCAAATAGGGCAGCAGGGAAATGGGGCGGTAATTGGCTGAGATGGACGGGTCAGCGCCAGGCTTCTTCAGGATGGGCACTATGGTGGCTGATTTAAGTGCAGGCGTCACGACTCCCTGGGTTAGGGAGCTATTGAGGAAAGTGATGGGGGGTTCGGGACAGAAGGAATAGATTTGTTGCAAAATTCGTGCCGGACAGATGTCTGCCGGAGAGCCCGATTTTACTTTAGGGAGAATCTCCAGGAATACTTCCTCAGTGAGGGGGGGAATGGAGGTAAGACAGCATTGAACGGTGGGAGGGGAAGGGTCGATAAAGGCAGACGAGGGGGGAGGGATGTTGGCCTTGATGATTACAATCTTTTCTAAGAAATAAGTGTTTAGTTGGTCGCACAGAGACTGGGATGGGGGAATTGCATATTATGTAAATATACTATCACGTAGGAGTGAAAGGCAGAATCAAAGTGTGCTAGTAGTAAATATGAGTACTTCATGAAAATGGCAAGCTGAGCTTGGAAAATGGATTTAATAACAATTAAATGCTGTTTTTTTCGGGAAAACATAGTGCTTTAGAAAAATTAAACCGATGATAGGCTTTTGTTTGAAGGAATAGAGTTTCTGTTCCAAAATACAAAACTTGTCTGTCAGCAGAATGTGCAGGTTTTTTAAAACTAAAAAACGTGATATTTGGGGAAAACAACTGAATTTCTGACGGTCAATGTTTAAGTGATAATTCATGCGGAGTTTGGTTCACTTAGCGCTGCTTTTTTCATGAAAAGCAAACCATGTTAGAGAAAGCTATCAGAGAGGGAGAAGAGAGAGAGGAGAGAAGGGCAGGGCGGAGAGGAGAGGAGAGAGGGGTGGGGGGGGATGCAATGAGAGAGAGGGATTGTGCAAGGAGATGAAGGGAGAGGGGCTGGTTTGAACATTTTTGCCAGGGCTTCCATTGTTCGCCAGTCCAGCCAGCCCTAGCCACAATTTCCCATGGTATCAGACTCTCTGCTCGAACAGGCCTTCTCCCAAAAAACGATTCCGTAGCTTTTTTAGCTACATTTTACTTAGTGAGTGCTCTATTGTGAAACACCCTACCGATATTTTTTTTTATTTGATCTGGATGTCACTTCTTAATTATTTTAAAATTCCCAATCTTGATTTAAGCGCTCAAACTGGAGGAGGTCACCTCGTTATTAGCCACTCCTCACTTTTATAATGCCTGTAAACTACAACATTCTGTTCCACACCTGATTTTAGGATGAAAGAAAAGATCTAGAACGTCCTTGTAGCTAAAGGATTTGCATTGGTTGCCGATTAGTCAGCGCTGTCTTTTCGAACCTCTCTATCTTTGCTACTGTCCTGTGAACATTTCTGCTCCCTCTTCCAGGTTGCTCTGCTCCTCATCTGTCAAATATGTGCAAATCCCCAAGATTCGCAAAACGAGAATGGGTGACAGATCTTTTGCTTATCTAATGGCCAGAGTCTGAAATGATCTTCCTATCGCCATTCAGTTAAAAGATCTATATTTTGGCTCAACAGCCACAAAAGCGCATAAAAGAATCATACAATGCATAGATAAAACACGCTTTATTAGTTAAAACACACAAAGCAAGGTTCCCAAGAACGTTTTTGTTGCAGTTGTCTTTAGTCAATGCAACCTTACATGCATCAGTTGCCCTTGGTTCTATAAAGCTAAAGGTGTAAATAAGATAGATAAAAATGAGATTCAAAAGTGGGCAGTGCCAATCAGGTTTTAGGCAGCAGGACCCCAGCGAAGAGAGTTAGTGCGAGGTGTGTGAATCATACGTCACGCATCAACCCTTTGACACTTGATTGCTTCTCAAGCTAGGCACATATTTTTAGGTATCGCTGGCGAAAGCAGCGTGCATGCGCTACTCTCGTCATATGAGAGCTTCTTGGAATCAATACAGATTCCAAAGCTCTCGGAGGCGGAGTTAAAGCCCCGCCCATCTTCCTCATTCGCTGGCATCATCCTGCATGCAAAATGCAGGCTCAAGATTGAAAAGGAGGCTTCTTAGTCCCTCCTTGTTGCCACCTTGTCTCCTTTTAGCCCCGCCCACCGGGATTGGATCTCTCACTTGCGGCGTCACACACTCTCCCTCCTTCATTAGCTGGGACGCACTATGTTTTTCACACAACGCCGACAGCTTGTTCTCATGGCCATGTTTAATCAATGGTTTAGAAGGTTGTGAGCAATTTTCTTGTACTATTCCTTCTGAACGCATTTCCGTGAGACACAAAGAATTCACCGCAAATACACATTTGCCAACGGAAAGCCTGGCACCACCTCGCATCAGATCCATAAAATATGATACGTCTCTCAGTATGGAGTGGGGGGGGCTAACGTATAAGTAATCGCAAAGTTGAGCCTGAACCGACATAACTTAGATGTGGGACTAGAGTCTCTTCTCGATTTCTCGATCCACCATTCCGTTTGTATAGTTCCACTTAAACCCCTGTCGGGCTCTGGAAACCGCGGATGTTAAGACAGGCATTATAGGGGCAGCTTCTGCGTGGGCCCCTGGTTGCCTCTTGTGTTTCTGCGAAGACCGTGGCCGTGTAGGAAATCAACAGCGACAGCCATGGCTCTCATCATCCGGACCCAGGCGCAGCGTGAAGATGGGCACAGGTGAGTCCAGCGATCGTTTAATTACCCTACAATTAAGGCCATAAGCGGCCCGCAGATTGTGTTACAGCCCAATACCTTATGAGAAGCTGCATTTCAAGGCTCGCCGTACACTGCCCTAGTGAAGTCACGTCGTTTGCGTCATAGCAGAAGTGTGACTTAAGTACATAGGCATAGCTTTGTAAAGAGTACTCTGCCTGTAGGCATATAAAATGGTCAGCTCTGTTGTGCTTACGCTTTCGAAAGAACACTATTGGTGGGAATGTATGCGCTTGATTGGATAGCATCCTGGTTGAACTGGCATTGGTAGCCTTTAGGACGATTGCCTGGGAATTTGATATCCCTAGTTGTTTGATTCGTTATCTACTTTATATCGTTTGCCTTTGTAGGGTTAAGAGCCAGTGTTAGAGGCTGGCACTTCTCCAAACTGAATCTAAGGCTGTGATGAGTGCATTACTCAGAAGTACAACAAATGGGCTTTCAAACTACTGAAATATATGTTGAAATGTTTGTACAGTCGACTTATTAGCAATTTAAATGTGTTAGGAAAAATGTGATACCCTACAGTCTTTCATTTCACACTTCGTACAGCAGGTTAGACAGTTCACTATACAAAATCCTGGAATTCTGCAGTTTGTGAAGGAAAAGTAATTGCAGACTGACTTCTGACCTCTGTCTCTGAACACAGAGCAAATCTGACAAGATAAAAAACAAGATTTAAAGTCATCTTTATTGCCCCTTCATTTTCTGACTTAACAGAACACCTGTTGTTTGTCAACTCGCTCGACCTGATAAAATCTGACACGCTATAGCGAGTAGATTTTTCGAGCCCTGGTATGGCTTGGCCTGTCATTGTAAAACAGGGTATGGTATGTTATGGCTTGTCACTGTATGATATGGTATGTCATTCTATAGTCTGTATGGTATTGCCTGTCATTGTATGGTATGTATGCTATTGTGTGGATTGTCATTGTATCGGATGGTATGGCCTATCATTGTATATTATGGTTTGGTTTGGTTTGGTATTGCGTGTCAGTGTATGGTATGGTATAGTACTGTACAGCACGGCCTATCAATGTATAGTATGGCCTGTCATTGTATGATATGGTATGGTATGTCATTGTATAATATAGTGTGGTACAGTCTGTCATTGTATCATATGGCAAGGTACGGTTTGACGTATATTATCATATGGTATATCCTGTCATTGCACAGTATGGTATGGCCTGTCATTCTGTTGTAATGCATGATATATTATGAGTCGGAATAGCATGATCTGGCCTCATGTATTGTATGGGATGGCTTGTCGAATAATATGGTATGGCTTGTCATCATATTGTATGGTCTGTCATTGTATAGTATGGCCTATCATTGAATAGTATGGTGTGTTGTGATATGGTATGGCCATTAAAAATGCAATAGGTCTTGCCTTTAATTAAGTTAAAGATATTTGCTTTTCTATACAATACCATTAGCAAAGCAAATGGCTTTAACTTAATCAAAGGCGAGACCTATTGCATTTTCAGTGCTTGTTTGTCTAAGTCTTCAAATGCCCACAAGGAAACGGGTGAGAGCAAATATCAGCGGCTTGCTAGTGTCAGTTCTTAGTGTCCTTAGGGCAGCTTTATGCTCTCTGGTGCCCAGATTCCGGCACAGCAGAAGTATCCAGCAACACCTACTATTCATATAAGCCTTTCATTTAGCTGAGACTCTGCTTCAACTTAGATAGCTGTTAAAAACCCATCTACTCTCTTCTCCAACAAACTGCTATTTGCCTCTCACCACTGCTGTCTTAGTATCTAGCACGAGGCCAGATGGTTCCCGAGTAATAATGTGCTTTTTAAAATCCATAATCAATCAATGAATCTATCAATCCAACGAAACTATAAAGAGGTGGTTCTGAAAACAACTGCTTCAGTAGCCAATTTCATAGCCAGAATTGTGAAATGCTCCATTTTTACCAGATTTTTAGTTCGACAAATTTAACATACAATGAAAAGTCTGTTGATTGTAGGAATTAAGACTAACATATTGAAGCCACATTTACAGAGGAGTAAAGCACATTACATACGGGATAAAGTACCCCCTGTCTGACACTATAAGGATACTGCAATTCACAGACGAGTTCTACAGCCATATAGGTCTGCGTGGCCGAAGGTCGAGGTCCATTATCAGGCAATGGAACTCTGAAGTGACTTGCAATATTCTTTGAGAGAGTTGACACAAAAAAAGAAGATTCCCAGTTCCTATAATGCACATGAGTAGCAGCTGCGATCCAGACTCCGAAGAGTTTAGGAGATGGGCAGAGACGCACACAATGAAAGAAAGGTCAGTTACATTTGAGGCTACCTTACCATTTTCGTTTACCCCATTAAGCAGAATTGCACTTGGCTCTGGTGTTACAGCATCCTTATCTTGTTGGTCATCCATCAATTTAACTTCTTGCTGTTCATTCCATGCCCCGCTGCATCTGTCCAACCTACGAGATTACAAACGAAAAGGGTCAGTGTACTACAATCTTCAAGATCAGAGTGTAAATTCAGCAAGATTAAGGAAAAACATCCAGTATGTCGGTTGCTAAAAAATATGTACCATTCGTCTACATATGTATATTACCATAAATATATTTTCAACGTTACTCAATGCAGCTGCTTATAGTCAGGACATCATACAAGCAGAAGATTAAAAGGTATCCCTGAAAGAATTGCTGTTCCTGATGGATCGTGTTTCAGTGGAAGGTTGCACATTTAAAATTGCTTCTAATTAAGCTAGGTGTGGTGATTCAGTGGACAAATGCGTACATTCCAGGAATAGGAAGGCTAAAAGTTAAGTTGTATCCTCAGATTAAATGTGGGAGCCGTGCAAATGCATGTTACAATATAGACTGGACATGGTTGGCATCAGTTGTATTTAGAAAAGCTCCAACCTTCCTAATAAATTTAAAATTCAGATTTAAAAAAATATTTGGGTGAGAATTAAAGACAATATTTCATCATTTGTATATTTGTTTGATGAATTCTTGATTCTGCATTTTGTGTGTATTATTTTGCTGTTCAAATCATTGAAAATGCTTAGGTCGGGATCTCCAGCTTCCAATAATGACTCAGTGGGGGTCCGCAGATTCCAATAATGATTCAGTGGGGGTTCCTGAGGTCCAGTAATCATTAAGTGGGTGTCCTCAGAATTCAAAAGGTTAAAATCTGGCAGTATACACAGATGAGAGCCATGAGGCTCCACATATACCTTCTCGCTATTTATTGGATAGTGGGCAGAAGCCAAGATCTATTTACCAGGTCTTCCTTACTTCAGAGGATGGTGTGAAGAATGTGAGTGGCAGAGTGGCGGTTTTTCGACCCCTGTGCTCCTCCCTTCCCTCTTTTCGTACAGGACGACTGTGGATGTGCCACTTGACCCTGTATGGGCCAACACTGACTACCCCCTACGCTGCAGGACACTGAGGTAAACAGGAACACTACGTTCCCCTTTCTCAGTGTCACTATCTTGATTTCACATGTGAACTTTATCGGTTGAACCCAAGATGGACATGTATACGAGGTCTTAGTTGCTATGAAACACAGATGTAGATTATGAGAGCCTGTTATCTATGATCTCAAAAACCACCATACCCCAAAATGTGGGATGCTGGACACTGCAGAAGAAGTAGGACTCTACTTGGCTGTGGGAGACATTTGTGAGTCCATGAGAAATGTACATTGCGTGATGTCCACACTATAACTGCCCTGCGGTATGGTAAACTCATATCATGCTGGTACTTTCTGTATACACTCTCAAACTTCAATAAAGATCTACTGTGCAAAAAAAGGGTTAAGAGCCATGGAAATAGACAATTTAAAAACAATTTTCACAGATATTTGTTGAAAAGCCATTGGTGTCCCAAGCCAGTGAAACCAGATGTTCCCCAGGAATTCATCCCATTTTTCCAAAATGTGCAGTTGGTGCCCTCATACTCCTGTATGTCAATAATTTCTCCACTGTAACAGAGCCAGTATTTTGTCATGCTACTGGTACTCCCTTATAGAAAGAACAATGGGTGATCCATATGTCAAAAATGATATCTGGTATGCAAGGCCAGAATGTATTATGGTTGGCTTCCCTCCAAAACTTTACGACATCTCTGCACTCCCTATTGCCAAGAATTACTTTCAGTATGCCAACACCAGCATTCTGTCAATGGTGCCCCATATGGCAAGAATTAGCTAAGGTGTGCCAGTAGCATTTTGCCCTAGATGCCATTTATGTGATGAATTATTTCTAACATTCCAACACCAGCATGTTATCATGGAAACGCCACATGGCAAGCATGACCTCCAATATGCCAGGTACCCCTTATTCCAAGAATTATGTTCAGCCTAGCAACCCAAAGCATTTTGTCATGGTTGTCCCTTATAGTACGAATTACTTCTAGAGTGCCTGTGCCAGCATTTTACCTTGGGTGCCACTTATGTCAAGAATTACCTCTAGTTTGCCAGGGTCAACATTTTACCCCAAGTGCCACTTATGCCAAGAATTACCTCCAGTATGTCAAAGCCAGCCTTTCGCAGTCAGTACATCATATTTCAATTATGACCTCCATTATGCCAGGGCCAGAGGTAGACTCACAAGCTGTCACTCACTCATACTCACTTAGAGTTAGTCACTTACACTGATTCTACGCAACTCACTCATTCTCTCTCACACTCATTGTCATTCACTCATGCTCACTTGAACTCACTCACAGTTACATACTGGCCCACTCATTCTCGCTCAGTTACACTGACACTTATTCTCACTCACCTTCACTCAAACACACACATTCTTGACAGATTTTTTTTGTTCACTTATATTCATCTGCCTATCTCAATTTGACTCACCTCCTCAGCAGCTGGTGCAGGGACCCTCGGAGAAGAACACAGCTACCCCCCCCCCCCGCCTCAAGCACTTAAGCAAGAAACTGAAACTTGAAGTCAGCACACCGAATACAATACTCACTATGCAGGCTTCAGCTTTCTACCTATTGGTTTTTCTTTTCATTCTCTCCCAACTCGTCACAGGTGGGGTGAGGTTAGAGAGGCTTCTGCACCCACCCCACCCTATGACAAGAACGGATAGTGTGAAAGGACACGATAATTGGCGGAGAGCCCTGGTACTGCAGGATGTAAGAATAAAGTGCTCAGCACTACCTGTATAGGTGATGCTGCAGTTTGTCATAAATTGGGTGTTACCTAAGTGAGATAGGCCTTTGAGGACAGGAATGGGAGTTTGCCCGCCCTACACAATCTGTCTGATGGCTGTTGTAGGCACATCTATACACCTACACCAGCCATCAGGCAGATTCATACCTGCCTAAAGACAGACCCATGATCCTTACTAATAGCAAGGGTCGGTATTTTTTTTAATAATATCAATACCAAATAATAGATTATTATTCCATGTTGGTATAATAAACAAGTATTGGCAAAGGCAGTAGGTCTCAGTTCTAAAATGAAGAGTTATTGACTAAAGTAATGCTTGTTTTCCTGTCGTTTAGTCACCAACTAAGCCAAAGAGTTCCCTCCGTCACTTTACCTTCACAGGTACCGAGCTGGATGAGGTGATTGGTGTCTGTGTCGCTCAGTGCAAACACTTTGGCGAGGTTCCCTTCCCTGTTTCGCCCCTTCTACTTCCTGATTGTCTCAGAAGGAGGCCGGAGGCTGCTGCCAACAGCTGTGCCATACAGGTATCACTAACACCCGCTTCATTCTGGGTGAAATTAAAAGATTCACTATGCCTGATTTAGGTTGGAACTTGCCTGCCAGGGAGCTGGCAAACAGACAGGTCTGAGCCAGCAGCAGAGTCCGGGCGGCTCCTTTCTATGATAGACAACGGTGCAAAGAGGGCACTGTGAAAGAAGCCATGATGGGGGACCCTTGGCCCAGCAACAGTGAGACTGAAAATGCATTAACCACATCGCTGCTTAAGAGTTTCCCCTGCTGTGCTGGACATCAACGAAAACGGGTGTGGTCATGACGAGCTCAGTTCGTCATGAGCACCTGAGAGGTATATGCCATGACGAGCTCAGCTCGTCATGAGCATGGAAGGGGTTAAAGGCTGGTTGATGTGAAATAGAGTACATCCACGGTGGTCATCCTTGAATTATCATGTTTGAATACATACGCTTGCATTCTCTTCGACCTTATTTGGATCCTATATATTAAAATTAATTAAGTCCATTCATAGATGCCCAGCATGCATGTTTGTGCACGTGCGAGCAGCCATCTTAGAATGGTCAGAGAAAAGTATTAAAATGGAATACAAATAGCAGGGGAGGGAATGCCATGTAGGAATGGGCAGAGGAGCAATGGAGGAGAAGGGGTACATTTTAAAAATAAAATAAAGACAAGTGAGACCGGGAGAGTCAGGGGAAGCAATTAACAGACAAGTTAAGAGGGAGGAAGCAATGCAAGAAGTGAAGGGGCGGGAGATGTAGCGCACGGGGGACAGCAAGAAAACGCACCAACTCCAATGGAGTGCTAAATGTTAAGTAATAAAGTAGTTCCTTCAGCGCAAGCAACATCAATAGGTGAAGGATACAAGTTAGCTGAACAGAATATTGTGAAACTGAAATGCTCCTGGGTGGGACAAACACATTTGTGGGGAAAAAGTCATCTAATCAGGAGCAGAGAAGTGAAATGGAAGACAACGCCATCCAATTATGAGCAAGGGGCTGACCCAAAGCCCACTCTATGTATAATAAAAACAATAAGTATGGCCAATAGACAGCTACAGCGGGTTGTAGTTGAGAATTAAAAAAAGGTCAGGAAGCAAGGACCGTGGAGCTCCAGTGCCCACAAGAGTGAGCCAGCACTGCTTGCAAAACCTTTGGTTGGTTCTCAGCATCTACAGCAATTGCCTTGTTCTTGCCTGCATAAAGGTTCAGCCAGTGCCTCGTGTCTCTGAGTGTTACCCTCAGACAGATCAAAAAGACAACTCCGGTCAGATGGTGGGGAGTGGACGTTCTAGAGTGGGAATGCAAGAAGGTTTTGCACACATCTCTTGTAAAGGACAGAAGTAAACCTCTTTCATGGTAGAAAAATGAAGGGACCCTCCCCCACAATTAATGGCATTCTAGACGCAGGGATCCGTACACAGAGAAAAGTATTTAACCTAAGTTGGAAAGAGAAAAAATGGACAAAAGCGCACATGAGAAAATTGTTTCCTATGACCAAATGTACACTATGTACAATTAAGCATGCTGTAATAGACTTGCATGGCCTTATATACACATTTACAAAAGCTTTCCAGTAGTACAGCCTGAAACCTAAGACTGACACAGGTTTCCATGAATACCCTGGGAAACAATTTTAATTCCAAAAGTTCAGAAATCTGAATCTATGCAAGGTTGTAAACTTGTGTGTGGGCAGGTTTTCCAATTTTCTGAAAAATCAGGCCCATGCAGCTCGCTTGGGCGGTCTTCTTTAAGACAAAAAAAAAACTTTCCATGCTGCGCCCTCCACCGGGTTTCGCGTCTTCTCTCCTGCTCGCCTGTGTCTGACTAGAGGTTGGAACAGGAAGCAGGGAGCCAGCCTCCCACCCCTAAGCCAATCACAACGAGCACCGTGTCACGGCGCTCAGCCAGGGGCTTGAGGGGTAGGCATGTTCTCCATGCAGGCTGTAATGCAGCCTGCATGGAGAACAGTGAAGTGTGCATGACTGTTTTGGGCAGCCCGAGAAGGCCAAACAAACAGTCACTGCACACAGGAGTGTTCTACCACTCCTCTCCTGTAGCTCCGCCCGCCCCTCACGGACTGCCACAGCAGGAGGAAAAAATAAAATGATAATAACGTTCTGTTATCATCATTTTATTTTTTCCTTTCTTTGCTGCTCCTGGCAGTGAGGCGACACTCCTCCGCCTTAGCGGAGGAGCCGCCACTGGGCCCATGTAGGTGAATATGCAAAAACTCATAAGATGTGATTAGATCACTGAAATTATTTTTAATTGGTCAACTTGACTCCCCATTGGGCCCTGCTTCAGATCAGTAGTGAATGGTTACCTTAATACCACTGGCCATTACATGAAATTAGTACGGCCATCTGAAACATGTTGCTGTTTCTTTTAGAGAGAATCATTTGGTGGCTAGTGCAAAAACAAGACTGCTAAAGTAATCAATTAAGTGAAGCCAGCATCGTTAAGCTGGCGAAAAAGAAAACCCAACCGCTAAATCATACTTAACGCGTCTTAACTGGCGTTTGAAAATGCAGAGTGGTGTAAAAATAATCTATGCCCAAAATCGATGTTTGACTGATTTTCATATGCCGAAGCTTGAATTAATTTGGCAGCTACATTAACTGCAGCTTTGTGAAGCACATCCAGAACAGATTTATCTTTCTATTTAAGAAAACAGATGCTTGGGCTTTATGGATACGAACGAGTTCCAAAAAAGTGACTTAATTAGTATTGCAAATTGTACAGAACTATGGTTTATCTGCGATCATTTTTAGTACTGCAATTTTTAAGGCTTACCATTTAGAATGGATTGCACCACTGCCTTGAGTCATCAACATACCAAAACCACATTTACAGAAGAGTAAAGCACATTACATATGGCATAAGGTACACCCTGCCATTCAGTATGGGAACTGCAATTCACAGAGAAGTTCTACGACCATATAGAAAAACAATGCCGAAGGTTGAGTACCATTATCAGGGCTTTTAGAATGTGGCAGGGGGTATTTTATTCCTTATAATACATAGTCACTCCATAAACAATATCACAAACTGCCTAAATACTTGGGGGTCTATTACGATGGCGGGCGGACATCACCCTGGGAAATGGGACTGCCCGCTATGTGTGCGACGGTCCCGCATGTGCAATTGGGATGTGCCCGCCACACTGGTGGGCGCATTCTGCATTTTTTGCATTGTGGTGGGCGGTGCTGTCAGCAGCACCCGCTGCAATCCAAAAAAGGCACTTGTGCATTTGCATGCACAATGTGGCAGGCACCGTGCGGTGCCTCCCACGTCGTCCATGCAAATGCAGGGGGTACCATAGGTACCCTCCATGTGCCCCCCCCCACGCCCCAACATCCGCCCCCAACTGATAAAATCTACATGCCTTTCTGTGCGGCAACGCCGTCACGGAAAGGCTGCTTCCCGCTGACATTAGCGGTGTCTAGCAGACACCGCCACCATATTCAACCCTTTTCCGCCCGGTCGACTCGTGGACCGGGCGGAAAAGCGGCAGACGGTCTTCCCATCCGCCGCAGTACCCCCTGCCATCATAATATGGTTGGGGGGAAATGGGATGGCGGGCGGGGGATGAGGTCGGGCGGATCGCCAACTCCATGTGGGCGGTGGCGATTCGCCCGACATCATAATAGGTGTCTAACTCCTTCATGTGAAAGAAATTGTATAGTTGCAGACAAGAATAATGAAAGCAGAATCTGTAATCTGAAATTAAGCACATCAAAAGACAGTAATCTGAACTTCCCGCTTGATTTCAAGCTGTTCTTGCTCCATAGCATGGAGGAGATCGGTGGGAACTGATACAAACAGCACCTTTTGTTTTTGGGCCTCACGCTAGCCAAACAGGACTTCGCCCACCTGTTGAAAAGGACATCCCCGCCAACAATGGGCGGGTGGAGGGCAGCTATGGACAGATGCATGGGGGCAGAAGTTGCGGTTTATCAGGTGCGCGGCTGCCCACAGAAACATAGGAAAATATGGTCCTGCTGGGCGACATACCGGGTTATAGACTTGCCCCCTACCACCATCAGACCCCATTGAAATCCGGCCCATACATCTCCCCGACACTTAGATACCCTTGGTGAGCAGCTCTGTCGTCACTACATACACACGTGGACATACTACGTTCAGTGAACTTTGTGGTACCCTGTGCCAAGTTTTGGGGCCAGATGTAGGTAATCCCAATTTAACTATTCTTAAATACCGAATTTTACCGATTCAGTATTTAAGAATAGGTAAATGGGATGTAGATACATTTTCGGTAAAAATTACCGAATCGGTAAGATTTGGTATTTACCGAATCGGTATTTACTGATTCAGTAATTGCCATTCATTTCTATGGGCCTGGAGGCCCATAGGAATAAATGACAATTACCGAATCAGTAAATACCGATTGGGTAAAATGGGGGACACATTCAAGGGTGCCAGGGTGTCACTTTGACACCCTGTTGCACCCCTGAATCGTGCTTGTGTGCAGATGTGGCACACATACATGCCCTAATATATGTCTGCTACATGGCACAGTTGAAAATGCACCGATTAGCATTTTCAAAGGTATTCCTTATTTACCACCAACTTATAGTTGGTGGTAAATAACGAATCCTAAAATGGGAAAAGCACTCATTTGAGTGCTCCCTACATTGCAAATTCGGTAATTTACCGATTAGGTATTTTAAGGAATCGGTAATTTACCGATTCCTTAAAATACCGAATCGGTAAATTACCGAATTTGCAATTTAGGCCACCTACATCCCAAATGCCCAATACCGGTCGGTAACAGCCGAAATTCGGTAATTTCGGCCGTTACCGACCGGTATTGGGCCACCTACATCTGGCCCTTATTTATTGAGTCTGCAGGCTCGCAGGTTCACAGGTTAGCTTGCTGTTTAAAAGTAACTGGTACTATCTCATTCGAAATGTATCCATAATGTATGCTTAGAGCTTCGCCCACTATGTACCACTAAACTAAATACATTTTATTATTAAAAAAAAGACAGCAATCTGTTCCAAAAAGATATTCAAATCAGGTTTATGTGAGTCAGATTTAATGAAATGCCATAGCTCGTGTAGAATGTGTAGAAATATGCAGAGAGGTTCTATATTTCATGTAAAGACATATAGCGTGCTTTCCATTAATATCCCCTCTCTGCTGATCCCTGTTTATTTTAGAAAAACAGATCTCATGTTTGTTGCTTAAACTGTAAATGTAATTATGCTCTCTGACCTCCCTTCCGCTTTCGATGCTGGCAGCAAGACATTGCAACACTACTGCAATAACTTAATAAATTTGAGAAGCTATGTAATTTTGTTATTAAAGGAGACTAGAGATGTCACAATTCAACTGCAATAAGGAAATTAGAGACATGTTTTTTAAAGCGGTGGGAGGTTCACATGAATTAGAAGAGATTAACAATGCAAACATTGCACAGCACCTACTCCCATGCCACGTTGTGGACGCCTTAAGTGTGATCCTAAACATGGCTCTGTAGAAAAGGCAGCATAGTCCAGGGGTGAACGCCGAGGTACAGTGAAGGTGGAAGATGGAAGAAGAACTGCTGAGGATAACAGGCATAGAGGAATCAGGTGACAGGCATTCTCCAACAGATGGGATGACAGTAACGTCCACTGCGGAGTATGGGCAGCTATCTGTGAGAACAGCTGGGGTGGGACAGAACTTTAATGAAGAGGTAGAGTTCAAGGTCATTCAGTAAAAGCAAGGTATTGGATGAACAACAGCAACGTCTGTTGAGGAAATCCGGAAAGACAGTCAAATTCAGAGGTATATTGGTCTACCACGTGGTCTAATAACCATGTGTCAGATTTGAACGTGCCAGTCCAATTGTGGCTAGCACTCAGTGGTGGAGAATCTCCACCCAATCATATGCACTTCAATAGATGTGCATCTCGGTGTCCCGATTGGGAAAAAAAGGCTACAGGTAAAAAAGTTTTTTACTTGCGGACTTTTCTTTTGGCACGTTCAAATCTGACACATGGTTATTAGACCTATATATTCTTCTGTTTGCCCATTGGATTACTAGAACTATTTCATCCGCTGTTGGGAGTGCTTTTCCTACATATTATACAGAGGGCAGCAGTGGACACATATATTGGAAAGTGCCCTTATCTTATGGTGCATTCGAGTGATTTTGCCTGGCGCTTCACAATTACATTGCCCTGAAGAAGTCCTATGGTAGAAAGGACAAATGCGTTGGCTGATGGTTTTTTATGACCAAAACAAATATCAATAAAGAAGAAAATGAACAAATGCATTGCATTTACCGAAGCTTATTTAACCTAATTTTGCTATCTTGATGTCTGTTTTCTTATTTAGTTATATGTCCCTTTGACAGTGGTGCAGCTCCGATTTTTTTGTTTTGCTGTCAATTATCCCTATGTGAAGGGAGGCCCTCTTTGGACAAGGCATTTTCGGAGATTTGCATACAAGATTGCTTCGCAGATTTAACATCTTGGTGATTTACGGTACGGGTGCTGCACAGTTGTTCTCGGGCCCATTGTCCATAATTTGCAGTTTATATAGAAAAGAGCAATCAATGGGTTAATTGAAGGTTCGCCACAATGAGGCACGTGTTGCATCGGTTAATCAAAAGGCGTTCACAATGAAAGACACGATCCAATCATTTTACAAGAGGCTTTAACGGTGTTAACGGTGACTCTTGCCCTGGGAGCCCATGCAGCTCTTTCACCCTGGCCAAATTATGGTCCAATTTCCTCAAACCAGAAGACGACTTGCAGTGACCATCTGAATATGGTCTAATATAGCTACAGATTGTCTGGGAAGGCAGAATTACAAAGGACCAAGCACGAAAAAACAAAGGCGTTTACCACCATGTCCCTGTGAGAGAAATAACCCTACGATGCTTTTAAGATGTATACAGATGTATACATATGTCAAAAATGCATAGAAATGCACAAAAACTCAAAAGGTGAATAAGCTATGAAAGAGAAAACACGCCCCAAGACTCCTAGAGGATAGAAACATGCTTTTGACACCCCAACAATTTGGGGAGCTAACCATGGTAAGATATGGGACACGTAGTTAGAACATTTTCAAATCACTGAGGATTAAGAAGTGCAAGTAGGTATAATAATGTATCTTTCTCCATCACATCATGCAGGACTCACTAAACTGTATTAGCTATCATTTATAAGTCATTGCCAGATTTATACAACGTGGAGCGAATGCGGTCTTTTAAAAATGTAAATAAAATGTTATGTAAACATATTTTTAAAATGGGGAGCCAAGAACACTTGTGAGTTATTCAGGGCTCCTACATTTTTCACCATTTCCCCCGGGGCATCACAAGGGCCGGTAAAGCCTGGCCGTGGAGTGGAATCAGAGGTTAGGACAGCTCTTTGTCCGAAGTATCTTCGATGTGGAAAGACTGACCTTCAGGCAGTTTGCGTTCATTCACCAATTAGTGGTGTGGAAAAAACACAGCTGCAGGGTCCTGCTCTTGGTTGGTGAGCAAGACCTGTGTGTCAAGTTGAATAGCAATCATAAGCCTAATATAAGACCCCTGATACGGCCACCATCTGCAATTTTTCTTACCAATAGGACTTTAGTTTCAAAACCCGGGTAGAAACTGGCTTCTACATGGTCAATGACTGACTTCATCTCTGTGAACTTTTGCAATGAATTCAAGTCAAAGTAAGATCTGATGTATGTTTCATAATGGAAAGGTATGCATTTAAAAAATCTGTTCTGTGAAAGATGTATACATGACAATATATTACCTGCTAAATCTCCCGCTCTCGTTTCAAAATCCCTCTCAAGGTTTTTGGGTCTCGCTGAGTCAGTGCGCATACGCTGCTTGGAGAGACATTTAGTAGCAGCTTTGGGAAGTGCTCCCAAAGCCTCGACCAGGTTGCTAGAACACGCGCAAGCACGCGTGTTGCTGCGCGTGCGCATCCTTTGCGTGTTTTAGCGCTTCATCGCGATCACTTTCGCTTTCCAAGCGATCGTGATCGCAATGACTTTACTTTTTTTTTTTACGAGCGAGGCCGCTCACTTCTAAAATGTTGGATTCCTGTTAATGCTTGTTCTCTCTTGTAAGTGCCAGGGTTGTCTTCCTTTTCTCACTATGGTCATTCAAAGTTGCTGGTTTTATATGCCACTGTACTCCTTTCTCCTCTGTAACAAGTTGAAATCCTCGAAAATTCCACTCACCTGCTCGCTATGCCTATTTTTGGTAGGGCGAGAACGTTTAAGTAATTACTAATCCTCTTGGGTGAGAAGACTACTCCAAGATAGCTAGGAGCAGTACCTGTCATGCCAAATACTTTTGGATTAAAGTATGAGGCTGCGGTGTCTCAGTGAGAAGGCTTTCTTCAACAAGAACTAAAAAAATACTTCATGCTTTTCATTGGCTGTCCTTCACCCAGCTGCACTTTAAATGCAGAATCTTAACCCCGAAAGATGGTCTGCATATCTTCAGGATGTAAATGCTATAACTGGGAGGTTGGGGGAGGGGGTGAGGGGTGTTTGGGATGTGTGAGCCTCTGACTGTTAATTGTGCCCCTAAATTTGCTGCCATGGCTTAGCGCTATGACCCTCTCAGATTGTGGCTTCAGTGGCTCTTTATTCCACGGAGAGGAGAGTTCTTGATAAACTGTCAGCAGCTGTAATCTGCCGTTTGTCACCCTTCTGCCATCTGCTGTGGCCAAAAGCACATTGTTGCCGTAATCTAATCTCTGCCTCGCTTCCTTCCTCTTTGGCTTCCTTGATCCTCAGCACTTATTGAGTGGTAACAGTAGACAGCCCTCACCCGCCAAAAAAGTCATCAAACAAATGAATGCAATACCAATTGAGCAGAGTGCGTTGCCAACCAAGGCTCTTGCCCCCCTGGACTGAGGACAACAGAGCCAGGCACTGTGTCATACAGGCTCTCATGCTTCCTGGTGCATTTATTGAAAGACATGAAATCGTGAAATGCAGGATATTCTATCCCAGTCATACAATTACAGAGTGTGATAATTGTCTACTTAAACTAAACTGGTAAACAATGGCAACATATCTGCCTGAAGTCTAGCCACCCTTCCCTGTGTATCTCTTTGAGCAGAACGGTGTGGGGATTCTGAGACCTCTTTGCTTTGCCCGTTATTTAATAAGAAGTTGTTGAGTCTCTCTAAAATCGTTCTGTAGTTCGAGAAGCCAATCATGTTAACATCAAAACAGCTTTACATTATACTAAGGTTTTATAATGTCATATTTAAGTGTGATTAGTGTCATGCATTGCTCATTTCGAACTCTCCCTCTTGACTTTCACATACCAAGAGTATTGGGGGAAAGGGCTCAAAACCTCTCTCTCCGCCAAACAATAGGAGGGTATTTTTACACTTTGCTGGAGGCAACACGGGGAGGAGGGCACAATACTACACGTACTTTGGACATGCCTGACGCTCCAAGAATACTGGGGCAATTTACTACGCACCATATCACAAACTCAAAGGGAAGGCGTTTATATTTAACAAAATGAGGGACCTAATGTTACAATACTTGAATGATAATAATACAGGCTTGTACTGCCCGATAGGATTACGAGCTTCTTTGGGACTTTTAGATAGCGAGAAATATACGCCAGCTCGCTCATCGAAATATCCAGAAGCTAGACTGGAGAGGGGTAGTCAACCTGGACTCGTGCACTAAAAGCGGTCACTGCGAAAGGGGGTATAATAGGCAGAAGTTCAGTACTTGAGGGAATAGTTGGGTAAATGTTTAAAAAAGAAATGCCTGTCCAAAGTTATGTAGTTTCACTTCAAGCTCAATAAAAATAACTCAAACTTAGTGTGACTGGTGTATTGTTCACCGTGTACTAATTTCACTCACAGAAAAAAAGGACACAGAATTTTGGAGGATTTATTATGTGTGCCAATTCCATACCAGCACTGCTTATTTCACTGATGGAAAGAAATCAACATCTTTCACGAGTGAGTTATGCAGCCAAACTGCTGTTGAACTCTTGCCGATGGATGGCAGGTTTTTGAGCCATTATGATTTTTGTAAAGTTGTAAGCTGACGTGGCTCACTGAAATTGCCTCCAATACACCCAGGGCCGTTGAGAAATTAGGACAAAGGACAAATCTAATATAGCACGTTTAACCCCTACCGCGCTACCGCGTTTTCCCGCTGTGCGCTGAAAATAAAAAAATGGCTTGTTTATGACAAAGCCAGCTCGTCATCCGCGTAGCGCAGGTAACGCCCAGGAGGAGCTGGCTTTGTCATCAGCACTGAAGGGGTTAAACCTTGTGTAACATTCTTTCTTTGGATAATTGTCCTTAGGAAAGAACTGAAACTTTAGGGCTTCTGGTGATTCAAAGAGGACACATGCTTGGAACCTAAATAAATAAGAAATAAAACAAGCATTGGCATAGCCAATAGGTCTCGCCTTTGGGACTTTATAAGTATTTAGTAATGCAGCACAATATCCTTAGTGCAACAACATCAACTGTTGCATGGCTAAACACTTATAAGGTCCCAAGGGCGAGACCTATTGGCTATGCCAATGCTTGTTATAAGACTGGCAGTTTAACACACTATTTTGGCCAGCGAAATGTGGGCCGGAGAGAAGGCACTAAATAGATGAGCTCCAGACCAGGTGATGTGTTCTAAAGTGAAGCCTGGGATACACTGGATTTCAGGTACATAGGCTATATTACAGAGATCTGACATAACCAAACTGACTTACATGGTTTTAACATTTATTATTTATTAATCTGACCATCAAGGCGATTGGATCAACTGATGGTAACTAGACCATGAATAAACAAGACCAGCTTGTCTTTTCAAATCTAATTTTATTAACTTTATTTTTCATAAAGAAAAAGCATTTACGTTTTAGAATCTTTATTTTATAAGCAATTAAGAAAGCAGCATTTTAATAAGGAAATTAATTAATAAACTGACATTTTCAAAGCAAGCTCAGAAACATGAAATATTAGCAGAATAACAGTTTCCATTCCCTAAATATATTTCCCTGTCTATTTCTCACTTCACCTAGAAAGAAAAAATCATTTAAAGTCTGCTGTCCTTGCATGCGCCAAAGGTCCAACAGCATGTCACGTCAATCAGGAATCGGAAAGGAAGAGCCTTTTTCCCTGCTCATAGTGTCAGGTTTTATACCTTTCTTTCTAGCTAAACTTTCTACATTTTACATTCTTTTAAGCAAATCCGAGCTTTTCATTGGCTGTCCTGTGTCAGTCCATGATAAAATGCATTAGGTCATCTCCGATTCTTGACCAAGTCCAGGCTTCACATAAGCCCTATTGTCTTTCATTTCCACATCTTTCAACTTCCTCAAGAAAGTAACTTTTCCTCGAGTATCGAACATTTACTTCCTAACCTTGGCAGACACTTTACGTTTCTGTCCTTGAGCCTTTTCTCCATGAGCACGTTCAACTCAGCCAAAGAACTGCTTTTTCAATTAACAATGACAGTGCAGTAAAAATCTTCACAGCTACGCATGTGCAAAGACTTCACTCTGGACAAGCGTTTGCGTCTGCAGCTCTGTCAGCCATGTTTTCTGAACCACCTTTAGGCCTCACTTTGGAAACTATTATTAAACAAACATAAGACATCAATTAATTAAAGAATTGAGACCCATTCTGTTACCCACCCCCTTTACTAATTAATCCTGTTAATTATGTTACCTAGCAAAAAGCACAATCAGGCAGCATTATAATTACTTTTCCTTTAGGAACTGCACGAACTCCATGAGCTTTCGTCACAGAAAGGACATAACATAAGCACACAAAATATGCACATGCCATTAGTTAAACAGCCGCATTTAATACTGACAAAGGTTAGTTTATTATTTTTCTTTGTGTTTGCAACATAAAGCACATTAGTTTATCCCGCGTGTATTGATGAATGTATTCTTAAACTAAGTTGATTAGTAATTTTCACCACAAGCTTATTAATTTAATTACTGTTCTGGGAGATTAACTTCACAAGTTTGAACAAAATCTTGTTCTTCACCTTGCTTCATCACCCCCTTAACAGAGGGAACTGCACTAATCCAGAATAGTTGCCTGGATCACCACCTGACGGACCTGCTTGGGAAGCAAGAGAAGGATCTTCTTCCAGACCATAAGTAAAAAAGGAGGGGGAAGTCTGCAAAAATTACTGAAAAGCTCCAATGACTCAATTATAAGGAGTATCAGGAGCACTCCCACTCTCAAGGAGATAAGGCACAGCAATTCTTTGCATCGCTTATTAAGCTGGAGATGCTTGGGCAATCAAATGATTAACTGGGTTAATCTACTAATCACTAACCCCTTGGCCAAATTATGAATAAGACAAACGATTTCTAAACAACTGAAATGTACAAGGGCACCTAACAGGGATGCCCTTTGTCTCCAATGCAGATAATGAAAACAAGAGGAGATGGGGAGGAGGGACTACTGCTAAAAGACAGTTTGCATAAAATATTGATTTATGCAGATTATGTGCTGTTATCTCTATACATTGGAAGGGCAGAACTAGATGTCATAACTAGGGTACTAGTAGAATTTGGGCAAATATCTGGAATGCATGTGAACTGGGCTAAAACATGCACTTTCGTGGTTAGACCAGATGATGCTGTCTTAAGTGCCCCACTGATGGTGAAAGGGAATTGATGGGAATGGTGGCCATTGAGGAACCTGAAAGTACAGGCTTAACAAGCAGATGCTGCCACACAACAAAAAAATAAAAGCTGTGTAGAATTTTGGAAAACACTACCTCAATTAGTTATGGGCTGCATTAAAACGGTTATGCTCCCTCTAAACCATTTCCCTGTATTGCTGATTTGGGTCCCTAAATCCTACTTAAGATAATTTGATGTACTGCTGCCTCACTTGACATGGAGTCCACATAGGTGCAGGACTGCACAGAATAAACTGAGACTGCAAGAGGAAGAGGGAGGCCTAGGCCCCATGATTTATGGATTATACAATCTGGCTACCCAGGCACAATGGATCACCAAATGAGTGAACGTGGCCTGGATAGTGTTTACTGAGACACAAGAAAACAAAAGGAGTCTGGCCACTTACTCACAAACACCGACTGTCCTGCGTTGTATGAGGAGGGAGGAAATACACCCTATCCTAGTGCTACGTATCGGTGGTGTGGTGCTGGGGATTGTTTTGTCTTAACTAATTTCTGGGTTGGGATAACTCATCACCGTGAAATCTCTATGGGATGAACTGACCTGACATACCAGAATGTTGCTTGCTGAGCTGCTTTATGCACCCGAAAACTAAGAAGGTGAGCACCTGATTTGCTAGCAGTTTGTAAATGGGTGAGACTGCTCTATCAAGATCCGTTGGTTCAGGTGCGAGTCAATGGGGTGTTGTCACAGCAATTCCACTTGCCGAGAAGCACGAGGCAGAGCTGCCCCCTGTCTCCCTTATTATTTGCCTTGGCCTTTAAGTCATTGGCACACTGGATCAGGAGGGACCCTATGATATGGGGCATTGAGGCACCAGGGGGCTGGGAAGATCACATATCGCTATAAGCTGATATTTTATTGTAACCTATTATTCATATGCCAAAGTACTCCATCTTTTTTACCTATTCAGGAGTTCCTCAGGGTATACCATCAATTGGGCCAAATGGGTGGTGTTTCCGCTGGCGGGCCTCCCCCCTGAGATTGCTAGTGCAGTGCACGGCGCCCATAGTCACGGAGGGCTTCAAATACTTGGGCATTCAGATTGTTCGGAATCAACAGCCGTTCCTGGAGAGGAATCTCATCCTCCAGCTGGAGAGACTCCACATGGATGTGCAAAACTGGCGAGCCCTGCCGCTGTCCCTTGGGGGGAAAGCGGCTCTTTTCAAGATGATGGCCCTACCGCACCTGTTATACATTCTGCAAAACACCCCCTGTCCCATTCCACTGACGGTTTTCAAAAAGATTGCTCAAGATACACAGGAAATGCTATGGCAGGCAGGCACACCCAGGATAGCACTGCATAAGTTGCAAAGAGTGGTATATGATGGAGGCTTGGCTATAACAGATGTTCGACTTTATTACTGGGCATCACAGTTGTTAGTAGTAAAAGATTGGGTCTACGCGGATAGAGATGAGCCAGCGTACAGGGTAGATTGGGACGCCATGCCAGCAGGCAACTGTGAGCCGCTGATATACGCACGAAAGCATGACCCTAAATGGCCTCCACACACAGCAGTAGTGCTGGCATGTTGGAGGGAGGCCAATCGGGCACTGGGGTGGCAACATAAACTGACCAGCAGAACACTGCTTTGGTCAAGTGCCGGGCTGAAAGAGGTGGCCTCCTTACAAGGCTTTGCAGGCTGGAAAAATATAGGAATAGGGCGGGCCCCACTTCCAATTGAGGATCTACAACATGAATTTGACCTGCATGAGACACAGAGATTTAACTACCTCAGGCTCACACATGCTCTACTGAGACAATTGCATGGCGGAACCTTCCTGACCATTCTCTCTTCGAAGACAGACTACTCATTGATCCTATCCCTGAAAAAGCAACCTCAACAATATACCAGAAGCTTATGAATAACCTGCTTGACCCTCTAACAACCTTAAGGGCTGCTTGGACAGACGACCTGGGTAACATCGATGATGAGGAGTGGCAAGAGGAACTCCATGGCCTAAGGAAAATAGTGATAAGAGTACGGTTCCGACTGGTCCAGCTCAGGATACTGCATCACTCCTATTACCCCTCGACGCTTTTACATAAGATTGGAAAGGCATCATCACCACAGTGCATCAGAGGCTGTCAGGGCGAGGGTATTCTCTTTCATACCCTGTGGGAATAACCTAAGATTGTGCAGTTTTGGTGCAATGTCACAGCAATAATCACCAGAGTAGTGTAAACGGATGTTCCGCTTGATGCAAAGTGGCTTCTCCTTAGAATTAAGGGAGAGATAACCTGGCCCAAATATGTAAACATCTGGCTCACGTTGGCAGCGGGAATCGCGAAACGTAATATTGCCAAAGGATGGGAAGCGCCACTCCCCCCCTCAGTGACTGAGTGGGAGAAGGACCCGGATTGGTGTCAGAGGGAGGAGGAAACGGTGTATAAAAGTAGAAGGTGTGCCAGGAAATGGGAGAAGGTGTGGACACCATGGCGTGCGTATAGGGGGTCATTGGAGAGCCATGAAGCAACCAAAGGGGCCCTAGCTGACGGTAAAGGGGTGGTCCCTTAACTGTACATTTCCATTGAATGCATAATGTTGTCCTCTCCACCCATCCCCATATTCTCATAAATTATGTGTTGGAAATGGGATCCCCGGCTGGCCAGGGCTTTCGCCAAAGTCAGTCAGAGACCACCACACCCAAGTCAGGGCAAGGGAGTTACACGCCAAGATAACCCCTACTCACCCTCTAGGTAACGTGGCGCGAGCAGCAAGGCTAAACTTGGAGGCGATGTAAGTTAAGTATTTGCGCATGCACCCCAGCAACAACTCCCAGGGCCCACCACAAAGGAAACACCACACAAGGTTATATAAAAATAGGATGTATGACGTTACTCCGCATACCGTTACAACTACCTACCATTACAACGCGACCATTACAACGCATACCATTACAACGCATAGCGCTTTGGGGTGCTGGATAGTGGTAAGTATAATTTACTATTCTAACTCCAGTCCCCGTGGACCCTAGGGAAGGTGTTGGATAGTAAATTATACCATTCCCTATCCTATAGCGCCCCCCAGCGCAATGCGTTGTAATGGTATGCGTTATAAAAGTCGCGTTGTAATGGTAGTGCGGAGTAACGAATGCGTTGTAACAGGTGCATACCATAAAAATAGCCTTTGTATTACACCAAAACACATTAGATAAAACACACACTTTACAATGTGCCAGAGGCACGGGCAGAATTTACAAGGGATTATTTACAAGACAGGGCCACCTGGACCACTGTCAGGAATCAGAAGTAGCACTTTCAGAAATAGCACTTAGTAGGTAAAATATAAATGTACTTTAGCACCAAAATAGCACACAACCAGTAACTACTGGTAACAGGACCTCACTAGCGCCACCTGCACTAGGGAGAAAACAACCACCTATGTATCACAATACCTGTAGGGGTGTAAGAACATACACATGATGCAATGCATAACATTCATTCAGAGGTGTATGGGAGGAAAACACATGATGCATCACAATACATTCAGAGGTGCATAGAACAATAATAATTGCGCCAATCTCACAAGTCACCACCTGTGACTGTCCCTGTGTCCCAATGTCAGGGGCCTAAACGTAGCAGTTGCCCACAAAGTGCTGGGCAACTGGTTCAGGGAAAGTTAGGGCAAAGTTGGAGCCTCTCTGGGCTCAAGAACCACCACTGTGGCACTGCGGAGCCTCACTGGACTCTCAGAACAAATGGGCAATGAGCAATCTGCCACCTCGAGCCTCTCAGGGCTCACAGCCCTCACTGGGCTGTTGGGGACCCTCACGGGGGAATGGCACCCTCAGAGCCTCTCTGGCTCAAAGAACAAATGGCCCCCAGGAGCCTCTCTGGGCTCCTCAACAATTATGTGGGCGCCGGGGCCCCTCACGGGGGACCCTCGACCACGTGGGGCGCTTCTGTGGGAGTCCCCACCTCTGGGGGACTCGGGAAGCAACTGTGCACCCTGGTGGAGCGGCCCGCTGTCACGTGGGGCCGCTCGAGTAGAGGCAGGGGGGGGGGAGAGGGTGCGCGACCTCGCGCCTCTCTCCCTGGCCGGCTTTCACTCACCGGCTGCTGCTCCTGCACGAGAGCTCCCGCTCCTCGGGGGCTCTCTCCACACTTCTCCTCCGGGGCCTCGAAGGTCCAGGACTCTTCCTGGGCGGCGGGGCTCCTCTTCTCTCGTCCCGGGGCTCTCCTCTCCACTCGGGGAGCCTCGGGGACCCGGCCGGCAGCTTCTCTGCTGCGAGGGGCGGGACTTCCGGGTTGCCTGTCTCGGGCCGCGCTGCGATTGGTCAGCCGGCCCAGTGCTTCCGGGTCGCCGCGGGCAGCGCGGCGGCTCACTTCTTAGGCAGGCAGGCGGCTTCCCAGGATCCGAGGAGTGGGCTCCCTCGTGAATCCAATAAATCACGGGCAAACAAAGCGGCAATGAGCGGGGTGGCACCCGCGCCGTCAAATCGCCACACGGGGCAATCAGATGCCGGGTGGGCACCGGCTGTGCTCTCAAAGCGCTAGCAGCGCTAGAAACGAAGGGCAGGCGCTCCCAAGCGCCTCCAGGACAGAATACAGCGCTCACAGCGCTATGGCCCAAATCAAGCGCTTTCAAGCGCTAGGCAGGGATTTCAGCGCTCACAGCGCTGAAGGGCAGAGAGCAGCGCTCTCAGGCTGCAGGCAAGGAGTCCTCAGTGCTCCCCAGCACTGGAGGACAGGACAAGGCTCCAGCAGGGGCTGGAGGCAGGCAGGGGGGCAAGGCTGGGCCAGAGCCAGCACACTGGGTCTCCAGGCAGGGAGACACCCCAAGTGGCGGTCCTCCTGGCCCCAGCAGCAGCAACAGCCCCCTCTGGCAGGATCCAAAAGCAGAACAACTTCAGTGGGGACACAGCCCCATTTTTATACAGTATTTCCCTTTGTTCAAGGGTGCAGAGTGGGGGCGGAACCAGTCGCAGCTGGTTCTTGAGTACTCTGTTTACCTCAACCACCCTCTCTATTCACTGGCAGGGCTTGGGTCATTAGACACACCACAGGGGGGCGGAGCCAGCATTGTGTGGGGAAAACCCAGCCCATCCAGGACACAGGTAAACTCCTCCCACACATTACTCATGCAGATCTCCCACTCACCACCGGGCAGACCCATCCAGACTTCCTGGAGCCTGGCATGCCAGCCAGCTCCAGCCAATCACACGCCAGCACCCTCACAGCACACGTACAGCCATGTCTAGAAATGGCGCTTCCCTACTAGACACATACATGCTGCATACACCGTTGCGCAGCATTCACTCACACGAGTTCACACATACCAGACTCAAGCCTGTACACCCCACGCATCAGGAACTACCAGGGACACATACATTCCCCATGCATTCCTATGGGCGGGCAGGCCTAGCTCAGCACATGCACTCAGAGTGCGCACGCACTTTCCACTGCGACACAGTGAAAGTGCGCAGAATCCCAAAAATCACCATTGCCAGGTCACCATTTCACGCAAAAAGTCTAGGGGTGAACCTGCCCTAAGGGCCAAAGTCCAACATAACCCCCTTCCAGCCAAAACGCAGGGGAGACCAATCACCACCGTGATGGACTTCCCTGCTTGGGGCGATAGAACACGGACGCGGGCCCACAACTGCAGGGACACCCTCCTGTTCTACGCCATGGTGAACCCATGGGATTCCTTCTCAACACACTGTCTGGACCAACTGGGCTACCCCACTGGTACTCCCAAGTTGTCCGCGGCCAGGACCAGGCCCTGGGCCACCCAGGTGCCACTGGTCCATGCCAATTCGCAGAGCGGGGGGTAGTAACCCCTGGCACATAGGAGCCATTCTCCACTCTCCCTGTCTGCAAGACAGGACTAGACTGCCACTGGTTCTCCAGCCTAAGGCCTACAACCTCAGGCGGACCAGGAGTCTCAGGGAAGGCTCTCCTCCCCTTACCTCTTCTCCTAGGGTTCCTCCTCCTCCGGCGAGTGGTACACCTAGAACGCCATTCCAACCCAGGGCTTATCCACTCAGGTTGCACCGGGGTCAGAGGTGGGCTCTCCCACCCTCTGCACCCCCTTCCAGAGGTCTGCCCTCTCCCACCTGGAGAAGTTCCTCTGGAAGAAGAACCGGTCAGGACACTGGTTACAGTCGTCCTACCCTTCAGGTCAGGCTGATCCTGAACCTGGCCTTCCAACCTCTGGTCTAAAACCTTCGGTGGAACAATTGCCTGGCACTCCAGGACTTCTGGGGACTCACACACAATCCCCCTGAGGCTGACACATGGCCCATGTGTCGTGTGACTGTCTGTCTGGCGCAGATCTCCCGCTCCCTGTCCACCTGACAGTGCGCGAAGATCCCCCAGACCAGAAGTGGTGTCACCATGGTCACTACACGGGAACCTAGCCCAACTGGGTAGTCCCTGACCCACTGGTCCAGCCACTGGGGAACTCCCCCAATCACTCCTCACTCTGGACTCCTGTACCCTCCCTACCGGAGCGGTACTGCCAGCATCTAGAACCACAGGAGCTCTGTTTACAGACACTCCAGGTCCTCTACTCACTAGGAGATCTTCCTCAAGTGGACTAACAGGACAGCCTAGGTCCCCAACCTGGTGTTCCCTCAAGAAACCATCCAAGTCCTGAGGCAGGGCTTCGGGCGTCTGGGGAACCTCGGTCTCCCCCTCACTCCTGCTCCACTGAGCCAGGCAGTGAGCCCCTACACCCTCCTCGCTATCCTGGGACCTAGCTGGGCTACACTGAGCCTCCTCCACCACGCTGGGCTGGAGGATACCTGAACCACTACTTTTGGAGTCACTCACTAGGGACTCTAGAGAACCTCTGGCCTTCTCCCAGCGGTCTGCTTCCCTTGCCAGTAACTCTGGATCAGTAAATCCAATTTGCAACAGATGTTGGCGCAACTCTGTCGAACAACCACTGAGCACCTGCTCTTTGACAATAAGATCAAACAAGACTTCAAAATCAGAGTCAGTGTGAACCTCTACCCAAGCCCACAGTGTATCACAACATTCATCCTCAAAATCTACCCAAGACTGGTGAGCCAGTTTCCTACTGTCCCTGAACTTCACCCTTAACTCTTCCTCTGGGAAAACAGGTACCAGACTGGGGGAACTGGGACTGGGATTTCCTACACTGAAATCTAAATAGCTGCCACCACTGGACTCAACCCTCCCTGGGGGATCCAGAAACTCAACACTGCGCGCAGGGGATAGTCTACCCTCCAGAGCTACTTTGCCTCTGGTGGCGGCCCTCTCAGCCTCCTCTATCCTTTCCTGCGCTAAGACCCTCTCGGTCTCTAGCTGTTGCTTCTTAACCTCCAGCTGTTGCTTTCTAACGCCCAGCTGTGCCATAGCCTGGGCATGCTCCAACCTGAGCTTTTCTAAAGCCAGCTGGTGCTCCCTTTCTCTCCTCCTATCTTCCAGCTCCTCTGGGGACAGGGAAAGGGATGAGGCGCTGCCTCCTACACTGGACCCAGCAAGGGACTCCCTATCTATGGGGTCCTCACTATCTGCTGGCGTCCCTGTGCTATCATCTTCTTCCTCCTCCTCAGACTCTTCAGGGCTCCCCTCTGACCCACCACCCTCATGGTGTGAGACCCGGGCCCTCTCCTCACTGTGCTCACGCTCCCAGTCCTCCTTCTGCCATTGGATTAGGTTACCCCTAAGTTGGGACTGGGTGTCTGACTCATTCACTGCAATGTCTCTCTCTTCGCAAAACTCTCTCAGTTCATGCAAAAACAGACCCCAGACATTAAAAGCAGACTCCATCTTGGCAAGATGCTCACAGACACGTGCAACACAGGGGACTTAACAATCTGAAGTAAGAGTACACAATTCCAAAACTTCAACAATCTCCTTATCAAAGAGAACTCACTCATGCGTCCAGGAAAACACACCATTCATCCACACACACCCTCTCCTCGGATCGGTAAGGCAGTTTCTACCACCCCTGACTTCTCAACCTGACCAAAAGCGACACAGGTACCAAACTCTGGAAGCAGGGCGGGGGACAAATGTACTGAACACAATTATCAAATGACACTCTTCAGGAGAAGAAACAATGGAATTTCACCAAAAACAATAATCCCCAAAAATGTGGTCATCTAAAATGCAGAGCTTTGTGGTGCAGCCAGCTGCTACTAAGGTACAAGGCAAACACAAATCCTTATCCTCACCGCTTGCCGCCAATGTTGGAAATGGGATCCCCGGCTGGCCAGGGCTTTCGCCAAAGTCAGTCAGAGACCACCACACCCAAGTCAGGGCAAGGGAGTTACACGCCAAGATAACCCCTACTCACCCTCTAGGTAACGTGGCGCGAGCAGCAAGGCTAAACTTGGAGGCGATGTAAGTTAAGTATTTGCGCATGCACCCCAGCAACAACTCCCAGGGCCCACCACAAAGGAAACTCCACACAAGGTTATATAAAAATAGCCTTTGTATTACACCAAAACACAT
This sequence comes from Lissotriton helveticus, assembly GCF_964261635.1. Taxonomy (NCBI): domain Eukaryota; kingdom Metazoa; phylum Chordata; class Amphibia; order Caudata; family Salamandridae; genus Lissotriton; species Lissotriton helveticus. The sequence continues at coordinate 2,137,080,488 of NC_136063.1, read as the reverse complement.
TAGATAAAACACACACTTTACAATGTGCCAGAGGCACGGGCAGAATTTACAAGGGATTATTTACAAGACAGGGCCACCTGGACCACTGTCAGGAATCAGAAGTAGCACTTTCAGAAATAGCACTTAGTAGGTAAAATATAAATGTACTTTAGCACCAAAATAGCACACAACCAGTAACTACTGGTAACAGGACCTCACTAGCACCACCTGCACTAGGGAGAAAACAACCACCTATGTATCACAATACCTGTAGGGGTGTAAGAACATACACATGATGCAATGCATAACATTCATTCAGAGGTGTATGGGAGGAAAACACATGATGCATCACAATACATTCAGAGGTGCATAGAACAATAATAATTGCGCCAATCTCACAAGTCACCACCTGTGACTGTCCCTGTGTCCCAATGTCAGGGGCCTAAACGTAGCAGTTGCCCACAAAGTGCTGGGCAACTGGTTCAGGGAAAGTTAGGGCAAAGTTGGAGCCTCTCTGGGCTCAAGAACCACCACTGTGGCACTGCGGAGCCTCACTGGACTCTCAGAACAAATGGGCAATGAGCAATCTGCCACCTCGAGCCTCTCAGGGCTCACAACCAAAAAGGTGCAGCCTCACTGGGCTGTTGGGGACCCTCACGGGGGAATGGCACCCTCAGAGCCTCTCTGGCTCAAAGAACAAATGGCCCCCAGGAGCCTCTCTGGGCTCCTCAACAATTATGTGGGCGCCGGGGCCCCTCACGGGGGACCCTCGACCACGTGGGGCGCTTCTGTGGGAGTCCCCACCTCTGGGGGACTCGGGAAGCAACTGTGCACCCTGGTGGAGCGGCCCGCTGTCACGTGGGGCCGCTCGAGTAGAGGCAGGGGGGGGGGGAGAGGGTGCGCGACCTCGCGCCTCTCTCCCTGGCCGGCTTTCACTCACCGGCTGCTGCTCCTGCACGAGAGCTCCCGCTCCTCGGGGGCTCTCTCCACACTTCTCCTCCGGGGCCTCGAAGGTCCAGGACTCTTCCTGGGCGGCGGGGCTCCTCTTCTCTCGTCCCGGGGCTCTCCTCTCCACTTGGGGAGCCTCGGGGACCCGGCCGGCAGCTTCTCTGCTGCGAGGGGCGGGACTTCCGGGTTGCCTGTCTCGGGCCGCGCTGCGATTGGTCAGCCGGCCCAGTGCTTCCGGGTCGCCGCGGGCAGCGCGGCGGCTCACTTCTTAGGCAGGCAGGCGGCTTCCCAGGATCCGAGGAGTGGGCTCCCTCGTGAATCCAATAAATCACGGGCAAACAAAGCGGCAATGAGCGGGGTGGCACCCGCGCCGTCAAATCGCCACACGGGGCAATCAGATGCCGGGTGGGCACCGGCTGTGTTCTCAAAAGCGCTAGCAGCGCTAGAAACGAAGGGCAGGCGCTCCCAAGCGCCTCCAGGACAGAATACAGCGCTCACAGCGCTATGGCCCAAATCAAGCGCTTTCAAGCGCTAGGCAGGGATTTCAGCGCTCACAGCGCTGAAGGGCAGAGAGCAGCGCTCTCAGGCTGCAGGCAAGGAGTCCTCAGTGCTCCCCAGCACTGGAGGACAGGACAAGGCTCCAGCAGGGGCTGGAGGCAGGCAGGGGGGCAAGGCTGGGGCAGAGCCAGCACACTGGGTCTCCAGGCAGGGAGACACCCCAAGTGGCGGTCCTCCTGGCCCCAGCAGCAGCAACAGCCCCCTCTGGCAGGATCCAAAAGCAGAACAACTTCAGTGGGGACACAGCCCCATTTTTATACAGTATTTCCCTTTGTTCAAGGGTGCAGAGTGGGGGCGGAACCAGTCGCAGCTGGTTCTTGAGTACTCTGTTTACCTCAACCACCCTCTCTATTCACTGGCAGGGCTTGGGTCATTAGACACACCACAGGGGGGCGGAGCCAGCATTGTGTGGGGAAAACCCAGCCCATCCAGGACACAGGTAAACTCCTCCCACACATTACTCATGCAGATCTCCCACTCACCACCGGGCAGACCCATCCAGACTTCCTGGAGCCTGGCATGCCAGCCAGCTCCAGCCAATCACACGCCAGCACCCTCACAGCACACGTACAGCCATGTCTAGAAATGGCGCTTCCCTACTAGACACATACATGCTGCATACACCGTTGCGCAGCATTCACTCACACGAGTTCACACATACCAGACTCAAGCCTGTACACCCCACGCATCAGGAACTACCAGGGACACATACATTCCCCATGCATTCCTATGGGCGGGCAGGCCTAGCTCAGCACATGCACTCAGAGTGCGCACGCACTTTCCACTGCGACACAGTGAAAGTGCGCAGAATCCCAAAAATCACCATTGCCAGGTCACCATTTCACGCAAAAAGTCTAGGGGTGAACCTGCCCTAAGGGCCAAAGTCCAACATTATGTAATTGAAATTCAACTGTGCATGCTCTGACGAATTTTATTGTACTGTCTATTGAGCTTGTTTAATAAAAAGAGTTATAAAAAATGGTATTTGTATAATACTCGCCTGGGTTCTGCATCAAGCATTCGAGTACTCCTTAGCAGCTACCTTCAGTTTGAATTTGGCCTCCACCCCATAAGACTTATACTACACTCATTCCAGCTGCTTGCATTTTAGTAGTAATAAAGAATCATTAAACTAGAGAGCAGGCACACAATGACTTAAATAGCTCTTATCCTACATGGCAGGATACTATCACGGGAGGCACAAATTCAGGTGTTGATGGCAACAGCATCCCTATAATACCTATAGTAGTAGGACTTTCCTCCTGCAAATTGATACTGAGTATTTCTACATCCAGTTTTGCCCATAGTGGATAGCTCCAAATAGGGATAGCTAACGGTTGCACTAACCTATGAATCTGAAGTAGTAGAGGAACTGCATAGTGGTCCGCCCAATGTAAAGGTCGAGGATTGGCCGCTGAAAAAAAGAGCTCACACTGGAGAAGACCGGATCAAGAATAGGCCCCACAGAGTGAGCTGGAATATGCACTAGAGGCAATAAGGCGATAATACGAAAGTCCAAGGAGCGATTATCTCAGCTATCGCAGAGCACCAGCAGCTACCTGGACCAGGTGGACGATATAGTAAGGTTTCTGACATTGTGCATTTCTCTGTTAATTTAGGCCTTCGTAATCAGGAGAAGTTATGGTTTTACCTTTGCTTCAGCGGGTGTGGATTGGAAAGGCATACTTCAAAATTAATTACTTAACAGTTGCAATGAAAAGGTGCAGCCATATTTATGCTACCTCAAGAGGGCTTGAAGGGGTGAAGAATAAAGAAGCAACATCTATTGAATAGTCTGAGGTATGGAGAAAGGTCTGATGTGGCAGAACAAGGCAAGATGGCAATTCAGATTTTGAAATCTGAGCAACAAATGTTAGGCATCTCACCTCTGAAAGCTGAGAGATGTGCAGATTGACTTAAACACCATGTCATTTTGTCTTCTGTGACTAGTGAGCAGGCTCTGCTGAAAAGGTGCGAAGTGAGCTTCAACTCCCAATGACATAGAAAGGTCCAGAGGGTAGATCCAACAAGCCTGAGGCTGGGATAGGGATCTCATCTGACCACTCATGCACACCAGTTTCGTTCTCCATCCACCCTGCCTCTCACTACCATAGTTGATATGAAAGTTCACACTAATCACCACCCCCAGGGGGAGGGGGGCAGTCTGATTTCATGGACGAATAACTTTGCTCTACACAATACTCTGAAGTAGTCTCATCCCTTCTTATCTGTAATGAAACCAGAGAGTTGCAAAGATGACATTCACAGAATGTCAACATTAAGGAACATTTCTTCACTGATAATAAAAAAAACACACAAAACGCCGGAAGCCCTAAAAGTCTAACCTGTGTTTAATGAAAAAATATCGAGCGACACAGCAAATAATCAGGTAATAACTATCATTTCAACCGACCAAAGCTCTCCAAAAAAAAAAAAGCTCGAGATAAGAATCCGAGGCTGGCACATGTTGTCCTCATTCAACATTAGGACGGGAAGTCAAGCATATGTGCCCCAGGTTCAAATAAAGTGCATACAGAGAGGTATGGAGAGCGAGTGTGTTTAAAAACACACAGTTTACATAGCCCGACTATATGTGAACAATGAAATAATGTTGGCTACTATTTGAAGGAGTGGAGAGCTTTTGCCTAGGCCGAGGAAAACTAAAGTCAACAAAAGCTAGAACTGGTGTGGCTTCGGGCCATTTTCATCCATTGTTTTCTGTAGCTGCTCAGCCAATCCGCGATTGTGCTACTGTGTGCTCCAGTGACACAACATGCCACCAAACACAGCTATCTGCTGACAATGACCAAGATCCTGCCTGTGATGTATCACCTGCTACTTTGGAGAAGAGCTTTTATGCAGACCTCTATGCCGAAAAATATTTATGCAAAGAACATCATCAATTAATATATTTTCTTTAAAGGTAAATATTAGAAAATCTAGGATCAAGTCTCCAATGGCAGCCAGATTAACGTCTGTTAAGTGCGGTAATTTTTCCCTTTGTGCACCTCTAGACAATCACCCTCAGGCCAGTCCAAGCAGCTGTGCCTGAAAGCCAGTAGTCGGACATCAGCTTGATGCTAAAACAGGGAGAGCAATGCCTGGGAGCTGCCAAGGAAGGAGCAGTTCACATTTTTAGGTTGAGCATTCAAGACCCTTGTATATATTTTAGTATATACATACATACACACACACACACACACACACACACACGCATACGCACACACACCCACACATATTTATTCGGTTCTTTAAGTGGGATGAAAAAACTGGGGGGGTCTCTCAAAGGGGCGTGGCCAATGTAATTAAGGGTGTGATTTAAAAACACATAAGCTAAAAATCTGTGCTTAGCATAGTGTGCTGCCAGACTTGTATTTTGCAAGTAACATCATACCTGCAACAAGTCAGGACTATTGCCTTTGTAAATGGTTGTTAGGTGCATAAGATAAATAAGCAGCAACTATGGCTTGTATATAATATTGAAAGAGCTTCCACTTAAAGCCCTGGTGACACCACAACAATGTTGCTGCTCCCGAGTTTCAAAAAGAGAAGGGAAATCCAGAGAGTAAATGACCCTCTTTAAAGGATTTCCCCTCCCCTATAATGCTCACCTGGCATCACGTCATGCTGTAACTTCTCCACTAGTGAGAAGTGAGAAGTGTGAGCACTCACACATCGATGTGCCTGCTGTCACTGCAGTGTGGAAAAAACGGACCGCCTGTGCACGAAAAAGAGCTCGATAGAGACCTGTTTCGAGGCTCCCTTTTAAAAACTGCAGGTGCTCAGCACTGGTAAGACCCAGCCCACTTAAAGCCCTGTATATGTATGTGAGGACCTCAGGACACAAGTGGACTTCATCCAGCAGTGCATCAGGAGCGCGTTTGCAGAGTGGTGTAAATAGGGGACGTGGCCTCGGACCACTCTAAGCAATCCAGCTGTATGGGGCTTACTGGAGGTAACAAAAGGGCTAGTTGGCCCCTAGGGACCCTCAGGAGGAAAGGGGACTTAATCCCCCAACTTAAAATGCGCCAGGAGATGTGTTTGCAGAGTAGTGGAGAAAGGGAGCGTGGCCTGTGTCCACCTCTCAGCAATCCTGCTGTGTGGTACTTACTGGACTTAGGAGGGGTAGTTGGCCCCCAATGATGTCCTTGGGGGCCAAGTACCCCTCTTGTTACCTCCAGTAAGTCCCACACAGTAGGTTTGTTAAGACGTCTTCGGAGGCCATGCCCCCTTTCTCCACCACTCTGCAAACAAGCCTCCTGGCAGACTACGGGATGGGGATGAAGTCCACTTTACTCCTGAGGGACTTCGGGGGCCAAGAAGCCCTTCTGGTACCTCCTGTAAATCCTACGCTGCGGAATTCCTGAGCACTGGTCGGAGACCCAGCACCCTTCCTTCCACCATTCTGCAAAAGCGACTACTAGTTTAAGAAGTGTTTGCAATGTAATAGGTTTCGCATTTGCAATAGTTAGAGCTATTGGCCTTCTAAATGTAAAAGTATTTTACTAATCTGTTTTTTTTAGTGGAGTAGATGTACGTTGTGTGTAGTAGAATTATGTGGCATGTTGTGCACTGAAATTATGTGGAAATAAAGTATGTGCTATTTAGTGTATAGGAATTATGTAGAGTGGGATTATGTGTTATGGAGAGTAATTATGTGGTATGGTAGTCTGTGTTGTGGAGTGGTAACCTCAGGTTTTAGTGTTCCTCGTTTCCATAGAAGCTCAACTATGAACTCAGTGAGATAAAAAAAAGAAGGAATCACTGAGGAGCACTTGTGGACCTACTCAGAGGTATGAGCAGGGCCACTAGAATTATGCAACTGTTTGGCTGCACCGACTTTCGCACAATTATACATTTTCTGCATAAACCACAACATTAATCTGCTCCCTAATCTGCAGTTTTGAACCAAAAAGCCTTGTTTCTAGCTCACATGTTACAAAAAATGCAGCGACAGGTGTTACAGTGTGGTGGAAGGTCCTTTCTAAACCTAGAATGGTCACCTGTTATTTATTGCTAAATGTGGGTGTTAAATTGGTACTAATGGTGTGCAAGACACTCTTGCTTCCTTCTGCGCCTCTCTTGCCTCTTTCTGCATTTCTGTTGCTTCTTTCTGCACATTTCTTTTTCTGCACTTCTCTTGCCTCTTTCTGAAATTCTCTTCTACTTTCTGCACCTCTCTACCCTCTTTCTGCATGTCGGTTGCCTATTTCTGCACCTCATTTGCTTCTTTCTGTACCCCTCTTGCCTCTTTCTGCACCCTTCTTACCTCTTTCTGCACCTCTTTTGCCTTTTTCTGTATTCCTCTTACGTCTTTCTGCACCCTTTTTGCCTCTTTCTGCACCTATGTTACTTCTTTCTGCACTTCTCTTCCTTCTTTCTGCACCTCTCTTGCTTCTTTCTGCACCTCACTTGCCTCTCTTTCAGCACCTCACTTGCCTCTTTCAGCACCTCTGTTGCTTTTTTCAGCAGATCCCTTGCCTCTTTCAGTACCTCTGTTGGTTCTGCACTGCTCTTGCTTCTTTCTGCAATTCACTTGCCTATTCCTGCACTTCTCTAGCTTCTTTCTACACCCCTGTTGCTTCTTTCAGCAATTCTCTTGCTTCTGTCTGCACGTCACTTGCCTCTTTCTGCACTTCTCCAGCTTCTTTCTATACCTCTGTTGCTTCTTTCAGCAATTCTCTTGCCTCTTTCTGCACTTTTCTTCCTTCTTTCTGCACCCCTCCTGCCTCTTTCTGTACCTCTCTTGCCTCTTTGTGCACCCCATCAACATTTTTCTGCACACCTCTTGCCTCTTTTTGTACATCTGTTGGTTCTTTCTACACTGCTCTTGCTTGTTTCTTCACTTCATCTGCCTCTTTCTGCACTACTGTTGCTTCTTTCTACACCTCTTTTGCTTCTTTCAGCAATTCTCTTGCCTTTTTCTGCACTTCTCTTACTTCTTTTTTGCATCCCTCCTGCGTTTTTCTGTATCTCTTTTGCATCTTTGTGCACCTTTTCTACTTCTTTCTGCACCCCTCATCAGTCACATGTCACTGACCATGTCATGAATGATGTAATATGTAACGTCATCAGCAGTGTCTTGTGGGGGCGCGAGTTATAGTTAGCTCAACTAACTATAACGGCCGAATGTCTCTGGTTTCGTACGAGTGAAATGTCCAACTAACTATAACGTCCCTGAAACCTATGTTTTTTTCAATGAATATATATATATATATATATATATATATATATATCTCAGGAACAAGAAGAAGCCAAACTGCCGTCCCGGGTCCCCAGGAAAACAGACAACTCCACGAATCCAGTATCAGGCAAAGATTATTTATTAAGCAACGCTTAACAGAGAGAGAAAACTGACGCGTTTCGGGCGGGTGCCCTTGATCACAGTCAATTAAAAACCCCTCACACCTGAACTTTTAAGCTGCATGTGCATACCATGTGACACCTATAAACACGGAAAACATACTTTCATTACGTATACAATGGCATGAGCTCGGGATAAGGGGAAAAAAGACACATGATGTTAACGTGGCTTAAGCTTCCCTGACACAAAAATAAGTAACTGAATGAGTTCTAGTAAAATTGTGGCACAAATTCTGTCCGCATAAATGCTTAGTGACACATATTTACAAATGTTTACAAGGGCAAAGATGATAAAAATCTTCATTTATGGATATCATCAGTAAATGAGTAAATTAGATAAAGTGAAAACTATGGCTTTGTCACATACTGAACACACTTTAACTAAATATATCAACACAAAAAATTGATGATCATCATATATACAAGAATATAAATATGACTATAAATATGAATGTCACTTATATATGTACATATTGTTGTCGTCTATTTACTATATATTCAAAAGACCATATATCATATGTACATAGTATCTCTTTTGCATCTTTGTGCACCTTTTCTACTTCTTTCTGCACCCCTCATCAGTCACATGTCACTGACCATGTCATGAATGATGTAATATGTAACGTCATCAGCAGTGTCTTGTGGGGGCGCGAGTTATAGTTAGCTCAACTAACTATAACGGCCGAATGTCTCTGGTTTCGTACGAGTGAAATGTCCAACTAACTATAACGTCCCTGAAACCTATGTTTTTTTCAATGAATATATATATATATATATATATATATATATATATATATATATATATTACCTACTGGCGATAGCCAGTAGGTATATATAGTTAGGATTTTTTTCCTATGGGATTTTTGAAAATTCTATGTCGAATAACTTTGTCGTTTGAGGACAGAATTGGCTGAAATTTTCAGGAAAATGGAACATTTTATTTCTGAGCAGCTCCTGAAAATTTGGGGGGGTTTCGTCAAGGGGGGGCCGAGAAAAAAGGGGGGTCCCAAAACGTGTTTTTCCCATGCAATTTTCCATAGGGCGGTTGGCCTCACTTTTAGCCTGAACGGTTGAATGGATTTACACCAAACTTGGCAAAATTGTAGGGACTGGTAGCCCGATGTGCCTTTGCTATGTCTCAAGATATAGGCTCCAGTGGTTTTTACGAAAATTAACTTTGAAAAATATATATTGGGCTACATTGGGCTATATATATGTTGGAGCCCAAATGTAGCCCAATGTAGCCCAATGTAGCCCAAAGATGGCCACCAGAGACAAAAAAAAACAAATGTAGCCCAAATATCAGCCAGATGTAGCCCAACTATAGCCCAATGACAGAATGTCCCAGAGTGTTCTAAAGAACAACTAGAGTGCTAACAGTCCTACTTATTACAAAGGTATGGCACACCTGAAGCCATCTTGATTGGAATAAAGTGGTAACTCTTAAAACATTTAATTTAAAAAGGAACACAATGAGGGGGTTCATTTTGCCATAGAAAGTATGATTAGCGAATATATGACGAAATCCCGCATACCATCAGTCCGCAAAAAAAAAATCCCGCATGTACTATTAGGCCGCAAATTAAAATAACGAAAATTTTTAGAACGAATATGCCTTTAGCATACACTAAACAACTAAACTACCCTATACCCTAAAACACTACCCCCAGCATGACCCTACAGTACACAAACAGTACAACACTACCCTAAACCCTAAAACACTACCCCCAGCATGACCCTACACTACACAAACACTACAACACTACCCTAAACCCTAAAACACTACCCCCAGCATGACCCTACACTACGCAAACACTACAACACTACCCAAAACCCTAAAACACTACACCCCAGCATGACCCTACACTACGCAAACACTACAACACTACCCTAAACCCTAAAACACTACCCCCAGCATGACCCTACACTACACAAACACTACAACACAACCCTAAACCCTAAAACACTACCCCCAGCATGACCCTACACTACGCAAACACTACAACACAACCCTAAACCCTAAAACACTACCCCCAGCATGACCCTACACTACGCAAACACTACAACACTACCCTAAACCCTAAAACACTACCCCCAGCATGACCCTACACTACGCAAACACTACAACACTACCCAAACCCTAAAACACTACACCCCAGCATGACCCTACACTACGCAAACACTACAACACTACCCTAAACCCTAAAACACTACCCCCAGCATGACCCTACACTACGCAAATACTACAACACTACCCAAAACCCTAAAACACTACACCCCAGCATGACCCTACACTACGCAAACACTACAACACTACCCTAAACCCTAAAACACTACCCCCAGCATGACCCAACACTACGCAAACACTACAACACTACCCTAAACCCTAAAACACTACCCCCAGCATGACCCTACACTACGCAAACACTACAACACTACCCTAAACCCTAAAACACTACCCCCAGCATGACCCTACACTACGCAAACACTACAACACTACCCTAAACCCTAAAACACTACCCCCAGCATGACCCTACACTACGCAAACACTACAACACTACCCAAAACCCTAAAACACTACCCCCAGCATGACCCTACACTACGCAAACACTACAACACTACCCAAAACCCTAAAACACTACCCCCCAGCATGACCCTACACTACGCAAACACTACAACACTACCCAAAACCCTAAAACACTACCCCCAGCATGACCCTACACTACGCAAACACTACAACACTACCCAAAACCCTTAAACACTACCCCCAGCATGACCCTACACTACGCAAACACTACAACACTACCCAAAACCCTAAAACACTACACCCCAGCATGACCCTACACTACGCAAACACTACAACACTACCCAAAACCCTAAAACACTACACCCCAGCATGACCCTACACTACGCAAACACTACAACACTACCCAAAACCCTAAAACACTACCCCCAGCATGACCCTACACTACGCAAACACTACAACACTATCCTAAACCCTAAAACACTACGCCCAGCATGACCCTACACTACGCAAACACTACAACACTACCCTAAACCCTAAAACATTAGCCCCAGCATGACCCTACACTACGCAAACACTACAACACAACCCTAAACCCTAAAACACTACCCCCAGCATGACCCTACACTACGCAAACACTACAACACTACCCTAAACCCTAAAACACTACCCCCAGCATGACCCTACACTACGCAAATACTACAACACAACCCTAAACCCTAAAACACTACCCCCAGCATGACCCTACACTAAACAACCACCACAACTCTACACTACACTAACACAACACTACACTACACAACACTACACTACACTACACAATCACTAACCCACCAAAAAATTAACACAAACCCACTTACCTCTCTCGTCATCGTGGTTTTCACAACGCAAATGCATTTACCATACATGCCTTTAAAACGTAATTCTTTGTAAAGGCATGCGCGATAAATGCACATGCGTTTTGAAAAAATGCGGGATAATGGTATGCGAGGTCAATGACCTTGCGGGATAATGGTATGCGGACTGAAAGTCTGCGGGATAAAAAATGCGGGAAAATGGCTGCAAACCATGATTAGCAGCAGACTTCCCTGGTGAGCACTAGCTTTACTACAGTGATCTAATGAGCAACTAGAGTGCTAACATTCAGAATTTATGGCAAATGTGTGACACATCTGAATGCCTTCTTGATAGAACCAAAGTAAACAAGCATTGAAAATGCAATAGACCTCGCCCTCGTTTAAGTTAAAGCCATTCTGTTTGTAATGAGGTGGCTTTTTAGCTTTGCTTTTATTAGTGTTTTTAAAACTTTCATGTAAATAACATGCATATGTATGCATATATGTATATGTATGCATGCATTTATATTTATATAGATATGCAGATTATATATGTTTATATATGTATATTACCTACTGGCGATAGCCAGTGGGTATATATAGTTAGGATTTTTTCTCTATGGGATTTCTGAAAATTCTATGTCTAATAACTTTGGCGTTTGTGGACGGAATTGGCTGAAATATCCAGGAAAATGGCACATTGTGTTTCTGAGCAGCCCCTGAAAATTTGGGGGGTTTCGTCAAGGGGGGGCCGAGAAAAAAGGGGGGTCCCAAAACGCGTTTTTCCCATTCATTTTTCCATAGGGCGGTTGGACTCACTTTTAGCTCGAACGGCTGAATAGATTTACATGAAACTTGGCAAAATTGTAGATATGGTTTGCCCGACGTGCCTTTGCTATGTCTCAATATATGTGCTCCAGTGGATTTTGAGAAATTAACGTTTAAAAAAATATATATATCTGTGACAGCGCTCCGGTTAGCGCCCCGGTTCGCGTACCTGACGCGTAACGGAACTTCGCGAAGCGAAGCTGATTGGCTCTCCGGTGTCTGTCAACATTCTAAACAGTCTGGAGCGGCCGCCATCTTGTCTCTCGGTACGATCGAGAGACAAGATGTGGTGAAAAACGAAGGGGGAAATGAAGGAAAGGGGGCAAGGTAGACCACTCCTGACCCCCTAGGATTGATGAGGGGGATATTAAAGTGCCCCGCGGGGCAAAAAAAAAAAGAGGCGCGTCCCGGTACGCGAACCGGGCAGCTCACCGGGCAGCTCACCGGGCAGCTAACCGGGCAGCTAACCGGCAGCGTAGCTGTCAACATTGTAAACAGTCCAGAGCGGCTGCCATCTTGTCTCTCGGTAGGTTCGAGAGACAAGATGTGGTGAAAAAAGAAGGGGGAAATGAAGGAAAGGGGGCAAGGTAAACCCCTCCTGACCCCCTAGGATTGATGAGGGGGATATTAAAGTCCCCCGCGATTTTTCACGGTAGAGGCGCTTCCCGGTACGCGAACCGGGCAGCTAACCGGCAGCGTAACGGGAGTCCGCCATCTTGTGTTTTTGGAGCGTCCGGTTCGCGTACCGGGTAGCGTCCCGGTAAGCGTAACAAGGGGAAAACCAAGAGAAACAGTAAAAAAAAAAATTAAGGGAATAGATTTCCAGCAAACTTGGCAAAATTGTAGGGACTGTTTGTTTGAGGTGCCTTTGCAAGGCCTCAAGATATGTGCACGTGTGGATTTTGTCTAATTAAGGTTAAAAAAAAAATATATATCTGTAAGCGTGCTCCGGCACGCTTACGTTACGGGTTTTGTTTGCGCTGCACAGCCGATACGTCACGGTTATGCGACGCGTCATGAGGCGTCTCACGTGGCTACGTGATACGTCACGTAATAAAGAATATATTTTACAGCTATAGATATTAGCTTTTAAAAAACCAATGAAATTCACTGAAAAAACCATAGGTTATAGACCACATATATTTAGGATTTTGCATTTACAAAACCTTGAAAATTCACTGAAAAAACCATAGGTTAGAGACCATATATAGTTAGCTGGACATTTTATTGACATAAAACCAATGAAATTCCATATATAGTTAGTTGCACTAACTATATATCGCGCACCCGCAATCCACTGCTGATGATGTCACATATTACATCATGCATGACATGGTCAGTGACATCACTGATGACATCACTGATGACATCTCAAATGACATCACTGATGACATCACTGATGACATCTCAAATGACATCACTGATGACATCATGACACACCAATACCAGTTACTACATACGCACTCACTGATTCCTACGTCTACACACACATTCACTCATTCACCCATACAATCACTCATACATACAGTCACTCATTATTACAACACTATCATATGCACTCATACACCTATGCAGACACTCACACACTGCCACTCATCCATGGAGTTACTCACACACCTAGTCAGTCCTGTAAAGAATCAATCACATTTCCATTTCCTCATCTATACAGTTAAACACAGAACACCATACTTCAGTGACATCACTCATGACATCACTGATGACATCTCAAATGACATCACTGATGACATCTCAAGTTACATCACTGATGACATCATGACACACCAATACCAGTTACTACATACGCACTCACTGATTCCTACGTCTACACACACATTCACTCATTCACCCATACAATCCCTCATACATACAGCCACTCATTATTACAACACTATCATATGCACTCATACACCTAGTCAGTCCTGTGAAGAATCAATCACACTTCGATTTCCTCATCTATACAGTTAAACACAGAACACCATACTTTTCACACATATACTAACACATACTTACTCTCTTATACAATCACTGATACAAGTACACATTGATATGCACAGAGTCACACACCTCCCAGCCAGCCACACACACACTCAGTCTTCCATACATCCACTCATTCTTCAATATGTAAAACATATTTAAACTTTACAAAAACACACAGACACTAGATGATGTCATCAGTGATGTCATTTGAGATGTCATCAGTGATGTCATCAGTGATGTCATTTGAGATGTCATCAGTGATGTCATCAGTGATGTCACTGACCATGTCATGAATGATGTAATATGTGACATCATCAGCAGTGGATTGCGGGTGCGCGATATATAGTTAGTGCAACTAACTATATATGGAATTTCATTGGTTTTATGTCAATAAAATGTCCAGCTAACTATATATGGTCTCTAACCTATGGTTTTTTCAGTGAATTTTCAAGGTTTTGTAAATGCAAATTCCTAACTATATATGGTCTATAACCTATGGTTTTTTCAGTGAATATATATATATATATATATACACACACACACACACACACACACACATATACATATACATGTGGGCTATACTTTGTAGGTTCACAGCCCGCCCAATGCTTTAATTTGTCAGTTTCAGTGGCCTTTAAAAATCCTTACTTGTTAGTGGTCAATCCTTACTTTTGTCCCTCCTTTTTGTCTTTCGTTTCCCCCAACATGGAGCATTGACCTAGTATGGTATCCTTACGCTTTTGAGGGAATATTTTTTTGTTGTTGTACTGTTTGCCTGTGTTCATGTTTGGCGCCCATAGCTGTTTGCATTTCAATGCAGCATTCGTGCCTCCCAACTCCTTCCAAGACACTCTTCACACAAATGTTCCTGTGTTTCACTTGATTAGCGCGGCCCTTTTCACAAACGCTACATTTCAACTTTGAGCAGGTGCCCACTTCGGGAGGCCACGCCCCTTTCTCGGTTTATGTATGGCATGGCAGCCGCTTGTGCCGTCCCACCAAGCCATAAAGATTAAAAAGGTTGGCAAACCTATATTTGTATTATTTCCTAGCAGTGAAGGGGTTAAATAACCACAGCTGCTCCCGATTGCCATAGGGCTAAGCGCTTTTGTTGTGTATTCGAGTATTTATTTGCTCCGATCAAGTGTGCACTTAACAGTGCCTCTGGGGCACAAGCAGGGACCGATTAGAGAGTTTATGTGTCAGCACACACTCCACGGTCCCCATGGGGCACAAGCAGGCATCAACTCTAGTCTTAGAAGGGTGGTAAATAAAGCCTCGCACCTGGATTGGTCCTGCTGTTGCCACGTGGCCAGGATTATTGTCAGCATATCACACAAGGTGGTGCTGAGCCTCAGATCAGGCTCCCTCACAAGCTTCTTTAGGATTTGTGCCCTACATATCTCCATTTACCATTTTCATTTCTCAGGATTAGAGGAGCTACACTGCAACAGGTGAGGCCTTTAAGCCGTAACCATACGGATAACTTTCAAGATAGTTTATTCATTTACTTTCGGTGAAGATGTGATTTAAAACATTAAAGATCGTGTATTGCACTTGTAATTTCACATATACAAAATTAGTAAATTCATGTGTCTTAGAGTCCAAGCCCTTTAAAGCGAGTTTGTGGTGCAATAATCTTCTTACGACATGGGCACTTCATATTTCAAATACTTATTGTTTACTGTTTTGATGCTTCTCATCCTCGTTTCCACTTGCCTTGTGTGAACTGGAAAATGGGACTGATGAAAGTATTTAATGTTCTTTGCTGACCTCATGTGGCTGATGTTAATATGACGTTATGTACACATTTTAACTTTTAACGGCATCAGGTCCTTGTGGCTTCTTCCCCGCCCACTCCGCTGACCGTTTTCCTTCGTCCCTTCGTCCCTTCCCATCTCTGCATTTGGCATTATGGTTACCATTCAAAATCTCAAACGCCCACATTACGACATTTATAATTATCCAAGCAATTATATTGCTACAGTGTTATATTTGGTATCAATGAGTTTTCACATGTGGCCTCTGATATTATTGAATAACTCATATACAACATCACATGGCACGTCATTGATGGCATCTCTACCAATGATGATTCCTAAGAAAAAAAATATTTGCATTTCCGCACATGATCTAATGTGTAGACTTCGCTTCTTGCCTCACCTAGGGTAGCCTCACGTATATTAACTGTAACTTAATTTTAGATACCCCGGTATGGTGAAGAAGATTCCTGGAGTATTCTGCTGCCATTTTTGTCCTTGATTATCTCTCTCTACAGAAACATGGGCAGTGGTATGCAATGAGAAACAAGGTTGTACAACTAGCATGTATTCGTCCATACAGCGTTGAGTGCTAGTTCCTTTGTTTAGCTTTTATGTCTCTGACGGTATAATACAAAAACCCACTCCATACCTCAGAATTCCACTCCACAGAATTCCATAACTAACAAGTCCAATCCAACCCACATCATTCTACTACACACCACACACATACAGTCCATAAATATGGGTAAAAGACATTGCCATTTACAACGTCAACAGCTCTAACTCAAGTAAATACGAGACCTATTGAATTTCCAATGTTTGTTAATAATCTCATACTTTTTTTTGGTTATAATGAAGATCCAGTACTCACATTTAAGTGAATAGGGGTGCAGTGATAGGTGAGTGAAAGAAAAAGTACATCACATAAAAAAGACATGAGTCTATATAGGTCTACTGTCAACGGCGTTTCAACCTCTGGCAATGTGAGGTCATCATCAGGACGGGACATGTGCACTCAATAACTGGTTAAGGGGAGTCAATCAAAATAAAGCATTACCTAAGGAGTGTGGGCAGGGATGCAAGGGAGTCCCATTGACCCTGAGCGAAGAACAATGCTGGTGAGCACAATGGATGGAAGGCTCAAGCCAGCCGGTTAGAGCGTGAGGGCGAAGTGCGCTCATTGCTGGTGGGGGGGCTGGGGAGTTTGAGTAAGCCCTTGGCAATCTGGTCCTCGTGGTCAAGGGACCTAGCGAAGGGTGCTCCAACTAAGCGGCGAGATTCCAGACAGAGTAAATCTTTCTGCTTGGTTGGTCCAGGATCTGTGCTGGACGCAGTGCCATTCATTGTAACCCTTCCCCCAGGACACGTGCCATGGGTTGGTACTCAATAGAAGTCACCGTACACCGCATTGAGTAATTCAGTGGTCACCTAAGCAGCTCCCTGATGCGTCAACCCCTCCTACAGTGACTTAATCTGCAGTAATTGCATTCTTCAAGCTCTAGCTACCAGCACAGTATAGTTACTTCTACACCTCCCTGTTTTCTACCTATTGGAGCACCCTTTGTTCAATCAGTCACTCAATCAAATTTCTTGTAAAGCATCACTACTCACCCGTTAAGGTCTCAAGGTGCTGGAGTGGAGGGGTGGAGGAATCTGCAGTTCAATCAAAGAGACAGGTTTTGAGGTCCTTCCTGAATTATGGCAGCGATGTGATGGCCTGAGGTGCAGAGATGGGGGGGTTTCAGGTCTTCGCAACAAGGTAAGAGAATAATCTTCTGCCATCTGTGCTCTTGCAGATCCATGGGATGGTGGCCAGTGCCAGTTGGGCAGAGGTTTTGTGTGTGGTCCATGGGTGTGGGAGAGGGGGAAATCCATTCGCTGCGGGCCAACATGAGTCATCCCAGGTGGAGGGGTGGAGCCCAAGATTAGGACTTTGGTCTTGTCAGAGTTGAGCTTGAGGCACCTGTCCTTCATCCAGGTGGTGACTGCCTTCATCCCGTTGTAGAAGTTGCTCTTGGCGGCTGTGGGTTCATCTGTGAGGGAGAGTATCAGCTGGGTGTCGTCGGCATAGTTTACTATGTTGAGTCTGTGGCTTCTGACAACGAGTGCAAGCGGGCCACTTAGATGTTGAAGAGAGTGGGGGTCAGGGAGGAACCCTGAGGCCCTCTGTAGCTGATTTCTGTGGGTTCTGAGTTGAACGGTGGAAGTCTGACTGTCAGTGCTCGGCCAGTGAGGTAGAAGCGGATCTATTCTAGAGCTTTGTCGCAGTTGCCGGCATCATGGAATCTTGTGCAGAGGGTGTGGTGGAAGACGGAGTCAAATGCGGCTGAGAAGTCCAGGAGGATGAGGGCAGCTGTCTCACCATGGTTGGGGAGGGTGTGGATGTTGTCAGTAGTGGCACGGAGAGCAGTCTTGTGCTGTGCTTGCTTCTGAAGCCCAAATGGGAGATATGCAGGATGTGGTTTGTTTCGATGAACTCGGAGAGCTGAGCGTTGATTGCTTTCTCAATGCCTTAGGCTGGGAAGGGGAGCAGAGAGATGGGTCTGTAGTTCTTGAGATCGGTCGGGTCGGCAGAGGGTTTCTTCAGCAGGGGGTTGATCTCTGCGTGCTACCAGTCTTCAGGGAAGGTGGCAGACTCAATGGAGCAGTTGATAGTGCCGCAGAGTTTGGGTGCAATGGAGGTGCAGGCTCTGCTGAAGATGTGGTGATGGCAGGGATCTGAAGGGGCTCCAGAGTGGATGCCCTTCATGATCCTGAGGGTGTCATCAGAGATGAGGGTGGTCGCTCACTAGGTGATGGCCTCACATTGCCTGAGGTCGAAACTCAGTCAACAGTAGCCTTATATAGACTTGTATTCCATTATATAAAACTAACCTAAGGAGTTGTGTTCCTTTTTTAAGTGATGCACTTTTTCTTTCATTGACCTATCACTGCACCATCTTCACTTAAATGTGAGCACTGGATCTTCGTGATAACCAAAAAAAGCATGAGAATATTGAAAATGTCAAATTAATAAATTAATTGCAATACAGCATTGGTTATCTGCCTGTTTTTACTTGCCTTGGTAAATTGATGTGTTTGTCTTAAATTAATTGAGACAGACTGTTTCTCCATTGAGACTATTGTCTTAGTGGACCATTATTTCCTTCAATATATAGTATTAACCCAGGATCTCAAAAGTTGTGGGGTCACCCTTGCTGAAATATACAAGGAAGGAGAAGGCACAGCCCACATGTATACCCAGGTGAACAATGAGTGTAGTCAGGGCCGGGCTGGCGTAGTGGGCACAGGGCATTTCCCAGGTGGGGGGACGGTTTTGTACCTGCAGGGGCCGGTTTTGTTACTGGCGCCAGTTCGGCCATGAGCATCGGCCAGAAAACAAGAACTTGAAAGCCTCTGTAGGAAGGGCATAGCGGGGCAAACAGAGCAGAAGTGGAAACAGGGACAAGAGAACACGAGGCATGCTTCACAGTAGAAAAAGCAATAAGTGGCAGAAAGAAAATATACTGAGTGACAGGGCAGGAGTGCAGAGCAGAGAGGTTGAACAGTCTGGTGCAGTAATATGGGGTACCAGGTGTGGCTTTGATAGAAATGTATTGTCCGTAGATTAGGTACTACATAAGGTGTTAATCAGCCTTTCTCCTTCTATATAGGCAATTAACAGTTAATATTGCTCAGAGCACCACGAAGTATTGCTTTATTACACCATTTAAATGTTAACGTATTCACTGGGAAAAAAACGGAGCAATAAACGGCAATACTTTCTGATATAGGCCTTCTGCCCACTCTTTCTCAATGATTTATTTAGCTTTTACGGACCTTTACAAAGGGCAAACAATTGGACACTAATAACAGTGTTGTTCTGTTGTATTAGTACCTTCCACTGCTACAACTTTCACATGTGCATTTAACACCTGCTACAGCTCTCGGTGGTAAGTGGTAAAGCAATTACATTCACAGCCTGTGAAGTTCTGCTGCATATCACAGAGAGGCTATTGGTAGGAGAGGACATGTATCAACATTTAATAGAGACTTCTGTGTAAATAAATATGCCAGTTAGGTGAATACCAATTTGATCAAATTAAAGGGAGAAAGCGCAGGCATGTTACCACTGATTAGTCCGAATGCCAACAGTAACAGGTTCAGCAAAAATAGGGGATGGAAGGTAAAAATCTGGGGAAATAAATACTACACCAAAGATATCAGGTCTAACAAATAGCCTAATAAAGGTATAGATGGCTACATCAGGTGTAATACAAGCAGTGTGCAACAACGTTTACAGTCTCATCAGCCTCACCCCACTGTACAGACATAGTACAGAACGAAGCATCAAGGGAAGAGCTTAAGAAATAGGGTCCTTAATTGCTACTTGGATTAATAGCAATTGCGAGAGAGGCTGAATTGCCTTCAATATAAATGTAAAATACACCAAAAGGCTACATGGAATGGGGAAATCACGGACCGGCCGGCGCTCTGTGTCCAGGCGCTTGAATTCCTCAGCTCTGCTCGCTGCTGACTATTTACTGAGACGTGATTTATTTCCTCGGGATGAAGGATTCTGAGGTGGCCCTGGGCGCACAAAGCGGCCTGGCTTCGCTGAGGGCGGGTCCAGCACAGTGTTTCGTGTACTCCGAGTGTGGCGTTAGCCTGCAGTGTTCCTCTTGCCCACACTGAAGCCTTTCTGATGCTTCAGGCGCGTCAAGTCTTCTAATGAAACAATTAGAGTCGTCCTGCTGCAGAGCGCGGGAAGGCTGCTGCCGCTGGCGCCAGCTCCTAAAATGTCTCCTAACGCTTTAATTGTTTTGTTTTTCTCCAGAGCTACTGCACGGAAACCTTGGTGTGTGGGGTGAGGACGGGGATTTTTTTTTAACCTTTTCACTGCGAAAAGTAACCAAGAGGCTTGGGGGTGTGCAAGGGGCCTACTGGCTCATTAGCCGGGACGAGCCGGGGCTCTAACGATGACTTGATGCCCACTAGAGTGCCAAGAGCTGCCCACACGTGTGAAGCCATGCGGGCCCGAGCGGGTCCGACTGTGCACTGGAAGCCTGTCAGATCATTACGCCGCCTCCCACTCCCCACCAACGCCCGCGAACGGCGCGCTTGCACCCATTAGGCCGCTAATCGCATCCTGCCAGCACCGGGCTGACAGCGAACAGCCTGTACCCGCTGCTCATGAGAACTGACAAGGTCAGGGCGTCAGATGGCTCCAGCTTCACGTCTTGGACATCTGTGAGGCGCCATAACGCCAGCAGAGGGGACGCCATCGCTTCTTCGCTGCGGACTTGCTGCCTGCTCTTCCCAGCTCCAGGCAGCTGGCCAGCTCGTGGACTCCTGCCTCGCACATCATGCGGACTTGCTGCCTGCTCTTCCCAGCTCCAGGCAGCTGGCCAGCTCGTGGACTCCTGCCTCGCACATCATGAGGACTTGCTGCCTGCTCTTCCCAGCTCCAGGCAGCTGGCCAGCTCGTGGACTCCTGCCTCGCACATCATGCGGACTTGCTGCCTGCTCTTCCCAGCTCCAGGCAGCTGGCCAGCTCGTGGACTCCTGCCTCGCACATCATGAGGACTTGCTGCCTGCTCTTCCCAGCTCCAGGCAGCTGGCCATGGCCAGCTCGCGGACTCCTGCCTCGCACATCATGAGGACTTGCTGCCTGCTCTTCCCAGCTCCAGGCAGCTGGCCAGCTCGAGGACTCCTGCCTCGCACATCATGAGGACTTGCTGCCTGCTCTTCCCAGCTCCAGGCAGCTGGCCAGCTCGCGGACTCCTGCCTCGCACATCATGAGGACTTGCTGCCTGCTCTTCCCAGCTCCAGGCAGCTGGCCATGGCCAGCTCGCAGACTCCTGCCTCTCACATCATGCGGACTTTCTGCCTGCTCTTCCCAGCTCCAGGCAGCTGGCCATGGCCAGCTCGCAGACTCCTGCCTCGCACATCATGTGGACTTGCTGCCTGCTCTTCCCAGCTCCAGGCAGCTGGCCAGCTTGCGGACTCCTGCCTCGCACATCCTGCGGACTTGCTGCCTGCTCTTCCCAGCTCCAGGCAGCTGGCCAGCTCGCGGACTCCTGTCGCGCACATCATGTGGACTTGCTGCCTGCTCTTCCCAGCTCCAGGCAGCTGGCCAGCTCGCGGACTCCTGCCTCGCACATCATGAGGACTTGCTGCCTGCTCTTCCTAGCTCCAGGCAGCTGGCCAGCTCGCGGACTCCTGCCTCGCACATCATGAGGACTTGCTGCCTGCTCTTCCCAGCTCCAGGCAGCTGGCCAGCTCGCGGACTCCTGCCTCGCACATCATGTGGACTTGCTGCCTGCTCTTCCCAGCTCCAGGCATCTGGCCAGCTCGCGTAACTCCTGCCTCGCACATCATGAGGACTTGCTGCCTGCTCTTCCCAGCTCCAGGCAGCTGGCCATGGCCAGCTCGCGGACTCCTGCCTCGCACATCATGCGGACTTTCTGCCTGCTCTTCCCAGCTCCAGGCAGCTGGCCAGCTCGGGGACTCCTGGCTCGCACATCATGCAGACTTGCTGCCTGCTCTTCCCAGCTCCAGGCAGCTGGCCATGGCCAGCTCGCAGACTCCTGCCTTGCACATCATGTGGACTTGCTGCCTGCTCTTCCCAGCTCCAGGCAGCTAGCCTGCTCGAGGACTCCTGCCTCGCACATCATAAGGACTTGCTGTCTGCTCTTCCCAGCTCCAGGCAGCTGGCCATGGCCAGCTCGCAGACTCCTGCCTCGCACATCATGCGGACTTTCTGCCTGCTCTTCCCAGCTCCAGGCAGCTGGCCAGCTCGGGGACTCCTGCCTCGCACATCATGCAGACTTGCTGCCTGCTCTTCCCAGCTCCAGGCAGCTGGCCAGCTCGCAGACTCCTGCCTCGCACATCATGAGGACTTGCTGCCTGCTCTTCCCAGCTCCAGGCAGCTGGACAGCTCGCGGACTCCTGCCTCGCACATCATGAGGACTTGCTGCCTGCTCTTCCCAGCTCCAGGCAGCTGGCCATGGCCAGCTCGCAGACTCCTGCCTCTCACATCATGCGGACTTTCTGCCTGCTCTTCCCAGCTCCAGGCAGCTGGCCAGCTCGCAGACTCCTGCCTCGCACATCATGAGGACTTGCTGCCTGCTCTTCCCAGCTCCAGGCAGCTGGCCAGCTCGCGGACTCCTGCCTCGCACATCATGAGGACTTGCTGCCTGCTCTTCCCAGCTCCAGGCAGCTGGCCATGGCCAGCTCGCAGACTCCTGCCTCTCACATCATGCGGACTTTCTGCCTGCTCTTCCCAGCTCCAGGCAGCTGGCCAGCTCGGGACTCCTGCCTCGCACATCATGCAGACTTGCTGCCTGCTCTTCCCAGCTCCAGGCAGCTGGCCAGCTCGAGGACTCCTGCCTCGCACATCATGAGGACTTGCTGCCTGCTCTTCCCAGCTCCAGGCAGCTGGCCAGCTCGGGGACTCCTGCCTCGCACATCATGCAGACTTGCTGCCTGCTCTTCCCAGCTCCAGGCAGCTGGCCATGGCCAGCTCGCGGACTCCTGCCTCGCACATCATGTGGACTTGCTGCCTGCTCTTCCCAGCTCCAGGCAGCTGGCCAGCTCGCGGACTCCTGTCGCGCACATCATGAGGACTTGCTGCCTGCTCTTCCCAGATCCAGGCAGCTGGCCATGGCCAGCTCGCAGACTCCTGCCTCTCACATAATGCGGACTTTCTGCCTGCTCTTCCCAGCTCCAGGCAGCTGGCCAGCTCGGGGACTCCTGCCTCGCACATCATGCAGACTTGCTGCCTGCTCTTCCCAGCTCCAGGCAGCTGGCCATGGCCAGCTCACGGACTCCTGCCTTGCACATCATGTGGACTTGCTGCCTGCTCTTCCCAGCTCCAGGCAGCTGGCCAGCTCGCGGACTCCTGTCGCGCACATCATGAGGACTTGCTGCCTGCTCTTCCCAGATCCAGGCAGCTGGCCAGCTCGCGGACTTCTGCCTCGCACATCATGCAGACTTGCTGCGTGCTGTTCCCAGCTCCAGGCAGCTGGCCAGCTCGCGGACTCCTGCCTCGCACATCATGCAGACTTGCTGTCTGCTCTTCCCAGCTCCAGGCAGCTGGCCATGGCCAGCTCGCGGACTCCTGCCTTGCACATCCTGCGGACTTGCTGGCTGCTCTTCCCAGCTCCAGGCAGCTGGCCATGGCCAGCTCGCGGACTCCTGCCATGAACATCATGCAGACTTGCTGCATGCTTTTCCCAGCTCCAGGCAGCTGGCCAGCTCGTGGACTCCTGCCTCGCACATCATGAGGACTTGCTGCCTGCTCTTCCCAGCTCCAGGCAACTGGCCAGCTCGTGGACTTCTGCCTCTCACATCATGCAGACTTGCTGCCTGCTCTTTCCAGCTCCATGCAGCTGGCCAGCTCGAGGACGCCTGCCTCGCACATCTTGAGGACTGCTGCCTGCTCTTCCCAGCTCCAAGCAGCTGGCCGGCTCGCGGACTTCTGCCTCGCACATCATGCAGACTTGCTGCCTGCCCTTCCCAGCTCCAGGCAGCTGGCCATGGCCAGCTCGTGGACCAGGGGCGACTCTAGGCTCATGGCGGCCCTGGGCAGGGAGCGTAGGTAGTGGGCCTCTGGAGGAACGCAGGCGCAGAGGCCAGTGAAGAGGGGGGGTCAGGGTGTTTGGAAGTGGAACAGAGCCGGAGGCCGCCAAATCCCTGCCAGGGGCCGCCACGCAAATATGTATCCATCCTCAGAGGATTATTATATTAAGGATATATATTGGCGTGGCGGCCCCTGGGGTTTGGCGGCCCGGTGCAGGTGCACAGCTTGCACATGACATGCCTAAGGCCGCCCCTGTGCGGACTCCTGCCTCGCTCATCAATCTAAGAGTCACTGGACACATCTCCCGCCAGGCAGCGTTCTTAAGAGACACAAGAACAGCAGCAAGAATGGCACAAGAACGCGATGATAAAAGTGCACGTCTTGGGGGTGGGGCATGCTGAATATAGGGTCTGGGCAAGCGTGAGTATGTGCCCGATGACGACATCATTTTATTTTAGTCCTTTGCCAATGGTGTGCGTTTCAGTGTTCATTTCTAACCAGCAACTATTTGCATGAACAAACTATTCAGAGTGCTTAGCTAGCCAGCAAATTTACTATATATGTACCATCGCTAATAACGTCTTGAAGGGAAAATAAACACTATAGACATTTTAATCATAGCAGTGCCAGCCTCGTTTGAGACTCACTGTAACACGCATAGTCAGAGTATGGGTGCTGCCATTTCTTAACTCCTTCCGTGCTGATGACGGAACATCTCCATCATCAGCCACGGAGGCGCTGTGCTGATGACGGAGCGGTTCCGTCATGGCCCGCCCGACGCGCCTGCGCGGCGCTGATTTTGCGCCTGCGCAGCGCATTCTATTAAGTGGGCGGGGCCATGACGGAACCGCTCCGTCATGAGCACAGCTCAACCGCGGCTGGTGACGGAGCGGTTCCGTCACCAGCATGGGCCCGCCGCGCCCCCCCCCCCGCCTCTTAGCGCTGCGGCGGAATAGCCGCCGCAGCGATGTGGTTAAGAAGCCAGGGTCGGTGTCAGGCTCCAGGTAGCACGTGGGTCTCTCAAACATGATGCAACCACGGACAGCAGTGACCCGTGTTTACGAGACTTTCTGATGAACACGGACTATGGCGAACCCAGCATGCACATGCACCACAGTGAACTCAATGTGGGCCAACGCAGAAATCCCTCTTTGGAGGACCAGTCTGATACACACAAACCATTGCCTAGGGGAGCATAGGAAATCTCGAAAGAAACTTAAAATGAAAAGTAGCTTTTTGCATTCGCCTGGGTCTGAACAGGACTCTCCTTCTCATGTGATGTTTGGTTTTCTATCGATAGTGAAAGCAGTGCCAGTTTTGAATATTTTTACTTTATTCATATAATGATTTGTGATTTTCATTATTTAAAGATCCCTATCCCCCTCAATGAAATGTCACCTCGGAATATTTTTTTTTTACTAGCAATACAATCACATCAATCACTACAAAGGCAATACGTCACTCAGCCATGGAAAGACACTACATCTCGGGATTCGGTGACTCAGCGATTGCAACATACGTCGCCTAAGAAAAGATTATGGATGTATGGCGGTGATCCCACCAGCCCTGTGAAGGAAGTAGAAGTGTTTCCTATCTTGTGCACCTCAGAAATAAGAAGCTGACAGCTTTGTGGGTGGGTACACTGCGATACTTACTCCCTTAAACAAGACAAAAAACGCTGCAAAGTCCTAGAGAGGCAATGAAGGAAGAACTATGTGCCTGAGGCTAAGTTAGTTTACTTGGCAGCATTCAAAAAATACCACGCTCTCTGTAAATCTGCTCATGCCACCTTCTTTACGGAAAGGATCACAAATTCCCAACACTGCCAGAAAACTTTGTTTAAACTTGTGAAGGAAATTTCAGCAGCTAGTACTTTCCTGCCTCCTCCCTCACTTTCGCAACATCTGTGTAACAAGCTAGCGACGTTTTTCCTTAATAACGTAGAGTCCATTCACTGCCAACATGACTTGGACACATCCCATCAAGGTACCTTTCCTGTAACTTTAAATGTGGTCCAGGCTGACACATCTTCCCAGGCCTCTTCTTCTGATGAGCCTCGACAAATCAGGACTTGGCTCCCGCTGAACTTGGCCACACTTCAATCTTTATTGGGAACTATCAAGTCCGGCTCCCCACTTGTCACTCTTTCCCCATCTAAGCTTAGACTTCTGGATGAATTGGCTCGCCCTTATTGTGATCCTTAACCTTCTTAATACCTCTCTAAGCTCAGTTCACGTACCTCAGAAGTGGGAACACGCTCTTGTGCTTCCTTTACTGAAAAAGACCAGTCTTGACCCTCTTTGCTGGTCAAGTTACCTCCCAACTTCCCTCCTTTCTGTTTTCTCTAAGGTATTGGAAAGACGCATCAATTCCCAACTCTCCTATTTTGTTGCAATTCACAATTTATTTCAACCGTCACAGTCTGGCTTCAGGTCTGGCTACAGCACCGAGTCAGCTCTGCTTGGGGTTACTGAATATCTCAGGCAGCAGCTTGATTGCGGAGGTACGGCAGCATTTAATAAGGTGTCACATTCCATATTGGAAGATCGTCTTGAAGCTTCAGGTATTGGGGGTGTGGCTTTGAGGTGGCTGATCTCTTTTTTAAAAGATTGCTCGTTCTAAGTTTTCTCAAACACCACAAAGTCAAATCCCGTAGCATTATCATCAGGAGTGCCGCAAGGTTCGATTTTAAGTCCTCTCCTTTTTAATCTCTATGTACGCCCTCTGGCGGACATTGCTGAGAAGTCAGGACTGACTATTTTTTTCCTATGCAGGTGATTCCCAAATCATCTATAATCTCTCAGCCGCTCAGCATCAGGACCCTACCTTGCTCCAGCTTGGACAGAGTATTATCTCTCGGTGGATGACCAGCAATGCCTTAAAGTTGAACGGTACTAAAACAGAGGTACTTGTTCTGGGAAACAACCCCGAACTTTGGTAAATTAACAATTGGCCTGACACTTTGGGACCTTCACCTGCTCCGGTCCCTTAAGTTAAGAACCTGGGTTTCCCTATTGATAACAACTTCTCCCTCAAAACCCATGTCTCAGGGGTCATTGCAACCTGCTTTGCGGTACTCTTGTGGCTTAAAAAAATTCTCTGGTTAATTCCACCTGCAGCCCAGAGAACGGTAATGCAAGCAATGGTGATTTCCAGACTAGATTATGGAAATGTATTGTACTTGGGCACAGATAAAGCTTCAGTCCATCGCTTGCAACTCATACAAAATGTGGCTGCACGCCTCCTTTTCCGGCTACCTCGACATGCTTCAGTCTCACCTTTGCTTCATAAACTTAATTGGCTCAAGGTGAACAAACGCATCAAATTTAAGGTCTTATGTTACATGTTCCGAACCAAACCTGGTTTGGCGCCCCCCTACATACAAAGTCTGGTCAAACCTTACGTGCCAACCTGACGGCTGAGATCAGCTAGCCTTTCTCTGTTTTTTGTGCCCAGATTCTGGCTTACTTGTATGAGAGGCCGCTCGTTTTCTTACCTAGGCCCAAAACTGTGGAACTCTCTTCCAATGGAACTTAGGATGTGCCACTCACTACTAGCCTTTCCTAAGAATTTAAAGACTGTCCTTTATAGTCAAATATAATTCCTTATCCTGTGCTATCATTTGCAGTCTGTGGCTTGATTGTTGTCCTTGCTCAAAGCCGGAAACCCCTGTTGGGTAGCTGCACACTCTATAAATCTATAATAATAATCTATACTAATATAATAAAGAGAGAGCCCAAACATTTGAGGCGGGTAATCTCAGGAACCACAGCACCAATCACAACACCCAGTACAGCGTTGGAAAGGGCAGTTGCAGCAGAAGGACATAGGCTATGCAGACGCCCACCATATACATTTAAAAAGTAAAAGAACCGTGCCAGCAAAGTAGTCCCTTGTGGGCGTGTCTGCTTTGTGCTGGGGGCGTGACAAACGCTGGGGGCGTGTGGTACGTTCCGACCTTCATGCCATGTCTCATATGTGCTAATCCCACCTTGCTCCCTTTAAATACCCCTGCACCCCATAATCATAACCCACCCTTACTCCTTAAAATACCCCAACACCCTTAAACACTAACCAATCTTAACCCTATAAATATACCCTGTACCCCAAAACCCAAACCTATCCCTAAACCCTAAAAATACCCCTGTACCCCAAAACCCTAACGTAGCCCTGAACCCTATAAATACCCCTGTACCTCAAAACCCAAACCTAGCCCTGAACCATATAAATACCCCTGTACCTCAAAACCCAAACCTAGCCCTGAACCATATAAATACCCCTGTACCTCAAAACCCAAACCTACCCCTGAACCCTAAAAATACCCCTGTACCCCAAAACCCAAACCTAGCCCTGAACCCTAAAAATACCACTTTACCCCAAACCCACCCCTGAACCCTAAAATACCCCTGTACCCCAAAACCCAAACCTAGCCCTGAACCCTTAAAATACCCCTGCACCCCAAAACCCACACCTACCACTGAACCCTAAAAATACCCCTGTACCCCAAAACAAAACCTAGCCCTGAACCCTAAAATTAACCCTGTACCCCAAATCCCAAACCAACCCTGAACTCTTAAATACCCCTGCACTCCAAAACACAAACCTAGCCCTGAATCCTATAAATACCCCTGTACCTCAAAACCCAAACCTACCCCTGAACCCTAAAAATAACCCTGTAGCCCAAAACCCAAACCTAGCCCTGAACCCTAAAAATACCCCTGTACCCCAAAACCCAAACCTATCCATGAACCCTAAAAATACCCCTATACCCCAAAACCCAAACCTAGCCCTGAACCCTAAAAATACCCCTGTACCCCAAAACCCATACCTATCCCTAAACCCTAAAACTACCCCTGTACCCCATAACCCAAAACTATATCTGAACCCTTAAAATACCCAAACACCCTAAAACATATACCTCAGTACCCCAAAACATATACCCATATACCCATACTTACCTTATCCAAACATTTAAAAAAAACATGCTTTTACCATTCATGCATTTACAACGAATTTCGTTGTAAATGTATGCATGGTAAAAGCATATAAAATGTAATGCCATGCGTTATAATAGCATTACGGAGTCATGGTACTTTCGTAATGAAAGTATGCGGAGTGATGGTATGCGGAAAGAAAGTTGCGGAATAATGGGTGTTTACCCTCCCCCGGTAAGTACATTGGTGGCACGGCGGCCCACATCTCCAGCAACATACTCATATTTTTTCACCACCCATTTGAAAAATGCACACGTCTCTCTCATTGATGGCCAGCACCGACATACACTTTTAGACACACCTCCCGCCACAAAGTTCTTGAATTGCGAACTTTAGAGCTGGGGAGCTACGTTCGAATCTCGGCATCAGCTCAACATCCTGTGATTCCAGGCAAATCGCTTTGTCTCCCTGTGCCTACCACAAATGAATACGTTCTTCTGTAATGTAAATTGTGCGCATGCCATGTTGTCGAGTATAATATTGCAAGGAAAAATAAAGTAGGGAAACTCGAGTTCACACACTACTGAACGCGCACTCTTAAGTGCATCAGCAGTGCACTGTGAATCGGAGCGTTTCACAGGCCTGTCACAGATAAGAAATGCTATTAAAACGAAATCCTACAAAACAATATACTACTGGCCGGCAGCAATTCATACCCGGACAACGTCGGAACGGGCTGCTAGTAATACATAAAGGAGAAACCCTGACAGATATGAAATTGTATAAAAAGAAACAAGGTCCAAAAAAGGCAGGTGTAAACATGCCATTCCAGAAGGTCATAGAGGGTTGACTGGAGAAATCAAATGCAGAGTGCGCACTGAAGAAAGTATTGTACAGTCATTATACATAGATTGCATCTTGGGGATTTAACATCAGAGGGTGACTTCATTGGCAAGAGGTAACAGCAGAGTGAATCCAGAAGTGATGAAATGTGCAAGATACAAGGGGCTTGGTAAACAACTGGAAGAGCAGGGTGCTGGACTGATGGAAGCGATGCCTGGCGAGGGACTGGATAATACCTAAGTACAACGTTTTATTAGTCAAGATGAATCATGATGTGCAGATGACACATTTAGAAACATGAACTTTTTGGGATTCAGAAAATGAGCTCGTTATATGAGAAGCCAAAGATACGTATACTGGCAGCTGGAGCTTTGCATAAAATCTAACAGCTCCATCTAGCAGAATCTTTCAATAAAGGTAACTGTCCTAGCAGCTATCTTTCTCAGTTGTCATATTAAGAACAAATTGACAAGCATATGCAGTGAGTTCTGTGTGATGACAGGTTCCAGACTTTTGCTGCTTTTGGCCATTGTGCCCATTAAAGTTTCCTCTTTTGGCTAAGGCAGCTCTGTAGTTCTCCAATCGCTTAACTTTCTGGTTGGCATTTCTAGCATGCGGGTCTCAACATACAAGACTTTCTCTTCCAATTGTACTAGAGGACATGTTCAATGCAGCAGCAAAGCACTTTATGGCAAGACCAATGAAATACTACTTTCTAGATAACAGCAGTCAAAATCTAAGTGGAACACCAGAAAACAGTGCTGGTGTTGGCAGTTCAATTGACTTTTCATAAATCACTTTTCAACAACATTAGGAATATCCACTCCTGGGTGATGTGCTGTTTTCTCAATGGTGAGATGGCCTGCTACAACTCTTTCCAACTTCTGGTCCTACTGAATTACCCCACCAATTGACCCCTTTGTTGATGTGTGCAAAGTATGCTTCAAGTCCACAAAAACTGAATCAATGTTAGAATCTTTTAAATTTGTCTGCGGGTGCCCATACTCTGGATATTATTTAAAGAAAATTACATACATAAATTACTTAATCTGTTACTTAACTTATAGCTGATCGATTTGTCAAACAATATGTTATTCACTTTTCATTTATTTATATTTTACGACTGCCTTATAAGTCGAAAAAATAAATAAAATTGAAATTAAGTATATGCCTATATCTTTCCCCTAGTATCCCATCTCGAGAATATTACAGATCTTCATTTCTATTCTCACATACCACTACATATACACACGGTGATTAATTCAGTTCACAAACTCTTAAGAGCGTCCAAATAGAGTATCCAAATAGTGTGTCACCTTGGTGGGCATAATCTTTGTGTTAGACCAGTATTTAGAACCCCCAACAGAGTACCCCATTTATTTTCACAATCCACAGCTTGTCCCTCCAATTTGTGCGATAAATGTTCCATCAAACATATTAATGATGATGGATTAATACTTTGTCGAACTATGTCATCATTATCATCAAATGAATTTATTCAGTCAAAATTGTGAAATCACTTAAAAATTAGGACATCCTCCAGTGTTGCAGATCACATGTTAAACAATTACACTAAACAATAAATAGCACTTTACAAATCATACATTAGCTGTCAATTAACTAGTAGTGACTATAACATTAATAGTTCCAATAGCCAACTTCTCATTAAAAGTGTCACCTATATTCAAATATTATTAAAAATACACTAAGGGTGGTCTGATAAATAAATTGAGAAAGCAAAATCTAGAATAAACCCCACCCAACAGAACCATAGCGATGCCTACAATATTGCCCACACACTTCTATATCTCTCCCGAAGAAATTGTGAAGCAGGAAATTGAATGGACTTGCTATGCATTTGGGAAAGATTCAAAGCATCAGCTTTTTCGTATTCCCAAGATTTCTGTAAAGTAAGACTAGCCAGCAAGTTTTTATATTAACATCAAAAGTGCAAAATCGGAGAATATCTGGGACTGTCTTATGATAGTCACTGTCTCAGGAGAGGCTAGCCCCGACCAGCGGGTTAGCCGGCCAGCAAGTGTGAAGGTACTCAGTCTCTGCTAAACATATCCCCGCCACAGACCAAGGGATTCAGTCCTTCTAAGTAACCTCCGTTGATCATTGCATTTTGACTTCCAGGGAGTTGAGCCCCACCTGTGGTATATTTCTCACTTGCAAAGGCTACAAATAGACCTCTTTAAAAATAATGCATGCAGATTAATCTCCAAGCAGACCCAAAACAATAAAGCCAGAGTGTAGCTATAACGTACAAGTTTCAGTTGCAAAACAAAGATAAGGGTACACAACAATTCATCCTTTTCAGTCTCCAACGTTCTGCCCCATACTATGCACTTGCTAGTCACCGCCTTTGCTGGAGACACATTCTTGGGTGCTGAAAGCAAATATTCCTCCAGTTGATTTGAAAGCCTATTACTAAGCAAATCGCTTCTCTCAATGAAGAGTTTTCCAACTAGAAGCAAAAACATTTAAGCGATTTGGGTTGTAAATAAAATGTTGTGGCGTTCGCATTACTGGCGATGACTGTAACTATGTCTAATGGGAACTTCTGTTACTTTATGCGTGGTTGTTTCAGCATTTACTGTTTTAGTAAGTCTTTTGCTTAGTATTACGTCTGCAGGCGCAGGGTTGTCAGAAGCAGCTCGTGAACCAAGCTGACACACAGTCTCCTGATTAGCCCTCCCTAATCCGATCCTAGTCGTTGCGATACTTGAGCCAGGCTCAGATCAATAGTCAGCACTCAGCCCTAATCGGAAGATGGTCACAGACCCAGCTGGGGCATCAGGCAGAAAGGCAACTGCAAACAGCACAGAGTGTGGGTGGGAGTCTCAAGGGGCCCAGTCATTTTGGGTTATGCCACTGGTGGGTGGTGAAAGCGTGCTATGGTCTCTTGCAGAAGGCAAAACTTCCCGCTGGCAGCTTAACCTTTTCAGCGCGACCGCGTTTCCCCCTCCGGTGCTGGGCCCTAATGAAAACGGGCGTGGTCATGACGGAACGGTTCCGTCATGAGCACAGCTCAACCGTAGCTCATGACGGAACCGTTCCGTCATGAGCATCGAAGGGGTTAAAGCCAGTCTTGAATGCGACCAGACCTTAGAGGTTCATTTTGCATCTCCTTCTGGCCAACCTGAACACCAAACATGTGAGACGAGGGATTGAGCGCGATATACTGACAAGTTATGAAGGAAGCCCTTTGTATGGACCTCATGCGAGAAGCAACATACACTAACATTACAAAGCTAGAAGGGGCAAGGCCACATGCAAACTACATGGAGCCACACGCCCCCCTCTCGACTCAGACAGGAACTGTCACGCTAAGGTACTGTGCTGAGGCCCCCCCAGCACAGGAATACATTACTATTTTTCAATGGCTGAATATCTTTGATTTTATCCTAGAATGTGCAACCATGACACCCAGCAGGACAAGAAAAAGGCAAAGGGATTGTTGGTGCCTGGAACCTGCTTAGTGCACGGATGACCACGGGTCTTGAAGACTAACCAGTACCAAGGAGTTTCAGAGGCAGCTACATAATGGCACTCTCAAGGTTAAATGCAGCATGGACAGTGTGCAGTGATATGGTATAAAAGGATAAATGCAAGCACACGTGGCAGCAATGTCAGAGGGGAGTCAAGACCAGTGGCTTCTCCTCCGCTAAGGCAGAGTCGTGTCGCCCCACTGAGCAGGTCAAAGAGAAAAAATAAAATAAATAACAATAACTCATTGTTATTCTCATTTTATTTCCCCCCTTGCTCAGCATTGTAGGGGCAGGACTGCTCTGCTCGCAGGGCAGGGGAGGAGTGGTTTGCCCACTCCAAGTTTGCAGGAACCTTTGGCCGGCCATATTGGTCCAGTCAAACCGTCATGCACACTTTGTATGTTCTTCATGCAGGCTGCATTACAGCCTGCAAGGAGAACATGCCCAGCCTCCCATTCTCTGTCTGATTGTCAATCTATGGAGCTCAGACCAATCACAACGCTGCATTGCAGTGTTGCGATTGGCTATTGGGAGGCTGAGAGCCGGGTGCTTCCTGCTTCCTGCCCTGGAAGCAGGCGAAGAGGGAGAGGCGGCATACAGGTAAGTGTTTATTTTTTTCTTCATCCCCCTGCCCCCGGCCCGCCTTCCTATTGTCTAAATACCAGCCGCTACTGGTCAAGACAAGCAACGCCTGGGTGCCTGAGGGTGTCTGTTCCTCTCTCCATTCTCTGAACTTGTTCTACTCCTAGTGAGATTCTTTCGGGCCATCCAAACATCGAGGGCTATCTATTTCGAAGGTGTTTACTACATAACTGTATGATTTTACTAATTTTGTCTTTGGTTTCAGTTTGCAGTCATTCCTTACAATCACTTACTGTGGGCCATGTTCATTTTAGTCACTGTATTAGTAAGGTGCCATCTTATTGATAAACTGCCTCTTGAACTGTGAGAATTGAAATGATAGTGGTCAGATTTATTGCTTGTACCAAGCTTGTTCCATCACTCGTGTCAAAGGTAGCTTTGACATGAGTGATGGAACAAGCTTGGAATGGGGTTGAAGGTCCAGCTGCATAAGGCTACCTCACCAACGTCAAGACGTGGTTGAACACTTACCTCCTCAAAAGTAAAGTCAAGGAAAACACATTCCTGAGTATCAATGGTGATGTAGATGGGAAACACATAGAAAAACCCAAGTATACCATCATCTACTAACTGTCCTTAGTTTTCAAAGTAAATGCCTTCCTGAACAGTTCTTGGGCATGTTCTATTGCAAATGGTTTATAGCAAGATGCTCATCAAAACCTTCATCAAAAAACACTAATTCTATGGAAAAGTATTTTTCAACTTGGCAACCAAACGATCATTCTCCTACTCTGAAACAGAGTCCAACTTCCCATTAAAACAATAGTATGTTTATAAAGTTTATGTATTATACCTGGATGCTTTTCCTAAGGTACTCCAGACAATCTTGTGTCAAAAAATGACCACACATGGCTAAAACTAACCTAGTTTATGCTTACTATCATTTTTCCAACTAAACTAATAAAAAACACAAGTTGCCTCCTTTAGAGCAGGCACAAATGCAACATCCTTTCACTCAATATTCAAAACAACTGATGACAACGATTACCCAAGAAAAGTAAAACCCTCTGAGGAACAATAGATTACTGCCATCTCTACAGGGAGAAATACTTTTATTTG
The DNA here is from genome assembly GCF_964261635.1 of Lissotriton helveticus. Lineage (NCBI taxonomy): Eukaryota > Metazoa > Chordata > Amphibia > Caudata > Salamandridae > Lissotriton > Lissotriton helveticus. The sequence continues at coordinate 2,137,045,177 of NC_136063.1, read as the reverse complement.
ATTTGTTAAAATCGTAAAAGGGTAGGACATACCACCATGTGGTAAACAACAGCATACAGAATAAAACATGCCCGCGTGTGCTGGCCAGCATTGCACACATGTATATGATGAGTAAAAACAAGGAGATTGCTTTTAAATATACAAGAAGAATACAAACAGGAGTAGCACTTTATAAGGCAATGGCCCTCTCATTGGAAGATTGGGGCCAGCAAATGACTATTATAATAACTATTATAACAAGGGATGCAGCACATGTTAGGGCTTATATTTGAGTAAATGTGTCTGTCCCCCCCTGTCTCAAGTAGAGTGCTTGCAGTGTCTTGGAATAAAAGAGAAGAGGGAGGAGAGTAGGCTGTGAAGTGCATCAAGGAGGATCTGGGTCCCGTTGCAAAGTGTCCATATGTCCCAGTTCCTGTTTTGCTGCTGCCTTTTTTTTTAGTTTATGAGCAGGAAATGTCAAGAATTTTATCGTTTTGCAGGAAAGTTGTATCGTAGACCCACTGAGGCATTTTATCACAGCCCACAGGTCCTGACTTGTGTTTCTCTTAGGGTTGGCCTCAGGAGGATCTTCCTTAGATTGTGTAAGGAAAATACATAATAGGTGTAATAGCGACTCTTCTCCCTTGTCACATAGGCGACAATCCAGAGATGGCCAAGTCCGTAACCATTTTGGGGTAAGGTCTTTGATCGGAAACCACCCCAATCTCAGTAAGCTTAGTTTCCTCTTATAATGATCCCTGAAGCATTCTTATAAATAGGATTTTTGTTTCAGTTGTTTATACGTTGGCAGCCCAATCCAGGCATGACTTTTGCCAGCCACTAATGCTTTGTCTATTTGCAACAATGTTTGTTTGATGGCTTTGTGAGTGATTTGTTTAAAAGCAAGATATGACATTGATGAATGCCAAGCTTCTTCCAGGTTTAGCAATAGAAGCGCTTGCCTAAGAGTCTAGCATGTGGAATTGGTCTGTCTAGCCTGTTTTTAGACCTCTTCCCAGCAGTGGTGGGCTAGCGTGTTATCTTCAGCGGCCCTCATACACCAGTAATATTTGGCCAGAACCCTTTATCTGGCCAGTATCTGGTTTGGTAATCCAAATTCCAGGTGTATTTGCCCTTGGGAAATATGGCGCGGAGTAAAGAACAGTTTTGTAAACAATCTTGATTGGGCAAGATTTAGCATTTTAGAGTCCTTTGGTGTCCATCATTTCTGAGCCATATGTGAATGAGGGCAGAAATGTTGCTGCTACAACCTTTAGTAAGTGACTGGTTGAGCTTCCACGTAGTTTTTTTTGCATAGTTTTGAAAGCGAATTGTAGTTGTTTTGATTTTGTCTTCCCAAGGTCTAAATGATGTTTATAGTTTAATTGGCGATCTAGTAGGATGCCCAAATATTTATATTCATCCACCTGGTTTAGAGTACGAGAATTTATCCTCCAAACAAATTTTGATCATTTTTTGCGAGTACTGGAGAAGCATAGTAAGTTGGATTTTTTAAGTTTTATTGTTAAATGTGCGTTTGAGATGTACAGCTCGAGTTGTGAAATCAGCCGTTGTAAGCCAAGTGGAGTTTGAGAGAGAAGCATGATATTGTCCACATATTGCAGGCTCACTATAGTGGTTTGTCCCAATTTCGGTGGGTCACCCTGGACTGTGCATAGGTTGCTCTCTAGGTCGGCAGTATATATGTTGAATAGGCTAGGAGCCGGCACATATCCTTGCTTTAGCTCATTTATTGCTGGAAATTTCATTTTTAGCCACCAACCGCCCCCTTTTTTTTATTTGGACCCAGGTATGCGAATATAAGTTAATGATTGCTCCCAATAGGTTAGGAGGGGCACCCCAAGCTTTTATTTTGGCCCATAGTTTGGCTCTTGGCACTTTATCAAAAACTGCTCTGACGTCTAGAAAGCATGTAATCTCTATGGGGCTTCCACTTCCATAGACATTCCACCTACAGTCAATCTCAACATTAACCATCATGTCTATATTGCTGTTAGTCCCAAGCTGCACTGCAACCAATAAAAACATTGGGGATGAGAATGTCTTGTTAAACTGTCACAAGTGTAGATGGTCATATCCAGTTACTTGATCCACCATGGTGGAGAGCGTCACACATTTCTCCACTCATTCTAAATTCCTATTCTGTTAAATAATTAAGAATTTATAGGGTTCTGCAAGTATACAACACTATTTTGTGTGTAAATCCTGCATCTCTTGCTCAGCGTGCTGATGTCATGGCATGTAAACAAATAAATAAGTAAAGAGTGGCAAGAAATTGCCTTTGTTGCTATACAAGAAAATATATTCCAAAAATATAAAGAAACAAAAAACTTGAGTACATGACTAATACAGAATGAAAACAGGATGAGGCAACCACTTTTATTTGATGCTGTCCATGAATTGTTCTTTTTGCATTTGTCACCCCGAGTGGGATGAGTATGCCCAGAAGTGGGTCCCGTGCTCTCCATACCACTGGAGTCAAGCTTGCCTGGCTGATGAGTGGGGAAACCCCGAAACCGGTCCTAGGATGCTTGTTTGCAGTCCAAGGAGAACCAGGCCTGGCAGTTGGGGCTGGAATGTTCCCATGGGGAACAGGGTCAAGTCTGATTTGCAAACGGCTGGGTCTAAACTGGAATGGCATTCGGAGCAAAGAATTTATGGATTTAGGCCCAGATCTCTGTACTGGGGTGAATGTTTGACACTGTTCAGCATTCTGTCCATCAATTGTTATTTTGGCATATTTAGGTAATGGCATGTTTTTTATTTCGTTTTATTTGGTAATTCTATTTAATTTTTGTGGCATGTGGTTGCAATACATTTTTTTAAAATAGCCACCACACTAGATTGCCTAGTAACATTGCAGCTAACTGTGATTTGAGTACTTGGTCAGGTGGTGATTTACGTTTGTCCCCTTGATTTTATGTGTATTTCCCGACGAGATATTAAAAAGCACCGTCTTTTGTTAGTGGGAGTATTTAGGAACAGTTAAATAATTGTGTCATGCCCCCAGTTGTCATAAAAAGAAAATCTCATAACAAAGCAATATCTTCTGCTACGATGTGAAAAATATTGCATAGTAGATATTTTTGGCAAAGAGCCATCATTTTTCATTGCATATTTTTAATACACTATATGTGCTTCTGTTTTACTTTACAAACAAAAAGGCTGTAAATCCAACAATACGAAAACATGACCGAAAAGAAGAATAGCTGAACATGCCATTGTGATTAGTAAATAGCCCTGTGTCTTTATTACAGGCTAGGGCTGCCAAACGACATGCTCTTCCTAAACAAAAAAAGCAAAAAACAGAAATTTTAATTCCATTGTGTGAGCAAAATAAATACATCAGCTAGCACACATTGGCTGTAGTTTATTTGATGCCACATCCTCAACGCCTAATGGGAACACAAATGAAACAATGTAACTATCCACACAGTGCCAGTATCTTGAAGGACATTCAAGAAATAACAATGAAAAACACATGAAAGCCAATGCCTGTAGGGGACTGACCCACAGTCCACTCTCGCTTAATTATGATTGTGCTTTTTTGAAACATTAATGACATATGGTCTTTCTACACCTAAATATGTATATATATGCACATAAAAAGGAAAAAGTACAAAACCATCACATTTAAAAAAAAAAACCTTGATTCAATAAGTGCCCTCCTTAAGTTATTACCCACGATCCTTCGTTCAACAATAATCTGCCATCTAATCTCTTCCTTCATTTTGACAGCTGTACTACCTACCTCAGACAATCACAATTTCTCACCCCCAAAATAATCTTCATTGCCACTTGGTTTTTGTCTTCTCCAGTGGAGAGATCCATTAAGGCCACAGAAGCAGCTGTATGGTTGCCACCACATGTCACAAGAGGAAAACGGATTGCAACAATTTGTCTCAAACAGGTCTAGTTGCTAGGGGGAAAGGGGGTGCCCAATTTGCAATGTCTTGTTTTGCCTGGGGCTCCGAAAAGTCTTACATCACAGCTGGCAGTCTCTTATCTAGTATGTGAGCTTTATAGACCGAATATGTCCATTGATTTAATTTAAAATATAACCGAATTACACCATTTTTATTTATTTTTAATTTTATTTATTGAGTGGGACAGATATACCAATGACCGTCAGTGTTACAGCATGACATATCATTTAGCATACAACCATCGCGTACATACATTTACAAGTTGTAGTTGCAATCCATAGTAACTTCTAGGGAGACCAAGCCATCTAGTCAACAGTTACTTGGGAGTGGTACACATCTTACAGCCGTAGAGTTGTAGCCACCGCTCCTCCCTTCACCGTAGCTCCAGGATGGGTCACCCTGATTAGGCTCATCTCAGCACTAAATAGATTCTGTTCAATCTGCTTGTGTTGCCTGCTCGAGTGTCTCAGGAGTCCCTACTTCATTACTATTCTGTTCGCCTTCAGCCTCCCCGTCTCCTTACCAACTAAGTACATTTGGTATGAGCTCCAGTAATTTTTGGGACGACTTTGGGGTGGCAATAGTTCACAATATACAGCCGACTGCGTATTACAATATACCATGTCTGTGTGCCATTCCTTTATTGTAGGGGTAGGGCCCTTTGCCCAACTCACTGCGACTGCACTTGGCCAATAGAAGTCCCATCGCCACCAAATTCCTGTCTGTAGCGCTAACCCCTTTGTCGTGGATCACTGAAATAATATCGACTACCAAAATATCGACTACCCAAAATATCGACGAGAAAATATCTACAACCAAAATATCGAGTTTGTATGTACAAACAGGTAAGTACAAAAATATCGAGTACAAAATATCGTGTACAAAAATATAGTTGTAAAAAATATCGACTTTAATAAAAACAATGTTTAATTACATTAATATAAAAAATTAATTACTAAAATATAATTAACAATACTTAAAATAACTTTTAATAATTAAATAATTAATGAAAGTAAAAAAATAATATTTTTTAATCATATTTCTTAAAACATATATATATATAGTAACAAAATTTAATTAAATAATAGCCAATATTATTAACGTACAAATACAAAAGAGTAAAAATTACTATTCCCACTGCAAAGAGTGCAACAGTGGATATATGACGTTACAACGCAACTTTTACAACGCACTACCATTACAACGTAAGTATTGGTAAGTATATAATAATTTTTTTTAATTTAAATTATTTAAAATTATTTAAATATAATTTAATTTAATCTCATAAAATTAAATTAATGTAAATTTAATTTTACTTTATTTTTACACTGTACCCCTGTACCCCTGTACCCCAAAACTGACCCTGAACCCTAAAAAAACCCTTTACCCAAAAACCCAAAACTGACCCTGAACCCTAAAAAAACCCTTTACCCAAAAACCCAAAACTGACCCTGAACCCTAAAAATACCCCTTTACCCAAAAACTAAAAACTGACCCTGAACCCTAAAAATACCCCTTTACCCAAAAACTAAAAACTGACCCTGAACCCTTAAAATACCCCTTTACCCAAAAACTAAAAACTGACCCTGAACCCTAAAAATACCCCTTTACCCAAAAAACTAAAAACTGACCCTGAACCCTAAACATACCCCTTTACCCAAAAACTAAAAACTGACCCTGAACCCTTAAAATACCCCTTTACCCAAAAACTAAAAACTGACCCTGAACCCTAAAAATACCCCTTTACCCAAAAACTAAAAACTGACCCTGAACCCTTAAAATACCCCTTTACCCAAAAACTAAAAACTGACCCTGAACCCTAAAAATACCCCTTTACCCAAAAACTAAAAACTGACCGTGAACCCTAAAAATACCCCTTTACCCAAAAACTAAAAACTGACCCTGAACCCTAAAAATACCCCCTTACCCAAAAACTAAAAACTGACCCTGAACCCTAAAAATACCCCTTTAATTTAACATAATTAGCAATTAATCAATTAAATTAAATTAATTACCAATTACATTTTAATTAATTAACAAATACTATTTAATTACCAATTAATTAAATATTACTACCAATTAATACATTTACATATTTAATAAATAATAATTAAATTACTTCCCACCCTATTCCCCTATAAACCCACAACCCGCTACAGGAAATACATTATTTTAATTTACATAATTAGCAATTAATCAATTAAATTAAATTAATTACCAATTAAATTTTAAATAATTAACATATAATATTTAATTACCAATTAATTAATTATTACTACCAATTAATACATTTACATATTTAATTAATTATAATTAAATTACTTCCCACCCTATTCCCCTATAAACCCACAACCCGCTACAGAATAAAATTACACAATAATTTAAAAAAAATCATTAATTAAAAATAATTATAACATAAAATGACACTTTTCACACATATTATAACATAAAAACACTATAAATAATTACATATTATATAAAAAAAGATATTTTTTACTTTCGATATTATTTACAGTCGATATTACTTCACTTACCTTAAAAACGATATTTTGGCTGTCGATATTCTGTCCTGTCGATATTTTCTCCAAACGATATTTAAAACTCGATATTTTGTCCATTCGATATTGTGGAGTCGATATTATGTCTGTGACCCTTTGTCGTACCCCAGCAAGGTAAGAATGGGGTCTAGCTCTAATTCAGTGCCTATTATGCTTCCCAGTTCGCGAAACACCCTCCCCCAGAAATTAGCGATCTCCGGTAGAGCCATGATACATGTTTTAAGTCAGCGGTATCTGCATGGCACCTTTCACATTCTTTTGTGTCGTGTAAACCATACCTAAACACTCTGGGGTATAGTACACTCTATTAATATCCTTGAAATGAATTAACATGTGTCTGCCTTTCAGGGACGCCTTCCCAGTCGCAGCACAGCAGTATTTGCAGCACCCATCATCTATTGCCCTGTCTATCCCTCTACCCTTCCAGGCTTGCTTTTGTGATTTTAGGTTTACGTGCTTGCTGCGTAAATAGCATGTATTTTGCGGCCAGTCTGGCAGAGGAATCCGCCTGTATCAAGGCAGACAGTGCTGTTATGTCGGGTGGTTCTAGCATCTCGTTTCCCAGCAGTTCTCTCAAGGAATGCCTCACCCTATAGTACTGGTATCTGGTAAACAACGATGGTGTTGCCGTGGCCTCTGGAAACGAGTTCTATTCCCCTCACTACTCCTTGGGTAAATAGGTCTCCCATTTTTTCGACTCCCAGGGTGTGCAGTATCTTTACAGAATTGCACAATTCATACAAACAACATTACAAAAACGTCCCACGGTGCTAAACTTCCAGAAGTTGTTATAATAAAATGTCCTCTCCAAAAAAGTCATCACCTTCATTCAAATCCAAACCATTCTACACCCTTCATCCTTCCTTTGCCAACTTATGGCACACATGAAAAACCGAGGCTCGTTGTCGTACTTAGTATTCTGTTTGAAACACTCCTTTTTTTTATTTTCGGATTCCAAGTGATTCATAGATACTCCAGGCTTTGCGTCTCCTGGCTGCCAAGCCTCTCTGATATATAAATTGGTATTAAAAACAAGGCTCACAGTGCATTTCTGCTTCTGTTATTGCTTTGTCCTATTTAGAGGAGCGTAACTCGAGTTTCAGAATGTTTTCAAACTCGTTCTACAAATACATTTGCTTAGATCCCCTGAGCTCACTGCGGTTGTCTACAGTTCTGGTTCCAAGGGAAATCGAAAACCTCAGCAAAATAAAAATGGAGGAAAAGCTTTTACCTGTCTCCAGGTCTCCTGCAAGAAAACATTGTAAACTCTGTTAATTTATTTGTATTTGTATTTATGGTATTTCTAGAGCGCATTAGACCAGGAGGTATCAACGCGCTATACAAGAAGAAGAACAGACTAGAAGGTGGAAGCTTGTGGCTGACAAAACCCCTTGAAGAATATCCCCAAGCAGACCTAATCCTCCAACAGAAAAGTTTTAATTTGCGTGTGGAACATCCGGTGCGAACTCTGGCTCCTGACATGATCAGGCGTGGAGTTCCATAGCCAGGCAGTTGCCACTGTAAAGGTGTGTTCCCCACAACTGACTCGATACTACTTTTATCTTCTGGCCTTTGTAGTTACCTACCTACCTAGTGTCTCCAAAATATGGACCACATACATGCACCAGGAATATTTTGATCCAGTCTTGAGCCTATCGCGTTCCTTCGGAAGGGCTACTGTAAGATAGTCATTTTGTATGCCACATTTCAATTTCAAAGTGCACCAATTATCATCCCCAAAACTTTAAGATGACTGATTCTGGCTGGGCCCTGAGCCTCTTTTATTTATTTATAGAATTTATAGAGCGCACTGTTACCCAAATAGGGCATCCTGGCACTGTAGAAGATCAGGTCACCCAGTAGAGGTAGAAGGTCGGATAGTGGCAATAAATTGCCAAGCTCTGAGCTGTTTCCTAAACGGTAGCAATTAAGATATCATGCACAGTTCAGTAAGCAAAAAATTGCAATATTTTGTGGCAAGAAAGAATAAGGACCCTCACTTTTAATTTTCAGCATATTAAGCTTTAAACTTCTGGTCTCCGGCATGTTTGCAGAATTAGCATCTCCAAAAGTCAAGGCATTGCTGGAGGGGGTTGTATGAATACAGGGATCTTCGTGCACCTACTATGGCAGTGCCCCCAAATTTACCCTATATTGGAAAAAAGTATCAGATAGCCTCAACAAGATCATGGACAATAAAATCCCACGCTTTCCAACTTACGTACCACTAGGTCTCCCCAATAGATTGACATACCCTCTGCATTCACTCAAGCCTAAACATATTGCTCTTGCACTATGCACAGCAACTCAGGTGAGTCAATCCCTATGGGGTACAGGTAGAATCATGGAGCTTGGCTCCACAAAATATGGGGTTTGTTGGATATGGGGAAGCTTACAATGTCAACTGATGCTTCAGATACAAACTTTCAAGAATTTGGGCCCCCTTCTTGAATTTTTGTCCACAGAATTTAGAGAACTAACATGCCCCCGTTACCAGAAAATGTTGCATATACTTAAGACACCACCAGAAAATAATTTGTAACTGGGTACTAGTTATAAGCGGCCTCTAGGCCCCCACAAAGGAATAACCAAAGTAGCCTTCTTCACATTGCCATTGTTTTGGCAATGACATAATCGATTGTATGTGCAGATGATAACAAACAATGCTCAGCGATCATGTTTCTGGTTAGGATGGAGGATAGTGGAAGAAGAGTGGTGTGATAACTCAAGCCATCCGATTGGGTTTTAGGCAAGAATCTTGTATTTATCTGTCTGAAAATGATCATTAACAAAAATTATCCATACATTTCTGATCTCAAAATATTACTGAATTGTTTGCAGCTCTTTTCACAATCATCTCTTGCTGCACCAATACCAAAGTGTCTACATATGAAATTCAATTAAGGTTATCAAGAAAATGTCTCTCCTGAGTCAATTTAACCACATGAGCGCTAGCGAAATTCCCCTCCTGTGCTCTTCTTTACAAAAACCCATTATTCATGACGAGCTGGGCTCGTCATGAGCGTAGCAGGAGGCTACCTCATGACGAGCCCAGCTCGTTATGAGCGTCGAAGGGGTTAAGGTCGCCATAGTTTAGATAGATTTACATAGTCGAGAGCCTGACAAAGATTAAGGAATGGCATAGAAAGGTGGTATTTTTTCTGCTTCATGTAATAATCAACCAAAGTTCTCAAATCCAACAGAACCTATGCTTAGAAATCCCTCTCAAAATAATGCTTGGCTATATTTGAGTATCCTCTTATTTATTGCCCACTCACTGTCACCAAACCCCATTCATTTTGAGTGCATTGTCTTTGATATATCTAACAGTGATATCAATTTAAATGCACCTGGTTCCTGTTTCTCCATTTTAGGTTTTGCCTGTTTCTCCATTTTAGGTTTTGCTGTGCTAGCAAAACTCTAAAAAAAATAATAATAATATACTTAAGGCTTGGAGCTTGCCCATTACCTACCATTTCTTTTTATTGGTTGCCTTCCACGTCCCTCTCGTTTTCTTGCTTCTTATTGGTCAGCACCTCCTCCTCTCATTCGGCTTTCTCCTGCATCTTCTTTTGTGTGCCTGCCTTGGAGCATGAACCAAGTACAGCTTCCTGTTTACAGTTAGTGTCCTTTCACCAACTGCAGGTTTCTACAGGTACTCTTTTCTACTTTTGCACATGCACTCTTAGAGAGTGTATGTGTCTGCAGTCCCTCTCCCTCAACCCTCACCCTCCTCCTACTGTCTGTTGTGTTTCCCCAACCCCCTGCCACCCCCCTACTGTCTCTTGTGTTTAACCTTCCAGCTTGCCGCTCTGTTTATCCACCCCCCTCCGGCTGTCTATGCGCTGCAGCTGCTCACACTGCTGTGTAACATGTTAAAAAAAAACACATTGACAAAGTCAATGGATCTTGTGTTGGTGAAAAATATTGGCTTTGCCAATGTTTGATTGGTCTGGCCTTTGAGGCGGCCTTAGCTGTTGCGCCAGAAAATTCTTTTTCGATTGGTCTGCCTCCACACACCACAGCATCCAGTAAGAGGCAATGGGCCCTCCGACTTTACCTACCAACACCTTTCACTTTGAGTGACTGCACAAAGTATGAGCAAATTGTTCACATTTTTATTAGTGACAAAACTGGTTCAAAGTATTTTTTTTAATTAACTTTCAATACTGGCTATTTATTTTGTTCATGTTTTAGATGCCCAGTTAGACGCTGAATTATTTTCCAGGTCTTTGAGGCAGGGTTGTTTAGGCCAATGGCTTCACTTACTAGTCTGTTAAGCTGTCCTACACATTTTCGCTAATGCCCACTACTGCATAGAGCAATGGGTCAGCTTAATTTACCCACTAGCTACCTCCACTTTGAATAAATGCACAAAGCCTGTGCACACTGATCACACCTGCCAAAACAAGTTCTTTTCCCTGCAGTATCAAAGCTGGATTAAATTATTTTTTATATTTATTTTTATATTAACATTAAACAGAGGATTGGCCTGCTCTTTTATACATTTTATGTTATAAAGTGAAGTGGCTAAGTAACATTGTAACACTGTAGCTGCCTGATTTCAGTGCTTTGTTAGTTTGGTGGTTTATTCTTGGGTCTCGTTGTTTTAAAAGAGTGCTAGTAGAACAGTTGCATTTGTGATGATCTTTTTAATTCCATTTTATTTGTTTATTCTATTTTATTTATGAGGTATAAGATTGCAATGCAAATGTTAAAAAACAGAGCCATCACATCAGATTACCAAGACAATACTGACTTTGCCAAAGACAATTAAGGTAGAGTGCTTGGTTAGGTAGCAAGGTATTCGTGTACCCTTAGTTCAACCCCCCTAGGAAGACAGTACACCCCCCAACCCTTGACTCAGTCCCACTAGAAAGGGTGAGGGAATTCGATTATTTAGGCATCCGACTCTGTGACTCTATGAGTTGGAAGGCTCACCATCAAAAAATCATTCTGACTCATAGGAGGGTCACAGGTGCATTATTAAAAGAACATCGTGCCTCACCCCTTAAACCTATCGGGGTGATACTAGATATTTATAGGGCAAAAGCTGTGAGTGCGGCGTTGTACGGGGCAGAGCTCTGGGGTACGCAGAAATTTGACACTCTGTCCCATCTTGAGAACAAATTCCACAAAGACCTAATGAGGCTACCTCACAGCTCTCCCACTCTTCCTCTCCTACTTGATACAGGCACACGCTCCATAGCCGAGCAGGCAAAAGCTACGCCCTCTTCTATTATGGGCCCGCATATGGAATGTTCCTGAACTCTCAAGCTACGCAGATGCACTACGTGAACTCCTCTCAACCCCGGGCTGGTATAAGATCAGCTGGCTCGTGGAAGTAAAGCGCCTCCTTTGCGATCTGGGCTTGGGTGACGCTTGGGCCAATAGATCCTCACCACCTAAACAGCTGCTAAAGAAAATATTTTGGTCATGGGTGGGAAATGAGAGAGTGAGCCACTCTAACCTATGTAGATCTGCGGCTGAGTTTTTGGTTATTAAAGATCTCCCCCTTAGAGAACCCTACCTGGACCTGATCTCCAACCCAATAGATAGGGCACTGTATTTTAAATTTAGGGTTGGAGTTCTGCCCCTAGGCACATGGACAGCGAACTGGAAACCACCCTGGCAAACCATTGCAACCTGTCCTTTCTGTGTTAACAGGGATGAATCCATTGCCCATCTAATGTTCGAGTGTTCAGCGTATGTTGCCCCTCGCCGCAGATGGCTGAAACCCCTTTGCTTGAGGCTGGGCACCCGGTCACACGTGGAGGCCTTACAGATGCTAAGATCAGACACTCATCCCTTGTTTGCTTGTTGCCTGGCAAAATTTTTGGGATGGTCTTGGAGGATAAGATCTGTGAGGAAATTGCTCCTCCAGTAAAGGTCATCCATTCCGACTCTTTTGGTTTTAGCCACTTGATGCTGTGTTTTTTTACTCTTTTTAATGATGGTATATCGCTGTTTGCTGTATAAATGTATTTTAGATGTACATCTTAAACTGTTTGTTATTGGACTGCCTTTTTGTATTAGATGGTCGATCTGCACAACTGCTTTATATTTTAAAATTGTTTTTGCACTGTAATGCTTTTAAGAAATGATAAATATTTCGAAATAAAGCTATACAACAACCTTAGTTCAATGTGTATTCAACAAAAGACCTGCTTGAAGAACTGGTTTTGTTGAATCAGTTATGACATTCTCCAAGAGTAGCTTATGCCCATCTTGTTTTAGAGGAAGCAAAGAGCAACACCGGAACTAACCCCCTATGCGGATGCTCTGCAAGAGATTACAGAGTGGAATAGTTTCCAGTGGCGGCTGGTGAAGTTTGAGAGTGGTAAGGCTGGGCTAGGTGGGTAGGTGGGTCACTTTAGGGGGACACGCTATATTTTGGGAAGCTAGTCGCCATTTCCTGTGCAAATGTTATTTAACCAAAATGAGATAAAATTATGCAGCTTGTTGGAGTGTGCTCATTTATAATATACACTAAAAAATTAGGAACATTGACATGTAATCACCCTATACTGTACAGACAATGTACACATAAATTGGGAAAACACAATGTGCAGGCACAGTATGTTGTAATTTGGCAGCGATTAGGTTAGCATTAGCAGAAGCCATCCTGTATTTAGAGACTATCTTGTCCGTATTGTGGAATCCATTTTGTATTTCTGTCAGCCATTTTGTTTGCCATGTGCTACCATGTGCTCTGTCCTACCTTTCTGTTAACTGCTCTTAAAATCTGCATAGAGACGAGATATATTTAGCATCTTCCACCTTCGCACATGCTCAGTTGAGCTTGCAGCTGTCTTTTCAGCTGCCACTAGAATGTAACTGTCAGGATGTGTTTACCAAAAGCAGCCACTATTAGCTCCTCCCACTTGTTGACTGTGCATTTTCTGTATGACCTTATAAGTACCTAAAACCAGCATTTTGTACTTGTACCACCTTCATTTGAGCCCCTGTGTGGGTATAAAAGGACCAAGCTCCTTCCATTCAGTGTGCTACTTCATACATTACCGAAGGGTGCTGTGTGAATGTAGTTCCACCTCATGAGGTTTAATAAATCTTGTATTTTCTATTCCAGTTTCTGTGCCAACTTCTATTCTATGGTCTGAGGACTCTGTGCAGAGAACGGAGAACCCCTAGCACTGGTAGGCCTGGCTGAGGCCCATCACCACAAGTATGCCACACAGACTGTACCAACCCTGTATAATATACAGGCACAGCATCAAAATAACTGTACATTAATAATATGCACACATACTGTACTCATGCACAGGGCACATGAAAACATACAGTGTGTGTGTTGTGTGTGTGCACGCACTAACTAAATAAACCAATATTATTCTGAGCACAGATAGTATTGTCACTATATATACTCTAAAAAATCATGTACAAGCTAATACTGATCACAATATGCTGAACAAGTAGGGCATATAAACACATAGCATTCTCAAAACCTGCAGGAAACACATGCATGCCGACTGTTCAGCACTTAGAAAATGCAACAAGCAGACCTAAATTAAAAAAAGACCTTTTTATTTTAATGTGTACACACACACACACACACAACTTGCACCCACAAACTGCTGTGGGTTTCTGCACATGCAGAAAGCGCTCACAGCATCCAACAAAGAGGTGGCAGGAGGCTGAGGTACCCAAGCTGCTCTTGGAGAAGACAAAGGTAAAGTATTTTAAAAGTCAATAAAGAACAACACCTACACAAATCAAAACTCTTTATAGAATCCCCCCAAGAAAAAAAAATGGAAGTTTTATTTTCAATCTGATATTAATTTAGGGCCTTAGTCAGAGAGATTGAAATTAAAATGGGAAACACTCTGTTGCTCAAACGCAAAATCAAAAATCCCAACTTGTCTCGCCCGAGTATGTGCAACCCAATACACATATTGCTTAGACACTGAAGGCACAGCTTTCAGGCCCGGGCTTTCAGCTATTTACACGTACTGGCTGCTGGCTAAAAGAAAATAGATAAGTGACATTAGCATGTGTCCATTTAGTATAACGTCTGTTGATGTCACGTCCACATCAAAGACATCCAATAGAGCTAAGCAACAGATATCAATAAACACAGTTTACTTGTAGCAATGCCCCATCAGAGAAAGGCGAACGTAATCCGATATCCTGCTGCTTGAAATTAAGTGCAGCACAATTATTTTTCTTACGCAATATGTCTTGTAAGTGGCTAGGTACCCGCAGGTTAAACTTTGAGTGCTGTCTCTATAAGGAAAAAGTTTCCAATATACGTGCCTCCCATTTTAACTCTTTGTTGATTAGAGTACAACAAATCATCATGCTTTTTGGGAGCCACAAATATTTATCCAAGTGATTCAAAGTGATGTATTTACGTCATCCGGCTCACTGACCGGATTTTTTTGTAGAGTTCAGAATAAAAACTCGTCAAGCGTCTATGCAAATCCCACAAAGTTAGTTCAATAAAAACAGCTGCTGTCTTTCAAACCCCTCCAAAAAGCATGCGAGAGGTAATAATTATGCAAGCAACGAGGCATTCATTTTAGCAGGCCAGGCCTCCAATAATTACAACGAATCAAATCGCCCAGCTGGCATTTTTTGTACCTCACCTAGTGACACGGAGGGACGCTTCAAGACAGACGAGTCGGCGATGCGGACTCCTTCACATAAACACACACACCCCAGTGCGTAACACTTTGTCCTTCGTTCCACGTCCCCATGAGTCTGTTGCTGGCAATAAATCTGAGGACATGTTAGAGCTCAAATGGCGTCTAACTGCGGCAAGGGAAGCAAGACACCTTGAGTCTGCACTCAATTTCTTGGCTTCCTACCTACAGCCTGTACCACACCATTTACCACCCTGTGGCGAGTTTAAAAAGGGTGTGGTGACAATGCGTTCCACTCCCTGATTGACGTGGAGACCTAGCGCCACAGGTCTTGAGACTTAAACGCCCAGGGCTAACTTTACTCACATGTCATCAGGGGGGTGAAGTCTGGTCATGGATCCAAAGTCTTTGCCGAGCTGATGACCTCAGAGGCCTCGGGGCTGTGAGATTTCCAGCCTGGAAAATACTCCAGAGTTTGGGCTCGCCCAGAAGAGCATAATTAGGGAAAACATCATGTCACTGTCATCACTGCAACAAGTACAGTGAGTGGGAGTGTACAGCAGCTCACAGCAAGATAATTCAATGTGTATTGGGTATAAGTTTATTTTTATTTAAAGAAGCAGTTTACCATTGCTTCAAAGCTTTCTTTTGACCGTGAATGTAACGGGGGCAGAGCACCGAAGCCCTCGAAAAGAAACCGCCGCTGATAGGTCCATAAAATAGAGTGGCTCAGTAACATTAATAAACTGTTGAGTTCTCTGAGCTTGCATGATTTGTGGGACTTTTCCTCGACTGATGGCTTCCCGTCTAAAGAAATAATAAAATAATTACACTGGTCTTGGAATGATGCCAGTAACATAAATAGGGGCACAATTAATTTGCTACATTTAAGACCCACAGCACGTTCGTACCCTATCTGGACTTCATCACTTACCCTATAGACAGGAAACTATACATCCAGTTTAGGCTAGGAACATTGCCTCTTAACCCATTCTACCTCTTCTTTGCCAGTGCTACCATGTCCAGCCTGCAATGCCTTAAAAGAAACTGTAGCTCAAGTTTTGTTTGCTTGCCCTGCCTATACCCACCCAAGACTGTCATGTATCAAACCAGTTTGTTATGAGATGGGCCCCGAAAGATATGATGAAACTCTAAGAATTTTAAGATTGGACCCCAGCCCATTGCATGCTCGTGCAGTAGCGACATTTCTGAGAAGGGTGTTGTTAATGAGACGGAAAACTAAGGCAACACACTCTTAGCATCTGCAGCTTATGATTTTGCCAATAGCTTGTAGAGACGGAATTGTTATCATCTGAAGAGCATCTACACATTTATTTACATCCGGATGTCATCCCTTAGTATACATAGTAGACCCGTGAAGAGGTTTTTGCAGCATGAGTGAGCACCCTGAATCCAGATAGTCTTCTGCCCACCTAGTCTTCATTGCCCCTGGCATCAAAACAATTTGATCATTGAGCACTTAGAATTTTACTGCTTTTTGCCCTCTGCCTAGGCCCCTAGAAACTTGAGTATGTGTTGCACCTTTTTGCAGGATTATCCTCAAGTGCTTTGCCTTTTTCCTCCTATTTTGTCCGATCTGTTTTTGTTGGCTTTAGGACTCTGGGCACTTTACCACTACTAACCACTGCTAAAGTGCAAATGCTCTCTGTGTAAATTGTATTGGTGATTGGTTTATCCATGATTTCCATATTTGCTTTACTAATAAGCCCCTAGTGAAGTGCACCTGGTGTGCCCAAGGCCTGTAAATCAAATGCTACTAGTGGACATGCAGTACTGATTGTCACAGTCACATGAATAGCAAACATGTCTTACAACTGCCACTGCACTGTCTGTGAATGCAGTTTTAAACTGCCATTTCGACCTGGCAAGTGCACCCACCAAACCTTCCCTTTTATTACCTGTAAGGCACCCCTAAGGTAGTCCCAAGGTAGCTCCACGGGCAGGATGCAGAGCATTTGAAAAGCAGGACATGTACTGGTGTGTTTTACATGTCCTGATAGTGAAATACTGCTAATTTATTTTTTCAGAATTCCAATGGGTGTCTCTCCTATAGGTTATCACTGGAGCTGACTATTAACCTCATACAAGTGTAACTTCCAATTCGGAAGCAATAGAGATTTGAAGTTTGGGGTTCCTGAACTCACAATTTAAAAAACATCTTTTAGTGAAGGTGGTTTTTAAATTCTGTGTTTGAAAATGCCACTTTTAGAAAGTGGGTGTTTTCTTGCTTCACCAATCTGTGCCTCTGCCTGCCTGTATGAGGGTGACAGTTGGGCTGTTTATGCATTCACACCAGACAGTCACACAAAGGGAGCGGAGGTGTGCCCTGCATATCTTGGTGGCCCATCACCAGGATGATGGGACTTCCTGAGCTAGAGTGGTGGGAGGAGTTGTCACTGACACCTGAATATGGCTGTGCCTATTGTCACACAAAGCTATCTCAACCCCCCTCTAGTGTGTCTGGAGCCAGGTCAGGGAAAGGCAGGGTCTAGTGCATTAGAGAGACTTTCCTTTGAAGTGTGCATACTTCAAAGAAACCAACTGGTTTAAGTACTGGTGCTGTGACACAATAACTTGAGAACACTTCTGGACTAAGAGGGCATTCTGCCAGGAAGAAGAGTTGGATGCTGTAGGAGGAGACTGACACTCTGCTTGTTGCTTTTTTGTACTGGCCTGCTGCTTGCTGCTTTTGTCCTGAGATTGAAAAGGACTGGACTTTGCTTTCTACAGCCTGCTTTCCAAGTTTCTCCGAGGCTTGTGTGGGTTTGCCTCCTGTTAAAATTGTCTTAGGGCCATCAAAGACATCACCTGCAGCCCCTAAAGTCTTCTGCTGGGAGTTCTAACCTGCCAAGTGGTGTCAATTCCAGTCTAAGCCATTGGAGGTGGTTTTGGTGCTAAGAACCAAGAAAATCCACGCATCCACTCTGTTTTTTTCTGACGCAGCACCGCCGTGCAGTTGAAAAACCAATGGATCGCCGCCAATGAAGTGACACAGCACCTGCTGTGCGGATGAAAGATCACCGCAACCTGCGTTCCGAGCACCGGATCATATATGGCGCACGCTCCAACTCCGGCGCAGGCCCTGCTGTGCGGCTGAAGAGAGCGACGCATCACCTGCTTCGTAGCCGGGAAATCAATGCAGCACCTGTTCTGCCACAGTATCGACCCAGCATGTCTGGATTTTTGGTCGTCCCTGTGCACCAAGTTCTTCATCAACGTGGCCCAGCAGTGAAGAAACGAGGCTGTGTGTCCGGAGATCGACGCATCACCTCCCCTGACAGTAAGGAACCGATGTGTCACCTCCCCTGACAGTAAGGATCCGACGGATCACCTCTCCTGACAGTAAGGAACCAACTCATCAACTCCCCTGGGAGGAAGGAACTGACGCATTGCTTTGCTTTCGAGACACCTCACCTCCCATGTGCCTGTTTTTGACTTTGATTTTGACGTATCCCAGGTACTTTGTGCTAAAAGTGACTCATCCATGGTTTCTTATGGCCTGAACTACTTTAACCTTTGTAAGTGATATCTTTATTTGTGTATGTTGGATTTTTGGTCTGGTTTTATTCAGATAAATATTAGTTATTTTTCTAAACCTGTTTGGTGTCCATTTGTAGTGTTTTCATTGTGTTACTGTGTGTGTTTGTAGAAATGCTTTACAAATTGCCTCTGAGTAAGCCTTACTGCTTGTGGCAAGCTACCAAGGGTGTAAGCAGGGGTTATCTTAACTGTGTGACTACCTTACCCTGACTAGAGTGTGTGTCCCTACTTGGACAGGGTGCTAACCACTGCCAACAAGAGACCCCCTGTTCTAACAGATGCTTTACACAGTACAGAACGTTGTTGGCAGAGGGGCTCTGATCAATTGCTCCTTGTACATCTGCAAGTGAATGCTCAGTGCACTTTTGATTTTATAGTCATTGAGTTTTATGAAGCGCACATATCACCCGGAGGTGTCTCAAAGCACTCTAGCGAATACAGGTGAAGGCAAAGATAAAACAGCTTAAAAAAAAGTGAGGGTGGACAGTCGAAATAGCCAGGTTTTAAGCTTTTTTCTGAACTGTTTATGATCCGAGATTGAGCGAAGCTGCATGGAAGTGCGTTCCAAAAGCGGGGGCCTAGATGGGAAAATGATCGGCCACTGTGCCTGGCGGTACGCATCCTGAGTAGAGTGAGAAGATGTTTAGTTCCAGACTGGAGGTTCCTGTGGGGGAGATACCAGTTCATTTTTTTGGCCAAGTAGCTCGGCCCATTTCCATACAAGGTTTTATGTACCAGACAGCTGACCTTAAAACAGATCTGTTTCCTAATTGGGAGCCAGTGGAGAGTTTTCAGACTTGGCGCCGACGGAGACCAAGGTGGAAGGTTTAGTACTAGCCTGGCATCTGTGTTCTGCAAGACTTGGAGTCTGGTGACAAGCTCTTCGTTAATTGAGGTCATCAGAGCATTTCCATAGTCAAGACAACTGACGATTAAGCCTTGGACAAACGGTTTTCTTGTCTCTAATGGAATCCATTGGAAGATCTTACTAAGACTGCTCATCAGACCATAACAGGTGCTCACTATTTGGTTTACCTGGTCTTTCATGGATGGTTTGTCGACGATTTTTACTCCAAGGTTGTGTACCATGGGTTTAGGAGAAGGACAGGGGCCAAGGCTTTGGGGCCACAAGCCGTTAGACCAGTGTTCATGAGCCTTGCCAAATAAGATGATCTCGGTCTTACTGGCATTGAGCTGCAGATAGTTAGTTTGCATCCAGAGGTTAATATGATTCATATAGTTTTTAATCTAATTCTGGTATCAGTTGGATTGGGACCGAGGGTGATTAGTAGCTGGGTGTCATCAGCGTATGACAATATGTCAATCCCATATGATCTGATCACCTTGGAGAGGGGTGCCACATAAAGATTGAAAAGCATGGGACTAAGTATTAACTCCCTTCTCTACCATCCGGCTACGAGAAGATAGGGTGCCCAGTTGTACGATGGTGGTTTGGTCTTTTAAGTAGCTTTTGAGCCACCTTAGGGCTGTTCCTCTGATACCCATCTCCCACAGTCGTTGTTCTAATTTTATGTATTATACACATCATGTTTATTACTTGGCATTGACCGCCTATTCCAATGATGTGACCTATGATAATTTTTGCTTTCATGAATTGAAATGCTCCCTAACCCTTCAGCGACTTACACTGTTACATCCACACATAAGCATTCTTTATCTTATTGTATACTGTTTTACAGTATTGTATATATTTTTAAGATTTTGCCTGTATACATCTTTGAATTGTTTGAAAATATATTGTTGGTATGAATTTTTAAAAATTTACATAGTAAGGCCCGGAACGTTCCCAGGTAATTTTAATGTATTGTCTTCTTGATGATGATCCTTGGATTTCTGAGAGAATTCCTCCTCTGCGTTGTTGGATCTTCAGATTCAAACAGTTTGTTCTGATAGAGTTTGTATAGCAGTTATGTTTAAGTTCTTTTCTTTTCTATTGTGTTGATAACTTATGGCACTGATGCCGAATAAAGTTTGAAAATTAAACAGATATTATGGTAATATCTTCTTCAGGCAAACTACCATTGACTTGCTTACAAAAGTGCTCAAGTTCAAGAGGATTTCCAAACAAGGTAGATTGTATGGACAATAATTGTGCTCATGCATACTGGTACAGGAGAATTAGGCACAATGCACTGGGTATTCGAACCAGAGCCTGATTTAACAGAAGGACATGCTCGTTTGTGCACCAAGATCGTACCTCAATGCACAGATTTAACCCCTGCTGCTCAAGTGCTACTATTTAATCTTCGATTATCAGCACTACTAGTGACATCAAGGCACAGACAGAACATTTTCTTAAAGCAGGCCCTGAATGGTAAACTTAATACTGATAACATCATAGCACTGCAAGACCGTAGTACCAGGCGATCTTTGAAATACAATATTAACATGACCGTGATCTCCTTGAACTGAAATCAGTACAAATGAGTAGGCAGCAGCTAGACTAATTCTTGCTTAGTCACCAGGACTAGCCAGGATACAGAATCAAAAGGAGCCCTAATGGCCCACTAACTTCGGCCTTTGTTTTGGGCCCATCTCCAAATTAAAAGAACGAAGCCCCCACGCCTGCACATTGGCTGCTGAATGTGTCACAGTGTTTGAAAATGACACTGGGACGAGTTAGCATATTTCTGTGGGGCCCAACTTCTTGGCAGGGGAGACGGCGTCCATCCTGGGAAAAGAGTGGGTAGAAGCTGTATATCCGCGTGTACCCTCGACTTGTGCCTTGGTGACACAGGGCACCCCTGTAGAGCCATCAGCCTTATGGGCGCCACCCAACAGACCCTCGGTCTGGGTTAGTGCTCCTTGCCCAGCGAGGCTCACTGCGCTGGTCAACCTTTGCCAAATTTATCCCTGGCTGTCAATGGTAATTTCCTAAACCCCGTAGCCTGCCTAGGAGATGGCCCTGTGGGTCAGAGCTGCACAGATCACGTAGCTCCTCTAACTATGAGCCCAGCTGGCACTGGTCTCTTCGGATCCTCACCAGTAAGGCATACCCACCTGTGAGAGGCCAAAGATGGGATCTACATGGAGTGATCATCACAGACAAACCAGAAATGTCTCATGGGTGCAGTCAGGCGCCATCCTCTCAATCAAGCAAAAAAAACACTGAAATGGCAGTAAGGGATTTATCTGTTGCACCACCTGACTATACACAAGAGGGTTTTTAGTGAATATGACCATAGATGCTGCCCACCTCACTAGTCCACTGCCACAGGACTAAACAATTATGTACAAACCAAAAAGCACACAGAGAGGCAGCAATAAAAATACTTATACAATGCTTAAATACATCCAATGAGACACATGTCCTTCTTTTGATATGAAAAAAAGTCCTTCTTTTTATTATTGATATATTCTCTTGATAAAAAGATGTACAGATCGACAGCCAATGTTCCTAATAAATGAAGACTAAAGAAACAGCCAACGCGTTTCGCCCGTAGGCTTCTTCAGGTCTAATCCTCAAGGTAAGCACAGCTAAACTGGTTTCCTCTTGAGTAACTGTTCAAAACATATCTGCTTTTTATATTCCCGTTTATATTTCACTGTTTAACAAGCGTTTCAGTATTTCAGGCATATTTTTGGTAAGTACTATGATATGTACCACTCCCGTGGATCCAATATTACTCAGACCATCCCCATGTGGTCCGTGGTCTCACGACTCGTCAGTTCCTCGGTACAAATTTCGCGTGAATCCTCTTAATCAAGCCTGGAGCATGTGAGGTGCAGTGACAAATCTGTACACACACACTATGCTGATTTGCTAGAAGCACTTCAGCAGGTTGGCCAGTTTTTTGCGCGTCAGCCACCCATCCAGTCAGGCCTGACTGGACGTAATTTTGAGTCAATGTGAGGGATGCCAGAATGAGGGAGAGAGTTATGGCATGAGGAAAGGGCAGCAGCAAAGGCTGGCCCAGTCTCCACATAAGCACATTCTTCACACACTCTCATTGCGGCAGCTAGAAGCTATGCTAGTGCAGAAACATTGAAGAACACAGATTTTACTGGTGAGATGTCACTGGCTTTTGAACTAGGGACTTTCAGCCCTTCTGAGCTGAACGGTTACACTTTAAATGTGGTAACTGCACTTCTAGTGAATTTCCTATACTCATGTGGAGAGGTAGCTTATTGTTCTTTTTTTATAAAACAAGAGGCACTGGTAAATAGAGCTACTCTACTTTTGTCAGACAAAGGCGCTACTTTGGAAGGGTCCATGCTCCACACAAAATTGATGACTAGAGAACGACATCCAGGTCAATATTAGCAAGGCGGTGGGCACTATTTCACATTTTCATCTGTGTCGAAAAGCATTCAGAGAATTGATGTCAGGCAAACAGTTGGTGATGGAATGACCGTGAGGCTAGATATTAAAGTGAATGGAAAAGAGCAAGTTTTGGACTAGGATGCAGATTTGCATATTGGGTGACATAACAGAAGTCGATGGAGACATGATGCTTCTTACAAGGGTGGCTCTTATTAAAAAATAGTAACACACCACAAGAAGGTGAGTTGACAGGTAAGATCAGGGGTCTGAACCAGATCTATTTATTTGTTTGTTCAAAGATTCCTTCACTTAGGGCTAAAGAAATTTCAGGAATTGAACATCACTGGATTCAAGTAACATTTAGGCCTCATTCCTCATTCTTTAATAACTTACATAAGTTGCTGGTAGGCATTACGCCAAGCGGAAGGTACACATGTATGTAAATTCAGATTCAAATTATTTTATTTGGAAGCAGAAGCAGCCAAAAAGTGCATATACACAATAAAACACCAGATTAAACAACATTGTTCGGAATGGGGGTCTCTAGTTGGCAACGGTTGGTACCTGTGTCCAAATAGGCATCCTTGCTTCTAGTCAGGGTAAGGGTGATACAATTCTAAAATAACCCTTGCTCACCCCCTTGGTAGCTTGGCACAGGCAGACAGGCTTATCCCAGAGGCAGTGTGTAAAGCATTTGTGAACACATACAGTAATACAGTGAAAACACTACAAATGAACACCACAATAGTTAAAAAACATAAGTAATCTTTATCTAAAACAAACAAGATCAAAACAACAAAAATCCACAATACAGTAATACAAACATGACTTTCAAATGGTAGAAATAGTTCAGTTCAAAGCAAATTGCATATGCAACAGTTTTCACACAAAGTACCTTGGATGCATCGCGCCCACAAACAAAAAGGGACGCAAGGAAGGTGATGCGTCAGTTCCTTACACTCATGGAAGGTTATGCGTTGGTTATTTGCTCCGGGAGAGGTGATGTGTTGGTTCCTTACTGCTGCGCAGGAGAGGTGATGTGTCAGTTCCTTACCGGAGAGGAGGTGATGCGTTAGTTTCTTACTGCGTGGGGAGGTGATGCGTCGGTTTCTTACTGCGTCCCACAATATGTGACAACAGACTTGGCGCCTCGAGGCGATCCAATGGTGCATGGGTTCTTGCAGCTGCCCAGCAGGCCTTGCGTCAGAATCGGTGTGGTGATCTCAGACTTCGGAGCTCCGTGCACTCGATGCGGCGTGCGGGCGCTGCGACAATTTCTTCGGCGATGCGTCAGAAACAGGTGCGGATGCATCGCGATTCTCAAAGTTGCGTTACTATTCCCAGCTCCCAGCAGCAAACAGCATCCATAGGTAAAAAAACAACAGCAGACACCTCTTACAAAATCAGAACTCCCAGCAAAGAAGTTCAGGGGAGCTGGTGGTGAAGTCTTTGTGTCCCTGAGACTTCAGAACAGGAGGCAAGCTCAGTTTCAAGCCCTTGGAGATCTTCCTCAAGGAGGGGACACAGCAAACCGCAAAGTCCTTTCTCCTTTCCTTGGCAGCAAGTAGCCACTGCATGCCAACCCCAGACAGCAAACAGCACAGGGGCAGTATTTCTCCTCAGCTTCTCTGGCTCTTCTCCTTGGCAAATGTTCCTTCCTCTTGATTCCCAGAAGTGATCTAAAAGTCTGGGGTCTGGGCTCCAATATTTATACTACAAAATCTTTTTTGTTCTCTGGTGGCAGAGAAGCACTGTGCTCAGTCAAAACCAGTTCTATCCTCTCTGGTTCAGCTTCCTGGCAGGAGGTGGAGACAGCATTGTCCTTGGCAGACCAGGCCCATTCAGGTGAAAGGAAATCTCCTCCCTCTACTCTAAATGCAGCCCAGGTCTATTCAGCCCAGCCCTGACTCATCCAGGCTCTCTGGAGCCACTGCAGCAGCCCAGCCCCTGTCACTTCAAAGCCAGACAGTCAATACACATTCTAGCAGAGGAACACTGGATGGCTAAGCAAGAAAATACCTTTCTAAAAGTTGTATTTTTAAACACAGAATGTAAACATCACCCTCACTCAAAGATGTATTTTAACATACTGAGTTCAGGCATATCAAACTTTATTTTCCTATTTTCTTCCCAGGGGTAGTTATGCTTATTAGATGTTATAAACAAACTCCCCATTTTAACAAATAACCTTTCAATAGTGAAAAACTAAATTGGCAGTATTTCACTATCAGGAAATGCCGCACACTTCAGGGCATGTCCTAACTTTCACATACACTGCACCCTGCCCACAGGGTTATCTTGGGCCTACCTTAGGGGTGACAAACATGTAAGAAAAGGGAAGGGTAAGGCTTGGGAAGTTGGTGCACTTGCCAAGTCGACATGGCAATACTAGACTGCACACAAGCACTGCAATGGTTGGCCTGACTTATATTTACAAGCTGCTTAAGAGGGTGGCACAATCAGTGCTGCAAGCCCACTAGCAGCATTTGATTTATAGTCCCTGGGCACACAGAGTGTGCTGTACTAGGGACTGACTAGTAAATCAAATAGCCAATAATGGGCAGTGACGTAGGAAGGAGGGTGTGGTGGGTGCGGGCCGCCCCGGGTGTCATCACTGAGGGGGGTGACAAAATGGCAAAAGTATGTGTTTTAAACACATATGTTTGCCATTTTGTCAAGCTGAGGGTGGCAGGTGTCATCGCTGAGGGGGGTAACAAAATGGCAAAAATATGTTTTAAACACATATTTATGTCATTTTCCGCACCGGGTACCACTTGACCTTGTTACGCCACTGATTATGGAAACACCAATCCCTAACAACAATTTACAAAGGGATCACTTGCCCGTTGGCACTGAACAGCAGTGGCAAAGTGCCCAAAGCCTCTAGACCAGCAAAACGAAGTCAAACACACAGCAGAAACACAGGAGGCAAAGGCAAACATACAGGGTTAACCCACGCCAATGGTGCCAGGTCTAACAAACATCATACAAAATAATTTAAGTAAATATAAAATCGTGAGAAAAATACGAAAATCGTGGAATTTAAAAGTTCACTTACAACAAATCAAGTCATAAAAATAGTTATTGTAAATTGTGCATAGTGCTTGGTGACCGGATGGCTGGTTTTAAAAAAGATCCTACATAAAAACAGCATTCGGCGTCCGCCAATTGTTGGAGGAGGCGCAAGGCTGGTCTACACTGAAAACTGCGCGACTTAATAAGTGAAGTCGATAATAGTTTCATGAGTTTTATATAAATTTACAACAGAAAAAGAAGTGCAGCACTGATTGGGGTTGTTTGTATGTGGTATCTGTATACCGTGAATCTAGCCAAAAGGCAGCAGTAGGGTTATGTACAGGGGCAGGTGCATGAGCTTTTGTTTGCTCTACTTGGAGACGTTCCTTTGTTTAATGTGACAATACATTTCCTTCTGACTTATATGGTGGCGCTTTCCTATTTGTGTGAGATGATGGTGAAAGTGCTCTATAGTATGCCGGTATGTGTTCATTAGTAAACTCCAATAGGACATTATAGAATGTTTTTCTATTATGCTGCGAATCCTCTCAAAACCACGCATTTAAATGTATTACCGGCTACGCCGCATCTTTCATCTGCTCAACAAAATACCGCCACGCTCCCAACAAACATCTCTCATCATTCCTAACTGTCCTTGTATACGAGGCCCAATACCTAATTAGCCTGTCGACACAGGGCTTTCCCCTGGATAATATTCACCAAGGGTGGAAGACCATGCAAATGTCTCTGCAAAGGGAACAATGGACAAAATGGACAACTGTCCAGCCGTTTAGTAAGCTATGCGCACTGGTAGGCAGAGCCCCAAAACCATGCTCTTACTAATCCACAATCTTGCTAGCTTCCTTATCAAGCTAAACATGCCAGAGGGGCATAACGCATGACCCTGCGGCGTAGAGGGGCCCCCATAACCATTCAGGGCCCAATCAGCCCAAGGTCAAGGAATACCTGTGAGATATTTGAGACTCAGGAGCCCGCTTTACATTTTGCAGGGGGCCCTATCGTTTTTCGTTACTCACTGACATGCCCTTGTACCAGTGGCTGGCAACACAAATAAAGAGTGGTGGGGTGAAGGGGCATGGGGACACGGGAAAACGCACGGCAGGGGGGTAGATAATATTTTTTAAAAGTACTAGACATACCTGATGCTGCCGCCCGCCTCGCCCTCCTCTGTTTCTAGTTCCTGGTCCCAGCAGTCCCTGGGAGAGCATCACGGACTCCCCATCCAATGCCCACGCTGCTCTCAAGCATGACAGCAGTGTGAGGATAGGCCTCAGCGGGCTGGATTAATGCTCGTTCAGTCACAGGGAGTCTGTCCTGTTTCTCCAACCCAGCTGTGCAATACTGCTGGGTTGGAGAAATCTAAGTGCACACGCCAGTTTGGCCAGCCGAAGACAGCCGGGCAAACTGACATGCACACTTAAAAGTGCACATCTACCACTCCTCCTCCCCCCTCCCATGGCCTGGTCGCATCCCTCATGCACACGCCGGCTTAGCCAGCAGCTGAAAAATAAAACGATAATAAAATATTGTATTTTTCAGCTGCTGGCTCTGAGCCAGTGGGGCGACGCTCCTCCGCCATTGTGGAGGAGCCGCTGCTGCCTCGAACATTCTGGCAGGAGGATTGATTTATTCCTTTTGACCTAAAGCAACCAAAGAGCTCCAACATGCTACAGTGTCAGAAATTTCCAACGAAGCACCATTCTTGAAGTGTTTGGGAGCAGTGACCAACTGCAACCCATCTGGCTGAGGGAATACATCAAAGACTGGATCACAGCTGTGCTCAGTTTAGTAAATAGAAAGAACATGGAATCAATACAACCACTTGCACGCAGAAGACATGCAACATCTGAAATGACAAGGCTGTAAACTATAAAGACACTAGCTTTTCCATTAATAAGGACCTCAGAATCTTGCATCTGTGAACACAAGGAAGCACTGACCAGGGTTACAAAGGTGTATATATAGTCTCTCAAAGCAAAAGAAGGAAAGTCATCCAAATATAAAGTCTCCATTTACCACGAGCTTTCTTATCTACTTCCTCACCAGCTGCTTCTTGGAAGCTGTGGCGATCCAAGTCATTCTTCAAAGCCAAATCAGACATCTTATTAGCCATACCAATCATGACTTCGAAGTGCATTAAAAAACAGTATGGGAAGTGAGTATGGGGAGGGGTCAAAGGCTAAAAAAAACTAAAAATATCCTGTAACTATATTTTTGGTCCTTCACCTTCAGGTATGTGCATATAAAAAAATTATAGGAAACAAATTTGATGTTTAACTAATCAGTGAGACAGGCACTCAGGGCCGGCTTTAGGGCAGGACTCGTGCGGCCACAATGGGCACTGACCTGGGGGAGGGGGCAATGGTGGGCGCTGTCTTTAGCAATAACTTAAGATTTAGAAACACCTGCTGCAGAGTTCCTTGTGCGCACAGCTTTCAGGCAACAATAAAAATGTCAAGATAACTCTTTTGATTAATGTTCCTGCTAGAGAGAGATTGGAGATTTGCCTAGTGGCAGTTTTGACTTGCCATAAAGTAGCGCAGCGGGTTAATAGGCCTGCTGCAAAGAACAGATTTATGTGGACAGTTGAGTGGATTAGTAAAGGTAGCCTTTACCAGCACTTTAGCACAAATGAAATGTATATTGGAGAGGGGCAATGGAGAATGAGGAGCACTTTTGCCGGGTGGTAGTGAGGGAATCCACGGAGGTCGTCATGGCGGGGGGAAAAAAATTGTTGCACTGGTCGCCATAATTTCTAATGCTGGCCCTGAATGCACTGTTGCACACAGTATAAGATAAGCTGCCACAAAATGAACAAAAAGATTTAGGTTTAAAAAAACAAGTGCTACAAAAATGGAAATTTTAGTAAAATGCAGATTTTTACCCCAGTACAAACACTTTTAGGTCTCGCGCGGCGTACTGCGCACATGCGCAGTCGAGCTCACGAGATTTTATGTTTTTAGGTGTACTACACTAGCGAGGGTTAAGCCCCACCCCCTTCTCCATTGGCTGGCCTCCTAAACGGTAGCCTGCCATTGGAGAAGAGGTCCCAGTGACGTTCTTCTTTCTCTTTTAGCCCCGTCCCTTTCAGACTGGGTGCCTTGACTTACTGATGGCGTAAAAGCTTTCTTATCTTCTTTATGGGGCCATCTGGTTCGCCCCATAAAAAAGATAAGGAAGCTTTTACGCCATCAGTAAGTCGGGCTCTATAAGAGAAAGCAGCACGTCGTCGCACGCAGTAGCGATTTTTCACACAAAGGAAGCCCCTCTACATGTATTTCCTCTCACCCTGCGTTTGCCTTTTTATCGAGTGCCGGTCTTCGCTGCTGGATCCTGCGGGGCTCTCCCTCAGGAGAGAGCCCCGCAGGATCCAGCAGCGAAGACCGGCGAGGAGAGAGCCCGGTAAGTGTGGCTCGCTAGTGAAGGGGCAGTATGTCTAATTTCCGAGTCCCCGAGCGGGACTCCAACGTGTTGATTTGAGAGGCGGGCACAGTGCTGATGTGTCTCAGTCTCTAAACGCATCGGTCTGAATGTCTGCTTTTATTCAACTCTATTTTAATTTTGTAGCATGTTAAGTCAATCTATTTAGGCATGTCATGGCCAATCGTACATCTACCCAACCACTCGCTGGCACATTTTCTTCTGGCATCTCCTTGCAGATCATAACTAACACAGTTCCTAATAATCCCACTAACAGGAAGATGGCTTAGTGAGTAACTAGTTGCAGCTGACATCTGTGACCTGCAGGTCACAAGCTTGGCATCCCGTCCGTGTACTGTTCTGAGGTCAATATATTACGTTCCATTAAATTTGTTTATAGTAGCACTTCCTATTTGCAGTGCTTAGAAATGAGGAAAGCACATGATTATTACTCTTGGTCCTCAACACCTTTTTAATTTACTCTCATCTAATGCTTGCCACGCATTCCACATACTTACCACATACTTCCCACCGGACTCATCTCTTGCACCCTTATGCATCTTTAAGTCATGCCTCCTTTGATGGCCCTCCAAATGCCTTTAATGACACTCCGACAGCTGTCGTCACCATTCTAGATCTTATGTCACTGCACATCATCTGCACCTCGCACTCTCCTACGAACCGGCTCCCATCTAGGTAACAACTCCTGCCACCCACTGAGGAGCCCAGTCATCCTTTCCTAAAAACCTCCCACAGATTTAGATTCTTCTTCACGCTCATATTCCGGTCTCATGCATCCTCGCTTCTGCCATGCTACCTGTAACCCCACTAATATGCAGTAATACTGCGTTCTATTTTCCACATGACTTTTGAATGCAGAGCCCATCCATATACGTTCTATCATTTGTTTTGCCTATCATCTTTAAATTAATTTTTTTGTGGAAGGGAATAAATGTTTATTAAAATAACTTAACAGGCCTAATTTAAACAGTGCACTGTTTTTGTACAATTAAGTGTATAAATCTGAGGTCTTTTGATTTCCAATTTTTCTGTTTGTTGGGTGTTGGATGTTTATATTGTGTCATTGCATTATCTGCACATTGCAGAGCATTTGTAAATGTGCAGTGGCTACTTGGCGCAAAATCATGTCCCAGTATGGATGGGCTGCAGCCAACTACTCAAGCAGTGGAATTACAGTTGTCAGAACCCCCAAATTATGGGGGCAACATCACGTTTTGTCATCTGGACACAACATTTACGGCTCCGAAGTCTTCTGTAAAATAATTGCTAGATTGTTTGTTACTCAATTGTGTTCGCTGGAAGCAAAACAGGATTGCAACTGTCAGATGAAAGCCTCCGACAGGTAGCGTCATCTCCAGAGGGGGACAGATGGTGCCCGTTCCCCCAAGCTATTTGTCTTGCCCCACCACTACAGTTGCTGAGTGTGCCAGGAGGTGACATTGAAAAAATAAATCACTACTCTTTACCACACACATTAATTTATCCAACTACCTTTCATTGCAAAGCTGTGCTGTTTGCTTAAAATATACTTCTGGCTGTATGTATATTTATTTTCATTGTAGGTGGCCCAATGTGAACTCCACTTTAAAATTCACTTATAGAGGCTTATAGAGACTTATGCAAACTGGCAATCTCCATACTGCTCTTAACTTTTTTTGCTCTGAATTAGTTTCTGTCTGTAGTACTTTTAAACGTAAGCCACATACTATGCATGTAACCGGAAAGATGAAACTGGGTTGGTGTTTCCGCTGTGAAGGGTCGTCGTTATAGCTTTGACAGTTGAAGAGCTGTGGGCCTCAAGGTACAGACGAGCTGTCCAGCCCCTATGTGAGTAGTCGCTGGGGGCACTGAAGTCAACATGCTATTGCGATCTGTGTGAATTACTTTGCATCTTGACTTTATCTGTAAGGATATGGTGATTATTCTCATTTCCCACTATACCACTGCTGTCCTGTCGTGGTCACTGTTGACTGTTCAAGAGAAGCTAGAAACGCATACCCGATGAGTTTTCAAGCGACACCACACCCATGAAACGCAGCAGCCCCCACGCCCCCAGATATGATCTGGAAACCCACATCCCACAACCCACACCTGCAGTGTGAGAGACAGCAGTGTGAGAGACAACATTGTGTGTAAGAAAGACAGCAGTGTGTGAGAAACAGCAGTGAGTGTGAGAGAGACAGCAGTGTGAGAGACAGCAGTGTGTGAGAAACAGCAGTGAGTGTGAGAGACAGCAGTGTGAGAGACAGCAGTGTCTGTGTTCTAGGGAAAGACAGCAGTGTGAGAGAGACAGCAGTGTGAGAGAGACAGCAGTGTGAGAGAGACAGCAGTGTGAGAGACCTTTTATTTATGTTTTGGTTTTTGAAACATAATTAAAACGCATTATTAGTTGGCCTAATGGCTAGGGCGCTTGACCTCGGACCTGGGGATCTGGGTTCGAGTCTCGGTAACGACGCCAAAACCTCCTGTGATTCTGGGCAAATCACTTAATCTCCCCGTGCCTAAAATGAAAGTGTGTCCTCATGTAACGTAACTGGAAAATATGTAAAGCGCTCTGATACCTGATTCGGTTCGGGGCTAGTTCGCGCTATATAAAACTCTTTAAAAAAATAAATTTCAATGTCGTAAGCTCAAACTCGCGTAAATATGCGACCTTATGCATTGCAAATGCAAAAGGTCTCGCATTAGCGAGAGATTAAGCTATTGGCATTGTAAATGACAATGCCATTTATTTATCAGTTTTCAAAACCAACACATAAATAAAAAGTTTGTCATTTACGATACCAATAGCTCTAACTTTTGCAAAGGCGAGACCGTTGCATTGTAAATGCTTGTT
Source organism: Lissotriton helveticus (assembly GCF_964261635.1). Taxonomy (NCBI): domain Eukaryota; kingdom Metazoa; phylum Chordata; class Amphibia; order Caudata; family Salamandridae; genus Lissotriton; species Lissotriton helveticus. Next base: position 2,137,012,931 of record NC_136063.1, on the reverse strand, counting down.
TATACCTGTCCAAGAAAAGCACTCCCTCCACACTTCAGCTGGTAGCATCCTTGCAAAACCTCTCAAAAAGAAGACGTATGTCAAGTGAGTCCTTCAATTAAAGGCAATACTGACTTCCAAACAGCATTTACATTAGCTTATCAACCGATTGCACACATTCATGTTTCTTTCAGACAGGAGGCACCCTGACAAGAAGGCTTGTTCCTTGTTTGGCTCCTCTGTTCTCCTCTCTGCTTCACAGCACAGGAGACTCCCTACCTTCTACTTCAACTGCCCCGTCTCAACTATAAATTAACCGTACCAGGACGGTTCTCTTAATTAAGTTTAAGTTCAGGTATTTATAAAGCGCACTACTCACCCAGAGGGTCTCAAGGCGCTGGAGGGAGGGGTTTACTTTTTATCGAATAGCCATGTTTTCAGTTCTTTTCTGAAGGAGATGTGATTCTGAGTAAGGCGGAGGTGGGTGGGGAGTGAGTTCCAGGTCTTGGCAGCCAGGAAGGAGAAGGATCTGCCACCCATGGTGGTTTTGCGGATGCGCGGGACTGCGGCGAGGGCTTGATTGGATGATCTTAGTTGGCGGGTGGGATAGTAGAAGGACAGTCGGGTGTTGAGGCATTCGGGTCCTAGATTATAAAGGGACTTGTGTGCGTGGGTAAGTAGGCGGAAAGTAATTCTTTTGTTGACGGGAAGACAGTGGAGGTTTTTTTAAGTGACCGGTGATGTGCTCTTGGCGCGGGATGTCTAATATGAGTCTCGCTGATGCGTTTTGGATGCGCTGTACTTTTTTCTGCAATTTTGTTGTAATTCCGGCGTAGAGTGTGTTGCCATAGTCCAGTCGACTCGTGACCAGTGCATGGGTGACAGTCTTTCTTGTTTCGAGGGGGATCCAGCGGAAGATCTTTTTGAGAATGCGAAGGACGTTGAAGCAGGAGGACGATACGGCGTTGACTTGTCTGGACATTGAGAGGGAGGAGTCTAGAATGAAGCCGAGGTTACGTGCATGGTCTGTGGGTGTGGGCGCAGATCCCAAAGCGGAAGGCCACCAGGAGTCGTCCCAAGCTGAGGGGGAGGATCCTAGGATGAGCACCTCCGTCTTGTCTGAGTTGAGTTTTAAGCGGCTCTGTTTCATCCATTCGGCTACTTCTTTCATACCTTCGTGAAGGTTGTTTTTGGCGGTGTTGGGGTCTTTGGTGAGGGAAAGGATTAGCTGGGTGTCGTCGGCGTAGGAGATGATGTTGAGGTTGTGTTGACGTGCGATGGAGGCGAGGGGACTCATGTAGACGTTGAAGAGGGTGGGACTGAGTGAGGAGCCTTGAGGTACGCCGCAGATGACTTCGGTGGGCTCTGAGTAGAATGGGGGGAGTCGGACTCTCTGTGTTCTCCCGGCTAGGAATGAGATGATCCAGTCCAAGGCTTTTCCTTGTATGCCGATGTTGTTGAGGCGTTGTATGAGGGTGTTGTGACAGCCTCAGTTAAAAGTAGGGGAACTATTTTTGTTAAAGTATAAAAGTATGGGCGCGTCGTGCCTCTCAGATCCAGCTCACTTTGACCTCTGCTTCAAGTTTAGGGGCAGGAGAAAAGCAACGGTTTCCGGATAAGGACGTAGTAGAGATATCCGCAAACAGTGCCGATATTTAGACTATTATCTGTATACCTGGGCAGCTGCCAGAAATTATACTCTCCGCATACAGAGTCACCATTTGATAGCCGTACTGTGTAAAGCACAAATATGGCATTAGTGGGTCGCTCAAGGAGACAAGAATTGAGTTCTATTGTTTATGATCATGATTGCTTCCCAAGAACGGTGAAATACAAATCCATGGACAGTTTTCATAAGGTACATGGATATGTGATACAAGAGTAATTAAAAAAAATAATCTACTACTGTTTTCATGGTTTTGAAATAGTGCCAAGAAAGTGAGAACATTCCTATAAAATTTGCAACACAATTTCCCCTGGCAAGTGATGGCTCCTGGCTCATTGAGGTTAAATATTAAGTAGTCCCACAAACAAATCCCTAATGGAAGGTTTAATAAGCACTTCACCTTAGGGAGCATGCTACTGCCAAGGGCCAGGCCCAATCCAAAATCCCTTCCATCCCAAGAAAACCTTGTCACTCAATAACATCTCGAAGCCAATATCACAAACGTTCGAATTCCTACCCTGCCACGTTCAACCCCTCACTCTTCAAGGCCTCAAATGCAAAGACAATGTCCCTCGGAAGCTGCAGGACACTATATTCACAGTCATCCTAAAGAAACCTATTACAGAACCATCTTCAGATCTGCTCTACCAACCCAATCACCAGACTTCAGTTGGGCTTCCATCCTTGAAGAAAAACAGAACTGTCATCCAGAATATATGTAAAACAAAAGTCTCAATAACAGATAGGGGACAGGCATGTGCATTACACTTATTAGAACTGTCTGCCGTGACCTACAGCAGCATGCTCCTTAATTACCCTGCCACGTATATGTGTCAGTGGAATGGCACTCAAGTGGTCCACATCACTCCTGGAGAATAAGACCCACCTACCTCTCCAAAACATCTACCATCAACTGCCAAATAGCACTACAATCAGCATTATTCTAGAGCCTACTCAGCGTATAGGTAGACCCTCAACAGAGCTTTCATCATCAAATTCTACTATGTCAATTGTCACCTGTAATAGTGTGCAGAAGCCTTGGCACAACTGGAACTTTAGTTCAAGACTGGTACCAACAAGAATTCCCTACCTCCTGTGTGAATGTATACTACAGCAGCCGAGAGGAGCACTGAAAAAGGAGTTTTACCTGCTATAATTTTTACCCCAGGACTTGTTCTGTAGGAATGCAAAGTAATCAGGTCCCTGACGAGGTTCACCATACATTTGCACCTTGTTCTGCAGGGGTCATTCAGCATTTTTAGGATCTTGCTCCTGGAGGCCTGGGTGGTTAAGAAACTGAAAAAGTCCTGGAACTAGAGGGGACACATAACCAGAAGGGAATCTTTTCAGGAAAAATGTACTAGTTGGAATCAGACTTGAATCAGTAAAAAAGAATTGGTTTTTGGAAAAACTGCTTTTAATAATTTGAAATCTTTAAAACTCCCATCTCTGCACCATCTAACCGGAGGACCATCAGAACTATACCTGTAAATCTTATAGCTACTGGCTCTAGAACCCATTAGATCCAATGATGCTACTCCTGTTTCACTACGCGTACAGGCTTTGTGCATTAGGAGTCACATCACTAAAACTCACTCGATTGTGGGCCCTCAATAGTAACCTAATTAGGTCTCTTGCCTCTTTCTTTAGGTGGGGGTGCGGGGAGTTGGAGGGCTTCATGGCGAGTCTGTGCACTACATCTGCCCAACCACTGTTTGGTAATCTGCCATTTCATTACTAAAATGCTGCGTATCGGGGTAGGGAGGAAGGGGAGGGGAGGGAGAGAGAGAGAGAGAGAGAGAGAGACAGAGAGAGAGGGAGAGGGAGAGGGAGAGGGAGACGGGGAGGGGAGGAGGAGAGGGAGAGAGGGAAAGAGGGAGAGAGGGAGAGAGAAACAGCCGAGGTCTATCGAGAGCGTCCCTGTCAGGCACCCCTGCAGCACAGGCAGAAAGGGGGATGTGCAGAGAGAGAATGGAGGGAGAGGGAGATTAAAGGGGTGAGAGATAAAACGGGTGCAAGAGAGAGTGGAGAAAGAGAGAGAGGTATATACAGAGTGAGCACAGATCCCAGCGTGCTGCTTTGGGCACTCTTCTGCTGGGAGTCTTTCAAGAGCGTCCCTGTCAGGCACCCCTGCAGCACAGGCAGAAAGGGGGATGTGCATTGAGAGAATGAAGGGAGATAAAAGGGGGTGCAAGAGATGTAGAAAGAGAGAGAGAGGTATATACAGAGAGTGAGCACAGATCCCAGCGTGCTGCTTTGGGCACTCTTCTGCTGGGAGTCTATCGAGAGCGTCCCTGTCAGGCACCCCTGCAGCACAGGTGTCGTAATTGGCATGGCCGCGTTAGCGATTAGCTGAAACTACACGCTGTCCTCCTTAACTTGGCTATGTATGAAAACGCCATTTTGAATGTTGCGGCGGCCATCTTAGACCATAAGCGGCCTCGTGGCCGGCGTGCCCTTTAGTCCGTTGTCCGTTCCACTGACCACTTCAGTCTGCCCAGCAACAGGCTATTTTTAGTACTGGTCAAGCTTGCACATGCGCAGTCCCAACTGACCAGTAAACCTTCAGGAATGTGCGCCAAACTGACCAGCGGAGTTGTGCCCCCTCCAATGAGCTGGCAGTGTTCCAAAACATGACCATATATGTATATAAATGTGTCCTAACTTGTGCCGCCTACCTTTTATTGCCCCAAAACTGTATATAAATCGGGGTCACACCGGTGTTCGGTGTGATACCTCTTGCATTACCGAAGGGTGCTGTTTGAGTGTACCACCACCCCATGGGGTCTTAATAAACTTGTTCTTTGCCTTTTACAGTTTCCGTGCCAACAGTTCTTGAGTGTAAGTGGGTTATCTTCGGTGCATGTAGGCCTTGGGAACCCTGATTACTTCAAATTGGCGACCACGAAGGGACTCATCGGTGACTCGGATGCCCGAAGGAGAGGTCGTGACGAAGGCTTGGAAACTCGCCATGGACGCGCGCTGCCACGAGTGACCCGAGTCTTGGCTCCCACGGTGTTTCTTCCTTTCCTTCCGATCTGACCTTCCAGGTGGCGCCGGTCCCCGACTGAGTTTTCGATCGTCTGTGTTGCCGGGAAAGTGCCGTTTGGCTGATTTGATCACAAGACCTTGGCAGTTGGAATCTGGACATTTGAGAATTTGGGTAAGAGTTGTGTTCGGTAAGGTAGTCTTCGGACGCTTACTGAAGTTCTATGATATGTGTTCGGTAAGGTAGTCTTCGGACGCTTACTGAAGTTCTATGATTTGTGTTCGGTAAGGTAGTCCTCGGGCGCTTGCCGAAGTCCTACGATCTGTGATTTGACTTGAGTTAGCTAACGTTTGTGAATTTGTGATCTTTGAACTTATATGTGTAGTGCACTTCACATAGGCAGGCATGTAGAGATGTTTCTCTAACTTTGTTTTTTTCCTCTGAGCGGCACAGTTGTGTGAAGTACTGTAAGTGCCATTTTGTACGGTGTCACGCTTTCGTGATACTTTTTGAACATGCCTGTTTTTAGCACACTCCGAGGGATGTGCTGTCTTGGAGAGGGTACCACAATTAGGTTAGCGGAAGCACAGCCGGCTCCCCCAGAGGGAACACCAAATCGCGAGATGTACATCAAACTTGGCCTTCCCCCTATTATGTACAGTAAATTATGGCATAAGTACACAAAGGTCGATCCTGAATTGCAATGGCCTCTACATGGGTCATTCGATTTACGTAAAGTACAGTTTGTAGAGCAATGTTTGTTTCAACGCAGGTCTAGACAAAACATGTTTGATTGTGTGCGAATGTGGGAGAAAGCGGTGCGTGAGCGTATGAAGCGTGAAGTTGCCTTGGCGGACAAAGAGCAGCGCAAGGCTGCTCGGGATAAGGCTTTACAGCTTGAGGAAAAGGAGGCTCAGGAGAAGAAAGAGAGGGAGGAACGGGAACGTAAATTGCAAACGACTGGTCAATTTCCTATTCGCCGACCGCTTTATCCTGTCCTTAATAATGAATTTGATGATTTTTCATTGCTAGATCGGTCACCGCCTCCGTACGTTTTGCCGACGGCTCCAGCTGAAGATCCGGGAGATGATGGGCAGGATAAGTCGGAAAAGAAAGGTGTATCCGCTCTCAGGTTTACTGCGGAGAGGTCCGCACATTTACGTAGTTGGGCTCGTAAAGTGAATAAGAACTGTGTTTCTCAGTCTGAGGTGATTGCAGAGAGGGGTAAATGGTCGGAACTTGAATTAATGTACTTTTTGTCTAGTTTGGCGGATGAAGTTGTTGCCGCGTATCGTGATCTTTCAGATACGTTAGAACCTAAAGCTTTGTCAGTGCATCGTGAGAATTTGGATAAAGGTTTATTTGATCTTGCAGATGTCGATGGCCTATTCAAGCAACTGATCAAATTGCGAGATGAAACGACCAGATTGCGGGAGGAGCGGAAAAGGAGGCCGAATCGGCGCCTGATGAGCAGATTAAGGAGTGTTCTCTCCGGGGTTCAGATAAGAGTTCTGCGTTGCATGTTATGCCTATGCGTGAAGCCGCGCCCTTGTATGTTCCACCTAAAGGGGAAGGTACAGATGATGATAAATCGTCAAAGGATGCGAAAGGGTATTTTGTATATAACTGGGTATACACGCCTTGGAATAGAGCAGATGTTATGGCATTGAAAAATTCTCTACCTGATCTTCGAAAAAATCCGGCGGCATTTTATGAAGGGGTGGAAGGGGCTATTTCGTCTTGTGTGATGACTCTTGTGGATATATATTTGTTCTTTGGGTTAATTTTACCACCTGATATGTGGAGGCAGATTCGTAAAAATAATGATGAAACAATATTGGGGGGCACATGGAAAGAAATAAATGCTGCCGATTTAGATAGGGAACCGGCATGTAAGCCTTGTCAGTTAATTCTAGATCTTCCGGCAGCTATTTTGATTAAATTAAAGACGCTTGTTCCCTCTAAAAAGATCGATTGGACTATGCTAACGTCGTGTAAACAGAAACCCGATGAAACGGTTTCAGATTTCTTTACACGTTTTGAGGAGGCATTCCATGATTACAGTGGTCAATCTTTAACAGACGATACGGGTCGGCATCTGTTTGTAGATAAGTATGTGGCTAATCTCCTACCGGAGATTGCAAAACGATTGAAGTCGAGTGAAAGTTCCTGGGCCACGGCGACCCCAGCGTCTTTGTTAACTATGGCTCAGTACTATGAGCGGCAGGAATTGGAGGCTAAAGAAAGTGTAGAGAAAAAGGCGAAGGAATTGAAAACGAAGGTGATGTTGGCGCAGGTTCGGGGAACACAGGGTAGAGGGAATGATAGAGGTAGACGAGGTGGAGGAAATACGTTGTATGGTCGTACGGACATAGCGGAGGATCAGTGCGCTTATTGTAAGGAGTTTGGGCATTGGGCCGAAGATTGTCCGGTACTTCGTGAACAGCGTAGTCAGCGTGGTCGAGGAGGCGGAAGGTCGAGAGGAGGTTATGCGGGAGCGAGAGGTGGCGGAAGTGATCGTGGAAGGGTTGAGGAGAGGGGCCGTGGCCAGGATGAACGAAACACGTTTGATAGGCGGAATCAATATCAGATTTCGGAGGGTGAGAATGTGGAGCATCAGGATTATGTGCATGCATAGGACTGCGTAGGATGGGGTAAGGAATCAGTTGAAGTGCCGGTAGATCAGCAGGGTCCATATGTAACAGCGGGTATTCTGGGTTCTACTGATCAATTTCTAGTTGACACAGGAGCTACACGTAGCGCTTTGTCGAAAAACTTGGTTCCGAGGGCTCCCCTGTCTGGCGAAATGATTACATGTGTAGGGTTTGATGGCACACCCTCCCCCAGCCCATTGTCCAAGCCCCTTGCACTATGTCTTGACAAATACTTTAGTTTTGGTCAATTTTTGTTATCACCCCATACACCAGATAATATCCTGGGTATTGATTTGCTTAAATATTTTCGAGCAACGATACGTTGCGCTCCTGAGGGAGTGAGGGTTATCCTGAATGACAATTATCCTGACCCCGACAGGTTTTACGCCATCTCAGATATTCCAGCCTTGGCCTCTCTGCCGCATACGTTATGGGCGACCTCAGATACGGATGTGGGAGAGATGCGTATTCCACCAATACACATTACTGTTAAGGAGGGGGCCCCTCTACCACGAGTACCACAGTATAAGATCTCGAGAGAAGGTGAACTTGCATTGACACATATTGTTCAGGATTTGATTTCTGCAGGGGTTGTGGAGGAGGTCCCTTATAATGTTTGCAACAGTCCTATTCTTCCGATCCTTAAACGAGATACTGACGACAAAGTCTATCGCTTTATTATTGACTTGCGAGAGATCAATAAAATTGTCATTCCCCAATACCCGGTGGTGTCCGATATTACGACTCTGCTTACGCTGGTCCCACCCACGGCCACCACGTTTAGTGTAATTGATTTAAAGAATGCGTTCTTTTCCATTCCTGTTCATTCTGATAGCAGATACTTGTTTGGCTTCACGTTAAATAATAAATCGTATAGATTTTGTCGTGTTCCCCAAGGTTATACTGAAAGCCCTAGCATCTACAGCCAGGCTTTGAAAAGGCAGCTAGATTCGTTTAAATTGCAGTCTGGCGTTGCTCTCATCCAGTACGTGGATGACCTTCTGCTTGCTGCTGACACTTATGCACAATGTGAGGAAAGTACACTTGCGTTGCTTTCCTTTTTGGCACAAACCAATCATAAGGTTTCGAAAAAGAAACTCCAATACTGTAGACCTCAGGTGACCTACCTCGGTCATCTGTTGTCTAAGGAGGGGCGTGCATTAACATCTGATCGAATTCAAGCAATTTTAGATACACCAGTCCCCCGCACGCAGAGAGATGTACGTGCCTTCATAGGATTGACGTCTTTTTGTAGACAGTGGATTATGGGTTTTTCACACATCATAAAACCCTTGCTAGCATTATTGTCCAAAGCTACACCAATGCCTCTAGAATGGACAGATGATTGTCAGAAGGCTTTTGAACAGTTGAGACAGGCCCTTTGTTCTGCACCCGTGTTAGGCACACCAGACTACACGAAACTTTTCACATTGTACGTGCACGAGAATGATGGGTGCGCGTTGTCAGTGTTAGTGCAACTACACGGGGATAAGCAGAGACCATGTGCATACTTCTCTGCCATTTTGGATCCTGTAGCACGAGGGTTGCCTGGGTGTTTTCGAGCGGTAGCAGCAACGGCAGTGGCCATACGACAGAGTGAGGGAATAGTGTTATTGTATAAACTGCTGGTGTTAGTTCCTCACGCAGTAGATGCTCTGCTAAACCAAACAAAGACCCAATACCTCACGAGTGCACGGCTAACGGGATACGAGCTGACACTTTTGGCGCCACATATTACACTAAAAAGATGCGCTACCCTGAACCCTGCCACTTTATTGCCCTATCCGGCCGAGGAGGGTCAGGAAGAAAAACATCATGATTGTGTTTTCCTGACCGATCAACAGACAAAGGGTCGTGTTGACTTACAGGATGCGCCACTTCCAGATGTGGATGGGGAACTGTGGGTTGATGGATCGTGTTTAAGGCTGCCAGATGGCACGACTTCCGCAGCTTATGCGATCACGACACTTAAGACAGTGGTAGAAACAGCTAGGATACCACAGAAATCGGCTCAGGCAGCAGAGCTGATAGCTTTGACAAGAGCCTGCGAATTGAGTGCTGGCCTATGTGTGAACATATACACAGACAGCCGGTACGCCTTCGGAGTAGCACATGACTTCGGGCTACTCTGGAGGGAGCGTGGGTTTCTGACATCTCCCGGAGAACACATTATGCACGGAGAGCTAGTGCGTGATCTCCTAAATGCGTTGCTTGGCCCAAAGAAAGTAGCGATAGTAAAATGCAGTGCTCATAAAAAGATCACGGATAAAGTGGGCCAAGGAAATGCCTTTGCAGACAGCATAGCTAGACAAACGGCTATGTCCCGAACTAGCTCCCCCATGTATGTGATACAATCGCAGGCTGAGCGATGGAGTGATGCTAGAGCAGAAATATTGGACATTCAAAAATCAGCTACTGAATCTGAACTTGCGGCATGGGCAGCAGATGGGGTACTAGATGACGAGGGTTGTTGGAGAAGCAAAGACATGGAGAAATGGAAATTGCCTGCGGCTTACTTGCAGGCGATGGTCCAGATGACACATGGACTGGCGCATGTCGGAGCTCTTGCAATTACTCGGCTGTTAACACGAGCTTGGGAACATCCTGAGATCGCTAATACTGCGAAGAGAGTAGTGCAGACCTGCCTGGTTTGTTTACAACACAATCCCGGAAAGGGGACCCATACTCCGAAAGGAGGGTTCGTTCCACCTTCTGCACCATTTGAGGTACTCCAAATGGATTACATCCAACTCGAGCGCTGCAACAACCTAAAGTATGTCCTAGTGGTGGTATGTGCCTTTAGTAAATGGGTTGAGGCCTTCCCCACGAAAGACAATACGGCTTTGACAACAGCCAAGGTGTTGCTTAAGGAATTCTTTCCTCGCTTTGGAGTTTGCAAATTTCTGTGGAGCGATAATGGGCCTCATTTTGTCGGAAAGATTGTGGAGTATGTACTGAAGGGGTTAGGGATTCAGCAGAAGTTCCACGCTGTATTCCACCCGCAGTCGGCAGGTCTGGTTGAGCGGTACAATGCTACGTTGAAACTTAAGCTGGCCAAAATTGTGGCGTCTACATCGTTGAAGTGGCCAGACGCTTTGCCGCTAGCACTGCTCTCTCTTAGATCAGTACCCCATTCACGAACTGGCCTTACCCCCTATGAGGTGGTGTTTGGGCGCCCCATGAATATCTGGGGGGTGCCTAAGCCGCGATTAATACATGATGTGCCTTGTGTTATGATGAACGACTATTTGGCACGATTAACAAATGATTTACTCTCTATTCATCAACAGGTTCGAGAAGCGCTCCCTGACAACTCTACTGGAGAGGGCCATGATCTCCGTCCTGGGGATCACGTCATGATTTGGTCGTTTGAGAGAGCAAGCAGTTTGGAGCCCAGGTGGAAAGGCCCCGAACAGGTCCTCCTTGCAACCCGAACAGCTGTACGAGTGACCAACAGGAAGCGGTGGGTGCATTCGACACATTGCCGCCGTGTCTCTCCGGATCTGGTGACCCCTGCTGTGCTGACCGACTACAAGGAGATTTTGGAGAAAGAAAAGAGCCCAGCTGTGACGTCGGCCGAAGTTGAGGGAGCCTTCCCGGACCACGCTGTTGCCGGACGAGAGCGCTACAACTTGCGTCCTTGATAAGAAGATTTTTTTGTATTTTTAATGACTGGTTGGTTACCGCTCCAGGTTTGTGAAACGGAAACCGGGAATTCCAAGGGGGGGGGATCAGTTCTGCCAGTGTAGCGACACCCGTCTTGGCCCGGAGAAGAAAACAACGGCTACCTCGGAGTTCAGCACCGCATTTTTCTATTTTTTAGGTATACACGTACGTGTATCTGAGACTCTGTGAACAATTTGTGCTATTTGAGACTTTTGCACGAGTATTCCTGAACTATGGAATCAACGGCATCACGAGATAAACGAATATTGGGTGCCTTTCTCTTTGTTCTGACTATTGTGGTGATAGCTGTAATAGCCTGGGTAGTTGAACTTGTGGTGCCTGTACGTGAACATTTGCTGCCGACTACCCCGGCTCCATCTGAACATTTTCACTTTACATTACCCTATCACGAAGAACGACATCGGCAAACCTATCTGAATAACAGTTTTATTCAGATTCTTCATCACACACATAATATGACCAATACCTCAAATTGCTGGGTGTGTGGGATGTTGCCAGGGCACCAGAAAAGAGGGGGCACCCCACTCATTCCACTCCCGTTTTCGCACAATGGATCATGTAACGCCTGGTACACCCTCCTCTTTACCTTGAGATGGCCAACCAAAGGGGGGGTGCTTTTCCGTTTGAACAAAGTATGCACCCATGACAAGGATGGGTTTCCGCGGGCTGAGGGTACTCGATTTGAATGGGAGGAGTACAGGCCTGATAATATGTCTGCCCCACGTGTGTACAGCAACCAGAGAAATGTAAATGTATCCAGCGCACATGTTATTAATGTTATTGCCACTAAAGCCGATTTGTGTATTAGGAATAAGGGTTCGATTGCAGTGGGGAAAAGCGAATGTAACACTACCCTTACTTTTGATAGTCCGAATGGCATCTCATTTGTAGCATCACGAAACACGTACTTCATTTGTGGAACGAAGGGTTACCATCAGCTTCCATTGGGATGGTTGGGCACTTGCTATGTATCGTTTGTGCTACCTCCTGTATTCATTGCCCCACCAATGTATCACAATGATTATACTTTGTATCATGATTTCGTCCTGAATAGGGTTAAACGGACTGTTGTTTTGGATGACATAGACCAAACCGATACTGCTTTGCAACAGTATGTGGACTTCAATTTGGGACTATTTTCCTTCGTGGGGGCTGCACTGAACAGCCGGAAAATAAGACGACTGACACGTGTTGTTGAGGCTGTAGCGAATGACACTGCCATTGCCTTGGGAAACATCACTGAGGAACTACAGATTTCTAGAATTGTTACGCTCCAAAACAGGATGGTGTTGGATGTAGTTCTGGCTGATCGTGGGGGGGCATGTAGAATCATCGGAAGCAGCTGCTGTGTATACATTCCGGACAATTCTCCATCTGTTTATGATGCCATATCCAAGCTCCACAAGATCGCAGCTGAGATACATCCGGACAATGGAACTTGGACACTTTCAGGATGGTTCTGGTCCATGCTTGCTACCTGGGGCTGGAAACTGTTGACGATTCTATGTATAATCGTGGGAGCAATGTTTTTCATATGCCTATGTATTCAATGTGGCCCAGCCTTATGTTCTATGTGTCTATCAGCTTGCATACCATCAAGACGAGCTCTTGCTCATGACAAAATGATGCTTCATAAGGAAGTAACACAAATAATGTTAATAGACATCGAGGACGAACATCCTGATTATGTTCACTATGAGGTAGATTCAGCTAAACGCTAAAAGGGTCGTCTGTCGTAATTGGCATGGCCGCGTTAGCGATTAGCTGAAACTACACGCTGTCCTCCTTAACTTGGCTATGTATGAAAACGCCATTTTGAATGTTGCGGCGGCCATCTTAGACCATAAGCGGCCTCGTGGCCGGCGTGCCCTTTAGTCCGTTGTCCGTTCCACTGACCACTTCAGTCTGCAACAGGCTATTTTTAGTACTGGTCAAGCTTGCACATGCGCAGTCCCAACTGACCAGTAAGCCTTCAGGAATGTGCGCCAAACTGACCAGCGGAGTTGTGCCCCCTCCAATGAGCTGGCAGTGTTCCAAAACATGACCATATATGTATATAAATGTGTCCTAACTTGTGCCGCCTACCTTTTATTGCCCCAAAACTGTATATAAATCGGGGTCACACCGGTGTTCGGTGTGATACCTCTTGCATTACCGAAGGGTGCTGTTTGAGTGTACCACCACCCCATGGGGTCTTAATAAACTTGTTCTTTGCCTTTTACAGTTTCCGTGCCAACAGTTCTTGAGTGTAAGTGGGTTATCTTCGGTGCATGTAGGCCTTGGGAACCCTGATTACTTCACAGGCAGAAAGGGGGATGTGCATTGAGAGAATGGAGGGAGAGGGAGAAAGTGGGGAGGGAGAGAGGTATATACAGAGAGTGAGCACAGACCCCAGCGTGCTGCTTTGGGCACTCTTCTGCTGGGAGTCTATTGAGAGCGTCCCTGTCAGGCACTCCTGCAATACAGGCAGAAAGGGGGATAGGGAGAGAGAGAATGGAGGGAGAGGGGGAGGGAGAGAGGTATATACAGAGAGTGAGCACAGACCCCAGCGTGCTGCTTTGGGCACTCTTCTGCTGGGAGTCTATTGTGAGTGTCCCTGTCAGGCACTCCTGCAATACAGGCAGAAAGGGGGATAGGGAGAGAGAGAATGGAGGGAGAGGGGGAGGGAGAGAGGTATATACAGAGAGTGAGCACAGACCCCAGCGTGCTGCTTTGGGCACTCTTCTGCTGGGAGTCTATTGAGAGCGTCCCTGTCAGGCACCCCTGCAGCACAGGTAGAAAGGGGGATGTGTAGAGAGAGAATGGAGGGAGAGGGGGATTAAAGTGGTGAGAGATAAAAGGGGTGCAAGAGAGAGTGGAGAAAGAGAGAGAGAGGTATATACAGAGAGTGAGCACAGATCCCAGCGTGCTGCTTTGAGCACTCTTCTGCTGGGAGTCTATTGTGAGTGTCCCTGTCAGGCACTCCTGCAATACAGGCAGAAAGGGGGATAGGGAGAGAGAGAATGGAGGGAGAGGGGGAGGGAGAGAGGTATATACAGAGAGTGAGCACAGACCCCAGCGTGCTGCTTTGGGCACTCTTCTGCTGGGAGTCTATTGTGAGTGTCCCTGTCAGGCACCCCTGCAGCACAGGCAGAAAGGGGGATGTGTAGAGAGAGAATGGAGGGAGAGGGGGATTAAAGTGGTGAGAGATAAAAGGGGTGCAAGACAGAGTGGAGAAAGAGAGAGAGGTATATACAGAGTGAGCACAGATCCCAGCGTGCTGCTTTGGGCACTCTTCTGCTGGGAGTCTTTCAAGAGCGTCCCTGTCAGGCACCCCTGCAGCACAGGCAGAAAGGGGGATGTGCATTGAGAGAATGAAGGGAGATAAAAGGGGGTGCAAGAGATGTAGAAAGAGAGAGAGAGGTATATACAGAGAGTGAGCACAGACCCCAGTGTGCTGCTTTGGGCACTCTTCTGCTGGGAGTCTATCGAGAGCGTCCCTGTCAGGCACCCCTGCAGCACAGGCAGAAAGGGGGATGTGCATTGAGAGAATGGAGGGAGAGGGAGAAAGTGGGGAGGGAGAGAGGTATATACAGAGAGTGAGCACAGACCCCAGCGTGCTGCTTTGGGCACTCTTCTGCTGGGAGTCTATCGAGAGCGTCCCTGTCAGGCACCCCTGCAGCACAGGTAGAAAGGGGGATGTGTAGAGAGAGAATGGAGGGAGAGGGGGATTAAAGTGGTGAGAGATAAAAGGGGCGCAAGACAGAGTGGAGAAAGAGAGAGAGGTATATACAGAGTGAGCACAGATCCCAGCGTGCTGCTTTGGGCACTCTTCTGCTGGGAGTCTTTCAAGAGCGTCCCTGTCAGGCACCCCTGCAGCACAGGCAGAAAGGGGGATGTGCATTGAGAGAATGAAGGGAGATAAAAGGGGGTGCAAGAGATGTAGAAAGAGAGAGAGAGGTATATACAGAGAGTGAGCACAGACCCCAGCGTGCTGCTTTGGGCACTCTTCTGCTGGGAGTCTATCGAGAGCGTCCCTGTCAGGCACCCCTGCAGCACAGGTAGAAAGGGGGATGTGTAGAGAGAGAATGGAGGGAGAGGGGGATTAAAGTGGTGAGAGATAAAAGGGGTGCAAGAGAGAGTGGAGAAAGAGAGAGCGAGGTATATACAGAGAGTGAGCACAGATCCCAGCGTGCTGCTTTGGGCACTCTTCTGCTGGGAGTCTATTGTGAGTGTCCCTGTCAGGCACTTCTGCAATACAGGCAGAAAGGGGGATAGGGAGAGAGAGAGAATGGAGGGAGAGGGGGAGGGAGAGAGGTATATACAGAGAGTGAGCACAGACCCCAGCGTGCTGCTTTGGGCACTCTTCTGCTGGGAGTCTATTGTGAGTGTCCCTGTCAGGCACCCCTGCAGCACAGGCAGAAAGGGGGATGTGTAGAGAGAGAATGGAGGGAGAGGGGGATTAAAGTGGTGAGAGATAAAAGGGGCGCAAGACAGAGTGGAGAAAGAGAGAGAGGTATATACAGAGTGAGCACAGATCCCAGCGTGCTGCTTTGGGCACTCTTCTGCTGGGAGTCTTTCAAGAGCGTCCCTGTCAGGCACCCCTGCAGCACAGGCAGAAAGGGGGATGTGTAGAGAGAGAATGGAGGGAGAGGGGGATTAAAGTGGTGAGAGATAAAAGGGGTGCAAGAGAGAGTGGAGAAAGAGAGAGAGAGGTATATACAGAGAGTGAGCACAGATCCCAGCGTGCTGCTTTGGGCACTCTTCTGCTGGGAGTCTATTGTGAGTGTCCCTGTCAGGCACTCCTGCAATACAGGCAGAAAGGGGGATAGGGAGAGAGAGAATGGAGGGAGAGGGGGAGGGAGAGAGGTATATACAGAGAGTGAGCACAGACCCCAGCGTGCTGCTTTGGGCACTCTTCTGCTGGGAGTCTATTGAGAGCGTCCCTGTCAGGCACTCCTACAGCACAGGCAGAAAGGGGGATGTGTAGAGAGAGAATGGAGGGAGAGGGGGATTAAAGTGGTGAGAGATAAAAGGGGTGCAAGAGAGAGTGGAGAAAGAGAGAGAGAGGTATATACAGAGAGTGAGCACAGATCCCAGCGTGCTGCTTTGGGCACTCTTCTGCTGGGAGTCTATTGTGAGTGTCCCTGTCAGGCACTCCTGCAATACAGGCAGAAAGGGGGATAGGGAGAGAGAGAATGGAGGGAGAGGGGGAGGGAGAGAGGTATATACAGAGAGTGAGCACAGACCCCAGCGTGCTGCTTTGGGCACTCTTCTGCTGGGAGTCTATTGAGAGCGTCCCTGTCAGGCACCCCTGCAGCACAGGCAGAAAGGGGGATGTGCAGAGAGGGAATGGAGGGAGAGGGAGAAAGGGGGAGAGAGAGAGGTATATACAGAGAGTGAGCACAGACCCCAGTGTGCTGCTTTGGGCACTCTTCTGCCGGGAGTCTATCGAGAGCGTCCCTGTCAGGCACCCCTGCAGCACAGGCAGAAAGGGGGATGTGTAGAGAGAGAATGGAGGGAGAGGGGGATTAAAGTGGTGAGAGATAAAAGGGGTGCAAGAGAGAGTGGAGAAAGAGAGAGAGAGGTATATACAGAGTGAGCACAGATCCCAGCGTGCTGCTTTGGGCACTCTTCTGCTGGGAGTCTATTGAGAGCGTCCCTGTCAGGCACCCCTGCAGCACAGGCAGAAAGGGGGATAGGGAGAGAGAGAATGGAGGGAGAGGGGGAGGGAGAGAGGTATATACAGAGAGTGAGCACAGACCCCAGCGTGCTGCTTTGGGCACTCTTCTGCTGGGAGTCTATCGAGAGTGTCCCTGTCAGGCACCCCTGCAGCACAGGCAGAAAGGGGGATGTGCATTGAGAGAATGGAGGGAGAGGGAGAAAGTGGGGAGGGAGAGAGGTATATACAGAGAGTGAGCACAGACCCCAGCGTGCTGCTTTGGGCACTCTTCTGCTGGGAGTCTATTGTGAGTGTCCCTGTCAGGCACTCCTGCAATACAGGCAGAAAGGGGGATAGGGAGAGAGAGAATGGAGGGAGAGGGGGAGGGAGAGAGGTATATACAGAGAGTGAGCACAGACCCCAGCGTGCTGCTTTGGGCACTCTTCTGCTGGGAGTCTATTGTGAGTGTCCCTGTCAGGCACTCCTGCAATACAGGCAGAAAGGGGGATAGGGAGAGAGAGAATGGAGGGAGAGGGGGAGGGAGAGAGGTATATACAGAGAGTGAGCACAGACCCCAGCGTGCTGCTTTGGGCACTCTTCTGCTGGGAGTCTATCGAGAGCGTCCCTGTCAGGCACCCCTGCAGCACAGGCAGAAAGGGGGATGGGGAGAGAGAGAGATATAAGGGTGCAAGAGAGAGTGGAGAAAGAGAGTGAGGTATATACAAAGAGTGAGCACAGACCCCAGCGTGCTGCTATCGGGAGCGTCCCTGACAGGCACTCCAGCAGCCCAGGCTGAAAGGCTCACGTCAATAGAAATTTTATAAAGATAAATTGGCTGCTGTAGGCAGCTGAAGAGCACTGCAAGTTATCTCATGCTTTGCTATCTCACAGCCATAAATCCCAAAGGATCACAGAATAAATGGGACATTACACATAATAAAGGAGAGATTAAGGTCTGTATTTATAATTTTAAGGCTTAAATCAATGGCGATGACAACGCAGCACCAGTGAAGCCAGAAAGAAGCAAACCCTGAGTAAAGATATGCTCGGAGACGACTCAGGCATGAAAAATGTATGTCATTAGCATGACTAGTGAGAGAGCGCAAACTGACCTAAATGTATGAGTGCATCACACTTACCCGTAGTAAGCACAAATCATGAGGAGAAATGCCATGAGTGCTAGTAGTATCTGCAATTATATTCTGAATGTATAGCTAATGTAGAGATTTAAGTAGAAGTGGAACTAATACAGAAATGTGTGACACTATATGATTTTATTAGATGTGATTATTCCTGAATCCATGTCGTGTAGCTGCTAAAATGTAAGATGGCATGTGGTTAAACGCAGAATGTGGTAGGCCTCAGGGCCAGAGCTAGAAGGGAAGGGGAAGGTGTTTCTTTTCACGACATAGATTGAACTAATGTTTGGTCATTGCATTAATGGGCCATGATTTATAGATGTGTTTACTGAATAATAGAATAAGAGTATTAACATGCTTTAATTAATGAAGAAGTTGAATGCTATAATTATTATGAGAAATGCTGTAGGCCTGAAATGTTTTAACATTGATTTACACGTACATGTCTGGGCCGAGAAATGTTGCGAACCTTTTTGGAAGTCTATGAGAGTTGGGATCTTGGCTGCAGATGTCTGTCTGCAAGAGAAAAGGGAGGATCCGATTATTAATAAAATGAATAGAGGTCTGTTCAGTAGACGGCCCAGACATGGAGGAGGGTTCCGGAATGTTTAAGGGGTATCAGCGGGCCGGAGAAGAGTCTGAGAAGCAAGGTCAACTCCAACGTATGAGGCCCAATACAAAGCAGCATGGAAAAAGCCAGAAGCTACACCACGTGAGGGGCGTCTCACGAGGGGTGTCTCAAATGTTGTTGACTGTTTTGTATTAGGGACAGCACCCCTGGGTGGAGTTAGAGCAGATGCCTGAGGACCCTTTAGAGAACGGATGGGTAGGCAGAGAGGGGTCATGACTGGAGAACTATAGGTTTTCACCAAGAGACTAAGAGTGAGTGACTTCCCTTGGGGGTCATTCACTGCTGACACCTTTTGTTAGGTTGAGACTTGGTTAAGTAGGGATACCATCTAGAGCAGGGTAGGGACAGCCTAACCTGTGTGTTTTCCTCCAACTTAAATGAAGGAGAGATCTCAATATGCGTCAATGCTGATAGCTTTATTATTCTTAGAACTTGTGCTGGTAATTTCCGTTGCTCGTCTGAGGGCTTTCAGAGAGCACATGTATATAGTTGGACCTGTGTATCTCGTGAATCTCATTCTGAGATGCCTGTATTTGCAGCTTATCCTAACCTTACAATAAACTTTTGAAAGCTAGAAGTTGTTTGTGATCTTTTGGAGCGGAGTCCTTTATTGGGTGAACTAACTTGGTAAGAGAGGCACTTTCTTCCTTCAATGACAGGCAACAAAGGTTCAGTCGACCAGATCGGGGTTTAGATCAATAGTGATAAGGTATCGATCAAAATCTCGCCCTTCCAGTTGGTAGCTATAGAGGATGGTTGCCTTCTTGAGGACGGTGACCTAGGCCAGGTTAGCTTACCCCAAGGCCCCTAGAGATCGATGATCGGAAGAACCGCCCGCCGAAGAAGATCCGGATGACGTGAGACAGAAAAAGCAGCAGTATCGGTCGAGAGTGAGTATAAAGGGTCATGCGTGTTAGATTGCGGTGTTTTTGTATTGTATCTATGTTGTAATGTCTGGCGGAGTTGAATGTCTGTAGAGTGACTGTGGAACAGGTTGTGAGCGCGCGCAACCGGTGGAAATCTTAAGTGCAAGGAGAGCTTAAGTGGTTCGGGTGTATCGGACACCCAGAGTAATTGTCAAATAGTGTGAAGGGGGTCATGAGGTACCATTGATCACCCGAAAGACCGAGATAGGGGGAACGTAAGAGTGAGTGCGTGAGTAACGGACGCTGGTCGGAGGTTACTGTGTGTGTAAGCAACCTATCAGAGAGACGATAGACATTTCGTCAGTTGTGTTGACAATTACATATAGACTGTGGACGTACAGTCGAGGGAAGTGACCGCTTGGTCGGAAGTAGTCATTTTTCGGTGTATGAATGGGACGCATGCATGACCGGGAGACGAGTTGAGAAAGGAGGGGTGCTGCTGCGAAGCGGAGAAAAGTGACGTCAGGAAGTGTCGCGCAGTGATTGGCTGACCGGAGAAAGACCGCGCTGTGATAGGCCAGCTAGCAAAGACGTCAGAAAGTGTCGAGCTGGGATTGGCCGACCGGAGAAAGACCGCGCTGCGATAGGCCAAGTTAGCAAAGCCGCGTTAGGATTGGTGGATTGTCATCAGGAAGTAAACAGAGTAGCGAGGCTGGATATTGTGCGCATAATTATGAAGTGTTTTAAATGGCTGAGAGCGGCGTTTAAAAAAGAGAAGCGGGGATCGGATGAAGGGGAAGAAGCCCCGCCGGAGGGTACGCCGGCTCGTTACATGGCAGTGAATGTTGGGCTGCATACGATCCTTTGGATATCAGAGTGGAGTAAGATTACGGAAGGAAATGAGGAACTGACGTTCCCGAAGTACGGGACGTTCAGATTAGAGGTGTTACATCGATTAAAATCAGTCATGACCTCAATGAGACCCTTGCCTAGACCGACCCAGTTTGAAGCCCTTGATGCATGGATTAGGGCAGCGCATGAAAAAAATATGAACAGACGACAGGAAAGGGTGAAACGATCGGTAAGGGCAGTGCAGGATGCCAGGTGGGATGCGGATGCTAAAAGATGGAGAGTGCATAACATGGAAGTAAATAAACTGTACCCAGTGTTAGAGGTGCCCGGAAATAAAAGCCCCCTAGAAGAAGATGATGAGAGCGAAACAGAGGACAGCCTGATAAACAGATTATTGACAGACAGGCCACCCCCGTATAATAGAGCAGGGGGAGAGGTCGAGCATAGTGAAAGAGAAAAGGGGGGCAATGCAGGGGAGCATGGACCGCTTCCCAGTTCAGAGTGGGATCCTGAGGCAAAGAAAGAGCTGTCCCAGCCTAGTCAGGTGCAACAGGTAGTCGGGAGGTTTGTGGTACAGAGAGCGCCGGAAACGGAGTGCGCCACATCCTACGGATTACCAGCTGCACTGCAGGTACCTGTTACCATAGGTCCTATAGTATCGATATATGACCCAGAGAGAGCAAGAGGGGAAGAACGGGTACGGAAGGACGGAGAAAGAGCAGAGACGGCAAGGAGGAACGATACAATCAATTCCCCAAGTCAGATGCCGATACCCAGAGAGTGGAGCACCCCGATGCACACAGCAGGGGACCCAGGAGGGGATCCCGGGGGCCCTAGATGGCCAGTGGATCTGAGGGGATCTGGACGAAAATCCTTTCAAGAGCTAAATGAGTACATGAAGAAGTGGGATGAGGCAGTGGAGGCTCACAAGAGCATCATAGCTGCAGAAGCTGAAAGGGAAAGTCAGGACAGCAGAGCTCGGACTCACTGCGGGGCTGGGGAGAGCAGCCCGGAGTGGGACTGGAGAGAGAGAGATAGTAGGGGAGTCACCCATTGGGCCCGGAGTGGAGATAGAACGGACCTGGAAAACGGGGGCCCCGGGAGTGGAGGGGTGGCGCGCCCAATACTCAGTGAAGGGGAGAGGAGAACGCAAGAGTACAGAAACAGCTTTAAGTGTACCCACTGTGTGCCCGGCACCAGAGAACTGAATGGGAGTTGTGAGAGGTCGCACCATAGTCCCTGTGATGACGGACACGAGCGCAGCCCAGGGAATATGGGGAACCAGGAAGGATCGTATCGGATATTGAGCGATACTAGGCAAAGGGAGAGTAGCGACCAGAGGGAAAATAACAGAGAGGCGTACGGTGAAAGGAGAGAAGAAGGGGAGAGTGGGCAGAGCAAGAGTGGGGGTAACAGGCCCGTGTTCCATCACCTTCCAAGATCGGATGGCCGAGCATGGGACCTGGAGAGATGGGAGCAAGGGAGAGCACTCATTAACTCTCCCGAGCCCAAACGTAGAGCTCGGAGTTGGGATGGTAGGGAGACCAGTGAGCCCCCTTCGAAAGACATATTGCGAGCTGAGATAAAAGCTAAGAGACTCGATGTCGCCAGCTTAAGGTCAGACCTGGATGACATGGTAGATGGTACCCTGCCTTTAGAGAGAATGGAAATGTATGAGCAGGATGAAATACTGTATATGGCAAAGGACATCACTCGAAAGGCGAGAGCAATCCATGAGAAGTTAGTCGAATTAGCAGGCAAATATATGGTGGACCTGTCAAGAACCAAAGCATTACAGGGTAACCACAGGCTACATTACACAGATCGAGACCTAGATGAGAGGAGAACGATCGGGCTGAAAACGCACATAAGGGAACTGATCACTGGAATAAGGACATGGAGGGCACTAGATAAGTGGGAAGAGAGGTGGTCCAAGAAAGGGACCGTCAGGAGAAGCACGCTTGGTACGACACCAGGAGGGCTGCAGGGAATAGAAGCATACCCTTTGCGTGAAGTCGCAAATGGGAATTATGTGCATGTCCCTTGGAGTAGGGGAGATTTAGCTGCTTTTACCACCTCCTTCCCCAAATTGCGGGAAAGCCCAGTGGAGTGGTACAAGCAAGTTGAGAGATTTGTAAAAATCTCAAAGGTCCTATGGATAGATCTGAACACGCTGTTTGACATTGTAGTACCAGGAGATCTGTGGACAGCATGCAAGGTTAGCGCTGAGTGGCCCACAACGGAGCCGGAGAGAGATGCTAAGACTAATGGGCCGTCCGAGATTGTGATGGCAAAATTTGAGAGAGTGAT
This sequence comes from Lissotriton helveticus, assembly GCF_964261635.1. Classification (NCBI taxonomy): domain Eukaryota; kingdom Metazoa; phylum Chordata; class Amphibia; order Caudata; family Salamandridae; genus Lissotriton; species Lissotriton helveticus. Next base: position 2,136,990,517 of record NC_136063.1, on the reverse strand, counting down.
GACTTGGCTGAAAGAGAAAGTGCCAATGCAAGACATAGATTGGGTCAAAATAGACCGAACCAGACAGGAACCCAAAGAGACAGTCCACGAATATTATGAGAGATTGCTGAAGGCGTTTAAACAGTATAGCGGCTTGGATGTAATGGATCCAAAAGACATAGGGCAATTTGTGTCCAAGTTCGTCCTGGGACTGAGACCGGATATTAGTTTAATGATTCAGCAACACTTGATTTGTTGGCAAAATAGACCCCTAGACGAAATACTGAGATATGCTAGGTACTGCTGTGATGAGATAGACTCCAAGGCTAAGAAACTAAAAGAAAAATTGATGGTGGTACAGATGCAGGCAGCAGGGAAGGGGGGACAGCAGCAACAGCAGCAAGGAACAGGTACAGGAGGAAAGAAGCAGTACAGTCAGAACAAGGGCAATGAGGAGAGTTCCACCTTTAGACCCAGAATAGACATAGCTGCCCTGAAGAAAACGACTAGGTGCCACCAGTGTAACGAGGTGGGGCATTGGAAACGCGAGTGTCCCTACAATGTAGAGATAGGAGAACAAGAGGAAGAGGAGGAAGAGGTCCAGAGAGCGCCTACGAGAGGGGTGACGCCATACCAGGGAAAGGTGCTAAAAGGGGGGGGGGTTCCTCCCCGAGCCCAGTTCCCGCAACCTCCCCGAGTAGGGAATATGGGTAAGACCTATAGACAGATGCCCCTGTTTGTAGAAGGAGAAGAGTGCTATTATGTGGACCCATTAACTGGACAGAGAGTGGAAAGAGAAGACTGCACCCTCGGGGCAGCCTTGGAGGTGGACCAGAGGGGACCCTATGTCGAAGCAGAAGTAGCAGGGTGCCCCACGACATTTCTGGTGGACACAGGAGCCACTAGATCCACGATCAGATCAGCTGCAGTTCCAGACCTGCCCATGTCTGGAGAGACCATACAAGTGGTGGGGGTCGCAAACAGGAGAATAACCAGCCAATTGACAGAACCGGTACAGGTGAAAATAGGGAAGTACAGCGATGAGCACCAGTTTGTGGTTTGCGATTCAAGTCCTGTGTGTCTGCTAGGCAGAGACCTGTTGTGTAAATTGAATTGTACAATATACTGTACACCTCAGGGAGTGGAGGTATTGACCAATGATGATGACGCAGACTTCAAAGTTGCAAACTCAAGAATATGCGTGGAGCTGTACCCTACTTTGACAGTAGATGAGCTCCCCTGGGACTTGAGAGAGACAGTGGCACCAGAAGTATGGGACTTCACTGGGGAAGAGATTGGATTGGTCAAAGGGGTGGACCCAGTGAAAATTGTAGTGAAACCGCATGCTGAGTTCCCAAGAACACCCCAATATAAATTGACTCCAGAAACGATTGCAGGCATAAAGCCCGTGATCGAGTCCATGATTAAACAGGGAATACTGAAAGAAATCGTGGGTAGTCCATGCAACTCCCCGATTATGGGTCTGCAGAAACCAAATGGGAAATTCCGGATAGTACAGGACCTTCGAAAGATTAATAACATAGTCGTTTCGTGTTGTCCAGTGGTACCGAATCCATCAGTGATACTGTTTCAGATTCCATTCCAAGCTGAGTGGTTCACTGTGATTGATCTTTGTCAGGCTTTCTTTTCGATCCCTTTGGACGAAGAAAGCCATTTTCTTTTCGCATTTAAGCTGGAAGGTCGCGTCCTAACATGGTGTCGTATTCCTCAGGGGTATACAGAGAGCCCATCGATCTTTAACCAGCTTTTGAAGAAAAATCTTGAAAGTCTAGTGCTGCCCCAGAAGTCAGTTCTGGTCCAGTACATAGACGACCTCCTCGTGGCGTCAGAAACAGAAGAAGCTTGCAGGGAGGACTCCATTGCTTTGTTAAACCACCTAGCTGCCAATGGGCACAAGGTGTCCCCGGGAAAGTTGCAGTACTGCCTGACAGAAGTGCAGTACTTGGGACACAGAATAGAGAAAGGCAAACGAAAGGTGTCACCAGACAGGATAGAGGCGATCATGAAAATGAATGCGCCTAAGACACAGAGAGAGGTCAGGATGTTCCTAGGGATGGTGGGTTATTGCCGACAGTGGATCGCGAACTTTTCACTGAAAGCAAAGCCCTTGCAAAAACTGACGCATAAGGAGGTGAGCGATCCGGTACCATGGGACAAAGACTGTTTGATGGCATTCCTACAGCTGCGAGAGGACCTGTGTCGTGCTCCGGCATTGGGAATGCCTGATTACAATAAACCATTTTTGCTTTACTGTTGTGAGAGAGAAGGTTGCGCGTTGTCTGTGTTAGTCCAAATCCATGGGAATGCCCGTAGACCAGTTGCTTATTTCTCGGCTACTTTAGACCCAGTAGCCGCAGCGTTGCCCGGATGTCTCAAATCCGTTGCTGCAACGGGTGTCAGCATTGAGAGATGTGAAAATATCGTCATGGGGCACCCGTTAGAGGTGTGCGTGCCCCATTCTGTTGAACTGTTGATGACCAGGACCAAAACACAGCATCTGACCAACAGCAGGCTCACGCGCTATGAGCAAGTTATTCTTGCTGCAGAGAATGTGACCCTCAGGAGATGCTCTGTTTTGAACCCTGCCACCTTGATGCCACTCCCAAATGATATCGAGGATGATGATGAATGTACAGACCATGACTGCCTCGATGTGACTGAACTATGCACCAAACCCAGACCCGACATCGTAGATGAGCCACTGACCGACCCAGACGAAATTTTCTTTGTCGATGGCTCATGTGTAAGAGACGAAGTTGGGCAGTTGAGAGCAGCTTACGCTGTTTGTACAATTACTGGAGTTGTGGAAGCTGGGTGCCTGGAAGGAGTACACTCCGCTCAGGTAGCCGAGATTATTGCCTTGACACGTGCTTGCTTGGCAAGCAATCAAATTCGAGTCACCATATACACCGACAGCCAATATGGTTATGGGGTGGTTCATGATTACGGGCAGTTATGGTCTCAAAGAGGGTTCATGACCTCTTCAGGCTCTCCCATTCGCAATGGAGAGTTTGTGCGCCTGTTGTTAGAGGCGTTGCAATGTCCAGCAGGTATCGCAGTTGTAAAGTGCACCGCACATACCAGAAATGAGGACTTCGTCTCGAAAGGCAATAGATATGCCGACGAAGTCGCGCGGTATTGCGCGGAACAAGGGTACTCTTTCACAGAGGTGGAAGTGGGTGGAATAAATGTAAGGACCGAATTAGCCATGATATTGGAAACTGTTGATACTTGGGACGAACTGGCAAACATGCAAGAAAATGCTCCTGATTTTGAAAAAGAAACATGGGAAAAGGCAGGATGTGTAGTGGGTGAGTCCCATTTTTGGGTCTCAGCAGACGGCAGAGCAGTGTTGCCCAATGAGATGGTGAGCCCAATGGCCAGACACATACATGGTCCCGTACACCTAGGGAGAGACGCTATGCTGAGAGTGTTTAGACAGACCTGGTACAATCCTAAGTTTAGAATAGCAGCAGAAGCAGTGTGCCAGCGTTGTGTGACCTGTCAGCAGCTGAACGTAGGGAAAAGAACACCAGTCGCACTAAGCCACATAGGAAGGTCTGGAGGTCCATTCAATCGAATGCAGATAGATTTCATTGAAATGCCGAGGTGCAACCGCCTCCGCTATGTCCTGGTGGTTGTTTGTGTATTCTCCAGATGGGTTGAGGCATACCCTACACGTAGGTGCGACACCCTCACAGTGGCCAAGTTACTGCTTAGGGAACTCATTCCGCGCTTCGGGGTGCCGGCCTCTTTGGAATCAGATAGGGGAACGCATTTCAACAGCGAGCTTGTGAAGATGATTTGTGCGGCTCTGAACATAGATCAGAAATTGCATTGCAGTTACCGACCAGAAGCCTCAGGAATTGTGGAGCAGATCAATGGCACGATCAAAGCCAGAATTGCAAAAGTGTGTTCCTCAACGACCCTGAGTTGGCCTGACGCCCTGCCATTGGTCCTCATGAGCCTTCGTAGTACCCCAGACAGAAGAACGGGGTTGTCACCACATGAGGTGTTAATGGGGAGAGCAATGAGGCTGCCATCTGTCCCAACTACTGCACTGTTAAATATCACAGATGATATGATCCTGGACTATTGTAAGGGGCTGTCTGACGCCATTCATTCTGTGTCCCTTCAGGTGCAGGCTGCCGAGGTTCCATCGTGCCAGGGCCCGTGCCATGACCTGTACCCTGGGGACTGGGTCCTGGTGAAAAAACATGTGAGAAGAAGCTGCTTGGATGTTCGTTGGCGTGGGCCCTTCCAGATCATCCTGATCGCGAATACGGCTGTAAAGGTGGGAGGCCTGCCCAATTGGATCCACGCGTCACATACGCGAAGGGTTCCAGCACCTCGGGAAGAAACAGCTCCTCTCTCGGATAGACGTCCAGCAGAGGACCGAGAAGCCATAGAGGGGGCTAGCCAAGCTGTAGAGGTGCCAGCGGAAGCAGGGAACGAGTCTGACCAAGCTGAGGACGGTCAGTACAACAGCGAAACAGACGACGCTACAGAAGGAGAAAGTAGCTGGGAGTACGAGTCAGACACTGACAGGTCTGACAGAGAGCGAGAACAGACAAGAAGGAGAAGGAGTAGAAGGGCACGTGGAGAAGCTAATTGGCCGCAAAGAAGGAGCTCTAGCCTGAGGTCAACTCCAGAGATAACCCTTCCTCCGATATCAGAAGACTCAGACCCGGAAGAAGGTGCTCAGGGCGCTGAAGCACCGGACCGAAGAAGGTCAAGAAGAGTGCGTGTGCCTAGCAGAAGATACTCCACCCCTGAGTGGACATATCTGGCGACAAATGTCTTTGAAACAGGAGACAGGGAGGATTCGAGCGGTGGTGGTGTCCAGTTCTGAGCCCATCGTCACCGTGGAAATACGACTGTTGGTACCCGGAGTCGAGCAAGAAGGGTCACTAACATTCATGCTCCCCAGACCTCCCCGCCTCAGCAAGTTAAAACACATGTTTCTCTCAGAATTGCAATTCCCCGACTTTGGTACAACGATAACAGCCCATGAAGAGCACAATCTTCGTTTGGAAATACTGAACTTTGCTATCGAAGCTGCAGGCACAAACTTGATAGTAGATGCTTAAAGGACTTTGTAAATAAAGCGAGCAGAAAAAAGAAGATTACCTAGCGCCCAGGAAGCAGAGAATATTAGGGAACTTCCCTTGAGTTGATGGAGAAGGGCTAGGGTTGTCTTTATTGAACTGTTAAAGGACCTTTGCGAAGAAGGTTGTCAGCTTCCAGTTGTGTGGATTCTAAAGACAAAAGGAGTAAAAAGAGACTGTAAAGGAACGAGAAGAAAAGAACTTTGTGCCAAGATAAGAGAGAGCTATATTGTCTGACGAAATGGAAGCCGGCACCCAGAACCGCAGAGCTAAATGTATAATAGGTACACTAATAGTAGGAGTGATAATATTAATAGCTTTAGTGGTAACAATTTCTTATATAAAGGGACATGAGGAAGAGGCGAAGGTAACTGATGTGAAATCTGTAGAAACGCTTACACCCACTGTTGCTGGTGAGAAAAGGGAAAACACTCAAGAGAAAGCGTTATTAGCTGCAGAAGCCCGCAGGTTACACGTAGATGAGTCCCAAGGAGACTTTAGGTCAAATGCTTATGCTAAACTCTTATATGAATACGTGGATGCCATGGAGGTTAAGGACTGTTACGTCTGCATGCAGTTGCCGGCGTCTGTAGATGAAGGCATTAGATATCATCACCTCCCGCTGACATATGGCATTACATGTAGCTTACTGCTTAGTATATTTTATGGGAGAGATAGTTTTGAATACTATTTCTCCAACTATGATTCAGTGTTGCCAGAAGTCCCAAATTATAAGCAGATGAACAAATGGGACTACTGGAAGAGTGAAGACAGACTGGCCAAGTTCTTCATTCCTTGGATTACCTTAGATACTTCACATGCCCGTAGAAATAACCTGACATGCAAAGTGTCAGAAGTCGAGAAGAAGTTCATAGGGCAGGTGGATGATCGTTACAGGAGACAAAAGATTTTGAAAAAATCAGGACAATGGAAAACAGATTGGACCGAGGAAGAGAAGGCACACAAGAGAAAGGGTAGTAGTGGTCCAATAGCTTTAGATAAGACGCAGAAAGGAAAGCTATGTCTTCACCGAGCCAAAACGTATTACGAAAATGTATACGTGGGAGAAGTCAGCTGTGAACATGCTTTCAATATAGAGTACTATACTAAAGATTTCCTGAAGGGAATGCAAGTGATTCCAAATGTGTATTTTGTATGTGGAAGAAATGCCTACGTGAGACTACCTGACAACTGGTATGGATCATGTTACCTAGCAATTGTCTTCCCCAAAATATATCATGCACAAGACTTAGAGATCATCGAGGGCAAGACATCATCGAGGGGAAGGAGAGATATAGGCGATGCAGAAATGGTTGGAGATGTCTTTGGAGCTATGTTCCCTCTTTTGGGACTAATCCTTAATGATGTTAAAATTAGACGACTGGCAACAGTCGTCGACAGGTTGTCTGCCAGCACTGCTCAGTCCTTAATGCTGGTAGAAGGAGAGATGCAATCGATAAGGGCTATGGTTCTTCAGAACCGTCTTGCGTTAGACGTCCTACTAGCAAAAGAGGGCGGAGTCTGTAAGGCTTTGAAGGTCCAGGAATGTTGTACCTACATTCCAGACAATTCAAAGCCCCTTGAGAAAGTTATTAGGAACATAACTGATATTCACAAGGAGATCGAAGACTTGAGTAGAGAAAATGTCTGGGAAAAGGTGGGCCACGGAATGAGTGAAGTTGGAGGGTGGATCTCCACCTTAGGCAAAAGCTTTGTGTGGTATATACTAAAACCTATCATCATAATATTGATCTGTGGGATCATACTGTGGGGATTGGTGAGGGTATTCAAATGGTACAGAGCAAGAAGGTCAGAAAGGGCCCAAAGAGAGCAGCTGCAGAGATTGGCTGCCATACAAGATAATCAGTACAGGAGTCTGAGGGCTCTGGAAACGCAGAGACAAGTTATGCTAGCAATAACTGCAGTTTAAATGTTAGTGATGACCCCGAGAGGTCATCAAAGGGGGGAACTGAGAGAGCGCAAACTGACCTAAATGTATGAGTGCATCACACTTACCCGTAGTAAGCACAAATCATGAGGAGAAATGCCATGAGTGCTAGTAGTATCTGCAATTATATTCTGAATGTATAGCTAATGTAGAGATTTAAGTAGAAGTGGAACTAATACAGAAATGTGTGACACTATATGATTTTATTAGATGTGATTATTCCTGAATCCATGTCGTGTAGCTGCTAAAATGTAAGATGGCATGTGGTTAAACGCAGAATGTGGTAGGCCTCAGGGCCAGAGCTAGAAGGGAAGGGGAAGGTGTTTCTTTTCACGACATAGATTGAACTAATGTTTGGTCATTGCATTAATGGGCCATGATTTATAGATGTGTTTACTGAATAATAGAATAAGAGTATTAACATGCTTTAATTAATGAAGAAGTTGAATGCTATAATTATTATGAGAAATGCTGTAGGCCTGAAATGTTTTAACATTGATTTACACGTACATGTCTGGGCCGAGAAATGTTGCGAACCTTTTTGGAAGTCTATGAGAGTTGGGATCTTGGCTGCAGATGTCTGTCTGCAAGAGAAAAGGGAGGATCCGATTATTAATAAAATGAATAGAGGTCTGTTCAGTAGACGGCCCAGACATGGAGGAGGGTTCCGGAATGTTTAAGGGGTATCAGCGGGCCGGAGAAGAGTCTGAGAAGCAAGGTCAACTCCAACGTATGAGGCCCAATACAAAGCAGCATGGAAAAAGCCAGAAGCTACACCACGTGAGGGGCGTCTCACGAGGGGTGTCTCAAATGTTGTTGACTGTTTTGTATTAGGGACAGCACCCCTGGGTGGAGTTAGAGCAGATGCCTGAGGACCCTTTAGAGAACGGATGGGTAGGCAGAGAGGGGTCATGACTGGAGAACTATAGGTTTTCACCAAGAGACTAAGAGTGAGTGACTTCCCTTGGGGGTCATTCACTGCTGACACCTTTTGTTAGGTTGAGACTTGGTTAAGTAGGGATACCATCTAGAGCAGGGTAGGGACAGCCTAACCTGTGTGTTTTCCTCCAACTTAAATGAAGGAGAGATCTCAATATGCGTCAATGCTGATAGCTTTATTATTCTTAGAACTTGTGCTGGTAATTTCCGTTGCTCGTCTGAGGGCTTTCAGAGAGCACATGTATATAGTTGGACCTGTGTATCTCGTGAATCTCATTCTGAGATGCCTGTATTTGCAGCTTATCCTAACCTTACAATAAACTTTTGAAAGCTAGAAGTTGTTTGTGATCTTTTGGAGCGGAGTCCTTTATTGGGTGAACTAACTTGGTAAGAGAGGCACTTTCTTCCTTCAATGACAGGCAACAAAGGTTCAGTCGACCAGATCGGGGTTTAGATCAATAGTGATAAGGTATCGATCAAAATCTCGCCCTTCCACTAGCGAGAGGGTGGCCACACACAAACACACAAGACGGGTTAGTCTTCACTCATGGGACTGGTAATAGCTGCTTTTTTGGCACAATGAATTCTAATGCTTGAGACCAAGGACCCGATGTTTGAAGTCCGACCAAAGGGTGTCAGTAAGTGTTGGTTTCATCGTATTTTCCCCTAACACCAGGGGGCCCATTACGATAACGGGCGGATCGCCACCGCCCGCTAAAAACCACTGCCCACTCCTAAATTCCCCTGCCAGATTACCATGGCGGGGGGGGACCCCGGCAGACCTAAAGATCGTCCGCCGGGTTTCCGCCCGGTCGTAGAGTCGACCGTGCGGAAAAGCAGCTAACATGGTGGCGGTGTCTGGGAAACACCGCCATCCATATTTGCATGTGTGCGGGGATGTGCCTTGTGGCCACGGAAAGGCAGGTGGTTTCTGCCATTGGGGGCCCGTTGTGGGCCCCCAAGGACTCTGAGGGGTGGGGGGTGCACATGGGGGTACCTATGGTACCCCCAGCAGTTCCATGCACAACATGGCAGGCACTGCCCGGCAGTGGCGTCACTGGGGTTGGTGTCACCCGGTGCGGGTAACTCATGGTGTCACCCCCTCACGACTTACTGCATGGACCACCTCGGTCGGAAATGTATGGCGCTAGGTACTGTCTTAATCCCTCTAGCTCCCTCTCTCTGTCTAGCTCCCTCTAGCTCCCTCTCTCTGTCTTACTCCCTCTAGCGCCCTCTCTCTGTCTAGCTCCCAATAGCTCCCTCTCTCTTGCTCCCTCTAGCTCCCTCTGTCTCCCTCTCTCTGTCTTACTCCCTCTAGCTCCCTCTGTCTCTGTCTTACTCCCTCTAGCTCCCTCTCTCTCTGTCTTCCTCCCTCTAGCTCCCTCTCTCTCTCTTACTCCCTCTAGCTTCCTCTCTCTCTATTACTCCCTCTAGCTCCCTCTCTCTCTCTGTCTTGCTCCCTCTAGCTCCCTCTCTCTGTCTAGCTCCCAATAGCTCCCTCTCTCTTGCTCCCTCTAGCTCCCTCTGTCTCCCTCTCTCTGTTTTACTCCCTCTAGCTCCCTCTCTCTCTGTCTTACTCCCTCTAGCTCCCTCTCTCTCTGTCTTCCTCCCTCTAACTCCCTCTCTCTCTCTTACTCCCTCTAGCTCCCTCTCTCTATTACTCCCTCTAGCTCCCTCTCTCTCTATCTTACTCCCTTTAGCTCCCTCTCTCTGTCTAGCTCCCTCTCTCTCTGTCTTGCTCCCTCTAGTTCCCTCTCTCTGTCTAGCTCCCTCTAACTCCCTCTCTCTATGTCTTGCTCCCTCTCTGTCTTACTCCCTCTAGCTCCCTCTCTCTGTCTAGCTCCCTCTAGCTCCCTCTCTCTGTGTTTTGTTCTCTCTAGCTCCCTCTCTCTGTCTTACTCCCTCTAGCTCCCTCTCTCTCTGTCTTTCTCGCTCTATCTCCCTCTCTCTGTCTAGCTCCCTCTAGCGCCCTCTCTCTCTGTCTCCCTCTCTCTCTGTCTTACTCCCTCTAGCTCCCTCTCTCTGTCTAGCTCCCTCTATCTTTCTCTCTCTAGCCCCCTCTCTCTGTCTTACTCCCTCTAGCTCCCTCTCTCTGTCTTACTCCCTCTAGCTTCCTCTCTCTCTGTCTTGCTCCCTCTAGCTCCCTCTCTCTGTTTTACTCCCTCTAGCTCCCTCTCTCTCTCTGTCTTGCTCCCTCTCTCTGTCTAGCTCCCTATAGCTCCCTCTCTCTTGCTCCCTCTATCTCCCTCTCTCTCTGTCTTACTCCCTCTAGCTCCCTCTCTCTCTGTCATACTCCCTCTAGCTCCCTCTCTCTCTGTCGTCCTCCCTCTAGCTCCCTCTCTCTCTCTTACTCCCTCTAGCTCCCTCTCTCTCTGTCTTCCTCCCTCTAGCTCCCTCTCTCTCTATCTTACTCCCTCTAGCTCCCTCTCTCTGTCTAGCTCCCTCACTCTCTGTCTTGCTCCCTCTTGCTCCCTCTCTCTGTCTAGCTCCCTCTAGCTCCCTCTCTCTATGTCTTGTTCTCTCTCTGTCTTACTCCCTCTAGCTCCCTCTCTCTGTCTAGCTCCCTCTAGCTCCCTCTCTATGTGTTTTGCTCTCTCTAGCTCCCTCTCTCTGTCTTACTCCCTCTAGCTCCCTCTCTCTCTGTCTTGCTCCCTCTAGCTCCCTCTCTCTGTCTAGCTCCCTCTAGCGCCCTCTCTCTCTGTCTCCCTCTCTCTGTGTCTTACTCCCTCTAGCTCCCTCTCTCTCTGTCTTTCTCTCTCTAGCCCCCTCTCTCTGTCTTACTCCCTCTAGCTCCCTCTCTCTGTTTTACTCCCTCTAGCTCTCTCTCTCTCTCTGTCATGCTCCCTCTAGCTCCCTCTCTCTCTGTCTAGCTCCCTATAGCTCCCTCTCTCTTGCTCCCTCTAGCTCCCTCTGTCTCCCTCTCTCTCTGTCTTACTCCCTCTAGCTCCCTCTCTCTCTCTGTCTTACTCCCTCTAGCTCCCTCTCCCTCTCTCTTATTCCCTCTAGCTCTCTCTCCCCCTGTCTTGCTCCCTCTAGCTCCCTCTCTCTCTGTCTTCCTCCCTCTAGCTCCCTCTCTCTCTCTTCCTCCCTCAAGCTCCCTCTCTCTCTATCTTACTCCCTCTAGATCCCTATCTCTATCTAGCTCCCTCTCTCTCTGTCTTGCTCCCTCTAGCTCCCTCTCTCTGTCTAGCTCCCTCTAGCTTCCTCTCTCTATGTCTTGCTCTCTCTCTGTCTTACTCCCTCTAGCTCCCTATCTCTGTCTAGCTCCCTCTAGCTCCCTCTCTCTCTGTCTTGCTCTCTCTAGATCCCTCTCTCTGTCTAGCTCCCTCTCTCTCTGTCTTGCTCTCTCTAGATCCCTCTTTCTGTCTTACTCCATCTAGCTCCCTCTCTCTCTCTGTCTTGCTCCCTCTAGCTCCCTCTCTCTGTCTAGCTCCCTCTAGCGCCCTCTCTCTCTGTCTCCCTCTCTCTCTGTCTTGCTCCCTCTAGCTCCCTCTCTCTCATTCCCTCTAGCTCTCTCTCTCTCTGTCTTGCTCCCTCTAGCTCCCTCTCTCTCTATCTTGCTCCCTCTAGCTCCCTCTCTTTTATTCCCTCTAGCTCCCTCTCTCTCTGTCTTGCTCCCTCTAGCTCCCTCTCTCTCTATCTTATTCCCTCTAGCTCCCTCTCTCTGTCTAGCTCCCTCTCTCTCTGTCTTACTTCCTCTAGCTACCCCTGTCTCCCTCTCTATGTCTTACTCCCTCTAGCTCCCTCTCTCTCTGTCTTTCTCACTCTAGCTCCCTCTCTCTCTGTCTTTCTCACTCTAGCTCTCTCTCTCTCTCTCTCTGTCTTACTCCCTCTAGCTCCCCCTCTCTCTGTCTTACTCCCTTTATCTCCCTATCTCTCTGTCTTACTCTCTCTAGCTCCCTCTCTCCCTTTGTTACTCCCTCTCTCTCTGTCTTGCTCTCTCTAGCTCCCCATCTCTGTATTACTCCCTCTAGCTCCCTCTGTCTCCCTCTCTCTCTTACTCCATCTGTCTTCCCTAGATTTGTATAAAGAAGAGTGCTAGCAACAGGTGGCACAGTAGTAAAGAGCAAGCTGAAATGTGGAACTGGTTCACTGGAAAACTGAAGACTGCAAGATACTGAAAAATAGGAAACCATGCACCCTCAGATGAGCTAGGCTGCTATAGAGTTGCCTTGTGAGCAAAGAAAATTGCAGTCAAGCATTGCAGATCTCCTGCGAGACGCTGGCGAGTATGAACAGCAGGAGGATGGAACAAGCTTGCACATGGAGCGACAGTAAAGGTGAGAGCAGAGGCGAGGCTGCAGTGCAGATTGGTTTCACCCCATGTGTTGGTGTCACCCGGTGCGGGCCGCACCCCCCGCACCCCCCTAGTGACGCCACTGCTGCCCGGTGCCTGCCATGTTGTGCATGGAAGTGCACAACATGCCTTCCTGGCATTGTGGCTTTGTGGCCCTCTTAGGGCCCCATTAGGATGGCGGGCGGGGGTCCTGTGGGGGCCATTAGGATGCTCCTTCACAGTGGCGGGCGCATCCTGTATTCCTGACATTGTGGCATGCGGTGCATTCAGCACCACCCGCCACAATGCCAGGAAGGCATGTTTTATGCACTTCCATGCACAACATGGCAGGAACCGCGCGGATGGTCTTTACGTCCGCCGGGGTCCATCCCGCCATGGTAATCTGACAGGGGGAATTTGGGAGCGGGCTGTGGTTTTTAGCGGGGGGTTCACCACCGCCGTACGGGCGGTGGTGATCCACCCGTTTTCGTAATGAGCCCCGAGCTGTCCAACTACCGCCAATGGCTGCTGGTGAACTCGGAAAGTCTTGAGCTATACACATTCACTAAAAAGGTTAGTATTTGTTCAGCCTACACAAAGCCGAAAAAGCCTCGACATTCACCAGCTGGCAAGGCACAACTGTAGTATCTTGGTATTCTCTATGCTGTCCTTCTCTACCTCTAATACAATGTTCATGTGATGCATCTATCAGAATGGTGGTGATCTGCCTGAAGAGTTTACAGTTGGCTGGGCTGAGCACCATGCTGGATGCTCCTGGTGGGGTCTCTCTATACATCTTGGATTAAAGCATCTCTTAAATACTACATTACTTGTGGACATCTCATTATTACATTTATGGCGACGATCTTAAGAAAGAACCTTCACCTGTCAAGTCTAGAAGTACTTCAAACAGTTTGAAATTTAGAAATGAAACTACAAACGATGAAAGGACCTCCTGCAACAAGAAAAACTACCCCAACTGCCAGTATGACCCCACCAGTGACCTACAACCAGTCGCCCACAGCAGTCTGGCAGTCGTCCTGTGTAACAGTGAGTCTACAAATTTTAACTTGGAGCTGTGCCCTGACGCTGAGTAAGCCATTTTGTTTTGACTTTGGGACTCACGCTATATCCTCACATGAGGGTAAGCTTTTCTCTTGCCAACTCTGCCTGTTGTCCTATTTACAAGGAGAGCCTATTACATGCTGTGTTGGAGTTGAGCCCTCAAGAGTTAACCCAAATACTTTCAGCTTTTGGCGCTTCCTATGTTGTGCCTTCACGTGAGGGTAAACATTAACTTTTCTGGAAAGTTATGTGACTGTTCATGTATGGATACATTTGGCAGCAGTGACTTATCACTATTTGTTGTTATTTATTTAAAGTCTTTGCCAAGAGGAGGCATTTCTTTACAGAACTGGGGGCATTTCTCTACAGAACGGGGTCCACGTTTTTGAGTAAACAATGGACGTTGTTTGGGGATTTCTGCTTGTTTCACCCGTTTGCCACCATCATTTGCCACTGCTTAATTTTTTAAGAGATTTCGTTTTTCTAAAATCATTATTTCTTGTGTTTTTGGGAAAAAATCGAGCGACTGAAGCTCGACAGTTCAACTGCTTTTCCTTATTTTAAAAGTCAGCGCGTGACTATCATTGTGCACGCTCACACCTGCTGTCTTCTTCGGAGCCTTCATCGATGTCTCTGTGACGCTGCCTTCCTCTGACCTTCTCTGACGTACTGCCTGCTAATGCTGTTTGGTGCAAAGAAGCGCCGTGAACCACCCCGCTTTGTGTCACTGTGCGTGCCGCCATATTTGTTTTGGAAGAGCACTGTTCAGGTCATTTGTCTCTACGCTCGGAGCCTCGATGCAAACTGTGCGTGCCATGTTTACTTTGGACAAGACTGAAAGAGATTTTCCTCACGCATGAGAAGTGTATCTCGATGGTATGGCGTTGCAGCTGACAGCAAGTCAAGTAAAAACTTTCTCTCACAAAAAAAAAAAACGTCACGAATCTAAGGGTACTGTGTGTGTTTCTTCATGATAACGACGGAGCAATATGGAACTCTTTCTGGATTCCTTGTGTGTTTATCATTTCAAATAAGTCTATTTTTCGGGGGCAAGTATCGAGCTCCGGCGTCTAGTTTTAAGTGAATGCATATATGTGTGCTATTTAGTGACCTGTTTACCATGTTTTCGTGATAGGTCCATGTTTCGTTTTGCACTCCACACACATGCATGTCTTGTTTCCCTTTTATGCACAACAGTGTTATGACATTTCTTTGCAGTGGGTTTTAGTCCCATCTGTATAACTTAAATGTTTGTGATGGGTCCTAGTTACAATTACTTACAGTGGGTCTTAGTCCCATCTGTTTAATTTAAATGTCTTTTGTGATAAGTTTCTAGTCCCATTTCTTTGCAGTGGGTTTTAGTCCCATCTGTGTTACTAAAATGTTTGCATTGGGTTCCAGTCCCATTTGCTTACTGTGGGTTTTAGTCGCACCTGTTTATTTTGCATTGGGTCACAGTCCCATTTGTTTGCTATGGGTTTCAGTCCCATTTGTTTATTTTACAATGTTTTGGTTTTAGTCCTACTTGCGCAATTTCTATTTATTTGCGATGGGTCACAGTCCCATTTGTTTGTAGTGGGTTTTAGTCCCGTCTACTTTATTTAAATGTTTTTGCTATGGGGTTCAAGTTCCATTTGCTTGCAGTAGGTGTCAGTCCTACGTGCGCAGTTTCTCTGCATTTGCTATGGGTTTCAGTCCCATTTGTTTGTAGTGGGTTATAGTCCCATCTGTATAACTTAAATGTTTGTGATGGGTCCTAGTTCTAATTACTTACAGTGGGTCTTAGACCCATCTGTTTAATTTAAATGTCTATTGTGATAAGTTTCTAGTCCCATTTCTTTGCAGTGGGTTTTAGTCCCATCTGTGTTACTAAAATGTGTGCATTGGGTTCCAGTCCCATTTGCTTACTGTGGGTTTTAGTCCTACCTGTTTATTTTGCATTGGGTCACAGTCCCATTTGTTTGCTATGGGTTTCAGTCCCATTTGTTTATTTTACAATGTTTTGGTTTTAGTCCTACTTGCGCAATTTCTATTTATTTGCGATGGGTCACAGTCCCATTTGTTTGTAGTGGGTTTTAGTCCTGTCTACTTTATTTAAATGTTTTTGCTATGGGGTTCAAGTTCCATTTGCTTGCAGTAGGCGTCAGTCCTAGGTGCGCAGTTTCTCTGCATTTGCTATGGGTTTCAGTCCCATTTGTTTGTAGTGGGTTATAGTCCCATCTACTTAATTTAAATTACTATAGTGGGTTTTAGTCCCACCTGGCACTATGTCAGTTGTCCACACGGACCTCGTCTATTTTTGTCTTATGCCCTTTTGTGTGTACGTATTTTAGTCTCCTTCAGAGGAGCTATGCTAAAGTTATAGTCCTATAACATTATTGCATTTTTAATTCACATATGCTAGTTTACCAGTCATTTTTAAGAGTCTAAGTTTTTTTAAATTTTACATCCACATATTTAGCTTATGTTTTCTCTATTTATGTGCATTTATGCTTTCTATGCTAAATATGTTAATAATTGATCTATTTTTATTGCAATTATTTGCACTATTATCTCTTACATTACGTTTTGTATTTTGCTTAGAGGTACTAGTGTTTTGATGAGGTTTCACCTCTACTTTTCCTCATCTTCCTATTTCTTGAAACAAATGTTTCTTTTGTTCCTTCTCTTTACTATTGCATTCCTTTGTTTTCTTCTCTTTAAAGTTCTGTATGAAGAGAGGATGGTTTATATAGTGTAAGAAGGGAGGATAGTTTATACATTTTTTCCATTCTTCTTTCTTTATCCTCTTTTTATGAATATTTTCTCTTTGCTGTTCCTTTTTCCGCTTTTGCTCAATTCTCTTGCTTTCATTTTCTCTTGTTCTCCGTTACTATTTTTAGCTTTTTGTTTTCCGTTAAGAAGAGAGGATAATGTAGTATCTTGGTATTCTCTATGCTGTCCTTCTCTACCTCTAATAGAATGTTCATGTGATGCATCTATCAGAATGTTGGTGATCTGCCTGAAGAGTTTACAGTTGGCTGGGCTGAGCACCATGATGGATGCTCCTGGTGGGGTCTCTCTATACATCTTGAATTAAAGCATCTCTTAAATACTACATCACTTGTGGACTTCTCATCATTACAACAACGCATACCATAGTTCATGCCATCAGTGGGTGGTGAGAGTTATGTTGCGCGTTGTATTTCATAACTGGTGAATTTCGGGGCTTTTCGGGTTTATGTTCGTTCAACAATAGGTAACCTCTCCTTTTTATTGATAAAATTCAAACTGATCAAAAACCAATGAGGACAAATGAATCATACAGAAGTGATCTACTCTCTACGCTGCACCCCATGGGAGGCGATTCAAAGTGTTGGGCTACACCACTTGGCGCCCCCCTTCCCAAAGAATCCCACAAAAACCTGTGCGCAGACAGCATTATCAGTACAAAGCTGAGGACACTGGTGCAAACGAGACTGTCCTATGGGTGTCTATTCACTAAAATGTTAGGGGTATCAGAAGCGTCATCACAAAATCACCCTTTAACCAAATGCCACCCGTCACATGATATCTGACACTGAACCTTCAAAGCTAGTGATGTCATATGACCTTAATCCTGATTAAATCACAATAGCTGACTTTACTGAAGTTAGAGCTTCTTAAACCCACAAGTACACAATAAGACAACAGTTACTGACAGATAAATGTCCATTTTATATACAACCTACATATTAAATAGGGAGCTGACGTGATAGGAACATTACACATTTCTCTTTGCAACTGAATGACAAAGTATTTGTTTGTTGGAATAGGAGCATACAGAGTGCCACAAAAACATAAAACACCTCTGGGGTGCCAGTGTTTCAGTAGAAAGCTGTGTGCCGAAAATGCATAGTCCCTCCATTTCAGTCGCTCCATTTCACTTGCACTAATTGCACCTTAAACTTTGGAAAATTCCTGAGAATGATGAAATAAAAATATTTATAACGTACCTGAGCCTAAGAGTGCCGTGGTTCTCGTCAGAGGTGACGAGATAGTGAAAGTATTTATATATATATATATATATATATATATATATAAATATATATATATATATATATATATATATATATATATATATATATATACATATATATATATATCTCCAAGCGTTGTTTCCAAAGTCGTCCACAACACGCCAGCCGACAATGGTTACGAAGAGAGGGAAACGGACACCAACTTTCGTGTTAGGCAGGTCTTAATTTATTAATAGCCTTGTGAAATAAAAATATTTATAACGTACCTGAGCCTAAGAGTGCCGTGCTTCTCGTCAGAGGTGACGAGATAGTGAAAGTGTATATATGTACATATATATATATATATATATATATATAGTTGTGATCTTTATCACAATTCTTATGATTTCATGGTCCGCCTGGCGTATACCACAAGCATAAAATGTACAGAATAAAAAATTAAAAAAAAGTTTTGTCCACGTCTGTTTCTTCATGTATACCTAATATCGAACCTGAAGTAAGTTATTAACATAAATTATTAAGTAGTGCCTACACTTTTTATTAGCATCACTTCTAACACATTATCACTTACTCAAGCACAGAGGTGAGTTTTTTTTATCCAAACATCATTTTCCTTGGGTTCACAACAATGAAAATTGGCTATATCTTTTTTAGAAATTTGTACTCTATTTAATTTCTTAATTTTATTCAGTAGAGTACAGTTTCAATTGCTGTATGTATTTTGTGTGCGGAGCCAAGAGGTTATTGCCTAATCGCTTGCGGAGCTGTTTACCTCCTTTTCTTGGCATTGTCTTTGACACCTCTGAGGGCAGGGGTCGCAAAAGCAGTACCTGGGGTCGCAAGGGGCCAGCGAGGAGTCGCAGCTGCGACCCCTGAATGAGTCCATGGGCTGTATGAAGATGAACGGCTGAACACAAGGCTGAGCAGTACAAATCTTTTCTCTTTGGAGTCCTCATAAAAACAGCCTACCGTCGGTTTATCACACTTAGACAATGCCCAGATTTAAAAAGGGAATAAATTATGTACGGGAAGGAAAATTATTCAAAGACAGTAAAATTATGTTCGCATAATTGCATGGTCCCCTGGGGAGTTTAGGCACGCACGCAGAGTCATCTTTTTCGCAATAAAGTCCCAGAGCCATCCTAATTAAAGTGCCCTTTGTCAGGAGGCGCTACCTCAATTCGGAGGTCTGTCAGGCACAAGAAATAACGAGGCTTTCCGCTACTCTGTCTTTTCATTGATGTAGGAGGCATTGGTAACATGCGCCAAGATCCATTTCTACCACACTGGCTGCACAACAAAACACTGGCACAAACCCCAGGACAACTTTTCAAAGTACATCTCCTCTTCGTAATGTTGGCTCAAAGTGGAAGCTGAGCTGTTTGCCAATTTGAATATTGCATGGGCACACCACGGTGAGAATGCCTGGAAACCAATACGTGTGGATATTCTAGTTCACCTGTTACAGAAGGTTTTTTACTGAATCCAGTTGCTAATATATTAGTTTTTGGTGTGTCTATTCAATTGTTATTGGAAATTCCAGTTCTATCTTAGAAAAGGATAATAGTTTCAAACGATGTGTATTGAGTTGAGTTGGTGTCTTAAATGTTGCACACATTATGTATTTCGACATGCCACACTAGTTTTCATATATGTATGCACAAAGGCGCTGTGGAGTGTTTCAAAATAAATGCAGTGGTCTGCTGAGGAGGAGAACCCTGAGATAGCTTACCCACTTCACCATTAGGTGGTGCATGTAACAGGGTGGCCCCTGGTCAGGCACCTGGAAGGAGACAATGACACTTAGGGGCTAGTGTGGTGTTGTGGCCCTTCATGGGCTTTTCTCAAGTCTTCTCACAAGACCCCTTCGGAAGATTCAAATGGTCATTACTATATGATTATATCTGATGTTCTTACAAAAGGGGAGAGGGGGAAACCAAGAGCGCATTAAGGCCCAGCCTACATGCTCCAAATTAATACTAATAATCTGATATGACGCAGTTCCTGTAGGATAGGGGGAAAATAATATATAGAGAAGTCCGAACAAGTCGAGTTGTTCATGAAACCATGGAGGTGGTTCCCTTTTGGAATTAGAGCCCTCACACACCCTAACAGAGTGGCATGCTTCATCATAGGATCTTTGCTCTCATTGAACCGGCGCTGCAATCCTCGATGGGTACCCTCTAGGGGGCTCTTTAGCGGAAATCGTTTATCCAAAGCTGTTTGCGATTGCGATTCCTTAAATGCAATGAAAGTAGCACAAAAGAAAGTGCACTTTAGCCTTAAGGAATCGCTAATTACCACCAACTTCAAGTTGGTGGTAATTAGTGATTTCCTTTAAAAAAACACTTTTTTGCTTTTTTAAAAGTGCCTTGTGGCACACATTCATTCCCTTAAGGCATGTATGTGCGCCACATGTGCACACATGTACATTTCAGGGGTGCAACAGGATGTCCTTTTGGAACCATTTGCGAGTGCCTCTTGGTTACTCGCAAATTGTGGGCGCAAATCTTATTCATTCCTGTGGACCTCTTGGGATGGTATTCCTTGATTCTGAATCTCAATTTGCGATTCGCAATGAAGGAATATTAAGGAATCGCAAATATTTTTGCGATTCCTACCTACATTCAATTTAGCGAGTCCTTAATAGCGATTCGGTAATAAATGCTATTAAGGACTCGCTAAATTGAATTTACCTACATCTAGCCCCAAATGTTTTCCAGACCGGGGACCCTCCACAAGTTACAGAGAGCAGTGCAACAATTCATTTGGGCAGGGGTGTGTCCTCGTATGCGTAGAGATCTTTCTCATAGACCTCCGGACGAAGGAGGGATGGGTATCCCAAATTTCCTGGAATATTTTTGTGAGACGCAACTTCGGCATCTGGTGGAGTGGAGCAGAGCTGAGTCTGAAAAAAGGTGGCTGTTACAGGACCCAGAGCTAGCAAAGCTCTCTTTATGGAATGTGCCCTTCTTGAAGAGGCCGGATAGACCACCAAATCTCAAGAGTTCTCCAATCACGAACACAGTGCTACGAGTCTGGGACGCGGTTGCCGTCAAACGCGTAACACACCTATTTGATAAGCCAGAGTTTACACCAGGGCTAGAGGAGCGAGCGTTCTCGCTGTTGTGGATCACTGACTGCAAGTCAGCGGGCCATCTCTTCGATTTGGAGGGGTTCCTCCCGTTCTTGTAAGTGAAGCAATCCTATGCAATAACAACACCAAACTGATTCCAGTACTTCCAACTCCGTCATTGGCTCCTCCACCCGACGTACGGCTGCTAGTGAGCAGAAAGCTCACGACCTATAGGAAATGGCTCATAACAAAATACTCTGACAAGAAGATGATGTCTGAACTATACAATATGCTTCGTCCACCAGCCTCCTCCTTGCCCTCAGCTGGGCAAAAACATTGGGCGCAGGAACTGGGGAGAGATCTGACAGAGAAAGAATGGTGTGATATCTACTTCAGGGCCAACCAAATGGCCCGCAATAAGGCCAGTAGGGAATCGGGGGTCAAAGTGGCCACATACTGGTACTTCACACCAGCCAGACAGAACAAAGGCAACCCGGACCGTAGTTCGACATGCTGGCGAGGCTGTGAAGAGGAAGGCACTCTGAACCACCTACTTTGGGACAGCAAGGAATTGACGGGTTACAGGGCCGCCATCCTGGACGACATTGACAGACAATTTGAGACCGAAGTCCCCCGCTTTCCTGCCTACACAATCTTGGGGCTTCCTAACCCAATCACATATCCACTGAAGTCCATCAGGGTGAAACAGATGGGCCTGGCGCTAGGAGCAGCTGTCCAAAATATCCTTCCCTATGGGGCACATGGACCTGAGCGACCTACACAGGCTGGCTACATAAATTATGGTATATCCTAGGCATGAAACAAATTCAAGCCACTTTAACAAACTCAGCATATTCATTCGGAACCACGTGGCATCCCCTACTGTCCCTACTAGCACTAGAACTGAATGAGGTGACATGTCCGAAATACCTTCGCCTTCTCAGGCTCACCGAACAACAGTCAACGATCGCGACCACCTGATCTGCTACCCAAAGACAACCCTTTACGTAGGACCCTAAAGAATGTATACCCAGCACACCGGTTCAGGGGTGGGGGGAGGGGAGTTCTTTTGGGGTTCTTAGACTTTTTATAATGCTTGACAGGGTCAGACCCATGTCTTATATCGACAGTTACTGCCCCCCTGATCGCACCAGAAAGACTTCCTGGGGCTCCTACATGTATATGTTGGTCTGGCCAGATTGGGGGGGGATTTCCTGATGACGAGATACGGGAATGCCCGAGGTATGCAAAGTACTTTTTCATATGCTTGAAAATCAATCAAACAAAGTTAACCATAAAAATATGGGAGCCACGGGCAGAGGCAATGATCTCTGGTGACTGGTTTATTGTAGGGTCGACATGTTTCTTGCCTTATCTTTGTCAGTAAATTATCTACGGCAATTCTTCAGGACCAATGTGAGAAGCTAATTAATCAAAGTATCTACATAGTGCCAGGACACAGAAGTGTAATCACCGTGGTCTAAGCAACAAACTAGAGCTAGAAAAATACTCTGTTACTGTGAAACCCTGGTTAGGCTTTTCCGATTTAGCGCCCAATGAGGAAGACCTGTTAGGACAAGGGAAAACAAACAGCAGCGATCGACACAGTTGAATGTGTGTGTTGGGCATGGGAGGGTTTGAGAAAGTGGGCCGGATATCGCTTTTATATGCCCCCTCCATCTCACTTGCTAACAATCTCACATTACCAGCACTACAAGATAAAGTAGCCATAATGCATGCGAGTAAGAGGGATATCAGAGTGTTTTTGGACAAGTACCCCAATAATCAGTTATCCCATAGGTTGATGGTGCATCACTCCCGGTCCCTGCCTTATTGGACACAATATTATACTATCAACTACGTGCTACATGCCGCACATGACACCTTCCTTGCCTCCGCCGACTCTCCCTGCACTGGAACACATGCTCACCTACCCATCACCGCGCAAACTATTCACTCGCCTATATAATCACATGCAAAGTTCTTCACCAATCACCTCCACAAAGGCTCGGGAGGCATGGATCGCAGACTTTGACTCTCCCCTGTCAGATGCGCAATGGTCCTTTTGCTGCAGCCAATTAGAACAGCTATCACCAAACTATCGGCTGCATCTCATACACTTTACATTTCCACACTGATTATATCACACTACAACTTTTCAAAACGGGGGATGATCCCTAACTCCCGATGTCAGCGTTGTCACTTGCCACAGGCCACATTTCTACATCTGGCATTGGATTGCCCGACAGTGGCAGACTTTTGGGAGGAGGTCTACACTATCGTACAGAAGGCCACTGGTTCTCCGGCCCCCTACACCCCTGTGGTTGGATTACTCAGATAAGTAACAGACACACTCACTATGTACCGCCGAGTAATGGCCATGCTGCTACTGTTGGCTAAATGCAGAGTGACCATGCATTGGGGCAGAAAGGCGGCACCCACCATCAAGGCATGGCTCAGCAATGTGTCCTACTGTCAGGAGCAATTAACTAACTATTGGGAACTTACGCCAATCTGATCTAGGCCCAAAGACATAAGGGAACGCTTCACCACTTTCCACTGCAAGACAGACTCCGACTCACTGAATGATGGGCCTGGGGATGAGGAGGGAGGCGCTGGTAGGGTGGGCCGGACATTACTAGCTCCGCCAGTCTAGGGACCCTAGGAATTGTACTGTTGGCATGAGGCCCTTGGCCATCCTGGGCACCCTCTAGGTGAGTGTCAGCTACTTCTGATTTCTGTGTTATTTTGCTAGCCTAGTGATATTCTGCTGCCATTATTATGATGCTTTAAGGTCTGCTCTTGGTCCTACCTTAAGTGTGATAATGTTGGGTTACCACATGCATAATGTATATGGTTCAGATGGGTGCAACGTGTGACTGCTCTTCGATTCAGCCTGACTGCTGGGTTATGTTGTTTACTTTTGATAAGCACCAATAAAATAAATATTCAAAAAAATATTGTGAGCCTCAAGCGCAACACAGTGTTTAGAGGGAAGCTGTGGTAAGAGTGATAAAGGGTCTCAACGGGTGGAGGGGAAGGACGTGGTGAATGGCCTTTGGGAGAAGCTGTATGAATGTGAACAGACATTGTTGAAATGGAGAATGCATTGTTCTAACGTGTTATACAAATTACAAAGTTCCTCTCCGAAAAAGTGATTAAAACATCTCTTGTACAATGAACACTAGCAATAAAACATCCAAATACTAACTTCTGAGCTTTCATTACAAAGTTTCACCATGCAATCAAACACAAATATTATAATGCTCTACTGAAGAATAACCAATGTTTCCCCGAGTCCTCCTTCAAAGGGCGTGTCTTTTGCTTAAAGTTGTGTCACCTTTACCGGGGTTTTCTAAAGCTGTGCAATGTCGCGGGGCCGGGAAGGGGGGAATTACAGACCAATGCCATGATGGGCTATATTATGTACTGCTGTGTGGGGGGGTGCTGCCATATCTTGGTGCATGAGTAGGGTGACCAGATTTTAAGAAGCGAAAACCGGGACAGGTCAGACATAAAAGTAGGACTAAAGGCTTTCATACTACCTTTATGTCTGGCCTGGCCTGGTTTTTGCGTAGCCATGTAAATGCATGTATGTGTGTGTGTGTGTATAAGCACCCTTTGTTGTAAAATTACGTTCCTATTGTAGGGACAGTTCCGATTATTTGAGACGCATACACAATGTCATGTGGAAGGATTCCTACCATGTGATAGTGTTAAATGTGTGTTCATTGTACACATCGATAGATCAACAACATGGGGTAGATGCCTGCATGTACTTCTTCCGTGAACGACACATCTTGTTTCTTCTTCACACCCAAATGTTGAAGAGCATGATGCTCTATTGTCTGAAGGAGAACATTTTTCTTTATGAAAAGACCCTGTACCACCAAAAATCGGGTACAGCGATGGACACCTGTTTTGCCTGGCAAATCTTTTCCTGGGCTGGTGGGAGGAACAGGTGGTCTGGACCGATGCTGAGGAGAGGTTCACCGAGCACATCCCTATCTAGATCAGGTATATTGATTACCTGTTCCTGATATGGGATGGGCCGGTGGACCTAGCCCAGGAATTCATCACGGAATTGGGCGGGAATCAACTGAATTTGAAATTCACTCATGAGATCAGTTCCACCTATTGTGAGTTCCTGGATGTAGCAGTTAAAATTGATAACAGACATATTGTGACCAGCCTCTTCTGCAAAGAGACTGCTGGCAACACACTGCTTCATGCCAATAGTAATCATCCCATCCCCTTCTGCAATAGTATTCCGTATGGGGAGCTTCTACTGGCCCGCAGAAACTGTAATACAGATGAAAGCTTTGCAAGGGAAAAGCAGGTTATGAAGGAGAGGTTCCTGCAGCGTGGGTACAAGAATAGTGTAGTTGCAGCAGCCAGCGACAAAGTTAGCAACCTCACACAGAATGAGACTCATTTCCCACTAGAACAGAAAAAAGCCAGGTATAGCAAGAATGTAACTAAGGCACCTAGATTGATCACTACTGACAACACCCAATCCAATACCCTGAAGCAAATGATGAAACGACATTGGGGCCTACTGTTAACCGATCCTGTTATAGAATCTTCAGTGGGCACAACACCGTTGGTGACCTACACGAAATCCAAATCACTAAAAGATCACCTCGTTCATAGCTATCGAGGTACACCCAACCCCACTACTTGGCTAGGCATGCTTAAGGGCTTCAGGAATTGCAATTCCTGCAAAGTGTGCAAGAATAGCTGCAACAGAGATAGCTATAATGCAGGCAAAGGTAAATTTAAGAAAATCAATAAACTGATCACATGTCCTAGTCACTTTGTCATTTATGTGCTGCAATGCCCGTGTGAGCTGAAGTATGTCGGCAGCACAAAGTTGCAATTTAAAACTCGGGTCTTGCAACATATGAGAGCCGTCACTAATGTTGATTTGAGCTACCCAGTGGCCAGACATTTTCAAGAATAACACCAGAGTAACTGCAATCTCTTGGAGTGTTTTGGCATAGATCGAATCCTGGCACACCCTAGAGGAGTGGATCGAGAGAAACTCCTGAGAGTGACAACATCTAAATATATTATCAAGCTTAACACCAAATGGCCGTGTGGGTTCATCTCAGGAGAAGAGCTAGCAACCCACAATGGGTAGAAATGAAGGAATTTCTTTTACCATCCTTCCTGACTACTTACACGTATGACTCTGTTCAGCTTTGATCTGATTTTAATGTCACTTTATTTTAACATGGGAGGGACGATGATACAGTCCTAGTAGGGAATACATTCCATAAAATCTAATGCTGTTATACTAGTGGTATTGACCTATCACACTATCGCGGGAAGCTTACTGGTGTCTATATCAAGCCCAGTAACCTCATTCCCTCAATATTGCCTGCTATCACTCACCTTCCATTGGAATTCCTGTTTGTAGATTTAATTTACTTTAAGTTCACTTAGTTACATTACATTTATTTGGTACCAGCCCATTATTCGCCATGCATAATGTAGAAGGATAATTTGATGATTTGGAGTCGATCAGGATGCAACTCTGATCAGTTGATCAATGAAATGTTAATGCAGGATTTATCAATTAATGGTTCTGTGATTTATGTTAGTTATGATGGCTATACGTTTGTAAACACAAATGGTCAATCATGCCTATGTAGCAACATTGTATGCCTTGGGCTGTTTATAAAAAGCACTTATAATTGGTAAGCGGTACATTACCCACAACACAACTGAATGAATTATGTCTATAGGATTGATTTTATGCTTCTGCCTATGCAGCAATAACACTGTGGTTTTGAATCGTATTTCTGAGGGGGTACATTACCCTACACAAAGCAGGAATTAATTATGCGGACCGTCAAAAAATGTATGCCTTCGCTCACCTAGGAGACATATTTACCTAAGGGTACATTACCCATGAAGTAGCTGCTCTACACACATTGTTTTGTTAATTATTGTAAATATTGTGCAATTAAGAGGTCAAATTTTTTTTTGATTGACATGAATTACATGCGCGATTGGAGCAAAGTCTATTTTATTATGAATAGTTGAGCTACTTTTTAACTCGAGGCGAATTAATATTAATACTGGTGAGGACATGATCGGTAAGGTCTGTTTTCTATGTTTATAAACATCGACGTCTATTGACAAATTGAAACCAACTTTGGGTAAATCCCGTAATGTTTGTGCGATACTACAAATTTTATTTATTAGGAATGTAATATTTCACTGGCAACAATCTTGTCTAAAATATTTAGGGATATTAGTGAATAAAGGCACAGAAGGCATGGTCACAGATAATATAGGTCCCTTAATTTCCCAGATGCAACATGACTTCGACAAATGGAAATCTTTGGGTTTATCATTATTGGGCAGAGTCCAAGCTGTGAAAATGGTCACGCTTTCCCGTTTTCTTTACACACTTGGGATGCTTCCACTCACAATACCTCTGTCCACACTACGCCTCATTGACTCAAAAATTAAATCCTTCATTTGGGGATCCATGAAGCCTCGTTTAGCGATACATAAACTCAAGGCACATCATTCCAAAGGAGGATTGAGTGTTCCCTCTACAGAGCATTACTTTATGGATTTACAACTGTCCCAAATTCCATACCTAATGGCAGATGAATTTAGTACACCACAATGGGTGCATATAGAGAGATATCTGTTATCTGCTGATCCAGGATTATCGGCCTTGTATGGGACAGGTACCAGTCGGTTTGATCCTCGCAACCCTTTATTGGCTGCAATGCGCAAGGTTTGGCATAAAACACATCGAATTTTAGGTTCCAACTCACGTATTCATGTTGAAGTCCAGATTTGGAATAATACAGGTATACGAATTAAGGGTAAACCTATTCTCCGGGACTCTGGTGAAATCCGGGACGTCTGGTCACCCTATGTATGAGCCACTTGGTTGTTATTGTATTAGGTGATTCTGCATTGCTACAAATAAGAATATATATTTTCAAAAAGTGCACTGCAGGACTTGTTTCCTCCTGGAGAACCCGGATCTGATTGGGAAGGTGGGAAGTCGAGTATTGGGCGATGGACCGTAACCTAAAGGTGACCTGTGGGCCAGTGTGTTTTAAAGGTCCTCTGCTTCATTCCTCCCCTGCCCGGCTACCGCAGGTCAGGCTATGGTGGGTGGGAGTGAGAATGAGTCCGAGATTGTACCTTGTTCCGAGGCACTCCTGCACGCGTCGCCTGTCACCATTGCACATGTGGAGCTGCGGCCCAGAAGCACTGTCTTTTCCCTGACCCTTCCCCCACCAGATCATTGAATTTAGGCAACGGTGAGCAGGGGAGGGTGGAAGTATGCAGGGGCATCGCTGGGGGGCCAATATATCTTGTGGCCAGGGGCCATGTGGAAAATTAGTGCGTTTTGGTGAACATTATCTGCGCCATCTTGCCTCTTCCCCTGATGCCACACTTTTGTCGTGCGCGCCCGCCATTTTAAGATGCCCCGATCAGAACCAACCCTTTTGCATGCCGCTGGCCCCTGACATAGCCCTTTGCTTTCGCTAAGCCTGCCCGCTGACCACCCCCCTGCTTGCACCTGCCTGGAGTCATAAACCCCTCTTCGGCGCTGCTCTGCCCCCGGCCCTCATCCTGTTCCCAGCGCGACACCTCCCTGCTTTCCTTTCATGATCTCCGGCCCTTAGATGCAAACCCCCTTTTTTCCCCGTGTGCCCGTTTTGTCCTCCCCGTTCCCAAGCCGACACCCAGCTCTGCCGATACCACCCTCGCCCCTCCCCATACAATAGAAAGCTTCCCCCCATCAAAGAAATCCCCGGGTTGATCAAAGCCCCCACCCCATGAGATCCAATCAAACCCCCCACATTCTGTGACTCGGCGGATTATCCAGCTGCGCGATGCTCATCACCTGTTGTGATTAGGGTGGGGATTTCAACTGTAAATGTGTGTGGGAACGGGCCCCAAAGGGGGATTCCGGGTATGTCTTTCCGTATATCAAAGCTTTGTCACATATATGTAAACTGCAATAAAACCATAAAACACTGTATATAAGGGGCCAGGCCTCAAACGTAAGTTAGAGCACCTCTGAACGATACCTTCTGTCCGTTTCGTTGTGTTCTCCTCCGGAGAGAATAAAAGCCTTGTTTCCTGCCTTCCAGTCTCCAGCGCCTGCCTCTTCATTGATTTTAATAACTAGAGGGTCACAGAGGCAATACCGCCGGGCAAATATCGATTGTCCCCGACCCGATTGAAACTGTTTTTACAATTGGCGTCCCAAGCGTGGGGCCCATCAGCGACTCGTGGATCCAGTGGGAGAGGTCCCGACGACAGAGTGAACGACTGCAACGATCGGGAGAGCTCTTGCCCAATAGACCCTCGTCTGGCAGCCGATCATCCGAACTTCACTAGTTCCGAACAGACCTCTCTCGAGTGATCTACGGTCCTGACTGGGAACCATCAGGAGTGCCGTGAGAAATACGAGAAAAAGAGGACGATCGGGCGCTGGATTCGGAAGACAAGAAACTGTCCACATGGTCCGGGTAAGGTCGTGTTGCCACGACAAATTGCGAAAGAATTTGTTTTGATTGATTGTCAAAAAATACTAGTATTGCCTTGTTTATTTTTATTTAGAGATTCACTGTCTGCAAACGGAGAAGCAACAGGCTCTCTCTCCCTTTGCAAGCAGTGGAGGATAAGTAGGGTAGCAGCCGTGCTTGTTCTTTTTCTCCCCCACTCAATAATTGCTTGAAACTGAACTGTTGTTCACAAACTATTGTTTCCTGGAGATTCTCTGTCTGCAAGCAGGGAAGAGACCATCCTTTTTGCAGATAGTGAAAAGGGTAGGTGACGCAGATCTTTGCGGTCCTACTCATTCTCCCCATTGTTATTTTGTTGGTCTATTGGTTTTTTTGGGATCCATGAGGTATTCACTGCCTGCAAACAACGTAGAATAGAAATATTCTGTCTAGTCTTTGCACCTAGTGATAAGATAGGCAGTGCTGACTTTTTAGTCCCTCGTTACGAGCCGTCATGTCTGTCTTCTCCCCATTGATAAATAGCCTGTTTAGCCCGGACCGGGTGTTAGAGGTGGACCATATGGCTCCACTAGAAGGCACCCCTAATAAGGACATGTTCATAAACTATGGGTTAGTTACCATAGCTTATAATAAATTATGGCACAGGTATACCGAAGATAGCCAAGACAAACAGTGGCCACTGGCAGGATCCTTCGACCTTGATAAAATAGAAACGTTAGAAATAGCCCTTCGAAATAATAAGACGACGCCAATTATGCTCGACAGTCTCGGTATGTGGCGCAGAGAGGCTACGAAACGACAGAGAAAAGACGAGGATAAACCAAGTAGGGAAATATACCGACAGGACAACCCCAGGACACCGCTACCCACAACTTACCCCCCGACACTATACCAAGGACGACCAGACTTAGGGTCAGACCAATGCGCTTTTTGTAGGTATGTCGGACACTGGAAAGCCCAATGCCCGACTCTACTGAGCGTGAGTAGGAGCAGAGGACCGGCAGGAACGACAGACCGACAGTACGAGAAAAGGCGCGAGACAGAGAAGAACCCGACTTACATAGACAGGCCAGACAGAACCACCACGTTTGATTATGCCCGATGGCACAGATTTCGCCAGGAAAATCTCAGCGGCATGATCAAGTTCTCCTAGGTCGGGCAATGTCAAGACGGGAACCCAGCCTCGTTTAAAAACTTACAGACGGAAAGAGATAATTATGACCAATAACTGTTTTTATATTTGTCTTGGGTCTTTGTATGTCGTACTTGTACTGTCCCCCGTCTGAGTTCGTGTGTATGTAATGTACAAATCTGCGTCATCCCTTTTACACGTGTTTCCGTGTTACTCGACCCCTGTTAGCAGAAACTTAGCATAAAAGCAACCTGGAAAGAAAGAAATGATAAAACAAAATCCATAGAACATTAATAAACTTGAACTTTTAATTTAACACAACAAACAAGGAATAATAACGATAAACTGTAGAAAATGAAAGTCAAACAGAACATTCGCCCCCCCCCCATTCTGGAACCTTCCAAAATAGGGTAGGGTTACGGCTACGCCCAACCAACGGCAACCCATATAAGGCGAGCCCCGCCGCCAACTCTTGGTCAGGAAATCTTAACGTATGGGGGAGCCGGAGAAGAGGCGGGAGCCCGCAGCCTGGGCATTTGCAGGTAGTCCCGCCACATGTCTCTTTGGCCGGCCGCAACGGGCCTGGAAAGACTAAGGTAGTCCCGCCACATGTCAAGAGGAGAGCGAGGCACCTCTTCCTTTTCTCTTCCGTCACGGCCGCAGCAGTCCTGGACGGCGGGATGTCCTGCACGTACCTCCACAGCAATTTGTCCAAGTTGGGCTGGGAGGGAGAGGCGACGCGGACGAGCCTCTCCCACCTCCACCGGTAGGAGGTTTCCCAGCCCCCAGCCCGGCGCCGAACACCCCCAGTCAGGCGATGGTGCCCATACTTCCACAGCACCGGACACACCATGGTGGCACCCCAGTACTTGCGCAGCACCGAACACACAATGGTGGCACCCCAGTATTTGCGCAGCACCGAACGTACAATGGTGACGCTTGGGAAACACCGGATGTGGAGAGGCCTTCATGCAGGGCGATGAAAAGGAGCGGCATGGAGTGCACCGGGAGAAGGAGACGATGTGAACGAGCCTCCCTTGCCCCCCCCCCCGGTGGGGGCATCACAGCTGCACCCCAGCTGAACGTCCCGCTCTCACAAAACAGGGACCTCTTCCCTTCACTCCAAAGGGTCTCTTCCATTCTTGCAAACTCGACGAGAGTGGCCCCTGTAGGGCCTCAAAATGGCGTCTGGATCCGCTGGAAGGCGGGCCCCGGCCACTAGAGTAACTTTGGCCAGCCATACAACTCGAACATTTGTCCCATGGAGCACGAGCCCCCATCTCCGACAGCATCTCCGCAGCCTTGAAGATCATGCAAAGGTCCCCGGCGGAGCCTTCGGCCTTAGCAGGTTTCCGGTAAGGGACGGCTGCTTCGATCGCCAACGAAACAAACATGACATTGCCACACCTTCTGTTAGCGTGAATTCTAGAACTGCCGAAAAGGACTCTGGTCCAAACTGCCAGTAATGGAAACATTTCCCCCTGATGCTGCTTCCGGACTGTGCCGGCCCCGCCCAAAATGGCGCTGGTATCAATCGGAACTTACGAACACCTCGTGGTGTTCCTTCGCACTAATATAAACTTGATGTTCTGAGATTTTTGTGATCCTTTGTACACTTGGCTAGAAAAGACAAGGAGAGCTCACTCGACGAACTGTATGAAAAGATCCCCGTTACAAACGTTGATTACGAATATACAATGTATTATATTTTTATAACTGATATAAACCTCATTTACGATACATGCGTACGGTATGTATATAGGAAATCTGATTACAACTGTTATGATTATGTTTCTAAATTATGAAAATATATGCCCCCGAACCCCCAGCCAATTAATAGACGTTTTAGTCTCTCACAAATGAATGAATAAAACTTTCCGATGTTTTTTACTGTCGCAAACGACGCCCCCCCACTGTACGCACTTTAGCCATTGCCACGACCGACCAAATACGACCACACCCTCCTAATCCATATGCTGAAATGAATTTGCAAATTAAAGTCTTTTAAACTATGGACGGGTATTGCATGTTTTATTTTAAAACAATATGGGATGGGTAGGAAAGTTCTTTTTCTGTGCACCCTACTCTGCTCTCTCTTTAAGGTTAAAGGAAGATGGTTGCCCGGCCTTGGAGGACGGATCGGATCGACAACCCGACGCTCCGCATTAAAAGTACGCGACTGACTCATGAACTCTCGCGTAGAGGAAGACCGTGACTTCCAAGGATGGGTAAAACGAATGGTGTAAATGAGGGAATGTAAAAGGAGGGTGAAATGAAATAATGTAAATATTGTAAAGTACAACGTTCCGAAGTAGCAGGGACCCAAGAACCGAAGAACTTTAGAACGCCACGGCGTCGAAAGAGGTTTAAGGATCCCGATAGTAAGATATATCCTTTGACTAGATACCTCGCACTAGGCACCTCTGGTTTCCTTTTTATATTTCCCCGCACACGCCCTACATGAACACACTACCCCCCCTCGACTCCGAAAACCATATCCCCGGGGACCCTGCCCCAAGGAGGAAAAGACGAGTAAGAGGTAAGTAAAGGACTTATGAATCCATGTATTTGAAAGCGCGCGAATGCTGTCTCCCCCACCCCCCCCTCTTTTCCTCCCTCTGCAGGTTACGTCAGAAATTACAGCCGAGGTGTGGCGAAGATCTGAGACCTTGCCATGTCCAAATACACGAAACGGACTAGCGCTGCAGGGTAGTGCCCAAGCACGCCTGCAAACTACTCACGTATCGAGCAAGCCCGAAAAATTAGCACAACCTGATAAAAAGTGACCACCCTTAAACCAGACCGGAAGAATGAACCCATGTCACGTATGATGCGAAACTGTGAGGGAATGTGTGTGTGTGTGTGACTGAAGCATTGATCCAACTGGTCAAAGGACCGAGAATGCGAGAAAGTGCGACAAAATGGTACCTCCTTTTTTCTTCTTTCCTTTTCCCAAAGCACGTCCCCTCTACCCTGTCTAATGCTCAAACTGCATGATTACAAGATTCTAACGTGGACTCGTGAATACCCTTTACTGTGTAATGCACTAAATAGCCTTTCTTGAATGCACTGCCGCCCTCTCCGTTGCACGTGCACTATTTAGCCTGCCGTTGCACACTCTCTCTCTCTCTCTCTCTCTCTCTCTCTCTCTCTCTCTCTCTCTCTCTCTCTCTCTCTCTCTCTCTCTCTCTCTCTCCCCTTTTTGCACTACCACTCTCCCGAGTGGTTAGCCCCGAAATTGGCAGATCGCCACCCCTAGCACACCACCTAATTGGCTTCAAATACCGTCAGTATTTGCACAAACATTTGTCTTTAATGCAATCACCCTGAGGCCGCGTCATTACCTCTCCTTTTCCGCTAGAAGTCAATAAACCCAGGTTGGGCCGTAAGGGAAAGGACAGGTAAGACAACAGAGGTTCCCTAATCTGGCCCGAAATAAGGGAACTACATGTCAACGGCTCCTATAGTATAAAACAAGGACCTCAGAATACGCGACCCTCCCCTCCCCGAATCGTCGCAATACCGAAACCAGAAAAACGATCACCCCCGTTGCCTCCCCTGTCTATGTCCCTGGTTGTCTCCCATAAAACCCCTGTCCTTCCTAGTTAAGTAACCGGGCTGTAAAAGGCTACGTAGGACCCAGAATGATGTTTTACAAGGTTAACAGACTAGACCAAGGTAAAGAAATCATCAAAATGAACCCCGCGGTAGTTGAAAAACAGGATGCACCGATAAAAAGGAAATGTTTAGCCATGTTCGTCTCTCAGCAAAATACCTGTGTAGTACCATGTTGACGACTCACTGTACCCTTTTGTAAATATGAAACTCTAGAGAACGGCATATCTTTGCCAGATTTGTCCCCCGAAGGTGGGTTACCATCAGATGAACCGTCATGCCTGTAATAAATGATTATGAAGGAAGGTCATAGTAAATCCAGCGGGTCCGCCACCGGTCATTCATATGCCGGTTGTGAACGTTAAAAATGACGGACATTTTCATTCTTTGCCTGGAGCTGGGAGAGAAATAGACTTTTTTGATTATCTTCATCCGAAAATTTTCTAAAAAACTGTCTTTTCAAACTTGTTTAAGGGTACTGCTGTTGGAGGAGAGAAGGACCGGATGTGGGAGCACGAGGCCCGACTGCAGACTAAGGGACACCTGCGACATTAGCCAAGGCGAGACCACGACTGAAAAGAGCTGCAGGACGAGGCACTGTTTTCGACAGCATGAAAAGAAAGGGTCGACCTGATGCCCCTGCTCGACGTCCAGTGCCTGTCGACAAGTCCCCGCTCTCCGAATTCCGTCACACGCCCGCCTATTTGAAGTCTCTCGTTCCCCTAGTTTGTTCCTAATTTGGCCTTGCTCCATCCCCTTTTTCCTCTGACCTACCCTATGAACTGTCTTGAACGCTCTTCTTCCATCGGAACTTTCTGACAATCACCTCAAAGGACACAGGGCGAAAAGGACCTTTCCGACCAGAAACGCGAGGAAAGGGTCGTGCCCTGCAACGCAGAACTTAGAACAGAGCCGGACTTGTAGCTCCACCGCCGGTGCTCAACAGCGCCAACGAAAGACCACAAAGAACAATGAGAACTCGTAAACTTCGAACATTTGACATCCTCAAACCACCGTTTTTTCTACGCCTCATTTCTCTCCCAGCCACCATTGTATTGATCCTGCTCCAACCCGAATCCGAAATATGTATTAACCTGCCAGTTTATGTTATGATATGTACTTGCTGCTCGCCGTTTTTGTATTTCATTCCTATGACTTTCCTGCTGAACAAATTTATCAAAGTTCATCAAATAGGTGCACCTCCTAAAAACTAGAAACCTCAAAATGTATCGTTTACAACTCTTTATCTTGGGTTTCCTACCGTTTTTTTTCTCTCATGCTTACCACAATAGACCCGAGTAGAAGATGAACCAACAAGATGTCTTGAATATGTTAAAGGAGGGACTGTGGAAAATTAGTGCGTTTTGGTGAACATTATCTGCGCCATCTTGCCTCTTCCCCTGATGCCACACTTTTGTCGTGCGCGCCCGCCATTTTAAGATGCCCCGATCAGAACCAACCCTTTTGCATGCCGCTGGCCCCTGACATAGCCCTTTGCTTTCGCTAAGCCTGCCCGCTGACCACCCCCCTGCTTGCACCTGCCTGGAGTCATAAACCCCTCTTCGGCGCTGCTCTGCCCCCGGCCCTCATCCTGTTCCCAGCGCGACACCTCCCTGCTTTCCTTTCATGATCTCCGGCCCTTAGATGCAAACCCCCTTTTTTCCCCGTGTGCCCGTTTTGTCCTCCCCGTTCCCAAGCCGACACCCAGCTCTGCCGATACCACCCTCGCCCCTCCCCATACAATAGAAAGCTTCCCCCCATCAAAGAAATCCCCGGGTTGATCAAAGCCCCCACCCCATGAGATCCAATCAAACCCCCCACATTCTGTGACTCGGCGGATTATCCAGCTGCGCGATGCTCATCACCTGTTGTGATTAGGGTGGGGATTTCAACTGTAAATGTGTGTGGGAACGGGCCCCAAAGGGGGATTCCGGGTATGTCTTTCCGTATATCAAAGCTTTGTCACATATATGTAAACTGCAATAAAACCATAAAACACTGTATATAAGGGGCCAGGCCTCAAACGTAAGTTAGAGCACCTCTGAACGATACCTTCTGTCCGTTTCGTTGTGTTCTCCTCCGGAGAGAATAAAAGCCTTGTTTCCTGCCTTCCAGTCTCCAGCGCCTGCCTCTTCATTGATTTTAATAACTAGAGGGTCACAGAGGCAATACCGCCGGGCAAATATCGATTGTCCCCGACCCGATTGAAACTGTTTTTACAGCCATCTATAACTTAGACCCCATGGAGCAGCAGTATCTATGTGCTTTTTCTTCACCGCTTCCCTGCCAAGCCATCGCCCTGAAGCTATGGTGGGTTGGGGTGTGGTGGGGTGAAGTAAGAGAAGGAGCATCGCTGGGGGCAGGTGTTGTCATCTTAGTGCCGATGTCTTTCAGACCTTTCCGGAGGGTGTGTGTGTGTGTGTGTGTGCATTTAAATAGGCCTCCTTGAGAAGCAACCTTTATTAAGCCTTTATTAAACTAGAGAGGATGTGTCATTACAGCCATAGCTGCCGACTTTGGAACTGGGAAACTAGCTTCCAGTCCCGACGTCTGCACAACACCCTGTGATTCTGGGCAATTCACTTAATCTCCACCTGCCTAAAGTAAAACTGAATTTAATCTTGTGTAGCTGAAGTGGCTAGTGTAGCTGAAGTGGTGCTCAGGTAAATCGCTGCAATGTGCTACACGAAGGGATAAAAGAGGTAGCCGAATGGATGAAGGACAGCCGCCTGAAACTGAACTCGGACAAGACGGAAGTCCTCATCCTGGGGTCCTCCCCCTCCGCCTGGGACGACTCCTGGTGGCCCCCAGCCTTAAGCAGCGCACCCAAACCATCAGACCACGCACGCAACCTGGGCTTCATCCTGGACTCCTCCCTCTCCATGACCAGACAAGTCAACGCCGTCTCCTCGTCGTGCTTCAACATCCTGCGCATGCTACGGAAGATCTTCCGGTGGATCCCCACCGAGACCAGGAAGACGGTCACCCAGGCCCTCGTCATCAGACGTCTGGACTACGGCAACTCCCTCTACGCCGGAACCACCGCCAAACTCCAGAAGAGACTCCAGCGGATCCAGAACGCCTCAGCACGACTCATCCTGGACATCCCCCACCGCAACCACATCTCCGGACACCTGAGAGACCTGCACTGGCTCCCGGTCAACAAGAGAATCACCTTCCGCCTCCTCACCCACGCACACAAAGCCCTACACAACCAAGGTCCAGGATACCTCAACAACCGCCTCAAATTCTACGCCCCCAAACGCCAGCTTCGATCGACCGGCCACGCCCTCGCCGCCGTCCCCCGCATCCGAAGAGCCACCACAGGGGGAAGGTCCTTCTCCTACCTCGCCGCCAAGACTTGGAACTCCCTCCCGACACACCTCCGCCTGACCCAGGACCACTTCGTCTTCAGGAAGCAGCTCAAGACCTGGCTGTTCGAGCGGTAGCGGACCCACCCCTTCCCCCAGCGCCTTGAGACCCACCGAGTGAGTAACGCGCTCTATAAATGCTTTGATTGATTGATTGATTGATTGCGCTGAGTTCACCCTATATAAAACTACAAAAAAGCAATAAAAAGGTCATTTATTAATGTTTTAAGAGTCTGCTAAGGCCAGAGCATGATAATTAAAGTGCACTCTTTATATAAAAACGTCCATATTCATCTTTTACCATGGCTTTTCTGTCTTTGTTTAGTTTAACTATTAGCCACGGATGAATAAGGCTGCTTTAGAACACCAGCCCTAATCAACGCCTAAATATCCTCACAGGTGATTAGCCTCGCTCTACAAATTCACAACACATTTTAAAGTGCTTTCGCATCACGTTGACTGTTTAAAATACTGATCAGAGGAAAAAAATACTGACTGTCGGTGATTTTCTTCATTTTCATAATAGTCCAGATAATAATATACTGGTCATGTTGATAAAAAAAACTGTCAGGTGTCAACCCTAGCCAGATCAGGTATTGTGGCCCTACGGAAGAGGTGTGGCGCCGCGGCTAGGGCGACTGACTCCGGAAGCTGGGGATCACGGTTCGATCCCCGGCACCGGCGGCAGATTAGCCCAGCACCATGTGACTCTGGGCAATAGCTTGCTTAATCTTCCCAACGGCCCCCAGCGCCTAGAGACCCTTAAGGGTGATTGTGCGCTTTACAAATGTGGATTATTATATTATATACGGCTATTTTATTTGACCTCGCCTTTAGGGACGGCTCAGGCGTAATTGCAATCCCAATCTGACCCTGTGGACACACTACAACTTGGGCTTTGAATCCGAACAGCAGCCTTTTCCCTGGATGGGTTAAATGTTACTGCATGCTCAGGAACTCCTCATTGGCCAATGATGTCCTCTGATATTGAGGGTTCTTCATTCAAGTAATAGTATATAGTATATGATGTTGGGGAAAGTGGCTGCAGAACCGAACGCAGACTATTGTTTTCAGTAAGCTTCCCGGGCCCCTAAATATTGCTACACGAACAGACTGCTAGATATAGAACATACTGAGAGCGGGCTGCTATCATCCACACATAGTGACTTCAAGCACATACACAATAAAATTAGGAGAAACTGGTCATGTATTCAGATATTCACACGACTAATGTTTTATTTAGTGCCATCTCAAATCCTAACATTACTGTTTTCCTGTACTTTGTCAGATCAATTAAGATCTGCATATAAGGATGTACAGTTAATAAAAACTCAAAGTCACACAGAATACCTCGCCAATTTGTATTTAGGAAACTGTCCATGAGGAAAAGTATCTACATTGGAGAACATCGAAGCAAAAAGTTTGCATTTGGGCTTAAAAAAGGAGAAGGCGGTATAAGCAAAAGGTCAGACACCGTGGGAGGAGCCAAGCTCGCGTCCGCGATGGCCGCGTTTTAGCTCGGCTCCGTTCGCTTTCCTGCCTGGAACGTCTATCCTGTGTCTTATCCTGCCCCGGGAAGTATTCTTTGGTAGACTATGGAACTAAGACATTTCGCTGGCACTTACCGTCTGATCCATCTGTTCCTAGGTGCCGCAGATCCTGAGCTGCGCCCTTGTTCGCTTCGGGGCCTCCGGAGCGGGCGGGCCTGAAACTCCTCGGCGGCGCCCGGGCGGGGCGGAGCGCTGTAGCCGGCCCTTGGTGGAGGTGTGGGCTCGGTCGGAGAGGCCGATGTGCAATTAGACCGGTGACGGCTCTCCGGGCCTGGACCGGCGATCCTGCAGCCTGGTGTTGAGGCGCTGCCTTCCATGGACGGGGGTTGACCGTGTATGTGGCTCGTCTCCCCTTTGTTCTCCTGTCCGGCCATTTTGAGTCCCTCCGCCCGGACTCGGAGAACGGAGCCGGTGGCGTGGGGGAGCCGGCGACCCTCCTTATCCTGGTGGCCGGCCTTCCTGCCCTGGGGGTGCCTCTGCTTGTGGTCGGCTGTATCCTGTGTGACCCCGCTTGTGGCCGGACGGGGGTCGGAGATTGCTGCGGCCCCGCCGGGCTTTCAAGATGGCGGCCGGCTCCCTGTCTCTCAGCCTGGCCGAGACTGGCGACGCTGGTCCGCCGCATGGCTCGTTTGCTGAATACCGTAAAGGTGAGCCTACGCTTGGCGACATCCTCGCCGCCTTGCGCTCCTGGAGTGCTTCCGTGACCGCACCTATCGCTGGACTGGATGATGATCATTTTGCCGGGCCTGCTGGGCCCCCCCCGATGTGTGCGGCTTCATCGCTGCTGTGTGCTGCTGGGACTTTCCTGGAGGTCGTGGACCCGGCGGCTGCCGCTTGTTTGGGTATACGGATACCCGCTGCTCTCAATCATCATGTGATTTCTCCTGTGCTGAGGGTTCGCCGGCCGGGTTCCGTCCGGACCGGTCTCGTTGGATCTCCCATTCCTTTTTTGCCTCGAATGGCCGAACGAAGATCCTGTGGTTGCTCCGCCGAAACGGCTTTCCTCCTATTGTCGGCGGAACAGTGCCTGCATTACCTGCGGTGGTTACCGTCTTTTCCTGTTCATCTGGGTCGAAATCGAGATGACTTGTGTGGATTGACGTTTGGACTCCCTGCTATTCGCCTCTGGTTCCTCATGATCTGGTTCCTGGTGCGTTGTATGCCTACGGCTTTGGATAGACGAGGACAGGGTTGAGATGAACTTGCCTCGGTGGACTATTATTTTGCGGTATGGTCGGATGATCCGTTTGTGACTGTATGACTATGTTCGATTCTCCTTCATGTTCCTGGAGCTTATCCTCGTAATTACTATCTTCCCGTGGGCACTGGGTGTGTTCGGACGGGGGGGTGGGAGCTGATGGTTTTGATTATGTGGCTCCTCTCCCGTCGTTGTCTCCCTATTTCCCCTTCTTCTTTTTGTCTTTGTGGTTCTTTCTTTACTTTTAACTCTTCTATATTTCGGGTTTCTAGTTAGGGCGACAGGCACGCTGCTGGGGGGTAGGCCATAGCCTTCTGCAGGGGTGCAGGGTGGGGTGTGCGGGGTGGGGGGGTCTGTCATTTTGTTTTTTCCCCCTCTTTTCCTTTTTTGGTTCTATGGCTCTTATGTATCCCTTTTTTCGGGACGCGGTGTCTGCATGTGGGCCCCCTGGGGTGTTTTTTGCTAGCTTGGGCCTTCTGGTCTCCCTGCCGTCACGGTTTACTACGCATCTATTGCTCCTGTTACCACTGGTTCCCTGTGCCGGTCTATTTTTGAGTGCTTTGTTAGCCATGGGGCGCATGCTGTGATGCCGCGTTCTTTCTTCCCCCCTTTTTCTCGATGTCCTTTTCCTTTTTCCCTCCCCCCCCCTTTTTTTTTTTTTTCTTCCCTCCCCTGGGTTGTTGTAGCAGAGGGCTCTTTTTTTTGTAAGCCTATTTTCCGTTCTCTGTATCATTGTGTGTTCTCGTAGTGGTGGGTGGGCGCTGGGCAGCGGTTGCAATTGCTTCCTAATGTGGGACTCACGTTCTGCCTTTGTTAAAATGTAACTGTTCTTTTTGAATTTTCCTGTATTCTGTATTACTGCTTGCTCGCGGCCCGCCACGGCCCTCTGAACCTTAATGATTGCCATCATTCTGCTATACCCCTTTTTCTATTATAAAATCAACCTTCTCTCATCCTGCTCGTGGTGGTTGCTCTGTGGCTTTTCGCCTTTGATTCCCGTTTGGATTACTGTGGTACCCTGCTGGAGCTTCTGTCCTGACCATTGTGCTGCTATAATTGTGGTGGCCGGCCCGATGGGTTGTAGGCCCGTATTTGTGAGCAATTTCTGCACAATAAAGGTTTTCAAAAAAAAAAAAAAAAAGGTCAGACACCTGTAGGAATGGTTGAGCAGAGAGAAACTATACCAGATTCAAATGCTGTGCATTATTCCGACGCTCCGAAAAGCATCCTGACGTTTCTAGGCGTCTGCGGCTCGTGATGACATCAACCCTAAGCACAAAATGCTTTCCAGCATGGAGATAATCTCAAAATTCTATGTTTCCTGCAGGCCAACGGAGAGGACTCTAATCTACCAGTAACTGAATGGTGAAAATATCCTGCACCGGGGTGGCACGCCATTCTAGACCGGTCTGAAGAGGCAGCACTATTTTACAGATAGGGAAGCATGCATACCTCAGAGAGGCACTTACACTAATGAAACCTGAAATTAACTTAGTGGGTTCAATTGTGAGAAGAAGAGCAGCATTGCAGAGTGAACAAACTTTTGAGGTAGCCCTGTAGCTACTGAATTCGTTTAATCATTCTGCACAATAGATGTATTGATCTGTTTTAGCAAAGACAGGTTCCTGAAGCCATCAAGCATCTTCATGTACAGCAACCCAATGAAACCAGAGGCAGGGCTCTGCTCCTTGCTTTTATTTTATGTTTAACTATTTATATAAAGGTGAGATGCATGGACAGGATTGAAAAACGATGATAAATTAACAGGACGAAGTAGATGGCAAGCAGGGGGAAACTGGAAAGGCACTGCTAAGCCCGTGGTAGGCGCAAGGAGGTACAAATAGCCTTTTCTGATGTAGTGGCAGAACAGTAGTGTTTTGGCTTCCTTCCTGAAGGAGAGATAGGACGGATGGCTCTGCATTTGGTAAACAAGGGAGCAAGTAACACATTTATGTTCCGTCGAAACACAAAGATTCCACAACTGCTTATTAGATTTTTAAATTCTGTATCTTAATCTTAGGATGTTGCGGCTTCTAGAAACACAGCACAATTTAAGAACTTCTGGGAGCTACATTTCAGTAGCCAAAGGCTTAAGTTTGCCTTTATAATTATTAGCCTTAAATCGAAGGTTTAGCTGTAGTGGAGATCTAGCACAAAACCAAGACATCTAGTTTGAGAGGCTGATGCAGCTGTGGTTGCCTTTACTTAAAATAATTCACTCAAAGTTATCTCGCTTGATGGTAAGCCCCACCCTGGGTGAGATTGTGCGGAATCCGGTCTCTTGAGCAATACATGTCAGAAGATTTTCCAAACAGGCAACTGTAGTTCACTACACCCAGGTTTCTGAACACGGTGGTATTGATTTAAATTGCATTCCTAAAGAAGGGTTTACAAATAGCACTGCTGCAAATCTGGATCTCAGAAGTCAATACAATCTGAACATACCCATCGTCGAACAGGTTTTGTGTATGCATTTAAAGTCACCTAAAGTGGACAATCTTATGCACAGAGCAGCATAATTGGGCTGCAACTCTGAAACATTTTACACATATTTGACAAGCCCCTAAGTAGTCACACAACCAACACCCCAACCCATCATCCCCTTATTTACTCTCTCACACCCCTTAAAACTAGCAAAAAGACAATGTATCTATAGTTCTCTTTGTAATACTCTCGCCCGATAAAAACCATTCCCACACCTAGTTAAGAACCTGAAAGACCAAGCCGTTTCCAGCTATCACCCCCCATTCGAAACCATAACCCATCCATAACTAGCAAGCATCTCATCCAGTGCTATAATTCTTCCGTTGTTACCCAATGGTTTGTCAGTTTGATTCTGTGCTTCTATCAAGGCAGGCTGGCAAATTACTGTTGGTCTTGCTCATCTAAACTTTCAGTGATTCTTCATTATCATACCTAGGTTAAAGCACCATTTTTCCTATTATGAATAAAAGACTACATCTACCTATGTACATGACCTTTTCATGTTGTTCCATTTTGCTCTATGCAGTATGCCCGGTCTTATTCTCTCCTCATTCTACTCGCCACCAGAGGGACCAACTATGTATCAGGCAGAGCCTGCTCCGTTCTTCGTCTCTCCTTATTCTACTCGCCACAGTGGGACCAACTATGTACCAGCATGGGCTTCTCCGTTCTTAGTCTCTCCTCATCCTACTTGCCACCAGAGGGACCAACTATGCACCATCAGGCAAGGGCTGCTCCAGCCTAATTCTCTACTTATTCTACTCGCCACAGTGAGACCAACTATGTACCAGCATGGAGTGCTCCAGGCTTAGTCTCCCCTCAACCTACTCACCACCAGAGGGACCAACTAAGTATCATCAGGCATGGGCTGCTCCAGTCTAAAGGCCTGATTTAGAAGTTGCTGAACAGGTTACTCCGTCACAAACGTGACGGATATCCTGTCCACTATATTACAAGTGCCATAGGATATAATGAAGTCATAACATGGCGGACGGGATATCTGTCACGTGTGTGATGGACTAACCTGGTTCGCCAAACTCTAATTCAGGCCCTTAGTCTCTCATCATCCTACTCGTCACCAGAGGGACCAACCATGTACCAGGTATGGACAGCCCCATTCTTATTCTCTCCTTATCCTACTCGCCACAGTAGGACCAACTATGTATCATCAGGTGAGGCTGCTCATTCTTATTCTCCCCTCATCCTACTCACCACAGTGGGACCAACTATGCATCATAAGGTGTGGGATGCTCCAGTCTTATTCTCCCCTCATCCTACTTGCCACAGTGGGACCATCTCTGTATCATCAGGCATGGGCTGCGCAATTCTTATTCTCCCTCATCCTACTCACCACCAGAGGGACCAACTATGTACCAGCATGGGCTGCTCCAGGCTCAGTCTCCCCTCATCCTACTTACCACAGTGGAACCAACTATGTATCATCAAGCATGGGCTGCTTCACTCTAAAGGCCTCATTTAGAGGTTGCTGGACAGGCTACTCCGTCACAAACGTGACAGATATTCTGTCGACCGTATTACATGTGCCATAAGATATAATGATCTCATAACATGGCGGACGGGATATATGTCACGTTTGTGATGGAGTAACCCGGTACGCCAAACTCTAAAACAGATCCTTAGTCTCTCATCAACCACACCCTGGTTGAATTGTTAAATCGGCGATGACG
The DNA here is from genome assembly GCF_964261635.1 of Lissotriton helveticus. Taxonomy (NCBI): domain Eukaryota; kingdom Metazoa; phylum Chordata; class Amphibia; order Caudata; family Salamandridae; genus Lissotriton; species Lissotriton helveticus. The sequence continues at coordinate 2,136,946,553 of NC_136063.1, read as the reverse complement.
CTTGGGGATATCTGTGGCGGTAACTCGAATTTAGTTATTACAAAAGAGTCTTCGGAATGTTTTTAAGGTCTGGTCGTCAGTAGGCAGAGTAACAGGGACTAGTAGATTTAACTTTTATATACCCAAATGGAAGAATAAGGCTTTAAAGGATATTTTTAATGATCTTGGTATATCGCGATGGAATACTTAGGGGTTAAAAAGATTAGGGCATTTTTTCACTATTAATGGGATTGCTTCGTTTGCAAATCTTAAGAATGATTACAAAAAAGAACAAAGAGACTATTTCAAAATACTCTCCAGGTGTGGGATTTCGGGGGGTTCAGTGGGTTTCCAGCGAGTTAAGTTAGTCAACACCCTTATCAGTAATTGTCTCTCATCAACCACACCCTGGTTGAATTGTTAAATCGGCGATGACGCTTGGGGATATCTGTGGCGGTAACTCGAATTTAGTTATTACAAAAGAGTCTTCGGAATGTTTTTAAGGTCTGGTCGTCAGTAGGCAGAGTTATGTTATGTTATGTTATGTTATGTTACAGGCATTTATCGTGCGCACAGCTGCTCCAGCAAAGGAGCGTCCTGGCGCATGACAAGGTAAAACACAACACTGCTAAAAAGAACAGAAAAAAGAGCAACTGTGGGGTAGAGTTAAAATAGGAAGGTTTTGATAGCTTTACGAAACTGCAGAAGATCCTCCAACAAACGGATCTCAACCGGAAGAGAGTTCCAGATAGCCGCAGCTCTCACGCGAAAAGATCGGCCCCCGGCACGACAAAGCTTGAACCGGGGAACCCCGGCAAGAGCCTGGCCCAGGGATCGGAGAGAGCGTGTCGGGACATACAAAGATAAGAGATTGGTCAGGATCTGGGGGGCAGTGCCTTTCAAAATTTTAAAGGCCAAACATAAGACCGTAAAATGGATTCTCATCCTCACCGGCAACCAATGCAGGGAGCGAAGGGTGTTAGAAATGGGGCAAAATTTGGGCAAGCCAACTATCGTTCTAGCGGCAGCATTTTGGACACGCTGCAGGCGAGTAAATTCTGCCTGGTTAGCCCCCACCAGGAGAGAGCTGGCGTAATCAAGCCGGGAGATTACCGTCGCCTGAATCACCAGCTGCCTGGTCGGGGCATCGAAGAATTTGAGGACAGGTCTTAAGCCCCGAAGAACACCGAAGCAGCACGCCGCGGTTTTCTTTGTATGGCCCACAAAGTTAAGGCTAGAGTCTAGCCAAACTCCCAGGTTTCTTAGTTCCGAGACCGGAATCGGAGATGGTCCCAATTTCGAAGTAACAGGGACTAGTAGATTTAACTTTTATATACCCAAATGGAAGAATAAGGCTTTACAGGATATTTTTAATGATCTTGGTATATCGCGATGGAATACTTAGGGGTTAAAAAGATTAGGGCATTTTTTCACTATTAATGGGATTGCTTCGTTTGCAAATCTTAAGAATGATTACAAAAAAGAACAAAGAGACTATTTCAAGATACTCTCCAGGTGTGGGATTTCGGGGGGTTCAGTGGGTTTCCAGCGAGTTAAGTTAGTCAACACCCTTATCAGTAATCGAAAATGCCCTATCGGGGTTGGGTTTCGTTTCCTGATTGCAGAAACAAAAGATGACTTGGATAAGCATTCACAGAGGTGGCAAGAGAAATGTAATGTACACAAGTCTCTTTTCCAGAAATCGTTTTTACTAGCTAGAACAATTTGGTTGTCATCTAAACTGCAAGTGCAATATTACAAAACCTGTTTAATTTTATACACTAGGTGGGCGTAGTACGCGAAGTAGCGCTACGCGTAGCTACGCGAAGTGCACTACGCACTACGCGAGCTACTCGTTTTCAATGATTGCACAGTGCGGACAAGCATCCGGCACTGTGCAATCATTGAAAACGGCGCCTTGCACAGTGCAAGCTGTACTTTGCTGCTGCTCGAGTCGATTTTTACTCGAGCTGAAGCTTTCTCAACGCGGACTGGTAGTTTCTCATCGCGAGCATGCGCGACCACTCTCAATGAGAAACCTGACCTCCCCGCGTTGAGAATCTGGCCGGGAGGTTTATTTTCCATGCTTGCTATCGGCAACTTGATGTTGCTGATAGCGAACAAGGAAAAAGTCTTGCGAGGATGTCATTTTGCTTGCTCGCGGTCGCCAACTTGACGTTGAGGACCGCGAGCAAGCAACAAATAACCGCTGCACTACGCTAAGCTACGCATGTTTGCACTGTGCTACATGCAGTTTGCGTAGTGCAAAGTTGCGCAAACTTCGCAAACTACGCTAGAGTAGTGCTTTGCCCAGGGTTATTATACACCCAGTAGTATTATTAAATGGGGGGAAGGTAAAGGGACGCTATGTTCTAGGTGTTAGCTGCAGAGTGCAGATCGTGGTCACATATTTGCTACTTCCAGACTTTTAGCTGGAGTAAAAGAGGAGATTTTGTAATAATTTTTTGCGGTTAAAGATTCAGCTAACCCCAGCACTAATTCTACTCGGAATACAAGCAGAGGAGGGGGACAGGAGGGGTAGAACCTTTCTATTTATAGCCATGACAATCTGGTGATTATGTATTGCTTCTGCCTGGTTGGATCCAACCCCACCATCCCCCAGCATTTCAGCAATGGCTAGCCTGGGTGCTAGCGATTTATAATTTAGAAAAAGCCATAAATGCAAGGAAAGGGGCTCGAGCAGGGCAAAATGGATGAGGATATGGACCCCCCAGACTGACTGGCTTGGGAGGGGCCAGCCTCCCGTGGACAATCTAAATGCTGCTAGTTTATTGGGCTTTTGTAGCTTTTTAGCTTGTATTCTAATAACTTGAATTAGATTATAAGAACTATACCGATGAAATATTATGATAAATTGTTGGGTCGCATTTTACAGATCTAGAATTATGTTGTACTGTCTTAGGATGGGCCATTCAATGTGTAGGGTGGGTGGGAAGGACGGTGGTGGGTTGTTGTATATTTAAAACGCATAATTAAAAAAAAAATATATATATATATATATATATATCTTTTTTTTAAATGAAGACTTTCATGTAGCTCGGAAGATTCTTGCCATTTTGACACTTATTATTTTCCGGCTCAAGAACCAACGCATCTGAAAAGAACGTGCTGTTTACCTCGATGGATCCACGGATAATAATCAGATCGTACTGCCTCATCCTCAAGGGCATCGGCTTATTAAGGACCAAGGTCAAACTCTGATTTTGAAGAATTCACTAGACTTTTTAATTGAAATACTGTGAAGTAACATCTGTAATGAAAGACTGCTGCTTGGTTCTTATGGAGAAGGTAACATGCTCTGTAGTAACGAGGATAGCTCCTCCATTCAATAAAACATTTTATATACAGACAAAAGGGAACCGTTGGTTTATTTTTCAAAATATCACTTTCAGTCATTTCCCACTCTACTGGTTCTCTGTTTACAGCTTTCCTGAGTTCACTGTTGCTGCCCTTATTCTCTCACTTTTAATTTCACCATCTCCTCTTTCCTCACCATAGGTTCTTTAACAATGTATTTCTCTTGCTCATGTAGATCTACTCAGCTCTTTTTTAGGTCTCGCCTACGCAGCGCGCATGCGCTGATAGAAGGAGACCTTTAGGAATCGATTCAGTTTTTGGCCCAAAAACGTGCACATGTTGCATTGTTACAATAGCAACACGTGCACATTTGGCGATTCCCATGCGAGAGCGAGCTTTGAAACCATCTGTTTGCAATTAACCGATGGTTCCTGTTCGCTCTTGCAAGGGAAATAGGCGCAGGCCCCCTCCTCTCTCCCCCCCCCTGCTGCCTCCTCCTCTCCTTGTCTAACTTTTTTTTTTTTTTACTTTCTGCGAGAGGTGCGCGCGCTAGTTTACTTTAGCCTGAACTCCATTAATTTCCCCCTCAGTATCACCCTTTCTTCCTCCAGGTAATATCCCATCCTTCCCCCAATACTTTAATACAGGTCTCTCATCTATTCTAGTTGTCTCTCTTTTATGCTACATTTTCTTTGTGCATCTCTAGCGATATCTACCACTGCAAGTGGCCGTCCTTGCACCCACCCCCTCACACTCTGCCAATGTATTTCCAAAGTGGGGCACGTTAACCTGTCAAGAGGCCATTATATGACTAGTTACCATTTGCCATAAAATGAACTCTGTGGAAATATTTCACAATCTAAAAATAATTGTCAAGGGGCAATTGACTGCCCCCTCTCCCTCTTCAGTCCCTGCCTCGCCCTTGCCGTTAGAGCATGGAAGTTAAGCTGCGGTCCTTACCTGGCAGCGCCAGCAGCCCTTCCTCTGAGTTCCTGGTAAAGCGAGTGCAGAGCCGGGCGAGCTAGCCACATGTCCCCCAGGTGCGAGCAGCAGTCCAGCGGTCCCGGCTCCCCGGTAATCACTGAACACGGATTCTGACATTTCTGCAGAGCCACTCTCAGCTATACTGTAAAAGTAGGCGCCGCCACACAGGATTAATGCACAGCGCCCGGAACACATTTCCGCTGCTCCTCCTTAGCGATGCTGATCACGTCGCGCCCAAGACAGCTACTCAAGCACATTCAAGGGCATTCCCCGAGAAACAATATGCTAATTCGGCATCTCGAGCTACCGCCTGCTAAACTGGGTCCAGCTGCATATCAAAGCATGCTGGCGAGAGGGACGCGAGTCAATGACATAGCCTGTTTAACATCATGAATAATGCAGCCGAAATAAAATGTGTTTTTTTCTTGCTGACTCACAATGCTCGTAAAATAATACGGGATCAATAACGCGTTCGGATTTGTGGCGGTGGAAAAGGCGATGGATTCAGAACCTCTGAGCCCTGATGGAATTGTAACAAGCCCACTGTCTTGTTTAGACTCATCAAGGTGCTGAACCCACAGTGTTAAATGGAGCTCTGAAACATTCTCAGCAGGATGCGTGCACTCCCTGTGCAGCATTTTTATTACAAGTTTGATTCTCTGCCTTTTTCCTTCGGGAGGTGGGTTGTGGGGGGTGAGGGGGAGGGCAACCATGAATACCCCCTGTTTATTTACAATATACCTTCCCCATTTGCAAAAAGCGTCATAGGGAGAGGATCTTTTAACCGGAATGTATTTTATTTTACATTCTGAAAACTGCAGGTTGCAGGTGACAGCAACTTGACGGCATTTCAGGGTTTGTGATTGATTTTACATGTCATGCACGACATCCCACCGTCGGGACCAAGAGCAGCTTCCTTGATTCCGGTGGTGGCTCCTGACATTTTCATACTGGAAAGAAATAAATTCTCGAAGTCTGTATGTTAGGCTACGCCATGTCCAGGCGCCGTTCTCTCCAATGAGAGGCAGGCAGGATGCGTTGGGGCATCTTACAACATCTACCATCTCGTTGCTCCATTAACAGTTCGGAGTTACATCCGTATGTACCATCGTCGAAAACAAAACAATGCGTCCGCTCCACGTCTTTACACACCAGAAGTCAAACACGCTGTTTCTAAATATAGCCGGTGGCAAGGCAACAGCCATTGGCCATTTCATTTGTAGGAGCTCTTTAAGACCATCACTTGTGAAGTTATTACTTCCGCCCTCGCCTATTGCAAGGGTGTACAGACATTGCAATAAGCCAGCACTAGCAGCATTCTCCTCCTGCATTGGGGCGTTATGTTAAACCTCTGGGATTGAGCCCTCGGTTATGTATATTGAACCATTTTGCAAAATATTACTTGTATGAATTTGCCTTATACATTTGGTGGTAAAATGAATCTCAAAGCTAAAACTAATAGCAAATCTGTGAAAGATACTCACACATGACTGGATTGGCATAGCCAATAGGTCTTGCCTTTGGGACCTTATAAGTGTTTAGCCATGCAACAGTTGATGTTGTTGCACCAAGGATATTGTGCTGCATAACTAAATACTTATAAGGACCGAAAAGCAAAAGCTATTGGCTATGCCAATGCTTGTTTAGTAATGCCCTGTGTGGCTTAACTAGGATTGCACAGCCATCCCTAGCCTCGGGGGCCTTTAATGGTGCGGTGATGCAGCCTCCACATGGGCGGCTGGTGCCTGATTCACAAGCTTCTCAAAGTTCAACACCCCAACAGAACGCCCTTCCTGCCACTGTCCAGGCCGCAGACTAGTCGCTCATGTTTTTTCTCTGCATCAACATTACTACCAATTAGCCCAGCTTTAATAAAACTGGATAAAAATTACTTTTGTGAAACTTGGGCAACCAAAGTTTTTTGCACTGCTAAGTTATCTTACCACCACCTCAACAGTGCTTAAAGCATAAAGTTCAGAAAGATGAAAGGCGGAGTCGGTCCTATAGAGAATGGAGTCTGCTTCTCGGTTTATAATTGTTCATTAGCAGTTTTCTATAGCAAGGACTAGGTCCAATGTGTGACACAGGACTTTACAACATGGCAAGTTACAAGATAATGGTTGTGATAGTGCACACGTCAGAAGCAAATAAGTGGAGCCAACATGGATATAATATAACCAAATAACAACAATAATGCAAGTGACCTTCCAGATTAGATGGAGCTGCGCACACTGTAAAAAACTGGGCAAAGAGTCCATTTACCTAATCAGGGGCGGTTCCTCCGTTTCAGCGGAGGAGCGTCGCACCACCAACCAAAGTGCCCCCAAAAGCCCCAGAGATGAAAAATAAAATGGTAATAAAGTTAATTTATTACCATTTTATTTTTCCTCCGAGTGTCAGGACGGGGATGGGTGGGCTGAGTGACAGCAGCAGGGAGAAGGTTGGAATGCCTGGGCACTTCAGTTCAAAGTGTGCAGGTCCCTCTGGCCATCTGTCTTGCCGCTGGCCAGCCAGGCATGCGCACTTTGAGAGGTTTTTTTTTTTTTACATTTCAAATGATTTTATTAGGAAAAGTTTTTTAGCATAGTAAGTACAGAAACAAAGAAGGCAATACTGGTCATGTTATAACGCCGTTTGGGTTACAATTGGCGTACATTATATATGGTTAGGCGTTAACACGTTGGGTAGGCAAGACTGGTCAGGTTATAACGCTGTTGGGGTTACAATTGCGTACTTTATATATGGCTCGGCATTTACACGTTGGGAACCCAGCTAGAGCTGAGTTAGACCAAGCCCTCGTGAACACCAAAGAAGGCCGCTTCATAAATGCTAGAGCTGCTCTTATTCTGGTTAACAGCATGAGAGCAACATTAAAGTATTGTATAAGAATAGGTATTGTATGGATGTGTGGCCAAGCCGCCGAGGGTGGTGGAGCACCCTGCTTCCAGAGCCTGTGCTGCTCTCTGCACAATGCACATTTCCAAGGTTCAGGAGGAGGGCTGCGAGCCACAGGGGCACTAGAGGACTATCCCGAATAGATAAGATCTCTCCTTTCCGGGCCCCGTGCTGCCAGTGCCAGCAACTGAGGTCAGTTCCTGCCCTGCCCACTGCATCGGATGGTCTCCAGCTAACAGGCTGGCAGTGGTGTGGTGGTGTGAGAAGGCAGAATTGAGCAGAACTGGGTGGGCTAAGAACAGAGGGAACCCCTAATACAGCAACCAGCAACAGGCAGAGGTACCAGAGTACATGGCGAGACACAGCATCATCCGGGACCGAGGGCACAGGAAGGTCCCGAGACTGCCTGCCACCTGCAAGAGGAACAAGATCAACAAAGAGGGACACGGCAGCATCCAGGACCGAGGGCACAGGAAGGTCCCGAGACTGCCTGCCACCTGCAAGAGTAACAAGATCAACAAAGAGGGACACGGCAGCATCCAGGACCGAGGGCACAGGAAGGTCCCGAGACTGCCTGCCACCTGCAAGAGGAACAAGATCAACAAAGAGGGACACGGCAGCATCCAGGACCGAGGGCACAGGAAGGTCCCGAGACTGCCTGCCACCTGCAAGAGGAACAAGATCAACAAAGAGGGACACGGCAGCATCCAGGACCGAGGGCACAAGAAGGTCCCGAGACTGCCTGCCACCTGCAAGAGGAACAAGATCAACAAAGAGGGACACGGCAGCATCCAGGACCGAGGGCACAGGAAGGTCCCGAGACTGCCTGCCACCTGCAAGAGGAACAAGATCAGCAAAGAGGGACACAGCAGCATCCAGGACCGAGGGCACAGGAAGGTCCCGAGACTGCCTGCCACCTGCAAGAGGAACAAGATCAACAAAGAGGGACACAGCAGCATCCAGGACCGAGGGCACAGGAAGGTCCCGAGACTGCCTGCCACCTGCAAGAGGAACAAGATCAACAAAGAGGGACACGGCAGCATCCAGGACCGAGGGCACAAGAAGGTCCCGAGACTGCCTGCCACCTGCAAGAGGAACAAGATCAACAAAGAGGGACACGGCAGCATCCAGGACCGAGGGCACAGGAAGGTCCCGAGACTGCCTGCCACCTGCAAGAGGAACAAGATCAGCAAAGAGGGACACAGCAGCATCCAGGACCGAGGGCACAGGAAGGTCCCGAGACTGCCTGCCACCTGCAAGAGGAACAAGATCAGCAAAGAGGGACACAGCAGCATCCGGGACCGAGGGCACAGGAAGGTCCCGAGACTGCCTGCCACCTGCAAGAGGAACAAGATCAACAAAGAGGGACACGGCAGCATCCGGGACCGAGGGCACAGGAAGGTCCCGAGACTGTCTGCCACCTGCAAGAGGAACAAGATCAACAAAGAGGGACACGGCAGCATCCAGGACCGAGGGCACAGGAAGGTCCCGAGACTGTCTGCCACCTGCAAGAGGAACAAGATCAACAAAGAGGGACACGGCAGCATCCAGGACCGAGGGCACAGGAAGGTCCCGAGACTGTCTGCCACCTGCAAGAGGAACAAGATCAACAAAGAGGGACACGGCAGCATCCAGGACCGAGGGCACAGGAAGGTCCCGAGACTGTCTGCCACCTGCAAGAGGAACAAGATCAACAAAGAGGGACACGGCAGCATCCAGGACCGAGGGCACAGGAAGGTCCCGAGACTGCCTGCCACCTGCAAGAGGAACAAGATCAACAAAGAGGGACACAGCAGCATCCAGGACCGAGGGCACAGGAAGGTCCCGAGACTGTCTGCCACCTGCAAGAGGAACAAGATCAACAAAGAGGGACATAGCAGCATCCGGGAACGAGGGCACGGGGAACCCCTGAGATGGTATGCCACCCGAAAGAGGTAGAGAAACAAGATCACATAGCAGTCACCCACCCATTTGCCCACCGCACCACTCTCTAGTGCTGCCAGCCGCCACTATTTGCCTACCATAACCAGTCTCTGGACAAATTCAGATACTGTGGCCTAAATCTTTCAGGAACTACAAATAGTTTACTTTCGAAGTCTAAAGCTATCGACAATGCCAACGGTCACTCAGGTTGTGATATAACGCTGGAACAAAAGAGAATGTAACTCTTTCCAAATAGGTCATACGAAGACAATGACCTGATGTCTGGAAGGATGGATCTCCAGGCCATAGGTTCAAAAACAGCAGGCTGCAGATGGGCTTGCACATCAACAGCAGCAGTGGATTAGCAATTAATGCACATTAGAAGAAAGCCATAATTCTCACATGTTTAAAGAAACACAAACGGACATAAGGTCAATGAACAAAATTAATCATATACTATGAAATCGTATGCTGATATCAAACCATGACAGAGCCCAATTCCTAATGGCCAAATATCAGTATCAGAAGGAAGTCCGGCCAAAGGGGATATTCTTCTCAAAGAAAGTGGTAGGGGTCAAGATGAGAGCATAGAAGTGCGTAGAATGACATATCTGATATGTTACTATCAGAACATGGCTTTCATGTTAAAACGCAACATAGCTCTTACCTTCAGAGATACGAGACACGTGATGAGATGAGGTATGTGAGGTGTTACTCTGAGAAGCAGTAGCAGGTCGTGGGTGTACCTGCATGTTACATGTGCCACGTCTGTGTGTGAGTTTCGATACCAGATTTCGAATATTCTGATAACCCATCGAGTGGAAGTGCCTACAATTCCGGATGTACCACTGGAAAGGCTGCAATTCTTTCTGAAGGGCCGCACATAATTGGGGTCCAGGGCAAGTCTGGCTTTGACAAACCCAGTGGCTTGTCACTGCTTGCAGCTTGCTTTGCTGTCAGCAAGACGTCAGATCCGCCAGCCTGGCCGCCACTGGCATGTTATGTTTATGGAGAAAAGGCCTATAGTAAAGGTCTGTTAGTCCAGCAATGCACACCTTCCGACTTCTGTCACCAAATAAGCAAAGATCTGGACCTCGATGTGTACCCAGAAAGTGGGATCATTGACAAGATATGGGCACAGGGGCTTCCCAAATATTGATTTAGATGTTATTAACCTCCAAGATGCACTCGTCCAGTTGCTGCAAAGTCTTTTAACACGTTACTTGTCCACATATAAAACAAAAAATGAGAGGAGTCTTGACATTTCTGTGGGTGGTTGTATGGAGGTGAATAGATGCCTGAGTCATAGATTCGGAGGATGTTGTTTCTTTACTACCTAACTTGCAGCTAATCTTAAAACCAGTACTTAGAACAACTGGGCCACATTAACAAGACAAAACAAAAGCGGACTGGTCAATCCAACTGATAGAAACTGTCCATAAATAATTCTGTAGTTTCAAAAGTGTGCTTTGTATACACCAGTGCTGCATTCGAATTGTATTGGCCCCTCCTTTAAAGTCCACTCATCCACTTGCACAATCAGTGTCAAATGACCCGCGTTGCTTTCTGAAGTCAAGTGGCGGCGCTCTGCGTGCAGTGCCAGAAGGCAGGCAGCCTTCCCTTCTCCCCAGAAGCACATCACATCATGCTGTTAGCAAACGATAAATTGACTATGCGGCTGGATAAATACCCGCCGTTCAGTCGGCTCTTGGAATGCATATGTCACTTCCCTGTGTATTAAGTAGGCTCCTTGAATAACTATTCCAATTCTGTGTGACAGAAATGCTTCTCATGGAAATCCATTGTCCTTAACCGGGGAAGAGAGACAATTGGAAACGTACATTAGTCGGCGACTTTTACAAACGTGATTTATATGAACAACTTCGTGACCCAGAGTAGCTGAGCTAAGTGCATTATGAGGCTGAAACGGGTCTGTGTGACCGGGGGGGGGGGGGGGGAGGCCCAGGCTTTTTCTTCTAAAGAGGCAACTAAATGCAGATGCAGACTTTATCAAAGAAAATACTGATAGAATCGGGAGGCGATGGATGCTTACTCTGGCCCGCCCTATCACCTAATGCTTGGGGCGTCACTGTACAGGTGTGCAGATAAGAGGGCTTAACCCCTAGCATGGATGTGAAAGAGTTACAATTGGAATTTGTGGATGGAAGTGAAAAAGGAGTGTGACAGTAATCAATTATAGAACTTTGGGGGCACTAGTGGTCCTCAGTCGTGATCCAGGCTAAAGAAGGAAACATACATGTTCACCATTATATGAACAACCACTTAAATGAAGTTACAGAATACCATAGCGCTCTTTCTTTGCTGCCAGAAGAATGGTAGACAGTGAAGGAATGTGGCAGTCCTTAATTTGAGCCAGTGGTTGGGTGGGGACCACGGACGGTAATTTTTTGGAACCTGCAGTTGCTTTTCCTCAGACTTTGATCCAGAGAGTGGATTAACAAGACTTGTTTTGTCATACTGTTTCCATTCCTTTCAAATGTGTCCTCAGTGTTACATGTAAAGACCCAGCATACATGTCTAGCAGGATTTGACATTCTGCAGGATTTGATACTGTAACGTCAAAAAGAGGTCCACTGGTTGGGACAAATGAAGGGCCCTTCACATGTGTTTGCTAACATTTGCCTGTGACAGGGGAGGCCTCTTTAAAGTTAATCCAGTTCCTGGGCTCAACCCCACTGGTTATCCCGTCAAAAAAACAAAATCACCTACACACACCCAGGGCTTTTTTCGATGATTTGGGGGCAGTTTTCACACCTCTTCAAATGCAAAATAACAGCTAGCAGAAGTGGGGGTACAAATGCAAATTGTGCCTCCAGGAACTTAGGCAGGGAATAGGAAACGTTCTAAAGTATTTGGAATTCTAATCTGTACTCTGGTTTTCTACGTAGGATAGCTAGGCCTCCAACTGTGGAAAATAGCTTTTGGGTGCTAGTCACTATAAGGACCTGATACCATTACATTTCTGCTTGACCTACTTTTAACTTCCATGCACCCTGCCTTGTGGGTGATAGGTCTATATAGAGGTGACCTATTAAAATTGAAAAGGGATGTCTTGACCTGTCAAAAGAGTTTATTTTGACAGGCTGAATTGCAGATTTACACTGCTACTATCAGGCTACACAGAAATTCCAGAAACCATGCTTTGCATTGTCAGTATAGTGGGTGGCATAATAGGTGCTGCAGTCCATTACTGACATTGACCTTACCATGCCCTCTGTACATTTTGTACCATATAATAGGGACTTACAGATAAGTTAAATACCCCCAAATAAAACATGCCAATTTGACCATATTTAAAGGGAGAGCATAGCGCTTTACCACTAGTTTTATGTGGACAGAGGTCTAACACCAGCAGAAATATATGGTACGCCAAAAGGCGAAAAATATGAGGGTAGCCATACAGAAAAGGTGGGTTTCTTACACATGCCACCCCAGCCAAGATCTAGGGTAGAATAATTATTGTCTTGACGGACTTCCATGCTCAGACGTTATTGTTACCATGCCCTTACAGTAACTAACAGGAGAGAGGGTTTCATAGGAAAACTGACCACTTAGGATCAGGGTTAAAGGGAAGAACAAGCCCACAAACAATAGATATATTAAAACAAAGAGAACTCACCCATATAATAGCGGGGGTTTCCAGCATTCTATACCAAATGTCTCAATTACATAAAGTCATAACGAGGAATGGCAAAATATTGCACCACTAGGGTCATCTGGATGAAAGAAAATACCTATTCCGAGTTCAAGATACAGCAGGCATTTAACAGGAATGCAATATTTTCTCCCAGGTACAACTTATCAGTGATATGCATGTGAGCAAATATATGAGTTCTTTAAACTATATTGGGTATTATAATTCTTCTGGAATACAGAGTCTGCACAAGAACAGAGAGATGAATTCTTTAATAAAGCCACAGAATGATTTCAGGTAGTCGAACTGACCACAAAAAGTTGACTATCACTCGCAGTGAGTCCTTATGTTTCAACAATAAAACTATCAAATACTTTGTAAGTTTGCATTAATTTCTGCAGACTCAAAATTGACATCTATCTCTGTGTAAGATGGGGCAAACTTGTTCGGTGAGGTGGTAATGCTTATATCTGTACATACTTTAGATTATCCTGTGCTTGATCCTCTGTAGTGCAAGATACCCAACAGGCCATCACGTGCTTTATTTATCCAGTCACCGTCGGTCAGAAATAACCATTAGCTCTCTGGACTCAGTAAGCATAAAAATACAACACCAACTATGACAACTCATCGAAAATACTTTAAATGCAGAAACTGCCACCACAATTAATCTCTTCAGCTATTTTACCGGCAAAAATAATCTGTTAGACCATGAAGCTGCAGTGACATGATAAGCAGCATGAGCAGGGCCCTGGGTAATACTTCAAATAAGTCCTACTCATAGATGTTCACAGATAAAGAGGCCGTCACAGGAGCAGCCAGTCCTACTTGACATGCTGCTTTCTTCTTCCAACTCCAGCTATCACTCTATCACTCAAACAATGAACACGGTATGTGTCCAAACACACAAACACTTTACATACATTTCTGTAACTCCCAAGGAATAAAACAAAGCAGTGACAATGTCTCAAAATCTGAAAGAAGGAGTGAACAAAGGAGACTATATATTTGTAAGCCCTACATCAGCATCTCCAAAAATGTTCACAAGAGCAGCAATTGTATGCGGCAAATTTAAACACAGGCTGCACATATATCAAAATTAATTAAACTGTAATGAGTCACGATTCCTTGAATTAAGAACCTATTCTCTTACAATTCATCCCAAAAACGCAGGGTGCATACCAAAGGCTCATAAACCATACATTATTTGGGGAGCTCTCATACTGCAGGGGTAAGCACTAGTATAAACAGTACCTATGCACTGATTCTTAAAGATGCTTTTCTTTCGGATGGCCTAGATAGGATGCTTGTATAAGAAAGTAATGAATGCTTCACAAGAAGCTGACATTGACGTTATTATCTCTGATAAGCACACAGATTTGGAGCATTCAATCCTGATCCGTGAGGGCCGTGTCTAAACGTACGGTATTGGTGTCTAAATATTCCACGACAAGCACAACCTTCAAAAGAATCATCCTCAACCATTGGCCCATCCTACAGATGGAATTCGATTTCAGGGACATTTTTCAAACTCCACCATTGTTCGCTTACACCCGCAGCAGCAACATGAAGGAAATCCTCAACAAAAAAACTTCCATTCACAACTATCACAAAGGAACTTTACCGTGCATGAACTGCAACAATTGCAATTGTATAATCAAAGGAAATATTATAAGACACCCCATGAAAGGCCATTCAATCAAATTACATGTCAATGCCACCTGCGATTCCATGAATCTGATCTATGCTATTAAATGTCCCTGCGGCAAATTGTACGTAGGCAAGACCGAGAGAAAAATCAAAATACGGATGAACGAACACAAATCAAACATTCGTACCAGAAATGAGAAATCTAATGTTGCTACCCATTTCTATGAATTTCATCACACCATTGCTCAACTTCAATTCATTGTACTTGAAACGATCACAAAAAGCGAAGGAACTGATAATCGCAAACTCCTTCTGAAAAGAGAACTAGAATAGATGTACCGTTTGCAAACACTGAAGCCACACGGACTCAACGATCGCGTTGAATTCAGTTGTTATCTATAAATGTTGATTTTGTATTACATACTTATTAGTTGACATCCTGCATTGCTCTTTACCATTCTTTATCTTTCATTATTCACTTTTCCTCGACCTTTTTAATATGGCCGCCACCTTTCATTTCATCTCCCTTCCAGACACATCGTGGTAGTCCTCTTTCTATTTTCACGTATTTGCATTTACTTCCCTGCACTTCACCGGCTTCTTTATTCGCAACCTGATCACCTGCAAACCGAATCTTCGCCTTCTGGCGTTTTCATTATGAAGTAAGTTTTCTTGTCTTTCAGTAGACACCTAACTCAAGCTTCGCTTGAATCCTCACTAAACTCACGCCCCATTCGTAAAGTTTGTCACTCCCTCGTACTTTACTTTAATCTTTCTACCACATCTTCACACTACCCTACGACCCTCGATAGTTTACTTACCCCGGCACGCGTTTCACTTTTGTACCCCATATTACACCCTGGTCCTAATACGCGCTCACATTAATATAGTGCATGTTTCACGTTTCACTCTTTCTCCACTCTAACTCAGGCTCGTTTCCGCTTCTTTCAGTTCTCCTTGACAAAGGGCAGCCGGCCCGAAATGCATCGGAGTTTTCATCAAATGATTACTTGTGGATTTTGCCGTGAATTTTGTTGATATGATAATAATATCACGAAGAATCTTTTCATAACGACAATAAACGACTCTTTCTAAGACATTGGAATCAATTATTTGATCCCCCCCTGGAGTGCCTCTTTGGGATGTACACGCATTATGCGTACACGACTCATTTAAATTAGACAATTACAACATTTGTATAGAGTCCATTTTTCTCTTTATTTTTTCATTTTTATTGTTTAGCTCACACAATGGTGCAGTTAAGTTAGTCTTTAGTACATAGATTAGACAACTTTATCATACAAAATACCAATTCATAAATAATTCATAATTCACTATGAAGTCCCGCACAGAACCACACATACCTCAACAATCCTCAATCATGACACAGTCATACAACATCATTCATACTTATTGCTCTAGTTAAAAACCAAATCATGGTACACAAATGCCTGAATGGAAGGTCAGGTGGAAATACTCTTAAACTACAGAGGTGCTAAATCAGATGAAAAAATGGCCAATCCAAAAGATGACTAAGGATCACTGTCTTCAACACCATAGACGCTTACGCGCGTTTCGGTGAAGCGGCCGGGTCAGGCCACACCTTCATCAGGGCCAGGAGGTACCGTGGGGCGGGGAAACAACACTATGAGGCAAAGGGTCGTGGTCTCAATACCAGGGGGCGCCGAGTTATGTAGATTAGGGTTCACAACAATTTCTTGCGACCTTGGGTCATTTACTGGTACGTCCAGATGAACTTGGGCGTTCTTCCACAATTCGAATGAACTTTGGGGTGTTCACTTGTTTATGTCACAGGCGGCTGAACTTTAGCAGCTCGAGGGAATCAGTCTCAAAGTTTATAGGCAGATTAGGGGCGGTATGGTCATCTCAAGTTAGCAATTCCTGTTTATATGACTGGAGACGAGGAGTCCTCGAGGCTCAGGAAAACCGTGTTCGTGGCCCAGATTGATAAGAGGGAGACGATCTTCTATTTCTATATCTGTGTTTACGGCGATCGTTTCTCTCGGTTGGGATATTTTGGTAGATGCGCGATATCACACAGTGGTCATAGATCAATATCTTCGTATAATGCCACGAAACGGGCTCCGATCTCATAGAGTCATCATGCCGGGCCGCCGCCTCGTTCAAAGAAGCCGGGTCAGTGGCGGGTGCATCCCGCATTTTTAACATTGCTGCGGGCGGTGCTGAAAGCACCGCCCGCCGCAGTGTTAAAAATGCATGTTGTGCGTTTCAAAGCACAACATGACAGGCACCGCGCAGTGCCTGCCATGTTGTATTTTGAAACGCAGGGGGGTACCATGGGTACCCCCCATGTGCACCCCCCATGCCCCCTTTCACCCTGGGGGCCCTAAACGGGCCTCCAAAGCAAGGACCGTATGCCTTTTCGTGGCGGCATTGCCGCCACGGAAAGGCATAGCCCCCACCATATTAGAGCTTTTCCTCCGCGGTCAAATGCGGCGGGCGGTTTTCCCGTCCGCCACGGTCCCCCCGCCATTGTAATATGGCAGGGGGGGGGAAATAGGTGGCGGACGGGCAAGGATGGCGGACGGATCACCACCGCCTGCATGGCGTTGGCGATCCGTCCGCCATCCTAATTGACCCCAAATTGGTCAATGAGGGAACAGGTCGCCACTCCAACTGAGCGAGTAGCAAGAAATGCACAGAAGAAATGGCTGCAAAAAATGTTTCATGCAGTACTGACTAAATATTTTTTGAAGCAGTGTATAAACTCCAGATCTATGTGAATGTTATTACTATCATCTGCATTACAAATTTCCACATCCATTAGCCAACAATTTGAGCATAAGCGAGCACTATAAAGAAGGATATTCATAAGAGATACAGAATAAACAGGGAACAAGTCTTGCCTGTGATTTGGACGGCCAGATTACCCCGTGCCTGAGGGACGCTACTTATTCTGTCCTGTAATTGAATTTTAGAAGTCAGTGAATTCTTGCAGTTCTAGTCTTGATTCACTTTTTTTCTGAAGCAAATGGACTAAGAATCTCAAACAGAACGAATTGATAAAAACAGAAGTCCAGGACTGGAAAAGTGATGTCCTGCTAGCATGGGATGATCATGCAACCTCCCTAGCTAAACAGTTGATTATCTTGATGTAGCCACATAAGGGCTCTTCATTACTAAAGTAACTCAGGTGGCAGCTTGTTGGACTGTATGTTTTGCGTCCAAGTACTGCAGTCTGACTATTGTATTGCTGAACCTGTATCGTTACCCTCAGAATACAGCCCAAACAGCTGATGGTTCCCACTGTCACGTGAGTGACATGGAGGTGCAGGAGCACTATGATAGCTTCTTCCCTTAAAGCTTGAACTAGTAATTATGTTCATGCTCTGTAGGAAGATATGATAAGCTATAGCTGATATTCCGGATTTTTTACCAATTAGGTGCCTCGTTTCATTTTCCATCTCCTTTTGCAATGTTCCCATGGTCATTGCCCTGTAATATTGGCTTTATGTTTAGCTTAGCATCGCCCTGAAGTTATGCTCAAACTACCTTTCCTATAACGTATTTAATTTTAAGGTAGATTTCTTTGTACCTGGCAGCATTCTCCTCTCAGCGTTCAAGCTCACAAGATGGATTTTTCTGAGGCAGCTAGATATTCATAGTCATCCTTTCAGGAAGAAGCATACCACTGTCAACATCACGGATTAGCGAGAAATTAATACGGTCGGATGGCTGACCTCTTCAGACCTTTCCATGAATTTGATCATTCCTGCACTCCTGGAGGAATGACCTTTTGCACATGCCTTCTGTCATACATAGTCCCTAAATTAATCCTGACTGTGCATCCCTTCCTCAAATACAATGAGGTTTTTCAGAGTACGAGGTTTATTCCTGCTAAAATCTTCGAGAGCTCTGAGCAAAGCTTGAGCTTCAGTAACAGCTGAAGCTCCGAGGAGTAACGCAATCTGACAAGTCCCTCTTATAACTGCAGCGTATTCGTCGGTAGCAAAAATGAAGGCGATCCGGAACTATTGCTAAACAATCGACCGTAGAAATGTCTGGAAGCACGTATGCATGGTGTAGCTCTTAAGAGTGATGCACACCAGCAGTCACCCAATAAAATGCACAATGGCACCAAGGCACCACAACTAGTGGCCTTGTTTCCTTCACATTCACGTCTCACACATTTCCCTTACCTTTTGGATTTAATATTCTCACCACATCCAGTGGCAAACTGCCAAGGTTAGGTTATCTACTTTGCTTAGGAAATAGCACAGCCATCCTGCTCCTCCTGCTGTAATACGTGAACCATAGAAGCAACCTACTGCAGCTTTTGTCTATTACCTAAGTTCACATCCACTTGCTAGCATAGTAAATAGTTATTTTCTGGTATGTTACTTTCTGCATACAAGTACAGTTAATCAAACTTTACAATTTTGCTGATACATTTTTGAAATAGAGGAGGAATTAGAATATAAAATGCCAAAGTGTTTGTGCCCCACCTTCATCACCAATATGCGCTTAAATAAACCAATGAATATATTCATAATTTTAAGGTGGAGGTTTCTCCCCCCCAACATTCTTGGAAGCTAATGTTTTGCAGGGACATCTCTGTGAAGGTAGCTCTGATATCCTTCGGGATCTTGTTCGCGCTATATTAAAACTTTATAAATAAATAAATAAATAAACGAGTATGAGCCTAGTCTGAAACACCATCTCTGTGATAGTATATTTAGAGTAAGACATGCTGAGTCAATTTAACATTATGCAACAGAAGCCTTACCCTGAGGAAGGATTGCATTGATTCCTATGGGACTCTTACTATCAGACTTCACATTAACTAATTTAATGAATACACATTTTAGAATGGTTTTGTATTTTTCTATTGCAAATTACGTATGGCTTCCTATTAGAATGGCTATGTCCTGTGATTGGTATAGAATGCCCTTTATTCTATGAATATATTCTTGATCATTTGAGTTAAGGAGTGATTTTGTCAAATTATGAAGTATTGAATTATTCACTACATTTATATCTTGCAACTTCATTCTCACTCAATAACAATTTGTTTTCGAGTGTTATGAGGACAAATGGAATTCCTTATTAAATAATTGTCATAGTTGTTGTACACCATCGGTGGAGTATATCAGGCCACCTGACCTGGATCCCCAAGACCTAGAGAAAGCAGACGGGCAGGGTTGAACAGGAATTGAAGCTGCAATTTTTTGCAATGGATTGAAAATAATGTTTCTACATCTTTTCGAAACATTCTGGATGTGTCAGATACTTTCTGATGAGAGATTCTAATATCTATATATATAGGGCCATTAAGACCTTTTTATTCCCTTAAGCTGTTGGCTTTTTTTAGTCTGCTGCCTTCTTAGTTGTGTTGTGTTGGTTACCTTGTCACGCGCCAGGACGCTCCTTTGCTGGAGCAGCTGTGCGCGATATAAATTCCCATAACATAACATAACATCTGAGAAGTAAGAGGATTGACAGGGTGAATTTTGCTTTCCTGGTTTGATGGTATGCAAGTGTTTTGCTGCATCGGAATTATTGTCAAAGACTGCCAAAGAGAACGGATTTTCAGCAAAGAACTCATACAGTATGTTCTAATAGGATGTAAACTACCGTACAACACAAAGAAAGTCAGGGAAGAGAAGTTTCGATGAAATCCTGGATGATCAAAGCTTTTTGGGTTTACTGAAAGTCAATACTTTATGGGGCAGATGCTATAACTGGGCGGTGCAATAGCTTACCAGATGAAGGACCGGAGGAGACACCCTGCAGCCGATTTTCGAACAGCTACAAACTTAGGTGTATGCCCAGCCCCCAGTCTTTCAGAGATTGTTATCTTATCGCTTCCTAAAGCTGCAGTGTATACCAAAGAAAATATGATTTTCAATATGTGTTTCAATGGCATAGGCCTGCTTGTCCTCTCCCTTACGTGTGTAGATTATTCTTATAAATACAACAGGTGTAGGCTTTAGGTTACGCTAGAAATCTTCAGTTACTTTTCATGCTTCCTTCAGATGGAGTTAAGATGTAAACCCTGAGCTTCAACAATAGTAATTTCTCACCTGTTCTCTTGCTTAGATGTTTCAGGTCTAGTAAGGTATAAAGTCAGAAGCGCAGATACGCACCAAAGCGACAAAACGTTGAGTGCAAAGTCAATATGGCCAGAATTTTCGCACACAAGTTGCTTTTTTGTTTGTTAATGACATGCAGCATTTACGATCTATTATGGGTTCCACGCAATGACTCCTTATACTTAATGTGATCGCAACTGCCCTTACCTAATCTGTTACTTTACAAGTCAGTGCTATTTTACTACAAATTGTATGCGTCTTTTACCTAATATAAAACTTTATATGACAACTCGGTGTGACCTTTTTCTACTGTCTTGAAGACACTCAAATACTCTTCCTAGAATGCTACTAACATCCATCACCCTTATACCTTAATGGTGATAGTTGCCACCTCCCCAGCACCTCAAAACACTAAGCCTGAAATCTTTTATCCTAAACAAGGTCCTATATTAACAATATAGAACATTACACAGTTCTCTATGAAACCCAAACGATATTAAGCAAACACAACTAAATATCCTGAAGTGTAAAATAAAAAAAATAAAGAAAACTCAACGCTGGTCACGTTGCCAGCTGCTGCCTCTCCTGGTCACAGGAAGCACCCAGGCTCCCTAAGTCAATGAAGCCTTGTGATTGGTTCCTCTAAGATCCCCAAGCGTTGTGATTGGTCTGAGCGCCGTGGTTTGAGGCTTAGATGGGGGCAGGGAGCCTGTGCATGTTCCCCACCAGGCTGTGTAACATTCAAAGTGCGCATGAATGTTTGGTGGGCCCAAGACGGCCGTTCAAATATTCATGCACAATTTGAGTGTGCTCAACACTCCTCCCCTGGCTCCTGCTCTGGCCACCACCGCCCCTTCTCGCACCTGGGAGCGGAAAAATTAAAAGATAATGTTTAGTTATTATAATTTTATTTTTCCTCTGCACTGCTCGTAAAGCAGTGGGGCAATGCTTCACCGCCCCTGGGTTCACAGCACTTGCCCTAGTATTCTGGTTCCAACTTAGAGAGATGCGAATAATCTCAAGATGTGCGTTTCAATGAAAATGTGCCGCTGGCCGCGCGACGCAAAGGGGAGCTGAGCGAGACAGCGTCTTAGTACCACATGCCGCGCAAGAGGAACTGCAGCGCGCTAGTCTATTGAGCCGCCATCCTCGCTAATGACCAATGGGAGGGCGCGGCCAATGGGAGGGCGCCCTCTGGCGGGGTGGGCGTTCCCAGGGGGTTTATAGAGAGCACAGCAACGCTGCCCGGTCTCTCCCGCTGCGCTCGTTCCCTGGGCTGCTCTGCGCTGTTGTTCTTCAGGCGCTGTTCCTGGCGCGGCCTCTGTGTGGCCGTCCTGCGCCTGCCTGCATCGCTGGTCTGGCGTCGGTTTGTCTGCCTCGTCGGGTGTGCGGTGAGTGCTGGTGATCAGGGCCCGCTTGTGGGCTTTCGCGGGTCGTTGTTCCGATGCAGAGTGGCGGTTTGCTGGGTCGAGGAGGCCGAGGGAGAGCGGGCCGGGCAGTGTTTGTTGTGTCGGTGTTCCCTGCGCATACCTAGGTAGACGTGTGTGCGTCCTTTCGCTTTGAGGAGTTCCGATTTCAGATAACTGGTTCCTCTGTTTGAATGCGACCGTGTCGGCCAGTCGCTGGGTTCGCGTGGATGGTTGCGGGAAGTGGTGGCTACCACATGGCGGGAGTGAGATGAATCGTGGTGTGCCGCTGCGGTGGATAGCTTATCTGCCACCGACCGCAGCACACAGGCCACGACTTGTTTGCTTTGTTATTTATGCTATTGAGTGCATTATACGTGGTATCATATTCGATAAAGGGCAGGTCCAACCGCTGAAGCCCGAATGCGAACGGAGTACGCCCACCACAGACAAAGGAACGGTGGAGGCGGCCGAATTGTGGCGCCAACGCGATCTCCTCACATGTTAAGCAGCGTTACAGTGGGTCGTTTGAACCGGCCACGCAGTGCGGAAATCTTTCAATGATAAAGGCGGAGAGTGTAGTTTACTGTGCCCAGCATGACCGGGAGCCGAGACCTAGACATGTGGTCGACATAGTTCAAGGCCGCCTAGGCATACTCGGTTCTCGGGGGCGGCGGGTGGAGAATGCAGGTGATGGTCGTTTCTCGTGTTTTTGTATGCGTTTTGTTACTGACTGGTCTAGGGGACGGGGAGAGCCCGATGGCGTCGTGGTGGTATGTAGAGTTGGTCCCCGGGGATCTCCGGCAGCCGGAACTTGGTCGCTGTGCCATTGTCCGTGCCCTAATGCAGCAATCTTTTCGACTCCGAACGTGAGCCCTCCGTGGCGGGCCAGCTTTCAATGATTTCTTTGGTTCCAGCCTGAGACGGCGAGCGTGTACTTTAACTCCAGGCACATGTAAATTACGCTCAATGGCAGGAAGCGGCCCCTTCAGGCGAATAGCAGGAGATTCCCTAGTCCAGGACGGCGGAACAAATAGCATATTAAAATTAGCAATAAAAAGGGCACTCAAGTGGGAATCTGGCAATTTTAAAGTGTTGCCCGTACGCAGTTGGCTATAAGCATGCGGTTCTGACCTAAAAGAGAAAGACATACCTTGCATACTGATCGATCCATTGCACTTCATTAAACAGACAGATGCTCGTTACCTTCGGCGCTATAGATTTGGAATCTTACAATTTTGCAGGAAAAGCTTAGAGGGCACTTGAAGAATAAGGAGTGCCTTCGTGTGTCCGGGTCCGGGTCGTGTCTTTTGCGGTGAGTTGGGGGATGGCCCCTCGGGCCTTTTGGGATCGGCACTTTGTTCTGAAGAGGCGTGGAGGGTAGAGTGGACGGATGTTATTTTCGTGTTTGCACGTTTGTTTTGGCCCGGGTTTTTAGGGATGTTTGTGGACCGGCACGAAGTGTGTCTTTGGGGTGCTGGTCTGGGGTCGGGCAGGGGATAGTTACCCAAGTTTGTTATACTTTCCAACTTCTCCCCGAGTCGCACGTCCCTGACTGCCGTACTGTTGACCACCACGGGCGCAACCAAACTTTTGTTTAACGTGCTGTCCCACGCATCTGTGAACCGCCATTGTAGCTATGTTAGCCGTTCCAGAGCAACATGTTTCTGTGCTCCACACATAAGAGTGGAAGTACCCGCCGGCAGTTGTGTTTACAGACAGACGTTCGTTTGACAGCATTTGAAATGAGATTGGATGGTGAGAGTCAGTAATGCATGCATATCTTATGTCACGGACGATGCTATTCGGTTACAGTATTGCGTCCTCTGCGCATGTGTGATGGTCCGCTAGTCTAGCCCCATTTTGCTGCACCCCGTGAACAGTGTTCTTATCTTTCGTCTAGCCCCAATTTGCTGCGCCCCGCGAACAGTGTTCTTATCCTCTTGTTCAAATTACTTTTGTCGGTTGCATTACAATTCTAGACAGGAAAATCTGTTGCGAGCTGGGTGGGTATTTCGTGGCAGGCAAAAGCATTTGGTAATGATGCATGACGCACTCATGGTGCTCTGCTCGTGGGACTGTCTGCGGGAGCTGTGGGGTTTCGTTGGATACATCGACACTGGTGAGAGTCTGCGGTGGTGCGCCGGGGAAGTGTAGCTGCGTGGTCCGTGTCCCTACGGGTGAGAAGTGTATAGCGTTTTCGGGCCACTTGTGTGAAATTGTCTGGAGGTTGCTCAGGCGTTAACGCAGTGGCGGAGGGGATTGGGCATCGGTCTCCAGAATTGACGTAGTGAGTTCGAGCCTTGTCTTGGTGGTAAATGGCGAATTTCCGGTGTGCGATCCATTCAGGGTTCGTCGGGTGTTACGGGTGTGTGGTTAGTGCCGGGAGGTGCAGCTTTTGGTGTGGGACTAGGTTGGCGCTTAATTGATCGCAGGTATCAGTCCCTCGTTACAATCCCCCCCCCGATGCAATCAGCTTGGGGTGCCGCCTTAGTGCATTTTACTGCTGGAGTATTTTGGAACATTGTTGAAAGAGGCCTACATTTGAGTTGGCATAGGTATGTTTCCGATCTGACATGGGTGTATTCACAGGGAAGCTGGGACGTGTTGTGCTGCATATCCTTCTGGTGTTGGTAAGTGCAGTGAAATTAGATTTCGTAGTAGCAGCATCTGTCATTTAAAGTGCTTGGAAACAGCAGAATTAAGCTTTTAAACACGTTTTTATTGTAAGATCCTAGCACTTACTCTTGTTTCTGGGTTTGTTTGGGAGGCAGATGTGAATTACACTAATTTCCACTTTTCACTTGTTACAGGTGAAAACCAGGGTTAAGTCTATATACATCCTTTAGGAACCAGCCTCAATGTATTCATACGCTACTAGCAAAGGCTTTCCTGCAGTGATATGTCAATAAACGCCTAGCGCATCCGTTAATGTGGTATGCCAATTTTTGGTGGCTAAAAATATGTAATTTCCTATTGCATTTGATGAACCTACACGGTGCATCCAAGAGCGACGACATTTAAATTATTTCTTCCTTTGAGTCAGTAAAAATTGGTGTTTTTCAAAGTGGTAGTTGAAATATCGAGTGACAGAAAAACAGATCTGTACCTGTTTTGCTTCCAGAGCAATAGTTAGTTAAAAGTTGCGGCGAACATTGAAAAAGCCCACTCAGAGCAAGGCGATGAAAATGGCTATGTTCTTTTTATGTAGCTCAATTTGTCCGAAAGACAATGGGTCGCGGCGTCTTTGTGATAACATGTGGCAAGGGCAAGTTAAGGTGAAACCTCGCGCCACCAGAAAACACAGGTTCGTTGGTTGTGCTTTATGCAGCCACTTGGTATTTCATCTGGGGTTAGTCATACGTGTCGCTGTCTACTCGTTTGCCTTCCGTATTCGAATAGGATCCTCTAGGGCTGGGATACACGTTAGTTTCACCGTGCAGCGTTGCTACAGCATGAGTGTCCCGTTTTGTTTTTTGAGCAGGATGGCGCTGTGTTGGTTGGTTGTGCTTTATGCAACCACTTGGTATTTCATCTGGGGTTAGCCATACGTGTTGCTGTCTTTCAGCTAGCATCATTATGCCACATTTCTTTCTGCGGCGTCCGCATTAGCTCGCCATGGTCATGGCAAGGGGAAGGCTATACATCATCATGGTGTCGGCAGCTTGCAGGCCAGAGACATCCAACTGAATATTAAGAAGCAGTCTAAATTTACAATGACTTAGCCCAAGTATTTAGTCCGCATGGGTACGCAGCTTGTGGGCCCTGTTTGCATCACGCACATTCCCAATACTTTGTGGGGATCCTCCGGGCACATTCAGCTAAGGTTAACTCAAAATTCTGTCCATAAGTTTTGACAACTCGTTTAATAATCCACAATAATTGCATCTACGGCCCAGTTGACTCAACAGTATATGTCTGTTGTAATTAAGTCAGAGTCAGGTAATACTAGCATGAATGAGCATTTAGTGAGACAGCTCTAATGCACTTTTTAAGACTGCGCTAATGAACATTGTAGAAGACTGCTCGATATACGAGAGGTTATTTGCTCGGGGAGGGCAAACTTGGTACCAGCATGCAATATCAGCAAATGAATTTGCCCCCTAGGGTGGCCAGGGCCCGGTTAGAGAGCCTGAGTAACAAAGGGCATCGCCTGTTAGATGGGATGGTAATGAATTCCCAATGGCACGCTACGAAGGGGCTCAGGTAGTGGGGTCAAGAGTTTTGACTGCTCCATTCGATCCACAAAGGAAATTCACCGGTGTTGGCAGACTCTAATTAATAAACAATTAGACCGTTCCGCGGGGGACCAGAGCAAGGCATTAAAGGGGTGGTTTGTCGGCATTCTAACAGTCGCTCTGACTTCACTCCGTCCCGCCTCGGGGCATCCCTCGTGCCCAGGCTTTATTAACTCTGGCGTGGCTTGACACAGTCGTATCACCCACAAGCCTGAATATTTATCAGAGGGCTGGCTTCTGCGTTTGCGGCGCACGTCTGGAGGCCAAGCACGTTATTAATTAACAAACAGGTGCTGCTGATTATTGCAAAGGTATAGGTGGCGTTGAGCATATATTTTGCCTGGCATCTGCCAGCAAGGCACGATGTTACTTCTTCCCAACGATGTTTTATACATCACTATATAACCGTTATGCCGTTTTGTGTGTTGGACATAACAAGGGTACTGACCAGTGCTTAAGTAAAAGGGACTCAAAGGAGTTCTCAGAATGATGAAGGGCTGAGTGGCTTCGCGGAGAGTTAAACTTATGGCATCAAGGTAATAAAGATAGCAACAGCAGGCGCATAGCTGGCTTGTCTGCTGACTCTGATCACTTTCAATTTAGATTGAACCCCGAATAAACTAAATTTGTATGAAAGTGGGGAAATTATACCTTAGTTGCTTAAACAATTGAAGCACATCTCAATCACGACAAATGTTAGAAGTAAAAGGGACTCAAAGGAGTTCTCAGAATGTGAAGGGCTGAGTGGCCTTGCGGAGAGTAAAACTTATGGCATCAAGGTAATAAAGATAGCAACAGCAGGCGCCTAGCTGGCTTGACTGCTGACTAAGAAAAACACAAGAAAGGGAGATGTTGGGTGTCTGGAGCTTCCAGAACCATCCCCCGCACCAGTGTACCACAGAGACAATTGGGGGTGACCTAACAGGCAGTACATTTCTTTCCAGGTTGCTTTCAGAACATCACTTTTTAGAGCAGAGAGTGCCTGATTGTAAGTACCTAAGAGAGTGGAGGAAGGGAGCAGTACGCAATTCTACCGCAGAGTTGTATTTTAAGACATAGGGGAATACAAAATAGCACTTATTGAACTGATACAAGCACCTTATCTTGCTGTTGTCCTTCAACAATCTGCTGTTGTGATTGTGTTTATTTACAGAATAGATACGATATATTTTGTTAAAGACCATTGCTGGTATCGGGTTGTAATTTCACGCACAAAATGCCTTCAACACAAATGTCGACATTAAAAATACCTACAGCAATACCCAGCAGTTTATGCCCCTATTAGCTATATGCTGAAACATTAGCATGAAAGGAATTGTCAACTGCAAGCATCTCCCTATAAATATGGTAGGTTTGGGGCTGAAATGCTAAATTAAAGAGGTCGGACAAGTCGAATTGAAACATGGTGAAATTACAGACAAACATGGTGGGGTTATAGTTTGAGTATTAGGTCTTTTTAGTACCCCAGGTTTGGCCGATGTGACAGCCGAATCCTGTTTTGTTTCATACTCCAATGAGCTGCAGTACGGTGGTATTTTGTGGCATCT
Organism: Lissotriton helveticus; assembly: GCF_964261635.1. NCBI lineage: Eukaryota > Metazoa > Chordata > Amphibia > Caudata > Salamandridae > Lissotriton > Lissotriton helveticus. The sequence goes on along the minus strand of NC_136063.1, from coordinate 2,136,918,884 downwards.
TGGGTGCGCACGATGATCTACTTCTCCAGGTGGATTAGTATTTAAGGCTTAAATCAAGGGGTCAAGACGGGAATGATGGGTTCAAGGTGAATGATGCCTCTGTAATAGATCCTGTATGTGACGTGCGGGGGTAAATAATGCCACTAGGTAAACAAAATACATGAGGTGGCCAACTGTGCATTACAGAAGGGGGAAGTGACAAGGGGCAGGTTACAAGAGAAACCAAGTTCAATTGGAGGCGGCATACCGTACAGGGACAATGTCTGTGAAGAACAAGAAAGCGTATTCCTGAGTGTTAAATTTCGAACTGGGGTAATCATAAATGCTTAGAACCCTGGAGTGACAGTGCCCCTATGAAGTTGGGCAGGCGAAGGGAGCTCGAGTTAAGAGCCACCCAAATACGCAATGGGGATAGGTGGAATGCTTGTCTGGACTGGGGGCGAACATATCCCTCCTGGATGTAGAAGTGGTACGAAACAGCGAGGCGAAGTAGCTAAGTGGGTGGGGGGGCTCTGTCATCGACGGGGGCCTCCTCCAGAGCTGTGGCGGAGTACAGGGCGATCTGGAAGCAGATGGACAGTAGGGGTACCTCTGCGGCAGAAGGATACAGTCAATACCTCTGCCTTGCACAGTAGGGGTGCCTGAGCCAAGAACCTGGAGCCGAAGGGGTTCCAGGAAACAGTGTCGGCGCCCCGTTAGTCCTTCGGGCGGTCGGGGGGCCTGAACCGACCGGGGGTGTCCCTCATCGCTCCGCCCTGACAGGGGGGGCGGGAGTAGATCGAAATAAAGTGATAATGTACTGCACCGTCAGAGCATCGACTCGCCGTGCAAGATGGCTCGTTAGGCATGCGGGTCAGCGAGGGGCTGCCGCATTGGATCGCCTGTAAGATGACCCACCTTATCTGCTACTTGTTGTGCGAAATAAACCTGCACCACTGCTTTCCCACAAATATGTCTCGTGAGTTTCCTTGGTATGTAAGTGTTATGGTAAACAATGTGGAGCGAGCGCTGGCGGTGTGGGCACTATGCCGCTGGCCGCGCGACGCAAAGGGGAGCTGAGCGAGACAGCGTCTTAGTACCACATGCCGCGCGAGAGGAACTGCAGCGCGCTAGTCTATTGAGCCGCCATCCTCGCTAATGACCAATGGGAGGGCGCGGCCAATGGGAGGGCACCCTCTGGCGGGGTGGGCGTTCCCAGGGGGTTTATAGAGAGCACAGCAACGCTGCCCGGTCTCTCCCGCCGCGCTCGTTCCCTGGGCTGCTCTGCGCTGTTCCCACCCTAGCCCTGACCCAGCGGCAGAGCGGCAGGCGAAGTTGCGAACTGTTAATGGTCTTGTTTTATGTTGCAGGCGGAGTCACAGGGCGATCTGGAAGCAGATGGACAGTAGGGGTACCTCTGCGGCAGAAGGATACAGTCAATACCTCTGCCTGGCACAGTAGGGGTGCCTGAGCCAAGAACCTGGAGCCGAAGGGGTTCCAGGAAAAAGCGTCGGTGCCCCGTTAGTCCTTCGGGCGGTCGGGGGGCCTGAACCGACCGGGGGTGTGCCTCATCGCTCCGCCCTGACAGGGGGGGCGGGAGTAGATCGAAATAAAGTGATAATGTACTGCACCGTCAGAGCATCGACTCGCCGTGCAAGATGGCTCGTTAGGCATGCGGGTCAGCAAGGGGCTGCCGCATTGGATCGCCTGTAAGATGACCCACCTTATCTGCTACTTGTTGTGCGAAATAAACCTGCACCACTGCTTTCCCACAAATATGTCTCGTGAGTTTCCTTGGTATGTAAGTGTTATGGTAAACAATGTGGAGCGAGCGCTGGCGGTGTGGGCACTATGAGCTGAAGACAAGGTTCTCCAACATTCCATGCCATGGCCCCAACTCTTAGACAGTGAGCCTACAGAAACGGGGCATAAATAAAATATAGCCATCTAACATCAATTTCCCCTCACATTTGGCAAATGGATTTCTGTGGCGTCTACCATGATTTTGTGTGACCCCACTAAGGTCACAATCACACCTTGTAAAATACTGAGCAAAAGTAAATGTGCCATTACTAAAGAGGGTGAAAGCAGAGCGCTGGCACCGCCTCTACGTCCGATGTACACACCTCCCTGCTGTGGCAAATCGATGGTGTCATTTGTGTGCTGTAGTAGTGGTGAATACGATTTGCATTATTACCCACTGACAGCTTGCACGTTCATGCGCACCTCGAACTTCTGTGAAAATGAAAAGCTACAAATCTGTCTTATTTACATGAGGGCAGGAAACCTTGTAGAGACAAGCGCTGCAGGGTGGGTTTGCGTTGAACCTACTACCTTCTTACAGCTCTTTCTAAGTTTCTTTCTTTTTATAGCAATTAACAAAATGTAGATATCGCAACACCTGAAATTATAAAATCCTACTGTGTTAAACGGATTATGAGGTGACATACCTGAGAAAATTAACCTTGTGCAGTGGCGTCTGCGACCTTTCGGCCACCAAATATCACAGGAAGATTGAGGACTTTTTTCAGAAAGAAAAAGCAACAGAAAGAACCCAAACAAATGTTATCAGCATCCAGAGACAAGGCCAATGATTATTGTTAACACATGCAACATACTGAACCGAAGGAAGAGGACTCCATCCATTCACATGGTGATCTCCATAAGGACCTCCATTCAAGATCCATCAGAAGATGCCAATTCAACTATTGTGAACGCATCTGCATACGTGGATCCCTTCAAGTTGCCACTCTGGGACTCATGGAGTTTGCACTGAAGTGCAAAACACAAGGATGTACCAAGCAACTCGAATTCATATATTAATTTTTCCCTGATCAGATTCCAATGTAACAAGTTGTCCATTTTGGACACTGACCTACATTGTGCACTTACTGTCCAATATCCTGGAGCAGGGGACATCGAATGCCCAAATCCAACGAGACCGGGTTAAGAATACATTTTGTTTGTAAGTGGCTATTTTCCGATCTCATTTCTCACAGACAACAGACATCTAAAACACTTTTGTTGCAAAACTGGACTGATGGGTGACTGCATCGTCCTTGAATCTGAACCCAAATAAAATGTTATCCCCTTTCCTATATTTCGACCAATATGCACTCATGACTGGTGGAATATAAACTCGGGACATTTAGCCCTTGTCAGCATAGTCCTTTTTACCATTAACTTGGACTTAAACTTTTAAATTCACAAATCAGCTATGTTACCTCCTCAACTACTGAAGACAATATAATTAGCCATCCTGTCAGTAGACTTCCATTGGATTATCGGTTACTTTCAAAGACTCCTCCTTCCCCGAAGTTTATGAGAGTCAAATCCAGTATTGTCGTTTGTGTTCAGGAAGGTTGGAAAAAGGTAGAGTTGGGTTGTATGGTAACTCCTCTAAAATTACAGAGACTGGCCAACTGAGTATATTTTAGCCTTGATGGAAAGTTATAGCAAAAATCCATGTGCACGAAGGCCTTGCTGAAATTTATAGTGAAAAAGATGTCCCTTGCATGTATAGGAGTACCAATATGTGAACATTCTGAAAGCCCTCTTCAAGAACGCTTCCTGTGATTTACAAAAAAGGACATCAGTGGGTCAGCAGATGCAGCCATGTCAAAGAACTATCCTTCATTAGAACACTGCAATGTTGGGAGCTCCATTGAAGGCAATGGAGTGCTCCGGGCTTCTGATGGCCAGTAAAAGCCTGGCGCACCCACAGTCCAATGCTGTCCTTCACAGCAGTTGCTGTGAACAAAGGCCTCATCTGTGAGGTTCAGAATAGAAGGAAGAAGTCGGAAATCCAGTTCGTGAAGGTGATCAACACAAAAACTGAGTTGCAACTGCTTCAATATTATAAGCACTCAGCAGACTTTCTTGCTACGGTATATAGTCTTTCATACATAGTTTCTCACCCTGTCGGAGTCTTTTCAGGGCAGTTACTAGGTAGGAAAGCCTAATCTTTATAGTTTCTCCCATAATTTGGGGCGAGCTGAGATATTCTGCGAAAACCTTAAAACATCACAGGTCCGGTTTGTCATCTTATAGAAACAAGTAACAAATGCTAGTCACATTACAATTATTACCATCTCTAAGCGCTGCAAATTACAGATATTACTATTACCCAATTCAGCACCACTAAATTTTATGAGCATCGGTTGGATAAAAGATCCAGTCATGATTCGAGTTTGTATACGTCCAGTCACACGACTGTTAGCAAGAAGCTTTTAACTCAATGGGCCATCCTCCTAGATGCAATCTAGGTCATCGAGTATCTCACAACGATCAGGAAAGGTCAGTCATACTCTGAGCTCTTTCTCAAACATTTAAGTGACATTACCATAAACCCATTGTTGCCCACTCTGGGCACAGCGACTGCTCAAGGACAGATGGAGAGTGTGGGGTGGGAGGATGCGCATTATCTGGTATTGACACTGCAGTTCCTAACAAACAGAACAGAACATCCAGCCTGTGCACATTTTGTACCTTCAATGCTAAACAACAGACTTCAAGGCCTGAGGTATGCGTGTATAAAGGGACGCTACCTTTGTATAGCCGTTGTAGCTGTTGTAAAATCTCTCAACAGCGAATGATGCATCTCGCAATAAACCCTTTGCAAAAAAACTCTAAAACCTGCAAGGACGGGAGGACTAGAAACAAATTAATAAAAATCAAAAGGAAAACTGCAAAAAAGAACGTTGTGACGAATGTACCCCAAAAATATTTATATTCAGGACGTAAACGTGCTATTGTGTTTTAGACCAAGACAGACACAGTCTTAGCACAGTCCTATCAATTCTTCCATAGAGAGGCTTATAACGACCAGGGGCAGTATTCATGGGTATCCGCAGAAATGTTTCCAGGGGGGGGCAACATTTTAACTTCATCACCATCTGCCGACATGATTGAGCACAAGTATTAAATACATTTAAAAAAATCTAATAAGACAAAAAGCTTAAATAAACAAAGAAATCCATAGGGGGAAGAGAAAAATCTTGTGAGGCGCCACATCAGACAACTTGGCAAGTAATAAAACAGAGGTAAAAACTAAAAATGACCAGAAAAAAACAAAAACATTCTAAATCAGGTTGATGCGGTTCTAGAGCATGGGTACTCACAAACTTTCTCTCAGGGGCCAAATTTACAGTGTGGTTTGTGGCCGAGGGCCACACTGGTGAGGGCGGAGTCAGTGAGGGAGGGGGGTGGGGCTAGAGCAACAAAAAAACTATAACCTTGAGGTTGAACACAGGTCCCTGCAGTGGACGCCTTCGTCCGCTGAGCCGCCAGACCCGGCATACACACATCTTTCTTTCTCTCTCTCTCTCTCTGTCTGTCTCCCTCTCTCTCTGTCTCCTTCCCTCTCTCTCCCTCCCTCTCTCTATCTCTCTCTCTCCCTCCCTCTCCCTCTCTCTGCCTCTCTCTGTCTCACTCACTCTGTCTATCTCTCTCTCCCTCCCTCTCCCTCCACCTCCCTCTCTCTCCATCTCTCTCCCTCTCTCCTTCTCCCTCTCTCCCTCTCTCTCCCTCTGTCTCTCTCCCTCTCCCTCCATCCCTCTCTCTGTCTCCTTCCCTCTCTCTCCCTCTCCCTCCCTCCATATCTCTCCCTCCCTCTCCCTCCCTCCCTCTCTCTCCCTCTGTCTCTCTCCCTCTGTCTCTCTCCCTCGGTCTCTCTCCCTCTCCCTCTCCATCCCTCTTTCTCCATCCCTCTCTGTCTCCCTCCCTCTCTCTCCCTCTCCCACTCTCCGTCTCTCTCCCTCCCTCTCCCTGCCTCCCTCCCTCTCTCTCCCTCCTTCTCTATCCCGCCCTCTCTACCCCTCCCTTTCCATCCCTCTCTATCCCTCCCTTTCTCTTCCTCCCTCTCTCTCCCTCCTTCTGTCTGTCTGTCTCCCTCCCTCTGTCTGTCTGTCTCCCTCCCTCTGTCTGTCTCTCTCCCTCCCTCTGTCTGTCTGTCGACCTCCCTCTGTCTGTCTCCCTCCCTCTGTCTGTCTGTCACCCTCCCTCTGTCTGTCACCCTCCCTCTGTCTGTCGCCCTCCCTCTGTCTGTCGCCCTCTGTCTGTCTGTCTCCCTCCCTCTGTCTCCCTCCCTCTGTCTCCCTCCCTCTCCCTGTCTCACTCCCTTTGTCTCACTCCCTTTGTTTCCTGCCCTCTGTCTGTCACCCTCTGTCTGTCACCCTCTGTCTGTCTGTCGCCCTCTGTCTGTCTGACGCCCTCTGTCTGTCTGTTGCCCTCTGTCTGTCTATCGCCCTCTGTCTTTCTTTCTCCCTCTGTCTGTCTCCCTCTGTCTGTCTCCCTCTGTCTGTCTCCCTCCCTCTGTCTCCCTGTCTCTCTCTCTTTGTCTCACTCCCTTTGTCTCCCTCCCTCTGTCTCCCTACCTCTGTCTCCCTCCCTGTCTGTGGCCCTCTGTCTGTCACCCTCTGTCTGTCGCCCTCTGTCTGTGGCCCTATGTCTGTCTCCCTCCCTCTGTCTCCCTTCCTCTGCCTCCCTCCCCCTGCCTCCCTCCCCCTGCCTCCCTCCCCCTGCCTCCCTCTATCTCCCTCCCTCTGTCTCTCTCCCTCCCTCAGTCTTCCTCCCTCTCTGTCTCCCTCCCTCCCTCTCTGTCTCCCTCCCTCTGTCTCCCTCCCTCAGTCTTCCTCCCTCCCTCTCTGTCTCCCTCTCTCTATGTCTCCCTCTCTCTATGTCTCCCTCTGTCTCCCTCTGTCTTCCTCCCTCTGTCTTCCTCTCTCTCTGTTTTCCTCTCTCTCGGTCTCCCTCCCTCTGTCTGTCTTCCTCCCTCTGTTTGTCTCCCTTCCTCTGATTGTCTCTGTCTGTCTCCCTTTATCTGGCTCCCTGTCTGTTTCCCTCCCTCTGCCGCCCCTCCCTCTTTCTGTTGCCCTGTCTCCCTCCATCTGTCTCCCTCCCTCTCTCTCTCCCTCTCTCTCCCTCTGTCCCCCGCCCTATTTGTCCCCTGCCCTATCTGTCTCCCTCAGTCTACCTCCCTCAGTCTTCCTCCCTCTGTCTTCCACGCTCTGCCTCCCTCCCTCTGTCTCCCTCCCTTTTGTGTCCCTCCATCCCTGTCTCCCTCCCTCAGTCTCCCTCCCTCAGTCTCCCTCCTAATGTAATCCAGGAGACAGCAGTGATTGTAGATAGGAGGTTTAATGCAGAAGAACAGCTTGTACATCCACAATCTTCAAGAGACAGACTTACACAGGCCAACTCCCACATATAGAATGTAGAAGCAAGAAAGAACCATAACAATTCTAAAGGAACAGAAGGGAGGAATACTACACATCTTCCCCCTTTTGAAAAGAAAAAAAAAACAAAACAAATTAGTGAATATAATCACGCAATTTGAAAGAAGAATGTATAACACGAAAGCTTCTCCTTAATGCAGCATCGACAGATTGTTCAATAACATGCCCAGCAACCTCATTATCAACGCTTACATTAGAAGTATTATTTTGAGGACAACAATCATTAATGGGTAAGTTAACATTTCCAATTTGTGAATCAACATTCTCAGTTTGTGGCTCACACCCAAAAGTGTCTAACATGGCTGAAAAAGTTACATCATCTTCCACACTTGAGTTTAATTGCGAAGTTGCCTTAGAATCCATAGCTTTACAAAGAGAAATCCTTCTGAAATTCCAGATCTTACCACCTTCAACTCTTACAGCCTTAGTAAAAACCTCAGTAACCTTGCACGGATCAGACCATTTATTCCACTTATTGCCAAATGTTCTACCAAACTTTACACGCACAAAATCACCCACTTTAATTATTTTCCGACTGTGAATGACTGAACCAAAACAGTTTCTCTTCATTCTTTCCTGATATGCCAACACCTTGTCCTTGACTTTAAAAAGATCAAATGAATGCTCACTAGGAATTTTGTTTTTCATCCACCACTGTAACAGTTTTGAGCCTGGTTTCCTACCCTTTAACATCTCGAATGGAGACAAACCTGTGACGGATTTGGGAGAAACACGATAAGACAATAAAGAAGCACGTAGTGCTTCTCTCCAGTTTAGATTGCTTTTAACAGCAAGTTGGATGGACTCTTTAATTACTCTATTGTTTGACCATTGGCCTGTGGATTATAATTTGACACTTTTTTGTGTACAATGCCACATCTTTCAAGGAAAGAAGTAAATTCTCTGCTAATAAACTGTGGACCATTATCTGAAACAATTTCAGCAGGAATGCCTTCTCTACAAAATACTTCATCCAAGAATTCAACAACTTGAACCTATTTTATTGACTACTTTTAATTCTGGCCATTTCGAGAAGTAATCAATCAAAACCAAAATAAAGACATCTTTGTTAGGTGACAAATCAAGTGGGCCAACAATATCCACTCCCAACTTTTTCCAAGGAGACGTAACAAATTCAATAGGTGAAACACCAACAGCTAATGGCTTAGCAGACTTGTCACTCAAAGAACAAGGAGAACAAGAACTGACCCATTTATTACCATACTATCAATTCCTGGCCACCAGTAGAATTCACGAATACGCCTTTTGGTACTAGACATACCCATGTGACCTTCATGAGCTATTGAGATAATTTTCTTCCTCAAATCAAAAGGAGGAACTATTTTATCTTCTCTAGCAATAAAACCCTGGTCAAACATGATTTCATCTTTTATCTTAAAAAATGACAAAACATCACCAGACAATTTGCGTTCCTCAGGCCAACCATGTTGTAAGTAAGTCACTACATTTGATAAACCAGAGTCCTTGTACATCGCATCTCTCCATTCAGTTTCTGAGATAGTACCAGACAATTTGTTGTTACTTTCGCCATTAACATCCTCAATAGAAAACACAACATCAAAATCACTATAGACACTGGAAACCTGCAAATCATCAAGTAGAGGCAATCTAGACATGCAGTCGGCATGTACATTCAAGCGGCCAGGAACATATTCCACTACCCACTTGCATCTTCGCAGCTAAATGCGCTAAACGCGCTGTCAACGTCCTACCACCACCAGCTGCTAACATGTTGATCAGAGGCGTGTGGTCGGTTCGTAAACGGAATTTTGTTCCCCACAGAAATTGTCTGAAATGTTCCACAGCCCAAGTGCAAGCCAACAACTCTTTCTCGATAGTGGAATAATTGTACTCAGCACCACGGAGAGTCCTCGAGGCATAGGAAACAACATACTCTTCACCTCTATTCCTTTGCATTAACACAGAACTTAAACCCACATTGCTCGCATCCACACATACAATACATTCTTTACCCATTTCAAAAGGTCGTAAAAATGGAGCGTTAAGAATCTCCTTTTTCAGCAAATCAAAAGCAAATTGTTGTTCAACATTCCATAAAAACTTGGCATCTTTTTTCAACAACGAATGTACTTTTGATGAGTAATCTTGTACAAATTTACTGTAAAATTCTGTGAGTCCTAAGAAAGACACAAGTTGTTCTTTACTAGAAGGTGCAGGAGCCTTGAGTATACTTTGGATATGATTAACTTTTGGCTTAATACCTTGGGAAGAAATTTCGTGTCCAAGATATTCTACTTTACTCTGTCTGAACTTGCACTTTGAAAATTTCAAAGTTAAACCTTTGTCTTGAACACGTTTTAATACAGAGTCTAAGTTTTTGTCATGATCTTCAAAATTCTTCCCAAAAATTAAAATATCGTCCTGAAAAGCTATGGCCCCCTCACAACCCTCTAGGACTTCTTTCATGAGTCTTTGAAAGACTGATGCTGCGCTGGCTAAACCAAAAGGCATGCGACAAAACTGAAACATACCCTCTGGTGTTATAAAAGTAGTCAAAAACTTAGACTCTTCATGCAATAGTACCTGATGGTAAGCACTTGCCAAGTCTACAGTGGAGAATACAAAAGCACCTGAGAGAGTGGAAATCAACTCATGTATATTGGGTAACGGGTGCCTATCAACCCAGATCTCTTGGTTTAAACTCCGAAGGTCTACACATAGCCAAAGTTCGCCGTTGCTTTTAATAGATAAAACCACTGCCGAAACCCAAGGAGAAGATTCAACAGGTTCCACTATCTTCCTGGCTACAAGATCAGACAGAATCACTTTTAGTTTATCACGATACGCTAGTGGCACATTTCTAATCTTGTGCCGTACAGGAATAGTTACTTCCTTGAGAATAATGCGATGTTTAAAATTTTAGAATTTGCCTAATTTGTCGGTAAAAATAGCGGGAAACTTGTTTTTTATAAGATTGGTAAATTCATCAACCCCAGGAGATATAACATACACAGGTTGTGATGCATTGGGGTCAAGCTTAATACCTAATTCATGCTGGTGGGGCCAACTGAGAATCGATGCACCATTAGTAGCAACATAAACTTTACCTTTAATACTCCTGCCTTTAAATGTGATGTCAGCCCACATAAAACCAACCAAATCAATTTTATGACCAGTGTAACCACCAGGTTGTACATCTGGTGGTGATAATTTCAAAGAACCCCAAAATTTGTTAAAAATGTCCATGCCTATAATACTGTACCATGCACAAGAATCAATAAGCATGGACATTTCTTTGCCATTAATCAAAATTATATCTTTTGGAAAACCTTTACATTTGGTGTCACCGACACACAACAAACTATTAATTCCAAGACCATCAACAAGATCTGATTCTTCATCAGTCAGTAAATTCACTTTTTGAGAAGACCTACACATTTTACTAAAATGGCCTGAACGTTTGCATTTAATGCATATTTTGTTCCAAGAAGGACAATCTCTGTAGCTCCCTACATGATCGACACCTCCACACCTGTAACAAACTACTTGGTTTCTTCTTTCAAAAGGTTTAATATCCCTTCTAAAACTCTCTTTTTTATTAGGAACAAACTGCGGTTTTTTAAAATTGTGAGATTCCTTCACTATCGAGACTTCAGGAATCACCACTTTATTTTTATTTTCCTGACCTCTGATCTCATTTACAAATAATTCAGATTGTTCGATACCTTTTGCAATATTTAACACAGCCTTAACAGTAGTTTCAATTCCCATCCACAAACGTTCCTGAATTTTCTTACTCTTAGTTCTCATCATAATTTGATCTCTGAGAACTTGTTCAAAATTAATCGTCTCAAAGACACATGGACCAGCTAAAGTTCGCAAAGCAGCTACATAGTTCTCAATTGATTCATCTTCTTTTTGTGCACGCAAATAAAATTTAAAACGTTCCATTACAGTATTTATTTTCCTTCCGAATCTAGCACCCAATTGTTTAACTACAACATCGAATACATTTATATCACCTGCACCCTCAATAGGAGGTACATTTTCCAATTCTTTAAGTCCAGCACCACCCAAACAATTTTTTAATAACGCTAATTTCCTTTTAGGAGAACATCTATCTTCCTCTACTACCTCAACATAAGCCAAGAATGTAGGAAACCATAGATCCCATTTCATTTTAGGATCACCAGCTACAGGTAGGAAATGTGCAGGAGAAATAATATTGTTAGACATAGTAGAAAGTACAGTGCAATATCAGTGCTTAATAAATAATACAACACAAAATGTGTAAAGTACTAATAAAAAAAAGAGGCTTAAGGTAACTACATTACACACACATGAGTAAAAAAAAAAAAAAAAAAAAAATAATAAAAAAAGTAGTCACCGATGTCTGTTTTCTTTGAAATATCGTAAGACAGCTTCAAAAAGCCAAAATCCACAGATGCACTGCCGTTGCGCATTCGCATTGGAAATCGTGGTCAGTATAAATGTTAAAGAGGAAAGTTCACGAAAAGCGCTGCCGTGCGCATCGGCGTTGAAAACCGTTGTCAAGGAGATGCAAAATGGCCGAAAACGCGATGACGCAGGACGCTGCGTGATGACACAAACAGAGGTCAGAGTTCTGGACTCACCGATCAGATCACAGAAGCTGCAATGGAGGTTCTGAGCGTGCAGGCTACACGCGATGCTAGGCGCGAGGCACAAAGGGATTCAAATGCAAACACAGCTCGGCAGCAACTGTACACGACGATAAGGTTAAGTCAAATTAGAAAGTTAAAAAAAAAAATAGATTTTCTACACAGGAATTGCTGGAAATTCCTTAAAAATTCAATATAGAAACGATGTAACAACTATTATAGTATTTAAAATGTTACAGCCATGAAAAAAAAACGCAAAGTTTCAATAAATAAGTTCCAGGAAAGATAAATATCGCCCGCTGGTGCAATCAAAGCACATCCAATAACGAAAACCAGGCGCAGGTGCAATCAATATACACTTAAAATAAATAAATACCTTCAAGTGTGCGTGAACGCTGTTTTCAATGCTTCCTCCAAATTTTCACTTCAATTAAAAAAAAAAATAGTCCAAAGAATAATGTTCTTAAAACAGATCCCAAAACGTCGCCAAAATTATAATGTAATCCAGGAGACAGCAGTGATTGTAGATAGGAGGTTTAATGTAGAAGAACAGCTTGTACATCCACAATCTTCAAGAGACAGACTTACACAGGCCAACTCCCACATATAGAATGTAGAAGCAAGAAAGAACTATAACAATTCTAAAGGAACAGAAGGGAGGAATACTACACCTCCCTCAGTCTCCGTCCCTCAGTCTCCCTCCCTCTGCCTCCCTCCCTCTGCCTCCCTCCCTCTGCCATCCACCCTCTGTCTCCCTCCCTCTGTCTCCCTCCCTCTGTCTCCCTCCCTTTTGTGCCCCTCCCTCCCTGTCTCCCTTCCTCTGTCTCCCTCCCTCTGTCTCCCTCTCTCTGTCTCCCTCTCTGTCTTCCTCGCTCCGTCTTCCTCTCTCTGTGTTTCCCTCTCTCTCTGTCTCCCTCCCTCTGTCTCTCTCTCTCTCTCTCTCTCTCTCTCTCTCTCCCTCTGTCCCCCGCCCTATCTGTCCCCTGCCCTCTCTGTCTCCCTCTCTCTCGGTCTCCCTCTCTCTCGGTCTCCCTCTCTCTCAGTCTCCCTCTCTCGGTCTCTCTCTCGGTCTCCCTCTCTTTCCCTCTCTCTCGGTCTCTCTTCCTCTTTCTGTCTCTGTCTGTCTCCCACCCTGTATCTCCCTCTATCTGTCTCCCTGTCTGTCTGTCTCCCTCCCTATGTCGCCCCCTTCCCTCTGTTGCCCCCTTCCCCTGTCTGTCTCCCTATGTCTGTCGCCCTCTGTCTCCCTCCGTCTCCCAGCCTCATTGTGCTTATCTATAATAATGTCCCCCCCTCGCCTCTTTCACTATCTTCTCTCGTCAATCATTTCTCTCTCTTTCCTCTCCCCCTCTCCGTTTGTCTCTACTCCCCACTCCGTCTCTTATTTTTCCTTTTGGCTTTGTCTCTCTCTTTTAACTCTCCTCTGCTCTTAGGTCTCCCTTAGCCTCAACATGGAGGGTTAGTTACATTTTTCCACTACAACATTGTCCAAATCGAATTTTCATTTTTTTCCATTTTTAGTCATATTGTTCTTTAAATTTAGTTATTTCAATCCTTAGTATTTTCACTCTTAGCTGTATACAGCACTCTCCCCATTGCACGAATTCATGAGAATGAAACTTTCAATTTCAACCCGGTCTGTCACTTCACAGTTTTTAAACTAAGAATGTTGGCACTAACCCCGCTCCCCAAACAACGCCCCCACCCACGCCCCTTAGCTTTTTATCTGATCATTGTGGCCTGCTGTGAGGGACTAAAGCTCACGGCCCCTGCTAATTGTGCTGCTTGAAAGCATCAGCAGCTCCCCAAGAACTCAACGTCATCTCCTGAGGCCTGGGATGGGGGGAGATGCTCCATGCTGTGTCTCCTCTGCCGGCCCATTATCATACTGCCCATGACAATGGAACGGCTGACTTTGTGACCTGCTGGGACTCACACTCGGGCTGTAGCAGCCTTTCAGGTGTCGCCCCAGCAGGAAAGTCGGCCCAGGTATGTGGGCCCATCCTCTAGAATCAGGCCTGGATCCACGGGGGGGCAAGCGCCCCCTCTTGCCCCCCCTGCGGACGCCCATGGCAGTATTATAGAAGATGCCCGGGTAGGCTCTGTTTGTAATGCGAGAGGTGCGCCCGTAGGATCTCAACGTGGGATGTGGACGTCACTACATCGGACCTACACACAATGCGGATCATTGCATTTTCTTTTACATTTTCATTATAATTTTTAAGTGTATTTTACTTAACATTACTTTTTGCTTTTCAATTACCTAAACTTGTTCTTACCTATTGCATTACTACCCCTTTGGAGATGTAATCGCCCATGATGTAGTCAATGTGAATGTGATGTAGTTGCAGAACATGTGGTGTCTCTGATGTAGTAAGGATGCACCGTGCAACTGATGTGGGCACCGAGACAAAGGCTCTGTTTCATCGCATAGAAGTGGTGCACAGTTAATGCAACCCCTGAAGGAAGCGCTTGAGTGGAGGCACTGGGGTCCCCCGAACCTTCACACTGCCAGCGGGGGGGGCCGGGGGGGGATCTCTCACGCTTTTCTATGTCTAAAGTCCGTCTGCCTGTTCAGACAGTCCAGTCGTAGTTCGTGGTTTAATGCAGTATAATTCCAGTTTGTGAAGGTGAACATATAAGGGTTTCATGGCACTGGGGGCTGTCGGGGAGATTAAGTGAGCTATTGCCCAGAGTCACATGATGCAAGCTGGCGCTGGCGCCGGGGATCGAACCATGAACCCCACACTCTGGAGTCAGCCACTCTGGCCGCTGCCCTCAATGCAGTGCTGTCCCCAGAGTTGGTGCTTGCACTGTGAAGAGTACATTTTTCATAATTTAACACATCCACTGAACAGATGATGCGGTGCAGACCAGGATGGTGCCATTTGCCACCAGTGGAGTCAAGCAGCCAATGAAAATGGTGATCGGCATGCCTTACGATAACAGTGCAACAGAACTTCAACACAGATCAACACAAATCTACTTCAAGTTCTTAAAGAGATCTCTCAGCACCGCAGGTTAATGCTTCTGAGGTGCAAGTAGCACCCCGTATTGCCTTTAAAGCTGTCAACAACACAAAATGATAGACTGACAATACAGGTACCAGATAAACATGTTTGAAGATTCTTGAATACCTTCACAGTGTAGGGCTTAGCATATAGAGTCTTAGCAGAATCCAACCTCAACTTCAAAGGCTTGATGTGACAGAAATAAGGCCACTAGAAAAATATGTCAAAGCGCTGCCAGGATAGTACTGGAGAACCTTGGGATTCATAGAGCCAAGACCTGGCTCATGCCAGGTCAGACATCAAGGCATGTTATTTACTACATGGTAAACATCATCCGCGAAGCCAGCTGCTCTCAGAGAATTATTATTTTACTTCACATTTCTTATGTATCTCATAACAGCGACAAGATGTTGAAAAAAATGTTAAAATATATTTAGTTGTAAGCATTTTCCTCCAGTGGTCTGCATGGTGTTGTCGAACTACTATGGAACTGTTTAGACAGAATTATACAAGAAAGTGATGGGTGGAATGCCTGAATTCTACCTATCACTTTTTCAACCAGGTAATTATTCGGATTGCATCCCTGTCCATCGTTATTTTACACACCATGCCACCTCAGTTTAGAATCAGCCATATTCAAATCAGCCTTGACTCTGCTCCAATTTAGAAAGGTAAAGCCCAACTGCTGGGCCTGGTCCGCCCTGAACCGGAACACAAGAAACCCAAGACTGATTTTGCCGTGACTGGGCAGCTTCAGTTGGGTGTAGCTTGGTTCCAGAAGCATAGAGAGCACAAAACCCATGCCTGGACATAACCACTACACTTAGGGTGTCACACTGAATTATACAAAAAAGTTATGAAGAGAACATTTAAATTGATCTCAGCCACTGGTAATTACTCAGGATGCACCCCAAGGCCATTGGTAGTTTCACTCCAATTAGGGCAAAACTGGACTAGGCTCGTGGTTCCTTCTGGAGAGAGCTTAGACTGGAAGTTTTAGACTGACTGTTATTATGAGGAGCAGGGTTGGTACTGATGTGTATAAGGCGGGCCTTTGTCTAAGCTGGCCTGGTGGGACCAAAACTATGGGCTGCTATGCAACTCAAGCTATTGCCAGTGACTGAGATTAATTCAAGAATCCATCCATCACCATATTGTGGTGTATCAAAGGAATAGCGCCACTGATCAAGCTCCTTGGTAAGCTGCTTCAAACCCCTAAGAAAACGGAGCACTAACCACCGTGTGAATGGAAAAGAAACAACCAGAGCAGCCCTGAGACGCTACCACCAGCAAATCAAAGACAACAAGAAGGCCCTAGTAGAGCGCTTTAAGAACAGCTCCAATAGCAGCAAAGAAATCTTATGAATCATCAAAGCATTCACTTCACCAGCTTCCACCATGAACAACTTCACCCCGTCTCAAGTACTATGTGACAACTTCTCTGACTTTTTCAGCAACAAAATCAAAGCTATCTATAACAACGCCTAACCCACAGCCGAACCCCTGTACCTTCACAATGAGCATACCCACAAACATCTGCAGAAAAACCCTGAGTTCCTGGGAAACATTCACTATGGAAGAAACAGTCAACACCAAGAGAACCATCCACTTTGGGTCTCCAATGGACACCTGCCCCCACCACATCTACTACATGGTCTCCTCCCCTATCAGCCAAGTCCTCTCCTGGATCCTGAACAACTCCATCAACTTTGAGGCATTCCCAGATGCTTGGAAACATGTGATGGTCAACAACCTGCTAAAGAAACCTCTGACAGACCCTCCTCAACTAGCAAACTACCGCCCGATCTCCCTTGCATCCTACCCAGCCAAGGTCTTGAAAAAACCATCAACAAGCAACTTGCTTGCTATCTCAAGGCACACCAGCACCTAGACACAACTCAATCCGGTCAAACTACAGCACTAAGGCCAGACTCATCCTAGACACAGACATCAGGCTGATCCTCGATCGTGAAGGTACAGCGGTTGGCCTCATACTGTTCAGTCTCTAAGTGGTCTCCCACTCCACCCTGATCAGACAACTACAGAAAACAGGCATCCAAGGAACCATCCTCAACTAGACTGGCTCCTTACCACAGGAAGAATACGAAGTCAAACTGTCATCCTACACATTAGAGGTCAAGTACTTGTTTTGTGGAGTCTCCCAAGTATCTTCCCTCAGTTCGACACTATTCAACATCTACATGACCTCGCTGGCGAACCTCATCACTTTCCACAATATCAACACAATCTCCTATGCAGACAACACCCAACTGATACTCTCCCTGTCAGACAAGACCCCCATAACAAAAACCAACTTCGCCCACTGCATGACCGTAGTAGCCACTTGGACGAACTGCAACTGTTTCAACCTCAACACAGATAAAACTGAAGTAGTGATCTTAAAATGGAAATCCTCGGCTTGGAACTCCACGTAGTGGGCAACAAACCTTGACCCCACATGCCAGAAATCTGGGAATCTTTCTGGACGACAACCTCAACATGACAGCCCAAGTAAACGCAGTGACCTCTACTTGCTTCCACATACTGAGGATGCTGAGAAAGATCTTCAAATGGCTACGGGAGAACACTAGAAAAATGGTTACTCAGGCCCTGATTACCAACAGTCTTGACTACGGTAATGCACTCTACACATGCATTACTAAGAAGCTCCTGAACAGGCATGCGCCCATTCGAAACAACACAGTAAGGGTTAACCTACCTCATCAAAATCACACCACATCTCAAAGAACTTCACTGGCTCCCCATTCACAAATGCGACCAGTTCAAGCTCCTCACACATGTACAAAGCACTACACAACACTGGCCATGCCTACTTCAACAGCCACATACACTACCACTTACCTCCGAGGCACCTCTGCTCAGCAGGACTCTCACTAGCACATGTTCCCCGCATCCACAAAGCAGCAGCCAGAGGCCGCACCTTCCCCTACACCTCCTCCAAAACGTGGAACTACCTCCCAAACCACATCAGAGCCTCCACTTCACTTCTCAAGCTTCGCAACAAGATGAAGTCCTGGCTTTTCAAATAATCACACAAAGGAGGCAGTTGCTGATCGACCTGTAAAGGGCCTAGATACCCTCCCGGGTGATTAGTGTGCTATACAAATATACATAACTATATAACTGGCTATGGTGGCTCGGTCAAGGAGGCAAATCTGCAAACCAGGGAGCAAATACTTATTCTAACAACAAAAAACATTATACTGCCTGGAAAAAACACCTCCATATAAAATCTGACTCCGACACTTGGTGTACACAATTGTCGGGCACCATCCAGCCAGTCTGACATTTGCGTGCAGCCATCTGTTTCCTATCAAAATCTACCCTTCCTGTTAAAATATTGAGATGGCTTCCTCTCTTACCGAAACACACAATCATCCCTATGCTGAGAGGTTACATGGTGAGTACAGCAGACAACGACACCAAGTAAAGACTGCATTTCTTACACCTATGCGATACAGTAACACAAACAGTGCATCATGGCCCTAGTGCAAGGAAGGAAATGGGTCCCCTGGCTACTGTCTGAATTATACAATACAGCAATAATCAGGGTTTAGTGAGCCTTTCTGGCCTTTAGGCCCCAGTGCCACAGCACCTGCTGCACAAATAGAAGCTATGCTCCTGATGCAACAGCAGGGAGTTGATCCGAGTTGCATTAGTTGCACCACCCTGCATAAGTCCAGGAGTTGGTAGCTTACAGAGAGAATGGTCTGTACTTAGCCAGAATAGAAAGGCTGGTGCCTTCCCTCTTGAGGGGGTAGTGGAACAGTAGCCTCTTCCCATGATTTGGGTACTGTGCCTTTTGAAAGTGAGATAGTGCATAATTCTGCCAGTCTGGCACTGGGCATTTCCTTAGCCACTGTAATAGTGCTCACTTTGCAGGGTCTGTTGGAGCTCCAGGTTTGATAGAGTACCATTTTCTTCACATGCTCATCTGACACTACCTCAAAGTTACCAAACTACCAGATAAGAGCCTTGGAAATCCCTTAACTTACAGTAGATATTGTCTTTTTGGAGGAATCATTACAATTAGCTTTGCTTGAGTTCATTTTGTCATTTAAGAATCGGATACATGTTGACATTTCAATGAGGTAGGCACTGTTGCTAGACTGCATGCTGAAGACAGCCTATTAAAAATCCTACAAATTTCCTTGATAGGAGTAGAAGCATTAAGAAATCTATTGGCATATGTTTTGTAGGCCAATTTTAGGTTTGGCCTGCACAGCGCTTGCGCTGTGCTTATGAAATCTCTTGCATTTAATATATCTTAAAAGGGAGCTCTTAACAGTTCCCAATGCTAAATTACTGTCTTCATTCGCTTTTGTATGGAACCTTTTTTTTGTTATGTTCTCCTGGCTGCACACAATTATGATACTTCTACTAAAGCTGTTCACACTGTTTAAACCCCATTCACTGTCAAGAGAAGATATAATCACATGAAAAAGGCAGACAGCTTATAACAGTATGCTGGAATGCCTGCTTTTTCTTCCTTAGTTGTGTAAAGCAGATGCTTTATCCTTGGAACGTTTGTGGCATTTCCTATTCATGCCTCAGTACATTTCTTTACAATTTGTAGGCATTATCAGATAGATTTTTTCCAACTTAATCTATTTGGTCATTATGATCAAATTCTAAATGTTGTATTAAGCATTGCATGTTAAAAAAAAAGCTAATATACAAGAGCTATGCTATGTTTTACTACTAAAAAGGTAGCCACAAGTGTAGATACCTTGCAGAAAACAGGGTCATTATTTGATTGACACAGCAGGTGCAGTAGCACTGGACCCAAAAGTTGTCTGAACTCCTCTAAACACATAATATTACTATATTTGACTACTATACAGTCACAATTGCCGTTATATTGCAATAAAAAGGGACTTGATTTGAATGGTGCAGCAGCCTCAGTGGCACAGGGGGCCAAAAGCTCTAGGGACATCACTAAACTCAGATTATTGCTAAATGTGTAAAACTAAACAGGCAGTCACAAGTGAAGTTACCTTGCAATTAAAGGGGCTTGATTTAAATGGTGCAGAAGGTGCAGTGCCACCGGGGCCAAAAGTTGTCATAACTCCACTAAAAACCAAATATTACTATATATGGCTACCAAACAGGTAGTCACAAGTGAATATATCTTGCAGGCAACATGTTCATTATTTGAATGGTACAGCAGGTGCAATGGCACAAGGCCCAAAAGTAGTCAGAACTCTTCTAAACACCTAATATTACTATATTTTACAACTAAACAGGCAGTCATAAGTGTAGTTATCTAGCAGGCACTAGGGTAATACTTTCAATAGTGCAGCAGGTGCAGTGGCACCGGGCCAAAAGCTCTAGGCGCCCCACTAAACACCTACTATTGCTACATGTTATTCCTAAACAGGCAACCACAAGTGCAGTTACCTTGCAGACAAAAGGGTCATGATTTGAATGGTGCAGTAGGTGCAGTAGCACCGGGTCCAAACGTTGTCAGAACTCCTCTAAACACCTAATATTGCTATATTTTACTACTAAACAAGCAGACAAAATTGCAGTTATCTTGCAGATAAAAGGGGTTTGATTTCAATAGTGCAGCAGGTGCAGTGGCACCGGGCCAAACGCTTAAGGGAACCCACAAAACCCAGATTATTGCTAAATGTTACTACTAAACAGGCAGTCACAAGTGCAGTTATCTAGCTGGCACTAGGACCATTATTCCAATGGTGCTGCAGGTGCAGTGGCACCAGGGCCAAAAGGTGTCAGAACTCCTCTAAACCCCAAATATAGATATATTTAACTACTAAATAAGCGGTCACAAGTGCAGTTACCTTGCAGGCACTAGGGTCATGATTTCAATGCTGCAGCAGGTGCATTGACACCAAGGCCCAAAGCGCTAGGAACCCCTCTAAACACCAAATATTGCAATATTTTACTATTAAACAGGCAGTCACAAGCGCAGTTACCTTGCAAGAAATAGAGTAATGATTTGAATGGTGCAGCAGGTGCAGTGGCACTGGGCCCAAAAGTTGTCAGAACACCTCTAAACACATAATATTGCTATTACATCAATTAATTCTATTATTTTCCTCTTTCGTTTTTCAAAGTTTCGCTATTACTTACCCGCACTATATCACTAGTAACAGCACAATATATTGCCTTTTTGTACATAATCAAGTCCTAACACTTTAACAGACTTTGTGTAACTTATATTGTAGAACTACTCAGCAAGCTACATCCTACAACAAAAAACAGCTTCTTATTATTACATTGCCGAAACCTAATGCGTTTACCAATGCTTGTTATTTCTTTCTGTGGGTCTTTTACCGTTTTTATAGTGCTTTCTTTTTTTCAAGATCAACAACTGTTTGCCAACTTATTTCTGCTCTTTTACATGTTTTTTAGAGTTTAATGAAGTTTCTTTTTTTTTTATTTCAAAAGTTTTTATTGGAAATTTCAGGGTTTAGTAGCTTACAAATCAGAAATAGCAATGTACATATAACCAATACATATCATTATACATTATTCAAAGAGGATATGATGTGATTAGCAGAGAAAGGCATTATGTCCCCTGATGGTGTTCATGTCGTTAGGGACGGTCACGAGGGTAATGTGGCAATCAGCCATGAAACCTTTCTAGGCTGGGCTCCTGAGAGGGTAGAGTTCAATAGGAAGTGGAAAGGATCGAAGTAGGTAGGAGGAAGAAGAACAGAGTAGAGAGAGAGAGCAAAGGATAGGTGTAAGAGGTAAGAGGTAAGATGCAAGATGTAAGATGTGATAAGTTAGGTGGGACACCACGATGCGGCATAGTAGTTCAGGTTATGGGTAATCACGGAGGTTTATGGGTTTTGAAGTAGATATCCAGTGAGTTCCAAAGTTTCCTTTGTGATGGGCGCCCTGGTGTGTTTTGTAGAGAGATGTTATCAGCCCCTCGGGGGTTAATCACCCAGTTTAGCCAACAGGCATAGCTTGCCTTTTTGGTGCCTTTCCAATTGTTTAGAATGACTTTCACAGCCGCCGTGAGGAGGAGATCTAGGAGGGCCCTGTCTATTTCTGGGATTTGGGTTTCTTTGTAAAGCCGGAAACAAAATAGGGAAGTTCTTTAGCAGGTGAGACATTAAATACTTTGTGGATGAAGTGAAATGCTCTATCCCAAAACGTTGAAACGCAGTCGCATTGGAGGATGAGGTGGTCCAGGTCTCCTTCTGCCCTCTTGCAGTTCCAGCAAAATGCGTCAGGGCTGAGTTTGTGTGCGTATAGGCGAGCCGGCGTCCAGAAGACTTTATGCATGAGCCAGAATTTGGCTTGTGATAATGTAGGGCTTATTTTAT
Source organism: Lissotriton helveticus (assembly GCF_964261635.1). Classification (NCBI taxonomy): domain Eukaryota; kingdom Metazoa; phylum Chordata; class Amphibia; order Caudata; family Salamandridae; genus Lissotriton; species Lissotriton helveticus. Next base: position 2,136,896,715 of record NC_136063.1, on the reverse strand, counting down.
GGCTCGTGCAAGATCTCCACGCTGTGGACCACTCCAGTTTTGAGATGGAGAAAGAGGCGATTGACGGCCAGAACTGTGTTGTTTTGGTATTTAACATGGATGATTGCGGGCTCAGCAATTTGTATAGCCTCGAGACCTGGTGACCAATTTTATTTAGGGAGGAGAGGAGTGATGGAAGAGCCGGTTGTTTGGATGTCAATCCCGCTTTCATAAGGGCTGTGTTGACGTTAAGGAATATGTAAAAGTCGGAACTATCTATCCCAAAGTTCGATTGGATTTTTGTAAAGGGCAGAGGGTAGCCATTATCATAGAGTTGGTGGGGGAAAATAATTCCTTTCTTGATCCAGGATGGATTGAATAGTGGTTTACCTTTGTAAGTGATTGAGGGTTTTTTCCAAATCACTTCCCACCTAGATTTTCTTATTGATCGTTCTAGCAGTTTATCTACTCTTAGTAAAGCTATTTTGGTGTTAGTAAATATGGGTTTAGAACACAGGAGCTGATTCGCTTTCATTGATAAGATCGAGATGGGAGGAATGCCTTCCAGGAGCGCTTTTTCGATGTCTAGCCACACCGGTGTATAGTCCACTGGGGGGGACAGCCAATAGGATCCTTGTTTTGCTAGAAAGGCTATTTGATATCTCTTAAAATCTGGGAGATTGACTCCACCAATGGATTTATCTAATCTCAGTTTTTGCAGGCTGATACGTTCTTTTTTCCCTTTCCAGATTAAATTGTTAATCATTTTGTCCAATCTATTATGAAATTCTTGGGACAGCATCAAGGGGAGCATGGTAATTAAGTAATTTACTAGCAGTGTAATCATCATCTTGATGGTCTCTAGCCTGCCCCACCAAGTGATGAAGCGGGGTGACCATCCGTCTAGGTGAGTTTTTATTTTTTCTAGAGTGAGTTTTTCATTGTGTTGTAGGGGCTCTATGATGGAACTTCCAAATTCTATACCTAGGTATTTGATGTGATTGTTTATCCAGATTTTTCCTGACGTGCCTAAAGATTCCCTATTTGTGAATATGTTGATGGGTTTTACTTCAGATTTATCTCGATTCCGTTTGTAGCCTGACTGCATAGAGTAGGATTCTATCGAGTTCATCAGTGCGGCTATAGAGGTGTCAGGATTCTCAGTGACTATCAGGATATCGTCTGCGTAAGCAGCAATTGTAATGCTTTTATCGCCGAAGGTGATGCCACTAATATCTACATTCTGTTGTATGTTGCGGAGGAGAGGTTCCAATGCTAGAAGGAATAGAGCGGGAGATAAGGGGCAACCTTGTCTAGTTCCTTGTTCAAGAAGGAATGGTTCTGATAGCGAACTGTTAATGGCAATTCTAGCCGAAGGAGAGGCATATAATGACATGACCATGTCGATAAAAGTATCACCCATGTTGAATATGTGCATGCATTGACGGAGGAAGGGCCACGACACCCTATCAAACGCCTTCTCCGCGTCCAGGGTGATTGCTACTGCGGGGGCATTCGAGGTTTTCGCCTTCTCCAGCACATGGCATAGGAGTCTCATATTGTCGTTAGAAAGGCGGTGTTTCAGGAACCCCACCTGTGAGTTATTTATTAAGGAGGGTTGAACGGCGTTTAGTTTGCATGCTAGAGCTTTCGCGTAAATCTTGCAGACCAAATTTATGAGGGATATCGGCCTATAATTCTTAGGAAGTAAAGGGTCCTTCCCCTCTTTAGGTATCATTATTATTGTTGCTTCACTCATCGTGGGGGTGGTTCTGTGTGATAGTCCAAAGGATTGGAACAATTCGAGGAGACGTGGGTTAAGTTGTTCCTCAAAGGTCTTATAAAAATTGGCCGTGAAGCCGTCAGGCCCCGGAGCTTTATTGTTTTTCAGTGTTTTAACGGCGGTAGAAATTTCTGCTATGGTCAGTGGCGCCCCAAGTTTGGCTGTGTCAGGGTCGGATAAACGTGGGAGTTGAATTGAATTTAGATAATTGTTACATTCTTCTATGTTGAATTGGTTGTTATTCTTATAAAGATCCTCGTAAAAGGACTGGAATGTGTGGAGAATGTCCTTCTGTTTGGTTTTGGTGGTATTGGACTGGTCTCTAATAGATGTTATATGGAATTGCTTCCTTGTGTGTTTAAGATAGGAAGCAAGGAGTTTCCCTGCTTTGATACCCTCACATAGCTTTAAGGCCTTGAATTTATTAATCCATACTCCTGCCCTTTTACTAAGGATGGCGTTGTATTTATATTTCAGGTTAGTCAAGCGGTCGATGGTAGCTTTAATATTCAGATCAAGGGAGTGTTGCATCTCTAGCTGCTTGATTGTTTTCTCTAAAGAGTCTAGTTCGGAATTTAATTCTTTATTCATACGAGCCCTGATACCTATCAGCGTACCCCTTAATGTGGCCTTAAACGCGTCCCATACTAAGGCGGGATCTGTTTCCGGCTGTGAGTTTATCTGGAAGTATTCTTCTATGCATTGTTCTATGCTTTTTTTGTTCTCTGGCACTGATAATATCTCATTGTTGAAGCGCCACCGTCTGGGGGGGATAAGTGAATGTGAGCCTGCCAATTTCATATGGATACCTGCATGATCCAACACCAATATGGGGGCTAAATCCGTTTCGTCGATGAGGTGTGTATGTGAGTCGGATATCAATAAGTAATCTATTCTTGAATAAGAGTTGCGAGGAGGGGAATAGAAAGTATAGTCACGGCCATCCGGGTGTTGGAGGCGTCATGAGTCATATAGGTGGAACTTAGAACACATTCGCTTCAATGCCTCATGTGCGCGTGGGGGGTGGTATGTACTCTTGGATTGCCTGTCTAACAAGGGATCTAATGGTAGATTAAGATCTCCCCCACCACTAGGAGTTCATCTTGTGGAATATTTTCAAGTTCTTTCGATACATATTCCCAGAATTCAGGCAGGTCAGTATTAGGGCCATAGATATTTGCCACATAGATATGGTCCTCGTCTCTTTGCAGATGTGCAATACTCTGTCTACCATCGGAGTCTATCGAATGTGATATCAGGGCTAAGTTAGATTTTTTAGCAACCAGGGTGATCACCCCTCTTTTCTTTTGAGTCGCAGGGGAGCAGAGTGTCAGCGAGATCCAGTTTTGATAAGGTTGTCAGCATCAGTCTGGGATAATTTGGTTTCCTGCATGAGAATTATATCTCCTTTAGTTTTGGCCAAGTAATCCAAATTTTTTTTGCGCTTGACTGGGTGATTAAGCCCCTTAACGTTTAGCGAAACAATATGAAGAGAAGCTGCTAAGTTCTTATCTGAGGCCATGGATATAGGTTCGGTTTAATGTGGTCGTGGGTCGTAACGTGCCTTTCCGCACACACAGGTAAGCTGCATTTTATAAATACTACAGTTGCCAGCGATGGTCGCCGAGGAGGGACCTGGAGTATGTGGCACACATCGTGGTGGTAGAGAGTAATTAGTAAGTAAGAAGTAGCTATGAAGGTGTGAGAGGAGAAAGAAAGCAAGAAAGAAAGGAAAAGAAGAAGAGTAAAGAATAGGTCAGGTATAGTACATAGCTGAGATGCTCCTGAAACAACCGTATTTACAACCCTACAGCCCCCCACCCCCGCGACTGAGTTAGCCCCCCTTGTCCCCCCTCCCCCGTCAGAAACTCCCTCCCCTGCCCCCCCTGCCCTCCCTCCCTCCCCAAAACTCGAACTGAAGAGCTGCGACGGCAGTGCTGTCGACGCTCGCACATGGACATATGTGATAACATTCTGATAACATTTTGTGTGAAAAACATTCTGATAACATTTTGTTTAACATTAATAGATGAAGCATCTTTTTGTACGGTCAACTTATACCATTATCTTAAAACATTAGACTCGCCGAAGGATAGGCGACGTAATAACTGAATTGTAGAAAATGAATTAAGTAGTCAAAGAACTTCTTATTTAAAGAACCCCTCATATTTGCGTACGGCAAATATAACTGATGTCAACAATTCCGGTCAAGTAAAGGTACCTTTAGGCATTCAGGGAACTTGCAGATGTTAGAGAATTTTATATGCAAACAATATAGCGTACATCTATGTGCAACAACATAGTGTATGTCGCTTGTCTGAGGATAAATGAAGCAACTACACAGTAAATTAACCTCACAGTGAATTAACCTCACATCACATTCAATAGTGGGAAGCACGAGCCAGATGAGCACTGCAGATAGAGCAGAGTAGAGCTGGGACCCACTCGTAAAAGGAGCAGGACAATAGACTCTTAACTTATTACCTGGGCATAGAGTAAGTGAGGTGTAGTATTGCCCCAGACCATATTACAGCGTTCGATCACTGAGGCTAAGTCCAGCCTCTGAAAGTCAGTGAGATACTTAGGTCAGGACGTTAAAACTGGAGTAGCAGTCCGCCTGTGTTCACATATGTTCACATATCATAGTTCAGCAGTTAGACATACCTGTTGAAAGATCGCAGCTGATGGTAGCTAGAGATAGACCTAACTGCCTTTTTCTGAGTTTAGTGCATCACAGACAACTTTTTCAACATGGATGTGAAATCTAGGGCTCCAGTAATCTAGCCACGGAATTTATTAACCCCACTGTCAATATTCCTAGGCGCTAATTACAGGTTTTTCACTATCATACAGAGATTCCAGCGGCTAAAATATCCAAAATCTCTATGTGAAGCGTTGAGGGAAACTGAGGAACCACTGGAAAAATCAGATGCAGAATCACTGATTCACCCAGTAATTTCTCAATTTTTAGTGGACCCTCTGGGTCCAACTCATAATAGGCCGAATTTCTCCACTGCCAGGGTTGCCAGTAACCCCGGAGTCAGTAACTCCCTGATTGGGGAAAATCCGGCCCATTATCAAGACGACCTGGAAAGAAGGCCTTGGATTCCAATCTGTCAACCTTTACACTGGGGGCTAAGGTGGAGTCGTCTTCCTTCAGCGCTTAGTTACCTTTCTTATTTGTCACATGTATAAATTTTTCCCAACTGTGTTAGATCTACATTTTTAACACGTGAATTTTATAAAACGATTATCTAATGAGGGTATAGATAGTGTAGCCTCTACATCAATACCTGTAACATCATACGAATTCCATTAAGGCTAAGACTAGCTGCATGTATGGAGCCACTAACCAGCTGAAGTAGGCTAATCGCTGCAAAACTATCAATCAGAACTACAGCATTTGTAGCTATGACATTCTCAATCCAAAAATGAACATCTACAAATAGAAAAGGTTGGCATGTTGAAGCACATACAGAGAGATGATTTCAATTAGTGCAGGCATGAAGCCTGTCACTGTGCATGGAGAGAAATGAAATGACCCACACATGACGAATCAACTGTTCTTAATATTAACTGTAATAAGAAAAAATTCTAGACCTGGAATCCAGTTCTTGTCTATTGTGGAGATTGCAAAGCCATCCGTATAGATAACTGCCAAGCCACCACCTGTCTTATTTTAACAATCTAGGCATAGGATTTAATAGTCCTAAGGATACCCACTAATAGGCTCAGCTTGAGGTCCTCTTACATTCTTGAGCTAAAAGCGAGTCAAACCAAGAAGCTTCAGCCTGCCCTGTATCCACCTCATTCATATAACTCTCCAAGCCCGCCTGTACGCAGCAAGAAGGGGGTAAGGGGCTATCTAACAGTAAGGCTATTTTCATTTCTGAAATTAAATTGCAAAAGGCCCATGGAATAGGCTAATGCCTCCTCAGCTGCACCCAGTAGGCTTGCAAAATGATGAGATGTACACAGGAGGGACGCTGGGTAGGTAGAAAAGAAGAGATGTTGGCCTCTGAGTAGGCAGAGGAAGATGACTGAAGGCATTCCCACTGAACTGGAGATCGCATTGCAGAATGGAGCAATAAAGAGGGAGAAAGGCAGAGGATAAGATATTAGGGCATATGAGTGAAAGAGGGCAAACAGAAGGAGAGATACAAGGATAGCAAGCAGAGTAAGACAGAATTTTTTATTTTTTGCAGAGTTTTATATAGTGCGAACTAGACCCGAACAGAATCGGGTATCAGACCGCTTTACATAGCACCAGTTACGTTACATGAGGACACACATTCATTTTAGGCACAGGGAGATTAAGTGATTTGTCAAGAATCACACGAGGTTTTGGCGTCGTTACAGAGACTAGAACCCAGCCGTTACAGAAGTCGAGTGCCCTAGCCGTTAGGCCAACTCCTATGAGAGTAAAGAGAACGAAAGTGGAACCGAGAGGGGACAGGAGAGTGAAAGAAAGAAAGAGGCAGAGGTAAAAAGAAAGAAGAGGAAGCAAGAGACAGAAAGCAGGAAAATATAAAGATGAGACATAGCAAGATAGAAGATGAACAAAAGCGAGAGAGTATTTACATGCCGACTCGACTCCAACTCAGCTCTGGCTCAGTCCTTTTCAATAATTCTCTGTACTTGCCCACTCAGGGGCGTATGGGGTGGAAACCCCCACCCCTCCATAACTGCTCTGTCGGTTAGGAGCCAGCGTAATCGGTTCTGCTGCCCGTCATGTGTTTGTTTGACTAAGATTACTACGCTCAGGAGGGAGACCGCAAGTGAGAGCACAGGCAGGAAGGACCCGAGCTCAAAGCGCACATCCGAATGAAATTGGCAAATTGCACCTGAGCAATGGGCCTCTCTGCCTGTCACTCACTGTTGGTGCTGAGGTTACACCTAAGTGGCCTTTGTCAGGGAGTGGTGTCGCATGCGGGAAAAGGTGCTTGAGCAGCATTATTTATTTATTTATTTGTGAGTTTGTACCACGCTAGACTCGACTCCCGAAGGAGTATCTCTGCGCCAAGGCAAAAAACAGCTCAGAGATGGAAGAACTGGAGAACTGGGGGAGGTGCTAAGGTTGGAATAAGAACGTTTTTAACAGTTTCCTGAATATCAAATGATTGGTGCACTGCCTATGGGAGTCAGGGAGTTTATTCAAAAGGCATGGGCCCAGATAGGAGAGTGCTTTTCCACCCTGTCTAGCCCTTCGAATAGTTGGAATTTGAAGAAGGGACTGGTTGCTGGAAAGAAGGTTGGGTACTGGGTTGTAGGGGACAAACCTACCAGCCTGATACGCAGGGCCCAGACCGTGTAGGCCCTTGTGAACAACACAGCAGATCTTAAATTTGATCCGTTGGCGGATCGACAGCCAATGGAGCTTTTCCAGCAACGGGCGTGAGGGGGATCTAGGCGGTGCATTTAAAACTAACCTAGCGGCAGTATTTTGTACCACCTGAAGCCTACGTAGGCTATCATTAGCTGAAAGCAACAGTCCATTGCAATAATCCAGGCGGCTGAGCACCAGGGCTTGGACAAGGGTCTTTCTAGCTGTATCTGGTAAAAGAGGAAACATTCTGCGAAGAAGTCCCATTACGTGAAAACAGGACCCAGCTGTTTGATTTACGTGTTCCTTTAGAGAAAGACCCTGGTCTATCCGCACACCAAGATTCTTCACAACCTGCTTAGGGCTGGAGGCGGAACCTAGGTCTGAAGGCCACCAGTCCGGAGTCCACAATAATGTGGCTTCCCCGAAGAGCATCACCTCGGTCTTTCCCACATTACACTGTAGGAAATTTGAGGCCATCCATTTCGATACGGCCTTCATACCTTCTGAGAAGGACTGTTTGACCGTGGTGCTAAGTGTCTTAAAAGGGAAGAGAAGCTGAGTGTCATCAGCGTATGACACTGGGATGAATCCGTATGTTCTCATAAGGCCAGCTAGGGGGGCCACGTAGATGTTAAAAAGAGTTGGGCTCAAACAAGAGCCCTGCGGCACCCCCTTAGTGAGCTCAATAGAAGCATCCTAACATAATGTCTCTGAATGCTGATTTCATCTACAACTGGAGTTCGACTCGAGTGTATTCTGGGACTCTGGAGTGCTGTGCTCGCTAGTAAGAAGGCAGGTGGGGGAAGACTGATAACGCTCTTCAGGTGTGTATTTTTTAAAAACATTTTTTCTACCAGAGGCTGCATGTGCAGTGCAGCTGTCATGTTTATGTACTGAACTGACTTGTTCGGAAACTGATGCATGAGTTTTCATGTTTGTATGTATTGTCCTGGCAACAAGTGCTTGTCAGTCAATAAAAACAGAATTTGTATGTGATTCTGGTAAGTGCTTTCAGATTTCGGTGACCAACAGCTGGACATCGGACAGGGCCGGATTTTAGGGTGGTGAGCACCTGGCGCGGAGTTTGGTGGCACTGAGTTGGGTGGGCACTGTCTGTGTTAGAAAATGAGTTGGTTTAAAAGCATCTGCTGCAGCAGGATACTTGTGGGGTCCAGCAGGATTCAGGCAACAATATAAATGTCAAGATAACATTGGGGAATAAGCTTAAGTTCCTGCTAGGGAGAGGTTTTGCCTAGTGTCAGACTTGACTGTAGCGCAGAGGGTTAATGTTGCTTCTGCAAAGAACGTGTAACATGCAGATCACAGAACTGTATTTATGTGGATAGCTGAATATGTTTCTGTTTTTGTCACAAAGATAATTTTTTTACTTACTGTTCATAAATTACAAGTAATAAAGCACAGTGACCTATGAAATGTCATCAAGTAGCTTTATGTAAACTGCATGGAATAAGGTAGCATGTTTTGGTTTTTCCCCAGTCTTTCATTATCCTAATGTTGCTAAAAAAAAAGGGTTGGTTTGGATAGAAATACATTCAATCAATCAATCAATCAATCAATCATGCCATTTGTATAGCACACTACTCACCCGGGAGGGTCTCAAGGCGCTTGGGGGAAGGAGTATGCTACTGCTCGAACAGCCAGGTCTTGAGTTGTTTCCTGAAGGCGAGATGGTCCTGGGTCAGCCGAAGGTGGATGGGGAGGGAGTTCCAAGTCTTGGCAGCCAGGTAAGAGAAGGATCTTCCTCCGGCGGTGGCTCTTCGGATGCGTGGTACGGCTGCGAGGGCGAGGCTGGTGGACCGTAGCTGGCGGGTGGGCGTGTAGAAGGTCAGGCGGTCGTTGAGGTATCAGGTTGGTCTTATTAGTAAAGCCAATCGCAACAGTATGTTTTAAATCCTAAGTTTGTATTTCTTAAGAACAATCACTCTTAAAATATACAGGCTATTAGTTTGGATAACATGATTCCTACACCTTGTAATCTTCATCGTTTTATATACCATTTCCGACAGGCTAATTTACACGCGTAGAATTAATTTTCTCTGCATAGTTTATGTGTGATGTAAAGTGCTCCGACGCCCTACACTGGCATGAATAGTGCTATAAAACATATGAAATGCATTTTCCAGAGTGGCTATGGATAGATAAAAGGCAATGTTGGATGACTGTAGTGAGGAAATCCATGGAGTAGGAGGTCATTTGGGGCACAGTGAGCCGAAAAAGATTGACGCACCAGGCGCCACCAGTGAAGAAGCCAGCCCCGGCATTGAAATAAGTTGCATAAACAAGAGACAAAAAAAAGAGACTCACCCCATTTATAGTGTACTTTTTCAATTGTAACTTTTCATTCTCTTGTGACAGGGTGACTTGAGTGTAGGATGGAACTTAAAACACTCAACGTTTAACTCCCAGTCACTAAAACTGAGCTTCACAGAATTGGGTCACATTTGAAGATCTAGTATCTGCACCCATGCACGGCCTGTAATTTTTGAAAGAGTCCCAAACAATGCAAAAGTTTGGGCATTGCAGGTTTTAACTCAATGTTTTATTCTTTTAGGTCTTCTAAAATTGGTTCAACTGTGTAGCTATAAATACTATGAAGGGGCAAAATATTTGTTTGTATAGAGATATATAATAAGTAATTATTAGAGTAATAAGAGGCACAATGCTTTTGTTTGTGCTGTGGGGTCGGGTTCCTTGCACGGCCTACCTATTTCACAATTCCTTCTGTCTGATCTAATCTGCACAGGGGACAATGGACATCTGATAGCATTGCCCTTGCCTCCCATATTGTGCTTGGGCCCATGTTTAGCTGTCTTTGCTTACACGTGTGGAGTGGGATTTGGTGGTCATTACTTCTTTCCAGCACTTTATCTAGCTGGAGTGGGCCAAGGTGATGAGCTCCAGCCATATACAATGTCCGTCTTGATGAACTTTGTCTCACTTGCTGCTCTCCTTTTGCATTCACCTAAAGGCTATTTATCATCTGCTGCGGGGCAGTGGGGGATGACTTGGACTCAATATTTCTCTTTCTCTTCCTGCTTCTGGTTATTTTGAAATACCCTCACTATTGTAATTTATGTCCATGCCAGGCTTGTGGTGTCATGTGCTTGCATTAATGTCTGAGAGTGAAAAAGCACCGCTTAGGGCTATCATGCACATAAATTAGATACTAGCTATCCGACCGACTCAGTGTTGTCTAGCTCATTAGAATAACTAGATCAAGTCATACATACTCATATCCCTATAACATCAGTATACATTAGACATAACTTCCAGTATCATCACACAAAATGGCCCTAAATTATACTGTTGGCTAAGTGTGTGTTTCCTCAACGGCACATAATGATCAAAACATGCTTATCCATCACCACACGGTAACGGACATCCTGTCACAATCATATACACAATACAGCTTCAAGCCTTAGGTAGGATAAGCATTTGTTGTCTCATCCTGAAGAAGTAAAAGGGAGCCTGGCACACCCAAAACCCCATTCATTGGCATCAAAGCCACATAATTAGTACAGATTCCTGAAATCTGACCAACCAGTAAAAGCTGTGCTAAGGACATCTATAAACCCTAGTAGCATGAACAAAACGTCAATGTTTTTGTCCACACAGATCCATGTACATATCTATATATATAAAAAACGAATGTATGTCTGTCTGTCTGTCTGTCTGTTTGTCCTTTATGCATTACTACACCATTCATCCGATCGCCATGAAACTTTAGGAAGTTGTTGAGTACACTCCAGCGAAGGTTTCTGGCATAATTTTTTTTTAAATATCGGCCCCCAAGGCCCTCATAATCTTTCGAACACTGAATTTTTCCATTTATTTATTTTCAGCGAATTTGCGAGCATCGTCGACAGTTATGCCCCCAAACGGAAATCGATTGGTCGATCTACATCTGAAGCACGAAAGAAAAAGGCATTACGAGCTTCAGAAACAGACGAGCAACGGGAAGCAAGACTAGAAGCTGTTCGAATACAAACTGCTCAAGCCCGTTCTTCTCAAACGAACGAGCAACGAGAATCAAGATGGGAAGCCGATCGAGTACGCACTGCTCAAGCCCGTTCTTCTCAAACGAATAAACAACGAGAATCAAGATTGGAAAGCCATCGAATACGCACTGCTCAAGCCCGTTCGAATGAAACAGGAGAACAACGAGAAAAAAGATTGGAAGCCGATCAAGTACGCACTTCTCAAGCCCGTTCGAATGAAACAATTGACCAACGGAGAGCAAGACTGGAAACCAATCGAGCACGCAATGTTCGATCCAAAAGAACATTGCACACTGATTTGAATCTTGCTGCATTCCATTACAAGGCTGATTATGATTACAGTCTTCATCGAGCCAGCTCAAGCGTCGGAAAACCTTCTGATTTATTCGTGTACGCACCAGACAGAAAAACAAAAAATATCGTGTATCCACAAGCACCCGAATAAATAAATAGAATTAAAACGACACTTTGAAATGTTTTCCATATTAAAATGAATAAATTTCAATAAAAATGACACAATATAAATTGAATGTTATCATAACAAGTTTCCTTCAATTTCCTTTCTTCTGAGATCGCAGCAACGCGCGACCGGTAAGCTAGTTCTTTATATTTTTCAATTTGTGACATAATTTGTATATTTTTTTATTAAAAGGGGCAGCAAAGAGGGGTTACTGGTCAGGCCTGGGCTTTAGAGTGCCTTCATCATTACACATTGCTAGGTATCCTGCATAATTTTAGTCTGTTTCAGTTATTTCACCTAGTTTGCATTCTATGGCCCCTTTATCTTCTTAAGCTGCGAAGCATGACTTTCTGCAGGGCTTGGGATACTATAAGGCCTGTTCTTGCAGCCCTTCATTTTTGCCGGCTGTTAGGTCTGGGCTGGCGCTGGGCCTGCTTTTCTTGGCCTCCCTGCCTATGTTACTGTGCATATGAACTGGACCACAGTGGCCAGCATAGTCCAGACTATCTCACTGAGGTCCTGCACTGACTGCCTAGACTGTCCTCACTCTCGGATCTTGGAGGTGACCTGCCCTACAACAGACTGAGACCAGACAAGCTAAGAACTCACTCCCCAGTCTGCTAACACATTACTGGCTAATCTCAGATTAGGCAGAATGGTGGTGTTGAGGTTAGGATAAGGGTTTCAGCGATCAGATGTTTGCTCTTGTTGCGTTTTTTTAAATTTCTCCTGTTGCACATCTTGGCCCAGCAACGACTTGCAAAGTTATGTTGCAGGTGGCTATGTATGGCTATGTATTGGGTATTTTTTTAATTTAGGGCCAACTTTAAAAAAAAACACTTAAAAAATGCACAGTTGACTCAAGCCAAAAAAGTGGAAGTGTCACAAATCAAAGCCTTTTATGAGCACATATAGGACATATCATGTGAATTTTGCTTGCATTATGCCACTTTGTAATTGCAACACTTCGTCATCAGTGTCACATTTGGCATTGTCTAGTGTTTATTTGTTGTTCACCTCAATGTTTCTTCCTTTCGAGATTGGTGTATTGAGTAATATTAAATTAGATAACATTATTGTTTGGTATTTACGAAACTTAGAAAACAACAGAAGTGCAATATGAAGTACTAGGCAAAAGAAAAAAATGCTACTTTTTAATTTTTATTGTTATTGTTTTTATTAATAATATGCATAAACATCATCATCATTATTTGCGACCGTGATTAACCAGGACTAAGACAGACTTTAAGACTTTCTAAATAAACCACCTCACTACCAAGAAAATGCCAAAAAACACAAGATTTAACCCCTTACATGCTCGTGACGGAACCATTCCGTCATGAGCCACGGTGGTGCTGTGCTGGTGACGGAATGGTTCCGTCACGGCCTGGCCGCCGCGGCGCTGATTTCGCGCCTGTGCTGAGGGTTCTATTAGGCGGGTGGGGCCATGACGGAACCATTCCATCACAAGCACAGCGCCACCGCGGCTCGTGACGGAGTGGTTCCGTCACGAGCATGCAAGGGGTTAAATCTTTTGTTTTTTGGCATTTTCTTGGTAGTGAGGTGGTTTATTTAGAAAGTCTTAAAGTCTGTCTTAGCCCTGGTTAATCACGGTCGCAAATAATGATGATGATGATGTTTATGCATATTATTAATAAAAACAATAACAAAAAAAATTAAAAAATAGCATTTTTTTCTTTTGCCTAGTACTTCATATTGCACTTCTGTTGTTTTCTAAGTATCGTAAATACCAAACAATAATGTTATCTAATTTAATATTACTCAATACACCAATCTCGAAAGAAGAAACATTGAGGTGAACACCCTCCCCCCTAGCGCTGCGGCGGAATTACCGCCGCGGCCAAGGGGTTAAAATTCAGTGTTTACTGTGCAATTCCATTTTTGACAATGACTGTCGGAATCTGCACCATGAAACATTTCATCCTGAAAGACAAGGGCACCGTTGTTTGCCATATAGAGATCTTGGAGCTGCAGCTAATTCATTTGAGGTACACCAAGTCCACATGCAAAAGTTATTTCTCCTGATGCAAAATTTACCAATTTCCAAACCTATTTTTCTACATGAAAAACTATTTCTGTACAATCTTTGAGGCTGGTAACATTGATTCTTTGATAGGCACTTCTTGGTTTAATAGAACTTTGCTACCAATTTAGAAAATAATTTTAGGTTATTTTACTTGTTTTAAGGTTGCAGCAGCAAGTATCACTTCTAGGAGTACAGCTAAAATGTCTCTAACAAAGGCTCCATCTCCTGAGCTACTTCAAGAATCAACGACCATCAAGATTTTTCATTCTGAGCCGCCAACCATGACTGCTTCTCTAGACGACACTGCTGAACCGACCTTAGATTAGAGTAATAACAGTATAGTATTAAAGAGCAAAGTAATAAATGTGAAAATGTATTTGTAGGAAACCTCAGAAACTTCATTAGAGCCGTTTCAAGCAGCCACAACCTCATAGATGGCCCAAACTGAAAAAGATGTCACTCAGTGTGAGGAAATAATACCTTTTGGGTGTACTATGACTGTGGATAACTGAGTAATGCCCGAGCAAAATCATGATCCACAAGATAGGACCGTTTCTGCCTCAGATTCCACTGTTATTGAGGTAGCTGCCTTACTGGATGACTTGCTTACAGTAATGAAACAAGGAACTGAATTAAAAAATCATAAACCTTTTCAATTTGTGTAATGGATTGGTGTTGCATACCTTCACTGTATCAGATAAGCCTTCGATGCCATTGTAAGCTGTGATCCAGCAGATCAGAAAAAATAAACGGTGACTAAAAGGCAAAGTTTATCCTTGAGTGAAATGGACCTCATCAGCATGTAAACAGCATTACCCCAAACATTCAGAACACTTTCAGTGCAAAATGGTTTGATGAGTATCCCTATCTCAAATATAGTGAGAAAGTTGAGGCAGCATTTTGTTTTGCATGCTATGTCTGCCCATCTTCAATTGGACAAGAGAAAGATACTAATGCATGGATTCAGAAAACTGTACAAGAGTGGCACAAAATTAAAAGTCGAGGATTAAAAAGTGCTGGAAAATTGTCTCTCCATTTCAATAGTGACAGACATGATAGTTGTGGTAAAAATTCATGTCTTAAGTACAACAGCAAACAGATAGATGCGCCACTAAGTGCTCATAAGACACATGAAATTGCATTTCAAGAGCGTCCCCGTCTCTAAACCGTGTGGTAATTCTAATTCTGTTGACTGTACATGCTTTCTCAGTAGACAGGCAACTGCACTTCGAGGAAGGGATGATGACAAAGATGGTAATTATTAGCAGTTGGTGAAGCTGATGACTTACTGCAAGCCATCATTAAAGAGTTGGTTAAATAATGCAATCCTTCGACCACACCAAGTTAGATACATGAGCCCCACAGCTCCAAATGAATTCCTAAACATTTTGGGAAATTGCAAACAGTAGGAGGTTGTCAGCTGGAAGCAAGAATGTTGCCTGTTTGTTGTGATGGCTGATACTACCCCAGACGAGTCTCAACATGATCAGCTCCCAATAGTAATTTGGGATGTTTCTTCACTTTCAGCTTGAAGCATTTTGAAGAAGCCTTAAAAAGGTTGGCACTAGGCAGCTCCCAAAATCACTGTCAAAAATTCACACTGGATTATGAGATGTGATTCTGTTAAAGCAGAATGGGCTTCTTTTTTATTCAGGTTCTTCACTACATGAAAGAGGAGGATAAGACATTTGATAAAAGAGTTAAAGATAACTGCAAGTAATTTATTGGATCAAATAATCTCGTTTGAATTTGTGTTGGCCATGCTGCTGATGAAAAACCTTGTGACCAAAAACAAAAATTGGTGTTGAACTCTCACAACAAGAGGAGCTTGATATTTTGCAAGCCAGTGATGTGGTGCAGCAAACGGCAGAGGTCCCGCAGCATATGCGAGAAAATGAGGACGGCATAAATGGCCTTATACAAG
This sequence comes from Lissotriton helveticus, assembly GCF_964261635.1. Lineage (NCBI taxonomy): Eukaryota > Metazoa > Chordata > Amphibia > Caudata > Salamandridae > Lissotriton > Lissotriton helveticus. The sequence continues at coordinate 2,136,881,177 of NC_136063.1, read as the reverse complement.
CTGCTTCAACCATTTGTGAAAAGGTAGTTGTGGATGCTGAAATGCAATTTCGCATACACAATAGACCACGTAAAATTACAAAATGCTTTCATGGTAATCTAGATACCACTGTGCACTGGACTTCGCAGATGTTTTACAAAGCTGAGATTTTGAAAGTAATTAATTGATTGAAAATAGAGTACCATGCCACACAGCAGCTACTATCTGAGTGTATCAAGTTCATGCTGGTATTATTTACTACCAATGTTCACAAGGCAACTTCGGATGATATCAAGAATTTATGTTGCCTTTTCTCTGACTACTCAAAGGAATCTAATTTTGATATTTGTGAGACAGAAATCGAAATGAGGAGTAGAGACATTACTAAATTAGGTAAAACTACTCTCTATGAAGCAGCAGAGCTCTTATTGGCAAAGCTAACATTTACCCACATCTTGCTTCGGCTTACAAATTGGCACTGCTTGTTCCAGTAACTGTTGCCAGCAATGAGCGAAGTTTTAGCTTACCTAAACTGGTGAAGAATTACTTAAGATCCTCTATGACAGATGAGTGCTTAAATCATTTAATGCTCATCACTTGAGAAGAAGATATCACGGATGGACTTGGACAGTATAGCTTCAAAGTGGAGCATTTCAAAGGATTGGGACGTTTCAGTTTAAGGTTCCAATTTATTTTGCTCATAGCCCCAAACAATGCTTTATTTTTAATACAGGTTCTACGTTTTATGATTTCGGTCCTCTGCTTTTTTGTGAATTGGGGTTTATCTGGCTTAAAAGATTTATCATGGCAAAGAGAAACTGAGCTATAGAATTCTTCCAAAGGACACACAGACTAATATAGAATGATAACGGACTAGTTGAATGCTAATAAACAGTCTTTTAATAATTCGATCCTGAGGAAAAGAAACAATAAAATTAATTTTTGGGGTAAAATCTGTTTGTTTTCAGTTATGTGTTCTATTGCGCCTTTTAAGCACATGCTAAAACACTTTATTTATACTATACTGCAGTTTGCAAATACTTATTATTGCTACCAAGAATGTCCTTGCTTAACTAAATGACTTAAAACGAATGCCCTTAAGCTTGCCCATTGTTGCCGGTCATGGACCTTAGCCCGCCAATACTTTTTTCAGTTGGGTTCAGGATGCTGCTAGTTAGGAAATCCCAGACTCACACCCTTCTAACGTTTTTGACTAAGCTGCGCCCCTGTGCCCACTTCTAACTTGCAGGTGCAGATACCTGTTTTGGTGGCACATACGCTTTATTTTTTTTATTTTTTTGTGATATAATTTTTTATTAGTATTTCATGTACAAAAACAATGCATATAAAATTCATAACAGTATACTTGTCCATATGTGAAATAAATAATACATTACATTAACTCATTTCAATATACTATGGAAAGGAAAATGTGTAGCATGTTAATTACACTGACTAATTATATAAACATTGCATTCGATAAAAGACACTATCTGTAGGTCAACACATTAGAAAGTATAAAGGTAATAAATCATGACAAATATAGTAAAATCTAAATTATGCAATAGAAAATTTAAATAAGATAAGAGAGCGATATGTATATATTATAAGAGAGGATAATATCATCAATCTAAGCAGAAAAAACAAAAACCGTTATAATCTGAATATCATATTAACAATGTGATAGAAGAGGGAAACTGTAAACATAGCCAATAAAATAATTTCCTTGCAAGATATAAAAGATAGTATAAAAAATAGGAAAGATCTTTGAAATTTATAATAGATTAAGGTGTATAGGTATGTGGCATAGAAGTAGAAGAAGCACTATCTCTCACTGAAGCATCATCTAGTGTGAAGAAGGGGGCCCAAATTCGATTAAACAGATCCAACTGATTATTTACATTATATATATAACTCTTTCATGGGGACATACGCTTTATTTGGGCATGGAAAATGTTTTGCGAGTAATACCCCCGGCATACTAGATAAGCCTTTAAGCTGTAACTTGTTAATTTTGAGACGTCATAAAAAACACAAATCCTTATGTGCTAGTCTCTTAAACTGTCTGATGAGCAATTTAATACGTAGATGTTATGGGACTTTTATTTCATATTATTTGTCAAAATTACTCCATCATTCTGTCTTTGTCTCTGGCTCAACCTTTACTAACATTCCTGTATTTAACCCGCTCTATTTCTGCATCATGGTCACTTCTTGGCAGTGCTTGTGTGCTTCGACTCTACTCTGAACTTCGCTATAGGCAACATTTGGCGTCTAATATAGAAGGGAATGAAGACGCACTACAATAAATATCTTCTAAGCCACAATATCACTGCTCTTTATAGTAGGAAATATATTTAATGAAACTTAGGTGCATACTATTTATTATTTGCGTTCTGAATGACACATTAGTTATTTTTGGATATTGTTTTACCGATAAAGCACGATCTACAGTTCATGGTTTCAGTGCGTAGGCTGAATACAAGCATGATATTTGAAGCCAGCCAGATATTACTAAGTCTACAAACATACACACAAAAACAAAGCTCTCCAGCTCGTGGCGTTAGAAGACCGCGCAACCGCACCTGCTCGACAAAAGCGAAATGCGCACAACATTAAAGGAGGCTGCAAAGTTCAACGTCTCGCCATCTGATTCGCTGGCAAGTCTCTGGCACTTTATAATTGGCTTGGTGTTTAATTACATAAGGTCATGGAACATATGTTCACATGTGCTTTTTAATTGGGCAGAGTTTAGTCATACAAGGTCAGAAAACAGCATGCCTCTGCCGACTAATTGGCAACTATACCTCATTTAGACAAGAATATTTCAGCACATAACGAATTGTTTTCTAATTATGACAACGTTTGAGAGCATAGTTTCACTTTCAATCGTAGGTTCTTCTTTCAACCCCCACAAATGTTAGGTTTCAGAAAGATCAGAGAAAGCTTTTCACCTTACATGATAATCTGATGCAGGATTGGAAATATGAGGAGGAAAACTTCACTGCAACATTATTAATCCTCGACATCTCCTGTACGTCTCACACAGAACAAGATCTTCACCAAAAAGTATAGTTAGCTCCTAATAAAAATAATAATAAAACCATTTTTAAAGCGCCTGGTTACACCTAAGACGGTGTGTCCCCGCGCTAAGATATGCTACTACTCCTTAAGGAGGCTGAAACCGGGTCAAACTAAAATCCCAGATTACAACAAGACACTTACTTACTTGGGAAAAAGATAAGTTTTTAAATTTTGTCTGAATCTTATTTCGGAGGGCTCCATCCGAAGATTCAAGGGGAGGCTGTTCCAGTGTTTACTTGCCAAGAAGCGGAAGGAGCTACCTCCCATCCTGGTCTTGCGAACACGAGGGAGTTGAAATAGCATCACTCCGGCAGATCTAAGGTTTCGAATGGGGCGATGAGTGGTGAGGAGTTTTTGCAGATATTTTGGGCCCTTTCCCTGGGCAATGCGATGAACAATACAGAGTGCCTTAAACTTAATGCGCTCTACAATAGGGAGCCAATGAAGTTTGCACAATGCCGTCTTTCCAGATGCCCTGCGTGGAAGATTGAGTACCAGGCGGGCAGCGGCATTTTGGACACACTGTAGTTGTTGAATACCTTTTTTGCTCAGGCCCAGGAGAAGGGCGTTGCCATAATCCAAATGTGGCGTGACTAGGGCATGAATAAGTTTCTTCCTAGCACCAATGGGGAGCAGGTGAAGAACTTTGTGGAGAGTTTTCAATATTCCAAAGCATTTTCCTGTGATTTTACTAATCTGTTGCTTAAAGGAAAGCTCCGCATCTATCATAATTCCTAAATTTCTAACAACCTCCGCTGAGCGGGGGATTGCCCCTAATTCCGACGGCCACCAATCCTGCGACCAAGTGGAGGGGGACTTACCACCCACCAACAACTCAGTTTTATCGCCGTTTAGGCAAAGGCAGTTGCTGTTCATCCACCCCGCCACAGCCCGCATACAGTTGGAGAAGTTGGTGGCTTCCTCTGGCTGGTTGTTGGCAAGTTTAATTATTAGCTGGGTATCGTCAGCATATGTGACGATATCCACACCATAGGCTTCCACGATATGTGCCAAAGGCTCCATATAAATATTAAACAGCGTGGGGCTCAGGCTTGATCCCTGTGGAACCCCATGTCTCAACTTGCGAGGGGATGATTTATAGGGAGGGCAATGCACCTGAAAACTCCTGTTTTCCAAAAAAGATTTTATCCACTCCAGGGCTGGACCCTCTATTCCCATGTCGGAGAGGCGAGACAGCAGCGTTGAGTGCAGCACGGTGTCAAATGCTGCACTAAGATCTAATAACACCAACGCTGCTGTCTGCCCTCCATCAACAAGTTGTCTCAGGCATTCTGTGGAAAAGAGGGCCGCGGATTCGGTTGAATATCCTGCTCTAAACCCTGACTGGGTTGAGTGGAGACAAGAGTTCTCTTCAATGAATTTCATAAGTTGCTTGTTCACTACCTTCTCCACAACTTTCCCACAAAAGGGGAGGAGAGAGATAGGACGGAGATTTTGCAGTTGAAAATGTTGACTCGTATATGTCATCCTGATTATGTACCCTGGGTGCCCTGCAAGGCCCGCTTACTGTATTGGTTGTCAATAATAAAATTATGTTATGAAAAAAAAATTATAGTTGGCGAATGATTGATGAACTTATCAGACGATCAATTTAAACATTCCCGTCTACCATTTCTTCTTTCATCAATTTGTTAAATCAGGTGTCTGCCCACTGTCATGTCAGTGGACAAGGAGTAAAAGATTGTGGAAGGATTTTGGGCAAGTCAACATCTACTGAGAGGAGAATGGATCAGTTTCGAAGGATTACTAAAACTAGTAGGATAACCTCTGAAAAATTATAACATACATAACAGGAAAAATAATACATTCTTGTAAGAACAGTAGAGATTGTACAAAAATGTGTACAACAGTACCAGAGGGTAAAATATTTTACAAGAAAACATAATCTGCTATTTCTTTTGTCCGATGACGAAGCAAAATTCTTATTTAAAAAATCACCAGTATTCACTTTGCATGTAAGGCATTTTTCAAGCCAGCAAAGCTGCCTGATTTAGGCGTCCACACTTCAGTGCACCATAAAATATGGTCATACTTAAAACCTCATGTAGCCAGTAAGAATCTAAATGCCAACCCTGAGCACAACAAATTCAGATTTTTTTTTGCCTTTCTTGGTCATAACGCACCAGTTACTCAGGAAGACCATAACTGGTCAACCAGACAACTGTTATTCCAGCTACTGTTTTGGTCCTTTTCTCAAAGAATTAAAAAAATATGCCCGTTTTAGGCTGGTTCTGAGTGGCTATTTTCAGCCTCTCATAATTGCACTCGGTTGAACTGCCCTGACTTATGAGTGGAATAGTAGTTCGTAGCAATGGGTGGACCTCTGCAAGATTACCTCCTGCTATTGCGCGTTGCTTGTAGGTCATGGTAGGCAGTTGGAATCTCCTGACGAAAATGCAGCCTGAAATGAAGAGTTACGGTGGAAACCAGGTGTACGAAATACAACTGTCCCACTCATTGCTCACTTCTAGTAGACCACTATGGTTCAACTCGCAATGCTGCATTTTTTCTAAGCCCCGGACTAACATTACAGCTGGTAACAGTAACTCATGGGGTTGGAAATACTGGTCCCAGTAAGAGACCATTTATGACGAGGACTTCAAAAGGGTAGAACAAGGATTATGCTGGTGCATTTTCTGGCCTAAAAGTTAGAAGCAATCACATACCGTGCGTTAAAATGATGATCGTTCTTAAATCTTAGAATAATTGGTTTCAGATCATAGCTTGAGGACAAGAACTCCCCTGACCCTACTGTTCTCATTTACCTATGTGTTGAGGCAGAGCCAAGATAAACACCCTTGAACTTGACCGTGTGCTAGCAGAGATGGTCAGCTCAAGTGAGGACAACGGTTTCCTTATTGCTGAATCTTCATTGCTAGTCATGAGGGTTAGAACATTGCCCCCTGCTGACTGTGGACAGCTCGGAACACTAGTATTCTATAGCTGCGAGAGAGTGAAGAGCCCTGCATAATGTAATGCAACGTTCACCTCTAAAAAGCCTAGTCTGGCATAATTCTCCAAAAGTATAGACTAAACGATATGTATCAAACCAGGAATGACCTTCCTAACACTACCTTGCAGCACCCCTGGAAAACAGGCTTCTGTTTAACATGTCTAAATAGAGTGGAAAAGAGTAGCCTTGTAGACTTGCATTAGAAAAGACTAAGAAACACACTGTCCCTGTAAGAATTCAGAGCTACCATATTCCATGATGTCTTGTACTGCCTTACAATCCGTTGTTTTTTCCAGCTCATTTGAGAAGGATCTTAGAACACTGGGTGTTTTCACGCCTGTCTTTTTTCTCGAAATTCCTGTCAGAAGCTACAGTTTTCTACTTCACTCAACATCCTTAAGTGTTAAAAAACATTTTAAGGTGTTTGCCTTTTAGTACCATCAGTTTTCTACGATGTCTTCATTTTTTGTAAAGTGCCCTACTAGTGCAAGGAAATAAGCTGTCACAGACTATCATAAGGTCTATGTGGTCTGTCTCCTAGCGCCATATTTGATCGAATTCTGTGAATTTTACCAGAAAATGTTCAAAACAGCTTTGAAGGGCAGAGAAGGCAAAGGAAGCTGGAAGACCTTACGACTAAGGAAAATAGTAACAAAGTAAGGAAACTAGTAACAAAGCTGCCCCAGAAGTCTCAACTTCTATTACTTTGCCTTTTTCTGTTCATAGGGAGAGCCAAAGAGAGAAAGTTGCCAAAAGACAGAGAAAAAACCCATCATTAACAGTGCCATTCGAGGTCAAAGGTATCAATGTTGGAGAAGGAGACAAGACAGATTTGCTCACTGTTGAGGACGGAGTCATTATCAACATCAGAGCATGTCACCATCATCACTCGCCAAGTTTATGCCATAAAAATTCTCAAAGCCATAATATTTGCGACAGCCATTTTGACGTCACCACAACCTTCAACGGGATACCAAGAGATGTCTAGACAACACTAATTGTCGAAGCTACATTCACTGTAAAGGTGTCACTCGATGTGAGGCCCAACTCACTAGCAAGGTTTTACTCAACCTCAATGCACCACTTGACATCACAGCACCGCTCGACATCTCAAGACGAACTGATATCAAGATCGACATTGATGTTTTCCACTTTGAACCATTCACCAGGTTTGACCACTAAACTGGGGATTAAGATTCACTCCATTACTTGCTCAGTCATTGAGTGAAGTGAGGTCTTTGCGTTTCATCATCCCAGTGGAATACACATTGCATCTACAGCGTCTCAATCTACTAACTCTGCCAAAGTCTGCACAAGTAATGAGACACAAGTCCTTGTCTCCTGCTATACTTCACGGAAAATAACCACTACTTAGGTACTCTCCTACAGCTGAGCCTAGTAAAAGAATGTGTTACAATTGAAAGATGAGACTTAAAACAGTATTTGCCTAAACCTAGGTGTAAAAGATCTAATAAAAGCCATCCACCAAAGACCTCCGGTGCTGAAGTGGACACAACACAATCCCAGTTCTCGGGCAGCCTCTCCCTCTAGGATTTTGCCTGTTGATTACATTAACACTTTTCAGGACTTGCTAATACAGACAATGGCTTCACCCAGGCCTTTGTTGCCTCTCGTTCCTGGCTTATTAGACACTGCAGAAAAAACAGTTTGACTTCTCCTATGATAAAAATAACCGAACCCCTCACTTACTGTAAAAATGCAAGACTCCTAGAGCAGCTCCAATATTTTTTGTGATCAGATCACAAGTCGTATTCACTACCTGTGTGTGCAGTTTACAGAAAGCACTCTTCATCTCCGGAAAAATCGATACTACGAGATGCAGGGCTCCACCTATAGACATTGCAAGAAAGAAAATGTTTGGGCTGGCCTCTACCACAACAAAAAAAAATGGAGGCAGTCACCTTCACACTCAACACAGCAACCGCATTGGCTCTGTTGGGCACATATGACAGAGAGCAGTGGCAGAGTGTACAGAGGTTTGCAAAAGATTAACCCTAAGACAGTTTGAGTTGTGGGGGGTGGGTTGTGGTTATGAGGTTCTGGCTCAAAAAAACATCTTGCTGATAAGAGGGCTTTGTTTTAAGCAGGGAAAAAATGAGCAGCAGTAAATGGGCCATCAATTTCATCTTTTGTCATTTATATCCAAGCTGGGAGTATGTGTTAAAGGAGTAGGAACTCCAAATATTCTTTAAAACCTCCACCCCCTTTTCTAATAATCACAGTGTGGATACTTTTTCATGTTAGTAAGGCTTGCCTGACCAGAATAGTATGTTTGGCAATCATGTATCTAATTGCATTTTTAAAAAGGCAACACAACTTAACTGCAGTGTTTAATTACGTCTAGGCATATTTAAACATTGGCAATTTAATAGAATAATTGTGAAAAATTCTGAGGGGCTCATGATTGTTTTGGTGGGGGCATGGCATAAAAGAGTTTGAATATCACTGCTCTATAGGATTTGTAAAACAGGCACACCAATCTTAGCAACACAGTAAAATGTCTGTGCAATAGAAACCACAAATAAAATCTATTTAAAGCACTTGTTTGGGAGCATCTAAAAAACTCTACTCATTTTTTCTGACATAAATAAAATGGCAGCACTACAGGTCAGTCTGCTCTTAAACCTATAGATACATATATATTGAATACTAATACAAACTGTTAACGTTGGATTTAGCAAACCTCTAAAAGGCCTCACATAAACTTCTACGAACAGAAACAAAGCATCACAGAGAAATAAATACTGCATTTAGGCTCTGAACGGGTCTTTTGGAAGAAAGCACTCTGCAGCAATGGCTCCGCCCCATGGAGGGAACTGCAGCTGTGCACCTCATCTTGGCGCCATTCCCTCCCGCCATGATGCACTCCCTCCCTTCTCACTACGACACGTGCAGCACCTCATTTAGGACATGAGCATGCTTCTATATCATTTGGGGAGTGGGCAGAACAACAAGAATATCTACACACGAACCTCACTGAACTCTTGACGCATATATTTTTAAGACCACGCTATCTGACTCAGTTAGCAATAGCGACGAGGGTGGATTCTGGGACAAGGCTACATTGGACATTCAAAGGATGCTCCAATACAAAGGGGCGCTGTAAGAGGAAACGAGCAACAGCTGGGGAGAGAAATGCCAGCGTAGGAGGAAGCAGAGCATGGGTAGATTCTAAGTAAATGCTTGGCACCTCCTTGCCACCTTGCCCCAGCCCTGAGCATTTGAAATGCAGTTCACATTCTGTTGTGCATTCTTACCGCTGACAAATTCCGCGAGCTCCCAGATCCACTACGATGTTCCTCTCCTCCTGACCAAAGAAAGCGATGACAATGTACTTATGACCTGCTCTAGCAGTTTTTTAGAAGCAAACAGCTGTTTCAGTGTGGGCCTCCAGGCAGATCACAGCTTCCTGTTATTGTTCTGAAGGGATCGGCTGCTGCCTCATGTCCTCTGCCCCAGAGCGGGGACACTGTAAGTGGGACTTGCCATCTTCTCATCTGCAACTGGCTATTTGGGGGCAGGGGACACTCGTCAATAAATGTACAAAGGTCCTGCGGATCAGCACTGAAGGATCTGGCGAACGCAAGGACGTTGTAGACGCAGGAAGATGCTGGTACAGCGAGCATTAAGCGGCTCCTCAGCATTATGTCTCAGGAATGTCCCTGCAAGGACATGTGGAAGAGGGGGGCGAAACCATGTTTCCAAATCAAAGGCTGGTCCTCACAGCATGGCAGGGGTGCACGTACCCCTGCCCTACCTTGAGCAAAAACAACACAATACAAGTTGTATTGTGAACACAAAACTAAAAATAATCGTGAGGATATACTGTAAGTATCTACTACGTATACCCTGGCCGTGCATGCTATAGGACGTGTGCACATTCCACTGGTCCTGACGAATGCCACATTGACACTCTAGGACTATACAAGTGGCTGAAACATTTAGACCACAGAGATTCTATCAATGTGTGGTGATGCGAAATTTTTATTTTTTATTTTTGTGGGTGGTGGAATAATTAACTCTCTCTTAGAGAGCACAATGTGCTTGTTAAAATACCCCTCACACACTAAAAAAATCCATTAGTGTCATGCTTCATCATTGGGGTCTTCCCGTCCCTCTACGGGGCGGGGCGTGCTACGACCTGACGAACTACGCGGGAGCACTGATAAGGTGACAAGGCTATGTGACAGTGCAAGGTGAGTGGTGTCAGTGAAGTGTAGGGACCTAGTAATGTGTGGGAATTAAAAAAGCTAAAAATCCTCTGGCTAGTGGAAAAAAACAAATTCAAATTCAAATTCAAAAAATCTTTATTTCGATCACGGATCATAAAAGATACAACAAGAACATACATTTTAAAAACTTATTAAACATGGAGTGATCAGTATAATAAAAATCATTAAATATTGAATAAAACACTCGAGGAAATCGCTGAAGGAGTCCGTTATACCAGTCTTTTCAACATGCGAGTTCGGGTAACCCACAATGCAGTTAAAAATTTTGACAGTGCAAAAACTACATAAGGGGAGAGGTCAGATTTTAGAACTCTATAAGCAGTGTGGAAAGATCTAAATCCCAGGTTCCTGAGCATGGGGACTAGCCAATATTTTCTACTTCGCTCATAACCCCTACAGAAGAAGATCGCGTGGATGTCATCCTCTTTCGGGTGGGCACACATCGGGCACGATGGCGTAGTAGAGCACGCTGTCCAAGACGCTGTGAACGAGGCTAGAGGAAGACATCCATAGCGCCACTGGAGGAACAATTTCCTTGTTAATGCGGGGGAAATATTGTCCAATAACTTTTCAAGAGAGTAAGTGTCTTTAATTTTCAGGAATGATTTTGTCAAGGACCCCTCACGGGAATTATTGAAGGCTCTAGTAAGCATCATGTCGTTGTAGGCGCTCGTAAGTGCCTTCTTAGAAGTTTTCGTACATGAATTAATAGGGTCAGTCCATAATTCTGGGAGCCCAATTTCTTCGAACCTTCCCTTGACATAGGTCAGCCAAGGAATCTTCTTTATCTTCCCTATTTCCAGGAATTCCTGTAATTCCTCTCTGTAAGTTATAAGATCAGGGCTAGACCACAAACGCCTCCAGAATTTTAGGGGTTTGAGTCCCAGCTCCTCTGTTATTGGAGTAATACCCAGATCTAGCCTGAGTGGAAGTAGTGGGGTACTCTGGGGAAGGGCAACTAGCTGTCTCAAAAATTTGTTCTCGCTGACCTGTAACTTCGGGTGTTGAATGTAGCCCCACAGCTCACCCCCATAAGTAACCCCTGCTCTCGCTTGCATCTTGTATATATGAATAATTGGGGCAAGTGGTCGATAGCTTGATTTATTCGCCAGGCGCAAAGTGCCACCCGCCAACTGTGCCAGTTTGATGGTCATTTTGGCCTGGTGGGATGACCAAGCGAAATATTCATTTATCGTAATGCCCAAGTATTCAATGTTATGGACCCGTTCTAACTGGATCATTCCTAGGTTGGGAGGGGCTCTATTTCGGGCGCTAGGATTTAAAATCATGAATTTGGTTTTTTGGGGGTTTATTTCCAATCCCCTCTCAGAGCAGAAGTCTAGGAAGCCATCCAAAATACGTTGGATCCCCATCGGGGATTTAGACAGCAGCAGGGTGTCGTCCGCAAACATGATTGCGGGCACCCTGTTGCCAGTCAACTTTGGGGCATCAGAATTAGCAATCCTGTTGAGGTGGGCAACTACCCCGTTCACAAAGATACAAAACAGGGTAGGTGCAAGCACACAACCCTGTCTTACACCTCTGCGAACGGGGAACCTTTCGGTTAGCTTGCCACCTTTGCCACACCTAACACGGGCATAATTGTTGGAGTGGAGTCTCATCAGGATTGCCAAAATGTCCTCTGGGACGTTCAGCTCCTTCATGACGCTCCACAACCTTGCTCTGGGAACCAAATCGAAGGCGGCACGTAGGTCTACAAAGATGGTATATAGACTGCCGCCCTCAATAACCGCTGTTCTCCAATAGAGCAGTTGAAGCCTAAAGATTTGGTCAGTGGTAGATACACCCTCCCGAAATCCTGCCTGGTATGGTGACAGGATATCCATTTCTTGAATCCACACCTGCAAACGATTTAAAATCAGTCTGCCAAAGAGTTTTTGGGATATATCTATCAAACTGATAGGACGATAGTTGGATGGGAGCAGAGGGGATCCCTTTTTAAAGATTGGGACTACCTCTGCTCCCATCCAAGTATCTGGCACAGTCATTCCACCCTGAATAGCATTAAACATAAGTGTGAGGTACGGTGCCCAAATCCCTGGTTCCTGTTTAAACAGGTCCCCCGGGACCCCGTCCAATCCCGGTGCTTTTCCAGCAGGTAGGCTCTTAATGGCCTGCCTCACTTCTTTCTCTGTGAATGAGGGCCCGGAAGGGGTTGGTCTAGTCAGAAAGCACTCGCTACTGGGATCCCCACCACCCTGTGCATACAACGCTGCAAAGTGGGCCTGCCACGCGGAAGGGGCTATATTTGGCTCAAGTGCTGGAGATAACTCTGTCGTACCATTCGCTACTACCCGCCAGAATTTACGTGAATCTCTGGTTGATAGTGCTTTCGTGAGGTTCTCCCAGTAATCATGGTCCCATTCCGCCTTGGCGTTCACCAAAAGGCTCTTGTACTTATTTCTCCTGTCGCTAATTTCTTCCCTGCTAAGGCGTCCCTTAATAGCAGCTATCAAGTGCGCCTTTGCCTTCCTACACGTGGCATTATACCACGAGGTCTTTGGCTTGTAGCCCTTCCTTTTTGTGGTGGATGTGAACAAGTCTTGTTCAAGGGAGTCTGTAATATTTTTGTGTATTATTGCTAGTTCTCCTCTAGTTACTTCGTCTAGGTCTTTGGTACCTAGATCAAAGGCACGCTCTAGAAATGGAATTAGCCTTTCATAGAGGCACGGTATTTTGTTTACGCTAGTGGCCAGCATCTCCCACTTGACTTTCCTACGATTGTTTTCAAGTAGGAGGCCTGACTTGTCACTGCCAGTTCCCTGTAAAGGGTCCTGGTTCCAGGGAAGGGAGTAAGTCAATTCCAGGGAATTATGGTCGCTATCCATTCTTGGGCATACTTTAAAGTCAATTATTGCTGGCCACATGAAGGTTTTGACCATAATGTAATCTAGACGGGATTCACTACCGGGTTTGTTGTAAGTCGGTTTACTTGGTATATCCGAATTACAACGCCCATTACATGCCCGGAGGGCAAGGTTAAGGGTGAGGGCGTTTATTTGTAAGGCCAGGGGGGTCCAGGCCTTTGGAGGTGGTGCCGCCGACTCTGGAATCAGCCAGCTAGAGTCTTCATCTAGGGAAGGACCATCACGTAGTCCGGACAGAGGTTCATAGTGGGAGTTGAAATCACCGCCCACTAGACAGGGGAGATCACACGGGATGTCCTCAAGAAACCTGGCTAAGTCGTCTATAGTGGGGGACTCATTATACATTTTGGTCGGCCTAGAGTAGATGTTGATAACTAAAAGCTTCAATGCGTCAGGCCACTCTAATAGGACGGCCAGCAGATCATCAGAAGCGGTCTCCAAAGCGGAGGCCTGACAGCCTAGATCCGTTGCTATCCCTATCATTAATCCCCCAGAGGGTCTCCCCTTTCCCTCCCACTTGGCTATTTTGCTGAAAGCAGCAAAGCCAGGTAGATCTACTGGTTCTCGCGCCCAGGTTTCCTGTAGTAGTATTACGTTTTTGGAACTAACATAAGCGCCCCACTCTGGACAGTCTAATTTGCTAGAGAGCCCAGCCACATTCCATGAAATTATAGTTAAGTGTGGTACTTGAGCACAGGACAGGCTCGTAGCCATGTCATTGGGTTCGTGATAGGCCGTAAAATTAGGAGAAGGATGTGTGGAGCCAAGTGGGCTGGTAACAATCAGTGGGGACAGATTTGTCATGGCTGGCATCTGGATCGGTTCGTCTAGAGTTGTTGCCAGAATATCCTTCATCCTATCGGATAAATTGAGGGGTGAAGGGCTCCGTTGGTGGGGAATAATCTTGGAGGGAGATGAATCTCCAGACCTCCCGAGTCAATCCACCTCCTCCAGGCAGCCGAACCTGTTTGAAGTGGGGACCCCCTGCCACCAATTAAGTTGATTTTGTCCGACTAAACTATACGTTAGTCGACCAGGGTTTCTGACAGTAGACCATGACCCCTCACTCACGTGTTGTTGTCTAGGAGGATAGAAAAAGGTGAGTGGCCTAACCACAATCGTGGAATTGGGCTCAGAGGATGGCCCTGCACATAAACACCGGGCTGTGTGGGGGTCAGAAAATGATACCACCACACAGTCACCGGGTATGGATTTGTGCGTACGACCAATCCAGGGAACTCTCCGCACCATAAGTATATTACTTCTTTGATGGTCGGGGAGTTGTTTATTGGAATTAAGCCAGTGAATGACTTTATTTTTTAAAGAAAAATCGTTCTCCTGTGATTGTTGATCCAACTCTGGAACACCCGCTAGAATAATAACGTACGACCCTGCTTCTGGCGGGAGGTCAATAAACCCTCCACGAAAATTGTGACGACTAACCTGTCGTGTTGGGTTTTGCACCAGGGGTGGCCTAGGGAGGTGGTGAACCGGTGCCCTAGAGACTGTGTTCGGCCTCTGTGCTGGTTTCTGCGGATAAAGAGGTTTACGTATTGCTGAACTCGGAGTAGGGGGAGTAGTATTTACAACAGTGGTGCGGGGTTTTGGAATAGGCTTGGATAGGGTCTCAGGGATGCTATGGACTCTTTGTGAAGGAGATTGAACAGATTGTGTTTCTTTAGGCTGTGAAGTGGGTTCCATTACACATGTGAGCTTAGCGTCCATTTCCTTGAGACTCAAGCTAGCTAGAGTGACTATGGTCCTTTCCATTTCAAGGAGGTTATTCTCTATACGAGACAGCCTCAATTCCAGGGGGGAAAGTAACTGCTTTAACGTACCCCAGACTAGTTGGAGGAATTCACTGTCACTCTCCCTATCGTGTACGGATCCACTCACCCGACCATCCAAGATGTTTATGCTATTCTGACTAGGAGGGATGGTAAGAATATCATCTTCGACCCGGCTAGGTATTTCCGTAATAACTTCCCCATTAAAAACAGTATTAGTCAGTTTGGGGTTAGCATCTTTCATCCCGGGGGAACCCATGACCCTTCTATTGTTAAAAAACTTTAGCCTTGCTATTCTGGCTTTTTTCCTAGCGTGTATAGTTCTTGCCAGACATTTCTTTTTATATGCTGCAGCTTTCTTGGCGCTAGAATGACTGGCAGCTTGACTTATTTTGGGGGAGGGAAAGGAACCCGCAATACTAAATAGAGGGGCAGGGGCAGTGTTCTGTAACACTGGATCAGGTTGGGAGATTGGAGGGGAATCTAGAGGGATAGTGGAGGGAACAGGGTGCATAACTGCCGTTGTTATCAAGGGGCGTAGGGCAGCAGAGCGATCAGGGGAACGAGCAGATGCAATTTCCCCCAGGGAAGATTTTTTGGCGTTGGCAATGTGCGCCGACAACCTGCGTGCAGCATCAAGTTCTAGAGAGACCTTGTGCTGCATTTTGCTGATTTCCTGGTCAATCGCCAGATTGGTTTTGACCAGGAAATCATCTATAGATCTATTGGAGTTGCTAGCCGCCATGAGGGTTTTACTCCGGCTACCCCGTGAACACATATTACAGAGTACAAGTCAATAAATAGGTATACACACAACAATAAAACTGTAAGATGTGACAGTAATGCTAGGATATAACAAAGGGGGCGGCCCAGCCCAGCCCTCGTAGACCTCGAACGGCCTCAAACGGCCCAGTCTTTGCCCTGTCTTCGCCCGCGCTGCGGGAGTGTTAGACCTTGAAATAGTGGGCGTGATGTGCGGGGGGCGGGCCGGCGGGGAGAGCGGACCGGATGGTGAGTCCGTGGTCTTCGCAGGGACTCCTGGGTGTTGGAGTCCCTGCACACTCGCAGCCCACGCCTTACCTCGCGCCCCTGCCTCCGCCTTCAGTGACCAGGTGCTGGTGATTGAATACGCACTCCTGTGCGCAGCGGCTCCCGCGAAGCGGGAGCGGCAAGCCGTGAGGATGAAACTGCCCCTGAATTCCTGACAGAACAAAGTAAGTCTCTGCCTCTCCGTTCAGCGTCCCAAGGGATGACAGGGAAGAGCGCCTTTTACACTTCCAGGTGTGCAGGGGGCGGGCCGGCGGGGAGAGCGGACCGGATGGTGAGTCCGTGGTCTTCGCAGGGACTCCTGGGTGTTGGAGTCCCTGCACACTCGCAGCCCACGCCTTACCTCGCGCCCCTGCCTCCGCCTTCAGTGACCAGGTGCTGGTGATTGAATACGCACTCCTGTGCGCAGCGGCTCCCGCAAAGCGGGAGCGGCAAGCCGTGAGGATGAAACTGCCCCTGAATTCCTGACAGAACAAAGTAAGTCTCTGCCTCTCCGTTCAGCGTAATGTGTGGGAATTAAAAAAGCTAAAAATCCTCTGGCTAGTGGAAAAAAACAATTTATTCACTTCCCTAGCTGGGGACGTTAAGAAGGGGGTTTTGAGGTAGAGCAATTAACTACTACCAGGTCTACATGTTTCGTAAGCAGTCCCCTACTGCTTACTCATCAGGACCTTCTAGTGGCCCCTACTAGGAAATAGCTCAGTTTCTAAGTATGATAAGCCTGTCGTCCTAAAAACTAGCAGTAAAAATCCACTGTTAGTTTTAGCTTCAGGGCATGAGCTGGCCCAAGGGAAGCAAAAAATGTATCAAAAGAGATGACCTGAATATGGTCTCTGTAAAGAAAATGGGAGAAAAAAGGGGGAGAGAGGAAAGCACAAATCTTTACAATTGTGACTGTAATTTGTCTTTAGGCACAATTTATTATTAGCGCCACAAGTCCCACTTGTCATTCATATTTGCCCGTTTAATAAAGAATTTACTTAAGACTTTATGGACAGAGTGATGGTTCAATCTGCCATCCCCTGAATGTTCGTTTTATGCCCGAACATTGTGTTGCCCCACGTAATTAGGGCGAGTTCATCTCAGCACACGCACACTCACAACTCGATGCACACTTAGGCACCACACAGGGTTAAAAACGAGGGACCCGATTCTTTCGTATTTCAATACCAGTAATAGTGTTAAAAACGATCATTAAAATCCCCATAAGGCACACCCATGTTGTTAGATAGATTGCGATACATACTGCTAAGGTGCATGTGATATGCCCCATGAGCTGACAGTCGGTAGGTATTCACCGCGGTAATCTGAAAAAAAGAAACCACGCCCTTAGCGTCATAAACCACACACACACATACATCTTGGTCCCTGTCTCTTAGGCCAAGTGTTTAGAGACCTTTGGCACAGTCTATTACTCACAATGTCCGCATAAGTCTATTGCCTTACTCCTACCCGTGCTGCCGCTCTGAAGAGTGATCGCGTCTGGAGTAGAGTGATCATATAAGCCCCACTGAGCGCTGGTGTCGCGTTTGATGTCTGATTGCAAGACTAGCGCGCTGACCTAAGATGGCTGACATCGATGGAACCAAGGGTGTGCTTTTACGGAAGTCTTTCCTCAGTATCTACTATATTTGTCGAAAACTATCTACCCAAATTTCTTTAATAGATTAGTTATTTTATTATTATTAAATACGCTCGATTGTCCTTCTTGTTGGTTGTTATTACCGGACAATGGTGCTAATTGTGGGAGACTCACACTAGGACCAGCGGAAGGATATAGCGGGCTGCTATAGAGTCTGGGTGGCCAGTGTTGATAGTTCAAGGGGCTTGTGCCCAGGTTGTGTTGCCGAATAGCTAACAATTTCTAACGGGTGAAGGCTGTCAGTGGCGGATATCCTCAAGGAGCTGAGTGATACTGCCAAATATATAAGAAGGAAATATATTTATAAGTTTAGCACATCTTGCGGACTTACGCTTTGGGATAGATAAATAATATCTTCCAATTCTTATTAATGATCTTGGTTACTTGATCCGAGCTAGTGTTATATGTAGTGATACATATAGGTCTCTGCACTTCCACTTTTTTCACTTTCTCTTCAAGGAGGCTCTCTCTGCAGTTGTTCCTTGCTCTTTTGTACGCTTGATCGATAATCCTTTGGGGATAGTTCCTCTTTTGTAGCTTCTTCCGTAGATCGTTGGACTGTGATTTGAAATTGGCAATTTCAGTGCAATTCCTACGAAGTCGCAGAAACTGTCCGTAGGGTAGATTGTCCCTCAGATGTCTAGGATGGAAGCTTTGGTACATCAAAAGACAGTTCTTTGAGGTGCTCTTAAAGTGTATTGTTGTCATCAGTCTGCCATGTTTGGGAAAAATATTCAGGTCAAGAAATACCAGGTTGGTATTGATGGTGACACTGGTAAATTTAAGGAACTCGTCTTGATAGTTTAGCCACGTGAGGAACTGCTGGGCGGTGTTATCATCTCCATCCCAGATGATAAGGATATCATCGATGTATCTCTTCCAGGTCAAGATCTTTGTTCGGAATGGGTTGCTGGTATTAAGTATCTTTGTTTCCTCAAGATGGTGAACATAGAGACCAGCTATGCTTGGAGCAAATGTGCTTCCCATGCTGGTCCCATGTTTTTGAAGGTATAGGGTGCCGTTGTGTTCAAAAAAGTTCTCCTTTAGTGCCAACGAGCAGCACTCCATCACTACATTTCGTGGGGTTTGATACTCCCAGTCATCTGCGAAGAGAACATCTTCGATTATTGCCAGAGTTTCACTGTGGGGCAAGCTAGTGTACAAACTTTCTACATCACAGCTGATTAACAGCTGTGTGTTTGGATCAAATGACACCTCCTCGAGTAGATTTAGCACATCCTTAGTGTCTCTAAGGTAAGTCGATGTCCTTTGTACCATGGGTCTTAGAAATGCATCTGCAAATCTAGAGACTGGTTCAAGGACCGATCCAATCCCCGATACGATGGGTCTGCCCGGGGGGTTCTCCAGGTCCTTATGAATCTTCGGTAAGATGTATAAGTAGGGGGTTCTAGGGTTTTTCTGACATAGAAACTCCCCTTCTTTGTTAGTGATCCAGTTATGGGACAATGCCTCCTCTACCATTGTTTTGATTTTGATTGTTATTCTCTCCGTGGGGTTTGTCAATAGAATCTCATAGTTTCTTTTATCTTGGAGTAACCTTGTGCACTCCTTGTCATATTGTTCTCTGTTCAGTAACACAGTTGCACCCCCCTTATCCGCTGGTTTTATGACCACTCCTCTGTTGTTACTTAATTCACGAAGTGCTTGTCGTTCTTCGTTTGAAACATTTTGGAAGACTCGTTTCTGCATTGGATCAAGGGCTTCGAGATCTTTCATAACCGCCTTTTCGAAGGTTAAAAGTTCGATGGGGAGTGTGTTGTTCATGGGAGTGAAGGTGGATCGTGGCTTGAGTCCTGTGTCACCTTGATCATAGTTATCCTTTTTATCTTTAAAGAAGACCTGCAGTTTAATTCTCCTTATAAATTCCTGGATTTCTTTACAAAGGTGGAACTTGTCCATATTGGCAGTGGGGACATATCCTAAGCCTTTTTCTAGTACTTTTTTCTGTGATTCAGATAGCTCCGTACCCGTGAGGTTTACAACTAGACTTATTTCTGGTTCTTCGATGCCCCTGTCATACTCCTGGTTGACATTCTCGGAGTTCCTTCTTCTTCGGTGTCCCAGTGTACGGAGTTGCCTCTCCGGTTCCTCCCCTTGTTCTGTCCTCGGCGTGCCCCTAAAAAAGGAGCCGAATTTTCAAAATACCCATAGTCTTGTTGGTATCCCCATGGTGGGAAAGGGCCATTAGGATGTTGAAAAGGCGGTGGGCCATATTGTTGTGGAGGATACATCATTGGCTGAGGGTAGCTGTTCCATCCCCGCATGCCACGATGGTTGGGTCGTCGAAAATTTCTTTGTGTGCCCTGGTACCTTGGGCTTTTGTTACCACTTGAATTGGAGCCGTTAGATCCAGCATCCGATGAATCATCATTAGGAGCGTTGTCACTCGATGGTTTGTAATTGTCTTTTATGTAGGGGTAGATCCTCTCTTTACTCCCACAATTAGCACCATTGTCCGGTAATAACAACCAACAAGAAGGACAATCGAGCGTATTTAATAATAATAAAATAACTAATCTATTAAAGAAATTTGGGTAGATAGTTTTCGACAAATATAGTAGATACTGAGGAAAGACTTCCGTAAAAGCACACCCTTGGTTCCATCGATGGCAGCCATCTTAGGTCAGCGCGCTAGTCTTGCAATCAGACATCAAACGCGACACCAGCGCTCAGTGGGGCTTATATGATCACTCTACTCCAGACGCGATCACTCTTCAGAGCGGCAGCACGGGTAGGAGTAAGGCAATAGACTTATGCGGACATTGTGAGTAATAGACTGTGCCAAAGGTCTCTAAACACTTGGCCTAAGAGACAGGGGCCAAGATGTATGTGTGTGTGTGGTTTATGACGCTAAGGGCGTGGTTTCTTTTTTTCAGATTACCGCGGTGAATACCTACCGACTGTCAGCTCATGGGGCATATCACATGCACCTTAGCAGTATGTATCGCAATCTATCTAACAACATGGGTGTGCCTTATGGGGATTTTAATGATCGTTTTTAACACTATTACTGGTATTGAAATACGAAAGAATCGGGTCCCTCGTTTTTAACCCTGTGTGGTGCCTAAGTGTGCATCGAGTTGTGAGTGTGCGTGTGCTGAGATGAACTCGCCCTAATTACGTGGGGCAACACAATGTTCGGGCATAAAACGAACGTTCAGGGGATGGCAGATTGAACCATCACTCTGTCCATAAAGTCTTAAGTAAATTCTTTATTAAACGGGCAAATATGAATGACAAGTGGGACTTGTGGCGCTAATAATAAATTGTGCCTAAAGACAAATTACAGTCACAATTGTAAAGATTTGTGCTTTCCTCTCTCCCCCTTTTTTCTCCCATTTTCTTTACAGAGACCATATTCAGGTCATCTCTTTTGATACATTTTTTGCTTCCCTTGGGCCAGCTCATGCCCTGAAGCTAAAACTAACAGTGGATTTTTACTGCTAGTTTTTAGGACGACAGGCTTATCATACTTAGAAACTGAGCTATTTCCTAGTAGGGGCCACTAGAAGGTCCTGATGAGTAAACATTAGGGGACTGCTTACGAAACATGTAGACCTGGTAGTAGTTAATTGCTCTACCTCAAAACCCCCTTCTTAACGTCCCCAGCTAGGGAAGTGAATAAATTGTTTTTTTCCACTAGCCAGAGGATTTTTAGCTTTTTTAATTCCCACACATTACTAGGTCCCTACACTTCACTGACACCACTCACCTTGCACTGTCACATAGCCTTGTCACCTTATCAGTGCTCCCGCGTAGCTCGTCAGGTCGTAGCACGCCCCGCCCCGTAGAGGGACGGGAAGACCCCAATGATGAAGCATGACACTAATGGATTTTTTTAGTGTGTGAGGGGTATTTTAACAAGCACATTGTGCTCTCATCTTTACCACCCTAAGAGAGAGTTAATTATTCCACCACCCACAAAAATAAAAAATAAAAATTTCGCATCACCACACATTGATAGAATCTCTTTGTTTATGCATATCGGATTGGAGGGTGATTCTGTCAAGACCTCTTCACTTCCTCTATTGTTTTGGAACATTTAGACCACACCCAGGATACCCTAAATTAGAATACATGAGATCAATCTAATATGTAATATACATATCCACCATCAATTGTCCGGGAATCCTCAAACCCCAAAATAAAGGAAATTTCGTGAGGCCTCCAGAGCCAATTTTAACTTTTCACCACGTCACTTGCACACAAGTAAAAAACAAAACAACTAGGTCCGCAGCAATTCTGGCGTCGCAGCACACCCTGGAAGCATTCAGCAACCAGGGTGGGAACCTAATGATGGAGTATTTCACCTTCCAGGTAGGTGAATGAGGGTTCCTTTAAAAAACCCTTTGGGTTTCTTTGTCTCCCCAGAAAACAAACACAAGAAGGGACATAAAAGGATCGAAGAAGAAACGCCAGGGGGCTGATCCTTTCTATTTTGTTTGGAAGTATAAAGCATAATCAACTGCAAAGCCAGGACAGAACCGTGTGCACTATATAAATGTTAGCACTCACCACCTCAGGTATGAACTGCGTGCCTTATATAAATGTCAGTACTATCTCCGGTATGAACCATATGCACTATATAATGTCAGTACTATCTCAGGTATGAACCGTGTGCACTATATAAATGTCTGTACTATCTCAGGTATGAACCGTGCACCCTATATATCCAGGATCTTTGTCTGAACCTCGGGTCTAAAAGTAGTCACTTTAAGCCAACTTTGGCGCAGAAGAACTGCTGTACCAGCTAACTGCCGGAAACTTGTGTTGGCGATGTCCAATGCACAATCAATAGTTTCGGAGGCAGCACACTCAAACTCTAATAAAAATCTTCTGGGCCTCCTCTCTTTGATCCTCTGGGATAAGGTCTATCAATCCAGCTATATCAGATATCAGACCACATTTGGCGGTCATAACGGCCAATGATTGCCAAGGCATTAGCAGCCCTAATTGATGCTGCAGCCATGGAAGAGAATGTCTTCCCCAAAAGGTCCATACAGCGTCCTTCTTTGTCTGGAGGAGTGGTAATGGGTGTTGCAGGGCTTTTTGAACGCTGATGTGCAGCCTGAGATATGACCGAATCTGGCCTCGGGTGACCTATGAGGCAAGATGGACTGTTCTCTGGAGCGCTGTATTTTTTCTCTATACGAGGTAGCACAGCCGTTATGGATGCTGGCATTTTCATGATTTTCACGCCCTCCTGCCAGATATAATCAATGATTGGGATAGAGCGTATGTATCCTCCTTGAAGTCATGTAAGAAACAGTCTGTTTCTTTGACAGTAATAGGGAGCTGGAACCTAGTGGATGCTCTCTGCATCAAATTATGAAATCCTCTGATGTCTTCAGGAGGAGAATCAGAGGGTAAATGCGGAGCCGGAGATGGTGTTTCGATGATATAATCGTGCCAGCGATCTTGAACATTTGCCTTGTTAGGTAATTCGCCTTCCTCAACTTCTTAATCCGATGAGGAAGTGGCTTTGTGTCCAGTGTCAGGTGGACCTTGTGCAGGAGCCGGAGTACTAGGTAGAGTAGGCTCTGGTACTGGATCAGGAACCTCTACCTGCGGAAGTGGGTTCCCTGTTGGAATTTGTTGCGGAGAAAATCTCTGACGATAATCCACCAACATAGCCTATAGGTCTTGAATAAGTGCTGGAGGAAGATGAGCCATTTCCCTCTGACGAGATTCCGGTCTGTGATGGAACTGGTATGTATGACGTGGAGCCATATATTGCTCATGGTAATAATGTTCCTCTTGGTAATTATCGTCCTCGTCAGTGTCTTGGCACTTAACGTTGAGCTCAGATGGACTATGAGCCCCTCTGTATGGTTCCTCCTCCTCTTCCTCTTCCTCATCATAATCCTCATCCTTTATGAAGCCCGCTAACAGGTGGGATGGTGGTAGAGTAGAAATTTTACGGTGCGGAAATATGGATGGTAGGAATGTCTCTCGTCGAAGGTTCTGTCGTCGATGGTGGTAGGATCACAAGCACCTTCATAGACAATGTTGTCTGCGGTATTGTCATTGATGTCTCTCTCATCAACGGTGTGTCGTCGACAAGCTTCGACGATGGTCTCGTCAAAATAGTAATCCTTGTTGGTGGGATGAGAGATAAAATAGCTGTCATCAAAATAGTCGCTGTCGACTATGGCGTCGACGATGTAACACATACCATCGACGATGTGGTAAAAGTTGTTGACACAGATTTTTTGTATTTTTTACTCATGGTTTCTGAAGAAGATGATCTTGGACGCTCTGTGAATGGAGTAGAAGGCGAAGATGATGCTGGCTGAGAGGAGTGTTTAGAACTCCTCTCTTTGTTAAGAGATTTTTCCTGGGAAGTTGTCAGATGTTTTCTTCTCTCACTTGAGGAGCCTTCTCGAGACCTAGCCCTCTTGCTAGATGTGGAAGCTCGGTCCTCTTCCTCAGCCGAAGAAGGACGTTCTTTAGATTTGAGCCATAAAAGTAATCTTGCCTCTCTGTCCCTCTGAGTCTTGCTGGGAAAGGTGCTGCAGATTTTACAGACTTTAGCCTCATGTTTTGGGTAGAGGCAATAAAGACAATCTTTATGAAGATCATCAGCATGGACCCTCTTCCTCCCACAAGTCCTGCAGGAGTGGAAGAGGCCCTTACTGTCAGACATACTTGCTTGAAGAGCTGAAGAGAGGAAAACTGAGTAGCACTCAGGGTGACTCTCTTCCACACGACGTGCGGTGAAAATCTGAGGAGAACTGCTTCTTTTGAGAGTGTTCTAGAAGTTGCTGATGGCTGATTGGTTGGAGCTGACTTTTGGTCCTTTTCCTATAAGGACGTAGATAGACTACTAAGATATGGCCTTTGGCCTCTTTTGGCCTATTTGTTATTTATAGCACTACTTTGTATTTTACCGTGGGACTCTCATCTCGGCGACGGGCAATGATTCAGGCATGTGAATCTATGAAAGATACCCCAATACTGGATAAATGTCAGTATTATCTCAGTTATGAACAGCGTGAACTATATAAATGTCAGTACCATTCAGGTATGAACCATGCGTATTATATACATGTCAGTACCATTCAGGTATGAACCATGTGCACTATATAAATGTCAATACTATCTCAGGTATGAACCGTGTGCACTATATAAATGTCATTGCTACCTCCGATATGAACCGTGTGCATTATATAAATGCCAGTACTCACCATTTCAGGTATGAACCGCGTGCACTATATAAATGTAAATACTATCTCAGGTATGAACGTGAGCACTATATAAATGTCCGTGCTACCTCCAGTATGAACCGTGTGCATTATTTAAATGTCAGTACTCACCATTTCAGGTATGAACGGCGTGCACTATATAAATGTCCGTGCTACCTCAGGTATGAACCGTGTGCATTATATACATTTCCGTGCTACCACGGGTATGAACTGTGTGCATTATATACATTTCCGTGCTACCTCGGGTATGAACTGTGTGCACTATATAAAGATCAGTACTTGACATCACAGCTTTCAATTGCGTGCGCTATACACGTCAGTACTCATCATCTCAGGTATGATACATGCACACTTTATAACTGTCTGGAGTGCCGTCTCGCTCCCAGTATGAAATATGTACGTAAATGCCAGTAACCACTATCTCAGGGATGAAATCCGTGCTTTATATAACTGCTTGCACTTGTTCACAATCTCAAGTTTGGTACTTGTGCTCTGAAAAATTCATACTCACTTTCAGGTATAAAATATGTGCATTACGTAAATATCGGTACTCACTACTCCAGGCATGAAATATGTGCAGTATATAAATGTCAGTACTCAATAACTATTCCGGGTACACACTATGTGCACTATTTAAATATCACAACTAACTCACTATTTGAAGAATGAAACGAGTAACCATCGTGGTGCTAAGAAGCAATAATGTCTTGCACCTCAGCTAACATTGCGGTTCTTTGTTAATTCAAAAAATCATACTTGTGCCTGGGTCTGAACAGTCATTCAAATATTTCTACTAATTGTTTGAGCCAGGCTCTCTCTTCGGGCTAATTTGAAATGAATTCCTAGTTGAGAAACTGGAGCATTAAATCTTTCACATTTATATTGATTTATCTTTTAATATTCGCGTTGTATGCCCATGCACATTTGCTTTCAAGTTCCTTCACTGTTTAGCCAACGAATTCACCTGTGGGTACTACATAATGAATTTACCCAATATTCATCAGTTATGCATTAATTTCATCCTGTTCATTTCCATTCACTTAATCTAATTTTCCAGCTCATTTGTGTTTGATTTATGCCTTAGGTCTTCTCCTGCGGGACTGGCTAAATCTTTTTTTTTTTAACTCTCTGGCACTCGACTGTCAGAAAGAAGGGTCTGTGGTGCGGAAGGAGCTGAGCTCTGGTCAACACCCCCCTATGACAAGGCCCACCCTCCGAGTACTACGGGGGTCCTGTCTGTACCTCTCATTGCAGACGGGGATGTAATGTCAATGCAGGGACCACTCCTACTGACTATTCACAAGTTGGTAAAACTAACTAAAAGTTAACTTCTTCGCCAGAGGCGTAAGTCAGACCTTTGCAGGCCCTCGAGGAACAGGTCCTGCCTGGTCCTGTCTTTGAGCCTCAAATTCCATTTTAAGTTCAACCCAACTCTTTGATATTTGTGAGATGACAGACTCTCTGGGGGCTTCATATTTTGCAGGGGTTTGGGGGGAGGGCAAGATCAGCATCATTTTACATTAAATGGACTTTCCTTCATGCACTCTGGTCCGCGCCATCCCTCTCGAAAGTTCATAGTGAATAAATCTCATTTGTAAAGTGCTGAGGCTGGCACACACCAAAAGCCCACGTGAAGATTTGAGGTAAGCAAACAAGCCTAAATAAATAGTGCAGATACAAAGAAGGTACAATGACGTCACTAGTAACTTAGGAAGTGGTACTTGTAACAGTGGAGGAAGGCGGCAGAGACATAACCATTTTAAGAGATGAGGATGAGATGTAGAATCAGCCCCCTAATCCAAACAGTGGTTTTGAGTAATGCTGATGTATTCGTATCATGCGTACCCCTAAATTACATTGCTCCTCACACATAACAACCCTTCATGGAAAGTTGTCTTCTGCATTATCTCCGATATGTCTTCTGACCTCAATTAATCATCTCACCATCATCCTCATTACATCTGACCCTCCCAACTTGCAGCAATGCTCCCAGTACCTCTCAAATTCAAAGAGGGCTTTAATCTCTGCCTTGGTGACTGCAATGTCTGCCCCTCAGTACTTAACTTGGTATGATGGCCAAGTAGGATGAGCACACAACCAGAGACCAACAAATCACAGGCTAGGATCTCAGCAGCATCTAACTCTACATAGTATCCTTCTGGCATCGATAGAAAGAGAAACCTTAAGAGCTTGGTGGCAATTCAGTCTCTTCGTTTACAGAAAGTGAGTACAAAGACATCAATGGGTCCTCCTAATGTCTTAAAGGCTAGGGGGTCAAGTTAATCTCTAGTATACCAGATTGTCACTGGTTGAAGTAGGAGACAAAAACACATGTCACTGGTTGAAGTAGGAGACAAAAACAAACGTTAACGGCTGGCAGACACAGCCTTGTAGTAGAGACTGGACCAAATGACAGATGGTAAAATGTCATTTGAATACACACATGGCATCTAAGCTGCATAAAATGGTATCCATTTACACATATACAGCTCTACAAAACAAAACACATGAACATGGTGAAAACTGCTACCCTCTCCTCCCAAAAATGATCACTAGGTTACCATGGACCATACGCAGGAGGTACAGTCAACACATGAACACACAACTAACTGAAGCCCTTTTTTATGACCTTGAGAAAACTCGACAGTTTGCAACAGGAACTTAGCAGGTCTTTTTAAGGGGGATTTGGGTGTTCATTTACTGATAACACAACATTAGCATGAAAAAGGCACATAAAGAGATAGCAAAGGTCAAATCTTAAATGACTGTGATTAATTTTGCTGAGCAGAGGTGTGCCTTCCATACAAGCTTTACTTCTTGGAATGTTCCTCACCATCACACATTTACCAATAACGCTGGAGCAGGCCTTTAATAGCCGGTATAGCCCGCTACGGCGAGCAATAAGGCTATATTGTTCTCCACAATTCCTTCCTCCAAAAAGATCTGGAACTACATACACGTCAACATCAGACCTACTTATAGCATCCTGCAATTCAGGAAGGAAATAAAGACACTATTTCCACCACCTCCCTGTGTTTTTAAGATTCAGAGCTTGTTCTTTATGTGCCATTCTCGGATAGCTCAAGAATCTTGAGATTTATATTCCAAGACAGCATCATGGTCAGAGCCTCCTTATTTTACAATGCAGAGTTCTCCAAGGGAGCTGCCTCTGCCTTGGGTATATCAAGGGTGTTCGCTATTTTGATGCAGCAGAGCCTGCACTTCATGGCTTAGTATTATCAAAGAGTCTGCTGCATCATAAATGACCTCTTACAAACCCTCTTCCAGATGGCGAAAGGGGGTATTCGCCTTCCAGTATCCTTTCTGCCACACAGGTGTGACAAATGCGGACACTGCTACTCAAAGGGAAAGGATTTTACAAATGGGTGTTAATATATGCTTTGACCTGGCTCATTGCATAAGAAGAGGGGTGGATACCAGTGGAGAAGTGTCAGTGTCCATATCACTTCTCATGCACGGTCCGTCTGGCGGCTGATCCAGAAAGTCATCTCACCCTCTCCAAGTAAGTACATTAGGAAGCAGGAAAGTGGGTGTAAACTCTGTGGTGAGAAACCTTTACATTGTCTCATGGCAAAACGTTCCACGAAGCTCAATCCATGAGTCAAAAGTGGTCAGAAAGTGAGAAATTAGAGAACAAGTAAGAGCGCTATCAGTAGCTCATGTTATTTGGGGGAACTAAGTGTTATCACCTGTAGGGCAGTAGGAGGGATGAGCAACAGGGTTATGTGGCAACATTTTGTTTAGACTAGTGGGCAGCAAAATATAAGGCTCCAGGTGAAATGCCGCACAGCGCCCATCTCATCCAGGCAATGTGTTTTTTGGCCAATAATCTAACGATAGAGAATCATTAGTAGGACAGTAGAAGCAATAAAAGGTGGCAGACAGACAGGAATGTGTCAGATGGAGCAGACGATTAGTTCACATATTTCACAAAGAAAGCACGGTCGAAATCAGTTACATGATTAAGTACAGTTGATGGGCTTAATATCAGACTTGGCATTTGGAGTGGAAAGAAAAATTATGAAGTAAATCAGAGCAATTCTGATGCGAATAAATTGGCTGGGACTCAATTTGTCTGAACTGAGTTGGAAGAAGGACTGCGAGCTGTGGGAGGGAGGATGTAGTTCAAAGTAGAAAAAAGATGAGAAAAAATGTAATAATTAACTGAAATTAGATGTAGTGTCCACTGGGTTAAGTGTAGTTTACAAGAGATGAAGAGTAATAACTAAAGTATATTGGGAATTGCTTTATATTGCATCCAGTTGGGGCACAGGTGGGAATATATGTATCTACACTTTAATATGTCAAACTATGCATTTATGAAAATTAACTTATATAATTGCATGGTTAGAGTCATCCCTCGCATACGACATAATTTGATTCAAGAAGAGACAAATATTGTAGACTAAAAGAGGCCATCTTTAGGCCACAGTGGATTCACAGATGGTGGGTGAAGCCTGGTACATGAAATAGAGCTTTATGGCACAATGGTTCCAAAATCTGAAGCCAAGATGTTTCTGTGCCCGATACCTCAATATGGTATTTGCTGTGTCTGCCTCCATGATCCTGATGTCCAGCGGTTCATGGTGCCTTTTACACTGTGTCTATTTGTGTCTAACACCCAGATGTCTTTGGAGCCCCAGGCCCAAATGTCCATCAGTCTACTATCAAGGTGTATATTGTGCTCCAGGCTCAGATGTTTACTGTGCCTGACAGACAGAGGTTCACTCTGCTTGCTGCCCTGATATTTACCCTGTATAATATCCAAAAGCCTTGAGCCTGATGTTTAATTTTCTGTGGAGCAGGAAGCTGCTGTAATTTGCCAAAAGCACACGCTCAGTAAAGTATGAAGCCAGGATTCAACACCGCAACTCCAGCCTCCAATTACTCTAACTGCCAAAGCAAAACTTCTGCCAAGGCTACGAGGCGCCTTGCAAAATCAGCGAATTTACAGCCATCATTTCTACACTAACTTTCCGAGTTGAAAACAGCTTTTTGATGCATCATTTATATGCGGATAAGTCAGCCAACTTCTGAGATAAATATGGATTTGAACATTATGAGCACGTATTCCTCCATTCCAACTAGTACACAGAGTTCAGTTTGAAGAAAGAACCATCTGACGCCCGTGGTTTACCTTTCTCGTGCATTATTGTAAGTGCAGCTGTATTACCTCTCCGAGAGACAGCGCATAACCACTGAGATCCCGCTCGTGGCAGAAATAACTGAAGCTAACACACTAGTTAGCTACCCTAAAACTAATACCCACATTTCAATAACTCAAAAAATTATAATAATACATAGGACTATATTTCTAAAAATATAATTCTGAAAAGCAGAAAAAGGTAAAAAAACTGAATGAACCTATGCCGCTGGCCGCGCGACGCGAAGGGGAGATAACGCGAGACAGCGTCTTAGTGACACATGCCTCGCGAGCAAAACGTCATCAGCGCGACAGTCAGGGCGCCGCCCCCTTTAGGGGTGGCCAATGCAGGTGCGAGCTTGTAAGGTGGTGGGCGGTCCTAGGGCCTTTATCTAGGCCAGCCCGGTTTCAGTACTTCCTCTTTTCCGCCGCGTTTCATCTTGACTACTCTGGGCGTGTCCTATGAACTGTCCAGGATCTCCATAGCGGTGGGGTGAAGGGTACTATGGTAGAGGTGTACCCAAAGGCTTAGCGAGGAGGAGAGACTAAATCATTTACCCTCAGGCAATGGTCACTTTCAGGCTTTAGCATCTGCTTAGGGGGTAAAGTAAGGCTTACAACGGCAATATACACTGTCGGGACTGGGGTGAACATATCCCTCCCGGACGTATAAGTGGAGCGTAAGAGAGCAGAGGAAGTAGACGTGTAAGTGGAGCGTAAGGAGCAGAGGAAGTAGCTAAGTGGGTGGGGGGCTCTGTCTTCGACGGGGGCCTCATCCAGAGCTGTGGCGGAGTACAGGGCGATCTGGAAGCAGATGGACAGTAAGGGTACCTCTGCGGCAGAAGGAGACAGCAATACCTCTGCCTGGCACAGTAGGGGTGCCAGAGCCAAGAACCTGGAGCCGAGGGGGTTCCAGGAAACAACGTCGGCGCCCCGTTAGTCCTTCGGGCGGTCGGGGGGCCTAAACCGACCGGGGGTGTGCCTCATCGCTCCGCCCCGACAGGGGGGGCGGGAGTAAACGAGATAACTATTAAAGGTATTGCACCGTCAAGAGCATCGACTTACCGTGCAAATTGGCTAATTAGGCAGGCGGGTCAGCGAGGGGCTGCCGTCTTGGATCGCCTGTAAGATGACCCACCTATCTGCTGTTGTATGCAAATAAACCTGCACCACCGTTTTCCCACAATTATGTCTCATGAGTCTTCTTGGTTGTGAATGTAGTGGGTACAAGTGGAGCGAGCGATGGCGGTGTGGGCACTATGCCGCTGGCCGCGCGACGCGAAGGGGAGATAACGCGAGACAGCGTCTTAGTGACACATGCCTCGCGAGCAAAACGTCATCAGCGCGACAGTCAGGGCGCCGCCCCCTTTAGGGGTGGCCAATGCAGGTGCGAGCTTGTAAGGTGGTGGGCGGTCCTAGGGCCTTTATCTAGGCCAGCCCGGTTTCAGTACTTCCTCTTTTCCGCCGCGTTTCATCTTGACTACTCTGCGCTGTTCCCGCCCTGGCCCAGACCCAGCGGCAGAGCAGCGGGTTGGTGTGAACAATTAATGGTCTGTTTTGTGTTGCAGGCGGAGTCACAGGGCGATCTGGAAGCAGATGGACAGTAAGGGTACCTCTGCGGCAGAAGGAGACAGCAATACCTCTGCCTGGCACAGTAGGGGTGCCCGAGCCAAGAACCTGGAGCCGAGGGGGTTCCAGGAAACAACGTCGGCGCCCCGTTAGTCCTTCGGGCGGTCGGGGGGCCTAAACCGACCGGGGGTGTGCCTCATCGCTCCGCCCCGACAGGGGGGGCGGGAGTAAACGAGATAACTATTAAAGGTATTGCACCGTCAAGAGCATCGACTTACCGTGCAAATTGGCTAATTAGGCAGGCGGGTCAGCGAGGGGCTGCCGTCTTGGATCGCCTGTAAGATGACCCACCTATCTGCTGTTGTATGCAAATAAACCTGCACCACCGTTTTCCCACAATTATGTCTCATGAGTCTTCTTGGTTGTGAATGTAGTGGGTACAAGTGGAGCGAGCGATGGCGGTGTGGGCACTATGGTAACCTGGGCCCAGCTCTGCTTGGACCCTGATCCTAAAGCTAATCCTAAATCTATCAGTAGTACTGAGCCCAAGGCTAATGCTAGTAAAGTAAGTGAAGTTCTACTTTCATGCTAAGTTTTATATAAATGCATTCAGCAATACCTGCTCCATCATTCGGCCAAATTTCCCATGCGAGCTAAAATTGGAAATTATACACTTTTCACCTCCTCTTAACTTTTTTTCCCTTAATGGGTCTTTATGAAATGTGCCATACCAAAACATAGGTTAAAGAGTAAGTGGGTGGCCAAGTTTATTGCAGATCTGTCCATGGAGATAAATGTTACATTGTTATCACATATTTTTCATGGCATTTGTTGCCTAATTTCTATCGTTTAATGGCTCGGGTCATGCTTTGCCTCCTAGAACCAAATCAGACACCTGGGTCAGCCCCAGATCAGCTCTACTCAAAATGAATCGTATTCCCAACCCTTAGAAATGAAGTGTCTCCTATGTCCTTGAACTCCATTTTAGTTTCCATTTGTAGTGCAGGTCATTAGAAAAATCCTAGCAATGCTAACTTTTCCATCCGTTATGGGCGGCCCAGCTTGTTTAGAGGCAATTTGTGGTGCTGCGCAAAGGTTCTGTCCAACTCTAATAGTTGTCAATTGCACAACTAGAGTAAATTTGCCTTTTCTACATGGTCATCCCAGATTGCTCACCTTTTCATTGACTCTATTTTTGCTGGATTTAGGGCCCTGTGCACTTTACCGCTGCTAAACAGTAATAAAGTGCTTGGGTTCCCCTCTCTAATCCATGTGCAGTACATTGGAACTACGTATTTGGCCTACCTCCTTATAAATACATTGTAAATGGTGCCTTAAGGGCATCTATAGCATGGAAAGTTAAATGTCATATGTGGGCTGCAGTTTGTTTTTACACCACTCACATATATGACAAAAATATATTTTTTCCAGGTGCACCACTGTGCTCTGCTAGGCTGCAGTTTACACGCACTGCAGTGAAACATGGCAGGAAAACATGCTTTTGCCATGTAGTAAAAATCTATTCTTATATATTAATAAGTCACTGTCAAATTGCTTTGTAAACCCAAAAGGAGGGAGCTTAGATGTAAAAATAGGGGACATCACATATTGGGGTTAATGTGCCCTCACAGCGAAATACAACTCGAAAGCTATTTCGTTATGTAGGCCAGGCTAGAGCTTCCCTAACGGTCCCAGGTGGGATTAACTCCTTTATTCTGCACTTAGAAAAAGGCTAGATAAAAGTTTTAAAGTTATTTCCTGCTTCGTTTTTAAATTCTCATTGAATGTTGAAATTGGATTTTTGATAATTGATAACAATGTTCCCTAGGCTACCCGAGTCAGAACTAGCTTACAACTAGTATGTCATTCATCACATTTCCATAGCTGGAATACATTTCCCTGGCTAGGAGAGTCAACGACTCTGGCTCAGACGACAATGACTTGCCTCTGGGCCCAAGAAAGGCCAACAGCTGTTAACAGATAACCACTTAGCAGGGTTTAACTATCTAGATGTAGAAAGGAACAGATAGCAGAATAAAGGGATGCTTTAGCACTACCTCTATTGACTTGGAGATAACAATTAGGGCTTAATCTATTCATGGTCAAGACCCTATTTACAGTTGGGCTCCAGCCACAGTAGGAGGAAAACTTGTTTTTGACCCTGTCAGATTAGAGCACGGCACAGAAGCTGAAGACAGGGCTGCCAGGAGCAGCTCAGTCCCACTATGTTGAAACAGGGGCTCATGGGTAATTTTTTTAGAAAGGCAAAAAGGAAGTGCTTCAAAAGGAAGTGGGTGGATTGTGAGAACATTGTTAGGGTTGGGCGGTAAAATCCCTCTGATCACTGGCTGGCGCACAGGGTAAATCTGGCACCTTCACCACTACCTCCTCAGGACATTCCTGAACCTGGGAAGACCTGTTCTGAAGAAGGCGGCCCTGCTAGAAGCAGAATCCTGGCTTCTGACTCCTGGTTCCTTACGTAAGAAGAGGACTCACAAAAGGACACTTGAGTCTAGTTGTCACATAGGGACTGCAACTGCTCTACAAGGCTCAAGTGGTTGTCCTCCCGTTTACCTGATTCTGGGACACATACAGCAGAAGGACTTCAGACTCCAAGAGGATCCAGGTGACTAAAGAAGACTATACGCAGCAGGAGAACGAGCTAGAGAGAGACCTAGTGCCCATAAGCCTTCCCTAAGATGCTATGAACTGACCAAATAATCCCTTCCAGCACTTGGAGTATGCAGATCATTTTGACCGCGATAACCCACTTGGTGTATCCTATGTTTTCACTCATTTAATCTTTCTCTTTTTTTCTAAATTGATTCAGGAATTTTATTGTGTTGTGTTCTTTACTTTAAAAGTATTGGTACTGCTTGAACTTAGCATGCACTTCTCAAGGAACTGCCTGCTGCTTGTGCCATAGCTATAACAGGCTTAGCAGAGATTCTCTTAGAACTGTGTTTGACCTAACCAGTGTGGGTTTGTTGAGTTAAAAGGGGTGCCTCCATCCCAAATGAATACCCCATTTCTGACAAATTCACTGCTAAAATCAAAAACACAGACGCACATGTTCAGGTGGCATATTGCCAACAATCACAGTATGTGGCACCAACTCCAAACTGCCACCTCCAGTCTTATAAGCCATTTTCCTGTGCATAAGTCCCTTATGAATGTGCTGGCCTCAGACTGCAACAGAAACGTCTGATATACTGTGGGTAAATCAAACTACTGCTATTCTCTCTACTGTTTACATGCAACACTAAAGTATTACTAACAATAAAAATCCTAACAATTATAATAAGGTCGTGTTAACTTGACATCTATATACTGGGCTGGCATTTACAGTTCTTCATACATATAAGTGAACAGTCCCATATCACAAAACAGGTGAAAATTCCTGCGTGTGCCAGATGTACCAGTACACTGTTATAATTTACTTATAGCCGATTCACAACATGTTCCTGTTGTGCTATTTGTAAATCAAGAATGTCTCATGCCGTTTTCATAGCTTTCCACAAGTGTGTATTCATGGCTCGTTTTCATATTATTTTACTTATGATTTTTTTTTCCTACTATTATCCATGGTTCCCAAAGCAAATTGTTCACAGTCCCATGCAATTTTTTTAATGAGAAAAAAACAAAAAACTGCGTAGATAAAGCTGCAGCGTCTGCGTCCTTGTGTGTTTTTAACTAGTCTTTATCGCTTTCATTGCATTCATCTGCAGCTCGTCAGCTGCATTTTATAACTGTACTCACTGAGCAGTAGTGGCGGTTCCTCCTAACAGGTGGAGGAGCATCGCCCCACCTGCAGTGAGTGCCACAGGTAAACACACAGAATAATAAAATAGTCATTACAATTTTTTTATTCTGTGTGATGCAGTGCCGGTCCGCCCTGATGTGTGTGAGGGGGGGGGGGGGCTGCAAAAGCAGCATAGTGACTGCTCTGCAATAGCAACATAGTGACTGCTGCCAGAGTGCAGGCCGGATAGACCAGCTGTCTACGATCATGGTTAAAACAGCGTAAAAGAGCAGCTCCAGGATTGGTTGTTTGCAAGCCAGGAAGTCCTGAACCACCTCCTGTTCATCACCCGGGATTCGGGACATGGAGGAGAGACATGCAGCATGGGTGAGTCTTTTCGACATCAAGCCACGACTTGCCACTCCATGTTTAAATAATAGTAGCTATATGGGAAAAAGAGAGATAGACCCTAATATACCACTCGGGTAGGGTTCCAAAAGACAATTGTCAAAAAAAGCTCCCCTGGGAAACCAATGCAACAACTCAATCTTACAGCCACAGCGTTCAACCAGATATATATGACCCACTCACAGAGTTGAACCAGAAAAACAAATCAGTGCAAAAGCAAAATTAAAAAAAAGATAGCTTTACAATTTATTAACAGCTATATAATTCAAAATGTATTGTACAGTATAAAAGACAAGTTAAAAACATTTCATTAAACAAGATAAATCAACATGTGGGACGAAAACACAGCAAGAAAAATAAGTTTCAAGTCAGGGAGCACCACGGTACTAGGACCTATAAATAGGTGAATTGTATGCACAAAGTGTAGGTAGAAACAAATTCTAGCTAGATAATCAAAAGCTGTTGCTTGCATATGTCATATATCCGTGGTGTTTTCCCAAAGTTAGAGCATCGACGCGTTTCGGTGAGTCCAATGAGGGTAGTTGCCCACCTTCATCAGGACAAAAACAAAATCTTCCCACTTTCTATAGCAAAATCTAATAAAAGCATATAAAACAACATACATGTTAAAATTCGAACTGATTTGGTTGACTGGTGATCCAGCGGCCTATAGAAAATATATCATAAACAACGCTACCCAACTTCATAACCTATAAACAAAATTCTATACTAAATATGGACCCATTTATAAACCTGACATATTTTGGGCCTACTGAATCAGGTGGTCAGATTAAATCTATATACACATTATCTACAATCTATATACAATTTATACATCTGCGAAAGGAATATTGTCATTAGAATAAAACTTAACCATTTAAATGACCACCATTGGCGACGTGATCTAGCTAATAGTAACCTACACTTCTGAATAACCAAGACCAGCTTGTTTGTCAAAAGTAAGATTTTATTTACTAAATTATGGTATATAAGTTGATAGTTTTATAAATGAATTTTATTTGCAATAAAGCAAGCATGATTGTAAAGAAATGTGAGAAAAATACAATTTTAAGCAAGTGAATCAAAATTAAAGTGAATATATAAAGTTTAGCATTTCTAAAACCTAAGTCCCTAACTGAACTAAATAGATAGAAATTAAAGTAAAGTTCTTTGAGGATTCTTACGTGCTCCACGCAATGTCCGACAGCACATCACCCTCATCGGAAAGTCAGAAAGCAGCAGCCAGCCCATCCCTAGGGGCATGACTTTTTATACCTTTCTACACTAACTAAACTACGCAAAGGAAAGTTTTCAGAAATCTTCGACGTCCCATTGGCTGAGAGTGACAAGTGACATGTCACCCACTTTTCAAAAGTTCCATTAGATCATGTTTCATAAAGACCATTGTCTCTTCCACGTGAAACCAGAAGCTTCCTGAGTTTGCAACAAATGTTCAAATTTGTTCTCACTACGTCCAAGCAACTTCCGCGGATGCCAAGTTAAGGCTGACAAAATGTTCACTTTCGACCTTGGCCATGTCCGACAGAATGATGACAGCACATCAGTTTTTGCTTTGTGAATGCAGCTTTGATAAACGCTTTAATTCAGAATGGGCGTCTCATGACTTTTGCAGAATTACAAGTCAGCTCTTTTCTGCGACTCAAGTGACTAGGCCCAAAAGCAGGCAATTTAAGCTTTCTAGTATAAAACAAACACAAGAAAAGTATTAATGTAAGAAATAATGTAGATTCTGTATCCACCCCAAGATTTACTAATTAATTAACCCACCCGATTAATCAAAATGTTACCTAGCCAATGCAAACAAATAAAGCAGCGTTTATATCTACCAGTCTCCGTTATTCCATGAGACTTATATGCACCTAGAATAGTAGAAATGACATCACACAGACAAGGAAAAGCAAAACAAGCACATGCTTCTTTTAAGTTTGCAGCAGTTAGTAATGACAAAAACGAAAACAATAAATTATTTTATTATTTTGCACGAACAAAAAGATGCAACAATTATGCACGTTTATGAGCACACATGTTAGTCCCCCCATG
This sequence comes from Lissotriton helveticus, assembly GCF_964261635.1. NCBI lineage: Eukaryota > Metazoa > Chordata > Amphibia > Caudata > Salamandridae > Lissotriton > Lissotriton helveticus. Next base: position 2,136,843,353 of record NC_136063.1, on the reverse strand, counting down.
TGTAAAGTTTAATCTAAGTTGTATTAGCACGACATATCACAAATCATTAATATTATTATTCATGTTATGGAAATGTGACTTCACGAGATTAAACAAAATTTTGTTTTCTATCTCGCTCCATCAACTCCCTCATCTGGTGATTAACAAATCACCACACCAGCACTCAAAATTTTGATAATTTATATTTTTAAGAAATCGATTCAAATTCATTTGTATCAGTAAACCTAAAAGTCTGTTTCTGCATAATCTTTGGAATTAGCATAACGCTCTCTATGTAACTCCTGTAATTCGATCTCTCTTTCTTCTTCTTTTCTGAGTTTATAGATTCTTTTCTTTTCTTTCAACTGTTTCTTTCTTTTATGTAACAAACAACCTATTTTGGTCAAAATAAAAATGAATACTATTATAATCAAAGGTGCCAGAATCTTGCCAAGAATTGAACTTCCAATATTATGAAACCAGTTTTTAATTGCTTGAAACCTTTTTGAAAGTTTCCCTGTAAAATCATCTTCTTCTAAAGGAATTATCTCTGAATGCATTTGTGTAATATTCTTAATATACATTTCAATATTCTTACTTTCATCAGGTATATATGTACAACAATGTTGTACATGTAAAATGCCACAGACTCCTCCCTCTTTTGCTAGGAGTATGTCTAAAGCAAGGCGGTCTTGAATTACCATAGATCTAATTGCAATAACTTCAACATTCACTAATTGAAATCCATCAGCTGTGTCAGTTGACAATCTATCAACTATAGTGGACAATTTTCTGATTCTCCCTGCATTTAGGGTTATACCAACAAAAGGTATTACAGCTTGAAAAATATCTCCCAGAACTTCAGTAAAAGTTTCTCTTTTAACTCTATTTACATAATTATGAATTTTAAACAATCCTTCTGAATCTCTGTCAACATGAAACACTTTAGGAAAAACAATTCCCACATAACAAGTTCCATACCAGTGGTCTGGAAGGTTGTAGTAGGCTTTGTCACCACAAACAAAATAAATCCCAGGAAAGACAGGATCTTTTCCACCTTTAAATCCCCAACCTCCCAAAATCTGATAAGTATCTTCACAGTTACTTGCACCTACAAAGTAATTATCAAAGAGTGTATTATCTCTTCTAATGCAAAGTTTTCCACTAACTGGTTTGTCTATGTGAATTGCAATATTTTCAAGCATTTTGCCATTTAATTTCTCATCTTCTCTCTGCCAGAACCTGGACTTAGTCTGCTTAACTAATTCATTCCTCTTATAAATTGCTCTTCTCTCCTCAACCATGTTCAAAAATTTCTTTCCTTCAGCACTTAATTTACATGTTAGATTATTCTTGTAAGCATACTCGTAAGTGAGTTCGTTAGTAACAAGGAAAAATTCTCTCATTTGTTTTGCTTTCTTATGCTTATTTAAAGCATTATCAATCTTAATATTTGCAAAAATTTCATCATAATTTGAATAGTAATATTCTAAACGTCCAGTTTGATAAAATAAACTAGTTAATACACTACATGTTACAGCATAAGTGAGAGGAAGCATATTATATGTTACTCCCTCAGAAACAGAAGCAGGTAACTTAACGCAGACGTAGCAGTCTTTTGCATCCATTACTTTAACATATTCACTCAATAGCTTTGTGAATGTATTACTTGAGAAATCACCAATTGATTTATCTTGATGAATGTTAGGCTGATGATCAATAACTTTTGCAGACGCACTATGTTTAGTTTGGCTAACCAGAGCTTTGCTTGTTATGTTAACTTTGTGTAATTCTCTATTCATTTCCAAAGGGATAATCACAGCTAGAACCAACCAGAGCAGAATTAAAATGAGCAGACACACCAGAGTCATCTTACAGCATCTTTTAAAAACAGAACACTTTGAAGTGCTCTCCTTAACATAAGGCATTCTTGATTAATTTTAGCCTCTAAAAAAATAAAAATAAATTTTAAAATTCTAAATTTATATTTACACCCCCCTTTTAAAATAATTTTTTTTTTTTTTTTTTTTAAAACCCTAAACAAGATTTCTTCGACCTTATGTCATACATAAGTTTTCTTCAACTAAACAGTTTTTCTTCGACCTTGTGTCAACTAACAAATTTTCTTCAGCCTTTTGCCAATTTAATATTTCTGTACTTCAATCATTGTCACTAATTTCTTGGATTTCGTTTTCTTCTTCACTACTATCATATATGTCAATAACAGGTGGAATTACTAAGTAAGTCCACTCAGGAGACTTGTATTTTTGGTTTGGTCTTATTATTCTTTTCCCTTTTCTCGATATCACTTCAATTTTTCTTCCAACTCCAACTTCTTTTCCAGGACTCTTTTGACTACTAATTTCTTCAACTTGTTCTTTTGGCTTTTTGATCAATCTGACTCTCAATCTTCCACCTGGCCAGTAGTCTGCTTTTCTCACGTACTTCTTCTTTGGTTCAGAATTATTTGATTCTGACTTCCAAGTCCTTTTCTTTCTGTTTTCACTTTCACCTTCCACGTCACTTTCTTCAGTTTCGTAGTCTGAAATTTCAATTGACTCAGGAACTTCTCTATTCGGCAATTTCACTCCTTCAGGAACACTTTGTCTTCCATCACTGGTACTCGGTAATTCGTCTTCCTCCTCTTCCTCAATTACCCCCAACTTCCCAGATTTCGGATTTCTGTTCCTTACTTCAGAGTTTGTTCTCTGCCTTTCGATACTCTCCTGGTCTGAAACTTCTTTTTGTTCAGCTTCTTTGTCTTCAATGGAGACAACCGAATCTTCAGTTATCTTTCCTTTTAACAGATTCTCTTCACCTTCAGAATCTATTTCAATTATTTCCAAGTCTTTTCTTGTCAGATTTCCATTCACTGGCACAGTTTCCAGATGTCGACTTTCTTGTCGATCTTCAGAATCTGGAATTATTTCACCTTCTGTTTCGCCTTCTGCTTCAGAATCAGAATCATCTGTGGTATCACTTTCAACATCAGAACTCTCAGGAGTTGGTACTGGAATAGTATGACTAGGATGAATCCAACGTTTCAATCCTCTGCACTTTACAGCATTAGTAGTGATCAAAATTATCTGCCTAGGTTTCTGCCATCTAGGAGCTAGACAATTCCTTCTCCGATGTACTTTAGTTCTGACCCAATCGCCAGGTCTCAGATCATGTGTCAAAACCTTTTCATCTGATTGAGCTTCAGTTCCCACCTGATTAGACACAGAAGTTACCATATCAGATAACCTTTTACAGTAATCCAAAATAGCACTGTCATTTATGCTCAACAGTTTACCTACAGGTACAAAAGCTTGCCTCATAACTCTTCCCATTAAAATTTCATGAGGACTCAAACCTGTCTTTTTATCTGGTGTACTTCTTAATGACATCAAAACAAGTGGAAGAGCATCAGTCCATTTTATACCTGTTTCAAGACACATTTTTCCAATTCTGTTTTTAATTGTTCCATTTATTTGTTCAACTACTCCTGATGCCTCTGGTCTGTATGCACAGTGTATTTTCTGCTCAATGCTCAAAGCTTCGCAAATTAACTTCATCAGTTTATTATCAAAATGGCTTCCTCCATCACTCTCAATAGTGACTGGAAAACCGTACCTTGGGATGATTTCTCTGAGCGTTAGTTTTGCCACTGTAATTGAATCACAATGTCGTGTAGGGAAAGCCTCTACCCATCTTGAAAATAAGCACACAATTACAAGCACATATTTCAAACAATTGTGTAAGGGCATTTCAATGAAATCCATTTGTAACCTGGTAAAGGGACCACCTTCTCGACCAATTATTCCTGTCCCTACCACTGATTTTCTGTTTGGATTCATTTGTTGGCATGACAAACACCTTTGACAAAAGGATTCTGCAATAGTTCTAAACTTGGTATTGAACCATGTTTCTCTGAAAAGTCTAACCATAGAATCTCTTCCTAGATGTGCTGGACCATGATATAATCTGGCCATGTCAGCAATCAAACAATTTGGTAAGACTATTCTGCCATCTTTATAAACCCACACTCCATCTTCTTCACGTGGTCTACAATCTGATCTTAACCATAAGTCTTTTTCTTCATCTTCTGCTTCATTTTGTAAATCTCTAATCTCATGCCATGTTTCTACAACAGTTGTTAGCATTAATGAATTTGAATCAGTTTCTTTACTCCTCTCCCGATTGTATGAATAATTTTTCCTTGCGCAGTATTTAGCTGTTTCATCTGCGAAGGCATTTCCCTTTGAAATATAATCAGTTCCTCTAGTGTGCGCTGCACACTTAACAATGGCGATTTCTTTTGGCAATTGTATTGCTTCAATTAATCTCCTAATGAAAACTGCATTTTTAATTGGTGATCCTGCTGATGTCATGTATCCTCTCTGTGACCAGAGTTGTCCATAATCATGCACAACTCCGTACCCATACTGACTATCAGTAATGATGGTAACTCTTATATCCTTTGATATTTCACATGCACGAATTAAAGCAATTAATTCAGCCACCTGTGCTGAACGAACTCCTTCAAGACATGATGCTTCTTCAACATCTACGACTGTACAAACTGAATATGAAGCTTTTAAGACACCTCCTTCGGATCTTAAGCATGACCCATCTACAAAGTAGACAAAATCCGATTCAGACAAAGGTCTGTCTTTGATGTCTTTTCTTGGTTTAGTGCAGAATTCCATGACATCTAAACATTCATGTTCTGTTTCAATGTCATCAACAATTTCAGAATCAGGCAGTAATGTAGAAGGATTCAGATTTAAACATCTTGAAATCGAAACATTATCTGCTCCTAGTATGATTTTCTCATACTTTGTCAATCTACTACTTGTTAGATGTTGAGTCTTACCTCTTGTCAGTAATATTTCAACTGAATGAGGCACAAAAACTTTCACAGGAAATCCCATAATGATCCCCTCACTTTGTTCGAGGCTGATACTTGTAGCTGCAACTGCTTTCAAACAACCTGGTAATGCTTTAGCAATTGGATCAAGAACTGCAGAGAAGTATGCAATAGGTTTCTTTAAATTTCCGTGTCTCTGAATTAACACAGATAATGCACATCCTTCTCTCTCACTGCAATACAGTTCGAAATCTTTCTCATAATTTGGCATACCTAAAGCAGGAGCTTGGCATAGGCTCTTTTTCAGGTTCTCAAAAGAGTCCATCTCAGCATCATTGAGAATAATTGGATCTTTTACATCTGACTTTGTCAGTCTTTGTAGTGGTTTTGCAATTACTGAAAATCCACTTATCCATTGTCGACAGTAACCAACCATTCCCAAGAACATTCTGACCTGTCTTTGTGTTCTTGGTGGTAACATTGCTTGAATCATTTTTATTCTCTCTATTGTTACTTGTCTTTTTCCCTTTGCAATTCTGTGACCAAGATATTTTACTTCTTGTTTGCAAAACTGTAGTTTTGCTGGGGACACTTTATGTCCTTCTTCTGCAAGGCGATTTAACAGAATTATTGTGTCTGTTACACAATTTTCTCTTGTCTTTGCAGCTATTAACAAATCATCAATATATTGCACTAGCGTAGACCTACCAGGTAAGTCTAGGTCTTCTAATGATCTTTTTAACAGTTCGTTAAAAATTGAAGGACTTTCTGTATAGCCCTGAGGGATTCTTGACCATCCGAGGGTCTTACCTTGGAATCTGAAAGCAAAAATTTCATAACTGTCTGGATGTAAGGGAACAGTAAAGAATGCATTGCAAAGGTCAATGACTGTATACCATTCAGCATCATGTGGAATCTGAAATAGAATTACTGCTGGATTTGGAACCACAGGACAACATGGAACGACAATTTGATTAACCTTTCTCAAATCTTGTACGATTCTAAATGTTCCGTTAGACTTTTTAACTCCCATAATTGGTGAATTACAAGAGCTACTTTCCATTTCTTTTAATACACCTTGCTTGATTAATTTTTCAATTATAGGTGTAATACCTTCAATTGTTTCTGTTTTCATTTTATATTGTGGAGTGTTTGGAAATTCTATTCCCTGTTTCAATGTAATTTTTACTGGATCTACGTTTTTCATCAGACCCATCTCATTTCCAGTAAAATCCCATATTTCAGATTTCACTGTTTCTTTGAGTTCTTCAGGTAAATCTTTTTCTTCAAATGCAGGAAACAATTTTGTTTCTTCTGCTTCCATCATCATCATTGTCATTCTGTATAAACCATCTTCCTCCATTGTTTGTAACTCAACTCCATCAGGAGAACAATATATTCTACAATTCATTTTACAAAGGATGTCTCTGCCCAATAGATTTACTGGACTACTATTACAAACCACAAATCTGTGTTTATCTCTGTAGTTTCCAATTTCAACTGGTACTGGATCAGTTAAGTCAGTTTTAATTTGTTGATTACTTACTCCGACAACTTGGATGGTATCCCCAGAGAGAGGTAGGTTTTCAATTTCCACTGATCTAACAGTAGAACGGGTAGCACCAGTGTCCACTAGAAAAGTGATGTCTACATCATTAACTTTCCCGTTTACAAAAGGACCAGACTGGTCAACCTCAAGAGTGGCTCCAACAACACACTCTTCCTCCTCTCTCGGGCACCGTCAACAATAATCATCAGAATCGCTGTCTTGACTTTCTGCTAATAAAAATTGTTGTGAAGCATTTTGCATTTGAACCCTTTGCTGCTTTTGCTGTTTTTGTGGTTTTATTACCTGTTCACTTCCCTGAAATCCCACGTTTGGATTATATTTTTGAACTCCCCCACAATTCGGAAAAGGTGGTTGTGGCAATTGGTCTTGACGATTATTCACCTGTTGTTGTTGCTGTTGCTGTAAGTGTCGCTGAATATTAAATTCGTTTAACCCTTGTTGTATCTGTAGCTGTCGCTGCAGGTCAACACCATTCTGCATCTGTGGATTCAATAAGGGATTCTTTAAGTTTTTAGGAGGATGAGGACACTCGTCTCTCCAATGTCCAATTTCGCCACAATTAAAACAAGGTAATCTTTGTTTCAACTCCTCAATCTTTGGGCTAAATTTCTTTGGGAAATTATTACCTTTAAACTTTCCTTGTATCTGGTTTGTATTCCCAGTTTGAACAAAATTAGTGTTCTTATTACCCATACTGGCAATTTGTTGCTCAGCCACTTTTACTTGAGCCCACATGGCTTTCTCCTTCAGCTTCTTCTGTTTTACTTCTATTTCATCACTGCAATACTTAGCTTTTCTTAGAATATCATCTACAGATAGTGATTGCCATCCGACAATACTATTTCTGATCATTTCTCCAATTTCAGGTTTTAGTCCATAAACAAATCTATAGACAAAATGGCTCATGTCTTTTTCATCTAATTTTTCATAACCACTGTATTGTTTAAAGATTAACAGTAGTCTTTCATAAAAAGAATGAACTGATTCTTTTGTTTCCTGTTCTGTTCTTTCTATTTTAACCCAATCGACTTCTTTGGGTGGAATTTTGTTTTTCATCCAAACAATTACTTTTTCATAAAAATCCATTACAAGTGGATTTGGAGCACCTGTTTCTTTGATTCGCTCAGGTTCTGTTTTTGGCCAACTAATCGATATTTTGCATTCTGTCCAAAGATCTGATGGAACGACAATGTCAAAAAATCCATCTAAATCAATCCACAGAACTTTTGACACTTTGATAAATCTATCGACTTGCCTGTACCACTCAACTGGTTTCTCCCTTAATTTCGGAAAGTCATTTGTAAATAACAGAATGTCCTGTCTCGACCAAGGGACATGAACATATCCTCCACCTGCAATTTCTCTCATTGGAAATTGTTTTGACAATTTTTCCAATCTTTCATCTTCCTTCTTTTTCGTCCATTTTACTCTCCATTTGTTCAGTTCTCCTAGCTTTTTGATATAGACAATCAAATCTTTAATATGAACTATTCTTCCCATTGAGTTTAAACTCTCGATGTCACTTTCTGAAAAGTCTAATCTGTAATGTTTCGCAAAATTCTTTTGTTTACTCACATCGATTTCAAGTTCTGCTGCTAGATCCTCTAGTTGATCATATTTGTTTTTCGTTTTCCACTGAATGCTTTTGCAAATGAACAGTAGTTCATCATCTCGATAGTAATTTAAACTATCTGGACCAATTGTTCCAATTATTAATTCTTCGATATTCGCTTTTAATTTGGCCACATCAAGTTTTGGTGTAGTTACCCTGACTTCAGGACTCCCTATATCTGATATAGCACCCATTGGTGTTTTTGGAGATAAATCCTCATTAAAGGTTAAATCAGGCATTCTCGATTTAGAAGAGTTTATTTCAGATAAGTCTGAATAAAATTTTTCAGCAGCTTTTTGAATTTCTGTATTTAAAGGAATAGTTAATCCAGTTTTGTTTGTTTCCTTTTGATCAAATACGGGCTGAACAGGACCAATTGTTACTGGAACTGTCACAGCTTCCATGCCTTTTGTCATTCTTTTTATTAATTCTTCTTTTGATCTTAAATATTCATTATAATCAACATCTTCAACATTTCTTGCCTCTCTTGAATAATCTTTTGGAGGTTCTCTTGCTCTTGGAGCCATTGTAAAATGTCTACCTTCATTTCGAGCATTCTCGAATTCTGGTCTTCTAGGAGTTTCAATGATTTCACAATTATTTGGATAAAGTTTAGGAGCTTCATTAATTGGAGGTGCACTCGGTGAAGTTTCAGTAGAAACCACCGGAGTAGACCATGATCTAGGAGGTCTCAAAGGCTGATTCTTTCTAGCAGTTGTATATATTTCTTCCATAACTGCATCCTCAGATTCACTTTCCATAGATTTCCCTGTAGGAGTACCCATTACCATTTCATGAATTAAATACAATCCTTCACTCATGTTTCCCTGTCTCCACATTCGCAATCTATCTTCATGAGTTTCTCTTCTCCAAGGTGGATTTTTAGAAGGTCTTTTAATTCCACTAGCTTCTCTTTGTAACTGATACATCTCGTCTTCCCACTCAACTAAAGCTTCAAATTGAGTTGGTCTCGGTTTCGGAACAAGAGCATTCATTTTCTCTCGTAAATTTCTTAAGACTTTTACATTAAATGAACCATCATCAGGCCAAGTTAAAACACCGTCGTTCTTAGTATAGCGTTTCCAACTGTCGAACCATAAGACAGTATGATATCCATATTCACCTTCCATATACGCTGCAGGTGTTTTATACTTATGAAGTAGTTTACCACCTCGCGTTTCGATTTTCTTGTCAGGTGAAAATAAATTCTTAAACTTCTGAAATAATGTTGGCTTTTTCTCAACATGTTTAAAATGATAACTCATTTTTAAGAGTTAAATCTAATTCACAAAATCGTTCGTAAAATATTTCCGGGATGTTCCGCAAAACAACCAATCCGTGCGCGAAACACACCAACAAGCCAATGACAGTTGAGCTACGTCACTTTTCTGCTCAACCAATAAATTTGGAGTTTTTCCGAAAGACCAATCAGCTCACAGGCCGTCAGAGACTCAAGAGCCAATCAGAATATAGCTTGTGACGTAGGTCACCCAATCCCAGCGCGGCTCTGTGACGTACACAGCAGCTGCGGTTTCTCGTTTCTCACTCCTGGCGCTTACCCCTCCTTCACAAAATCTTTTCACAGCGCCATTTTAAGAACACTTTTCAGTGTAAATTAATTCTTAACAATGACTATAAAGACAACATCTGTTCGTTTCACTATTTAGGATAGTTTTACATACATTCAAGTATCCACACTTCGGAATAGACGGCGCTATTCACACTAAGGATAATATTCAATTGTTAGTAGAGTAACCTTACCCCACCCTTCTAACACGTATAATTATGAACTCGCTTTGCTCTGAACCCACCGCGAAGTGAAAGTTCTAAGAGTTCCACTTGAACATAAAATACAATTCAAACTCGCACTTTCACACTGAAATTTCCCTAATTTCAAACACACATGAAATCCGTACAGGACTCTCACCTGTTTATAGAGATCATGCACCGTTAGCAAAATAACGACGTTATCCGTACAGGGCTCTCACCTGTTTATAGATATGAAACATGTACCCGTACAGGACTCTAACCTGTTTATAGATAATCATGCACCGACGCTAATTTACCCTTCACTCAAGCTCGGATATAACTAATACTCTCATCACAGTGAGTTTTATGGAAGGCGCTTTGTCCCTATTCTCATGCTGCTTTAATTTCTTAGAAAACCCTCACTTTACAAGATTCAGACCTAGCCCTAAAACTGTGCTGCTCGGCGACAACACTATGGTACACGGCGATACCTCTTGTGATACTCGGCGATATCACTACAAACAGAACAGATGGCTTGCGTGACTAATTTCTCGCCACACAATCTATACCGGTATAGCTTACAGATAGCACGAAAAACGAACTCAACATGTGTTAAAACATCGATCCTATTTCCATACCATAATACTTTAGTAACCCTTAGCAACCACCATATTACCTTGGTTACTCTTAGCAACCATCAATTTCTGCTACCAGAGAATTGATCCAGCGGCCTATAGAAAATATATCATAAACAACGCTACCCAACTTCATAACCTATAAACAAAATTCTATACTAAATATGGACCCATTTATAAACCTGACATATTTTGGGCCTACTGAATCAGGTGGTCAGATTAAATCTATATACACATTATCTACAATCTATATACAATTTATACATCTGCGAAAGGAATATTGTCATTAGAATAAAACTTAACCATTTAAATGACCACCATTGGCGACGTGATCTAGCTAATAGTAACCTACACTTCTGAATAACCAAGACCAGCTTGTTTGTCAAAAGTAAGATTTTATTTACTAAATTATGGTATATAAGTTGATAGTTTTATAAATGAATTTTATTTGCAATAAAGCAAGCATGATTGTAAAGAAATGTGAGAAAAATACAATTTTAAGCAAGTGAATCAAAATTAAAGTGAATATATAAAGTTTAGCATTTCTAAAACCTAAGTCCCTAACTGAACTAAATAGATAGAAATTAAAGTAAAGTTCTTTGAGGATTCTTACGTGCTCCACGCAATGTCCGACAGCACATCACCCTCATCGGAAAGTCAGAAAGCAGCAGCCAGCCCATCCCTAGGGGCATGACTTTTTATACCTTTCTACACTAACTAAACTACGCAAAGGAAAGTTTTCAGAAATCTTCGACGTCCCATTGGCTGAGAGTGACAAGTGACATGTCACCCACTTTTCAAAAGTTCCATTAGATCATGTTTCATAAAGACCATTGTCTCTTCCACGTGAAACCAGAAGCTTCCTGAGTTTGCAACAAATGTTCAAATTTGTTCTCACTACGTCCAAGCAACTTCCGCGGATGCCAAGTTAAGGCTGACAAAATGTTCACTTTCGACCTTGGCCATGTCCGACAGAATGATGACAGCACATCAGTTTTTGCTTTGTGAATGCAGCTTTGATAAACGCTTTAATTCAGAATGGGCGTCTCATGACTTTTGCAGAATTACAAGTCAGCTCTTTTCTGCGACTCAAGTGACTAGGCCCAAAAGCAGGCAATTTAAGCTTTCTAGTATAAAACAAACACAAGAAAAGTATTAATGTAAGAAATAATGTAGATTCTGTATCCACCCCAAGATTTACTAATTAATTAACCCACCCGATTAATCAAAATGTTACCTAGCCAATGCAAACAAATAAAGCAGCGTTTATATCTACCAGTCTCCGTTATTCCATGAGACTTATATGCACCTAGAATAGTAGAAATGACATCACACAGACAAGGAAAAGCAAAACAAGCACATGCTTCTTTTAAGTTTGCAGCAGTTAGTAATGACAAAAACGAAAACAATAAATTATTTTATTATTTTGCACGAACAAAAAGATGCAACAATTATGCACGTTTATGAGCACACATGTTAGTCCCCCCATGTGTAAAGTTTAATCTAAGTTGTATTAGCACGACATATCACAAATCATTAATATTATTATTCATGTTATGGAAATGTGACTTCACGAGATTAAACAAAATTTTGTTTTCTATCTCGCTCCATCACTGGCTCACATATTATACAACACCTCCATGCACACTTCCCTCTCTTATATTCAGTACCATTCCAAAATACCATGCATCATTCTCTTAAAATTATTGTGATACTATATTAAACAGTGCAAAAGAAGTTAATTTTGGATTTTTGAACTGGCCTTCTAAGAGAAAGTACCAGGGAACTCATCTTGTCTAAAGTCCCTATTTCGAATAAACGCACCCCTACTAGAAGTTATTATTAGGGCGTTAGCTACTAATCTAATCCAGAATTCTTGAACATTATAGCGTGTTTAGTTCTGGATATTTAAGCCAGCCTTCTATAATAAAGAAAGTGCCAATGGTACTCATCTTGTCTTTAGTCCCTGCTCAGTATCAAAATCCCCCTGCTCCAAGTCATTCATGGGGTTTTATCTACTACTCTGATCAAGATGCCTTGAACATTATAGCGCATTGTAAACAGAAGGGTAAAATAACCTCATATGTTCATGTATACTCTCTTAGTTATTCATTAGTTAAAAACAATTTTGTATGCCAATGGTGACCTGCCGTCACTCACGGCCGAGACAGAAAAAGATAAAACGAAAAAAAGGGGGTCAAAAAGATCCAATTCTCAGTGTATTCAAGGAAGGAGATTAAATAAAGCTCCACACAAAATACCTTAAATAATATTCGAGGCTAATGCTGTATCATCTTCTTCAAGTTACGCAAAAAACCACAGCTCCTTTCTCATTGCATCCGATAAGGCCAAGATGAAAAGCAGGACAATCTGAAGAAAAGGGTTCGTATATATAAGCTGAATGCCCCATGTTTTTATACTGACTACTCTTTATAATGTCCTAAGCATTCCGCTAATAACATACCTTAAGAGAGTCAGCAACGAAGCCCCGGTTTGGTATTTTTTTCTCCCCCCCGTTCTACGTCAGAACGTTTATTTTGGGATATATATGCAGGACCGGAGTCTCTCACTACAGGGATCTCTCTAAGGAAAAGAGAGATAGGTATTAAATGAAATTGCCCCCGGCATCTAAATAGCACACGTGTGCTAACCACTCGTGTAAAAGACAGACAGGCTGACACTGCCAGAGACCCCTGCTAACCGCTATTGCTTCAGTCTCGCTTACCCTAAATCGTGATGTCAAAGAAAATAAAGACTGGAGTCTCACCCCTGGGTGGTATTCCTCCGGAAGCGTCTCTCTAGGATTGGTGCCCGATTTAATACTGACTTGAAACTAATTTTTCTTGCTGTGTTGTTGTCCCACATGCTGATTTATGTTGTTTAATGAAATGTTTCTAACTTGTCTTTAACACTGTACAAATATATACCTGTTTTTGTTATAACATTGTTACTAAATTGTAAAGCTATCTTTTTTTAATTTTGCTTTTGCATTTATTTGTTTTTCTGGTGCATAGTGTGAAACTCTGTGAGTGGGTCATATACATCTGGTTGAACGCTAAGTGTGGCTGTAAGATTGAGTTGTTACATTGGTTTCCCAGGGGAGCTTTTTTGACAATTAAATAATAGTAGCTTCCACTGCTGAGCAGTGTCTCTTGCCTCATTAACCCTTTCTCACCCGTTTCTTTCCCTTGCGGCCAATCAAATCTCGCCCATTCACACTTTCTCTATACACTCTCTTGCTTTCGTCCTCCATACAGGCATCCTCTCACAGAGATAGTGTATTTACCACTATGACAGCACTTCGGTGAGCGATTTCCACCCAGCCATAAAAATAACTCCATTTATATATATGGTGCTTCATACCGCAATCCGCAGTTTCTAAGCACAGCAAATAACAAGTGCTGCTATTACTCGGTGTAATGGTTCTCAATTCCCTACCTTTGGAGAATAAAAGGTTGGGTTATCCTTGCTGGATCTCAGTAGCTGTCAGCAGCGAGCTGACAGCTCACTGCGCCAACTTCACAGAAAATGACCCACCCTCTCTAGCCGGTGGCTTGGGACTTAGGATCACATGAAATCATAGTACCAGCAGTCAAAAGAACTTTCATAGGGGTTTTAAAAACAGGCCACACACCTGGAAAGAATACACGCAAATCACTACCAGTGCTGTGGTGTCACGTGGTGAGGTCCCGACTACAGAAAACACTTGCGGCGTTCTCTTGGCGGTACTGGCAGCAAATGTTCAGCGTATTTCGTCTGCCTGCTACAGCTGTGCTAAGACGTTAAGTCCTAAACTTAAGATCTTCAGGTCAAAGAGAAAGTGCTGCCAGCTCACATTCATTTGCTGGGTGCACGGCGCCCATTCCCATCTGTTGCTACTATGCACCTGCTCTGTGGACTCCCAAGTCCCTTTACTATGACTTGCTGGAAGTTGCTACCCCTGGATGGAGAGTACTATGCATTGCTCCATGACTGCTGGGACTGACTGGAGCAAGTAACATGATGGGTTTTACATTGCTCTTTCCCATGTGTTGGCAGGTCAAACTGGCACTGTGGCTGACTGCGTAAGGATCGCCCCTTTGTGGTATTCCCACAGTGAACCCATTAGATCATATAACATGGCCATGGGCACAGGAATTATGCAGCAGGGGAGGGCCGAATAATATGGCAGGGTTGAGTAAATTATGTGGCTCGAAAAAGCTAATTATGCAGATTATTGCTGCACATTTTGTGATCGTAATACTTCATTATTTTGCCATTTTTATGCTTGTTTACACCGTCAGGTGTTGGTTGCATCTCACTATACCAGTTTAACACTCAAATATAGCAATAAGCAACCGAGAGGTGGACAATTAATCCTCGCAAAGTCCCATCCACTGCATGACAACAGGTGTCGCTGCGTTATTAGTAACTTTTACACTGTTTGAGCTAGAAACAACATTTTTATTTTATTAAAATCTGCAGATTATGCAGTGGATGATGGATTATGTGGCAAATTCGGCAAACCTATAAATATGGAAAAAAACACCATGGCTGCCCAATCGCATAATTCCTGTGGCCCAGACTACGGCTAGCTGAATAATGCCTGTTTCCAAAGGTGGCTCCCGGTCACTCTTGGTTGAACTCCTCAGAGCAAGTATGCTATGGACAGTTGCATAATGTTCATTCCCTTGGGTTGCTACCCGACCACACTGGAATGGACCCTGAAGCGTATAATATGGCTGAGTGCATAAGGGTTGCATGTCTATCGCTCCGTGGTGTACTTATTAACAGAGCACCTACTATGACTGGCTGTACAATGCCTATTCTGATTGTCTGCCACACTGCAAGTGGGCTCCTCAGACTACATACCATGGCTGCTTGCATACTGCCGTTCCAATGGGTTGCTCCTCTGCCTGTGAGGACTCCATAGAACATTTAGTAGATTATGCAAGTTAGTACCCCCCCATTACTCCCCTAACCCCCAATTCTAGCATCCTATCACCCCAGAATAATTTATAGACTCATATTCAATGTGATTTAAGGTGGCATGATAAAGATCACTCGAAAAACTGACAGGTATCCGCATGCATGCACAACCACATTGTCATAAGTGGCAGGGCTTTCCTGGTATTACATACATGTTACATACAAGTCAGGTCTGATTGTATGACAACATGGGCACACAAATTATATCATTAGAGTATGCGGGTATTACTCTTTGACAGCGATGCGAGCAAATGTCTGCACAATTGCTATGTTTTTATTTTTGAAACCCCACAGTGTTCACGTAAGCATGACATAGAGTGAATTTCCTGTCTTTGAGCGCGTGAGGTGTTTGCAGCCACTGGGCAATCTCCTCCTGTACAGAATTATCTATCAAGGAAGCAACGTTGTTACATCGCTGCCTTAGCAGCATTATTTACATACAGAAGTAGCTTGAACAGGAGGGTCTTTGTCCCCACCTCATAAAAAATCGCTGGATACACGTATAAAGAGACAATAGAAAAGGAAGGAGTTAGACACACGGAGTAGATGCTGAGGAGGGCAGGCTGAAAGATCATATTCGAACTGCAGACCCAGCCGGATTTGGTGTGCTGGAAATTGTTTAGGTCATACAGCCAAGTAAGTATATGGATGAAGATACTTTAGAATAATAGGTACGCATTTTAGACTAATAGAAATATAAAGGTTCAATGCGACATGCTGGAGTCTTTCTTTGGGTTGCCTGTAGCTTACGTTATGAATTTTGTGATTTTAGTAATAACTATCATAATTCACACAGGTTTTATAGATGATTTGTACACAATAAGTAACCTTCCTCCTTAAAATACCAATAGCTGTGTATGGCTTCTGTTTCCAGGTGCCAGGATGAGAGAGTCTAAAGTTTTATTGCATCAAGTCACCTTTTCCTTCATTATCGCCTATGAGAGCACCTTCAAATATGTGAGTTCAGCTTGTCTGCTGTACAAAAGCTCTTTTGTTTGATTTAGTAGACTAAACGTTTGCTCTATGTATAATATGAATCTAGCCCACATACAGGGTATGTACGTCAACCCCTGCCTGACTTGCCTCTTGGTTCACTTAGAGCATTTTCATAAGGGCAGGAATGTTTCTCAGGTCACGTTTTAAAAACTCTCACTTTTAATAATTATATTACTAAAGGATGACGTGATGTGGCACGGTCATTTACATTCAGCACATTTTCCATTGGAATGGCCACAAACTTTCCCATAGACATCCATTTTTACTGATGAAACTATGTAACATGCCAGTGATGAGGTGTGGAAACCAGGTTTCAGCAAATATTTATAATTTGCACATCCCAAAGTACAATGTTCTGATTTGTGTTAACCCCTATTAATTTCTTAATAAAAGGGACTTTCCTAACTGCCGATATTTTTTAAAATATATATTCAGTTCATTTACAAGCTATTTAAAAGTTGTGAGAAAACATAACTGATGTCCAACAGCCTTTCATTTCACACTCACTGTTTTCCAGATGATTGTCAGAGTCCATTTTAAAAAATCCTCTAACTTTGCAGTCACAGTAAAACAAAGTAAATATCAATCTCCAGGATAAAATAAGCAGCAAATGTAAGAAGACATTAGCTGAAATTTGACTTCTAACTTTGTATGCACAGCAAATGTGACAAGATAAAAACAAAGTTTAAAAGCATCTTTATTGCTCATTCACTTTCTGAATAAACAGAACACCTGTTCTTTGCCAGCTCGAACTCTTGCCAGAACGGGATAGTAGGCCTTAAAAAAACTTGTCCTAAACTCTGACCCGCCAAAGTTAGTGGGTGAGTACATTTTTGGATGCCTGTATAATAATATTTATTGCACAGTAAAGGTTGCTACTGGGTACTTATGGTTCAGCCTCATTTTCAACTGAAAAGGGATTTTTTGATTTACCTATAACTTTTGACCTTGTTACTAGATATACATGGAACTTCGTAATCTACAGTCAGGCAACTTTTGGCATGCCACGTTTCATAAAGATCCGTCCAAGGGGAGAAAAAGTTAAAAGAGGAGGTGGAAAAAGTATCAGTTCCCATTTTAGCTCCTTTAGGAATTTTGGATGAAACAGAGAACAAAGACCACTGAGCAGATTTGCACCAAATTTGGCATGAAAGTACAACTTCACCCAGAAAGCCATTTAGTAGTTTTGGACATATTATTGTTTAAAAAAGGTGCTGGGTGAGATTTAAAAGAGTTAACACTTTAGTATCGCTCTGCCATTTAAACATGCAAGTTAATCCAATAAATCACATTTTTAATTCTTTATACAATGTGATTCGCTGAATTCTTTCTAGTCACTTTAAAACACACAAGTCGGTGCTGACTCAAGAATTTGGTGATGCGTAAAAACTTTCCAAAGTCATGTAGGGCAAGCCCCAAAGAACATACCCCTGGGCAGTAATGAGGTATACACATTACCCACAACCCTAGTTACTTGTTTCTAGAGGGTTAAAAAACAGAAAACATGCTGGAGTATTTCCTGGGAATCTGTGGATCTGTGTGGGAGTGGTGCACAAAGCTCCCACTCCCGGCTGGTCCCAAAACCCCCGTGGAGGACCAGGGCCTTGGGGGTCACAAAAGGAGTAGCGCCAATGTACTTCAGAGTCTTAAGGCTCCTAGGAAGGACCCGAGCAGAGCACCCTGCCCCCGCCCATGCAAATCGCGGGCAGGAGTGACGAGGCCTGCTGGCTTTTGGGATGGGGGCAAGGGAAAAAATAAGTGCCAGGGCTTTTATCAGGAGGCCACTGCACCGTGCACCACACAGTGCACCTATCATGCTGCCAATGTTAGTAACAGCAAAACTACTAACCATCACACTCCTACAAGTGTGACAATTTGGACTATTTCAGGGCACCATAAGCTATAAGAATGGCTTGGGCAGCAGGTAATGGTCATTTTAAATGTATAATGAATTAATAATTGACTGTTGTAGTCATCTCTAAATTAGCAGACTGTCACAAGCACCAGTTTTGACAATTAAGTGCCAGTCCTCAGTACCAGAAACCACTGGCTAAAATGTAGCACTTCTTATAATGCTTTATTAGAACACTGGAATGTTAGGAGCTCCACTACAGACAATGGAGTGTTCCGTGCTTCAGCGAGCCGGTAAAGGGCATCGGAGCAACATTCCAATTTTTACAAAGACCTCTCGGAGCTCGAGGGGATTTAAATCCCCTTGGGCTTTGAGAAGCCTTTGTTTTATTTGTTAGAACATTCTGCCCTCCAGTGGCAGAATTTTCTAATAGCCTTATAGCCCTTCGTAGCAGGGCTATACCGGCTACTAAAGTCCCGTCCCTTGTTAAAGTCACTCGCCTTCAGCTTGGGCATTTAACGCAGGAGCAGGCCTTTAATATCTGGTATAGCTCGCTGCGGCGGGCTATCTGGCTATATTATTAAAGGGAACAATGATTCATTGCGTTTCATAATGAATGTAATTCCATGAGGGTAGAATCATGAAAGATTTCAATGTTGCTTGTAATGTGTTTGATTGTTGAGGTGACACCCTGACAAAGCTAGAAGGCCTGAATTTAACGAGTCTACTTCATTTTACTGTGTATAGTATGGGTGTGGGGGTATTGTGGTTTTGGAGTTTATAGCATACAGGGATATCAGCTGCCAGAGGGGGTTCACTATAGGTATTTCCACCTGTCATGCCAACTTGTATATGGTTGTGAGTTAATGAGTAGTATTTAGCAGTATGTTTGTAATAAAGAACTTTGCATTTTTAGGTAAAAGCACCATCTGTGCAATGATTTTATTGTTGTTTGTTGCCTGTCTAGGGACTTTGGTCCTAACCCACACCACCTTCCCAGGGTAGGCCTTGAACTGCTCTGATGTGCTACCCTGAGCGGTGCAAAAAAGGAGTGCTTGGTTCGCAGTAGAAGGGAGATTGCAGACCTATTAATCGTGAAGGCCCCACATCCGTCACAATTAATAACCCAGATTATCCATGCCCAGGCCATAGTTAGTTGGTGCAAGGCCTGCGCCGAACCACTGCTACACAGCATGGATTGAAAATTAAGAACATTATTAAAAAAACTATGAAATTCACTGAAAAAATACAGTAAACAAAGGAGTTATGGTTCTGGCTCAAACTTATCAAGCCATTGACATTTGCCAGTTATGGTTAGCATAACACACAAAGCACACGCCATAATGTGTGCCACTTGCCAAATTGTTGTTTTGAGCATGGCTGGTAGTTATGGTGTGAGTTGTGTGCGTTGCCAACCGTAACTGCCAAATTTCAGTGGTTTTCTGAGTTTGAGCCAGAACCTTAACTCTGTTTTTCCAGACATTATATCTATCTATCTATCTATCTATCTATCTATCTATCTATCTATCTATCTATCTATCTATCTATCTATCTATCTATCTATCTATCTATCTATCTATCTATCTATTCTATCTATCTATCTATCTATCTAGGTGTGTGTGTATCTTCCCTTGCATACAAGAGCTTCTCTAGCAGGGTTGTCTGACTCATAACATTCAGAATCTGGATTAACCTAACTCTTCACAGAGATGAGAAAGAAACACCTTTCCATTCTCCTTTTCTTAATAAGGTCTGTGACATGCAGTAGTCCTTTGTGACTGATGAGATCAAGGCAGCGGTGTGTTTCTCCTACCCCCCAAACTCTGAGGTTCATAAGAGCATCTTTTGCCACACTTCTTCTACACAAACGCTTAACTGCAGGAACATGTTTGCTGCGAGACAGTTTAAGCAACGTCTGTCTTACTATACTCTAGAATAGTAATACACTTCCCACATAGACCAACTGCAGTCACACACTTTCTGTCACCTCATGCACTAGCGTTCATGCTTAAGAGTCCTATCTCTCACTCCCTCTGTGCTTCAATTTGGGAATAGGAGCATCAACAAAACACGATAACTGTACAACTCTAGTCCTCATGACAATTGACAGACACGCAACAGCACTAAAAGGCCCTGGTTACATAGGAGGCTAAAACGCTGGCACAGGCGACTCTTCATAGACTTTATGATGTGGGAGACAAATCTGGCAAGCTCCTGGCATGGCTTAGTCGCAGGGAGGCGGAAACCCGGTGGGTAGACTACGTGGTGTGAGTATAGCAGCAGATGCGCTAATAGAACATACGTTCACCGACTATCTTAGAGTTCTTTATGAAGCCCAGGAATTGAGTACATCAGCAGAGGTATCAGCCTACCTAGACACTATCCAGACACCGAGACTAGATGTTATTGAGAGAGAGGCGCTGGAAGCGGATAAAAAGATGGACGAACTGAAGGACGCAATCACTAAATTGCGTCCAGGAAAAGCTCCAGGTCCGAACAGATTCCCAGTTTAATTTTATAAGAAAGGGGCAAACCTCCTGGCGGTACATCTCTTAGCACTGTTCCGAGACGCGGCGATCATTCCCATTCATGAACCGGGAAAACACCCCTGAGAAATGCGCCTCCTACCGCCCAATCTCACTCCTCAACATAGAGACCAAACTCCTGGCGACCATCTTAGCCCTTGGTCTACGCCAAGTCATTTTGGACTTAGTCCACCGCGAACAGACGGGTTTCATGCCAGTGCGGGCGACCAGACAGAACTTGCGGAGGGCCCATAATTGGCTCATGGTGGTGAAGGACCGTGACGATCCCCATATGTTTCTTTCCCTAGATGATGAAAAAGCCTTTGATGCTGTACATTGGCCATTTTTAGAGGCCGCTATGGTCAAATTTGGTAATGGACTGAAATTTCGAAAGTGGGTCGGACTTCTTTATACGGACCCCCGAGCGCGGGTTAAGGTGAATGGACTGTTGTCGGATGACTTCCCTATCCGACGGGTAACCAGACATGGATGCCCGTTCTCCTCCCTACTATCTGCCCTCACAAACGAAATAGTGGCGTGCGAGATCAGACAGAACGGGGAGATACGGGGGTTTCAGATCACACCGTCCGACAAGGGGGAGGAAAAAAATCTCACGATATACAGACAATATATTGCTATATGTCACTCAACCGGAGGAAACCGTCCCCACCCTGTTTGAACTCCTGGACAGATATGGGTCCTTCTCGGGCTACGCCATTATCTGGCACAAATCGGTCACATACAGCCCAAAGGACAGGGAGGCGTGGCCCCCTCCCTTCCCAGGGCACTGAAGATAGCGCGGGGTCCAAGTATCTGGGGGTATTTTTAACCACCGATAGACAACTGTCATACCCAAACAATATTCAACGGGCCGTAGCGAATTTCGCAACTGACGCCCAGCGGTGGAAGGCACTCCCCCTTACAATCCTCGGCCATGCCGCAATGTTCAAAATGATCACCTTACCCCGCTTCCTCTATGCTCTCCAAAATGAGTACTTCCCACTCCCCGGGCGGACGTTCCGGGCGATTGACGCAGAACTACGCTCCCTGTTGTGGTTAGAGAAGCATCCCCGGATCGCCCTGAGTACACTACAGCGGAACCAGTACAACTGAGGGATATCCGTGCCGGATATCGAGACCTTTTATTGGGTGGAGCATTTGACGCCAGTGAATGTTTGGATCCATGTACCTGCGGATCATCCTGCCTCCAGGCTAGAGGCTCTGGCGCACAGTTCATTCCTGTATTTTCTTTATGGAGGGCCTGGGAGAGGCCGTCTACTCCCCGCCACGCAAATAACATTGGCAGTCTGGGACAGGGTGACAAAGGTACTGGGCTGGGCGCACAAGCCCAATAAACAGACCCCGATTTGGCACTGTACCTGGCTGAAGGAACTCCACTAACTGTGGGGCTTTGGAGGATGTAATGCTATAGGTATTTCCAACTTAGGCGACATAGTGGCGCGGGGTGGACTAAAACTCTTTAGGACACTTGCAACGAAGTTTGGTCTACACACTACTCAATTTCTCAAATATGCTTGATTGAGGCATGCCTGGATGGCCGAAACTTCCCTCTCCTCTTCCCTGCCAGAATATGCCCTGCTAGATGGTCGCCTGTTGCAGGAAAGGATACATAATAAAGCAGTCTCTCTAACGTACAGGACACTGAATATTAATATGCCTGACAGACTAGGGAAACTTAGAACAGCATGGGAATGGGACCTGGGCATACCAGAAACAGTGGACTGGGAGTCGGCCCTAATGCACCATAGAGAAGTAGCGATAAAATCTCGCCTGCGACTCATCCATTACAAAATATTACACAGATTGTACTACGATAGGGTACGTCTGCACCGTATGAGCCGAGCCAGTGACCCCCACTGCTTACTCTGCGGACAGCCACAGGGGTACTTCTATGATATTCTCTGGGACTGGCCTGTTGTACAAGTATATTGGTCCCATGTATTGGGTGAGTTGAGTAAAGTGCTGGAGAAAACGTTGCCTCTAGATCCCAAATGTGTGCTCCTCTCTAGCCTGGAGGCAGGTTGATCCGCCGGTACATGGATCCAATCATTCACCGGCGTCAAATGTAGACTTGGCGCTGCTGGCATTGGTGGTATCGAAAAGGGATGTGGCCCGCACATGGGGGGTGTCACTGCCTCCCCAACTGGGAGACTGGAGAAGAGGAATGGATATGTATATGGCGGCGGAGAGGGTTACATACTAAGCGAGAGGGTGCCCAAGGAAGTACCTTAAGGTGTGGGGAAAATGGAGAAAATATCATGGGATAGATGGAGGGCCCGGAGTGGCGTAGCGCGACACGGCTCTCGGAGCAAACTGGGTTCTGGATGGGGGGACCACTGGGCCTACATCTCTGAACATTGTGGGAGAGAAGGTGGTTGTGAAGTATGATGTTAATACGGTGCCTGGTGTGAAGACCACTTATCTCTCCGGTCTCTGGGTTGTGGGGAATGAGGTGTTTTTTGATGTGGATAATCTGCAGTTGCTTTGACGCAGTTGTGTTAAACTGTGACATGCTATTTGTTCTGTATTGGTTTAAAAATGCAAATACAAATATTTTTTTTAAAACAAACTAGTCCTTATGCACTACATCAAAACATCTCAGCTACATACTTTTCCATCAATAGCCCTCCTATATAGTAGAGCTCTGATGTCAGCAAACGTACTTCAGTATCTCGTCAGGGATATGAAGTGCTATATAAATTAAACTAAAGTCCTTTACAGTACATATCAGCACTCCAACAAAATACAACACAGCAACAGAAAAACAGAACAACAGGTTGTGTTGCCGTGTTTTGTGGTGTCTTCTTGTGATGTTGTATTGAAGTGTGTTGTTTGTGGTTTCATTATGCTATAGGCAATTTGTTGGTTTTGAGCAACCACATGCTCATGCAACATAATATCTACCAAGCTGTTGCTGCTGTTTACAATTTTGAGAGCTGACCTTGTCAAAGAGAACCAGAATATGACATTCTATTAGGATTTGTAAGAGCCCCTTGTACAGCTGTGTAACCAGACCCCATTTGAGAACAAAACAACGAGAAGGAATAGGCCAAAATCTATTCCATTTTTTGGCAGTCTTCAGGGGAGTGACTTCAGGCTCAAGTGAAAAGATTTTTTTTGGGTCAAGGCCTACCAGACAGCCCAGCTGTCTGGTTGTAAAGACATGTTGGGGACACACTGAAAGCTTCCACAGGAATGTGTTCCACCCGTTGCTTGTCACAGACTTTTTGTTTGGTAACTCACATTTGCTTGCCTTCTATTTGCTGGCTGTGAGGAGCTGGCTTGGTATATGGTCTATGCTTATGTAAGTGAGCACCCTGCACCAATTCAAGACTACCCTTATGGTGAGTTCAGTGGTCTTAGACAAACTTAGAAAGCTCTCTAACTGGGGCGGTAGAGCGTTTGGCGTAATGACCGCCAAACTCTGGAATAGCCTCCCATCTGATCTGAGATTCTGCCCCTCTGAATCCCTTTTTCGTAGTAAATTAAAAACTTGGCTGTTTTCCACTGCTTAAACTGATTATGTTTTTCTCTCTCTTTCTGAGCTTTTTCGTTTTTAGCGCCGGGACACCCCTTTTGGTGGAAGCCGTGCGCTCTATAAATTTCTTAAATAAATAAAAATAAATCGCTGTGGAGAGCAGCCTTCAGGCTTAGTCCAGAAGGAGTGTAAAGCAGCTTGTTTTACCAGGGTATAATCTTATTGATATAGATTAAGTGAAAAATAACCACACCATGTATTTATAACAATATGTATTTATTATAAGACACTCAATATAGATATCTCCTATCCAGAGATATACACAATGCAAACAATACTTTTAAATAGAAACAGGTAACTAGCACAGTTACACAGTGGTCGCCAGGAGGAGACCAAACCATATACTAAAATAGTGGTATGCAAGCAAGTCAAGACTATACACAGAAGATGTAGAGATGCCGGGACCCAAGGAACCACCTGAGGTAAGTAACCAGGATCACCACGGAGGCAGTGTGCAGAGTGGGAACACAACCGCGGACTCGATAGAAGTCAATGGATAAGTCGCAGTTGCAATTTCAACGAAGGACCCTTACTAATGGACCCTGAAGAAACCCCGTGGAAGACAGAAGTTTGGAGAGTCATCCCACCTGTGGATACCCTAGGACCCAGGATACCTTCACCAGGGAAGCCGGGGGCACAGGGAAGTGGCGTCAGAAACCGCCTTCAAACTCAATGGTGGACTTCGGGAAGATGCCACTGCTAGAGAATGTGAAAGTGTCCGGTGCAACCCAAAGGTGGATTGAGGATGAGAAGTACCTCAAAATAGAGGGGATAGAGTCTATGCCACTTGGAAGTGACCAGGAGGCCCGGAAGACGAATGCCCAGCGAAGTTGAGTTTTGCAGGAGAATTAATGCTGACCCTGAACTTGCAGCTGTGTGGACCAGGCATCGCTGTGGAAGACCAGGATCCGTGCACGAGCTATCCCACGTCGGATGTCGAGAGTTGAGGAGTAAGTGTCCGTCGGAAGCACCAACAAGCCTTGGCAACTGCAACCAATGTGGATAGTGAAGAAGGTACAGGGTCAGGACCAGCAAGGTCCAGGTGACTCACCACAAGCAGGGGAGTGAGGGCAGGGTCCGAGCAATCAGGGGAGCCTGCAGAAGTCAAAGGAAACCCTCAGGAGGACCCACAGGCCAGAGACACTGGAGTCGCAAGAGGACCTCAAGCAGCTCACCAAAGATGCAAGCCCACGGTGCAAGTGATGCGGTGAGGATGAAGATCGTTGTCACAGGAGATTGAGGTTGGGGCTACTTGGAGCCCAAAGATCTTGGTGGAAGGAAGCCAACAAATCTTTGCAACTGCAAGTCGACGCGTTGCACCGGGGTTCAGTTCCTGCGGCTCCGAAGAGGGATGCTGGCCTCAAACTTGGTGAGAGGGCAGGGCAGGCCTCGAGGGATGTGAAGAACCACCACCTGTTTTGCTGAGCCTGTCGGAGTCCATGGGAGCCCAGGATCAGCAGTCTGGTCAGTTAAGTTGCAGTGCCTGCAGATGAAGAAAAGTGACTCCTTCACTTCAAGGGAGATTCCTTCAGGTGTCTTGGATGACCTAATGCCTTGGAAGGTTCCTGTATGGAACACAGGCATGGACGTTGCAGCAGACGAGCAGGGCGACGAGATGAGGAGCAGCAGAAGTCTTCCTAGTTGCAGTCTTGATGCCCAAAGCAAAGTCCAGAGTGCTCAGACGGTCAAAGAAGAAGAAGAAGTGGTGTCTTGGAATGAATCTTGCTCCACGACGAATCTAGGGACCCACCTACAGGTAAGCCCCTAAGTACCCTAAGGAAAGGGTTGAAATGATTTAGGGTTCCCTCCCAGGGAATGGGTCGGACAGTGGGGAGGATACTCCATGTCCTTTGTCCAGTTTCGTGCCAGAGCGGGAGCCAACGGCTCCATGAGCTGGTTTGAACAGGACTCTGCAAGGAGGGCACCAAATGTGCCCTTCAAGCAGACTGTGTGGCGCTGGCGAGCACTCCGACCTGGCCCCAATATACTAAACCCTGCCTTGGAGATGGTCACACAGCAGCAAGGGGGCAGACTCGTGTCTCTGGTCGGCAGCAGCCATGCTGTTCTGTCAAGGTCTAGAAGACTGGTACCAGGAGTACTGAGGGCCTCCCGGAGGGGCTTTACAGTTGATTCCAACATGTTTGATACCAAACATGACAGGGTTCGTTATAGCCAATTTAAAGATGGTCATCGCGTAATGACGCATGCCCACTCTATATATTGTAATGGATGATGCACTTACAACCCGGGAGAATGGACTCGGAGGGTTGTAAGGGTGTACTGCTCATGCAGGGGCACCCTCACACTTGGAACCGAGCACCCTACCTTCAGGATTTAAAGGCCTGCTTTAGGGGTGACTTATAGGTTTTAAGTGCAGTGACTTTAGATAAAGGGAAACCTACATCTTTCGTAAGTGGTCCTATCTTTCTGCTTGACTGATTCTCCTGATCTCTGTCACTAGCAGTACATCAATTTTGCATGCCTGTAAGGAACAATGTTCTATCTGCAAGCTTGTTTATTTTGTTCAGTGCACTTTACTAATAGCATAACTGAAACAATCTTCATTCTCAATTTCAAGCCCATGCCATTGGCACTGGAAGTAGGGGAGTGTGGGTGCTAAAGGACCCACAAAATAAACATGCCAGATTTTAGAAGTGAATGAGCGATAAACAGGCCTTCAAATTTTGTTTGAATCTTATCACATTCACTGTGCATTCAAAGACAGAAGTCGATAGTTACACACTGTCTTCCAGGGGAGGTCGGTGTTTACTTTCTTTCTCTGACTGCAAAGTGAGAGGATTTATGTAACAATCTTATCCGGAAGTGTGGGTTGAAAGGAAAGTCTATGGAATGTAATTTTTTTCTAGCACACAACTAAATGTTAATGCCAGTAAATGAAGTGTACAAATATTTCAGAATATATCAGAATTAGGAAAGCAGAATTTTTTTTGGGATTATGAAGTGTGGTGGAAACAAATATTTTAACACAATCAAAACAAACCAATACACTAGGTATGCCGATTTCCACTAGTTATTGTTTGTGTGCTGTACAGTTTTTGGTCTATGCAAATGTAATAGTAATTTCAATAGAAAATAGTGCCAGTGCGCTACCACTCTATGCATACTCCACTTCAATGTATGCGAGTCTACTCCTCGTCACTCTCCGCCACTTCACTCTATGCCACTTCACTCTACTCCACTCCATCCTACTCCAAGAAAGTATGCTCCACTCAACAACATTCTAATTCACTATACGCCAATCCAAGACACTTCACACTATTCCTTTCTATGCTACACCACGCTACTCTAAGCCCCTCCACTCTATGACTGTCTATTCCACTCCACAACACTCCCCTCTATGCCACACAACACTACATCACTCCACGCCACTCTAAGGCGCTCTACGCCACTCTACTGTACGATCCTCTACTCCACGCCACAGAACTGTATGCTAAAACAGTGTAGGCCACTCTACAACACTCCACTCTATACCACTTTACTTCACTCAACAGCAATCTACTTTACGCCAGTCCACGCTGTGACACTCTATTCTACAGCACTTCACAACACTTCAAGACACTTTACTCCACTCTACGCCACTTTAAGTCACTCAACTCTATGATGTTCTATGCCATTCCACTCTTCTACACTCTGCTCCATTCCAGTCTGCAACACTCTACTCCACTCCACACTAAGCTACTCCACTCCACTCCACTCCACTCTACTCCACTCCACTCCGCGATACACCACACCAGTCCTCTCTATGCTACTCATTTTTAGCCCATGCAAACAGCAGCCATGCTGGTGTACACCATGCCTAAAACACATTGGCAAAGTCAATAGCTCTCATATAGGTGAGACCCACTGCTTTGCCAATGCTTGTTGATAAAATGGGCATGAGCACTTTCACACCATCCTTTGTTGTGACAGTAAGGCTCTGCGTCTTGAAAGCTTAGTTTCCTCTGTCTGCTTCCCTCGGTGCAAGGGTACATTTTTTGTCTGTCTCCCCTTTTAATATACATGCCCCTCTTGTATCAGAATATGCCAGGAGTACAGAACACAAGCGGGCAGCAAGTCATCTCTTATTAACTCTCCAGTCAACGTGTGCTGGCCTTTTCCCCCTCAAAGCTGATCTTTTCAGCTGGCTTCCAGGTCCCGCGGGCTCGCCGGATTGAAGGGGCGGAGAGGATACCTGCCATGTATTTCCGCCAGCAGCCTGCAGCTAAGTGGAGTTTAATGCCAGGCCTGTCGAACCACTAATCATATTTCAGCTGTCAGGTCCCGCCAATTCAGGGCACTCGTTCAGGAAAATGGGAGGAAATCTCTGCTTCGCGCTCGGCCGTCCAGTCCACAGATGGCGCGAGGTGGTGAGGCGGCGGACCCGCGGACCTGCTGCTAGCTTCAAATGTACTGCGAGGCCGCGCCTGAGAGCTGTCATATCCCTCCGCCCCTCCACGCAGTGCATTTTATCCCTCCGCCCCTGAACACAGTGCACTTTACTTCAAAGAAAGGCTCGTTCCCATGCCGTCACAGGTCGGTGAAACGCGTGTCCAGGGAGCAATTGGTGGCAAAACCTGGGAGTTACTCAAGGACAAGACAGACTAGCAGAGGCTGGAGGAGCACTGACCTCACAAGTGAGTGTCTTACTTCCGCAGGGGTGAATCCAAGTCCATAACATTAGGGGATGCGAGTATGAGATTCCCAACAAGAAATGTGGCAGGCTGAGCAGCTGGGAGGGAGCTAAAGGTTAGAGTTTGGGTGCACAGATTTAGGAGCAATAGTGTGGAATTAGTACAGAACATTTCTGGTAGCATCAATATATAGCTGAAGTTGTAAGCCACAGCACAAATCAACAAGAGATACATGTACTCATTGTGTTAGCCATGCCAGGCTGCAGAAGGATTCCTCTCCAGCGTGACCTGCCTACAAATGACCTTTTGTGAACTGATTTGTACCCTGGCTGAAATCATTTCAAGGTCTAGCAAAGCAGCTGGACACTTACTCACATATTTCCACCAGACTCAGCAGCCCATCAAGGGAAACAAAGATGCACTCACTGTTTACCTTCACAAATTGTCAAGAGATAAAATAGGAATTATTTGGGCTTTCTCTAAGATGTAAGCCTATTTGTACTCTTTATGAGCGCAAAATAAGCCTGTTTGTGTGTGTTCATACACTAAGAAGAATATATATTGTGCACGATACAGGCTGACCTTTTTGGCACTGATTACTTCACTCAATTAATTTTATAAACCTTAGAATAACAAAAAGTAACCTGTGACTTGTAGGCTACATGCAGCTGTTTGCAACACAAGCATAACTCACTGAGCTATTTTACAGTGCTTAATTTGTAAAATAATGAGTGCCGGTGCCAAAGAGCTGATCAGAAGCCTGCGGCTGGCACTATTAAATGTCAGCATGCCACATACTAAGGCGGTGTAGTCCTGAATACACCTCAATCAAACAATCAATCAGGACATTTGTTAAGCTCGCTACATACCCGTGAGGGTCTCAAGGCGCTGGGGAGGGGGGGGTTGTGGGGTAGGGGGGTGCTGCTATTGATCGAAGAGCCAGGTCTTGAGAAGACTTCTGAAGGCCAGTAGATCTTGGGTCTGCCGTAGGTTGGTGGGGAGGGTGTTCCAGGTCTTGGCGGCGAAGTGGGAGAAGGATCTGCCGCCGGCGGTCGTTCTTTGGATGCGGGGGACTGTGGCGAGGGCGAGGCCGGTGGAGGAGAGCTTGCGGGTAGGGGTGTAGAAGCTCAGTCGTCTTTGGAGGTACGCTGGGCCGGCTTTGCGGAGGTCCTTGTGTGCGTGGATGAGGAGCTTGAAGGTTATCCTCTTGTTGACTGGGAGCCAGTGTAGGTCTCTCAGGTGGGGTGTGATGTGGCTGCGGCGGGGGATGATGAGGATCAGTCGTGCCAAGGCGTTCTAGATGCGTTGCAGCTGTCTCAGGAGCTTGGTTGATGTTCCTGTGTAGGGGTGTTTACGTAGTCCAGCCTGCTGGTGACGAGGGCCTGGGTGACTGTTTTTCTCGTTTCGGTGGGGATCCACTTGAAGACTCTGCGGAGCATTCGGAGGGTGTTGAAGCAGGATGAGGAGACGGCGTTGACCTGCTTGGAGATGGAGAGGGTGGAATTGAGGATGACCCCCAGGTTGCATGCGTGGTCGGTGGGTGTCGGTGCTGTTCACAGTGATGTCGGCCACCAGGAGTCGTCCCAGGCTGAAGGGGTGGAGCCAAGGATGAGGACCTCCGTCTTGTCCGAGTTCAGATTCAGTCGGCTGTTCTTCATCCATTCGGCGACAGCCTTCATTCCTTCGTGGAGGTTGGTTTTGGCGGTGCGAGGGTCTCTGGTGAGGGAGATGATCAGCTGGGTGTAGTCGGCATAGGAGATGATGTTGATGTCGTGCTGTCCGGTGACATGGGCGAGGGGTGCCATGTAGATATTGAACAGCGTTGGGCTTAGGGTAGAGCCCTGGGGTATGCCGCAGATGATCTCGGTGGCGGTGGAGTGGAAGGGTGGAAGGCGGACGCTCTGAGTTCTGCCAGAGAGGAAGGATGTGGTCCAGTCCAGGGACTTCTCTTGGATCCCGGCGCCATGTAGGCGTGTTCGTAGTGTGCAGTGGCAGACCGTGTCAAAGGCGGCTGACAGGTCCAGGAGGATGAGGGCTGCTGTTTCTCCGTTGTCGAGCAGGGTCCTGATGTCGTCGGTGGCGGCGATGAGGGCGGTTTTGGTGCTGTGGTTGCTGCGGAAACCAGACTGGGATGGGTCCAGGATTTTGTTGTTCTCGAGGTAGTGGGTCAGTTGTTTGTTGACGGTTTTCTCGGTGACCATCGACGGGAACGGGCGCAGGGAGTTGGGACGGAACTTCTTGAGGTCCTTAGGGTCTGCCTTGGGCTTCTTGAGTAAGGCGTTGATCTCGGCGTGCTTCCAGCTCTCCGGGAAGGTTGCTGTCTTGAAGGAGATGTTGATAGCTTTCCTGAGATGGGGGGGCGATGATTGTGCTGGCTTTGTTGAAGACGTGGTGTGGGCATGGGTCAGATGGGGATCCGGAATGGACGGAGTTCATGATCTTGATGGTGTCATCGTCGTTGATGTTGGACAAAGCGGTCAGGCGGCTTGTGGACGCAGGGGTGGAGGTCTCGATGGTTGGCGGGGCGGTCATGGCGTTGAAGCTGTTGTGGATGTCGGTGATCTTGTGGTGGAAGAAGGTGGCCAGAGTGTCACACAGGTGCTGTGAAGGGGGGATGTCGTTGGTGTTGGAGCTGGGGTTGGAGAGTTCCTTCACGATGCTGAAGAGCTCTTTGCAGTTGTGTGCGCTGTTATCCAGGCGGTCCTTGAAAGCGGTCCTCTTGGCGGTTCTGATGAGTTGATGGTGAATGTGGGTGGCGTTCTTGAGAGCCGTGTAGGCGTCTGGTGATCGTTCGCTGAGCCAGTTCTTCTCCAATTTCCGGCATGTACGCTTAGAGACTTGGAGGTCTTCCGTGAACCAGGTAGCTTTCTTGCTGGTGTGGCTGTTGGAGGATGTCTTGAGCGGAGCTAGAGTGTTGGCGCAGTCGTCGATCCACTGTCGGAGGTTGAGGGCGGCGGTGTTGGGTTCAGTGGGGTCGGCTGGTGGGCTCTGGGCGAGGGTGGTGGCTAGCTGCTCTTCAGTGACTTTGCCCCAGCAGCGACGAGGCATCTGTTGGGTGCGGAGGTGTGTGGTGGGCTTTCTGAAGGTGAAATGGACACAGCGGTGGTCAGTCCAGTGGGGTTCGGTGGTGTGGTTGAAGGAGGCGTGGGGGATTGCGGAGAAGATGGGGTCAAGCGTGTGACCGGCGGCATGGGTGGGTGTTGTCGCAAGCTGTCTAAGTCCAAGGTTGGCAATCAGGGTGGCGGAGTTGGCGACGTTGTTGTTCTCGAGGTGGAAGTTCAGATCCCCAAGGAGGATGTAATCTGTGGAGGCGAGGGCGTGGATGCTGATGAGGTCGGCGATGGAGTCGCTGAACTGTGGTCTGGGTCCAGGGGGTCTGTAGATGAGGGTTCCTCTGAGGGTGGTGTTGGGGTCGGTGTGGATCTAGAAGTGCAGGTGTTTGGCGGTGCTGAGGGTGTCACCGGTGTCGGTCGAGACTCTGAGGGTGTTCTTGTGGACGATGGCAATTCCACCCCCTACTCCATTGGTGCGGTCTCTACGGGAGATCTTGTAGCCTTCCGAGATGGCTATGGTGATGTTGGGTGCTGAGGCGGGGTTCAGCCAGGTCTCCGTCAGGAAGGCGACGTCTGGGGCGGTTGAGTCGAGAAGGTCCCAGAGTTTGACGGCGTGCTTGCGGGCAGAGCGAGTGTTGAGGAGGATGCTTCTCAGGTAGTTGGGTTTGTGGTTTTGCGGGTCGGATGCTGGTGAAGCTGAGGGTCCGGCAGGTGAAGGGCCCTTGGGTGCGCTTAGGGGTGGCCCGGTAGCAGGTGTGTTCTCGTCCGGGGTTGAGTGTGTGGAGGGTGCTGGCATCGTAGTGCAGTTGGGTGTTGTGGTGTCTTCGGGGTCCAAGGGTTCTGGCGCTGGGCGCGGTCCAGGCACTGACGGGCGCAGAGGGAGTGCCTTTGGCGCGCCAGCAGCGCACCCGCTGCGCGCGTCTGCTGCGCGGCGGTCATATAAGGGTCAAGTGGGAGGGAGGAGCAGCTGGGAGGCGGGAGCGGGGCGGCCAATGGGCGGGTGAGGGGGCGGGGCCGCAGGGAGGCAGCAGCGGGGCCGGCGATCGGGGTACAGAAGGAAAAAGTGGTCGCAAAGAATAAAATAAAAATTGTGTGATGTGTCTTGGGCTCTGATATTCATTTGTCACCTTGTATTTAAAGTGAAGGATCCCTTATGGGACTGTGATATATGTCCTGGCAGAGTATTTTGCTGATTCTATTTGTACTGTTATACCCCCTTGTGGCCTGCCAGCATCCTAAATCCCCACGGGGAACCCCCTTCTATTCTGTCGCAAAGAATAAATAATCACAGGGGCAACAGTGGACACAAAGCAACAGCAGACAATAAAACAGCAAGTAAAGGCAGTAGTTTACCAGCAAAGGGGCACACGGGAAAGGTACTGGTGCACAAGAGTCACGGGGGAGCGGCGGGTGGAGAGACACGGGCGCACTGGTGGCGCTGTGCGGCGTGAGGAGCGACCTGTCCTGCGAGCAGGGTCAAGGGTCGCTCCCTCATGCCTCTTTAATCCACTGCCAGATACTGCTTGCTGCGATTTCTGTCTCTTGGAAGGTTCTGAATGCTCCCTCGGTAAAGATTTTCCAGTTTTTTCTGTCCCTCCTTCTTACCACCATATTCTCTTTTCCCTCTATTGCTCTCGGAAATGACTGATGAGCAAAAATAAGAGCCGGTCCCCAAATGTGAGTACCAATGGCCACCACCGGCTCAAATTAAGCACTGCACTTTTAAAAGGAGTATAAATCGTGACCAGAAGGTTAGACAAGGATTTTCTCAATAAACGCATTAACCAAAAGAGGCATCTTGAATAA
This sequence comes from Lissotriton helveticus, assembly GCF_964261635.1. Taxonomy (NCBI): domain Eukaryota; kingdom Metazoa; phylum Chordata; class Amphibia; order Caudata; family Salamandridae; genus Lissotriton; species Lissotriton helveticus. The sequence continues at coordinate 2,136,809,566 of NC_136063.1, read as the reverse complement.
AATGCGAATTGTCACCTCATTTTACATACATTTCTCTCGATTTGGTACATTAACTTTCAAAGCTATATTGTGATGTTTCAAACCTCTAACCAGATATTATTACACACGGATCTCCCCAGCAACTGCATTCCCCCTTCCACCCCCCCTTATTTATCTTGCTACTGTTATGCTATTGAGCCCTGGGGCACGTGCCTTAATTATGCATATTACAGGAAGAGTAAAAGCAGACTTTGAACTCTTTAAATCACATTTGCCCTGTTGCCAATTTCTCTGGTGGCCAGGGCTTGTAAAAATAGAACTAATGCCACTTCTTTGCCCTGACCTCCATTTTGTGGATTTCCGAGCCGAGTACGATTTTTACATTTTCTATCTGGGTGACAGCGATGGGAAGCAAGTCTTCAGTGTGTTAAAGAAGATTTGAACTACTCTGTAAAGTGTTCAAGGAACTGAAAATTAGACCCCAAGCAGGGGGCAAGGTACTTGATGGCCATGAAGGATGGAGAGCATGGGGCTATTATTGCCAACTTTAAAACCACATTAGCAGGCCTCTGGGAGCTAGGCTATAAGGTCACTGGCATATGGCCTAAACTGTAGTGCTACAAAACAATATGAACGGCAGCACTGTGCAATTAAGCAATCTGCGAGAAGGCCTCCTTTCCGAGAGCTTTGCTTGTTATTGAAATTGGAAAATGATGGGCATCTAGTCAGGCAATGCAGGAAGTGTTTACATGGATTTGCTCTGAAGGAGCTACAGAGGTGGCTCAATAATACCCAATGAAATGCCCTTGCACATTTTCGCTCTCTCATTTTTCACAGCTGGGTGCGCACGAGACTAATTTCCAAGCCAAAGAAAGATTTTCCATCTCTCAGATATTTTGCTTGTGTGTGCCAGTGGCTCTAGCCTGGCCTGGCCAAAGCTCCCGACCTTCTCTCAATGATCCTCGGATCAGTAGTCGATCCCCTCCTGAAGCGCCATTGTACAGTGTGAGGTTTATAAACTGAGATCTCTGCTGCCCTGAAAGGCGTGGTGAATAGCATAATGGTTATGCACTCCATCCAGGTAAAAGAATAGACCCTCAGCTCGCTGCAGTGACGGTAGCCTCCAATCCCCGAAGGTCCCTGCTGCGGTGTCAAGATGCTATATGTTAGTAATTCTCCCAGACTGCCGAAGCACTGACAGATTCAGAATGGAGTTTCACTGCACCCTGGATACCTTCAGCCCTGATAGGTACAGTAGGCACCTACTACAATGAGCTTGCTGCGAGCCTGACATGCACAATATAGGATGCACAGCATGCGCTAGCGCACACCCTAAATCGTTCTGTGAAGCCCTGATGGCTTCTGCTAAAGCCCCGGGACCTCTGCTGTCTTGACCGTTGCAGTGAGATATTAATACTCTAGATCTTTACAGGTCGAGCACATACAGGATGGAGATTAAACCCTGAGATTTACAGAGATGCGTAGAGACCTGGCGGCTACAAGGGGAGGTTTATAAAGTGAGCTATGAAGCTCAAACTGGTTCAGTTGGGTTGGGGTGGTTGGGATCTCTACAAGGCTTTTACTGTAATGAGTCTGTACCCAGGTCATACACTGGGAATACCACATGAGGCTCTGCAGTGAAATCTCTGGAATTGGGGTGTTTGTTGAAGAGTTGTTGGACTATAATCTGCTGAAGTGGGAACATTTAAGGGAAAGACGTGGAGTCCAGTCTCTTGAGACATGTCACAGATGAACCGTTACAATGACATACATAAGCCCCACCACAGCTCCTTAAACACGAAGGACGAGACATACACGTCCTCCGCATTACCTCGTAAATCCAGAGGACATGAACGTCTCATCCTCTACATTGAGCGATAAAATCCTTCTGGTGCAAGGACCAGAAGGATTTACCGTTTTGCAACGCACTTTGGGATGCGAGGGAGCAGTTATGTTTTTCCATTGTGTGATGATCAGAGCAATCAACGCGCTGACATCACACAATGAAAGTGGAAGCAGCCATTAAGTGCCAACTGCTTTCACTCTGATCGGATCTCAAGGGGGTGGGGGGGGGCAATGGTTCCAGCCCAATAGGAAAGTGCCTGTGGGAATAAAAGGCCAGTCCTGCCTTGCACAATACCAACTCTAAAAGTCCCACGGGCGCAAAGCTACTATGCTATTGCCATCAGGTTGCTTAAAGACCGGCTCATTGGAGCACCTGTCCTAGCAGCCTGTAATCGGGCCTGACCATGGATTGCTCTTCTGTTGCTTCAGGGTGGACCTAAAAGTGTATTACTATTGGCTGACTGTAACCTGTGCCAGTTGTGGACTGTCCTTCTCTTGTTCCAGGGCTGGCCCTGCATGGCATTTATCCTAACAGCTTGTAACCAACTGCATGCTACTGGCTGCTTCTCTGTCACTCCTGGGTGGACTTTACAGGGCATTAATACTGCCCTCCTAGCTGGACATAAATGGGCATTTATCCAAGCTGCATGAAATCTGAAATCAGTTAGGATTGCTAATTCTCGAGAAACTTGTAGGTGCTATTTGTAGGCGCTAGGAATTAGGCTATATTTCAACTGGCTGGTGTAGTGTAGATCACTTGTGGGCCTGCATGCCTCTGGGGCCCTATCGTCTTGCAACTCAGGCATGCATACGGGTTGCCGCACCTTTCCTCCAATGCAGTCTCTTAAGAACAGTCACTATGACTGTGTTAGAACCGGGGTCTCTAGTTGGCCAGGGTATGTACCCTAGTCCAAGTAGGGACCACCGCTTCCGACCTGGTAGCTTGGCGCAGAGCAGCAAAGGCGTAACTTCAGAGGCAATGTGTAAAGTATTTGTGCAACACACAACGGTGATGACACAGTAAAAAACACTCACAAGAGGAACACCACACCAGTTTGGTATAAGAATAAGAATTTCTTTATCTAAAAACTATGCGAGAACCAAAAGCAGGTAAATCCAGCTCCAGGCAAGATCAATAATAAAAAGGATTCCAATTTCGAAGCAAGATCAATAATCAATAAAAATGAATCCAGTTCCCAGGCCTGATCAATAATAAAAAGGATTCCAGTTTCCAAGCAAGATCAATAATCAATAAGAATGAATCCAGTTCCCAGGCCTGATCAAATCACCAAAAGCTCATGTGTCCCAAGGGCTCCTGCTGGTAATGTCTTTCTCACAGTGTCCTTGGATGGCAAAAGTTCACTTGAGGTAGGTCCTTATGGTCAAAATTCACTGTGGGAAGGTTCTTAGGCCAAAGTTCCCTTGTATCGTAATAAGTGTGCCTCTCATAGAAATGATGTTCCCAGCCAAGCACAAAGCTCACACTCCAGGTACCCGGCCAACCCGCACCCCGCCCCCTCACAGCAGCCTGCTTGCACTGAGGCGTTACCTGGGGTGGTGGTTGCGGGCGCGGGTGCGAGGCTCCTCTCCCCCTGGGACCTTGGGCTCAGCAGGCGCTGCACGGGTGGGGGTCACAGCCACACAGCGCTCCTTTAGCACAGCGCTTAACAGTGCCTCCAAGTCCTGGGCAACGACGAAGCCTCCTGCCACACAGCGCTTCGCTTCTCAGCACTACACAGCGCGCTCCGGTCCCAGTGGCGGTGACCTCAGGGCCAGTTTCAGTCGGCTTGCGCCAGAAGCAGAGGCAATCACAGAGCCCTCGGGAGGATCACGGGGCAAGCAGTGCTGAGGGCAGGCACAGCGTTGAAGGGCAAATCTTGAGTGTTGTTGCTGTTCCAAAGGGCAGTCTTTAAAACGCTGTGGTCCAAGGACAGGTAGTTTCCTTTAGCTTAAAAAGGGTGCAGTCCCAAAAAGGCAATCTTTAAAAGGTTGAAGATTCTTTAAAATGTGGTTCAAAGAAAAGTAGTTCCTTTGGGATGTTGTTGAGACACTCTGGTGGTGATGTTGCAGTCTCCCATGCAGGGCAGGATCAGCAGACAGTAGGGCAGCTCAGCAGGTTGTGGGGCAGCAGTTCCTTGGAGCAGTCAGCCTCCTTCCCAGTAGCAATCCTCGTGCGCAGCAGTCCTCACTCCAGCAGGGATTCTTCCAGGTCCAGCAGTGTAACAAGAATGTGAGGCCAGGACCCTCCCTTATATATCTTTTTAGTCTAAGGGCTAGAAAGTGGTGGAAGGGTCTGGGGGCAGGGGCTTCTGGAAGAGTCCAGGGAGTTCTGGTATGTTCCCTGCCTTCCCTGACCTAGCTGTCAAAGTGACGAGAGACAGGCCGTTAAGGCTACAGTGGACAGCCCATCACAGCTCATCCCAGGGAAGAAGGTGTGAATCACCACTCCCACCTCCCAACCCAGGCAGGCTATCAGTATGCAGAGGGGAGGGGGGAGTCTGCAGCCTAATCTAAGTGTAGGCAGGAAAAGGTCCCCTTTATAAAAGTGGGATTCCTAGCGTAGTAATGCCCAAACCCTATATATCATTGGAAAGGGCTCCCCGCCCCGAGTCCAACAAGACCAAACATGATAGACCTATTAGGTCCCTGTCAAAAGTTATTCCACAAGGGGAGGTTCCCAATGTTAGCCTATGGAGGATTAAACCTTACTGCGGTAGCAGTGGCTTGTGGCAGATATGCCAGCCTCACAAGGTTTTAGGGAAGAGCACCTGCACCTCAGCACTGTTTAGCAGTGGTGAGGCGCCCAGAGTCCTAAGTCCAACAAAATGTAAGGTAAAAATGGGAGGCAAAAAGGGCAAAAATGTAGGGGAGACCACCCTAAGGCTGACCGGTCTAACACGTGTCCCCCCCAGCTGAAAGTGGGGAGAACTACCCAACCTCCAGGGAGTTCTCATCACTAAGGCGGAAAAACCGAGAGAGACCGTCAGCATTGGCGTGGTCTACTCCGGGTCTGTGTTCCACCCTGAAGTCCATCCCCTGTAGAGAAATGGACCACCTCAACAATTTGGGATTCTCGCCCCTCATTTGCATGAGCCATCTGAGGGGCCGGTGGTCAGTCTGGATCAGGAAGTGGGAGCCAAACAAATATGGCCTCAGCTTCTTCACAGCCCAGACCACCGCGAAGGCTTCTCTCTCTATCGCACTCCACCGCTGTTCTCGGGGGAGCAGCCTCCTGGAGATGAAGGCTTCTGGTTGGTCCCTTCCCTCCTCATTGAGTTGCGAAAGTACTGCCCCTATGCCATGCTCTGAGGCGTCCGTTTGGACAATGAACTCTTTGGAGAAGTCAGGGGCCCTGAGCACAGGAGCGGTGCACATGGCCTGCTTTAGAGAGTCAAAGGCTTTTTGGCAAGTCTCTGTCCAGATTACTTTTCTAGGTATTTTCTTATAGCTTAGCTCAGTCAAGGGGGCCACAATAGTGCCATAACCCTTGACAAATCTGCGGTAGTATCCTGTGAGGCCCAGGAACGCCCTGACCTCAGTCTGTGTTTTGGGAGGCTCCCAAGCCAGGATGGTTTCTATCTTGGCCTGTAGGGGCTGCACCTTGCCCCCTCCTACCAAGTGTCCTAGGTAGACCACCGACCCCTGCCCTATCTGGCATTTGCTAGCTTTGATAGTCAGGCCTGCCTGCTGCAGAGCCTTAAGCACTTCCTGGAGGTGACCCAAATGGTCCTCCCAGCTGCTACTGAAGACAGCTATGTCGTCCAGGTAGGCAGCAGAGAAGGCCTCTATACCGGAGAGGACCCGGTTCACCAGCCGCTGGAAGGTGGCAGGAGCATTTTTCAGTCCAAAGGGCATCACCCTAAACTGGTAGTGGCCCTCTGGGGTGGAAAAGGCAGACCTCTCTTTAGCTCCATCTGTTAGGGCGATCTGCCAGTACCCTGACGTGAGGTCAAAGGTACTCAGGTATCAGGCAGCCCCCAGCCTGTCAATGAGCTCATCCGCCCTCGGGATAGGATGAGCGTCAGTCTTGGTCACAGAGTTCAATCCCCTGTAATCCACACAGAACCTAAGTTCTGGTGTGGTGCCCGGTGGGGCAGCTTTTGGTACCAGAACCACCGGACTGGACCAAGGGCTGTTGGAGGGCTCTATCACCCCCAACTCCAGCATCTTAGTGACCTCACTCTGGATGCTGGCCTTCACCTTATCTGACAACCTGTAAGACTTGGACTTGACAGGGGGGCTGTCTCCTGTGTCCACATCATGGGTACACAGGTGGGTAATCCCAGGGATAAGGGAGAACACTGAGGAGAACTGCCCCAGGACCTGGCGGCAGTCCCTCTGTTGCTCATGAGTCAAAGATGGGGAGAGGACCACTCCCTCCACCGATCCATCCTTCTCTTTGGAAGCAAAGAGGTCCGGGAGAGGTTCACTTTCCTCTTTCTCGGCCCCATCAGTTACCATCAGTAAGGTAAGCTCAGACCTCTCATGGTGGGGTTTGAGGCGGTTGGCGTGTAGCACCCTGTGGGGCTGCCTGGGGGTTTTAAGGTCCACTAGGTAAGTGGCCTTGCCCTTCTTCTCCAATATCTCATAAGGGCCTGTCCAGCGATCCTGGAGGGCACTAAGCTCTCCAGGCTCCATGACCCACACCTTCTGTCCAGGTTTTAGCTCCACAGGGTGAGAATTCTGGTCGTACCATTCCTTCATTACCGCCTGGCTGGCCTCTAAGTTGTCAGAAGCTTGTTTCCACAACTTAGCCATTTGGCTACGGAAGGCCAGCATGTAGCTCACTACATCCACGGGAAGCCTCCTTGGAGTCTTCTCCCACCCATCCTTCACTAAACTGAGAGGCCCCCTAACAGGGTGACCGTACAAAAGCTCGAAGGGGCTGAAACCCACCCCCTTCTGCGGTACCTCCCTGTAGGAAAACAGCAAACAGGGCAAGAGGATGTCCCACTTTTTCCTCAGGCCCTCAGGCAGACTCCTGATCATGCCTTTTAGGGTCTTGTTAAATCTCTCCACGAGACCATTGGTTTGTGGGTGGTAAGGGGTGGAGAACTTATAAGTAACCCCACACTCCTTCCACATGGCTAGCATGTAGGCAGACATAAAGTTGGTACCCCTGTCGGACACCACCTCTTTGGGAAAACCCACTCTGGTAAAAATCCCCATCAGGGCCCGTGCCACTGCAGGTGCAGTGATGGTTCTCAGAGGAATAGTCTCTGGGTACCGGGTGGCGTGGTCCACCAGAACCAGGATAAACCTGTGACCAGAAGAAGTCGGTGGATCCATGGGCCCAACAATGTCGATGCCCACCCTCTCAAAGGGGGTGCTAACGACAGGCAGCGGTTCCAGGGGAGCATTCAGCTTAGTGCCTGTTTTCCCACTAGCTTGGCAGGTCAGACAGGTCCTGCAGAATGTATCTGAGGAGATCCTCATCTGCGGCCAATTAAAATGTGGGACAAGCCTAGCAAAGGTCTTGTCTTGGCCCAAGTGTCCTGCCAATGGGATCTCATGAGCCAGTTCCAAAAGAAAGGCCCTGTAGCACTGGGGGACCACTAAGGCCCTTGATGACCCATGCACAGGAGCCTTGGGCTCACTGTAAAGGAGCCCATCCTCCCAGTAAATATGATACTTCGCGGAGGCATTGCCTGCTGCTTGGGCTTCGGCCTGTCGCCTCATGCCCTCAAGGGTAGGACACTCCTTCTGTACCCGGCAAAACTCCTCCCTGGTGGGCCCTCCTTCCACCTGCCACCCTGCAGGGGTAGGTAGGTCCCCCAAGGGAGCAACGTCCCCCTCCGTGGACTCCGGTGCAACCTCCTCAGGTGCCCCATCCATCTCACGGGGTGACTGCCCCGGGGCGGGCTTCCCACGCCCTCGGGCTCCTCCCTTCTTAGCAGCTGGCTGGGACGTTTATCCAGGCTCCAGCCCTGGCTGACTCCCTTTCCGGGCAGCCATAGACCGTGTGGTAGCACAAATCCACTCCGGTAACCCCAGCATCTCCACATGCGCTTTGAGCTCTACCTCCTTCCAGGCAGTATGCTCTAGGTCATTCCCTAACAGACAGTCCACTGGCATGGCAGGGCTCACAGCAACTCTTAAAAGGCCTGAAACCCCTCCCCACTCAAATGGAACCTGTGCTATGGGATAGTGACCCCCCTGTTGTCAGCCATCACTACTGGATGGACTGCATCGGGAACTATTTGCTCTGGGGACACCAGCTGACTCCTTACCATAGTCATGCTGGCACCTGTGTCCCTCAGGGCCTCCACCCCCCGACCATTGAGGGTGACCCACTGCCTATACTTGGTAGTATTTGAGGGCACATGGCCCTTGGGAACCATCTCACTGTCTCCCAGAGACACTAGGACAAGCCCTGCCCCCTCACTCCCATCATCTAGGGACAGCTCCTCCCCAAGCGCTACACTAGCCACCCGGAGTTTTTACCTCCAGTGGGCTGTGGTGCTCTCTTGCGACACTTGGGATCCCCCTTGTAGTGTCCAAGTTCACCACACTCATAGCACCGGACAATTCTGGGCTGCTGACCTTTGTCAGGATTTGTGGGCTTCTGGTGGCCAGATTGGGGCTGGGACCCAGACCCTTTCCCTTGTGAATTATTTTGGGGGCCTTTGGGAAACTCTTTCTTTTTATCTCCCCCCTCTTTCTTCTGTTAGGAACCCTGACCACCCCTTTGGGAGTCCCCCCCAGAACCCTTGTTGGACACCCTGGTACTGACCCAGGTGTCCGCCTCCTCCGCAAGCTTCCTAGGATTGGTCAACTTGCGGTCAACCAGGTGTTGGCGCAGCTCTGGAAAACATTTCTCTAGAAGGTGCTCTCTTAAAAACAAGTCATACAACCCTTCATAGTCATGCACATTGCTGCCCCGCACCCAACCATCTAAAGCTTTACTAGCGTAGTCCAGGAAGTCTACCCTGTTCTGTGTGGGAAGTTTGTGGCTATTCCTAAACCTCTGCCTATACCTTTCAGGGGTAAGACCGAACCTCTTAAGCAATGCGGCTTTCATGACAGAATAGTTAGTCTGGTCTTCCTTCTCTAGGTAAAGGAGGGTGTCCCTAACATCTGGAGGTAGGTACTTATACAAACCACCCCCCCAATAACTCTCTGGGACCCCATGGGCTCTTAAAGATACCTCATAGGCGGCTAACCACTTATCAATATTATCCCCCACCTTAAAACTGGCCATCACATCTTTAGGCATAAAGACCCTGGACTCACGTGAAGCTTCCATAGGTACGCTGCCACCATTCTTGTTGCTGTTGGCCCCTACTTCTAGGGCCCGGATTTCCAGTTCCTTCAGGCTGAGCTCATGGGCAAGTTCTTTTTCTCGCATAGCCAGTCGCTTGTTTTCGCGATCCTGCTCCATGGCCCACCTTTCTCTTTCCCGCTCTTTCTCCAGCTTGGCAAGCTCCAACTTGAGCTGTCTCTCCTCCCTCCTGTCCTCCAGGTCCTCTACGGACAGGCTCTTCACTGACACACTACTGCCTGCCCTGGAAGGTACCCTTGTACCTGGTAACAAATTACCATTTCCCGCCAAGTGCAGTAGGTCAAGGTTTCCTGTGGCGTCATGCTCTGGTCCTTGCTCGTCCCCATCTCCTTCTGAGTGGGCTGTTACCCATGCTCTCAAAGCTTTCTGAAGCTCTGCCTTCTTGGCGCTTCGCTTGAAGGGCACCCCTTTCTCCTCGCAGAACTCTTTGAGTTGCGCCACTGTGTAAACTTCCAGATTGGCCAGCTCGAATTCCATGTTGCTAGGTGGGGCCTCAGACGTTTGTAGAGAAAACCAAATGAGACTTAGGCAAAAGGACTTTTAAAAAGAGCAGCCAGTCAGGGAGAATTTAAAAAAATTCAAAAATGCCAATTGGAGAGGGTAGACAAAAATTCAGTAGAGTCGGGTGTAGGGTTGCGGTGTACACTGCGTCGCTCCGTGGTGTTACACAAGCACAAGTCCTATCCCACCGCTCGATCCCCAATGTTAGAACCGGGGTCTCTAGTTGGCCAGGGTATGTACCCTAGTCCAAGTAGGGACCACCGCTTCCGACCTGGTAGCTTGGCGCAGAGCAGCAAAGGCGTAACTTCAGAGGCAATGTGTAAAGTATTTGTGCAACACACAACGGTGATGACACAGTAAAAAACACTCACAAGAGGAACACCACACCAGTTTGGTATAAGAATAAGAATTTCTTTATCTAAAAACTATGCGAGAACCAAAAGCAGGTAAATCCAGCTCCAGGCAAGATCAATAATAAAAAGGATTCCAATTTCGAAGCAAGATCAATAATCAATAAAAATGAATCCAGTTCCCAGGCCTGATCAATAATAAAAAGGATTCCAGTTTCCAAGCAAGATCAATAATCAATAAGAATGAATCCAGTTCCCAGGCCTGATCAAATCACGAAAAGCTCATGTGTCCCAAGGGCTCCTGCTGGTAATGTCTTTCTCACAGTGTCCTTGGATGGCAAAAGTTCACTTGAGGTAAGTTCTTATGGTCAAAATTCACTGTGGGAAGGTTCTTAGGCCAAAGTTCCCTTGTAGCGTAATAAGTGTGCCTCTCATAGAAATGATGTTCCCAGCCAAGCACAAAGCTCACATTCCAGGTACCCGGCCAACCCGCACCCCGCCCCCTCACAGCAGCCTGCTTGCACAGAGGCGTTACCTGGGGTGGTGGTTGCGGGCGCGGTGCGAGGCTCCTCTCCCCCTGGGGCCTTGGGCTCAGCAGGCGCTGCACGGGTGGGGGTCACAGCCACACAGCGCTCCTTTAGCACAGCGCTTAACAGTGCCTCCAATCCTGGGCAACGACGAAGCCTCCTGCCACACAGCGCTTCGCTTCTCAGCACTACACAGCGCGCTCCGGTCCCAGTGGCGGTGACCTCAGGGCCAGTTTCAGTCGGCTTGCGCCAGAAGCAGAGGCAATCACAGAGCCCTCGGGAGGTTCACGGGGCAAGCAGTGCTGAGGGAAGGCACAGCGTTGAAGGGCAAATCTTGAGTGTTGTTGCTGTTCCAAAGGGCAGTCTTTAAAACGCTGTGGTCCAAGGACAGGTAGTTTCCTTTAGCTTAAAAAGGGTGCAGTCCCAAAAAGGCAATCTTTAAAAGGTTGAAGATTCTTTAAAATGTGGTTCAAAGAAAAGTAGTTCCTTTGGGATGTTGTTGAGACACTCTGGTGGTGATGTTGCAGTCTCCCATGCAGGGCAGGATCAGCAGACAGTAGGGCAGCTCAGCAGGTTGTGGGGCAGCAGTTCCTTGGAGCAGTCAGCCTCCTTCCCAGTAGCAATCCTCGTGCGCAGCAGTCCTCACTCCAGCAGGGATTCTTCCAGGTCCAGCAGTGTAACAAGAATGTGAGGCCAGGACCCTCCCTTATATATCTTTTTAGTCTAAGGGCTAGAAAGTGGTGGAAGTCTCTGGAAGGGTCTGGGGGCAGGGGCTTCTGGAAGAGTCCAGGGAGTTCTGGTATGTTCCCTGCCTTCCCTGACCTAGCTGTCAAAGTGACGAGAGACAGGCCGTTAAGGCTACAGTGGACAGCCCATCACAGCTCATCCCAGGGAAGAAGGTGTGAATCACCACTCCCACCTCCCAACCCAGGCAGGCTATCAGTATGCAGAGGGGAGGGGGGAGTCTGCAGCCTAATCTAAGTGTAGGCAGGAAAAGGTCCCCTTTATAAAAGTGTGATTCCTAGCGTAGTAATGCCCAAACCCTATATATCATTGGAAAGGGTTCCCCGCCCCGAGTCCAACAAGACCAAACATGATAGACCTATTAGGTCCCTGTCAAAAGTTATTCCACAAGGGGAGGTTCCCAATGTTAGCCTATGGAGGATTAAACCTTACTGCGGTAGCAGTGGCTTGTGGCAGATATGCCAGCCTCACAAGGTTTTAGGGAAGAGCACCTGCACCTCAGCACTGTTTAGCAGTGGTGAGGCGCCCAGAGTCCTAAGTCCAACAAAATGTAAGGTAAAAATGGGAGGCAAAAAGGGCAAAAATGTAGGGGAGCCACCCTAAGGCTGACCGGTCTAACAGACTGCATTTCTCCTGAGCTTCAATCAATCAATCAATCACCGCATTTGTATAGCGCACTACTCACCCGGAGGGTCTCAAGGCGCTGGGGGGAGGGGGGTCCGCTACTGCTCGAACAGCCAGGTCTTGAGCTGTTTCCTGAAGGCGAGGTGGTCCTGGGTCAGGCGGAGGTGGATCGGAAGGGAGTTCCAAGTCTTGGCGGCCAGGTAGGAGAAGGACCTTCCTCCAGTGGTGGCTCTTCGGATGCGGGGGACGGTGGCGAGGGCGTGGCTGGTCGATCGAAGCTGGCGTTTGGGAGCGTAGAAGTTGAGGCGGCTGTTGAGGTATCCTGGTCCTTGGTTGTGTAGGGCTTTGTGTGCGTGGGTGAGGAGCCGGAAGGTGATTCTCTTGTTGACCGGGAGCCAGTGCAGGTCTCTCAGGTGTCCGGAGATGTGGCTGCGGCGGGGGATGTCCAGGATGAGTCGTGCTGATGTGTTCTGGATCTGCTGGAGTCTTTTCTGGAGTTTGGCGGTGGTTCCGGCGTAGAGGGAGTTGCCGTAGTCCAGTCGGCTGGTGACGAGGGCCTGGGTGACCGTCTTCCTGGTCTCGGTGGGGATCCATCGGAAGATCTTGCGTAGCATGCGCAGGATGTTGAAGCACGACGAGGAGACGGCGTTGACTTGTCTGGTCATGGAGAGGGAGGAGTCCAGGATGAAGCCCAGGTTGCGTGCGTGGACAGTTGGTTTGGGTGCGCTGCCCAGGGCGGGGGGCCACCAGGAGTCGTCCCAGGCGGAGGGTGAGGATCCCAGGATGAGGACTTCCGTCTTGTCTGAGTTCAGTTTCAGGCGGCTGTTCGACATCCATTTGGCTACGTCTGTCATCCCTTCGTGCAGGTTGGCTCTGGCGGTGGCGGGGTCGTTAGTGAGGGAGAGGATCAGCTGGGTGTCGTCGGCGTAGGAGATGATGTTCAGGTTGTGCTGGCGTGCGATGGCTGCGAGGGGGCTCATGTAGACGTTGAAGAGTGTTTGGCTGAGCGAGGAGCCTTGAGGGACGCCGCAGATGACTTCGGTGGCTTCCGATCTGAACGGAGGGAGGCGGACTCTCTGTGTCCTTCCGGCGAGGAAGGAGGTGATCCACTCCAGTGCCTTCTCCTGGATTCCGACGTTGCTGATGCGCTGTACTAGGGTACGGTGGCAGACAGTGTCGAAGGCCGCGGAGAGGTCCAGGAGGATGAGGGCTGCTGTTTCTCCGTTGTCAAGCAGGGCTCGGATGTCATCTGTAGCTGCGATCAAGGCGGTCTCGGTGCTGTGGTTGGCCCGGAAGCCAGACTGCGAGAGGTCGAGGGAGCCGTTCGTCTCGAGGAAGGCGGCCAGTTGCTTGTTGACGGTCTTCTCGATGACTTTAGCCGGGAACGGGAGCAGCGAGATGGGGCGGTAGTTCTTGAGGTCGGTGGGGTCAGCTTAACTGTAGGTTATTCATCAGTGCTCCTGGATATACGCTTATCACTCTCCTGTCACTCCTGATGGATTCTGTGCAGTTTTATTCAGCCTTTTTGTAACCACTGATTTCCTATAGAAGAAGATACGTTTAGAGTGTCAGCTTTTGACTAAACTTTTCAGGTGCATGCCATAGGCATGTTCTCCGGTCAGGAACCGACGCCTCCCCTGCCTGCTCAAGCATCCAGGACACCGACGCACCATCTCCCCCGAAGCGAGGAACCGACGCCGGAACGCGACAACGGCGCTGCATCTCCCTGGCGCCTTGAGCTGTCTTTGTTTTCGCTCTTCCAAGGTACTGTTCTTGGTGGGTCTGTTTTGACTCTGGGCCCGACGCCGCGCACCTCGCGGTCGGCGCCGTACTTTGGGATTTCTTTGACCTTGACGTCGTGATAGCTCCCGTTGGGGTTATCTGTTGTAGAGACTGCTTTTAAGTGAATAACCTATTTTTGAACTATTTCTACCATATTGAAGAGTTCTGATTGAGTTCAGTATTGTGGATTTTTGTCGTTTATGGTCTTGTGATAAATCTATATAAAGAATACTTATTTTTATAAAACCTGTGTGGTGTCCATCTGTAGTGTTCTCACTGTATTACTGTATGGGTTCACAAATGCTTAACACACTGCCTGTGAGATAAGCCTGTCTGCTCGTGCCAAGCTACCGAGGGGGTGAGCAGGGGTTATCCAGTAGTGTAATCCCCTTTCCCTGACTTAGAAGCATTAGCTATTTGGTCAAAGGTGTATACCATTGCCAACTAGAGACCCCCAGTTCTAACAGCAGAACTTACACTAGATCAGGTATGTGCAATTGATGTGGCCTTGGTTTCAGGAACTCCCTTAACCATAATAATGGTTGACACCGCTAAGGCCTTTGATATTCAGTTGGCCTTACTTATATGAGGTAATGGATTAGCGGGAAATTTCCTTGGGGCAATTAAAGGCATCTACCAAGCCCCAACAGCAAGGATATTGATTAATGGTTCATTAAACTTGGCTTTTGGGATAAGCAGCAGCATGAGACAACAGTGTCCATTATCCCCGCTACTATTTAACATATACATAGAACCTCTAGCTAGAAGAATAAGAACAGAACAGAGAATTCTCCCTTTTCATTATCTTGAATGGACTAAGAAAGAAGCCCTCTCTCCCAACCTCTATTCAAGGAAGAACTAACATTGTAAAAAGGATGATCTTACCAAGATTTACATTCCTCTTTAACTCCCTTCCTCTATATTTTAAGCCAGAGTGGTTTAGCAAATTACAGGGAGAATCTAGCAGTTTTATTTGGAGTTGTAGAAGTGTAAGAATTGCTTGGAAAAAGCTTAGAAAGAAAAAGTTAGATGGTGGTATCACACTGCCGGATTTTCAACTCTACTATTGGGCCTTCACACTGAAAAATGTAAGGAAACTGTTGATGGATTTTAGTGACACCCCTGCATACCTAAGGGCTCCAACAAAAAATTTAGCGGAAGAAGGAAACTTCTTTTTACATAAATCTGGACGTCCCAAACATTTTAAAAAGAAAATCAAGTTTAAAATACTTATTACAGCATGTCAAATATGGATACAAGTTAAAAGAGTACTGGGAATCTCATATTACAGTGCTAAAGCGCCGATTTGGAATTATCCAGGGACACCTCTGTGCCTGCAGGACAATTTAGCAACACCTTTGTGGGTGGCTGGTATTGAGAGGTGGGGTCAGTTAGCTGAGGATGGTGCTCTACTATCATGGTATGGGTTACAGATAATCACGGAATGTAGACTATCTAGATTCAAATATTACCAATTAGAAGGCTGGTCTCGAACTCAGTCGAACTGGGGGCAGGAAACGGAAATAGAAGATGAGCTAAAAAGTACCCAGAAATACAAGAATTAGTTCAAACATCTAATAAATATCAGCTTCTGGAAGACCTAGAATCAGATCAAGGTTTGGAGCAGATAGTGGCTTTAAGGCACAGCACAATGCAAAGTTCTGAAACTAAGGATGATGAGCTGAAAGGGCTGGTTAGACCCCAATAAATAACCGCAAGGATGATTTATTATCTATTCCCTCAGCTATATTGACCACGGATCAGTCCGTTATATTAATGCTACAAGCCTTTAGCCATGTGGTCAAAAGTGGGTTCCTAGCTTCACAGAGCAATCAGCAAGAGATAAAACTGTACTGCGAGAAGCTGGAAGAAAAGTATGATTTACTCTCTGCCAGAACTACTGCACTAGAGTCCACGGTATCAGACCTCAAAACGCTCGCTGTTCAACATTCTAGAAAACTTGAAGATTTCAGACAGCGTGAGCAGGGGTATCAAGAAAAAATGGAGTCCCTAGAAAACACGCAAGGGAGAAATAATTTGCGCCTCCTGAAAGTCCCGGAAGGGGCCGAGGGGTGAAATATTAAAGAGTTTGTGGCTAAACTAATAAAACAAACAACCCAGGTTGAGCTTTCAGAAGAAGAAATAATGAGAGACATCCAACGAGTCCATAGGGATCCATTCAGACTAAATCCAAACAAAAGTAGACCTAGGAAGATTTTAGTTCACTTTTTGACTTACACTCTAAAAGAAGAGATACTTAATAGGGCTCTAAAAAGTAGCTCGTTATCGGTGGATGGGATTACATTTCAGATCAGATCGGATGTATCTTCAATTACAGCATCAAGGCAGTGGGAGCTTGGCAAACTACCTGATCCTTTTAACCAACTTGGCGCTACTGCTCAACTCAAGTTTCCCGCATCCTTAAAAGTGATGTACAAAAATAAAATGAGAGTCTTTAAAAGGCTTGATGAGGCGGAAGAGTATCTTCAATTACTCACCGATGATAATAAAAGGGAGCAAGGCAAATAATTTTACATTCCACAGATCTAGCATCAGATTCTTAGCTATATCAACATTTAAACCATCCGGACTTCTGGGGATGGAGCCTCAATGGCCCGAGGTAGGCCAAGAGAAAGGAGGTGGGTTCTCCAGGGGAGCACGGGAGGGTTTGTGAAGGTGGGTGGGGGAGGTCAAGGCACTGGGTGGGGAGCATGTGGGAAAAAAAATGTCCAAATCGCCAAATATGATACTTAGTTGTTCATACTTAGTAAATACAAAATGTCGCAGAATAGGATAGCTTTGTCGGCATATATTAAGATCATGTCACAGAATGTAAATGGTTTAAGGGTTAAACACAGAAGAGAGAGGATATTCCAATATTTAAAAGATGCGCTTGAGTATATTTTCATTTTACAAGAGACGCATTCCACGGAACAAGAGTTAAGAGACATGTGCATAAAGAAAAAATGGATTCAGCACGTGATAACCACTTCGCAGCCAACTTCAAATAAAGGGGTGGCTATATTGATTAAATCTAATCCTGAGTTTACGTTGTTAGATTCAAGAACTGATAAAAAAGGGAGATGGGTCATAGCAAAAATAAAACACTACTCACATAAATTCACAATCGTAGGATATTACGGTCCGAATTTAGATGATACACTCCCTCTTAAAGAACTTTTGGTTGAGCTTTTGGATTTTGAGGATCCTGTGATTTTTGCAGGGGGTTTTAATTTAGTACTTGATCCACAATTAGATAAATCATATAAACTTAAGCTCTCTCACAACCCTAAAACTAGATCTCTACTATTAAATGCAATCAACCAGTTTGGTTGGATTGATATATGGAGGAAGAAATCAGGCATAAAAAGAGAATTTACTTTTCATAATAAGAAACTGCGTCATAAATCCAGATTAGATTTCTTTTTAATTGCAGAACAGTTATGTGAGCAAGTGGAGGAGGTAAAACATCTAGGAGCGCATATCTCAGATCATTCTGCTGTCTCTTTAGTTCTTAAGTTGTCAGACCCACAGTGCACCAAAAGATGGACTATAGATAGGAGTATTCTTTTGGAAGAAGAGGTAACAGAGAAGTTGCTTGTTGAATCAAATGAGTTTTTAAAAATTAATTTAGGCACAGCTACACTTCCTGTTGTTTTGGACATATATAAAGCTTTTTTGAGAGGGCGGCTATTGGCAGTTCAATTCACGAAACATAAAGCATACAGGGCGCAGATTTCGCAGATTGAGTCAAAAGTTAAGATCCTAGAACGGGCTATATTTGACCCTATTTCAGTAGCAGGAGCCAATATTAAAGAAGATCTGATAGCATGTAAATTGCAACTGGAGGAGGTATTAGATGAAAGACTGAGGAAACGATGGCAGGCTAGCTCTCTGGCGTACTTTGAATATGGCGAAGCTAGCGGTAAGCTCTTAGCCTGGAAGACAAAAAAAGAACAGAAGAGGAATAATATCAAAGGAGTACAGTTGAGCAATACTGATGTGATTTCAGAGAATAGTGCTGATATTGAACAGGCTTTCTTCCATCACTTTGATGAGGTATATAAAGAGGATTTAGTTCCGCACCAAGAATTAATTTAGACATGGCTTAATCAATATCAGGTTCGCAGTCTAGATGATCAGACATCTGAGAACCTAAATAGAGAGATTAGTTTGACTGAAATAGCTATGGCAATAGACTCTGCTAAAAGAAGCAAAGCCCCGAGTCCGGACGGGCTGCCTTCTGAGATCTACAAAGTCTTAGCACCGGTAATTACACCACTTCTTCAGAAGCTCTTTACATTTATATTTGAGGAAGGCAGTAAAATCCCTGCTTCTTGTAACAAAGCTACAGTTGTTCTTATCCCTAAGCCACTGAAGCCGCTATCGCAGTGCGATTCATACAGACCAATCTCTCTGCTTAATTCAGATTATAAGCTTATGGCAAAAATATTGGCAGAGAGATTGAATGGGGTAGCTGGTAGTCTACTACATTTAGATCAAAAGGGATTTGTTAGAGGACGCTCTATACATGACCTTACACAAGCTTTAGTCGGTGCCATTGATGTTGCCTTTCTCCACAAAATTCCACTGGCGGTTATTACATTAGATGCCATGCCACTAAGGCTTTTGATCGCGTTAATTGGGAATTTCTTGCTAAAGTATTAGAAAGGTCTAATTTGGGTAGGAACTTTTGTAGATCTGTAGCCGCATTTTATCAGGCTCCAACAGCTAGAATATTATTAAATGGTAGTCTATCATCACCCATAAAAATTAAAAGAGGAACAAGACAGGGGTGTCCTCTCTCACCCTTGCTCTTCGATCTCTACTTCGAATCATTCGTTGAAAATATTAGACAAGATCAGAATATCTTACCATTTAAACATAATAACTGGGAGAAAAAGTCTCTTTATATGGTGATGATTTGATGTTATATACATCAGACCCCATTAAGGCAATTCCTCTAATTTATAGTGCAGCAGAGCAGCTTGGTCAAATCTCTGGATATCAGATTAATCAGTCTAAATCAGAATGCATGTGCTGGAATATAACATCTCTATCTCCAATTCCAATTCTAAAACATGAAATCAGATATTTGGGAGTACAAATTACGCAGGACATACATCAATTGGCTGATAAAAATCTAGCAAAAATTGAGAGGGAAATTGCAGAATCTTTAAAAAGTTGGTCACTTCTTCCTCTGACCTTAATTGGAAGAGTCAACATTGTTAAAATGATGTTGTTACCTAAAATAATCTTTATATTTCAAAACATCCCACTTGCTTTTAAGGAAACCAGATTAAGTAAGATCCAAGCTAAATGGAACTCATTCATTTGGGCTTCAAAGGGCATAAGGATTGCATGAAAGAAGCTCCGAAGAAGGAAAGGCAAAGGAGGGCTATGTGCTCCAGATTTGAGAATATATGCTTGGACTTTATTAATTAAGGCGGGAATAAGGCTATTTGATTCCCCAGCAGGGACCGAAACAGACTTTATGTTTCAGACTATGTTATCTGAGATCCAGGGAGGCACTCAGGGATTTTTGTTTTAGTTTGGTGATTCGCGTTTTTTTAAGAAGGTGCATTTAAAGGTTCTTAGAGATATGGCATATGTGTGGGCTAGAGTAAAAAGGGTGCTAAATATCTCATATTATTCTGCGATGGCTCCAATTTGGGACTCACCAGGTTCTCCAGAATGGACTAAAGATTCATTGTCCATTCCACTTCGGATAGCAAACATTAAATCTTGGGGCCAATTAATGCCGGAAGGGGTCCTCTTGAGGTGGGAAGAGATTTCTAATCTTACGGATAACAATTTATCTAATTTCAAATATCTACAAATCAGAAGTTGGGCCCAGGCTATGGCAGTGGATATTGGCGCTACTTCAGCTCTGGAGGAACTCTTATTGAAGAAAACAAGAAAAATAAAAACATAAGTGCTTTACTGGACAATTCCGGATGGAGATGATGGAGAGTTTTGTCTCTCGGCACAACTTTGGAGGGATCAAGTTTCGGATGTTGACTTGCAAAACTTATGGCAAGTATCTTTTGATTTACTACATGTTACAGTATCGCCTGCCAATTTAAAGCGAAATCACTTGTTTTCTCTCCATAGAGTGTATTGGTCTCCGGCCAGGTTGGCTACATTTTCTAAGGGGACTATTCCATGCTGTCCAAAGTATAACCAGGATAAGGCAAACGACCTTCACATGTTTTTGACTTGCCCTGCGCTAATGAATTTTTGGTCTGAAATAGAAGAAGGTATGAAAGTGCTCTTCAATTATGATATACAGGTCAGTGTATCATTAGTTTTCTTTGGAATTGTTTCTAATTATGAGGAATTTCCTCAAAATATTAATAAATTATCTCTTTATTTAATCATTCTTGCTCGTAGAGAAATATATAAGCTTTGGGTGAGTGCTACTGCACCGCTATATTTAGATTGGATTAGAGCAATCATGCATACACTCAGATTGGATAAGGGAGCTTGGAGGAGAAGGAAGCATTTTTGGTTTCCATGTATTAATTGGCTGGATAGGCTATGACGGCTTTGTCCAATGATTATGCCTTTTTGCAGAATGGGTCACCCCTAGATCAGTTCAAGGGCCTGGAAAGTTGGAAGAACTGAGTTGAATCTACATTTTGCAGTACCGTGAGGTACGCATTGGGTGTCTGCAAAAAGAGCATCCATAAAGATCTTCAGAGCCTAAGAAGGGGCCCCCCTGCTACAATGCAGGGGGTGGCTGGAACAACTTACTCTGAAAAATATCTTTTTTGGCGTATGAGGACAAAAAAAATAAAGAATTAGTTGCTAGATGGTACTGGGCGCTGGTCCAGGGAGAAGATAATTCTCGGGCTTTGCGGAGGTGATTTGGAAGCTGGACTTGCCGGGCTGCGACGTAACAAATTTATGGCAAGTATCTGTATGAATGCATTCGTCCTCAGTGTAGTCTGCCCCACTCAGGAGTAATCACTTGTTTACACTATACAGGGTGTATTGATCGTTAAATAAGCTAGCAAAGATGGGGAAGGCAAGAGTATAGTGCCTCTTTGGAGGCTGCGGTCCTGACCCATTCCAAGAGGATGATGAGGATTCCTCTTCTCACCAGAGCTCGGATCAGGAAGAAGACGCCCTCCAAAACCCAGCAAATGCTCACAGAAGGAGCGCCATGTGGCCCCTTCCACCCAACCAAAGTTACTCACTTTTTAGAAATTGGAAACTGTTCACCCTAAGTCCACAGCCTGGCTGACACCTCAAGAAGTGGCCGAATATGTACAGAATCATCTGAGTCAAGCCTTTGATAAAGAGGTACGTGCTAGAATGTCCCAGACAGGACCTTCAAGGTAAAGTAGCTGACACCCCAGAAGTAGACCCCACGACGGTTACCGACCTTAGAAAATGTTCCAAAGACCCTAAGAAAGGGATAGAGCCTGGCGCCTTACCAGGACAAGCTCCTTGACATGACTGGCAAGGAGGCCCCCAAGTAACAGGGACCACAGGTGAGAATCATTCTATATTTGGAGGTGGTAATGGGGGGCAGGATCCAGTCCTTCCTTCATGTTTTGCAGATGATTTTACAGGATGCTGGAAACAGTGCAGGGATACAAAATAGAACAGTACACTTCCTTTCCCCCAATGATGTATTTTTCCCTTCAAGATCAAAACTTTATTTGTATTCCTCAGACCCTTCAAAAAAAAGGGGGGCATAGTCACGGAACCCCCTCCCCTAGGTTTCCTCAGCAGCGTCTTTCTTAATAGAGAAGAAAGTCTTCTTAATAGAGAAGAAAGTGGGCGGAGAAAGTGGGCGGAGCACGACTATTCTTGAATTTAAAAGATTCAATGGTTGTGTTGTCTACCGACATTTCAAAATGGAAGGCATCCATCTGCTCTGCAATCTCCTCCAGGAAGGAGACTGGATGGTATGTCTGAATTTGAAACACGCTTACCTATCCATTCTCATAAACGCACCTCATCGGCGTTTTCTACAATTCGTGTGGCAAGGAATTTATTACGAATATCAAGTCCTTCCCTTCGGTCTCTCCTCTGCGCCATGGTGTTTCACGAAACTCCTATGTCCAGTGGTAGAGCCCTTGAGGGCTCGGGCGTCCGGCTGATTATCTATCCGGACGATATATTCATCCTGGTGCAGTGTCCCTGGCTGGTGATCACTCATCTCGAGTGGTCAATTACGCTCTTTCAGAGTTTAGGATTCATTGTGAACCTTCAGAAATTGTGTCTGAACCCAGCTCAGACAATAGAATTTCTGGGGTTCCAGATCAACTGTCTCTCCTGTCAGCTGATGCTACCAACACAGAAAGTCAGGAACATCAAGAGAGAATTGAGATTGATTTTGAGCAGGCAGATCGTATCCTTGCAACCAATAGCCTAAGAAGTAGGTCTCCTGGTCTCCTCGATACAGGCAATATTACCTGGTCCATTACATTATCGAGCACTTCAGAGACTGAAAATTCGGCATCTCCGGAAAGGCCTCAGTTATGCCCAGCAGATTCTCCTCTCAGAGGAAGTGAGGTCGGAGATGGTGTGGTGGTTGGACCATATGAAAGCCTGGAATGGCAGGACCATCTTTGGCTCCATCCCAGAGATCATGATAAAGTCAGATGCCAGCCAATGGGGTTGGGGAGCAAGGTGTGGATCGATTTCCACGGGGGGACAAGTGGTCGCAGAGCGAACTGACCAAGCACATCAATTGTCTGGATCTTCTAGCGGGCTGGTTTGCGATTCGCAGCCTGTCACCGATAAAATTGGCCTGCTGCATTTTGCTTCGCATGGACAATGTCTCAGCGGTTCGTTATGTGAACAAGCTGGGGGGGACAAGATCCTGTGTGCTGGCGGAGATTGCCAAGGATTTCTGGAATTTTTGCCTGCAACACAGAATATCAGTGGTGGCAGAGAATCTCCTGGGTTTCAACAACTCTGTGGTGGATTGGCAGACCAGATATCTTCGGGATTTGAGCGATTGGGAGACTTCACTCACAATTCCTCCACGCGCTGAATAGTCTCTGGGGTCCCGGCCAGATAGACCTGATTGCCTCTCCTCTGAAACATCAACTCCCACCCTTTTTCAGTTGGCGTCCGGACCAGGAGACCTTGGCTACTGATGCTTTTCTCCAAGACTGGAACTCCAAGCTGAGATATGCATTTCCCCCTTTCTTAATAATTCCCAGGGTGCTAGTGCAGGTACCTCGCCAACAGTCAGAATTAGTATTGATAATACTGCTCTGGAGAACGCAGGCATGCTTTCCAGTACTTCTGGAACTGTTGCGTGCCTCCCCCAGTCCTTCTCCCATTACGGTGGAATCTCCTTCTGGATGTGGGGGGCCTTCCACATCAACTGATGTTGTGGGACAACTCTCCCTAGTGGCTTGACGAGTTTCCGGGACAGATGGAGTGTCCCTCGACTTTCGAAGGAACCTAAAGACTTCATTAGTGAGGCCTGGCAACAAATAAGCACAACCGATATGCCTACTATTGCAAACGATGATGTGGCTGGTGCCGTGAATGGGACGTTTATCCCGTTGGAGCACATTACACTTTGGTAATCAACTTTTCTGTCTTCTCTTGCCTCTACAGGTATGGTTTATAGGACTGTTAATAATTTTAGCTCGGCCATTTCGGCAGGCTATGAGGCATTGGATAGTAAACCAGTTGGAGAACACCTCATGGTATGCAAACTTCTGTGGGGTATCTGTATGGTCCGCCGTACATGTCCGAAGTATTCGGTGCTATGGGACGTACCCATTGTTCTAACGTTTTTGGAGGCATGGCCAGCCAATAAGTATCTCTTGAGAAAACAGTTGTCTACCAAACTGACCATGTTGCTTTGCCTGATATCTTGTAAAGAGTTTCAGATGTCCGCGCCTTAGATTTGGCGGGACGCAGATTTTCCCCTGAAGGGGTTACATTCTCCATTTCCAAATGTACTAAATGCAATACATCTTCGGTTTCTTATCCCATCTTTCCAGATAATCCCAAACTATGTGTGGCCCAATGTCTGAAGGCGTATGAGGTAAGGACAGCTGAATTTAGTACAGGTATGCATGGTCAATTGTCGATAGCATTACAGAAGCCTTTTTGCCCAGTGACTCCGGCCACTTTGGCGAGATGGGTGCGTTGGCTTATGAACGAAGCAGGTACTGATGTTTCCATGTTTGAGGCCCATTCGGCTTGGTGAGCCATGGCTTCTAAGTCTTTTGCTTTGTGTGCCAGTGTCGTTGACATTATGAAATCAGCAGACTGGTCGACAGATTCTACATTCAAGATATTCTATTGTAAACCCATTGTTGATGTTGCTTCAGTTGTTTTGGCTAAGCTTTAAACAAGCATAATCGGAGCCTCCGGTCCTAACCTAGAATTAAAAATTTGCAAACATTTGTGACAAGAATTTTCAATTATATTAAAGAGAAGGCAGCGAGGATTATCCCACTCACATTAAAATGTTTTACAATTAATTGATGTAATAAATCTATTTCTTTTTTTTTTCTTTCTTTTTTTTTTTTTAGTTTTAAATGTATTTTATTGAGCCAATAAGCATAGTTAAGCATCACAATACAGTGTTGTTGTATCAGGTACACCAATCGAGAATGACAGGCAGGCGTGGGTTCAGCACGCCGTGTGATACGGCAAAGAAATTGGTTTCCCAATGAGAGCGTTTTGATGCTCAGAAGGCAGATGATAGGCAATTGTAGCAACCAAGTTAGAACAAACAGTGCCCGCAAAACCTCTCCACCCCCCTCCTTCCCCCCTCCCTTACCAGTGTGCCGTTTGTGAGAGATCCACCTTTCTCCAGTTAGAGAAGAGTTGTCGTAATTACCCTTGAGGACTCTGAGTCCCAGCAGTTGTGTCCGTAAGGCGTAGCAATCGAAGATATCTCGGGCAGGTTATTTCATTGAACTCCTTAGATAGGAGAGAAATAAACGGCTGCCAGATCTTTTGAAACGTGTCTGTAGTTTGTGTGAGGGTTGCTTGAATGCGTTCCATGCCCAGGGTGTACCAGAGCTTGTGCAGCCATCTTGTATGTGTGGGTTTGGTCGGCGATCCCCAGAGTGACAGAATATGTTGTGTAGCTGCCTGCATGGCAATGCCCATCTGGCGACCCCGGGTAGATTTCAGGGGAAAGGTGAGTGCGTTGGGGAGTCCCAGGATGGCGTATGCGGGAAATCTCGGGATTTCGGTGTCAAAGGTTGCATCTATGTCATTCAAGACGGTATCCCAATAACTGCGAACCTCCCTACAATCCCAGAGGATGTGTGTCAGAGTGCCCTGTTCCCCGCACCCTCTCCAGCATAAGTCGCTCCGGGATGGGTTGCCCCTGTGAAGCCGGACTGGTGTAAGGTGCCAATATGTCGCTAATTTCACTGCCGATTCCCTGCCCTTTGTGTTACGTGTGGTATGTGATGCCCTGTAATACACCTGGCTCCATTCCGTCGGTGTTAGTGTCCTGCCCAGTTCAGCTTCCCACCTTCTCTGACCCGCTGTCTTGCTTAGTGCTAGGGGAGGTGTAAGCATTTTGTATATGTCTGATATTAGATGTCGATCATTGTCTTTGGTCAAGAGCCACTTCTCAAAGGAGGTCATCGGGCGACCCACCAAGGTAACAATCGCAGGGTCCGTTAGCCAATGACGTAATTGAAAATACTGAAAAAGGTGAGGGTTTGTGATATCATAGCCTTGCTTGATGTCTGACAGGGTGAGAAAGCCTTGCGTGTCAAAGAGGTCCCCCGCTCTCTTGCATGCGGTGCCCCGCCACTGTGTGAAGGCGCGGGGGTTGTTGCCCGGCGGAAATTCTGGGTTGTCTAAAATTGGAGTGAATGGAGAGGGAAATGTGGTCAGACCTCTTTTGACTGCTACTGTGTCCCAGACTTTAGTGACAGTGCGTGTTATAGGTGAGTTGGTGAGGTAGGTCGGTCGGTCCCTTCTGGGTAGAAAGGGAATTCCCCAGAGGGGTCTCTGAGCCATGGCCCTATCCTGAAAGAGCCACCGTTTCTCTGATTCGGGTGTATACCATTCCACCAAGTATCTGAGTTGTGCGGCCTGGAAATATTGTAGTAGATTGGGGATTCCCAGGCCCCCTTCATCCATACCCCTGTGCACAAGTTGTTTATGTAGACGCGCCCGCTTTCCCTCCCAGATAAAGTGATGTAGTGCTGCTTGGAGATCAGGAATGGTGCCCCTCGGGGGAGCTACTGGGAGGGTCTGGAAGATATACAGGATTTTAGGCAGGGTCGACATTTTCACAGCAGCGACTCTTCCCAGGAGGGACAGGGGTTGTTTGGACCAGCGCGCTAAGTCCGCTCTGATCTGAGCGGTAAGGGACTTATAGTTGAGAGCAACTGTCGATTCTATTGAAGAGGTGAGGGTAATGCCCAAGTATGGGAGTTCTGAAGTTACTTGAAGGTCACAGCCATAGGTGGGGGCTAGCGCGCGAGGGCGAGCGTTGCCCCCCAGCGGTAGTATTAGGGATTTCCCTCTGTTGATTTTAAAGCCTGCGACAGTGCCAAACGCGTCCAACTCCTCTAGGAAGGCGGGCACCGAGTGGGTAGGTCGGTCAAGAGCGACTATGACGTCGTCTGCATAAAGGCTAATCGTATGTGGTTCTCCGCCGAATGTGACGCCACCAATGTCGGGGTTGTCTCGTATTTTCTGCGCCAAAGGTTCAATGTAGAGGGCAAACAGAAGGGGAGACAGGGGGCAGCCCTGTCTCGTCCCCCGTTGAATGTCAAAAGGGTCAGAGCGCACACCGCCCAGCCGGACCCTAGCTTGGGGATGGTGGTAACAGCTGGCGATCCAGGAGCGAAAGCGTTCGCCAAATCCGAAGCGTAGCAGCACCTGCTGTAGGTATGTCCAGTCGACGCGGTCAAACGCTTTCTCCGCGTCTATGGCCACTAGCACAGCATCAGAATCCTGGAAGTGTGTCTTATCTATCAGGTGCAGTATTCTTTTGGTGTTATCGCTACATTGGCGATTGGCCACGAAGCCCGATTGGTCAGGTTCCAGGATTCCGGGTAGGAGCGGGCCCAGGCGTGCTGCTAGAACTCCGGTGAAGAGCTTAAGATCTAAGTTCAGCAAGGAGATCGGCCGGAATGCCGAGCAGTGTGTCGGTTTCTTGCCCGGTTTGGGCAGGACAATCACTTCAGCGGCTAATATATCGGGGGGAACGGAGCCAGGTCCCTCAAAAGAGTTAAAAAGCCGTGTGAGGACAGGAGCTACCAGCTGGCAAAATGATTTGTAAAACCCCGCCGAAAAGCCATCCGGTCAGGGGGATTTCAGTGGGCGAAGCCTGGATATAGCCGCCGTTACCTCCTCCAGGCGGATGGGGGTGTCTAGTGCGTCCGCACTAGACTGGGACAACTCCGTAATTGCCGCCGAGGAAAGGTATGTTTCAATACCCCCAAGAGATGACGCGTCCGTGCCGTATAGTGAGGCGTAGTAGGTTCGGAACGCGTTAGCGACCTGGGCTTCCTCAGTGAGGGTATTTCCAGAGCCATCCATGAGGCCGGTGATTTTCGTGCGTTGGGATTTAGCCTTAAGGGCGCTGGCTAACAAGCGTCCCGTCTTGTTGCCCCCAACGTAATATGTGTGTCGAAGGCGAAGCGCAGCGAATTCCGCCCTGTATAAATCTATTTCTTATTGTTTTCAAACCCTTTGTTGTTAATATTACTTATTTGTGACATGGGTGGCGAGATCAGTGTTATGGTATCAATCTGTTTCCTCCCAGGTTCGGAAGTCAAGTGAGGTTTCCATGGAGTGGATGTTATCGGCCTATACAAAGCTTGCTTTGGTGAGGAGCGGGTCCACAATGGATGGCTGAAGTTCATTGAAGGATTTTTGGCATCCTGTTGCTCTGAGTTTTCGAGTTTGACCCCTGTTAGGACTTGTTATGGATCATAAGAGAAGGTTCACATAGCTAGCAGGGGGAAACAACCTTTACAACACAACTTTTACAACGCACTACCATTACAACAAAACTTTTACAACGCAACATCCATTACAACGCATGCCATTACAACGCAACCATTACAACTCATGACACGACAACGCACACCACTACAATGCATGCCATTACAGCGCAACCATTACAACTCATGACACGACAACGCACACCACTACAACGCATGTCTTTATAACGCAGTCATTACAACGCATACCATTACCATCCAACACTTACCCTACTGTTGCACCCCCTGGAGTTAGAATAGTAATTTTTACCCCTACACTATCCAACACTTACCCTACTGTTGCACCCCCTGGAGTTAGAATAGTAAATGTTACCCCTACACTATCCAATACTTACCTAAACATGCAATGTAATGTTATGCGTTGCAATGGTATGCGTTGTAAAGGTATTATGCGTTGTAATGGAATGTGTTGTAAATGTAGTTTTTTAATTTACGTTGTAATGGTATGCTTTGTAATCTAATGCGTTGTAATAGATGTTGCGTTGTAAAAAATGCGTTGTAAAGGTATGCGTTGTAAAAGTGTGCGTTGTAGTGACATACATCCGCTAGCAGGACTCATATCGGAAGGATCCTACAGGGTTGTATGGTTTGAATTGACTTAACTGTTTCTGGATTCTGAACAAAGAAAGAGGACACTGAGTTGATGTGTGGGGATGTTAAAGGGCATTGGCTCTATGGTTAGTCACGTGATACTAGGGTTTCATGGGAAATGTAGTAAGGTTGAAACGTTATTGTTATTGGCTGCTGTTAATGAATAGTAAAGAAAAGAGAAGCAACATCCTCACCTCCGTGTCCTTATTAGAATTGAAAATTCTAGTCACGAATATTTGCACATTTTTAATTACCCCTGGAACTGCCCTCACGACCCCTGGCATCAGAAGCTGAAATGCATGTCACTTCCTGTGATGTCATCATATGAAAGCGCTGATGATGTCACCTTAGCTACCCCCGGCGCTGCCCTCGAGGCCCTTGGCATCGTACTTCGACTCCTGGCCTCAGAGGCTGAGAGGCGTACCACTTCCTGTGATGTCATCAGGGGTGAAAGCGCATTTCATGTCACATCCGCTACCATTGGAATTTTAGTCAACTGGTGTTAAAGTTGCACAGTGCTCCCCACTGTCATCCAGATTTTTACAGATTATATTGGGGTAGGGGCAAATTTGTCAAAATACATTGCAAGTGAATGAAGGGAACAACAGGCTGCTGGAGGCAATAAAAGCAGTACTAAGTAGCAGCCTCCTTTGTTTTTGGACCAGCTGTCCCAGGTAGTACTTAATGTATAAATGAATGAGTGTCGGTTCTGCCAGGACGGCACTGCCAAATGTAAGCGTGGCAAATACCGATTCTGCTAGGGCTGAATCTACCCCATGCTTCTTTAATCATCTGCCAGAAACTCTCCTTCCCTTTCTCTCACTCTTGCAGGTCCCCGCTTTCTCCTTTGGGAACGGGTTTTATGTCTTTCTCTTCCTTCTTTCATGTTTGTGTGTATTTCTTCTCTTCCTTCTTTCATGTTTGTGTGTACTTCTCTCTCTTGCTCTCGGGAAGTGTACAAAGAGGAAAAAGAAGTGCCGGTCAGCAAAAATGAATGCCAGTGGCCCAGACAGGCTCTATTTAACTGCTGCTCCAGTCCCAGACAAGAACAAAGTAAAGTTTTTGGACATGAAAACACCCAAAAAAAGTACTTACTGTTATTGCAAAGGAGAAGCAACCTAGAGTGCTCGGCGATTTGCTCAGATTGTAACCCCAATTAGGACAATGCTATTGTAAGCTAATGTTTATAACACAACTATTATTGCCACACTCTTTAATTTATACAATTGTTTCCTGGTACACGTCTCATCATTTCTACCACACTGGTGATCGACAACATTAGCAGACACAAAAAAGAAACATTTTCTGATCAAAGTTTTAAAAAAAATCATAAAGGACATTATTGTATTCCCCTAATCACTTTTTAAATTATTACTTTTTTAGTTTGAGTTCGCTCCATATCGGCCCAAACGCTGATCAAATTAGTGATGACGTCTCCTGTTCCAGTATCCGATTCCAATCTGCACCATCTGACATTTCTTTCCTTGCCGGCCTTTTTCCCCAACTATACTCAATTTAACACGGATTCCATAACAGAATTAGTTTTAGAAATAACAATGGAAATGCGGAGTTCAATTCAGCCCTGGGGCATAAAATCCATTACCTAATTCTTGTTTTAACAATTTTTGTACAGATTTCGACTGACAACTTCAGGCACATAAAATCTAAGTTGAGTTATGTCACGTTTATCTTTCAAAAATGGCTTGTAACTGAAGATTTCCGATTTTTAGACCTTATGTCAAGGTTATATTAATGTATCTGTAACTTAAGTTTTCTCATTGTTTGGCCTATTCCGGGTTTCAGACGTAGCCCCTTTAGCGTGCACAGTACTAACTAACCCTGTCTCAGAGGTTGCATAATCCTTTGAACAGTTCACTTCTGTTTGCTGAAGTCCGCGAACCTTTGAGAACCTTGCTACACTTGCTGCAGTAGAACATGCACAAGTCGCCATCGGCTTGCTCTAATGTATTTTTGTTTTTCTTCTGCAGCTGAATTCTTAAAATGTCCTTGACATTAGTCGATTCATATCGATAATTTCAGATAATAAATTTTCATTCCGTAAATTTCCCCAATGCCTATGAACTTGATGCAAAGACAAAGTCATGAAGTCTGTCCTGATGAAGTAAAAAACGTACAGTTCTTCATAAAGCTGAAAGCATGACCTAAAATGGTTTGGAAGGATGAAAGGGTGACAATTAATGAAGTCAAGCAACTTCTTTGAGTGCAGTTGCTTACTGGTGCCCCTTTGGAGTGTTAATTTATGTATATTTGAACAATGCCTGTGTAGCACTAGAAAAGGAAGTTCCCAAACACAAAACGCCTAAGAGCTGAAATTCCTGAAGGGAATTTATTTTCTTACGGTGGGTAAATCTGGCGGCTGACTGGGGTTAAGAATAGGGATGGTTGCCCCTAAACACATTGTAACTGACATTAAATGAACATTTATTATTAAGAGATGTGTCATGAAGTTGATCAAAATGGAGCGAGCTGCATTGAATAAATGTGGTAAAAGTATTAATCACAATATATTATTTATTATACAAGTTTGTTTTGGGACAACAGTGTTTTCTTCAAACGAGGGATGTTTATTTAAGACTGTAGGTGAAATAGTTGACTATGGTTGTTAGTAGAAAAAAAGGAGATAGCGAATTATGTTGTTATAATGTAGATTTTCAAAAATACACCCTCTATTTTGTTAACCACATTAAGGGCCAGATTTAATTCCTGGCGGATGGAGTATTCTCCCTTGGCCCAGCGGAGGACTTTACGTCCGCCAGGCCAAGACTACTCTGCTTGCCAGATTTATAAATAGCTGCCTACTTAGTAGTAATTTATAAAGGCATTGGCAGAAACTGTTTTTACGGCGGTTCCTGTCAATGCATTTTACTCTCTGCTACGGGGCTGCATCCGCTGGATGCAGCCTTGTAGAATAGAGTATTTTATTTTGCTCTTCCAAAAGAAAATCACGAAACAGGATTTTCTTTTTAAAAATAAAAAATATAATGCTCCCTTCATCATGGGAGTCTTCATTTTACTGTTTCTTCCTGGCAGTAAGAAACAATAACAAATGACCACTTGTCCGCCCACCAAAATTGGGCAGGTGGACATGTAGCCATTTCTCTGATGGCCTTTACTCCCTAGGGCTGTCGGAGAAGGTTGGCCATGCTAGAGCCAGAATAGTTTCCGCTATGGCTAAACTGAAGATCCCCAGCTGATTGGTTCTCTTGCCGATCACATGACCAGACATTTGATTCTTGTAGACTCCCAACATTTGGCGCGTAAACTAACCTCCATACGAGAAGTTTGGGTATCCGCAGACTGAGACCCCTTGGTCCCTCGCAAGTACAATTGCTAGCGTTAAAGATAATTACTGCGCGTAAAGCACCCATAGAAACCGGAGTAACATTGTAGTTACGAATAAGCGCCACCACCGTCATTATTTAGGTTACGTAATATTGGGCTTCATCTATAATGTCCTCCAAACCATTCATTTATATGTTAATCTCCACCATGTTGCTATTACATTATCATTGTTAAGCTTTAGCACTGTATTATAGATTAGAGGGTCAGTGAATTAATTGGTCCTGTTTCATTTTTTTGTAGACCCCTGACGAAGGGTCCGTTTCAGTGGACCCGAAATGCATTGGGTGGACGCTATTTGTTGACCATTGGAAATTAAATGTGATACTCAAAAAGATTATGTTGATAATAATCATGGAATTGAACAATTATTGAAGTATTGATTCTCCTACACGGTGAAAAATAATTTTGAGAAAATAAATGGAAATTCGTGAAGAAACTCATCTGTTTCATTGATTACTGTGCACAATTGTGAGTGGGAAGGAGCCACTCCCCACAACACATAAACTAAACTGAAGATCCGCCATATTTGAATCAGGCGGGCGGCCCTTTATATTGGTGGTATGTATACTCCATTGCAGTTGTGATGGAGCATACATACCACAATATATAAATCGGGCCCTATGTCGACACTGACTTGAATTGGAACGTTTAGGTTTTATTTTGTTTAATGAACAGAATTCTTATCAAACAACAAACAATTCAAAGACTTTTGCCTTTTTTTAGGGGCGAAAGGTGGGGGCATTGGCATGCCCATTCTGGGCAACCCCCCACTCGACCTAAAACAAAAAGAAACACTGGCGTCTAGGGTACTTTCTGCCCCCTCCTAACCCTCCCTCCCCCAGAAGGGCAGAAAGACTGATGTTAGAACTGGGAGTCTCTAGTTGGCAGAGGTAGGTACCACTGTCCAAATAGGGACACTTGCTTCTAGTCAGGGCAAGGAGGAAACACTCTCTAGATAACCTCTGCTCACCCCCTTAGTAGCTTGGCACAAGCAGTCAGGCTTATCCAAAAGGAATGTGTAAAGTATTTGTACCAACACTCACAGTAACACAGTGAAAACACCACAAACTGACTCCACAACAGTTTAGAAAAAATAAAGGTATTAATCTAAACTACATAAGACCAAAACGACAAAAATCCAACATACACAGTTCAAGAATATGGTTGCAAAAGAGTACTTAAGGTTGCGATAAAATAATCCACAATTGCGTGAAAAGTTCACAGTTGTGTCAGGTTTAGTCAACAGTACCTTTTAAATGCGACAAAGTTCCAAAGAAGAAGCTGGTGTGGTGGAAAACAAGCGATGCATTGCTCCTGAGACCCTGGGGAGGCGATGTGACAACCCCGCTGCAGCAGCGGGCGTGTTGTGACGAATCCGGTCTGTATGGGGAGGAAGGCGGACTTGTATGAATTCCGGTGCATAGGTTCCGTAGGAAGTTTTCTCTCGCAAAGGCACGATGCGATGATCTTTGGAGTTGCAACGATCTCCGGGGCGATAATGCGCGGACCAGCGGTGATCTCTCTCTCGCAGCTCCTCGATGCGATGGCTTCTGCGATGACACACGCAGCGGCGTGATGCGGTCCGCAAGCAAGCGGTGCGGCGATCTCGCCCAGCGACGACAGGCTCTGCGACGACACTCGCAGCGATGGTAGTCTTCCCGCACCGGTCAGGTGCGTCCCGGAAACAAAGGATGCAACGGCTCTGGCAGCGGCAACAGGCGGCGGGAATTTCCTTGCACTGTCGGGGATGCGCTCCGCAAGCAAGAGATGCATCAAAACTTGCAGAAAGTCTTTAAAAGTTTGGTTTCCAGCTTCCCAACACAGGTGCAACTTCTAGAGGCACCCCACATAAGCCACACACTCCAGGAAGGACAGAACTCTCTCAGTAGCGTTCAGGGAAGCTGGGGGTGAAGTCCTTTTGTTCCTGGGACTTCAAAACAGGGAGACAGCTCTTCCCAGGCTCTTGGAGATTCCTTCAAGCAAGGGGACACAGCACAAAGTAAAGTCCTTCCCCTCTCCTTGGAAGCAAAGCAACAGCAGGTCAGTCCAGAAGAGCAATAGCAGGACAGTCTTCCTTCTTCAGTTTCAGCTTTCTCCTTGGCAGAGGTTCCTTCTTGATTCCAGGATGATCTAATTTTCTGTTGTCAGGGGTCCTGTACTTATACCCCTAAAAGTCTTTGTTCTCTTTGTGCAAGTGGGCCCTGAGCCCGGTCTGAACCCGTTCTGGGTGTTCCTTGAGCACTTTGTTTTCCTGGCTTCTCCTTTCCTTTCAGAGTGAGGGGCAGGGTCGTCAGCCGCCCAGCAGGAGGTGGAGCCAGCATTGTGGAAGGCAGGCACAGGCCTATTCAGGCCCAGGTGCTATCTCCTCCCACCACTCAAGTTGCAAATGCAGTCTTTCAGCCTAGGGCTGACTCAGCCAGCCCATGTCACTCTTAAACCAGACAGTCAATTCACAAACAGGCCAAGGCACACAGAAAGGTCACTATTAAAAGAGAGGGACGCAATAGCCCAAAGGAGTAGGGTACCAAGCGACAAATGTCAGAAATGACTGGGACTTTATATAAGCCCACCTTTCTCATTTTAAAGCATTGCTTCGACATATTATTAGCGACTTTCCTGGCGCAACTACAATTAAGATCGCTCTAGATCTATAAGAGTGCCACGAATATACTTCTGAGACAGTGTTGCTGTCCTGAATAAAGATATTGACCACCAGATAATTGTTTTTTTTTAGCTGTATGACTGTGAACTGAAAGATCAGGGCTTCTGTTGTTTTTAATGGGATGGTACAATACATTATCCTGAGGAAGGTGTTGGCTACTAATTGAATGCCCCCCGAAACGCGTTGATTCACAAGAAAGGGAGAACTACTTTGAGCTTTGGGAGACAACAAATCTGATGGAATATCAATAACAAAAATCAGTATGGATCTCTGATCTACCTCTGTAGTTCTTTCGTTGTTAACAGGAATTTGTATTCCCTCTTTTTCTGTCCCAATATTTGTTTTTGCCATTTATTTTGTATTATGTATTTGTACAATGCTTTTTTCAAATGTAATTTTTAACCGATATGCTTAATACAAGCCTGAGCTGGTCTTAACTTGTTTAAATAAACTGTAATTTTTACGATATTTTTCGCATTGATTGATTCTACATTTCCTTATGTGTTGGTTACATATGTTGCACTAATGTTTTGTGTTGATATTGTTGAGCTGAATGTATTTTTTTTGTTTAAGAATTTTTATTAAGCATTAAAAAGTGATACAAGAAACATGTCATGAAAAATTAGGAAAAAGTACATATGAGTGTAATAATAATTAAAAGACATCAATCTACAGGAATTTATAGAGTTTATAGAATTTATATAGAGAAAAGAAAGGTAAGAAAAGATAGAAAGGAGAAAGAAGAAAGGAAAGGATTGGAAAGGAAAAAAGAAAAGAAAGAAAGCAGAGGACAGGGAAAGAGGAGAGGGGAGAGAGAGGAGAAGAAGGAAGTAAAATTAAGGGATCATGAGGGACAAGGAGCACGCGGTAAGGGAGAATGTATGCTTAGGTTTATAGTTACCAAAGGGGAACCTATTTTCTGACACAGAAAGGCCAGACAAGAGAACAGATACTTCCTAAAAGTGCTGTTCTCAAACACAGGATTTAAAAACAACCTTTCCTAAAAGATGTGTTATTAAGTTCTGAGTTCAGGGATACCAGACTTTCATGTCCTATCTTGTTCCTATGGGAAGATATGCTGGTAGCCACTGTAGCCAGCATCCCCGATGATAGCCTATGGAGCAAGATAGCCTTGCAGCAGTGAAAAACAAAATGGCTGTAATTCACTACCAGAGCATGTCACCTGCACAAGTACATGCTCTACCTTTCGCATACACTGCACCCTGCCCAGGGGGTACCTTGGGCCTTCCATAGGGGTGACCAAGGTGAACAGAAAGGGAAGGGTTAGGCCTGGTCAGTGGGGGCACTTACCAGGAGGACATGGCAGTTCACAGACTGCACTTTACTAGGGACTTCTTGGTGATACAAATATGCCAATCATGTATATCCCATCACAATAACAATTTACACAGGGAGCACTTACACTCTGACACTGATCAGCAGTGTCAGAGTGTCCAAAGCATCTAAACCAGCAAAAACGAAATCTAGCACAGCATCAAAAAAAACAGGAGGTAGAGGCAAAATGATAGAAGGAAACTACACCAAAGATGCCAGGTTTAACACTGATTATTGTCCCAATAGTTTCAAATGAAGTAATTATGCCCATCCAGGCCTTTTATTGCGTCACGTGGGATCGCCTAATTCAATTTAAACAGCAGAATATTATCATGAATTCCCAATGCATTTCGGTCACTGGATATGCCCTTCGTCAGGGGTAGCTGTTGAATGAAACGAAACCTCTGTTACTCTTATATACCCATGAACTTTCCTGTTATACATAAATACATAAATGCTCTATCATTTACATGTGGAAATACACATGCATATGATTAAAGCTTTTGTCAACTCCATATACAAAGCGTGAAACAACACCCTGATTCTACTAATAAATCTAAAATCTAAAAACGCACATGTCTGATATTACCTGAGCGCAGCAACCTCCCCCACTCCTTCCCCGTTTTTAAACCTGCCATACAAAACCGCGCTATCAGGTACATCCTCAACTGCAAAAAGTGTTCTTTTTTGTTACAGGGCCGTTTTTGCAGCATAGATACAAAATCAGGCCTGTAACAAAATCTGGCAAAGAGCTCGGCGGCTCCCCCAACCGCCCTGGGGGTGGGGGGTTAAGGGGGCCGGCCGAGCACTTTGTCAGGGCCGCTTTTGGTTCCAAGTCCGGCCCTGCCCCCCCCCCCCACCCCCCCCCAGGAGGCAGAAAAGGGCAGTAACCCATGAACTGCGCCTGGACGGGGGAAGGGAGGGCAGAAAGCCCACTAGGCGCCAGGTATTATTAATATTTATTTATACATAGGAGGGGCTGCCTAGAAGGGCATGACAATGCTCCCACCTAAAAAAAAATGGCATAGCCTTTCTGCACCCTTGGGGGGGGGCAAAAAGCACACTAGGCTCCAGGGATTATTATGTTTTTCAAAGTTCATGGGTAGAGGCTTCCCAGAATGGTCACGCCAATACCCCCACCCCACACCCAAACAAATCCCACAGACTTTCTGCCTCCCAGGAGACAGATGGGGTCAATAGCTCTTGATCTGCCCCCCACCCCCACCCCGCCGGGGGAGTGGGGGTGGGGGGAGGGGACAGAGAGCCCACTAGGCACCGGAGATTACGCTGGCTTTTTTATACACCGGGGTGGGTGCAGTCTTTCGGCACCCCTTGGGGGCATATCGGGGCAATAGCCCCCGATCTGCCATCCCCCCAGGTGGCAGAAAGCCCACTAGACACTGACCTTTTTTCGCAATGTGCCTAGCTGTGGCTTTTGGGCCCTAGCGCAGCCGGCACCTAGAGAAACCTGGTTAACCTGTACATTTTTTAAAACAAGACACGAAGGGGAATCTAGGATTGGGTGACTTGTGTACCTCTCACCAGGTTTTGTTACCCGGAATCCCTTGCAAACCTCAAACTTAGTAAAAAAAAATAAAAAACATCCTCCTCTCATTTCTGTGATGGAAAGTTCTGAATCTGTGTGGATCCACAAACTTCCACCCATCCAGGATCCCCCAAAGTCTCCCGAAAAAAACCCAGCATTTCACTTGTGTGGGTAGGCCTAGTTCCAGCAACAGGAAACGGCCCAAAACGCAACATGGACTGATCAAATTTTTCCAGTGAAAACTGACCCTTTTTTGGCAGTGTGCCTAGCTGTGGATTTTCGACCCCTGCTCAGCCAGCACCTAAGCAAACCTAGCAAACCTATACATTTTTTTAAATTAGACACACAGAGGAATCCAGGATGTGGTCACTGTGTGGCTCTCACCAGGTTCAGTTAACCAGAATACCCTGCAAACCTCAAACATTGTAAAAAAGAACACTTTTTCCGCATATTTCTGCGATGTAAAGTTCTGAATCTGCGTGGATATACAAACTTCCACCCATGCAGCTTTTCCCAAATTCTCCAGATAAAAAAATGGCATCTCACTTGTGTGGGTAGGCCTAGTACCCGCGACAGAAACAGCTCAAAAAGTAACTTAGACACATCACATTTTTCTACTGAAAACTGACCCTTTGTTTGCAATGTGCCTAGATGTGGATTTTGGGCTCTAGCTCAGCCGGCCCTGAGGGAAACCTAGCAAAACCTGTACATTTTGTATAAACTAGACACCCTGGGGAATCAAGTATGGGGTGACTTTTGTGCCTCTGACCAGGTTTTGTTACCCAGAATCCCTTGCAAACCTCTACATTTGGGGGGAAGAACACATTTTCTTCACATTTCTATGATGGAAGTTCTGGAATCTAAGGGGAGCAACAAACTTCCACCAACCCACCATTCAACCAAGTTTCCGATAAAAATGGTACCTCACTTGTGTGGGTAGGCCTAGTACCCGTCACAAGAAACTGCCAAAAGTGTATTGTGGAGACTTCAAAATTATGGATTACAAAAAGACCTTGTTTTGCAAGGGAGTCGCATGCATTTTTGATCTTGGGCTCGGCAGCCATCTAGGTTAAACGTACCAATCCCAGACATATCTGAAAACTAGACACCCGGGAGAGTCCTGGGAGGTGTACTTGCGTCGATTTCACAATGTTTTCCTAACCAGAATCCCCTGCAAACCTCAAATATAGCTGAAAAAAGCATATTTTCTCACATTTCTAGGTGGGAACGTGGAGGTATCACCGGGCTGGCACG
Source organism: Lissotriton helveticus (assembly GCF_964261635.1). Lineage (NCBI taxonomy): Eukaryota > Metazoa > Chordata > Amphibia > Caudata > Salamandridae > Lissotriton > Lissotriton helveticus. The sequence goes on along the minus strand of NC_136063.1, from coordinate 2,136,771,205 downwards.
AATTTCCTACCACCCAGCGATCCCCCAGGTCTCCTGATAAAAATGGTACCTCACTTGTGTGAGTGGGCCAAGTACTTGTGACAGGCAAGGGCCTAAAAGGTATTGTGGAAACATCAAAATTATCTATCACAAAATTACCTGGTTTTGCAAGGGGGTCACATGCGTTTTTGGTCCTGGGCTCGGTGGCTATTTAGGGAAACCTACCAAACCCAAACATTTGTGAAAAGTAGACACCTGGGGAGTCCAGGGATGTGTGGCTTGATTGGATTCCCCAATGTTTTTCCTACCCAGAATCCCCTCCAAACCTCAAATTTAACAAACAAAATCACATTATACTCACATTTCTGTGTGGTATCACCACACCGGCAAAAATGTCCTACCATCCAGCATTCACCTTGGCCTTCTGATAAAAATGATTCCTAACTTGTGTGGGTGTCCAATGCAGAATCGCTTAAAAATATAATTAAAAAAATATATAGCCCTTAGAGTTCACTGTACTATACCCTCAATCCCTATGTTTTTGGCCCTTCCCAGTCACACACACACAAGTAAGGTATCATTTTACTCGGGGACTGAGGGGAACACTGAATGGTAGGACAGTTGTGCTGGCACGGTGATTCCAGCCAGAAAAGATGTATTTGAGAGCCGCTTTTACCACTTAGACACACACTTTCTGTTTATAGTTTCGAGTAAAGTGTCTGTTTCGAGAGGCAGTCTCCTGAGGTGCCCTGATTAGACAGCACTGAATATTAATTGTTTTTTAATTATATTGTAACGGAAGGTGGTATTGGAAAGTCTTCCCCCCTCAGCACCAATCGAAAAGAACCATGCCTATTGTACCATTACGGGCCTGAGAGGATGGGTTACTCCGTCACAATTATGTCACATCCACCGTATTACAAGTGCATTATATCCAATGGCACTTCATTTGTGATGGTGTAGATCATCTGCGGAACTCTGAATCAGGCCTCTGACATCTTGTGGTGACTCAGTGAAGTTAACATCAACTCTAGGATGTAATATAAAAATCACACAACTTTCAGATCACTTCTCTAACAACTGCTCTGGAACATCTCCTTTCTTTTATCCCTGCTCCCCAACAAAATAACCTTGCAAATGAACAAATGCAAATACATCCATATGTCACTCTCCCAAAAAACTGCTTGACAAAGCAAGAGAGTTCAATGCTACTAGACTCATATTTGGCCTACTTGACCTAATATAGAACAACCATATAACGTTCTCTCATGGTCCCAAGTCAAAAAGAGATTGTCCTCCTGGATTCTAAAACATACAGCTGGACACCAGGTTGCAGAAAGCGGAGTCTTGCGACAATAAGTTGTACTTGGAGGTCCGAGACTAAGTGGAATTGAAGTTAGCAGCTTCTGGCGGAAAGCAGAACGGGATCACTGGACAATGCGTTCAGGGCAGCAAATTTGAGGGTGTTGGCATTTCACTCCACCGCTTTACAGAAGGGCTCTCTTCAAGAGACTATGAAATCTTTCACTGCTCATCTATATGTCTGAGACTGTCCCATATATTAAAAATATAAAAAATGCTGACAGCCTACAGATGCAGAAAGGACTTGACAATGTGAATCTAAATTGGGGTGAGAGGCTGTGGTGGCGATTCCTGGAGGTGCGGCATGACAAGACCCAATATTTAAGAAAGAAGCTACTCTGAAACAATACATACAATTTGGGGAGAAATGCCAAAAGTCAGTCACGCCACCCAACCCTAAAGATAGCAGCTCCAAGATCGTAGGCAAGACTTCTTGGCTCAGAGATTTCCGATTCCATAAGAAGCCCTGTCACGCTGAAATTGGTAAACGGAGAAGCATTATTTGTCTTTACCATAAGCGATGGTCGAAATGTAATGTGTAATTATTTCTAGTGATAGCAGTAGCTTCTCCTTACAGTTTTTCTCTCCAATATTCCTCTCTACTTTGCCAGAACTCTCACTGAAGCCACTTTTAATGGCAGTTTGGGGCAGGGAAGTGTATATTTTAATAGGTTAGTATGGATCGTTTTATTATGGCAGAAGTGACTGCACTTTCATAGATATACTTCTCCCTCTGCCTACTTTCCAGTTTTTTCCCTTTCTTTTTCTTAGCTTTCCAAATGTGATCCATTACTTTGGGTTGTATTTTATACCTTGGCAAGTGAAATGTAACCGTTTAAGAAGAATTGTGGGTTTTTGTAGCTCGAGTTGCCCTTTTGTTGAAGGCTAGTATAAATGATTCCTGTCTCTCCCTTGAAGGTATTTCTCTTGACTAAAAATCTAATTCGACATTCCAATAATGAAAAAACAAATACGTATCGGCTACCAAACTCTCCGTCCACATGCACTGACTCTGTGGAATACTGTTCCCTATACTTGGGATGTGAAGAAAGCTTTTTAAAGTTCCACTCGGCTTGCATCCATCATCCATTCTTGCCACTGAAGATCCAAGCCGGACCTCTGAGTCAGTGGTCACCGGTGTAGACACCAAGATCCCTATGGGAAAATGTTGACTTCTAAAATCTAACCCCAGAAGCGTTTACTTCATTGGTGGCATGCAGGGGTTCTTATGCCACTTGCTGACCCTGGCTGTAGCACAACCGTGACACTTCTAGATGATGCTGTTACTAGTCCTCTTTTAGTATTTCAGCAGACCATCTTACCATGAACCCAGGACAAGAGTCCCTGGACCCTCAAGCAACAAACCACTGTTCCACACTCACAGAGCGACAGTATCTTTCTGCGTTTTTACACAGCGCCAGTCAGGCCCGAGGGCATTACAGGGCTTTACATGAGTACCAGCATATATTATACATATTTAAGGCACAGGGAGAACAAGTGATATGAGCGGGATTCGAACCCGGCCCCCCAATTCGAAAGTCGGCAGCTCTGCTGAAAGGCCAGCTCTCCTCCCTTACCAGCGAAGACGAGGCTCCGTGCGTGGCGACGCACGCAGAACGTGAGGGCACCAGAAGCAGAGGACTTTAGGGCACGCTCACGTTTAGCATTCTGTCTCAGCCTCACCCACTGGGGAAATAACCCCTTAATCCGGCGCAGGATATTTCATTTAGAGCTACGTTATCTCCTTCAAAGATGTTATGAAAGAGCCCCCCAGGGAGAGGAAAGATTTTCGAAAACAACAGTAGTTTGAATGCAATGCAGCCGTTCCAAGGAGGCGGGAGCCTTGGAAGGTGACCTTTGCGGGCCTCCCCATGCCAGGAGCTGTTGTTTCTTAGAATGTCACACCGAATTAGAATACCCTTCTCCCTACTTTTACTTTAATTAAAGCATATGTCAAAGCTAACGACGCTGTGGCGGAAATCGATACCAGAAAAGGGATATTCCTGTTCCTCACTAACTCCTTTTAAAGCTGCTGTCTGTGCACAGGTACACATAGAGGCTGGGGAACCACAGACTCCCCTCAATAAAGAAACTCATGTTCCCACAAAGCCTGGATGCAGCACTTGCAATGTAGAAATCACTGGCAGTGCATGTCCCGGTAAATGGCATCAAGCTGTGAAAGTGTTCAACCTAGAAGTAATTGACAGGGACAATGATTTTCCGCTACTCTACTGCAAGGATTTCCTGACAGACTTCTGGGATGCTTCAATAACTGTTCTGGAACTCGTTATATTGCTCTGTTTAAGGGGGGCCAGGGATTGGTGCAGGAGGTGATCCAATTGTTGAAATTCTAGATGGCTTTGGGGAGGCTGTTGCTATTTGCGGGTTGTTGGGTGTCCAGAGCGGTGTTCTGGTTACGGTCAGTGCTGCTGTTAAGTTTTGGTGGCCTAGTCTGGCGGTGGTGCCTGTGCATTGGACCAGGATGGGGATGCTAAACTTGACAAGGGAATGGTCTGTCCGGGGGACTGATTTGGGGTCGTCGATTCAAATGTTGTCAAAGTTGGTGCAAACAAAGTCTAGGAGGTGTCTGGTGATGTGGGTATGTCCCTTTACACGTTAGGGAAAGCCCAGGCTTCCAAGTTCTTCCAAGGTCTTCAATGAGTGTTTTTGAGTGGGGGTCGGCATGGAGTTCAGGTCTCAATAGGATGTAATTGCTAGCATTGATGGAAAGAAGTGCAACAAAGCCTGTGATTGTGTCAGTGAAGTTGGTGCATTGTCCTTGTGGTTTGTAGATTAGAGTGCCACTTAGGGTGAAGTTGGCTGTGATGTAGAGCTTGAACGATAGGCCTTCATGTTGGAGAATGACTTTCCCGTGGACATGGTGCAGCTAATGGTGTTCTTGTGAATGATGGCAATTCCGCCTCTGGACTTGTGAAGTCTGTCTTGACTGGCAATCTCGTAGCCGGGGATGTCTGTGGCGATGTCAAGTGCTGATGCAGGGTTCAACCTGGTTTCTGTGAGGAAAAGTAGGTCAGGAGCATTATCGTGCAGCAGGTTCCAGATCTCTGTGGTGTGTTTGGTGAATGAGGGGGTGTTGAGGAGCAGGCATGCGTGTGTGGAGTGTTGTGTGGGTGATTGTAGGACTGTGTGAGAGAGTGGGGTGTTGAGTGCTGTCGCAGTGAGTGTTGGGTGTGTGTAAGTGCATGAAAACTTGCAGGACGCATAGGAGAATGCTCCCTTTGTGTTGTGTGGTGTGGCGCGGCAGCAGCGTGTGGTGCAGCGAGGCAGAAGCGGGTGGGACGGCGCCCAGGTGTGAGGGCACATACGGTCACAGTTTGGTAGTGGCGGGTAGGACCAGGGTTCCTGGTGCTGGGATGGTCCAGGGGGAAACAGGCGCAGAAGGGCTTGCCTACACATCTTAGAGGCAGGGTTTTGTCTAGATGGGATGTAGATTTGGCTTGCCCTCGTACAATATCATCTCTCACAGATGAGGTTAGAAGGGTATAGACCAAAATAACGCTCTCAGTCAAAATAAAATATAGGACGTAGTAACAAACATTATTTTAGAATGCATTTTTTGGAAAGCAATCCAACAGACCAGGGGTCTGTACGGAGTATGCGAAAAAAAATAATTTCTCCTAAGATTGTTAAACGGATGTATGCAGTGCTTTATTTGTAATATAACAAGTGACAGTAACTAAAGTTTTGTTTAGAAGCTGTGTATGGCATTTCCTAACTTTATGGTACCAAATACCAGGCTACATTGTCTTCTTTCCTCCCATTTCTTCTTTAATCAGGCACTCCATCACTCTTTATCTCACTTTTTCAGGTCCTTTTCATACTTGCTTCTCCTTTTATCACTGTTTTGCTGTCTTTTCCTACCTCCTTTCCCTTTTTGTTTTTAGGACTGTCTTGTTCTTGGAGAAAGTTTGATGAGAAAAAATAAGTGCCAGTCTCCAAAAATAGGTACCGCTGGGCCACACCTGCAACGACTGGCTCAAATTAAGCAGTGAATGTGTGTACAGCTAATATCAATTTGTGCAGAATCTGTTGCCATTTTTGCAAGTTTCAAAGTACTGCTACTAAAACTGATATTCAAGCCCAAGAATACTAAGAACTTCAAGACTCCACTGGTCAACTTTGCCTCGTGTAGTAGGTGCCAGGGCCACGTTGGGGGTGAATGCAGGTGGACAAGGTGGGGACTCCATTCCCCTTAGCATGAGACTGAGATGTGGTATCTTGTGCTCCAGCACTGCATCTGCTTGCATTTGCAAACCTCCATTCCATTGGCAGCATACCCTTTCTTTTTGAGAATGGCCAAGGAGAGGTTATCTTTTAATCTCTTATCAGAAGGACAGAGGAATGGGTATAATGAACCCTTCAATTGCTTAATGCACTGCGAATGGTAAACACTTTTGTACTTTGGAACTTGACAAAGAACACCAGCAGGAAATACATACAAATCAATAGCCACATTATTTCTTCACAAAAAGTCATTGAAACATTAAAATATCAGGTTCCACATCTGTTTATAAATATTGTCACTTTCAGCCATTTCCAGGCTTAGTTACAAATTAATATGTTGAAAAATACACGTGATGTATACAATCTAAAACCAAGAATGTTCTTTTCACATTCTTTTGTGACTATGTTTATTTGTGATTTTTGTAAAACAAACCCTTGACTTTTTAAGTGAGAATGACTATAAGGGACTGACATCTCTTCATGTGATGTCATTGTAATTGCATATGATAATTAGTCTCCTCACTATTTTCCTTAGGACTTGTGCCATGGTCGGCGCACACTGATGCCACTGTATCCCATCTCATTTAAAGAAACATGGATTGAAATAGCTAATGCACTGCAATTGAAGGCAATGATGTAGCCTTCATTATGCAGGCCTCTGACCCTGGATTCACAGCTTGTGCAATATTCTACACTTAATGAGGTTGCCTCGCAGTAACTCTTTGAAGACATCCCGTTTGGTCCGACTTTGTTTTATGTATGCACTATTGTGCAAACATTGTGGAATGGCAGGGCGATGCAGGGTTAGACTGCATTATCTTTCCAGGAGACATTACTCTGTCACTATTTTTGAGCGTTTCCAATTGACTCCTGCATTACCTCTAAATTCTAGACGGCTGCGTAGAAGATTCCTGTATCTTCTGAGATTGTTCCACAATGGAATGCTGTGGTTTTTGCGGCCTCAACATCTTCCTCGATCTTTGCCGAACCACAAAGGACTGGTCTTTCGGATCATTTTTCACTGTATAACCAAAGATATTCTGCGAAAAAAGCAAGGAATGTACTTGATGCTTCTGTAATGGGCAGGTGGGAGAGTTGCAGCTGGGATTCTGCAGATCCGGGAAGTCACTACAACAGATTCTAACACCAAGTGTTACCTCTCTACCTATTTCAGGCCAGAATGTTCCCTATTTTAAATTACCGTTACCATAGTGACATCCCACTGAAGGATGAGGCTGCAGCAGAAACGCTATATACAGATTAATCAAGACCAGTTGTCTTAACCTGGGGTCCCAACACCCACTTGGTGTTTGCAACTTGTTTAGAAAATTAAATATTAGCAGATTAAAAAGTAAGTGTACATAAAAAAAAGCAAAACTGAAAACTTAAAATTCTAAGAACATTTAGCAATTTGGAATCAGAGAATAAAAATTAAGTTAGTTCTTGAGTATTACATTGAGGATGACATGAAACGAAACAGGGAATGAGTTGAGAGGGCGGTTTTTCTAATAGACACTTGTACACTGGGTTATCACTTCTATATATTGCCATGGCAAGATCAACCCTCTATTTGTACTGTACTTGAAAAGCATGATTTACCTGTATCTGTATGAGATTGATCGGATCGGCGACCGCAATGGCCGCTTAGAACTGTTGCTCCGTGCCGACCCCGTGCACCACATCCCAAAATGATATTTAAAACCCTCCTAACACCTGCAAGAAGCAGAGATTCCGGGATCGGAAGATTCACAGCAACGGCAGAGCCATAAATCATAGGAGGAAATCGATGTTAGCACCCATAATTAACCTTGGCAAACTCCGGGACCTGACAACAAAATGGTGCCTGCTGCTTGCTAAATCAGTGTGATCGGTGCAGAGAATAGAGCTGCTTCGCTGCTGTTCCCTCCTGCACAGGATCGGGCTCCAGAGCGGCAACAGGTACAAATAGTCTTGGGACTAAAGGGCAATCCCCATTTGTGCACACCGCCGGAGCCTGAGTCATTGTGTGCGGCTCCGCTGCATTTGATAAGCAACCCTTGGCCACAGCGGACATGCCGGCTAGTTTGCCCGGAGCCCAGAGGCACTTGTTGCCGAATAGCGAGGTGAGCGGTCCCCCCTCCACGAGGCAAAATGGCGGCTCCCACTGCCTGCCCACCGTAATGGGAGATGTGTCGCAGCGCACCTACAGGGTCTATGCTACGCCGGGGGTGATCTTTATGGCCTGTTTTACAATCGACACACATGCCTGACCCCCACTTGGCCGACAATGATGACTTTTTCCCCCTTGCTGAACTTTGACTTACTCTACCCGTCCAGGACTGTGCCCGACTTCAAGAGGACGTCTGGAATTCTTTCGGACCATTGCTCCCACCCCTGCACTTTTCTGACAATCCCTGAGTACACATGACCTCTTTGCTGACTGCGGAGTCCGAGCATTATGTCAGACGCCCGATGGAGTTGCTCTGTTTAGCTAATGAGGAGATTGGCCTTGGTTCACCCCCTGACCGTCACCTGCCCAGCCAGACCTTGGGCACAGTTTCTCCCCTTCTCCCTGTCTCGCCCACCCCCTTCGTATTTCTGACACCCTGCCTTTACCCTGTCTCCTTTCTTGAAGTCAGGCACGCGTTTCGGAAGCGAACTTCCTTGTTCACACGTTGTGAACAAGGAAGTTCGCTTCCGAAATGCGTAACCATAACCTTCAATAAAATCCTTGTACCAGGATCCTGAGAGCGCGTATTATTGCTGGTTTTTGGAGATTTAACTCTAACCACTACTATATGTAGTAGACCTTTGTACCTTCTACCATTCCTATGTGATTTTAGAGTTTATCTGTTTGTATCTCTTCCTTGAGTGACTTTACAACTTGTACATTTACTTTTTTTTCTGTTTGTATCTCTTATGTAACTCATGTAATCCAAAGTGCTTATGTAACGCAACTTGTTCTTTTGTATAGCGCTCTGACACCTCCGGATAATGTTCGCGCTATATAAAATCGCATTAAATCCACTGTATGATACAAATGTTAAATAAAAAGATTTATATATAAAAAAATGAAGTTAGTGTCCTTTGCTTGAATTGTGGTAGTAGGGCAAGTACAGCACACTAAATCTAATATGGATGATTGGTGGCCCAAATTAAAGTAGAGTTATTGTAGTCCAAAGTGATATCCTAGAGTCTAGCATAGTGCATTGTCTTTTAGAAAAAAAAATAGATTGTGAAAAGTCCCAACTATGCCATTTAAAATTTGATTTTTGCATATTGCTTTATATTTTTTCATAATTTGTTTATTTTTCTGATGTAGATTTGCCTCTGTATTTTATATATTGTTTTAAAGTTTAAATAGAAAATACTGCTCAGGGCGGAGGGGAGGGGTTCCTGGCTTCTAGCAGTAGTTCAGCGAGTCCACAGATGTCCAAATGTTAACAACCGCTTATATAGAGGTCTGTGCTGCCAATGATATTAATATATCTAATGTAAAAGTGTTTTCGTCCAACTAAAGGTGTGCATCCACTCAGTGAGACAATATACCAGATCCAATAACAGTGTTTGGCTAAAGCAATGGATGCTGCTTTTGCCATGATAATTCCGCCCTAAGCCTCATGGCAAAGGCTGCTTTGAACAACATAATAAGCAGGTCTTTAGTGAATGTTCTCTGTTGTAATTTCTTAGCTGCTTTCCATACTCTTTAACATGTATATGTGATTAACAAAGGCTTTGCCCTCAATGTAAAAATTCAAAGCTACTCGAATACTAAGATTGTGATGTTTTATCAGGTTCTTAGTAAGGGATGTATGACGTTACAACGCAGGCTATTTCAACGCCTGCCTTTACAACGCGGTTTTTACATCGCATACCATTACAACGCATAGCGCTTTTGGGTGTTGGATAGTGAATAGTTTAATTTACTATTCCAACTCCAGTCCCCGTGTCCATAGGGAAGGTTATTGGATAGTAAATTAACCTATTCCCTATCCTAGAGCGCCCCCAGCGCAATGCGTTGTAATAGTTTGCGTTGTAATGACCGCGTTGTAATGGTAGTGCGTTGTAAAAGTTTCGTTGTAAGTGATGTTTACCGTTAGTAAGAGGTCTTGAAATAACTAGTTGTTTCTGCTGAAATTACGAAGTCAGGAGGTGCTTAGGTGGGCATGGAAAGATTAATCTAAATGGTTGTAGAGTGTAACCTCCCATGCAGCACTCCCATCAGCAGTACTAGGACCTTGGTAAAAAACCTGATGAAGACCGTAGTCCAAAAGGAAAAATTGAGGACTGCCAGTGGTTCCCCAAAAAAGAGACAAAAGTACCTCTAATGGATTGTCCTGCTTGGAATAAGGAGCTAATCGTTCTAATGGTCAAAGCATTGGAAACATAAATTGTTTGACTATGGTACGGTTTCTCTCAAGTGAATCCATCTTTAAGCATTTCCTCTGGATAAACATATTGTCTCTCTTCCAACTATATGCTTAAATGACAATCAGCTGTTCCCTTCTGAACTTTCAGAACATTCAAATAAAACTCACACTCCTTGTTATTGAGATGGAAGCAGGGCAATCACATTGTCTTTAAACTTCTTCCAGGATACGTTCAGCAGTGCTACTCTACTGGAAGCATCCCAAGGCCGAGGCCTGAATCAGGTGTTATCCTTATGAACTCAACTGAGTAGTCCCTCTTGGTAATCAATGGCAAACAATCATCTCGCCAAACTGACAGAAGAGGCAGTGCCCTTCCCTCTCGTCAGAGTTCAGTCCTGAGCCCAAATAGGAGTGATTCTAAGGTTTTAGGTTCTCCTCTCTCTAAGATTGGCCATGTCTCTGCCTACTGCATTATAGTGGTATTTAGAATCTACCTTGATACCAAAGATAAAAACACCAATCCTTGTCTAATCTTTTTCTTGGATTATCTTTGAAGGGCAATGTATGAGATTTGCACAGAATGTGCTATAACTGATCACATAAAAGCTGCAGTCCCAAGAATGGCATACTGGGCAGATAGTTATTTTGCCAGCTATCTCCCTTCTAGTCCCTGAGGTATCTGTGCTATTACCACAACCTAAGAGGTTGTAGCGAATCGCCCAGTCCATCAAACGCTGCATCAGGCATAACCCTGACCTAAGCCTTCATGTTGGGCAATAATTCATAACAATCTTTATCCACTTGCAGTACGGTCTAGACTTAGAGGAAGAGGCTTAGGACTGGTATAAATACACAGGATGTGCCTCGCCCTCATGAGCATGCTTACACCAATATAAAACATTTTAAAAGCAATTTTCACTTTACCATCTATGGAGACGTGCACAGAAACATCACCTGCTATCATAGAGATATTTGTCCGTTCGGTTTGGCCTAGCATAGACTCATACCCATTCCGAAGGACAGCAGTAACTAAGAATCCCTTGGGCCACATGGAATCACTTCCTGTAACCACAATTTCCCAATATTAATATCTTTCGTAGATTTACATGCTTGTATCATCCCAGTCGTCAAGCTAGGAGTCCCACGGTAGCCATAGAGAGCAATGCAATGCTGGACATAGGCAGAAAAGCTTGAACAGTCACATAGGTAACCCATCTACATCATTTTAAAATATTCAAACATAAACCAATCAGCCTACAGCACAGCCTTCACTCTTCCCCCACACAGCAAACTCTAGCTCATATTCTGAACTACAAGTGTTGAAAAAGAATAATATAACATGGGTGAGCCTGAGATGAGAAGGGGTAGGTCGCAAGTAACAAATATTGGATAATTGTAGTTACAGGTAAGTAACTTTTTCATTCTCCAGTATTTGCATGCTTGAATGAGAGTAGCAAGCAGTAATATCAAAGCATGCAGCTGTCAGTGAATGGTGAGTGTTAATGAAAATAAAAGGCTTACAGTATTTAAATAGATGTAGCAGGACTTCCTATCAAACTGCTGCATCTCTGTTTACTGCCACATCCAGATAGTAATGCTGATGTTCTTTAGGTTGCTGCCCTGCAAATGTCCACTATAGACACTTCTGCAAATAACGCTCTAGGTGTAGGTACACTTCTTGTAGATTGCGCTGTCAAATTTCTTTGGGCAGAATGACAACCAGCAGGGTATACTTTGTTTTGAAAAAGATTGTTCTTTCGGTGGATGACCATAAGACACTAAAAGTTGATCAGTTTGTCAAAAAGATTTTGTTCTGTCAGTATACAACTTTAGGCCTTTTTTTACATCTAAAGTATGATGAACTCTTTCAGCTGCATTACTTGCATTCTGAAAGTACGTTTTTAAGATTACCGGTTCATTCAAATGAAGGTCAGATGATCATCCTGTAGAAATAAAATAAGGGTCAGTTCATGATATGACTGTAATCTCCGAATTTTAGAAAGGGTTCTCTGATCATATAGGCTGTGCTTCGCTTACCTTTCTAGCAGTAGACAGTCGGAATTCAGAGCCAACAGAAGCACCGTCTTTCATGAAAGAAATTTCAAATCTGCCTCGTGAATTGGTTGGAGAGGACTAGGACAATTAGGATAGAAGTATGTTAGTTTTCTATGGTTTAGGAGGATGTCTTATTGTGGGAAAGACTCTGAAAAGACCTTTGAAAAATTCCTTAACGATCAAAACAATTGCTAGTTCAGTGTCCTAAAGCGTGAAATGGCATCCATATGGACTTTGACTGCTGCAGGACTTAGACCAGATGTTGCTTAGTGTAGTAGGTATAGTAATACTTGCTGCAGAGAAGACGATATTGGGAGGAAACTATGCTGACACAGAACCACTTGCATTTTGCCCCATAGGTCTTATTTGTAGAGACTGTTCTGGCTTTACATAGTATATCTCTGATGTCCTCAAAAATTTCGAAGAGGTAAAATTGGTTGAATTCGGGAGCAAAGCCATATATTTCCGAGAGCTTGAGCCCAGATGCAGGATCTGGGCGCTGCTGAAAGACAGCAGATTTAGTGACTATTTCAGTAGGATTTAAAGCTGATCTGAAACGATTAGCAGATCTGTGAACCAGTGCTGTCTGGGGCACCCTGGAACAATCAGAATGAGACACCACAGGGACCTCCTCATCTTTGCCAAAACTCTCGGAATCAGGGAATGTGGAGGAAAAGCATATGAATAGGCTCCTGACCAACTGCGTACAATAGCATTTCACCACTGCTGGCGTAATATTGGCATTTCCAGCTCAGATTGGTTGTGAATAGATTCAGATTTGGGTTGTCCCGGCAGTGGAAGACGTGGCACAGTTGTGTTTGATTCAGCTCTTAGTCGTGCCACTCTTTTGGTTTTCTGCTGAGGCTGAAGATTCAGGTGTTGGTTATGCCTGTTACATGCTCCACAGTAATTTGGATATGATTATGTATGGCCGACACCCATATGTTCTGTGTTCCCTCAAAAGCAGACAGGAACATATTCCTCAACACTTGTTGACGTAGTACCTTCTCGTATTTTCTGTGCGCACCAGCACTGAGGATTTCTTTATTCTTGCAAAACAGTAGTACAGACCTAGTACTATGGCTCCAGTTTTGAGGACACTCATATGTGGTTATCCCTCTTTGGGTGACCACTTTCCCCTGACTGCTAGCTCATGCAAGCACACACCCCAACCTTCTAGGGAGGTATCCCTCATAGCAAAGCAAGCATTCACCATGAGAAAAGGCAATCTGAAATGGTATTTTTGTGTTGTATCTACCAAGGTTAGACTTCTTTCACTTGATTTGTCACTTTTATGAGGTTGTCGAATAAGCCTTTGCTTTGGAGCTACTGTTTGTCAATTTCTTATTGAAATAGCCTCATGTAAAGAAGGTAATGAGGTAATCAAAGTAATGCAGGAGGACCTCATCGCTAAAAAGGATTTTAAGAGTTGGACAGTAACTGACTTTTCTTTTTCTAAAGGTTTGGCCAACATAGTTAGAAGTACTATGCTGTCCTTGGATGGAAACACTTTCTTTTACATCTGTGTCTAGTCTTACTCCCAAAAATTGGATTATCCTGCAAAGAACTAAAGACGATTTATTTCCATCTGTGGCTAGTCTTGCTCTAAATAATTGGATTATCCTGCCAAGAACTAAAGACGATTTGCTTTGTTTAAAGTAAGGCCTAACTTGTTGAAGACATGTAGACAGTCTCTGGTAGCCATTGTTGTGACCATGGGAGACAATTGATGGCCTTCCTTTATTAGATGTGCCATGCACTTTGTGAAAATTCTCTGGGCTGATTTGAGGCCTAACGGGTCACTTTGAATCGCCAACATTTCCGAATACTGGGATGGATTGGTACATGAAAATATGCATCCTGTAGGTTCGGAGATGTCATGTAATCAATCTCCTTGCCGGAGAAGTAGGCGAACATATTGCAATGTCACTTTCAAAATGTTCACATTTTGAGAAACTTGTTACATATGTAATTCCAAAATTGGTCGCTACTCACTTAATTGTTTTTATAAAGGAAGAGAGAAGAATAAAATCCTAAATTTCGCTGGAACCTATTTGGTTGCCTCTTTCTTTGACCTGAATGAGAAACATGGCTTGTAGCAGAAAACAAAGATGCTTATGGAGCCTGTTGAGTGGTGGTGTAGGCAGTGGTTCTGGATGAACTCTAGTGTGTGGCCAAACTGTATGAGGTCCAGGATCAGCGATCTGATGTTATATTGGCTCACTGTTTTTAGCAACATGAGATTTTCCTTCCTATAGGAATATCTGGATTAATTGTGATTGTCACCTCTACAGAACCACTGTTGTCTAGAGCAGAAATTGCCTCGTGACTGATTTCCAGCATTTTTACCAGAGGTCTGTCTATGACCGGACATTGGTGGTGGCAGTCTGTACTGTTGCGTATAACCATAACCTTGGGATGTCGGCTGAGACAGCTGGTATGGTTGTTACCTACAAAGCTGGTGAGCTCCGCAGTAATAATATTAGCCCCTTCCATAGGCTCCACGAAAGGGCTGCAGTCACATTTGCAGAATGACTCGTGGAGATCTTTGCTGTGTCTGATTTATTAGACTGGATAGCTTCAACTAAATGTCATCCAAACAAGAATTTTCCATCATGCTGCATGTACATCCAGTCTAATAGCAGTGGAACATTACCAACTCAGCATGTTTAGGACAGCTGCACCTGTCAACTGCCTAAATGTATTTGTTGCGATGCCTATTACTGTATCAATGATTAAAAGCAATGTTTTTGTAATCCATTGAATATTGCCTCTGTTTCTGCCTTTTTCCTGGGTGGTCCAGCTATGGTCCAATACCTGACAGTCATATCAAGTAAGAATTGCCAGCGCCTTGGCAGACTTGACAGATTTTGATGCAGTTACAGAACACCTTTTACCAATGGTGTGATGTCTTCTGCCCTCACTATTAAGTGATGCAGGACATGGTGATGTAGGGTTTCTTGATAGTTGCTGAGCCACCTGCATCAATACTGAATCTGCAAGGGGTGACCAACGAAGCAGGCTGGGGTATTTTCAGGCACCACAGCTACTGTGACAGGATTATTTATAACACTTAGGTCTTCTGACCAAATATGGTCGACTATTAGTATGGCTGTACAGATTTCCATGTTGGTGCATAAGTCATAAAGACAACAATCATTTGCTTTCATTGGTAATGGCTAATCAAATCTCTTAGACAATCTGTTGATGAGTTGGTCAAAGCCTTCAATGTCATCTGGAGGAGAGTTTTGTGTAGGAGGGGTGACATCTCCTGAAATGGGTCTTCCATATGTGTCCCATTCTGAGCCAGTAGACTGTGGAGTGCTGTGGCTGCTAATAGCTGACCTTCTTCCTGATCGTCAGCTGAGTATGGGTTATTTCTAATTGGTGGTATGGATTTGTTGCCAAAGAGAAGTATTGTGGCAAAGGAGTTGAAAGACCTTGCAGTAACAGCTCATCACAGGCAAGTGCTTATAATAATGTGCAAGGTTAAGTTGTAGATGTCTTTCCAAAGCTATAGCGACTTAGATGATTGATACCTGTGAGATGTGAGTTGTCTGATCATCAGGGTCATATGCATACTGCCACATATCCTCTACATTATCTCAATGCTCTTCGTATCCGAGTCTTCCATCTGACCAGGATCAGTAGAAAAAAGGCCTTCCATTTCCCTATTTTTCCTAGTCTAGGTCTTGGTATTTTACTCTCAATTACATTGAACTTTATGCATGTCTGCATCATATCCTTCTGTATCCAGGAGCCACTGTGGTGGATCTGAAGATACCTTGTTTGGGGATTTGTGTTCAGGCAGAAGTGACATCGGAATACCCTTTACTGATATTAAAGCAATTTTTGCAGATCTTGGCATCTTTTGTAGAATTGGTTTGATGAAGGAGTCATCATTGACTGTATAGATGGGATTGTCTTGCATAACATTGTAGATGGTGTTGTTATTTAACCAGTCATAAACATTGTTGTCATCAACGGAGTCTAAGTCGTTGATGGAGGTCTCATTGGCGGTGTTATCTTCAATTACATTTTCCCCTAGATAACTGGACTTCAGCTTTCTTCATCAACGATAGTGCCATTACTTTTGCGGTCTTCGTCGACAGAAACTCAAATAGGGTTCTGTTGACAGCAATGATGTTGACATTTTCATTTCTGGTTCTGAGTCCTCAGAGATCTTTTTAGAAGTGGGTGGCACAGAGGACAACTTGCGGGCTGACTTTGAGATGATTTCTTTAGTCAGCATAACTACCTCAGGTGTGACTTCAGTTTCTCTCAGCTTTTTTGTGAGCTTTTCATGGAGGTTCCTGAGAAGTTGAGGATTTTTCTTCTGATGTTGATTCTGAAGAGCACTTAGAGTGTGAATGAACCTTTTTTCTGAGGACTTTGATATCTTTCATAATTCCTCTTCAAAAGTGTTAGCTTCTCCTGATTTTGATTTTTGAGTCCTTATAAAAGCCTACCCTGTCGGTCTATTGGCGCTTTTGAAGAAAAAGTACAAAAGGTTTGTAATTTTTTGCTTTGTAGTGAATATATAAGGGTCTTCAGCGTAAAGCCTCTTTCGGCTGTTGGTGCTACATGGACTAAAAATACCTTTTTTAGAAGATTTAGCCATGATCACGACCGGTCAGGTTTAGAAAATCTTGTAGATGGTAGTTATTGTCTCAGAAATTAAGAATTAAGCAAAAATATCGAACTTATCTATGACTTACTAAGTGGAGGTGAGGGTATTCCTTTCAGACAAGATGAGCGTTCGGTAGAGTTAGAGTGAACTTTGTGGGAGAAGGTAAAGACTGTCTTGTATGCCGATTGGCTAAAGTGTGGATATTTTTAAATGATGTAGATGGGCTACTTCTGTGACTATGTTAAATCTTTTCTGCCTATACTTAACACTGCACTGTTCTTTATGGGTATGATGGGACTCCCAGCTCGACGCCTGGGATGATTCAAGAATGTGAATCCATGAAAGTTCAAATATTGGAAAAAGCATAGAAACACTATGAAAAATTCACATTCGATGGTCGCTTGCAACCATGCTGACCAGAAGTTTAGCTGCGGCATAGTGGTGAAAGAGGTCACCAATAGGTTGAGCTTAGGTTTTTCAAGATGTCTATGTTTACTTAATTGAATTTGAAAGTCAAACTAAGATGCCTCCTGCTCATGATAATTAGGTAAGGTCGAGGAGGATGTGAAGTTCAAGGGCAAGGTGTGGAAGGGAGGAAACAGATGAAGTATGGGAGCATGATATAAGCCAGCTACCGGATACCTGGATGTGTTCAGTGCCGGACAACAGCTGACTATCTGAAATGGCTGAAGTTGAAAGGACTACAGCAGGGTCACTGTTAATTCAAAAAAAGATATCAAGTAATAGCAGGTGACATCCAGTCCGTCTTACCTGTGGGTAATGTCTCATCCTTGCGGTGATCTATCGAGGCTGCATAGCCTTGAACTAGCATTGCAGTACCTGCACTGCTGCTAATAGCCTAGATTTTTTCTTTGAGGGCATATGAGCCACTGTACAGGATGGTGTTCCATGGCTGATCCAAACCAATCTCTTCATTGAAAGAGGACTATGGGTAGTCTCACAACTTGTAGCTGCAGACCCAAAATTCCTAAACAGGATATGGCCTCCACCATGACTGTGTTTCAGCACCCAACACCACCAGACAGGGGCCACAACAGTACTCCAGGTACAATGCTGCTTCACAACCTGGTCCCATGTCCGGCAATTACCCATAGATTTTTTTGTACATGATGCTAATTAGCACATAGTTCATACGGGCTAAAAGACTTAAGAGAGTCTTAAGCAATGACATATAGTCCTTGCCTGGCTGTAATACATGGACCTGTCTCACCAAGATATGCATTAAATATTATGTGTCATTATGAGTCTCCGTTTATAGCTCCCAAGAGGTAATGGAGGAGATTAGTGAGAGAGCGTATTTCCATGTTGGACGTTTTCGGAAATAGGTAAGCTGTTGCCTCTACAGTGAGGTGGTCATATTTCAAACATAAAAGGAATTGTTTGGGAAGGTAAAGCGGAACTCATACTTTTGTTCTCTGAAGAGCAGGCAACCTTCCACGGCCTGAGCACACTGATCCCCACTTCATTCCCTTTGGTGTAAAACCATAACTACTTTCTCACAACAAGCCTCTTACACTATGTTATAACCATTATGAGGTTTCAATTAAATTGCTTTCTAAACAACTACATGTGTTGACACTAACTATTCTTTCATATCATCTTAAACAATAAAAGCAACACATGTGAATTTTAACGTTTACAGTTGGTACTAATCGCTTATTTTGGACCAGGTACTCACCACCAGGCTTAATTCACACCTGAATCGAAAACCATTAACTTGGCCCAACTGTGCAAAAGAAATGTGTGGGAAGCAAATATCAAAAGAATCAAACAATTGCAGAGTGCCCTGGTAATTCATCATCTGACATTATTAACAACAAATATCCAACTAAAAGAATTTAGACCGTCTTCATGTAAATTAGGCTTAGTTTCTCATACTTTGATTTCGAACCAATTACTTCTTCCTAGTCTCTGCACTTGCATTGTTGAACTTGGCCTACCCAGTGGCGTAACAAAGGCCCCTTCAGTGCAGGGGGCCCTAAGCTCCATGGGGCTCCCTCAGCACAGTACCCTGGCCTGAGAGCTCCTGAGAGTCCGGCGGGCGGGGGTCTCCATGTACTTTGCAGGGGGACCCCTAACTTCTGTTACACCACTGACCCTATCTCTTAAAACAAGTTCTACTTTGCTAATGTAGAATCAACTAAACTGATCTCTAATCCATCACGCACTTCCCCTGGCCAGGGAGCAGCCGGGAAAAGAGACCTAGCTGCAAATCCATCTTGTATAATAGCCATTGCTGATGCAGGGCTGAGAGGCAGGGCTGAACTCATTCCCTAGTCAAGTACAAAGCAAATTGCAACCTCAACTTGGCTAATGCACACCCTGGAATGAAAAGGCAGCTCGATCATAATGCACTGAAGAGAGCAACCTGGGTCTGAAATTCAGGGTCACTCCCATCACTCCTATCCAGCTAGAGGACAAACATAGAGGGTTCCTCCCTTATAGCTCTAATGTAGACCACAGAGAAAGATGCACCAAAGCCTTAGCCCAAGAATTGGACATACCCCTAGCAGACCTCCGCTGCACCAGGCTAAGAAGGACAAGCTCTGCCTTGTCATAGGCCAACAAGATAAACATCTTGATACAAATATTCCTTGTGCGAGGGACACATTTCCACTAATTTCGGGCATACTAAAGTTCACAAACAAGTCATTGTAGTGAATGTAGGTGGTCATGCTTGGCAGATACAATACCACTGCACCTTACATTCAGGTGATTAACACTTTCACTACCAAGCATTATATGTATTTTAAGATGCATTTATACATCAAAAGGCAGTGAAAGGGCTGTGACAATGATCAGCCTCTTCATCCAAACAAGGAAACATTATGGAAAAACCACAATCTTCTGTTTCAGACGTAAGGAGGATCGCACCCATAAATAAAGCTGGAAGCACAATGCAGAGCTGGTATGCCTTTGAAATCTCCACTTCTGGAATATGGAAGACAGACAGACTTAGGATGCGATGCTGCAAACCAATACCAAGGCCTGCCGGGATCCATAGGAGTAGCACTAAAGACAAAGCACAGACCACGTCAGAACGAATGCATAGCAATGCTGACTACGCCAACATGCACACAAAACATAACAAAATAAAATTGCCCTCATCCGGTACCAGTCTTGTAGAAACAGACAAAAGATATGGAGGGGTGGGGACTTTTTCATGATCTGCTTCTAGGAAACTGAATTATCTTTACATTTTGCATGAATTGTAGTGCGTGTTTTGTAAAAGGCCCACCTCAATGATACAAGGACAAGAACATGGAGGGTAATGGGGAGGTGATCCCATCTTTAAGCAAAGTGACACAATAACCCACAAGGGTGAGGCAAATGGACTTGAGAAAAGGAGAAACATCAAGCGGGTTTGGAGCGTTGACGTAGCTCGGTACTAAGTTCCAAAACGGGCAGAGCTGCAGGTTTTTTTCAGAGATCAACTCCATCCAAAGACTAGTCCTGACCCAGCAATACGTGTGCCAGAAAGAGTTTAGGAATGACAAAGTGTATGAGTAAAAAGTAATTCCTCCTCTTTACTTAGCCTCTCCTGTATCCTGATACACTGCCCACAGAAGACAGCTGGCATCACATTCAAGGAAGCAAGCACACCGGCCCACAGTTCTAGTAACAACTCAAGTGCTCCAGGGAACGCTACAAGCACACGAAACAGCTACTGCAAAGCACTGCAGTCAACGCCAACTCATAGTACGCAACAAAGACATACCAATTGCTATTTCGATCGAGACCAATACAAATATCAATTACGAAACAATGAGCAGCAACTAGAGCAATAAAGGGCGTCTATAAATAAGTAACATACAATTGCATTTTGGGGACTTTTAAAAACTTGCTATTTGTGAATCATGATAGAACCTTTAGTAAATAACAGTCCTGGGAAGGTTAGGTAAACACCCTTAATTCCACATCCATGATGATAGGACGCTTAGTGGCTCAGAAATGACCCATCCCCTTTACAAACATGGCGCAAGGGAGGTTGAATTCTTCGTTGTATAGGTCATGCAATAAGACATGCACTATATATATATATATATTTTTTTTTTTATTAATTAGTATTTTAACTTTATCGTCCCAGTATACAGTACATGCATAATAGTATTTGTTAAAGTACAACAATTTAGTCCAATATTGACTTTTCTCGAGCAGCAGATAATGTATACATTCCATCTCTCAGCTTTTACGCCGTTGCCAACCACCCACCACCCAGGGCCAATTGGGCGTACTGCTGTCTACCCATTTCAACTGATCTAGTTCGACTTCATGAGATACAGTTAAAAGATGTATGCACTTATGTATAGTATGAACAAACGTTTAGTCTGGGTTTTGTTGTGTATTCTGTACATCTCGCTTTTTTAGGAGGCATGCACAATATATTTTATTTCCACAGCACCTGAACTTCTTTTCTTTCGATCACCAGGCTTCAAGTTAAAAAAAAGAATAACATTTGTAGTCAGTAACGCTTTTACCTCTGAAAAAATAGGTATCAGAAGAAAAGAAAGTCTTTACTTATTATTTGGCTCAACAAATATTCACTGTCTAATATTTATTAAATATAATAACTTCAAGGTTGAAAGATAAATTCACTTAAATATCGCAACCCTGGTTCTTGTATAGGGATATTACATATTTAGATGGCATTTACGTTGGTATGGCAACTGGACATGTTACGAGAAAAAAGAACGCATTCTCGAAGATTTCTTCTGACATGCAGCTCTATTTACACTACCCTACATGTGGGTGATTTGAATTAAGAGGCTTAAAGTAAGATTACACACTATTTCGAGTTGGAGCTATTTAAGTTCTGTCTCATTACAGCTTACATTGCTATGAGAAAATGGTGTTATAGCTGAAGGCTCAGAACAAAACAGAAAAACACAAATTCTTACGTGGAATACACCTTTTTCACAGAGCCTGTATGGGAGAGTAACTTTAAGCCAACTTAAGGCCATTAGCTTTCTGGGGATTTGTCATTTTCAAGAAACATAGAAAATAAAACACAGTAACACATCTTGACGTATATCGCGGTTGATGGTACATGCTTATGTACACTGCACGCCAGTTTGCTGGCCTTTGAACTGCAGCGGTTCAGAACCACAGCGATGCAGTGTCCTCTTGTGAGCTCGGCCTGTGTGTCAGTGCGGCTCACCATTTTATCACAACGTATTGATGATGAAGATGTGAGTCTCACTCAACCTTCACCTGTTCTCCGGGGGGGGTGGTTACTCTTTGCACAATATCCTACTCTACCAAGGAATTTGTTGACATTGACCATTATCAGCCCTACAACGTCCATACCAGCTGCAATGCTTGGCAGTTTATAGCACAATTTAACACTATGCAGTGGTGAGACTAGGTCTACGTCACCGCTGATGCATGCTCCAAGTTGGAAAGCAACCGCTGTGGACTAAAGAGCTCCCTTAGGTGCTGGGTTGTGGCCATCAGTGTCAATATACTACATGTGTGCAATGTGCAGCTATTTTAAATGCACGAGTCCATGTTTCTAATATATGGCGCAGTCAACCAAGCATGTTTTCAATGCATCCCACTGGATCCAGTCAGCCGTGAGGCCGACCAGGTGTGTTGTCAACTTAGAAGTTTGGAGAAGTATCAGCATGCAATCGATGGGAGTTTCACCAAAATAAAAAAGGCTTTATTATTTATTGATATAGGACAGTTGCTCTTCACCTGGGGTCCACAAATCCTGCGAGATCGGAAACACCAACTCAGGGAATCGTGATTGTTCAGAAAACGGAGTATATTTAGCAGCATAATGAAGTATATGTACATAAAAAAATGTTACATCGAAAATTTTAAAACGCTCTGTAAATGTAAAGGAATGTGAAACTAGAGTTTACAAATTGAATGTGGGAGCAGCTAAGTACATAAAAAAGAGTGTGGAGGATTGGTGGCTAGAAATAAAGCCCTAGTGTGTGCCAACAAAAACGGAACATGCGTTAAGAGCATAAAAGACAAAACGATGTTTGAGAGTTTAGCATATTGCTTTGTCTTTTACAAATAAAAGTAAATATTAAAAAGCTCCAACTTTCTCATTAAAATGCCGATTCTAGTATTTTTTAGAGAATTAAATAATTTTTTTCATAATTTATGTGCTCGATCTATATTTGTTTCTGTATTGTGGTGTATTGTTTTCAGGTTCAAATCATAAATATTGCTTAGACAGATGTCCCCCGCCATCAGTAGTGATTCATTGGGGCATCCACAAGCCGAAAGGTTAAGAACCACAGATCCAGGAGTTGGTGGTCAGCTTGTATTTGACAACTCACCCAAAATCGAATCGCCACAAAACCAAACTGATATTTGGGATGAGTGTAAAGAGGTATTAGCAAGCCTTGAAAAACAATTTACAAGAAGAACCCTGCATGTTCCAGAGACACAAGCTCTACATCCCCAAGCAATGAAACAGTGATGTAGTACATCGCGGCACTTCACCTACTGGCAGCAAGCTTTGAATTGGATCACACTTTTAACATTTTGTTTTCGGTTGCTACTATTAAAAATCCAGGAGAGATTGCTGGGTTGCCTTAATCCCTTACATAAATAAGTCTTAGACATAGCTAAGAATACAGAAAGATCCTTTGCATTTTTGAAGGCTCTAAGTGGTGAGGATAAAAGAGAAGGTATGCCTGTCAGTTGTGAATCTGAGCCTGTTTGTGCCACTGCTAACACTGCTTGCCTGTCCGGGAGACTATAAGAAGATGCAGGTTTTCAGAACTCTCCCGAAATCATGGATTGAGCTGAGGTTCAAATGTGGTAGGGGAGTTTGTTCCAGTCTTTTGGGGTGATGTAGGAGACAGCTTGACCATCAGCTCTAGCTCGGCAGATGCCGGAAAGTGAGCGAGGAGGAGGCTGCCTGGGCGGACATGTCTGGCAGGGGAGTGAAAATGGCTGTGGCTTTGGAGGTATGCTGGGCCTTGGTTGCATAGTGATTAGAGAGGTGAGTGAGAAAAGTCTGAATAGGGAGTGTTTGTGGGTTGGAAGCAAGTGGAGATATTTGAGTTATTTGGATGCAATGTGGTAGTTTTGTGAGGTTATGTTTTAGATTAGTAAACTATGGATTCACTTGGTTGAAGTTTCAGATTAATTTGTTTTTGTATTTTTTTATTTTAGGGAAAATGTGTTGTAATCACAATGTGTTGCACATGCTTATGTACAATTATTGCAAGTCAATAGCGCTTGCCTCTGATGGTCTTCGAATCACCATCTGTTCCTTGATAGCTGAGTTGTTCAGGACCACAGAGATGCAGCGTTCTGAGCTTTGCTGTTGTGAATTAAAACTCCTGTTTCTCAAGGCATTTACATCTGCATGGCTCACCATTTCTATCACAGCGATACCTTCCTTTTACAAAGCCATGTCAATTCAGAGAAAATGGCAATAATGCTTTCCATACTCACAGTATTTTCCCTAGGTGGTGATTTATAAATGCAAGATCCATGTTTTTTAAGGGAGCCTCATGGGTTTGACATTAGTATTTTTGGTATTCTGAGAATACTGCTGTCACTCCTGATTTACACAATTCTCAACACTGTCCACCTTCATCCTACTGCACCTGGCAGTCATGTCTGTCTCTCCCATGCTACCCTGTTATACTGCTTGTGACTGGCTGCCTGTCCTTCGCCTCAGGAGCTATGAAGGTTGGAGCCAGCCCACACCTCTATGGATGCTGCAAAGGACAGACTCACTGAGTTGCAGGAAAGGAACCCCAGATTTAAGCTACTTCTGAGGTCTATTCTTGAGAATCGGCTACAATTGTCAGTACTTATTCTGCTCCTTTTTAAACGTTCCTCTCATCCGACTGCCTGCTCTTCAGAAAAATGGACAATGCCAAAAACGAGGGTAATTAAATCTAAATGATGCTTAAAGTGCTCTTTTTTTACTATTGCACTGCAACATTTTTGTAGCACTTACTATCCTCTTTGTGGGGCACTGAAGCGCTTCAGAAACGCTTTACGAAATACAGCCATGGCATCGAGTGCCAACTTGTTTCCATGACATAAGTTCCGAAATGCAAAAAAAACAATATCCCACTTCACCTCCGTTTCTTCAGTTATGCCTATAAAGAGCTTGGTGTTCTGATTAAGAAAACTCTACACAAACATTCTTAAGTACTCAAATCCTTCAGATACACCAGGAGCCTACAAATTATGCATCACAGATGGACTATGTTGTGGATGTCCTGCTTGACAATGCAGAACTCAGTTTAGTCACGACCTGATGTTGGGGCGTGATTCTAGCAATAGGAGAAGAGAGTAAAAGGGCCATCGAAAAAATGTCTGACTTTGAGTAATGCCCTATCAGACTCGAGGAGTATATAAAGAACTAGTAAAGTGTGCACAAACGTTGGTATCTGATCCAGACAGATCTGGATAATGGTACTATCCTCCGCTTGGCCACCTATTGAAGTAGTTTCATTTTTGTGTGATCCTGAAGCAGGTTTTTGGATTAAAATAATTTCCACACCAAAGTCTTTGTGTCGACCGTTTTTAGAAGTGACACCAGCTCACAACACCACAACAGATGAAAATGAACACCTTTTCCCGTTGGATTTCTTTCTGTGTATGTGTAGAGTGGCTGGGTCTGGTATTGGTTTGTATGGATGGCTTGATAAGTGTTTTTAGACTGATGTATGAGTGAGTGGATTGTAGGATGGAGAGTAAAGAATTTCACATGTATAGGAATTTATTATAATGTATCCAAATAAAGCTGTGTATAAAATATATATGTTAAATAATTTGAAATTAGAGTGGACAGGTAATGAAAACATTTATTGGTGATAAGTAACAGAAAAACTAAATATAATAACGGAAAAGATATAGATTTATTTTTACCTAAAAGTATGGATGTTGTGTAGAGTTTTCTTGGTACGGCACTATGCACTTTGTAGGCATAATAGAAGAAATGAAGGTCAAGTGATATATTGTTTTTTGCATTCCGGTTCTGATTTCCCCCTTGTTCCAGACCTTAAATTATTTGGGGTAGCCTTCCTTGTTCTATTGATGACATAAGCTCCACCCTTGTATTTAGTATGTGAAAAGTGTACATGATGATTGAAGAGTAATGGAAAAGGGAGTACTTGTTAGTACAGGTCCACCTAGAGTAGAGGAAATGCAAGTGCCCCTGCAAAGCTCACCAGATGGTTCCACATCACTGCAGATATTATGTTCCAGTCCTGGGTATTCATTCATAAGCCCAATACATCAGCTGACTTAAGGAGACCAAAGTATTAAATTACAAGGGCATACCAAAGGAAAACCCAGAACATGATGTCTCAAGGGACGTTAAAACATATGGTAAGCCTGGCCAATATACCTTTCATTAAAAACACCTGCTCTTCTCACAACTCAAATCTTTTTCAATGAGTCAATAGTGGCTAATACCCACAGGACAAATAATTATTGTTATAATAGTATTTGTGATACTAGATTGGAGCTTGCCCGTGTGTGTCCCGAACTCTAAAAGCAAAAAAAAAAGGTGGCCCCCATCTCCAAATCATTTGCACTGTGCACATACATTATTTCTTTTAAGTGATTATGGCTCCTTGCTCATGAAAGATGTCTGCCCTCTGAATGCAACAAAGGTAAGTTGTCTATGTCTCTATTTCACCCACTTAAAGTCTTTTAGCTAGTGTTGATGTTGGCTTTTGATCCCATTTCTAGTCATGCATAATGTAGTTGAACAAGCTCCCCCTTGCTACATCTTCTAACGCACAGTGCTCACTCTGAGCACACTTACATTCCTAAAGTGCCTACAGCTAAGTGAGACACCTGACCTGGGAGCCATCAGTCATAATTTGAGAGTTGCTAATTAGCACGCCAATGAAGATACAACCACTTTTGCTCTAGTTCATATCTACCAAGTATAAACTGTCCACAAACGAAATCCTAATTAGTGCTAGGTTTTAAATGGTATCATGTGTTTTGCTGTGATAGAAGTGAAGGTACCCTGAGGGCAGCACTATTCAATAATGAGATTAAACTGTCAATCACAGAAAGAGTTTGGACAAAATATCAAGGATTTTAGTACAATTCTCCTTGGGGCAAAAACATTTTCGATGATCCTCTGAACCTAAGAAGGCTAGATGAGATCCTTGGCTTTACAAGGAAAGCATTCCTCTGATTCTCTCTTCTACCATAAATCACGGATAGAGCGCAGACAAAGAATCAGAGTGATTTGTTAGAAAATAGTAATTGTTTCGAACATTTTTTAATCTACTGCTGAATTTAGGATGTTAGAGAAGCTTCTTCGTTCTAAAAGGACCACACTACTGTGGTTCCCTGTTTATACCGTAATGTGTTCCATCTAAAATGAATTGTGGGTGAAACAAACTTGATCAGACTATCAGTAAATTTCTCAATGTTCAGGTTTTAACCAACAATGTGAAAATAGTCTCCCTAAACGTCTGCTGACCCATCTGTCTTTTACATTTAGTGAATATAAAACGTGTAGAGAACGCTCTGGATGCAACGTATCCAAGTTTAATAAAAAAGATAACTTCACCTCAGTGTGGCTTTCCAGGATAGTGTGAAGACTGTAATTTACCACAAACTCTCACTTATATAACCAGAAGCAAACTTAGCCACAGAAATAAATAAACAGTGACAACTTTTGTGGGTTTGATAAAAGGCATGACAGGCTTATCTTCCTCTATCCATTGAAATGGGCACCATTAACAGGAATAATAGTGACATGTGTGAGCAACACCTAGGAAATGTTCAATTCAGAGTGCATTAATTACATTTTTATTATCAATTA
The DNA here is from genome assembly GCF_964261635.1 of Lissotriton helveticus. NCBI lineage: Eukaryota > Metazoa > Chordata > Amphibia > Caudata > Salamandridae > Lissotriton > Lissotriton helveticus. The sequence goes on along the minus strand of NC_136063.1, from coordinate 2,136,743,781 downwards.
TACAATTAATGAAAACATATGTAATAATGAGCTCTTAACCTCAAGCTTACAGATCAATATAGATCGTAAATATTTGTGCTCTTATACTTTCACTTAGATCTTTACATCAGCTGTCATGCCTGTCCCAAGCCTACGTGGATACCTCATTTTGAGTAATCAATGGAATGCACAGCTGTTTCTTAATAATGAATTATTAAACACATTTGATGGTAAAAAGTTAGAAGATAGAAGTAGTCCCTATACTCTGAGGTACTAGATCAAGAAAATAGCCCTGCCTGTATAGCAGGAACACAACCTGCTGTAGAAATTCAAAACTAGTCTGGCTGTTGATAAGAGAACAGAAAATGGCAGGTAATAGAAACATTCACAGATAACAGCTGGATGTGAGCATTACTGAGAGCAATTTTAGGTAAGTGCTTTAAAAAAAGCACAAGGAAGCTATTGGAAAATATAGCATTTTGTGGCAAAAATAATTGATTTGAACATTTTTAAAAAACTGAACATAAGTTAACTTTTAAGCAACTGAATTTAAAGGTCAGATCCTTAGAAACAGGTCCCAAACTTCCGATTTCCAGTTCACATCAGATTTCTAAATAGATTTTCCTTTTAGTCCTAACAGCTTCAACACTTTTTTGTCATACTTAAGAATACTAATATGATATTTCTCCTTAGTTCCCTCAAGATCTTTCAAATTTACTTCCATAAAATAAACTGATATTCAAAATACCAGTTCTTAAAGAGCTGCAGACAACCTTATTGCTCTGCAGGCGCACTGAACATCACCACGGAGACAGGTCTCCATTTATAATCCTATATTCCTCTTTTAATCAGTATGACATTTTGCATAAGTAATCTCCTTACACTTACGTCTTCACGTCAAACATTTTCTGTTGATATTCGTGACCTGGTGGTTTGCTGCTGAGGGAACACTTCCTTGCTTGTGACCGAAGGCATTTATTTGACCATTACTGTTTGAAGGCAGAGCAGCAACTGAAACCTTAGTTTCTCTGTAAATCAGTAAAAACCATGAAAGTACATAAGGCGATTGCTTATAAGCAAATACATACTGGCTTTAAATAGGGAATAAACATGAAAAAATGATGATGGGAAAGACTGCAAGCAACAGAACACACTGGGGTCTCACTGTAGACCAACATCTGAATTCTATAAATGCAGAAGTTCCTTTCTTTGTAAGCAAACTTATCTTCCACTCCTAAAAAATACATTTTCTAACACTGTGCGTTTAAACTGAATTGTCTCATTTTATTACAGTTTTTATAACAATTGCTTTTACAGGCCCGTACACTGTAATGAATTCTCATCTGCTATTCTATTGTCGAAAATCTACATACCACATTTTCCTGTAAGTGTACCCACTCAATCTTTCATACCAGCAGTTCTCAACCTTTCGACTTTGGTAGATCCCCACTGCAACATAATTAGAATCCGGGGACCATAATGAGACATTATTGGAAGCTGGGGACCCCTCGTCTAAGCAATTTCTATGATTTGAGCTTCAAAGTAGTACTCAAAAATACAAAAGCAAGTATACACCAAAAAAAACTAAAATGCTCAAGCTTAAATATTTTGTTTATTTCACAATCAAATGTAGAAAATGTTTTCAACTTTTCAAATTTGCTGCCCTATTTGTAAATTCGTTATTAATTGTAATGTATTAATTTTAATATTATTTACGTTTGTAATAGTAAAGGACCCCCTGAGTAGGCATCGAGGACCCCCATGAGTCCTCAAACCACAGGTTAAGAAACACTGCTTCATACTGACAGAGTTCATGCACATATACTAACACAAAATGTTTATTGTCTTTCTTTATGAGCTCAATGATTGGACACAATTAGGCATTATGAGCTGAAAGAATACACTTTTATTGATACACTCTTCATAAATAGCATTTGAACTCAAAAATACTTAAGTTAGATTTTTTAAAATGTTTTAATAGAGCAAAAGTACAGTAGTAAATTACAAACTCTGAACAAAACAAGTGGCTCCAAAAGAAGTCACGTTTGTTCCTCTTAAACTATGAAGAATTATCATGATATCGACTAGATAATGATGAGTAACATGAGAAACTCAAGGGTCAAAGTTTGGTTAAAAAGATGTTGGGGAGGCATCACTCGTTTAGCTGGAAAAGCAAGTAGGAAACTAGTTCTGTCCTGGCTAAACCTAAAACTATGACAATACTAAGGGAGAATAAAGGGCATAAAAGGAGTAGAAGTGAAGGTGAGTGGCAGAGTCAAAGCGGGAGCATGAATGAGTAGAGGACAAAAGAGAAGCAGGGCACAGAGGGAGCAGTGCAACAGCATTCAGGCTAAAGTCTAGGGGTCTTTTTTTTCCTAAAGTTTCGAACTCTTTAGCTGCGTAAGCTTGGATGCTGGTGCCAGACAGATATGGCTTTGTGCATTGGATGTGTTATTTCAATATCCCTGCCAAAAACAGTGCATAGCCGGAAAAAAACCAACACTGAAGCAGTGAGGCTGAGCATTTTTCAGGGAGTGTAGACAAGCTGTCCCTGTTCTGCAAGAATTAAAGTCCATACTATTCCATCTAGTTTTGGTATTACTGCTACTTTTAAGCAACGTTCGCAAATCCTCAGGCTGGCTGCCTGGCTCCTGAGATTCCAGTCCACGTTTCCTCGTAAAACGTAGCCAGTGGCCACTGGAGTTCTTTCAGGCCAGTAAGAGGGATTGGGAGGGGGTCCACAGGCGCCATAGGAAGGACTGTGACTCCCTTTATCCCTTCAGACATTGAATGGCAGCACCAGTCCCGGAGCAAAACACTGGAACGATGAGATGGAAGCAGGCCTCTCAAACAGTGGTGGTTCCTCCATAGGGGTGTGGGGGCATCGCCCCACTAATTTCTCACAGTGCAAGAAGCAGAAACATAAAATGGTAAAACTACCATTTTGTGTTTCTGCTTCCCGCACTGCAAGGAAGCAGAAGTGCCTGGAGTGCCTGGTTGTGGGCAGGCGGGCGGTCCTGCTCAAGGGCAGGGGGGAGAGGCTTGCCCACTGTTGGGGCCAACCAAAGCAGTCATGCGCACTCTTCCTTCTCTCTATGTAGGCTGCATGCAGGCTACATAGAGAAAGGGGCCTCCCATTAGGCGCCTGGCTGGAGCGCTGTGCCATTGCAGCGTTGTGAATGGCGGAGGGGAGGGAGGCTGCCTGTGGGTGGATGCTTCCTATTGAGGACTGGGCAGCAGAAAAAGCGCGTATCGGGACCTGGCCAGGAGCTGAGGCGGCCTGGACAAGGTAAGTTTTATTTTAATTTAATTAAAAGAAGGATTTGTCGTGCACACAAAGCCACACGCACACATACACAAAGCCATACACACACACTCAGAAACACAGGGACGCACAAACGCACAGCCAGGCACACCATCAGAGAGACACAGGCACACTCACACACCCCAAGTGCAGACGCACAAGTGCACACACCACATGCAGAGAAACACACGAAAGCACACTCAGAGTCACATATGCAGACGTAAATAATCTTCAGGTGTGTCAAGATAAAAGCGTGCACTCATTTTTGGGGTGTGACAGCTGTCAGCTTTTGAGAGTTGGAATGGGGTTTCTGGACGCTCAGACTGTTTTTCAACTTCTGTGAACAGTACTTCAGCATGAACGACACTTTGCCTTTCCTGGTGGGTGAAGCAGGGGTTTACCGGTACTGTAGTGCATGGCTCCAAATGGTGTCCCCAATGTCTCGAGACACTGGTAGATCATGTTATGTGATGAGGATGGATGTCAATAGGAGACCGTGGGCTGTGACGTCACAGTTCACGGAGCTCTCGTGCTTTTAGATGTCACTGGTAGGCCCTGATCTGGGAACTCTGTCTTCACCCACTGCCCCCTGTGTTTTGGGACGTTCTTCAGTGACATCACAGTACATGCAGCCCTCTGCCTCCTGTGCTTTGTTTGGGAAGTTTTTCTGTGACGTCACGGTACATGCCGCCTTCTTCCTCCTGCGCTGTGGGACACCACTAGGGTACCTTATTTTATGTTGTGCTAACGTAGGCCTTAGACACTTTGCTTTGGGGCGTCATTGACAAAAGGTTTTACTTAGAAGTGGCCAAGTCACGAAATCCATAGGGAGTATTAAGCCAGAGCTTAGACCTAAATGCCAAACCACAAGCCGAGCCTTAAAACGAGTCGGCATGTAAAGGATACAAAAAATGAGATGTGAAATATGATATTCTTTCAGATTAAAACAGATTATTTCTCGACCGCCTGTATTCCTTTAGTATATTAGATTATATCACTGCATTGACAAATTTTAAAATTAATAGTTCATTTTAAACCACTTCCAGTGCCCTAAAAACGCTGCCACGAGTGAGCCAGATGTCAGTTTGTATCTGTGCTTTATATTGGTCCAGATTGGTGTCATAGGTGGAGCAATACATACACAGCAACACGCGCGCGCACTCATCGTATCCCTTGCACCTTGGAATATGTGTTTAACACAAGGAAACCGGCAATAACACCCACTGTGCAAGTACCAGAGAAATATTATGTGTTGCACCTCAGGCCCATTCAAGGTTGGATTGATAACTACCATTTTAACCATATACATAACCACATGCACTTTACTCTTCCCAGTCAGGTGAGCGTTGGCCTAGACTAATTATTAATTAGTTTAGGCCAACCCTCATCTCGTTTTGTACTGTGAAGAGTAAAGTGCATGTGTTCTCAAACGCAAACCCTCCTTAGATCATTCAGGCTCGCTCCCTTGTCGCGGTGTGCTCCACCACAAATTTTACAACTCACCACTTTCAAATATCACCAGCCGCCACTACCTAAGAATGATGGGAGCAGAAGGGGACCCTGAGCGTGATGGGACGGGGAGGGAGGAGCCACAGATGGGGACCCCGAGAACTATGGGACAAAGCAGGGGCCTGAGAACGATGTGTGAAAATGGGAGGCACTGGTGGCAGGGACCACTGACATAAAGTGAGCAGTGGGTGCAAGAGTGTGTGAAAGCAGAAATAGAGGGTGTTGGAGAGCACCGATTAGAAGTGAAGCCCTGAAGAAAGAGCCGCAGAAAGAGAGGGAGAGAAAACAGTCTCCCCTGCACTGTGGTGCAAGCACTGGATAGATGGTGCAAAGACACAAAGTGCATGAGACAGAAGAGGGTGCGGGATGATTATCAGTATCCAAAGCCAGTGGCTGAAACTGGAGGCCAAAATAAGCCAAATCTTAATGTGGATCTCTCTTCGACCAATTCAGTTGGACCCAGGTGACGCTCGGGCTCTCCCTCTCTCTCAAAATGGTCAGGGAATTCCATCATATGAAATACAGGATTTCTAAGTAATGATCAGTCTTGTTCCCAGTCTGCATCCTCTCTATAAAATCCCCACACTAGCCTAAAACAGAGGTTTCCCAGATAAGGAGTGGTTCTGTTCCCAGTCTGCACCCTCAACTGACGAATCCCTACCTGGCATTTATAAAGATTGCCTCCGCCTTCCCTTTTTCCCTTTCTCCTCCTTTCAGGTATCCATTGGTCGCCACCCCTCCTCTTCCCCAACTAATCTCCTCCCTCTACATCTATTGTTTCCTGCACCTTTACGCTCTTTCCCATACAAAATACATGAACTCGCAGCACTCACAGTGAAGTCATGGATTTCCCAATTTTCGTCTGCTTTCGTCTGGCTTTCTTCCAGGTACGAAATATTGCAATTCACTGTCCCTGCATTTCCTTGCCCTGCATGCTGTCCTGGAACTATGCACTCAGTTTATGGCTGTTCTTCACTTCGCCAAAACACCTGTCTTATTCTGGGCTCACTTTCCACTCCTTTGGTGTAATACTACCTACTACAGGAGCCTCTGCCTTTTCTGTTGTTGAGGTCGTTCGTTGGGGATATACTTAAGTGCAACTCCTTACAGTGGACCTAACCGTGATCTGACATAACAAAGTGGTTCAGAATCAGACTTCAAGTTCTTCCATCTGGGCAACTCTCTAGGCCCTGCTCATCAAAACATGCCACTTCGATTAGCGGCTCTTTAGATGGTGTCTTGGGTGGCAACAAATGCACCGGAACAGTGCCTTGGAGGGCACTGACTTTGGAGGCCTTGAAGCCAGATGGTGTCATGGTCCCAGGTTGCTTGCTGTTGGGGTCAGAGTCACCAAAGGATCAGGTTCACCCTTGGGGAATGGACCGGAGGCTAATGGACCCGTCTTGAATACTCAACCTGTGCATGGTTAGCTGATGGGCCAGAAATTCTGGCTCCATTTTTTTTTACAGTCCAAATTGCCTCAGACAACGAAGAAGAAGCCCACGTTGGGGACTGGTGTTGAGACTCCAAAGGTTCAAGAGTTTTCTTGAAGAAGATGATTTGTTCTTCCTGTGATGCTTTTTGTGAGACAATCTCTTGGAAGAACATTCCATATCGGGGGACTTACCTGAAAGAAAAGGATAACACTTTGGCATATCACTGCTGGTATTGCCTACAAACAGCATAGCCTTCTTCTCCCTGACAGCCTTCGGGTGGTTTATGTAGGAGACATTTGATATAATCGTTGTTGAAAAGCTGAGGAATTTGTTTGAGGCACCGAGAAGAGCTCTAGACCTGCATCGATGGAGTGCTTAAATACTTTGTTGTTGTCACTTCCAGGGCAGACAGAGTCATGGCAGAGGCTGAATAGCGCCATTTGATGATGCAGGAGAGCTATTTCTGGGGAAGAAGTTTTTGAATTTCTAGGGCTTGCAGGAAGATATATTCATCAGAACTCATTTAACATTATTTACATTATTTCTTATGCCGCTAGAAGCATGATTTGTAAGGAGGTGAATCGCAGTGTGATCATCTATTGTTCCACTTAAGCTACAGCATAGTTATAAGTGAAATGGCAGATCTATAAAAAGCAGCGCTCCTAGAGAGAAGGAACGTTAACAAGTTCATCCTGACAGTCTAAAACTGTCACCGCGACAGAATGATCTAACTTACTAAGCACACATATATGACTCTTATCAGTAACCTCATTTGCATATGTTCACACTGCCTTCTTCACAAATGCTCAAACCTTTATGAGCAGGATTTTATGAAGTCTCTCACAAATCTAATTTTGTCTTTATGCTGCAGCTAATTGTTTCCTGGGCAACCAATGCACTTTGCCCAAGAAGAACAACAAACCATGAGAATTCTCGATCACACAGCCCTGCCACAGCACGCAATGCAAAAGGATGCCATATTTACCACGAATGGAGAATCTCGATCCCCCGTGCTAGTTTCGTGGAAGAGAAGTAAAGTCAGCCTTCTTTCATGCCAAGAGAGCATTGCATACTTTAGTCAGTTCTTTTGGTGCCGCCTCCTCTAGGAGCTGTTGAAGTCTCATGTTCTGAACATTGGTTTGGTTTAGGTTGAAGGTAAGAGACTTTTATAGTACCCTGTGCAAGCATTTTGACATACTTGGTTGGGTTTGATGCCAACTACTGGCCTGGTTGAGAGAACTGTGGAGCTTCGCAAACCCATACATTTATCAGCAATAAGAAAAAGAAACAACTACAATTCTAAAGGAAAGTGACTGGTAAATCAAACCTGTATCTGCTGGTTGTCACAAAGAAATAAATGGCCTACTCTTATTTACCGGTTCGCACTGTGACTATCACATTTGTCACCAGATGCTACTTCCATGCCACTGTGCAATCTCCATCACTAGTGAAACGCCCATCTCTTGGGGAGTAATAAACTACACGTGTGGCCATGGTTCCACAACAGCTGCCAATGATGAAAGTCTAAAGACACGTGAGGGGTAGGGCCCAAAAAACATCCTGGGCACATCGAGGTGAGACTAATGTCCTGCTACCTGTTGTGTAAAACATGATTCCGGTTTGATACAACGAGAAAACAAATGCATCTTTAACATCTATAAGGCAAAGTGAAGCAGGGTTGCTCAATGATACAAATGTGCTGGAAATCACCAGATCAATAAAAAGAAGAAGAAGAGTCATTCTAGATCAAGGTGGCACAGCGGCCATCATTTCGCTGGATCCAAGTGCTGCCATCTACACTGTTTCCCTTGATAAATTGCAGGACTGATGAACCAGAGGACAGGTCTTTAACGGATTCTCCTCATTTCTTAAAGAACGTTGCTTGCATGATTTTGAGACGACTTCCTACTCTGATATTATTCCCATGGAGTGCAGAGTCTAGCTGAGTCCACACTGTTTCATATTTAAGTACATCCCTAGGCAGACATCGTACAATCCATTGCTTCACACTCCTCTCCTATGCAGTTGGTCATCACTTTGTCCTCAGTTCAAGGCACAAACTCCAGCCAGCTAAGAAATTGCCTGGTTGCCGTCCACCTTAGGCCCGTTTCCACATCCTAAAGCCCCGGTAAAAGACTTGGGGGTATGTTTCGATATTATGCTGTTTTTTGAATCTCATACTGGAAAGTTAAATACATGCTGTTTTGGTCGTTTGAGATCCTGAAGGCAAATTCATTGGCCTCTTCCATAAAGCACACAGAAAACTGTAGTGCAGGTGCTGATTATATCGTGGGAGGACTATAGAAATGTTCTCAATTTGAAATTACCCAAAAACTCCTAACTAGGTTACAGATCATTCAAAACGCAGCTGCACGGGTACTTCTTCACACTCCCAAGAGACAATTGGTTTCTGGTCACCTGTTCAGTCTCCATTGGCTTGCACTTGGTAAGCAAATTGGATTTAAACCTTGCTTTTTGTTCAAGGCAAGACACTGGACCAGGCTATCTTAGGCATTCAGTTAAACCAAATATACCCTCAAGACAATTAAGATCTTCAAATGGCAAGCTAGCCTCTGTTCCAGAACTACTAAAATAAGACAAGGAGGTTGTTCCTTCTGGTATTTGGCCTCCAGACTCTGGAACTGTTTCCCCTATCAGTTTTGCTCCACCCCTGATGAGGCTTCACTTAGGAACAAGTTAAACACACAGTTGCATTAGCCCATTCAGAGCCCCACATTCGAGGTTAGGATGATTTTAGCACTGGGAAGCTTAGTTTTGGTTACCCATACGCTTTATAAAAAAATAGAAATGGATATATAAATAAGATACCCAATATGTAAACTCTTTAATGTTAATACAGTGGCAATTTAATTGTTAGATTGCTGATCATGTGTGAAACCCGTTAAAAATCCACAACATTTGTATTGTGTTTAAATGTATTAAACAAGGAGCAATAGAGTTCATTTAGAGTTTTAATTAAATTTTCGATTAGTTAGGAAAATTCATTCATTCATTCATTTCATTAATTTTCCTTGCCTCACTTGTTACCTATCGCCTTTTGTTTGTTCTTGTCAACCTTCCTTCCCTTTTACTCTCCTTTCTATGTTTCACACCCCTTTCTTTTCCTCTGCATTTCATGATTATTCACTTCTTCCTTTTTATTGTCTCACTCCCTTATTTCATCCTCTCCATTCATGCCCCCTTTTCTCTCTACACTCAAATCTCCCCTTTCTCTCACCCTCTCCTACAAATATTTTTCTCTCAATCTTACTACTATTTCTATCCTTCCATTTATTCCGCTTTTTTATCCTGCACCTTTTTCTCTTTCCAGTTCTTATCTTTTCTCCTTTTCCCCACTCTCCCATGTTTACTTTCATTTTGTCTTTCCTACATATATCCTTTGTCTATTTCCTAATGCTCTGACTCGCTTGCCTTTATTCCCTCTACTTCATACTCCATTCTCACCTACCCTTCTATTTCTTTCCTTTATTTCCCTCCTCTAAATCACTCTTACTTAGTTGCCCACTCCTCCTCCCAACCTCTTTCTATCCTGCTCTATTGAGTTCCAAACTTCAGTTTTTCTTGATTTCCGCTGTGTTTTCAACTCATCTATCGACTTCCAAACTGTGCCTCTAGTGCTGAAATGGGTGTGCCTAGCTAATCATTTTCATGACAATAACAAAAGCGTACAGCTAGAAGTTACACCTTGAGGAACTGTTATCCCGGGGCAGCTCCTCCACTTGGGCGGAGGAGCGTCACCCCACTGCTTTCTCGCAGTGCGAGAAAGCCAAAACATAAAATGGTAATAACTTTAAGTTATTACCATTTTATGTTTGCTTTGCACAATGCGGACGGGCGGGTGGGTGTTGCTGCACTGCTCTTTTAGCAGGCGAGTAGTGGTTTGCCCACAAATGAGTGCCCAAATTCTGTTTGGTCGGCCCTATTGGGCCGCCCAAACCAGTCATGCGCACTCTGCTCTTCTCCATGCCTGCATGGAGATCATGGCCACCAAATTAGCCCCTGACTTGCGTGGCGTCACGACCAATCACAACGCTTCTTACAGTGTTGTGATTGGCTTAGGGAAGGGAGCCTGGCTGCCTGCTCCCTGTTCCTGCCAGAAAAGCATGAGCCTAGAAGACACTGGACCCAACGGAAAGGTACGTTTACATTTTATAATTTTTTTTCAATTTCCCCCCAACCCCCACTTCTTCCAAATCCCCCCCCCCCCCCCACCCCCACCCGCGAGCAATGCCGGCCGGTCAGTCTATTGTCCTCAGAAGGATGAAAGGCTTACCTTACATCCTGAGCTCAAAATTCTCCTTAATCTGGCTCACTATTTCAAGAATAGAGATCTCCCCAAACTGCTCTCTGCAGGTCTGGTGCTGCCACAAGACTCTGAAACTCTTCCCAAGACCACACACATGCATCCTCTTCCTACCCCCCTTTTGATGCACTTGGTTATGACAGTGGGGAGAAGGTAGTGCATCAGTGAGATGCTCCTGGTAGAGGGACAAAAGGAGTAGTGGGGTGAGGCGGCAGCGGGGGCTGAACTGAGGGCACCCTCAGGAGAGAGACTGGGACTAGAGCCTCAGCAGTGGATTAGACCTACAGAAGTGCTCTAAGTTGGGGCTGCTCTATCAGACCTACTCAACTACTGCCTCATGGCCTCAAATACTGTACAGCTGTCTTTATTTGCTCTTCTGCGATATCAGCTAAAAGTCGGACTAGGGGAGGAATTTGGAGTTCTTGACTGACAAGGACTAGACTCCTGTTCTTCTGGGTGACTGCTTTGGGAAACATGATTCAGTTTCCAGGCAAAACACACATTTTTCAACACTGACTGATTACACCTCCAGGCTCCTTCCAAACAGAGGCAAATAGATCTTGGAGCTGTGCTTTTCTAGACCTAGCTGCGGCTGTTGGCAGAAGTGCAGGGCTTGGCCTGGATTAACACCAAGTACAGTGATAATTTTACATTAAGATAAAAAGTTATTACATTTTAAATTTTAAAAAATGCCTGTGGTAGCACATGTAACAAACTGTTTTTCGTGACCCCCCAATGACGTCCTTCTCCATGGATTCCCTCACTATCACCCTCCAACAGTGTCCTTTATCTCTCAAATGCCCCTCTCTCACAAACCATACATTTGTTGTATAGCACTACTCTTACCAGTGTAGGGTGTCAGAGCACTTTACAACACACACATACATTGTACAGAGACAATGAAAAATACGTGTTTAAATCAGTCTACAGAAAATGTTACATAAGATAATGAGGATTAAAAGATATAGAAACACATGTCATCGCTACTAGTAGGCTGTATATTTTAAGAGTGTTTGGTCAGTAGAAGCACAAACTCAGGATTTAAAACATACCCCAGTGGTTGGAGTTACCATTACTAATAAAACTATTTCCACCCAAACAAGCCCTTTTTTAGCAACGTTAGGATAATGAAAGCCCGGAAAAAAAAGTTTTAACCTGTACCATGCAGTTTGCAAGCAGCTCTTTGATAACAATTCATAGGTGACTGTGCTATATTAGGATTGTAACTTATGAATTGCAAGTAACAAAAGGATCTCTGTGACAAAAGATAACCACTTGAGCTATCTACATAAATACAGTTCTGTTATCTGCATGGTGCACGTTCTTCGCAGCAGGCATATTAACCCTCTACACTACTTTATAAGTCAATACTGCTATTAGACAAAGATCATTCGCTCTCAAGCAGGAACATTAATCACCAGAGTTATCTTGACATGTTATTGTTGCTTGAAAACTGCTGAACGCACAGCACAACTCTAAATCCAGACGTGCTCCATAGCCATCCTCAAATCACATATTTGAAGGAGCTCTCGTATGAAAATGAAAAATAGACGAGAAAAAAAATATTTTTAAACAAAGCAGTTAAACAAAACAGTTAAACGTGTTTATTTCACACCGCCCTGGATTGGCCTCCTGAAATGCTCCATTCTTTAATTAAATGAAACAGCAGTTCCTTTGACTTTAGTGCACATCCTGGGACCCCTGCAGCACAGCCTGCCACACAAGAAAGAGGATTTCACATCTGCTGAAAGGGACAATAAAAGGACATTTCGTTGACGCCGCATGGCCGCTTAAAAAAAAAAAAAAAACCTTGCTGCCGCCGCTGCCGGGTCCCGTATCTTCTCTCTTGCGTCTGACTCCAGGTCGGAAGAGGAAGCAGGCAGCCAAGCTCACACCCCTAAGCCAATCACAATGCTCTAAAGGAGCGTTGTGATTGGTCTGAGTGCTGTAACAAGGCGCTTAGCCAGGGGCTGGAGGGGTGGGCATGTTCTCCATGCATGCTACATCCTACATGGAGAACAGGGGTGTGCGCATGACTGTTTTGGGCCATCCCAGAGGGCCGACCAAACAGTCATTGTGCACAGAAGTGTTCTAATACTCCTCTCCTGCAGCTCCACCCTGCCCCCTCACACACTGCTGCAGCAGGAGGACAAAATAAAATAATAATAACAGTCCATTATAAAAAATTTTAAACACATTTTTATTGGTTTTTCAAAATGATGCCATAAAAAAAACAGCCCCGAGGGCATTACATTCTATTATTATCATTTTATGTTTTTTCCTTTCTTTGCTGCCCCTGGCAGTGAGGCAACGCTCCTTCGCCTCAGCAGAGGAGCCACCACTGGTCTGCACACACGCTCAAAATCATACAGCTGGTTTTGTACCTTGTATATGAGTCTTCCATGAGAGGCCCTATGCATCTCTACAGGTGTCACTGTTGTCCTGTGCCACAGTAGACACTCCTTTGCCACTGTATGAGATTTGTCAATCTGCCTGTGCGAATAGGAGGTCATAATGTTAGAGATGTTATGCAAGGCTGCTAGTACTTCTGAAGGCATAATCATCTATCACCCGAAACGATGTGCTCACTGTTTGCCAAAGTGCAGGCCAGCAAGATTCGAGATTGGAACATGCCTAGAGCAAGTGCATCAAGTGAGAGTTTAGTGGCAATTAATCTGGGCTTACGCCTGCCTTCTGAAATTCGGCAGGGGTACAATACCACTCACAAATCATTTTCTAGTAACAGGAGGGCTGACCAAGTGCCGTTGTTGTAAGGAACTGGGTTATTAGTTGAGGGGACTAAGGGCCATATGTATCAACATACCCTTTAGCGATTCCTAAATAGCAAATTTTAAGGAATCACTATTTAGAAATCGCAAAATGGTATGTATGAAGAAATTTTCTATTTTTTAGCGATTCCTTATAATTCCTTAATTGCGATTAGCAAATTGCTAATCGCAATTAAGGAATAATTTTACCGTTCATTTCTATGGGCCAGGAGGCCCATGGGAATGAATGGGAAATTATTCGCAATTTGCAATTCGCAATTTGCTAATCGCAATTTGAGAATAATTTCAAGGGTGCAGGGGTGTCTCAAGAACACCCTGCTGCACCCCTGAAAATGGCATGTGTGCGCATATGGCGCACATACATGCCCTAAGGGCATGTATGACCGTCACATGGCACCATTGGATTTTCCAAAAAATGCTTTTTTTAAAAGAATTCACAACTTACCACCAACTAGAAGTTGGTGGTAATTTGCGATTCCTTAAGGGCATTTTGGAATGTCTTTTTTCATTGATACATTGCATTTAAGGAATTGCAAAATTTGCAATTCCTTAAATGCAATCGCAAAATAAGGAATGGCAAATTTTGCGATTCCTTATTTTGCACCCAAATTGTTTGATACATATCATTTTGAGAAAATTGGTTCGCAAACGCCGAAATTCTGCGAATTTTGGCGTTTGCGAACCCATTTGGCCTTGATACATATGGCCCTAAGTATCCAAATCAAGTAAAAATTACAATCCTTGTCAAGGTTGAATCACGAAAAACATTAAACAAACCTGAGCTCAATCTCCTGTTAGCTGTGAAACAGAACAGACAAGCCCAACTCAGAGGCAATGTGAAAAGTATTTATGCAGTACTGAAACAGTAATAACGTCGAAATGCAAAACAATAAAAAAATCCAAAAATGAGTTACAAAAAGTCAGTAGAATTTATTAAACAAAATGGCACTAAAATGACAAAACTCCAATAAGGGGAACCGGATATAAGACATTTTATTATTTCAAGTAGCTATAGCGGGAAGAAGCATAAACTGCCAATGATAGCCTATGGTCGTGGTAAAGCATGACAGAGCCGCAATTTGACACTGACCCTGATGGAGTGCGGGTAAAATACTACCCAGGTTCGCCAAGGTCAAAGACTTTACCTTCATACTTTAGCCAAACTTGAAGTCCCAATCCACCACAAGAGTACACATCTAAAGCCACCCAAGATCTCAGGGCAGGCACTTAGAGACTCACTGGTTGGCAGGCAGAGTCCAGTCCAGAAACCATTAGTGACTGATCAGGTGCAGAACAGGCCTCTTGTAGTTTGCTGTGCCCTGTAAATTTACATAGGGGGTCAGCCTTGTGACCTTTGGAGTAATGGTTCCCGGGGCTAACCCTACCCACTTTGGGCATTTTCAAAATGTCCAAAGTCTTCTGCCACACTAGACCTGGGCGCTGAGGGTGTGCATATGTTGTGTACTATGGTAAATCTAGCGTCCTCCCACATCCTACACCAAAATCCTGTATGTGGCAGTCCCTGTAACTACAACAATGTCGGAGACAGAATTCTGGTAGAACAACGTTGAGCTTTCAGCAACCAGACATCGGATGCAGAAGTACTGTTTTGGCATCCTGCCTTCACCCTTTGAAGGGAAAACCCAGCAGACCTTTTCAAATAGGCAGTGATATTGCAATGAAAAAAAGAGGCCCACTGTGATCAGCGCCTGTCTGACTTTTGGGGGGAGGTGGGGACGAGGGGGGAGAGACAAAAAAGGGAGCAAAAAAAAGTCCCAGCTGTCAGTTAACATTTGCTTGTGACAGGGGAAGAACTCCTTGTAGTGTACCCCAAGTGTTATATGAAAACCCCCAGTAGCCCTGTCAAGCATTAAGTGAAATTCAAGCAGGGCTTTACTGTCAAAAAGGATTCCCCCCTTTACATATTCTGTCAGGTTCAGATGGGTTATCTCTGCCCATTCAGGTCAGCCTACTGTGTGCTCCTAGGAGCAAGCTCACACTTTATTCACACTTATTTAAATGCTAATTAGTGACTGGCTGAAGAGGAAGAGCAAAATGCAGATTACACTTCCAGGGATATCTGGCAGGGCAAAGGTAACTTTTTAAAAGTTACTTTACCGTAATATTTATTTAACAATCTGAATTCATCATTGTATTGGAATTTTAATAACTATTAAAATAGCTGGCTAATTATTTTTCTATCAAGTGCCATTCCTGAGATACAGTATTAGTATTTAATATTGCATTACAATAATTTTCTATGCAACAGCCAGCCTTTCTACAGTGAAAACAGTTTTGAGGTGCTAGACATTGTAAGAGCATGTTTAACATGAAACATTTATATGTCCTACTTGTAAATACCATGCACACTACCTTATAAGCAATAGGCCTACTTTGAGGTGGCATATATATTTAAAAAGAATGTTTAGGCCTGTCAAAAGGCGTTATATGGACAGGTCGAATTTACAGTTAAAACCTGTGAAGCTAGGACACTGGAAGCATGCCTGCAGTCATGTTTACATTGGCAACGTAGTGGATGTCACAATGTGTGCTGCAGCCCACTGGTGGCATTAAAGTCATGGGCCCTATGTACACAAAGGTATTGTTTAGTAGGGACTTATTGGTAAGTTAAATAGGCCAATCAGGTGTAAAGAGGAGCAGAAGCACTTCACCACTGGTTACAGGGGTAAAGCACACAGTTCTAAAGGATTCAGCAAAAAGGCAAAAAATCTGTAGTGACACTGCGGAAAAGGAACATTTCCAACAATCATGTTGTCCAGCAGAGGCAGGTAAGTTCCTCAACTTGGATGAATATAGTTATAGAATTAAATGGCCTTAAAGTCCATCAATAGCAGGATAGGTCATCCACAGGTGTTGAATGACACCACTGATGATGCAAGGCACCATTGGTGATAAACAAGGTGTATGTGACAGTCCACCCTTCAGACAGTGCTTTGGATGTATGTACTTCCAGTGCTGTGTCAAATTAATTGAAATGCGTCTTGCTTACAGAGGGAGGAGTTGATACTACCACCCTTGAAAAAAAATCAGAGAAGTTAGACAAGATTAATATACTGTCTTTTAAGGGTTGTAGGAGAAAAACATAACCTCTGTAACTGTTAAGAGTATCATACTTCAACTTGTAAAAGAGTAACACATTGACATAATGCAAACTGGTATCTCAACCAATGTCCACACTCCCTACTTAGACACAAGGAGTTATGATTGCAAGAAAGATATGGCACCTTTGGGCACTTCAAAAGCCACCGTGAATGCAATGCCAGTAAAAATAATGTTGGCCCCACAAACATTATTATTTGGAACAAGTATACTAATAAATGAACATTCACATATTTATTACTACATAAGCCACATTCAATGTTATTGCTCATGCTCACACTGAACAGATCTGCTATTTTCGGATCCTGTGATTTGGTTGGGATTCAATATCTTTGTTTATAATATATGCTCATGGGAATACAATGTTAGATAAACCAGATATGCAGAACTGTTAGGAGTAATATGTTACCATTGTTAAGGGAGAAGAAGAACATCATAATCCAGTCAAGACTCCACTTCTTGCTAGTCATGGTCCCTCCCCGAACACAACATTAAATATAATATTAGGGTTAGGCCTTGGTTAGGACCCGGAAGGGGGTGGTCTCGCTGAGCTCCAGAGCCTGGGTCCCATTTTTGCAGAGGTGGCTCCACTGATCCTACTGAAATGGTTGAATGGGAAAAAGTGTTAGTAAACTGAACTATTAAATGATCCTCCATCTACTCCTCTGCAGAACCCAACATGGCTGCCGCATCTTATAAGAAATCCCACAGGCAGAGGACTGCAGCAGGAGGATGCTTGGAGTTGTTCTGAATATCTCTTTCAGCCTCAGGAGCCAAAAAGCTTGGGTCTGAGCAGCAGTAGGAGATACACTTAAGACCTGGGAGGTAGCTGTCAGTGTAGTGGGCGTGTTAAAGCTTTTTCCAAATGTGCAATTTTGGGTCACAAATTACCTTTGAATACTGATTATTTTTATGATGAAAATAGTCTTAACGGATTAATGTTGCACTGTAAAAGTTTAATTTAGAGGATTAGAAGTGTGTTTATGAAGTAGTTTAGTTGTGCCACATGTTTGTAGGGACTTCATTTTATTGATATGGATGCTGTTTTGGTGTTCTGCTCATTTTGCTTGCGCTCAATATTCCTCCCAATTAGAGTCGCACTGCATGTCTTCTGTCCCCACAGTTTTCACAGAGCACAGGACACTATGAAGCAATTGGCTATTTTTCTTAGGAAGCATGTATTGTGAATAAAGCTTTTCTTTGTGTGCTGGATGTAACAGATTCAAGGAAACTTGCGCTTGAAGATGTGATGTGGACCCACTAGAACACTGTATTGTATGAGTCTTTGTTTGAAAAATGTTTTATATTGTGTTGCACATCTCTAGACTATGCAGCTGCTGCCGGAGCTGATGGAGTTTTCCTTTTCTTAGAAATGGGTTAGTGTTATATGTGTATTTGTGACGACCTATATTCTGATTCTGGTCAATGTATTATCACTAGTCATGCCATGCTGAATTTGCAGTTTTGCCCATTTTGAATTCATAAAATGTGCCAAAAAAAACTTGATTTTGGGGGTGAGCCAGAGACTTTCCCTTTGCTTCTAGAGATACTCTTGGTGTTCCTTGTGAAACTGACAGATTATTAGAGACTGTTCCCGTTCTACTGGGGAGTCTGTCTATTTATTTAGAGATTTCTTATTTCATTAGAGATGTGTTTTTATGCTTTTTGCCGCATATCGGAATCTAGAACAATTCTGATTCCCAACTACGTACATGGCCTTTATTGCATTTCTCTGTATTGCCTATTTTTGAGATTTTTTTATTAAACGCTTAAATATTTTTTTGGTCAAACTTATTTTTATTAGAGATTTTTGCAGAGTACAACAGAATATGGTACCATCACATTTTCCACACAAATACTATTGAACATTGGGTACAGAAATCAATGATGTGATGTGGCAAGCAAATCTCTGGAGACAAACCCCGGCTCAGCCAGATTGGAATGCACAATTAAAGGTAGCAGCTTCTGAAAGAATAGGCACAGGGGTTCCTATATAGAGTGGTACATAGGCGTAAAAAAGTCCCATCAGACATTATGATAGCTATCTCTGAAAACTTGCTGCATTAATAGAATTATACAGAAGGTACCAATGAAGAGTAGAATGGCTCCTAACCAAGGAGCACTAGATCCAACAGTAAATAACCAACCCTATCCCCCCCTCCCAAAACATGGTGGCAGCCAAAAGGAAACGAAAAAGGTACACGCTATAGACTGCTTGACAGAGAGCAGCTCACAGCTGGAAAAGATGAAGCGCCTTGATGGAGGAAGGGCAGACGGCTGATGGGAGACCTCGGGAGAGTAATGTAACCAGCGGTCCCCACTTAAATTCAAAAGTTTTAAAGTCGTCCCTAGAAATTCCTGACATCCGCTCCAGGCTAAGGAGCATCCATAATCTGGAGTGCCAGAAGGGAAATTGCTGAGGCTTCCTTCCGTTTCCATGCCGCTGCCAATGTAATCTTCGCAGCCCCTATACATAGCCACATGATCTTTTTGTCCGCCCTTGTCTGGTGCTCTAAAGAAGGATCCCGAATACCCAACAGAACCTCGGCCATATAAATGGGGATAGGATAACCAAGAATATCTTTGTGAGCAAGGATTTCTTCCCAGAAGGGCCGTATGTGTGGGCAGTCCCACCAGATATGCTGGAACTCTCCCAGAAGACCACACCCCCTCCAACACCTATCAGAAGACCCAGGAAAGATGCAACAGAGTTTGGAAGGATAAAGGTACCAGTCCATCATAGTCTTGAGGTGCGCTTCCCTAAGTTCGAAAGAGTGGTTGAACTTCATACTGTCAGACCATAGATGGGACCATTCCTCATCCGTAATATCCCGCTGAAGCAGAACCTCCCACATTGAGATATAACGTGGACAAGGAGCGAGTGTGGTGGTAAAGAGAAATTTATATATAAAGGAGATCGTGCCCTTCATGGAGTTTGCCTTGGTAAGGAAGGCTTCGAATTTCGTTAAAGGGCGCGTGGCCGCTTCCCAGATGTGAGGCATGAGGACCCAATGTAAGAGCTGAGTGTGACGATACCTCTTTGAGTTCTGCAGGCTATACTCCCTTTTACAGGTTTCAAAAGTAAGGGGGTCGTAGTT
Source organism: Lissotriton helveticus (assembly GCF_964261635.1). Lineage (NCBI taxonomy): Eukaryota > Metazoa > Chordata > Amphibia > Caudata > Salamandridae > Lissotriton > Lissotriton helveticus. The sequence goes on along the minus strand of NC_136063.1, from coordinate 2,136,724,222 downwards.
GTGAAAGAGGTGTTTGAGGACCAGGCATCCCCCCCTCCCGCCAGGCATCAAAGGGCCCTGACTGTAGTCCAGGATGAAATGCAGGATTAAAATGCAAAGGTGTAAATGGGGAGGGGAAGGAGGTCTATCTCTCATCGCCCGACACAGAATCCCAAACCCTGAGTGTTGTGCGAGTAGGAGTGCTGATATAGGCATTCCTAGGCCTATCACACTTGGGGCGCCACACTATATCCCAAATGGTTCGACCGGTCACACTACGATCCATATGCAGCCAATGTTTATCGGACTCATATTTTGTCCATTCATTAAGCACTCGCAATTGGACCGCCTTATAGTACAAGTGGATGTCTGGGAGCCCGACTCCCCCTCTTCTCTGGGACGACGAAGTATCGTAAAAGAGAAGCGTGCCCGTCTCCCCTGCCATACGAATTTCAGAACCATGGCCTTAACATGTTGGAAGAAGTCTTTTTCCATTTCGATAGGTAAGGCCTGAAATAAGTACAGGAGTTTAGGCAGGAGGGTCAATTTTATAGCGTGGATACGACCCAACCATGACAAAAAGAGGGGCTTCCATTTGTGGAGCTCTGTTTGGATACGACCCAATATAGGAGGAAAATTGGCAGCCTAGAGACCTCCCACTTTGGGCGTGATCTGAACTCCCAGATATTGAATGGAAGAAGTGGTCCACTGGAAGGCCGTGAGGGGTCGAAGGGCCTGCATCTCTGCAGAAGAGAGCGTGAGATTAAGGATAAAAGATTTACCTAGGTTTACTTTGAAGCCTGCTATTTCTTCGAATTTAGCCAGTTCTGCTTGTAAAGGGGGAGCGACGTCGCCGGATCCGTAAGGGATAGCAAAACATTGTCAGCAAATAAATAAATTTTATGTTGCTCCCCCGTAAAGGGAATCCCCTGAATTGCAGGGTTTGCTCTGATCGCTACAGCCAGGGGTTCAATACTAAGGGCAAAAAGTAAGGGAGAGAGGGGGCAACCCTGTCTGGTGCCCCTGGAGTGGAAGAATGAGGCAGATTGAATTCCACTGACCAGGACCCGAGATCAAAGTTGAAGATAGTTGGCCCGAATCATAGTGAGAAACCTAGGGGCAAAGCCAAACGCCGACAAGGTATGGAACCGGAATTCAAAGTCCACCCTGTCAAAAGCCTTCTCCGCAGCTAAGCCCACCAGGACCACTGGGATCCGGAACTTGTGGGCCTTCTCGCCAAGGTGCACAATCCGGCGAGTGTTATCGTGAGTTTGGCGCCCCTTGATTAAACCAGATTAATCCGGATGGATGAGGTCGGGCATGAGATCATTTAACCACTTGGCTAGGATGGAAGAGTATAGCTTCGCATCGAGGTTGAGGAGTGCGATCGGCCTGTAAGAGGAGCAGGCCTCAGGGTCCTTCCCTGGTTCTGATACTAGAAGCAGAGCCCTCCTCCGCCATCTTGTTGAAGAGGCGCATGAGATGAGGGACAATATCTGGGGCAAAGGTCTTATAAAACAGGGCTGTAAACCCGTCCGGGCCAGGAGCTTTATGTAGCTTGAGAATAAAATGTAAAGTCATGCGAAGAGGGGTACAGGGTACGCCAAGAATCAAGGAGGCCCATGTCGTGAAAGCGCTGTTGCGTGGCTGCTGTGAAGGAACCAGTGCATGCGCGTTGCGTATGGGTGGTGTTTAAGTCTTTACTCCACACTAAATTCAAGTCTCCCATGAGAATCATTTGCCCTTCGGCAAAATCCAGTAGTTTCCCCAGAAAAGTGCTTAAGAAAGTCGCTTGTCCTGCGTTGGGGGCATAGACTGCTACGAAAGTACTGAGCCTCCCCCGCAGCTGACCCTTGACCATCACCCATCGTCCATCCCTGTCCTGTTGCACATCTAGGGGTTGAAATTTAGAGGGGGAGTGGAACAACAGTGCAACCCCCCTGTGTTTCAGTAAGGAGAAAGACTTATAGATCAAGGGGTACTGTTTGTGACGAAGCCGGGTGTCCTCGGATCTAGCGAAGTCAGTTTCTTGGAGGACTACCACATCGAGGTGATGGTCAGTGATATATTTCCAGATCTTCTGGCGTTTCTGAGGGGAATTAAGCCCTTTAACATTCCAGGTTCCTATGGTAAGTGTCATGACATTAGTGGAGGAATGTAACAGTGCAATAGGAGCTGTATCTGGTCCCGCAGGCCATTCGCACATACGAGACCCAACGGCTTCGTCCCTCCTCCCTCCGTGGAGTGAAAAGGGGTAACGCAACACACTAAGCGGGGTGCACTAAACATGAAAGAGCCGCCACCATGATGTTCCTAGCCCCTCCCCACCTCCCACAGCAATAGATAACAGCCGCTCCCTCCAGTTGCACCGTCCAAATAGTCATACATGTTCGTGTATACATTTGTTAAAAAGCCGCCACCATAACCCTCCCACACCCACCCCTCAACCCTTAAACAGAAGTGAACAAACACAACCAAATAACCAATACCAGACATTACTATCGGTCTCCGCGCGGGGTTAAGAGACCCCGCAGGAACCAAGGGGGGGACAACAGGACTGAGGGCCCGATCCACGCCCGCCCCAGCGCGAAAGCTAAGTCCAAAGCAGCTCTGTGCGGCAACCTGGAAGGCCCCGAGAGGCCATCCCGGGCCAATAAGGGGCCTCTAACTAAGTACAGCGTACAAGACCAGAGCATGGAAGGAGAAATTCTAAGCTCAGCCCAGGAGCCCCGCAACATACCTTAAGGCTGTACTAGACTCTCTCAGCAGGGTTCCATGATGAAATATCGATTACTAAAACATCGACCTACAAAAATATCGCCACAAATACATCGTGTACAAAAATATCATAATCATATACTTAAACAAGGATTTACACAAATATCGATATGTTTTTATCGACTACTCTAATATCGTTAACAATTATATCGACTACATAAATATCGACTACTACATTATCGACAATATTTAAAATAACATTACCTTCTACACTAATATCGACAACACTAATATCGACTACCTTTCTACTTATAATAATATTAAAAAAATATCGTCATTTTCTTTATAACCTTATATACACATTACCTTTCTGTTATTCACTTTTTCATAGTTATTTAAATTCAAAAAAAGCTTTTTTAACATATATGTATATACAATATGTATTATTTATTTATATATAATAAGAAAAAATACATTAGTAATATAAAGTATGTATGACGTTACAACACATACTTTTACAACGCATACCTTTACAACGAAATTTTTACAACGCAAAAACCATTACAACGCATGTATTTACAACGCATATTTTTACAACACAGGTTCCTTTAAAACGCATACCATTACAACGTAAGTATTAGTAAATATATAATAATTTTTTTTAATATAAATTAATTAAAATGAATAGATTTTAATTAAATTAAATTTAATTTAATTTAATTTGATTTAATTTATTTAATTAATATATTAAAAAAAATTTACCCTGTACCCCTGTACCCCAAAAACACAAAACTGAGCCTGAACAATAAAAATACCCCTTTACCCAAAAACTAAAAACTGACCCTGACCCCTTAAAATACCCCTTTACCCAAAAAGTAAAAACTGACCCTGAACCCTAAAAATACCCCCTTTACCCAAAAACTGAAAACTGACCCTGAACCCTAAAAATTCCCCTTTACCCAAAAACTGAAAACGGACCCTGAACCCTGAAAATACCCCTTTACCCAAAAACTGAAAACTGACCCTGAACCCTAAAAATACCCCCTTTACCCAAAAACTAAAAACTGACCCTGACCCCTTAAAATACCCCTTTACCCAAAAAGTAAAAACTGACCCTGAACCCTAAAAATACCCCCTTTACCCAAAAACTGAAAACTGACCCTGAACCCTAAAAATTCCCCTTTACCCAAAAACTGAAAACGGACCCTGAACCCTAAAAATACCCCTTTACCCAAAAACTGAAAACTGACCCTGAACCCTAAAAATACCCCTTTACCCAAAAACTGAAAACTGACCCTGAACCCTAAAAATACCCCTTTACCCAAAAACTGAAAACTGACCCTGAACTCTAAAAATTCCCCTTTACCCAAAAACTGAAAACTGACCCTGAACCCTAAAAATACCCCTTTACCCAAAAACTGAAAACTGACCCTGAACCCTAAAAATACCCCTTTACCCAAAAACTGAAAACTGATCCTGAATCCTAAAAATACCCCTTTACCCAAAAACGTAAAACTCACCCTGAACCCTAAAAATACCCCTTTACCCAAAAACTGAAAACTGACCCTGAACCCTAAAAATACCCCTTTACCCAAAAACTGAAAACGGACCCTGAACCCTAAAAATACCCCTTTTCCCAAAAACACAAAACTGACCCTGAACCCTAAAAATATCCCTTAAAAAACCCCAAACATATTACATTTTAAATATAATTATATACTTACCAATACTTACGTTGTAATGATATGCGTTGTAAAGGTACCTACGTTGTAAAAACATGCCTTGTAAATACATGCATTGTAATCGTTTTTGCATTGTAAAAGTTTGGTTGTAATGGTAGTACGTTGTAAAAGTTGCGTTGTAAAGGTTGTATACCAATATAAACATTACCAAACACTATCATACACTCTTATCGGATTACTTTAAATCACATTTCACTAATTTTAACATTGTAATAAATATTTACCATTAAAATAAAACACATATAATACATTTGGTAATAAAAATCGAAAACAATTATTGATGCTACTAACTCTTTACAAAAAATTCAAACTAATGTTGTCAGCCAATGAATTTAAATTATATTTAATTGAACCAATCAAATATAACCATTAATTAACTCACTACTATAAATACAATTACAAACTTAACTTAAATTACCATTTTTGGGCCAAACTTGGAGGGAAACGGTTACCTTGCTGAAAAGAAGAGAATACACACCTACTACAACGACTACAACACAGCATACTACAACTCAAGTAAGTCAAGTCCCATTTCATTTATCATACAAACCTGTCGAAAAGTAGCTAAACTCCCTAAACTAAAAACATGGTCTTTATATTTGTTTAAATATAACTACAACATCCTATCAACAACCACCACAAGATAATAATTAAATGAAATTATGAACTGCCTTATCCATGTCTACTTAGAAAGCTTTTAAATAATTTTAAAAAGTTGCAAATTAAAGTTGCAAAAGACTTGATATGTTATTACCTACTAATATATCCTAATACAATAAATAACACAAATTAACTTTCTTTTACAGAATATACAAACTTCATCTACCAATCTACAACTAAACTAACAACATCTTCTACTACATTAAGTAAGTATACCCACTGTGTCTATTAATAATCAGAAAGAAAAAAACTATAAAACTAAATCATTTTTTTGTATTATTCTTTACCACAACTACAGAACATTAAAGAGTGAAAATCTACATATAAGAACAGAAAACATAAAATTAGCAGGAAAACAACATTGTAAGTACGTTTTTGCACTTTTTCCTTTTAACGTACACATCTCAAGAAATGTTTTTCACTTTTACTAAAAAAACATATATATGTCTTCACAGATCTACCTTAGACATGGCAACAGGAGCTACTTTTATTACTTCTCAAAAAGGGAAAATAATGCTGAGCTACATGGGTTACACCTACACCCAAGAAAGAATAAAAGGGAATAAAACTTACTGGAAATGTAGTAAATATTACTCAACTGCATGCTATGGTAGAGCAAAGACTGTTGATAACAATGTTGTAAATGTACATGAGCATAACCACCCACCCAATGTAACAGAAGTCGAAGTAAGAGAAGCACTAGAGACATTGAGAGAAGCTAGTACAGGCTCACAAGAAACAAGCACCACTATTTTGAAAAATGTTTTAAGCAAGGTGCCAGAACATGTCACAGGACAGTTACCTTCAATACCCAACTTGAAAAGATTAATTGCTAAAACAAAACGAGATTCTGATCCAACTCCACCAGCACCTGAAACTTTTCAAGACATTAAAATATATCCTGAATATACTATTACACACAATGAAGATAAATTCTTAATGTATGATAACCACAGTCATGATAAAAGAATTTTACTTTTTGAAACAAATAGCAATTTGCAAAAACTAAAATCGTGTGAAACCTGGATGATGGACGGAACTTTTAAAGTATGTCCCAAACCTTTCTATCAACTTTACACCATCCATGGTGAATACCAAGAAACAAATATCCCTTTAATTTATACACTGCTGCCAAATAAAACAAATGCTATCTACGTAGAAATTTTAACAACTATCAAAGATTTTACAGATAATTACTATCCACAAAGAATAATAATAGACTTTGAAATAGCCATGATTCAAGCTATACTTAAAATATATCCTCACACATCTATACAAGGGTGTTATTATCACTACAACCAAAGTATATGGAGGCACTTACAAAAATCTACTTTAAGCATTGAATATTCAACAAACAGTAACTTTGCTTATCAGATTAAAAAGTTAATTGCATTGGCATTTGTACCAACAACAGAAGTTGCTAACTATTACAATTTACTACTTGACAGCCCTTTCTACCGCACCAATGAGAAAAAATTAACTCCCTTCTTAGACTATTTTGAAGATACCTGGGTGGGAAGATTACATCGTTCTGGCCACCGCAGACAACCTAAATTCCAAATTCCATGGTGGAATGTGTATGCTAGTACTATGGCACAGAAAGCCAAAACTAACAACGCGGTCGAAGGATGGCATAATGCCTTCCAAGCCACAATAGGAAGAACACAACCCACACTTCATAAACTAATCCAAAGCATCAAAAAAGAGCAAAGCTACCAAGAACTAAGAATAGAGCAATCTCTATCTAAAATCGGCCCTAAACTAAGTAAACAAACATTAAATATGTACGAATACCTACAGCTAAAAATAAGAATGTACCCAAGTATCGAAGGTCTTGAATACTTAGAACTAATAGCCAAATCTATCCTTTAACAAGCAACACATAAAAACATTTCAAACAATAAATAAAACAAAAAAATTTCGCCATTCAAAATAAAAAATAAATTAAAATTTTCAAATTTTTTACCATTCTATTCATATTATTTACACTACTTTTTTAAATTACTACCCACCCTTATCCCCTATAATACCAATAACCCGCTCCTAAAATATTTACAAACAATTAATTTTTTTTTACATTTTGATCCCTATAATAATAAAAATAGACATTTAATTAATAATATTTAAACATAAAACAAATTTTTCTACACTTATATAACACATTCAATTATTTTGTCGATATTATATTCAACGATATTTCTCTAAACGATATTCTATACAACGATATTTTATTTTGACGATATTTTTGTCATTATACAAAATGGATATTTACAACAACGATATTTACTTCAACGATATTTTTTAAATTCGATATTCTTACCTCGATATTTATGCTAGTCGATATTATCCCGTCGATATTCCTGCTTTATACCCTCAGCAGTAAGAACACCCTACCAGAAAATAGGGAACAACAGTGGCCTTACACATTAAGTCCTTAGAGTTCACAGTCACTTACGGCGTTGGCCCAAGGCCAAGGCAAGCCAGAGTCTGGTGCATGCTCCCATCTGCTACCAAAGACAACAGGCAGAATGGACATTACAAAGAAGTTCAGAACAACATCCAACTCTGGTCAGATCCCCAGTGTTCATCACCGCCCTCTGCGTGATCCAGCGCTCCATGCAGATGCCTTCGTAGGGCTTCAGGAAGAGTCTCTAGTTTTATCTGGCAGAGAAATGTCCTCGTCCGAGGGGAGCCCCAGGAAAGCTATGCCTTCCTGCAAGTCAGTGACATGACGCCTTTTATTCTGGTATTCAAAGGACAGCCCAAATGAATAGGTCCATCTATACCTAATTTTTTCCTCACGCAATTTGGCGGTGACCGGCCTGAGCAGTTGTCGTCGCGCAAGCGTGGATGGCGATACGTCCTGAAAGATGGTGCAGGAATGGCCCTAAAACGATACAGTGTTTCGCCCAGGCGCTCCCGAGCGGGGTAACAGGGCTTGCAGGGATAGTCAAGTGTCAGAGGAGCCCAGCGATATGGATATAACGAATTGCCCTAGGGCTGGCAGCAGGGAAGACCAAATTCACCGCTCTCCGGGGGAAATGCAGCCGCCATCTTAGAGTCAGGCACAGGGGGAAGATACAGCGTGTGACCGCTCCGTAAACAGCGCTTCTGCCCTCACCAAGGCCCCATGGCAGACGCTACCTGAGCGATGGTGAACTTCCTCGCTAGGGCAATTTCTTCCACTCGTCATCAGGCAGCATTCGTTCTATCGCGGGCGCCGTGCCGCCATTTTGTGCGGTGCCCGATCCTTCCCAGCAGCGGCAGAGCACTCCGGGGACCCCCAACGCCGCTCAATACATAAAAGCAGCCTCCGTGGGTGCCCCCCACCTTCCCACGCTGAGGCCTCCGTTCACGGCGCCGCCAGTCATATGCAGCTGCTGAGAATAGCGCTGAAGGCGCGCGCGGACCGGGAGCCGAGGCGGATTAGGTCCGGTCGGCCATCTTGCCCGGCCCCAGGTTCTTCACCCTTAAACATTTTATTGATCTAGAACACAGTTATTGATTGGTCCCAGATACAATTTGTTGTACTCTGCTAATTTATTGGGCCTGATGTCAAGGAGAGGGGTGACTCTTATCCCTAGATCAAGGGTGCTGGAGCTGAGCCGCTAGAGGTATAATTTGGGGTGATTGAAATATTGGGGTTCAGTGAATTACTGGGCTGGTGCTCCCACAGACGCAATCTACAGCAGAGCAGCACCTGCGGTAGCACTGTTAGCGGACCCCTGGCGTAGTAAAGAAGTCACCTTGAGGAGTCTCTGTTGAATGTGGGGTGCCCGCGACATGGGGTCGTCATAAGACAGCAGCACGAGGTAACAGATGTGTGGAAGAGGAGGCTAGCACACCAGCTGAGGGTCAGTTGATATGTGGAATGTGATGGCTGGGGTTCTGACGACATCTCAGACCTGCTAAAGGGGTGTCTTTCATCCACTGTTGCAATCACCTAAAACCCTGCTAAGCCTACAAGTTCCCAAAGACAATCATTTACAAGGATGACATAGATTTAACACTGGATGTATGTAGTGAGTGCAACTTTTCAACTCTTGGAGCATAATCAATAACTGGGAGTTCTGCTAAATGTCTTGAGTATGATGGTGAACCCCTGTCTTTATGCACACAATTTCAGGATTACCACACAAGTGGCACATCACATCGTCATGGGTTCAGCTAACAACAAGGTGGCCAGGACCTCCTCAATAATACTTAATTATAAAACAACATTCTCCAGGCAGACAGTAAACTGCAGACACCCTCCTCTGGCTCATCTGAGAATGCTCCAAAATTATTGTTGGACACAACTGTTTTGCAGACCCCTCAACAAAAAGAGACATACAACTCAAAATGCAAGAGTTCAGAAAGGCTATCAATGAGCTGTGAATTGATTTTGTTAAGGCCTGACCTCTTCTTCCAAAACGTGGAAACACAAGTGGGTTACCTGGAAGTATCGACAGCTGAACAAGTGCACAAAAGGACAGACTGCTACCGTCTTGACCAGAATCAGTGGTTACTGCGGGAAATGGTCGATGAGGAAGAAAAAACATTGATGCAGCGATCTGTAAACCAGAGGAATTAAGACAGATATCCTGACCTCCACTATAGAATTCTGATCACATACCTTGTTTCGGAGAATAATGAAAGTTCCATTGTTTCCCACTCAAAGATGACTATAATGAATGTCTAATGTAAGATGGATCACATCCAGTTTGAAGGTGACAACATTAAAGATTTTCAGGACGTCAGCACTTCCCCTCTATAAATGAAGAGGCTAAAAAAGTTACGTTTCAGTTACAGAATGAGCAGACTCCTTAATGAGGAAGTTTTCCCATTTGCCTGATCTTTAACTTAAATAGGAAACATCATGCAGACAAGACATGTGAGGAAGAGAGACACCTGGATTCTTCTGTGCCTCCACTACAGAGGAGCAAATGAGTTCTGACCGATGGCAGAGACAACATACAAATTGAGAGAAAAGGAAGAACCAATGACAAAGGAGTTTAGAGACAAAAGGAACTGAGGCTTCATCAGAAAAAGGCTGACTTCTGTACTTGAGAGACCTTGAGCAAATATGAGCCATCATTTTATTCCTTGAACATCACTGTAACTCAGGTGCCTCGTTTTGGAGGTCTGCTTTATTTTATGTGGTTGACACATAGCACAACAGGTTTTAATGATAGGAGGTGGAAGAAGGATTGTGTAATGAGACAATATACCCATTAACACAGGTGGTGGTGCTGACCAGGGCCCTGCTACTGATCTGTTCCGTCAACCCCCCTTTGTTTTTTAAACACCTCTTATAATGAATGTTTTGTTTCGCTATTGTTTGGAGGTCACTACACTAAAAACCTATAAGTCACCCCATGGCAGGCCTTTCAGTCCTGAAGGCAGGGTGCTTGGTTATAAGTGTGATGGTGCCCGTGCATGAGCAGGACATCCCTACAAACCCCCGGGGTTGATTCTCCAGGCTTTGTAAGTGTGGTCATCCATTTTGATACATATAGTGGATCAGTCATTAAGAGTGGCTGCACCGAACCCGCTGACTTCCATTTAAATGTTAGATTTATATTTTAGTGCAATAGATTTTCATTTAGACTGCTTTGAAGGGCACATTTGTTGCCCTCTTTGCATTCTCAAGTTTGAGCCAGTTCATGGAGCACTTGGCTCCAGCTCTGGCGCAAAACTGGACAAAGGACATGGGAGTACCCTCCCCTCTGTCCAGCCCCTCCTCTGGGAGGGACCCCTGAGTCATCCTAACCTCTTTCTTAGGGTATTTAGGGGCTTACCTATGGGTGGGTCCTCAAATTCGTTGTGGGACAATACTCAAGCCTGAAACCATGTCACTCTTCAACCGTCTGAACACTTGGACATCGCCAGGAACCAAGATTGCATCAAGGAAGACTGCTGATGCTCCTGGTGTCGCTGTTCTGCAAGTCTTCATCATCTGTGTTTCTTCCAGGGTCTTCAATAGACCTGTGGGCATCAAGGATAACAAAGTAATCTCCCTTGGAGTGAAGGAGTCACTCTCCTGCATCTGCAGGCTCCACAATGAAACTGACTGGTCTGCTGTTCCTGACGTCTCAGTGACTTCGAAAGGCTCAGCAACACAGGTGGTGGTATACCTCGCCAGAACTGCTGGGACCGAACCACCGCACACGCCGTCGACTTGCCATTGACAAGGCTTGTTGGCGCTGCACTCTAAAGATCTTTGGGCTAAAAGAAGCTCCAGCCTCCAGCATCTCTTCCTGACAAGTACAGCGTCCTCACTGAATATCTCAAGGTCCTCTTGCAACACCTGTCCCTTTGGCCTGTGGGTCCTGTTGAGGGTCTTCTTCTGCTCCAGTTGGCTCCCCTGCTTGCTTGGGCCTGCTCTGACTCTCCTGTTTGTGGTGAGTCCCTTGGGCCTTGCAGGTCTAAATGTTGCTCCTTATATGCTTTCCATGCCTGTTGTGCTGCCAAGGCTTGTTGGTGCTCCCGCTGGACACCGACGCCCTGGTTCTCGACTTCCGCCGTGGAACAGCTCGTGCACGGCTCCTTGTCTTCCACAGCATCACCTGGTCCTCACAGCTGCAACAACAAGATCACTGTCAACACTTCTGAACCGTCCTACTTCGGCGGGTATTGCTCTTCCGTGCCTCCTGGTCACCTGCAAGTGGCATAGACCCTTTCCCCTATGCTTACAGGTTTTTCTCTTCAAGAATCCACCCATGGATTCCACAAGACTCTTGCACAGTCTTTTCCAGCTGCATCTTTACTGAAGTCCTCCATTGTGGTCTACGACGGTTTCCGACATCACTTCGCACCTATGCACCCTACTTCCCTGGTGTAGATATCCTGCTTCCTGGGGTATCCACAAGTGGAGTGACTCTCCAACAGTCTGTCTTCCACAGGTTTTCTTCAGGATCCACTGGGAAGGGTCCTTCTTAAAAAAACTGCGTCTGTGACTTCCCAGTGTGTTTCCACTCTGCACACAGCCTCCATGGGGTTCCTGGGTACTTACCTTGAGTGGTCCTTTGTGTCCCCAGCTTCTCTGAGTCTCCTGGACCAAGTCCCGGATTTGGTCGCAGTTAGCATTCCACTTTCTTAATATAAGGTTTAGGCTCCCTTGGAGACCACTCTATTATGTGTTACTTACCTTGTTACAATTTCAGTATTATTGTGTATTTTTGTGTATATCTCAGGGTAGGAGATATAACAATGTGTTAGTGAGTCTTCTTTAACAAATAGACATATTTTCATATATAGACTGTGTGGTTCTCTTTCATTTAAACTACACTACATGATTAGCCTGGTAAAACAAGCTGCTTAACATTCCTTCAAGATAAGCCTGAAGCCCGCTCCCCACGGCTACCACTTTGAGAGCCTTTAAAGGTTATCAAAGACCACTAAAATTACCATAAGGCCTGCCTGGATTAGTGCAAGGTGCATCACTTAAATAAGTGTGGACCATATACTAATCCAGCTTCCTACAATAGGTGATCACAAAGGTACACCGGTTCAGGTTAGGAAGCAGCCTCCGGGAATGCTACATCAATATTTTTCAGGAGGTGGGGGGGGGGGGGGGGGGGGGTAGGGGGGTACCTGCAAATTGTTGGCTAGGAGTTAGAAACAATTAATAAATTATGATGTAACATTATTGCTCTAAGAGATATCCTTACACTCAATGCCCAAGGCTTGAACTCCCAATCAAAAGGAAAGCCATCTTACGCTAGCTTATGCTAAAAAAGGTTACGAAGGCGCTTTTGCACGAGATGCAAGCTCAGACAGCTCATGATTGGTCACCATTTACCCACTCCAAATTCACTCTTTAGCTTCCCCATAACTAAAGGATTCTTGATTTATCTTTCAAAAAAGTAGACGATTCAAAGTGGAGGAAACCTACCGAGATAGGGAGTGACATGTTGTGGGTGTAAGGGACTAGTTGGAAGGAAGAATGCATTTCTAATTTGCTGAATGCTTCTTGGAGGCCCTGTAGAAATAAACACAGATCACAATCAAGGCTGATCATGAATACATTCACAACTTTACTTTGATTAATTTATTTAAAAAAAAAAAAAAATTGTGCAATTTTAAATACTTTAGTCACCAAATGCAACTTTAGTCTCTGCACTATTCTACAAACTATATCTCCTCAGCTCTAGTGTAGAGCTAAAGTAACTTAGGAAGTTATTACATATCCACGGGGATGTTTAAGATATCGAGTAGTAGCTGTGTGTAAAGGTGTCCTGTTGAATCTGCTTGTGAAAGTGACAAAGAAGGAGTGTGCATTCAACTGGTCTCCTGCCATTTCGGTCCTCTCTGCAATGCCAAACACCCGAAGTACAGCAAATGCGAGGCCAATAAAAAAGCCACACCAGCCCCAAGCTACCAATCACTGCCCTGCATTCAAGGCTCTGAGCTCAAAGCAACCTCCAGCCCGTTTTACGCAGTTGTAAAGGCGCTCTGAAGTCAGCATAGAGTGGGAGGGCGATCTTGCAAGTGCTGCAGTTCTCGATTTCTTGCACTTTCACTGGCTCCACTTCTGTAATTACTGGTAGTGGTTTTCTGCTCGGAGCCGATCATTCATTCAATCACTTATTTATTAATTTCCATGCGGGTGAAGCAAGGGAGCTCCACAGTGTTAACAAGAAAAGAAAACATAATATAAAACATGATCAGAGAACACTGTGTTTTAGGTGCAGGGGTCACACAACACCACAATGATTTTCTAAACTGCTTATCATAGGAGGAGACTATTATTCCAAAGAAACAGGAGTGAAACCGTAATAATGGTTACAGGAAAGGAACGTGTAGCTCCTTATCTAACCACCATAACCGATATGTTGCTGGCATGCAGAGAGGGAAAATGAAAGCAGGTGGGGGAGGGGGCCTGATTCCCAATCTACCCTAGGATGGCCTGACATGAAACGGTTTCCCGCTTTTTTCAGCCCTGCTTCACATTCCATTAATCCAATTAGTCCTATCTAAAAAAAAACAATCTGTTTTGTTTGTCAGGAAACTCCTTTTTGAACCTAAAACCGATTCAATTTAAACAAGCAGTTTGACTACTACAACGACCTTGCAACATATGCCACCACAAACTACAACTCAGACATTCACTTTATATATTTATAAATAAGACCAGAAACCTCATACAGACACAACAAAGGAATAGTACCTTTCTATCACACGTAGTAGCTGTGTGATGTGATAATTCTTTAGTGTTCAAGTTATTTAAAGCCATAACAATATTCCAATAAAACTAAGTGTGTTACAACAGATAAAGTATACATATTAAAAGTTGTGATTTGCAAATGATATTAAAAGTTTCGATTTGCCAATTCTACAGTAAAAAGAAAGGAAGAGGTATGTAATCGGTTTTGTGCAGCATGATCTTTAAGTGCTATTGTGCTTTTATCATTCGTCTGTTTCTTAGTAATTTCTTGTACAGAAGTAAACATTTTACAGAGTTACAATTAAGCTGTGGGTCATTTGGATCGAGACATTTTAATATTGCAGATCTACAAGTGCAGATGCCCCTAATGTTAAAAAGTTTTTTAATAGTAAAAGCCGGCATGGGTTTAAAACTGGGCAAATACATATTAAGTGGATGGAGTCCTGCTTTGACGCTCCGCAAAGACTGCATAAATTTGGTCCATTATATTTCCAGCTTGGTTGGTCTGCATTGAACGGTAATGATCCAAGACGTATTGATAGGAGCTATGTTTTTAAATAGAGGGAATATGTCAATGCTAAAGTATGTTGTAGGTTGCAGTTTTGTGTATGATTGCAGGACCATCTGTGCATGTGCGCGCTTACTCAGTGTGTTTTTGTCTTACATTAGCGAGTGCATTCTTCCCGCTTTCTTCAAAGTTTGTTGAAAAGATGAGAACTGTAATTTCTGTTGCCAGGGGACTGTCGCATTTGTGAGCTTTAAAGATGCCTGTAAATATTTTGGGTAAGAAGACTGAGGGTCATCTTCTTGTGCCCTTCAGAGGACGTTGTTGAGTGGGTTATGCGATTTATCCAGATTTTGTACCATGTTTTTATTGATACATACCTTCTATCTAAATACTGCTGATGCAATCCGAATTCCAAACGGTCCTGCACCTACTGTTTTATTTGTCCGCATTTTGAGACTTTCCAGGATTGCTGCGTTTTTCCCATGCTGGGTTTCACTTGCATAGGCTACAGTCTGCAAAAGTTTTGCTTTTAATGACTGCTAGTAATGGTGCAAACAACGGTCCTTTTAAGCTCTTTGCGCCTGAACAGAAGGCAAATATTGGGCCATTTCCTTTTTTCATTAGATTCTCGTTGTGTATTTGGAAAGTAAGTCAACTGTCTGTATATAAACCTAGGTACTAGTATTAGCTGACCACTTCCAGTTTTGTATTGCTAAGATTGAATGGCAGTCGTTTCTGGGCACGATGACTTATAGCCATGACTTGAGATATGTGTGTAAAAGGTAGTGTACCAAAGCATGGAGGATGAGAGTTAACATGACCTAGCATTCGCAAGAGATTAGCCATAAAAAGGTTGAACAGATGAGGCGCTAGAACGCAGCCTTATTGTAGTAGCTGTGAGTTTGGTCTCAATGACCATCTTATGGCCTATGCAGTGCTGTTTCTAAAGCCTGTAGTGTTTTATATTGTTGTATATGAATTTGGGACCCTAGTGTAATTTTCCCGATTCATGCCCATATATAGGTATAAATCACCCTATCCTTATATAGGCATAGAAATCATAACCATATTCAGACTTATTATATGCAGTCCAAATATGGCATGGCTACTTCCACTAGTTCCGAAAATCCACAGCGATTTCTTGGAAAAACCCGCCTTCAGCAGTCAGGGACTTCCCCTTGCTTGAGTATTGATTTATCCAAGAACTCATGGAGTTTTCAAAGAAATGAGTCTTTGATGACGTTATTATGTCCAACCTTACGTCAAACTAGGCACCTTCAAGGTATAAATATGCCCACACTTGCCCAGGCAAACACACAGTGGTTTGGAGCAGTTCGACTATCTACCTACACGACACAGCTCGCCGAAGAAAGTGCCGAAGGAAGCCGACCCTCCAGCAGACGCACTGAGAGAGAGGCTGTCTTTTCTCTTGCCGAGAAATCCAGCTCCAGTGTTTCCAAGCTACCCTTGCGGGTTGTTGGGAAATCAAGTCCTGAGAGAGAGATACCAGACCTCCTTCATTCTAAAACCAAGGTACGGAGCTGATTAGACCCGTAGAGAATTCTTGGATAGATGCTTGGCAAAAGAATACTGAAACTAAGCTACACCTCACTTACTTCTTCCTTTGTACTAGACCTAGGTTAGGAACACTGGGATAGGCGTACTTAAGAAGCACCAATTGAGTACTTTTAGTCTTTATTTATTAATGTATGTATTCTATGTATTTTATGGCTTAGAAACCATATCATGCTTTTACAGTATTATTTTATAATACTCTTCGTACTGTACGCATTGTACTTTGCAACCAGTATTACGATTGTAGCAGTTAATTTCTACTGCATGAGACAGAAGACTGTTCAATAAAAACGCCCGTCTTTCTATTTCTCTGCACCTCTGGTGAAACGAAGCATGCACGATTGACTGAGCGAAATAACTATCTATTGTTTTCGCGACTCTAGAGATACATTTCTTATTCTTAGGAAACAAAGTTGTCATGTTTATGCGGTTTCCAGAAACTAATCCCTTCTTGTTAATTCGAGAAAATTTCTAGTGACCTCTGAGCTAGCTGGCACTCACAATTAAGTCTAGTATATTCGATAGAGACCTAGTAGACCCCATTCCTACGTCAAATCTATAGGATATATTATTCCAATGCGCAGAGCCTATTGGGAATATAGGAACTACACTACAATATTGTTTGCACTCTTTCATAACAAACTAGCAGGATGATCTAAAAAAATGAACTGGTCTCTTCTGTTTGCCTGCCTCATTTCTTTTCTACAAGACAACCCAACTATCAAAAGGCGTTACCCGAAATAATGCCCAACATGCACGTAGCAAAGCTCAGGTTTAGAGAATAATCTGCTATCAATAACATACAAACATGAACCGAGCCAAAGACATATTACACAACCACCCAATCAGTACATTTAATACAGTCCTCACCACATGCACCCAAACACTTTCGATGGGCCATAACCGCCTATCATCTCATACCCAACAGTACTTTCCACTCAACAGTTCCCAAAACACAACACCGTTCTAAGCAGCACCAAAGCTATACAGTAGGCACAAGGGTGCCAGCTCAGGGACATTTTCCCCTCATTGCACCAAAATACATTTTAACCACATTCAGATTAAGTTAACATAGACATACCACACTCTCACCACACAACTTTATGTGATAGTTGTTAGACCCAGCAGTTTCCACATCAAGGCCAGTCAGAATCCACCGTTCTAGACAGGATGAGTACGATATACGTGTCCGATAACCTGTGCTCACCCTCAGATAGCTTGGCACTAAGCAGTCAGGCTTATCTTCAGGGCCCAAGTGTAAAGTATTGGCATAATACCACCCTCACAACATACTGCATATGCTACAAAAAGACTCCCCACCATACGTATAAACCACTGATCTTTGTATTACACACACACAACAAAATCAACATGATATATACATTGAAATCAAAACGATCTGCACACTGAATACACACTTTACAGTTCTATGCAATTGTCAAACTTTCCCATTAGCAGCAGAATGGCATAACCATATATGCCATATTTAGAGGTAATCAACAAACACAACATTCCCAATATCTCATATCCCAACATTTGCAATGGTCAAGAAATCACAGGTCTTTGACCCAGCCCTCCGGACACTCAACTATCCCAGCCAACTATACACATTTCCCCTGCTGGCAACACGTTGATTAGAATGTCGGAACCATCTAAAGTGGAAGGAAACTGTTACTTAGTTTCGTCCATCCAGATTAGGTCTCTAGGTGCCCGAATGCACCTGCACCAGTGCGGAATCGATACACCCACCAGCCCCCAGTAGTCAAAGGGTTGTGCCCAAGAAGCTGGTGTACGTCCAAATATGGGGAACTGTTTCCCATCAGACGGAGGTTCGAGCTGCCGTAGCTTCCGAAAGCCAGCGGGAGGTGCCCACAAGGCACAACTAAACAACAAGGGCCCCATCCCAATGTTCTCCACAACAAAGTACCTTGTGCTGTGGGTACAGGGAGCTGCCATGGACGGAGGCCGCAATGTCAGGCACTGCCGTCCTCCTGATCTGTGAAGGTGCCTTTTATCTAGCGCACATAGGATAAGCCCTCTGTTGAGTCTTTTATGTGCTGTATACAGTGTCAGGATCCTGTAATTCTGCCATTAAGTGGTGCAACGTGAGGACCTTCTGCGAGCCTGCTGCCATCATGAATACTAGTTTGGAACCTGTGCTGAACTTCCGTGTTCAAACCGCTTGGAAATCAGATCCACTACGGATTCCATTACAGGGTTTACATATCAACCACTAACGCATTATGGTACTTGTATACCTTGCCTTACCTTACCATGAGAGCTGGAGACGAGACTTTTGGTGAATCATATTATACTTGGAACTCTGTCTTACCTCTTCCAGTATGCCCATGTGCTCTTTTTCATGAATTCTGCTCATATTCTGAAACTAGATCTGATCCATGTTCCACTATGGATTTTCGTTCTGCCTAATTGTTGCTTCAGGCAGAGAGCAGGAGGGTGGCGTGGACTGCTCTGACCTGCACTGTGCTGCAGCTTGCACCTGTTCTGAATTCTAACCACTCTGTGTGGATGTGAGCTGGGAGTAGCGATTTAAGCCTGGCTTCTGCATTTAGATCATGTGCTTCAGCTGCTGTGGCGGGGAGCTCTTGCTTTCTTCCCCAGTTGCCTGCACTGCTGAATCCTTGAAACCTTGAGAGGAGTTTCTGATTCCTGCTACTGCTTTTTGCAGTGTCCTGCTTTCCTGTGGCTGCCCTGAGCAGAATTGTCCTTATGTGTTTCCCTTGTTTCTCAGTCTCACCTTCCTTTCTAACCTGATATTCTGATTTCTGTGTTTTGCCTGTTGAGCACGATTTTGCAGAGTTGGCAGTGGTTCCCTTTAGTTCCTCGCTCTGAATCCTAGCTAGTTTCCTTGGACCAGCAGGGCATTACTTGTTCTAATGCCTGTGGGGTACATTCTTGAATTCCTAGCTCTGAATCGTAGTTACAGTTTCCTTGGACAGGCAGGGCATTACTGGTTCCAGTGCCTGTTGGGTACAACCTCAAGTTCTTTACTTCGAATCCTAGTTCCAGTTTCCCTGTAGAAACGGAGCCTTACTTGTTCCGATGCCTTGTTGGGTACATTTTTTTGTTCCTTGCTCTGAATCCTAGTTTGTTTCCATGCACCAGCAGGGCATTACTTGTTCCAGTGCTAGTTTGATACAGCCTCGACTTCCTTGCTCTAAATCCTAGTTCTAGTTTCAATGCACCAGTAGGGCATTACTTGTTGCAGTGCCTGTTGAATGCAGCCTCGAGTTATTCACTCTGAATCCTAGTTCCAGTTTCCCTGTACCAATGGGGCATTACTTTTTCCAGTGCTAGTTGGGTACAGCCTTGAGTTCCTCGCTCTGAGTATCCGTGCGCGTTACAAGTGGAAATAACATAACATAACATAACATAGTTCCAGAATCCATGCTCCAGCAGGGTATTACTTGTTTCAGTGCCTGTTTGGTACATCTTCGAGTTTCTTGTTCTAAATCTTAGTTCCAGTTAATGGGGCATTACTTGTTCCAGTGCCTGTTGGGTACAGCCTGCCCTTGATTCCTAATTTTGATTTCTGAAGCCCTGTCCATAATTCCTCGACATGTTCTCTCCTGGTCATTCCATATATCTGTTGACAGTGTGACCGCTGGCTTGGCCCCTGTTCTGATCAGGTGAGGGAAAGACTTCTGTTATTGCGCCCAGGTCCTTTGGAGTCTCATCTGTCTCAGTGTTGTTGTCAGTCTCTGCCCACCTTGCACTGAGTACCACAGTCTCTATACAACAGTCCCCAATATGACTTCGCTGTATGACTGTTGTTAAGAGCAATCTCCTGATGTCAGTTCAAAGGGCTAGACCCTTGGCATTCATTATGGAACCCTATCACACGCCGTTGCAGCTCGTGCTTTTTAGGCAGCTGCTATAATCCTGACAGCAAGCGCGACAGCATTTTCACACAGCCACATTTGAGAAACGGGAGAAGCCGATCCAAAAACAGATACCGCTGCAGGTTAACAGAGACTAGAACACTAGTGATTTCATGAAAAACCCTTTCGAATGAAAATCTGGTTTTAACTTGGAACAGCGTAATAAACATCCGTTTGAAGACCTAAAACAGGAAAGAGATCTGATTGCACAGTTTCCGCGACTCTCAACAGACTTCCTGATAATAAGAGCTGCAGAGTTTGATATTTAGAACACTAGCTACCCGAATAACTAGGGAAGATCTGAATGACTCCCTTGGTGTGACAGAAAAAAAGAAAGTCTTGATAAAGGTGGTAATTACCATTTTAATCCACCGAAACGCGTCGATGCTACTCCTGGTACAATTCAAGACTCTGACATCGATGTTGACGTACTGATTCTGTAGTAGTATAATATGGATGGAAATATAATTGAGTCCGAATGTACAACCTGTATTTAACAATTTTTACGTTTTACTTCTTCTGTCTCTAGTTTCAATTGTGCAGGCCATAATTGATTATTCCGTTTAATTTTATGTATTTTAGATTAGGGCATTAGATTAGTCAGCCCAACACTATTGTTTTTATTTTCAATGTATTCATAATAAATGATCTTTTAACTTTCAAATTTTTTTTGTGTAATATATGATTGTACTCTTGGTATTTGGAGGTATGTGTATGTAAACCTGTATTTACTTTGTCTCAAGGGAACTTCTGGTATTCTAGTTGGGTACAGCCTTGAGTTCCTCGCTCTGAGTATCTTTGCGCGTTACAAGTGGAAATAACATAACATAACATAGTTCCAGAATCCATGCTCCAGCAGGGTATTACTTGTTTCAGTGCCTGTTTGGTACATCTTCGAGTTTCTTGTTCTAAATCTTAGTTACAGTTAATGGGGCATTACTTGTTCCAGTGCTTGTTTGGTACAGCCCGCCCTTGATTCCTAATTTTGATTTCTGAAGCCCTGTCCATAATTCCTCGACTTGTTCTCTCCTGGTCATTCCATATATCTGTTGACAGTGTGACCGCTGGCTTGGCCCCTGTTCTGATCAGGTGAGGGAAAGACTTCTGTTATTGTGCCCAGGTCCTTTGGAGTCTCATCTGTCTCAGTGTTGTTGTCAGTCTCGGCCCACCTTGCACTGAGTACAACAGTCTCTATACAGCAGTCCCCAATATGACTTCGCTGTATGACTGTTGTTAAGAGCAATCTCCTGATGTCAGTTCAAAGGGCTAGACCCTTAGTTAACAATAGACCTCTTGATTATATACCAGTGCACCCTTTTCTTTGATCATACTTTTTTCTTGTCTATCTCTGTGTTGTTTAGTGGCCTCAGTTATACTTTGAGTACCCTTGTATTACCTTGCTTTGTCTTCTTTCTAAGTTTTACCTCTGGAATCACTCTGCCCTGCTTTCGTTGAATGAATGAAATAATTTGTAAAGCGCGCGATGGCCAAAACGGCTTCCTGGCGCTGGGAGCTCTAAAGAACCGGACAGACAGGGCCAGGAGGATTAGCGGGGGTAGGCCAGGGCAAACAGAAAAGTTTTTAGCGCTTTACGGAAGTGTGAAAAAATAGGGATCGAGCGCATAGAAAGAGGAAGAGAGTTCCAGAACCGGGGGGCAAGAACAGAGAAACGGGTTCCACCAGTGCGAGATTTGTGAAAACGGGGAACAGTGAGGAGGGCAGAAGATGATGAACGCAGAGTGCGGGCAGGGGTGTGAAGGGAAATCAGAGAATTGATGAAAGCCGGTGCAGAGTGATCAAGGGCCCGATAGACAAGGCACCCCAATTTGAACAAAGATCTCTGAAAAATGGGCAACCAATGGAGGGATTTGAGGACGGGAGTGATGTGATGGGTTTTGGGCAAGTGAAAGATGAGACGGGCAGCCTGATTTTGGATAGCTTGTAAGCGGCGGGATTCATAGGCAGGAATGCCAGCGAACAAGCTATTGCCATAATCAAGGCGGGAGGTAATAAGGGCAGAAATAATGATTTTAAGGGAGTCAAAAGAAAAGAAACGAGAGATTTTCCGGATCATCCGGAGGGAGAGAAAACAGGAGGACACCACGGCACTGACCTGGCCATGCATGGACAGGTCCTGTCTGACCTTGATGCCCAGAGTTTTAACGGAGGGAACGGGGGTGGGAGGAGGGCCAAGAATGGAAGGCCAGAAAGCAGGGGACCAGGGGCTGGATGAGCCGCCAATCAGGACAAGCTCAGTCTTATCTGGATTGAGCCTGAGGTGGTTGGCGCTCATCCACCCAGAAATAAAGACCATGGTGGAGTGAAAAAAGGATAGAGAGTGAGAAGAAGAGGAAAGATCAAAGACGAGCTGGAGGTCGTCAGCGTAGTTATACACAGAGACCCCCAGCTCAAGAAGGGAAGAGATAAGAGGGTGAATGTAGAGGTTGAAGAGAAGGGGAGAAAGGGAGGAACCTTGGGGAACCCCACAGGGCACCGGGAGGGGGGAAGCAGAAAAGCCAGGGAGGTGGACGGCTTGAGAACGACCTGTTAAAAAGGAAGGGATCCAGGAGAGGGCAGAGCCTCGTATGCCCGCTGCGCTGACACGGTCCAGAAGAATGTTATGGTCGACCGTGTCAAACGCAGCGGACAAGTCGAGGAGGATCAAAGCTTGGGGAGAGTTGACGTCGGCCTTGGCTTTAAGCTCGTCAAGGACGGCTAACACCACGGTTTCGGTCGAATGACCCGAACGGAAACCGGCTTGGTGAGAGGCCAGGAGCTGGTTCTGTTCAACATAAGCAGAGAGACAGGAAGTAACGTAAGATTCGAGAATTTTAGAAAGATAGGGAAGAAGAGAGATAGGTCTAAAGTTAGAGAGAAAAGAAGAATCAAGACCAGGTTTTTTAAGAATGGGAGAGACAATAGCAGATTTAAATGAAGAAGGGACCAATCCAGTGGAGAGAGAGGCATTAAGAAGGGAGAGAGGGGTATCAGGACAGGAAGAAAAAAGGATTTTGAGAATGCGGGCAGGGGCACAGTCAGTGGGGGAGCCAGACTTAATTTTAGTGAGCAGAGCTAGAAAAGAGTCCAAAGAGAGGGGGGGAAAAGAAGAAAAAGAAAACTTAAGCGCAGAGGGGACAGAGTGAGGAGGAGTAAAAGGAGTGATCAAGATGTTAGATTTAATTTTAACAATCTTCTCGATAAAGAAGTTGTTAAGAGAAGAGCAAAGAGCCTGGGAGGGAGTGAAGTGAGGGCAAGCACGATCAGAGGTGGCCAAGTTGTTAACCAAAGAGAAAATTTCTTTAGATTTGTTAGCCGAGAGCGCCACTTGTTCGGAGAAATACTTGATCTTAGTGGCCAGGATGGCCTTCTTGTACTCCTTAAGAAGAAATTTATATTTGGCCTTGTGGTCAGGGCAGTAACTACGGCGCCAAAGGCGCTCTGAGCGTCTAAGCTCCAATTTGAGAGTCTTGAGCTCCGGGCTAAACCAGCGGTGAGCCTCGTGAGGGCGAATGGACTTGATTAACTTGAGGGGGGCTACTAAATCACATGCGGAAGAGAGCCAGTAACCAACTGCAGCGGCCTGTGAATCAAGGGGAATGCCAGTGAGGTCTGGGGAAGAAGAAGCAAGGGAGTGAGAGAGGGAGGCCAAGTCAACACGATTCCAACTACGGGAAAAGACATTCTTGGGACGAAGGGGCTTGTGGGGGGAGCCAGTAGTAATAGAAAAAGAAATGAGAGAGTGATCAGACCATGTACATGGGAGAATGCTGGGGGGGGAAACTATGTCCTGGGATGACCAGACTTGGTCCAGGATATGTCCAAGATTGTGGGTAGGGACCAAAACATGGGACTTAAGGTTGAGACAGAGGAGAGTGGCCGTGAAGTCTTTGGATGCTGGGTCCTCCCTGGGGTCGCCAGGCCAGTAGTTAAAGTCCCCAAGTAGGAGAACAGAGGAGTTATTAACCACCAGCGTGGCGAGGAGTTCCTGCAGGGAGGCCACAAACAGGGGCATGTTCAGGGGAGGGCGGTAGACAAGGACAATAGTAAGAGGTGCAGACAGATTGGAGGAGCGAGCGACCAGGAAGTCCACTCCAGCGATAGGTGCTTGGGGGAGAAGCTGGAATTGAATAGTGGATCGGACAATCATGGCAACACCCCCCCCAATCTTGTCCGCGGGGCGGTCGGCCCGGAGGACATAATAAGAATGGGGAAGGATGGCAAGAATGTCGGGGAGGGAAGCCTCCGAAAACCATGTTTCCGTTAGGAACAGAAAATCTGGGGAGTCTGTAGTTAGAAGGTTAAACAGGTCAAGTTGGTGTTTGCCTGCCGAGCGAGTATTGAGGAGATAGGCAGAAGCAGTGTGAGGGGGTGATGAGGGTCCAATGGGGGGGGAGTCAATGTCCGGCGTAGGCAAAGGAATAATTGGATGTGAGAACACAACACGGTCTGCATGGGGGACATAAATATCTAATGCAACAAGATGCTGCATAAGGGTATGGGAAAGAGACACCTCAGTGGAGCAGGCGAGGAGTTGTGCAGATGTGTATGACAACAAGAAAGCAGGGGGTGTGGCCCCTGGTCCCGGCCCGTTGCGGACGGGCGCAGACGGGCTTAACTTAGGCGCAACTTCGGCGCGCCTTCGACGCGCCCGCTGCGCTCGTCCGCTGCGCGGCCGGGATAGTAGTGCCATAAGTAGGGAACCGGAAACAATAAGGCGTGGCAGGGGGTGGAGGGACAGAGGAGCTGCCCCGCCAACCAGAGAGCAGCCCAAGATGTAAGACACGCCCGTCCCCGCCCTCGTGACCTGCCCGTCAGAGGGGGAGGGAACGCTCAGCGTGGGGCGCTCTGGTGGCGGCAAGGAAACAAGGAAGTCCCAGGAGAACAAGGGGTGCGCGGTGTCCTCAGCGCAGCCCCTGAAACGAGGAGCAAGGTAAGTAAAAGTGTCCAAGCACAGTTAAAAATGAACGTTGCGCCGCGCCTCGGCAGCGTTGTTGCTCCCGGCGAAGCCTCGGGAGGTCTGGCGATTCAGGAGAGCTAGGGCGGGACTCGCCCGGCAGGTAGAAATTGCCAGGGGGGGAGGGACAGAGGAGCTGCCCCGCCAACCAGAGAGCAGCCCAAGATGTAAGACACGCCCGTCCCCGCCCTCGTGACCTGCCCGTCAGAGGGGGAGGGAACGCTCAGCGTGGGGCGCTCTGGTGGCGGCAAGGAAACAAGGAAGTCCCAGGAGAACAAGGGGTGCGCGGTGTCCTCAGCGCAGCCCCTGAAACGAGGAGCAAGGTAAGTAAAAGTGTCCAAGCACAGTTAAAAATGAACGTTGCGCCGCGCCTCGGCAGCGTTGTTGCTCCCGGCGAAGCCTCGGGAGGTCTGGCGATTCAGGAGAGCTAGGGCGGGACTCGCCCGGCAGGTAGAAATTGCCAGGGGGGGAGGGACAGAGGAGCTGCCCCGCCAACCAGAGAGCAGCCCAAGATGTAAGACACGCCCGTCCCCGCCCTCGTGACCTGCCCGTCAGAGGGGGAGGGAACGCTCAGCGTGGGGCGCTCTGGTGGCGGCAAGGAAACAAGGAAGTCCCAGGAGAACAAGGGGTGCGCGGTGTCCTCAGCGCAGCCCCTGAAACGAGGAGCAAGGTAAGTAAAAGTGTCCAAGCACAGTTAAAAATTAACGTTGCGCCGCGCCTCGGCAGCGTTGTTGCTCCCGGCGAAGCCTCGGGAGGTCTGGCGATTCAGACATGTGTGTCGTTCCCTGACACACATGTCTATAGGTCAAAATATATAGGCATGTCTTACATCTGGTATACAAAACCATGCACATTACATACATGGGCATTGCCTACACTAGCATGGACTGAGGAAATTCCCTGTTTATCTTGTACACAGTAGCTGAACGGGCATATTGTACACCTGTAGTTAGCACACTGAAGTCACAGTTGCACACATCATTATGGGCATTAGCAGACAATGGAATGTACTAATTGAAGGCCAACCATATTCTATAAATATATATTCAGTTATCAGTGTAAGGCCGGTGACTATACGACAACACAATATGACTTCCACTCATTTCTTTAAACAACTTAAGGTGGTGGACCAAGACCTGGATTGGCAGATCTAACATGTGGCCTGCAGGCCCAAAGGATTTCTTTTTTTTACATAACTCAAATCTAACAGTGATTACACAAATCCTCCAAACCCTGGCCCTAAACACAGAAGAGTTTAGAGACCAGAGCTTCGGTTGGCAGACGTTCTAAACAAGTGTCTATCAAAGAAGGGTTTATGGAATATGCCCTTGTCCACCATGGAAGCAGACTCACACCAATTAGGCTGCTGGATCAATAAAGTTAAGCTCATCACTGCTGATCACATTGCACCCTTTGTGTACCTAACAATCAGCATATCTCTACTTATACATATCTCCTTTTGGAGAGTTCTACAAAATGATGGCTAATTTTAAACCAAAACAAAAATATATTGGAAGTTGAAGTGACCTTTAGCTTCCTGCCCTACTCACTCCCAAATAATCCTTCATGGCATTTAATGGTGAACAGAACTTTTAGAACCTGTAAATAACTTCACAGCACCACATCCTTAACCAACCTGCACAGAACTTGCCATCATCAGAACATGTTTGGCTACAAGTGTTGGACAGCTTAGTAAAATGGATAAGCTTATATGTAATCTAAACAATACCATCCTTGTGGAATTCTCACTAGAGAAGTGAACGTTAAATCGTCGCTATTGCCAGTCTACCCCAAGATTGACGAATTTCACTACACACAAAAGTGCACAACATGGCCCTATTTGGCATATCGACAAATTGGCACCTCATCCTACTCTGTTCTCGCGACCCTCTGATGCCTTACTGATGGGATCAAAGTCTCTTTCGTATATAGCTCGTACACCTGAGCTAAGGCATGCATGCCCCTAGTTCATCATTTCCCTGTATTGAGGAACACCTCGAAGTCAGGAGACTCATTGTCAGAGTACACTGTCTGCAAGTGTCACCGGAGGGAGGCATTTAATACCACTACCTGGAACGAGATCTGCAGAGCCCTTTACAGCCCTTTAAACCTCTACTAAACTAGGACCTGGGGTTGATCTGACTGTGGACAAATATGGTGGATAAACGATCCTTCTCACCCCAATATGCACTTTTTCCAGACCAGTGGTTGAAGTGGGCAGGATGTGAGGGGCACGACGTGCCATACTTTTTAACTTTTAAAAAAACATAGTTTCCCTACTTTTTTCTAATTAAAAGGCCACCTTCCAAGGACCTTTAATTCCGCAAGCTGAAATGCTTCAACTAAAGTGTAAGGCAGGGCCTCTCCTGTGCTGTGAAACAGAGGGCGGGCAGACAGCTAAACAAGCCTTCTTGCCAGGATGCCTGCTTGCCTGTAAGAAATGTAAATATGCGCAACTTAATCTGCAACTGTAAAGGGTACTTGGAAGACAGTATTAGCTTTCATTGATGAAATCGCTTCAAGCATTCTGATAATTCGGATTCATTCTTTTTGACCTGTATTGCAAGGGAGTTACCAGCTGAGCTTTAAAGTGTGTGCTTTTAAAGAACAGTTATAAAAGAAAATGGCACTACAGTCAGTCTGGCTATTACTAAAATCTTTATTTAGGAAGCTTATTTCATCTTAAACCTTTTTACACATTTTATTACAGCCTTTCTTCGACTATGTGTAATGCAAGTAAATAGTGACTTACACATTTATAGTGCTTTATGTCACATACTGACTAAACATACACAAGTCACTATTATCCACTGCACCAACCAGGGCTCCATTCTGTGGCTCTTTGTTTGCACGCACAGACCTCTGTAATGCATTAACTGATAGAGGTTTCATAATGTACGATACTGCATTTCCCACTGATTATCTTTACTTGCATTTATTTTTCATTTCATGCAGTATATTTTATATGTAGTTACCTAAAGGTGAACGACAGGAAAAAAAATAAAAACATTTTTTTTTTTAGCCATGCCTTTGACTCCACCCCCACTCTCACTCACCCCACCCCAGTTTGCATGCAACCTCACAGTACCCATACTTTTTAGGTCTCGCCTAGACAGCACTTGCGTTGTCTCTTCGAGACATGCTGTATTCAGGTATGAACTGTAAGCGCCGTCCATTTTCCCCACACATCTTTTCAATTGGCTCCTGTTACGGTCCTTTTTAAATTGTGGCAAGATTTGTGAATAGGCTTAATAGTCCCTCCTTAGTACCTTCTTTTCTCATGTTGTAACCTCCCATGAGGACAAGGAGTAGTTTCTGTCCTGTAGCTCCAGTTCTGTAGTAGGGGTATCTCTGTTATAGTCATAATCTAGTGAATAGTCCCGCCCATGTGCGTGGACCCCGGAGCAATCAAAAATAATCTCTTACAGTGTCAAAAAATGCAGAAAATGCATAGACACTTAAGAGAGAATTTAAAGACAGATAATGCAGCCAAAGGGCTACACTGTCCAGTACTTCAACTAGAAATTTCCACCATAAAATCCACAAAACAGCAAAGCCTGTACAGATTTCCCTTGCTTAACAGCAAAATCCCTCAGGAATGATAGAGAGAAGAACCTGGACAGACAAGCCCCATAGGCTGCCATTATGTGGCTTAATTAGGATACTGTGCCTTTAAGAGAACCTTCCAGAACCTTCTCTCAGTATCCCAGAATGCATAGCAGGTCCAACTTAGCCTCAGTTCTTTTCGAGGGCGTAGGAAACGCCAGACCTGTAGCATTATGATCATGAACAACACTCCACCGGGGAGGCGGGAGGGCGCTTATGACTATAACAGAGATACCCCTACTACAGAACTGGAGCTACAGGACAGAAACTACTCCTTCTGTAGTAGGGGATCTCTGTGTATAGTCATAATCTAGTGAATAGAATGGCAAGCCCATCCCCACACCAAGCGGCGGTGGAGAATAAAATAACGCCACTATTGTGCGAACAGATTCCGCAGCGAAGCCTGCCCAACCTGAGCGTCTGCCCTGGCATCAGTGTCCAGGCAGTAATGCTTAGCAAAGGTATGGACCGACTTCCAAGTGGCCGCCTTGCAGATCTCTGCAATGGGAACATTACGGAGCATAGCTGTCGTAGCAGCTTTGCCCCTGGTGGAATGAGCCTTAGGCTTACCTCCTAAGGTCTTATTAGCTTTGTAGTAACACAACTGTATGCAGGACACAATCCACCTCGAGATGGACTGTTTAGAGGTAGCAAGACCTGTCCTGACTGAGCCATAATTGACGAACAATTGGTCTGACCTACGAATATCTTTAGTCTTATCAAGATAAAACTTCAGCACCCTCCGCACATCCAGGGAATGTAAAGACCTTTCCGCCGGAGATGAAGGATTCTGAAAGAACGTAGGCAAAGTGATAGTCTGATTGATATGAAAATCAGAAACAACCTTGGGAAGAAACTTAGGGTGAGTACGCATAACAACTTTAGCATTATGAAATACAGTATAAGGTTCTTGGCAACACAATGCCTGAATCTCACTCACCCTGCGGGCCGATGTAATGGCCACGAGGAACGCCGCCTTCCAGGACAGGTGCTGCAACGAAGCCTTATGAATGGGTTCAAAAGGCTCCTTCATCAATCTGGACAGCACCACATTCAAGTCCCATGAAGGCGAAGGAAGCCTGACAGGAGGGAACACTTTCTTCAAGCCTTCCAAAAAATCTTTGATCACAGGGATCTGGAAAAAGGAAGTCTGTGAAGGGCCTTTCCTGTAGGCAGTCAAAGCAGCCAGATGAACCTTAATGGAATGGACATTAAGGCCCGACTGCGCCAGATGAAGCAGATATGGAAGGATGACATCCTCCTTGCATGACGTAGGGTCATAGTTCTTAGACTTGCACCAGATGCAAAACCTCTTCCACTTGTAAGCATAGGAAGTCCTAGTGGAAGGTCGCTTAGCCTCCTTCAGTATGCCCATACAATCCTCTGGGAGATTCAGATGGCCATATTGCACTATTTCAGGAGCCATGCCGCCAAACTCAAAGACGAGAGGTTGGGGTGCACCATCCGCCCCCCGAACTTCGTGAGAAGGTCCGGCCTGCACGGCAGCTTCATGTGAGGAAGGAGAGATCGGTGAAGCAGGTCCGTGAACCACCACTGTCTGGGCCATTCCGGGGCAATCAGAATCATTCTCGCCCTGGATTGAGACAGCTTGATGAGAACCGCCGGAATCAGGGGAATTGGTGGAAAAGCGTACAGAAAGCTGTTCGACCAGTTGATCCATAACGCGTTCCCCAGCGTCCCTGGCTGGTAGTACCTGGAGGCGAAGCCTCGGCATTTGCTGTTTTCGGCGGTGGCAAACAGATCTACGTCTGGAGTTCCCCACCTTGCGAAGACTTCTCCTAGTACTTCGTCGTTTATGACCCATTCGTGGTTTTCCTGCACGATTCTGCTCAGTTCGTCTGCCTGAACATTCTGCACACCTGGCAGATGGGTGGCCGTTATCGACAGTCCTCGAGCCAGAAGCCAGTGCCAGATCGCCTGCGCCTCCTGCGACAGAGTGCGCGATCTCGAGCCCCCCTGCTTGTTGAGGTAATACATCGTAGTCGTGTTGTCCGTCTGAACAAGCAGAGAGTTGGTCTGAAAGGACGGATGAAAGGCCTTCAGTGCCAAGTGAACAGCTCTCAGTTCCAGGAAATTGATGTGGTACGTGGACTCCGTCGGGGACCACGTCCCTTGAATTTGCAGATCTCCGGAATGCGCCCCCCAACCTTGGAGAGACGCATCCGTCACGATGGTCTGTGTGGGAATGTCCTTGTGGAAGGGAACGCCTCTGAGGAGATTCTCCTTCGAGCACCACCACTTCAGAGACTGAAGAGCATGTAGAGACAGTCGTATCCTGTCGTCCCAAGAACCTCTCCTCTGGTCCCACTGATCCTCCAAGCACTCCTGCAGAGGACGCATCTGTAGCCGTGCGTGAGGAGTGAGAAAGATGCAAGAGGCCATCGATCCCAGTAGAGAAGACACGGTCCTCACAGTCGTAGACGGAGTTTTCATGAGAGCCTGAGCCTTCCGAACGAGTGATAAACGTCGCTCTTCCGAAGGAGACACGCTTGCTGACAGCGTATTGATGGAGGCCCCCAAGTACTGGATGCACTGCACCGGAATCGGGACCGACTTGGACATGTTGATGTGCAACCCCAGCTTGTTCAAGAGAACGCACGTCTTCTGGAAGTGTGCTCGGGCTTCCGAGAAGGAGGAGGCTTTGATCAACCAATCGTCCAGGTACGGGTAGACAAACACCTTGTTCTTCCTCAGGTGTGCCGCTACCACTGCCATACACTTTGAGAATGTCCTGGGTGCAGACTTCAGTCCGAAGGGTAGCACCGTGTACTGATAGTGATTGGTGCCGACTTGAAAGCGCAGAAATTTTCTGTGTTTGCATGCAATGGGCACGTGGAAGTATGCGTCCTGTAGATCTATGGCACACATCCAGTCTCCCCGTTGCAGCTGAGGGTAGATCTGATGCAACGACAGCATGCGAAACTTTTCTCTGCGAATCCACTTGTTTGCCTGCCGCAAATCCAGAATGGGCCTGAACTCGTTTTTGTCCTTCTTGCGGACAAGAAAGAACCGAGAGTACAGACCTCTTCCTCTTTGAGACAGAGGTACGTCTTCGATCGCCCTTTTCCTTAGCAGAACGTCCGCCTCCGTCTGAAGCTCGCGCAGTTGATACTGCGAGCTGACGGGAGGAATCGATGGAGGAGGGCTGGTGAAACGTAGATTGTATCCATTGCAAACAATATTCAGCACCCACTTGTCCTGAGTAATTTTTCTCCACTCTGCCAGAAAAAATTGAACGCTTCCCCCCACCGGAGCGGGTAACGGACGAGGGGGAAGTAACAGCTCAGGGACGGGACCCGGCCGGGCCCTTGGTCGCGGTAGAGGACTGTTGACGACCTCTACCACCCTGCCGCTTCTGGAAGGGCTGCCTGTACTGCTGCTGCTGCTGCCGCTGTTGATGTTGACCAGCAGACTGCCCCCTTCCACGACCCTGCGCCCCAAACCGACGCTGGTACTGTCGGAAGGGTTTCTTTTCCTTGGGCTTTTCCAGGCCCACTGCCGTCAGGGTCTCCGCTTCGGCCTTCATCCTGGCCATCTCATCATCCGCGTGCTTCCCGAAGAGGGTATCTCCGGAAAACGGGAGATTCGCCACGCGTTGCTGTGCCTCCGGTTTCAACGATGTCAACCTGAGCCAAGCATGGCGTCTCTGGTGAATCCCGTGGCAATATCCGTGCGCGGACAGCAACGATATGTCTGCTGCGGCGCCGATGGCCTGATTAGAGACCAACATCCCCTCCTTGACGATCTCCACAAAGTCCTCCTTGCGGTCTCGAGGGACGAGATCTGCGAACTGCTCCATCGAGTCCCAAAGGGACCGGTCGTAACGTCCCAGCAAAGCCGAGTCACTGGCTGCCTTCATGGACGAGGCGGATGTCCCACACGCCTTGCGACCCGCAGAATCGATCCACCGGCTCTCCTTGTCCGGAGGCACCGTGGACGCAGGGGAGGTGGCATGAAGCTTCCGAGCAGCAGTCACGATGACTGAATCCGGTACCGGGTCCTTCCTCAAGAAGGCTGGGTCTGAGTCCGGAGCCCTGTACTTTTTCAGTATCCTGGAAGGGACAGATTTCACCGCTGCCGGCGTCAGGAATAGCTGTTCGGCGGGCTCAAGGAGCCCCGGCACCAGAGGTAACAGGGGGCGAGACAAGTGCCTCTTGTGTAAAGTCTCAAAGATTACCGAGGTAGAAGCCGTAGGCGCTTCAACCTCAATGCCCAACTTCGCCGCACCACGCAGGAGAACCTCCTGAAATGTGCTAATATCGTCTATCGGAGACACCCTAGTCTCCGGCGAATCGGACAGCGTGGGCGAGTAGGAACGGGTCCCAGAAGGAGAACGTGACCTGGACCGACGTCTCTTGTGATGATGCCTGGATCGTGATGAAGATCCGCGGCCACTCCTCGATTTGTCCCGTCTCCCCGAGCGAGACCTCGACCTCTTGGGCCTCGGACGCTCCTTCGGCCTCCCAGGGTCAGGAGCTCCAGGCTTCTTAGGAGTCTTCTTCGGAGGCGTCGGGAACTTAGGCATCGACACCTCCCTCGGTGGGATCGGGGGTGGAGGAGCAACCGGACGCGGGTCCCGCGGAGCCGGCTTCGGAGGCGGGGTAGGGGCCTTCGGAGGAGGACCCTTCGGCACAGCCGGCCGCGGGGGAGGCGTAGACGGCTTCATCGGAGTATCCACCCCGGAATGCGCCGGTCCCGGCGAGCCATCACCTCTACCAGAGAGTGGGGAGCCCCCCACAGTCCTGGGCCTGTCCTTAGGACCTCCAGACGCTGAAGACCGGTGTCCAGACGACGACCGATGTCCCCTCGACGTCGAACGGTCCTTCGGCGTCGACCGAATCACACTCCTCGACGTCGAATCGTGTCTCCGTCTCGACGTCGACCCTGACCAGATCGACGAGCCACGAAACCTCGACGACGGGCGATGGTGCCTCGACGGCGACCTCGACCTCTTCGCCGGTCTCGACGTCGACTTCCTGGATCGCTTCGACGGCGACCCTTTGGACCTTCTTGACGTCGACCTCTCCGACCTTCTCGACGTCGATCTCCTCGACCGTCTCGACGTCGGCCTTTTGGAATGCTTCGACGTCGACCTCTTCGGCGCCGGAGATGCCTTACGTCTCGACGGCGACCTTGACGACGAGGATCCCCTCGACGACGATGTCCTCGACGGCGAACGGCGGTGTCGCCTCGACGGCGAGCGCCGACGCCGGGCCCTCCGATGTCGATCACTCGACGCCGACAGCGACGACGAGGATATCGACACCGGCTTCGACGGCGGCCGGAACACGTTCCTCGACGTCGACGGGCGACGTTTTCTCGACCCAGAGCCCTGGGGAGACCTGGAACTGGCCGTTGACCGTCCCCTCGACGTCGTGGTCAGCGCAACTGACCCAGACGGAGACCTTGGGCGCGGGCTGGTCTTCCTGCCCCTGGGGAGCCCCCCAGAGGCCTCAGCATGGGTAGAAGGAGCCCCTCCTGACCCACCTCGTGCCTTCAGCTTTCTCTCCTCAAGTCCCTGAAGCCTGATCTTCTTCCTCTCCTTCAGGGTCCTTCCAGAGAAGCTTCTGCAGATCCTACACTCCTCAGGGATGTGGGAAGAGGGAAGGCAGAGAATACAGACCTCATGGGAGTCTGTCTTGGCCTTCTTTCTTGAGCACTCAGGGCATTTGTCGAATAATGCAGGCATTATTGGACAAAAAAGAGTGCAGAAACACAGAAAGAAAGTCACCAGAGTACTTTAAAAGTACCAAAAATCGAAATCAGTGTAAAACACCAACAAAAACCCTTGAAAGGGAGAGCTCAATGCTCCAGGGTCCTGCTTGCAGGAGCCGGAAAAAAGAACTGAGGCTAAGTTGGACCTGCTATGCATTCTGGGATACTGAGAGAAGGTTCTGGAAGGTTCTCTTAAAGGCACAGTATCCTAATTAAGCCACATAATGGCAGCCTATGGGGCTTGTCTGTCCAGGTTCTTCTCTCTATCATTCCTGAGGGATTTTGCTGTTAAGCAAGGGAAATCTGTACAGGCTTTGCTGTTTTGTGGATTTTATGGTGGAAATTTCTAGTTGAAGTACTGGACAGTGTAGCCCTTTGGCTGCATTATCTGTCTTTAAATTCTCTCTTAAGTGTCTATGCATTTTCTGCATTTTTTGACACTGTAAGAGATTATTTTTGATTGCTCCGGGGTCCACGCACATGGGCGGGACTATTCACTAGATTATGACTATACACAGAGATCCCCTACTACAGAACTTCTCTTACATGTGTTGTTACTCATTTCTGCAACAGTGTATGTTTTTTTCCCCAACATGGCAAGGTGCGCTTCATTTTTCACAATGGCGGCCATGCACCTTTCTTTTCAAAATGTCTGGCTCGTCCGACTTGCACATTTGCTGAAACTAGTTGGTTTATAAAACAATACATTTTCTTTTTGCAGCATGGCATGCTTTACCAATAGTGGCTACGAGCCTTGCTTTTCTTCACCGTAAGCAGAGGCCTGGGACCTGGTACCTCGTCACAGTTTGAGAAGTCCTTAAAACGCATACAATGACGCCGCTTCTCACTCTCCTCCAGGGCAGCTGATGCTGCTTCAGAGCCCCGCCAACGCTCTAGTTGTGCGGTTCGCCCAACTTGCACCTCTGCTGAATGTTGTTGTTTTATAAGAAATGTTTTTTTGGCCATCACAGCACGCTTTAACAATAGTTGCCACACGCCTTGCTTTTCTTCATCGTAAGAAGGGAGTGGGACCGGTCCCTCGCTATAGCTTGAGGAGGAGTCCTCAAAACGCACCCGAGGATGCCCCTCCCTGCTCTCCACCAGGGCAGCCGACACTACCTCCTAGCCCCGCCAGCGCCTAAGAGCACGCCAGCACTGCAGCTGCTTGGCACTCTTTGACCATGCACACTCCACCCGCAATACCCCAGCTCTTATTCAGACATCCTGGGAACCACAAACTGTTCAAATTTTCAAGGTATTTTGCAGGCGGAATTCCCATTTTGCTCCGAGCCTGCATCCTGTCTGGGACTGCCTGTTTCATTAAAAGGTAGTCATATTTACTTTTTTATTTAGCAAATGTGTTTACACAACAAACACAGAGCACTGCAGTGCAGGCAGCAAAGTGTTTCCCTTTGTGGCAACGCGACAATACTTCACACACACAGCATTGCAGTGCTGGCAGCAAAGCCTATCATTTTGTGGCGACGCAACAAAACTTCACTGTCAAGTGACAAAAAGTGCCCGGCTACGTGGTGCTAGCGCCCACCTTTATGTTTAAAAATAAGTTTTCTGTTTTGATTAGTTTAAAATATAACATTAAAATATAACTGCATGAAGCTGGTCTTATATTGTATTTTTTTTTAACTTTGCACATCACGTATGTTATGTTTAGGGGCTGGGTTGTGCTCTGCGCACACCAGTACATTATCTCCAACTTTTTTTACTGTTAATGCACCATACCTTTTGTTTAATGATTTCATCCCTAATGTCTGCTTAGCTTCGTGGCCCTGCACCATATACCCATGTTGTTGTGTTTTGGCTAAGCCAAATCTCTTTACTTTTTCAAATGTAAATGTGGGATACTTGTAAAGCGCACTGTTACTCTACCCGAGTGTCCTGGCGCTGTAGACCGCTGGGGAACCCGTCCTGGTTTTCCCTGTGAGATGGTCCCTTTCTGGGTATCTCCAGGGTGAAACCAGGCATCCCTGGCGTCTGTGGGGGGCCATTGTAGAGATGAGGCAAGCTTAATGCCCAGAGTTACCGAGTGTGTTCCCTGGTTAGAGTAGGCACTGAGGCGAGAATTATCGAGTCCGTTGACCCTGGTCCAAGACCCTTCAAGTAAGGTAAATACCGTAATAGCCCAGTATAAATATCAGTTTAGTAAAAAAAAAAAAAAAATACACCTTTGTTAGGCTACACTTCATTTGTGTAGGTCTAAACACGTATAAGGTCCAAAAGGCCACTGCAGTCCAAACCAAAACAGGTAAAAAAATGTAATTTACAATGCCAGTAGCTCTAACACTCGCAAATGCGAGCGAGACCTAATGTATTGAAGATGCTTGCTTTTTAATGCACTACGACCACTGTTCCGGACAGGCCCCCACCTTCCACCCTCCGGCCCGCACCCCCACGCTGCATGTTGTTGCACTGCAGTAAACAGACTCATCCAGCACGATTCTTACAAGGGGGACAGGCACTGCCGCAACCAGATCGCTGCTATCGTTTAATTTTACACATTTCTACAATGAAGTCAAACCATTTAAGCAGATAATAAAGGACGGGGTGGGGTGGGAGGAGGGCAACTGGGAGGAAGTAGAAGACAAAAATTGAATCGATGAAAAAAACGGCTACTTGTGTTGATTTTCCGAGGCATGGCAATTATGTAAAAATATATATATTTGGGTTCCATTGTGTGCTGTGACAATGTCAGCGTAATCTGCCAGCTTTTTTAAAGCTTTCAGCAGAACATGCATTTACTCGTGCATTCTCAAGCACCAGAGGCATCTATTTAAACACGGCATCTAATTATGCCCGTGTCCCTTTTTTTCAATATCCAATCAGAATGGGAACAAGACATAATTTACAGAAGGACAAAACTATGGACATGTAATCTGAGGATTGAAAACGAGATGCTCCTTAATTGGGGCTTAAAGCATACCTATGAAAATGTATCAGAGAGCTGCAATGATCCCGAAACACTTTTCAGACTAAGCAAAACAAGCACTAGCACAGCCACTAAATCTGGCGTTGGCTGCCAGCATTTTGCTTTGTCAATGCTTGTTTTAGTTTGTCAGAGTTTTAGTAAAACTTTTTTGTTGGCAGAGCTGAGGGAACCTTGGCTAAAAGCAACGATATTTTTGACGACTCAAAAAGCACACCTTGCCATTTGCCATAGTACTGCCTGACATTATTCTTCCTGCTTAAGAGAGTCTTCTGAACATTAATGGAGCCAAGACGAGGACACGAAGAACAATAAGCGACCAGCACCTGTTAGCGGGTATCCCCTCCTCACCATACGTCTACCACAGTCAACCATTGAGAAAGTAAATAATTTAGGAATCCATTTCAAATCTGAGATTTCTTTTTCTTTCCTCATGAATGCTGTGGTCAAGAGTATTCATTTTCAACTTTTCGGCTCTGGAAATCTTTCCCTCTCTTCCAAACGAATCACAAAGTTGAGGTGATGAGTACCCATGTGAGGGTTCGCTTTGATCAATGCAACATAACCTAAACCGATCTAATACAGATATTCTGCAGCAGACAGAAAGGCTCCAAAACCAAGTTGCCAGAATGAGCTTCATCACATCAGACCTTCCCTGAAGGCACTTGAGGGGCTCCCAGTCAGGAGAGAATCAAATTTAAGGTTTTCTTTATCTTACAAAAAAGCATTTTGTGGCAAGATCCCAGTGTAGTTACAGACAGGGGGAGGAGCGTCGCCCCACTGCTTTGAATCAGTGGGAAGCAGAAACCTAAAATAATACCTTTCCATTTTTATAATTTTTCCTGCTGCTTTGCCGGGGTGAGTGGGCGGGGCTTCTCTGCTCTTAGAGCAGGGCAGGGGAGGAGTGGTTTGCCCAATCCTAAGTGAGCAGTGACTGTTTGGTCGGCCAGAGAACCAATCATGTGCACTTTCCACGTTCTCCATGGAGGCTGCATTACAGCCTACATGGAGAACAAACCCAGGTCCCTAAACACTTTTCAGACTAAGCAAAACAAGCACTAGCAAAGCCACTAAGTCTGGGCTCCTAGATATTCTACTCCAAAATTAATCACCTAAAGACCCTTTAAGCAACTGAAATATGGAGGGAAGACCCTTGAGTTTCAGGGCTCTAGGTTGTGGAACACCTGAGGTTCATTAGTGAGGTCATGACTTTGAAAATTAAAGCTTTCCTTATCATAAACTAGTGGACTCCCCCTTTTTGGGGGCTGTGACGAAGAACACCAGACAGAGCCTTCATTTTTTAGGTCTCGCCAGAGACAGCGCACTCTTCGAGACATTTAGTAAGTGGCTTTTAAAAGTGCCACCAGAGGCTTTTGCTGGCCTACAGCTTGCATTTAGAAGCTGGTGCACGTGCACAGCTGCCATCTGTGTTTTTATTGCTGTAATCAGGCTCCTCTGCTTGCACTACCCCCTCCCTTTTCCCCCTCCCTCCTGGTCAGCTTCATTTGTGTCTTCCAGCTGTGAATCATGCTGCTCTGCTGCACTCCCCTCCCTTCTACCCCTCCTCTTCGTCAGTTTCATTTGTGTCTTCTATCACTGTGGATGCTCCTGCTTCCACCAGGCACACACACTGTCTTCTAGCTGTGAATCATGCTCCTCTGCTCGTACTCCCCCTCCCTTCTCCCCCTCCTCTTCCTCAGTTTCATTTGTGTCTTCTATCACTGTGAATGCTCCTGCTTCCACCAGGCGCACACACCATCAGTCGTCAGTGCACGCTACCACCAGGCACACACACCACCAGCCATCAGTGCACGCTTCCACCAGGCACACACACCATCAGTTGTCAGTGCAAGCTTCCACCAGCCGCAAACACACCACCAGACATCAGTGCACACTTTCACCAGGCACACACTACCAGCCGCCACACACTACCAGCCGTCGGTGCACTCTTCCACCAGGCACACACCACCAGCCGTCACTGCATGCTTTCACCTGGCACACACACATCACCAGCCGTCGGTGCACGCTTTCACCAGGCACACGCACCTCCAGCCGTCAGTGCACGCTTTCACTGGGCGCACACACACCACCAGCCGTCAGTGCACGCTTCCACCAGGCACACACACCACCAGCCTTCAGTGCACGCTTCCACCAGGCACACACACCACCAGCCGTCAGTGCACGCTTTCACCGGGCACACACACACCACCAGCCGTCAGTGCACACTTTCACCAGGCACACACACCACCAGCCATCAGTGCACGCTTCAACCAGGCACAAACACCACCAGCCGTCAGTGCACAATTTCACCAGGCACACACACTACTGCTCGCACTCCCCCTCCCTTCTCACCCTCCTCTTCCTCAGTTTCATTTGTGTCTTCTGTCAATGTGAATGCTGCTGCTTCCACCAGGCACACACACCATCAGTCATCAGTGCACCCTTTCACCAGGCACACACACCCACAGCCGTCAGTGCACGCTTCCACCAGGAACACACACCAACAGCCGTCAGTGCACGCTTCCACCAGGCACACACACCACCAGCCGTCAGTGCACGCTTCCACCAGGCACACACACCACCAGCCGTCAGTGCACACTTTTACCAGGCACACACACTACCAGCCGTCACACACTACTGCTCGCACTCCGCCTCCCTTCTCCCTCTCCTCCTCCTCCTCCTCAGTTTCATTTGTGTCTTCTATCACTGTGAATGTTCCTGCTTCCGCCAGGCACACACACACCATCAGCCATCAATGCACGCTTTCACTAGGCACACACACCACCAGTCGTCAGTGCACGCTTCCACCAGGCACACAACACCACCAACCGTCAGTGCACGCTTTCTCCAGGCACACACACACCACCAGCCATCGGTGCACACTTTCACCAGGCACATGCACCACCAGCCGTCAGTGCACGCTTTCACCACGCACACACCACCAGCCATCAGTGCACGCTTCCACCAGGTACACACACCACCAGCCTTCAGCGCACGCTTCCACCAGGCACACACACCACCAGCCGTCAGTGCACGCTTCCATCAGGCACACACACCACCAGGCATAAGTGCACGCTTCCACCAGGCACACACACCACCAGCCGTCAATGCGCGCTTCCACCAGGCACACACACCACCAGCCGTCAGTGCACGCTTCCACCAGGCACACACACCACCAGCTGTCAGTGCACACTTCCACCAGGCACACACACCACCAGCTGTCAGTGCACGCTTTCACCAGGCACACACACCACCAGCCGTCAGTGCACGCTTTCAACGAGGCACACACACCACCATCCGTCAGTCCACGCACCCACCGGGCACACGCACCACCAGCCGTCAGTGCACACTCCCACCAGGCACATGCACCACCAGCCGTCAGTGCACGCTTCCACCAGGCACACACACTACCAGCCGTCACACACTACCAGCCGTCGGTGTATGCTTCCACCAGGCACACACCACCAGCCGTCAGTGCACACTTTCACCAGGCACACACACCAAAAGCTGTTGGTGCACACTTTCACTGGGCACACACACCACCAGCCGTCAGTGCACGCTTTCACCAGGCACACAGACCACCAGCCGTCAGTGCACGCTTCCACCAGGGACACACACCACCAGCCATCAGTGCACACTTTCTCCAGGCACACACACCACCAGCCGTCAGTGCACACTTTTACCAGGCACACACACTACCAGCTGTCACACACTACCAGCCGTTGGTGCATACTTCCACCCTCCTCTTCCTCAGTTTCATTTGTGTCTTCTGTCACTGTGAATGCTGCTGCTTCCACCAGGCACACACACCACCAGCCGTCAGTGCACACAAACCACCAGCAGTCAGTGTACACTTCCACCAGGCACACACACCACCACCAGCACGCTTTCACCAGGCACACACACCATCAGCCATCAGTGCACACTTTCATCAGACACACAAACCACCAGCCATCAGTGCAGCAGGCAGGCTCTTCTCAGAGTTTCTTCGTAAATATGAGTTTGATGCCTGGGAGGGAGTGGGTCGAGTTTCCTTAAACCATGCTGAGTATGCAGGTGCAGTGCATGTACTCCTGTGTGAGTGAGTCATGCTGCCTGGGGCTCACTCACTCCACACTTGTAAATTGAGCCTGCACCAGGCTTTTTCTCATTTGCAAAGTTTGGCGCATGTGCACAGCTAGGCAGTCCCCACACCCCCGGGAATGACTGCTTCCTACAACCAGAATGGAAACAACTTTCAGAGCAATGAAAACAAGTTCATTAGATGCAAAGAACTGTTAACAAAACCCATGTCCAGCTGTTGTAGATCTGGCAATTTAAACAAAATAGCAACAAAAACCAAACAAGCATTGGCATAGCATTGCTCTCACTTTTCGGACCCTTTAAGTATTTGGTTATGCAGCAGAATTTGCAACACCAACTGTTGCATGGCTAAACACTTATAAGGCCCCAAATGTGAGACCTATTGTTTATGCCAATGCGTGTTCTTGTTGGAGCAGAATCCCTTTCTCACACCGCTTCCTACTGCACCTCTTCTGTTCAGCATTGTGCTCTGAAGTAACCACAAGGCTACAATTAGCACCTTAAAAAACTTCTGTAAAAATAAGTAAATATGGCATTTAGTGAGGCGAATTGCAATCTATACAAAAGTTCAAACACTGGCCTCTATATAGATAAAGCAGTCAGGAATACCAAGAGTGAAAATACCTATCTTATGCATTGCATTCCCCCACATTTTTGCCTTCTTTTGCGGAATCTGTTTTTATTGACCATATGACCCTAAACACTTCACTCCTGCTAACCAGTGGTAAAGTGCATGTGCTCTCCCTTTTAAACCTAGTAAAAGTGACATATACCTATTTGGCACCTTTAAATTACTTATACATACCTAGGATATGGTACCATATGTACCCAGCGCCTG
This sequence comes from Lissotriton helveticus, assembly GCF_964261635.1. Lineage (NCBI taxonomy): Eukaryota > Metazoa > Chordata > Amphibia > Caudata > Salamandridae > Lissotriton > Lissotriton helveticus. The sequence continues at coordinate 2,136,681,832 of NC_136063.1, read as the reverse complement.
AAAATTAAATTCTACTAGTGGGCTGCAGCATTCATAGCGCCACCCACAAAAGTATCACTGTAAAGCGTGTCTCAAGGCCTGCCTCTCCAGCCAAGGTGTGAAGTTGTAAACTTAAACTGCCATTTTGACCTGGCAAAACAAATGTTTTGCCTGGCCTAAACCTTTCTCTTTATTACCTAAAGTCACCCCTAAGGCACGCCCTACTTGTCAGTAGAGCAGGGTGCTCGGTATAGGACACATATATTTCATATTTTAAATTTATTTTATTTTATGAGTTTTATATAGCGCTGGCTAGACCCGGAGGTATCAGAGCGCTTTACATGAGATTCCACAAAATTACATCAGTTACAATTTACATTAGTTGGTAGAAAAGAACATTACAAGAGCATAGAAGATGAGATAAGTGAAGTGTAGAGGGGAAGGGGGTATGGGTAAAGGGTAAAGGGGTAGGAGGGAGATACGGCAGAGAGACAAAGGAAAGTCTGCCCAAAGTCCGGCTGGGTAGGTGACGGTCAAGGGGGAAGTCCAAAACCCATCTCCTCTATAGCTATCAGGTAGCTCCACTGGGCATTGGCCAAATAGCTAGGTCTCAATGGGAAAACATTTAAAGAACCTAGAGGATGAAATAAAGAGTGTAGAGGGGTAATGGGGTAGGGTAAAGTAGTGGGAAGAAGAATACAACAAAGAGACGCAGGAAAATCTGCCCAATGTGCAGCTGGGTAGGTGACGGCCGAAGGGGAAAGTCCACAGCCCATCGTCTCTTTAGCTACCAGGTAGCTCCACCGGGCATCGGCCAGAAAACTAGGTTTCCGCAGTCGGGGGGTAAGTTCACAGATTCAATGTCCTGATGGGTAGGCCGGATGGGGGAAGGGTCAATGTCAAGTTTAATATCCCACAGTAGGAGCACAACGTGGAAGGGACCACTGTGGCAGCCATCTTGGGGTCAGGCAAGGAGTTCTGACCTTGGTGTTAACATTTAGCCAGTCCCCATTTTTATCTTTTGCTCAACAAGGGAGGGAGTGGGGGGGGGGGGTTGTTGTGCAGAGGAGCAGCGTGAGAGCAGAACCATTGTCCGCTTGTCTCCCGAGGTGAGTAGTTCCGAGTTGTAGTTGCTAGGGGGGGAAGTCAGCTGCCATTTTAGGATCAGGCGGGGCGCCTCAGGTATCTTACTCGGTTGATCTTAAAGCTAATCATCGTCTTCCCTAGAGGTCAGAGCTGTTGCTGCCATACCATCCACCCTGTGGCCACTATGCTGCAGGTGCCAAAGGGGGCCTCCCTTGGGGTGTCGCCCCCCTGACCCCTGCCGACTATCTTCTGTAGGTGCCATTTTGGGGTCAGGCGCGTTAAATAGAGGCTTTGGAATACAACTTAATGCCCTAAAAGACCAAGGAGGACAGTGTCGGGAGCCCCAGCCTCGCGGGCTCACCCCCAGGACCCCCTGGCGCTCCCAGCGATGTCAAAAATATTCCGGCTCACCGTCTCTCAATTCGCGGTGAGTGTCTGCAATGGCAAGCGGGATCCCCATAGGATCGGTACTATCTCCTCCCCGTGCTGTGTGCGCCCTCTCCACACCGGCAGGCCTCTCACTGCGCCTCCGCCGTATCACTCCTAGAGGGTCGCTGCGGTCTGTGCGGGAAGGTATTGAGCCTCAACTGATCTGCTTTCACGGGACAGACGAGCCAGGTGAGTGCCGACCTAGTTGTCTGCTTGTTTTGACTGTGCTAAGAGGCTGGCTCTCTCAAAGGAAAACACTGAGTTACATTATAACAAATTATAATGCTCAAATCTAGTTTGGGAGCAGCTAGAAAAATGATTCATAAACTCATTTTAATAGCAATTTAAAATCCAACTTAACTGTCAAATTGGATTTTATTTTACTATTTTAGAAATTACTCCATTAAAAAGTTGTCATTTTCCTGCTCAAGTCAAAAGGGCCTTTTTGCCAGTGTCCATTGTTACCTGGTTCCGGATGGTTCCCCGTGCGGAGAGAAATGGATAGCTCCTAGATAGTGGACAAAAGAATTGGTTATGGGGAGGTGTTTTACTTCTGTGATCAGTATGGCCTGGGGGCTGTGCCCAGCCCCTTCCCGAACTTCAAGGATGCATTCCCTGCCACTGGCAGACATAGATCACACTTAGGCCTAAATCCCTTTGTCTTCCAAGTAAGCTTGGCTCTAAACCTAGTGGGAGGGGGAACATGCCCCAGAATTCGTTTGGAATCACGATAAAGAAGGGTTTGCTCATTATCCTAGCCACCTCTCTGGGTGGGCACAGGGAGCTCTAACCAGGGAAAGAAAGTTTTGCCACTTTAGGTGTAGGCAGAGAGGGACACTGTGGGCTACTTTTCAGTAGAACACACAGGAAGTGCTATAAAAGTGGGTAGTGTCACAACTGGGACCTTTTACCCCACTGGGCAGGAAACAGCCTGGAGTTTACCCCACCCACAAGCTTGCACTGGGCATAAATGCGGCATCCCCAGTACACTCCTCAGAACTCTCCTGGACATGTGAAGTTAGGAAGAATGACAGCCCTATTGTCTTAACTACGAAGGAAGACTGGAACTGCTAACCTTGAATCTAGGACCCTAGAAGTGGCTCTAATGTTCAGTTGACTGACCTCCTGTTTGAGCTACAGGAACACAACAAGCTTTCAGAGGTCCTTCTCCCTGTAACTACCCAGCTGACCAATAGCATTTGGACGTGCCCTGGACCCTGCTGTTGGCCTCTGTTGGAGTGAGTCCTAACTCTTAAGTGCTGCCCCCAGGTCCTGCATCCTTTGCTGGTGTTGGAGTGTACTCCTCCTTTTCCCAAATTACAAGAAGTGGGACTTGGAAAATGTTTCCAACTTTCTGCCTGGAGAACTAACAAACACTGGGATCACCAACAAAACCGCTACTATTGACATCAAACCACTGGTTGGCCTCAGATTTCTGGCTCGCTCCGCTTAAAAAGATCTGACTTCCACAAACGTTTCTGAGTGTGAACATGGAGGGCTTGATTGGTACTGATGCTGAACCGATCATCGTCGAGGCCTTCCCGGACACACACTTCAGATTTCACTCCCTCTTAGCTTTCTCACCTTCGGCAACACCTACACTGGGACCCCGTGCTTCAGCAACCTGCAGTTGTCGAGCCCTGCATTGGGTCCGGCCTGCAGCTTGCTCTATCGACAACTCACCATTGACCACTTTTTCTCCAGAAAAGGTTTGAAGTCTAAAGGTAAACTTTTCATCACGACGAACCCAGTGCCAGAATTTGACCAGCGCTCCATCACAGTTGGCCTTAGCCTTTGACGTGGTCTAGCATGTGCAGATAACCTTGGTAGGTGCTTTGTGCTGTTGGTGCTAATTTTAATTCAAAGTTTAAAAATGCATATCTCTAGCTCTTGGATTTTTGCCATTTTTGTGTTATTGTATTTACTAAAATTGACATTATCTTCCTAAATTGGCTTGGGATTTTTCTTCATGACTCTTTGACTGCTGCATAAATACTTTACACATTGCCTCTAAGTTGACCCTGACTGCTTTGTGCCAAGCCACCAGAAGGTAAAGCACAAGTTTATTTAGTGACTTTAGTGGTTCGCCCGACAGGGATTGTGATTAATATTTGAGGTGGGTTCTCACCCCCCCCCAATTAGTATTTCAATTTCTTACACCAAAAGTCTGCCAATTGTAGTGGTTGATGTGTGGGAACATGAATATGACAAAAATGAGCAACGATGAAAAGACAGCACATCAACAGATTCATAAGTGACTGTTGTCCTCCCTTTCAGAGACCCCAGAAAATACCACTTTGGATGTTTGTATCTGCTTTCAAATAAACCGGTTATAGAGGAAGACTCTACTACACATGCTGGATGCACCATTCTTCAAAATGATGCGCAATCATTGAAACGCTTTATTGAATGTTTAATCATTTATTTTGTTAACGGTCAGACAACAGGTTGTTGAATTACTTTGAGCACCATCAACTTTGTGCTTCATAGATATAGCCTCGTCTTATACTGCTTCTCAAAGCATTACCTTTCAGTTTGGCCAGCTTTTTAATTGATTTAAAGTAAATACATTTTTTGTTGCACTTTTCAGAAACAAAAGATATTTCGATTGTAATGGTTGGCCACTGTGCCACGTGAGCTTCTTTGTTCTTTGCTTAAAGTGGAAGGCATATGAGGGAGGGAGTAGGACAGTGATAGGGAGACACAGAAAAAAGCGTGTGTGTGTGTGTGTGTCTGTGTGTGTAGTATGCATGTAAAATAATGTTTTATATGGCTTGCTGTGCCTCTGTGTCTATGGATCCCACATCATGGTGGAGCATATATGTGTTCATATATTAAATATATATGTCTGTTGTCTCTGTGATGAACAAAGAATAATTAAGAATCTTTCCTACAACTTGCTCAGGAACTCGCTATTTCATTGAAAAGGATTACCAATGTGAGAATGATGGACCAAGGCGCTCTGGTAAGGTACTATGGATCCATGGGACACACCGATGCGTGCAAAAGCCACAGCGCTGTTGAAGACATACCAGGGATAACCCCATTTGACTCTAGTCATGGTTAACGTCACCTGGTTAGAGCAGCAAATATGGTGCACGCTGGGATGAGACTAAGGTGATCAGTGTGGCCGAAAGATAGTGGCAACGAGATCTGGCGCCCCTTCACTTGTGTTAAGTGCAAGATCTACAGAGACCCGAAGAAGCCAGGGGTGATATAAAGTCAGTGCCAGTGGTGACCATTGTTGAGAAGCCACATGTCGTCAGATTCATACCTGCAACGTGATCAAATACAAGCGAGCCTCTTCAGGTTTTACCACATCCTTTCTGCAAAGGCCTGTGTGTAGCACCTCCTATGAATGACAGTGTTCTCATTCTCGGAGGGATCGCGCCAGATGACAGTAGAGTGAATATTGGCATTCACAGAGCGTTTTGGGCGTGTGAACAAACTCTAATTTCTTTAGCATGCAAGGACTGCTACAGGCGCAGCTTTGGTAAGAGGCGCTGCAAGAGACAAAAGTGTACATGAGGCACACTTGCACATCCATGCAGCACAGCAAAGATATGCACCTGCTTAAAGTGCTTGGAATGCACTTACCCTTTTGTCGGCTGCAATAAGTAACTCTACCAGCTCGACAGCTGGGATGCTGGTGTATCTTTAATTGACACCTTCTGGGAAAGCATCCGGAATCATATATGTTGCACTATACTTTAAATAAAGTATCAGAGGTAGGTGACCTGGAAGAATACCGAACTGTTGACATTGTGTGTGTGTGCCTGCCTTAAGGTCGTGCCAGAGATGGACAAACGTGGTGTCTGAAGAGACAAAACACATGGAATTTGCCATGGAGTCCAGTATGGACTGAAGGATGTGAGCCCACGGCACTGCCACTGGAAATGCAGCAGACTCCTCACAAGGAACAGAGGCTTCTTCTTCCTTGTTCACACTCAGTGAGGTTCTGGCGCGATATCGAGCTTGTGGGCGAGAGGTCCAGGGAGAAGGTCAGGCGCTAGAATGGGTGCAGATGGGCCCTTCTGTCCAGTGGGAGCTGTGGGTTGTGTCTTTGTGTGCGGTGAGTAGAACTGAGCGCTGTGTGAAGTTAGGAGGTGAACTGACGGTTTCTTAAAGGATAGCTTATGGCGTTGTACCAAGTGTGGAGGTTATGTGCCGTTCCCAGATAAAATGCAGTGGCCATTCACCTCTCAGCCACAAAATATACATAGGCATGAGTCATTCAATATACGACATCGAGTCATGCGAAAGATCAACAACTTGCTATTTCGACCACATGACTGTTCTTATCATTCTAAACTATTTCTACCTCTGAAACTTGCATTGTCTTCAGAACCCACTTCTCAGCTTCCTTGACTCTAGGTAGAACAAAGTATTTTATTTAAAGGTTCGCTTCTAGTTTTCATATCGGTGCCTCCAAGCAATGAGCCCCCGTTACAACTCTGGATGGGATCGAGATCCCAACAAACTGGAAAATCAACCTCTTCAAAGAGACAAACTCCTGATCATTTTTCAGCTGGACTGGTCCCCCTTTTATCTTTCTAGGAAAAAACCAGGCCCTTAAGATAACTTACACCTTCTTCTTGACGTTTACCACTACAGATTGACATGCAACCTTTTCTCCTTTTCTCTTTTTGACTCATTTACTGAAACTAATCAGTTTACGTGCGCTACACGAAGCTTTGTCGGAAGGTTGGCGCATTACCAATCAACTAAGCAACTGTCAGTCATGTGTTGGACTTTGAATGTGAGCGCCATCATTGTTAAGGACCCTGTTGTTTCTTTTCCCCCAGCGCCTGTGACATTAAAGGTAGGGCATTCCATATCGCATTACATAGTCATTTTATAGAGAGACAAAAGATGATCGCACTAGCATTCCACAAAGAACACAAGAAGAAGTGCTCTTAACCGGAAAGAAGTCATCCTGAAGTGTGTATCAAACAGTAAAGCCTGTAGCACCAATGGCAGTGCACATATGCTGACACTGACCATGTGAAAATACAGATAAAGGTCCTATCTGTAGAGAACGATGCAACATCACTGCTTCTAGAATTCCTACAGTAATGGTTTTAAAAAATGAGAATTTATTCTATAGCAATGTTTAATATTTCTATCTAAATGTTTATGTTGCAATGCTTTTGTTAGGAAAATCAAAACAAATGGGAAGGGGCAGCTGAATCATTCTTCACTTTTTGCTGCGCGGGTGTGGAATTTTATAAAATATCTACTTGTCCAAAGCAAAGATGCTTCAGAAATCTACCTGCGTAGTAAAATATCCATTTGGTCTCATGCAGCAAGCTGTAAATGTATGGCTGCCTTACCATTATATGAGAGCTTTGATAATGCCAGGTCTCACATTAGGGTCAAAGTCTGGATTATAACAAGGCTCTGATTAAGTAACCTTGATGACTGTACCAGATTCTGAATATACCGGGATCTAGTAGCTCATGTCACTAAGTATGGACAGGCTCTGGGTAGGCAGAGTTTAGGATAACTTTTTGATCATGCCAGGGCTCTGAATAAATTAGCGCGTTCATTAAGCTGAAGTGCAGATTACAGAAGAGTTCAGAATATATAACTGGTCTAATTGCATCATTGCTCTGTTTACGACTATACATTTTGAGGAAGCGTCTTGTGAATTGCTCTGATAAGTTTAATTTTAAGCATTCATTCAATTGCACAAAATATTATTGTAAATAACCCCAGATTATACTTGTGGTTCACCACATAGCTTTCCAGGTGAGGATAAACGAAACCACTCACTATCTGACTTTCTTTACCGTAAAACCCGGTGTAAAGTTTGGGAAAATAACTTGATCTCACTGTGCCTCAGGCCCCTTGTCAACCAAGCCCTTTGTCAATGACTGGGATTTATATTTTCATATAACTGCCCTCTGCGAAGTCTTATTAAGAATCAAAATGTTTTGGGCATAACCCTGAAAGGTATTTATACACGTATGTTTGGCTTGAATGTGTTAAACCTGGTTTTGAACTCATAAAAAGCATGTACAGACACGAAGCTTTTCATGTGAACAAATCTACTCACGTGCTGGAGCGAGACAGTAAGTAGCAGTTCCAATGCCTGAATGCCCATTGAGAATGTCCACACAGATAAACTTAAACATGCAGCAGGTACTCGTCAATCTCTTCCCACTTAGGAAAAGGCTTGAAATGCAGTCCTGACACAGGAATGAGTAAAACATGAGTAAAACCTTTGTAGAGAAAGGAGTTTCACCCTAAGGGGTTGACTGTGGGTGTATTTTCCAAGTGAATTTGCACTTGGTCCCCGAATTTCATGAAAGCAAGCATACCTTGTATACTTAGTCATGTAAAAAAAGAAACTCATAAATGCTCGCTAGGAAGGAGTATGTCTAAAAACCTGCAACTGATAAATACAACAATAAACTATCATGAATTCCTCAAAGTAGTAAATCTGCATAGTGATGTGGGAGCACTTTTGTGACATTCTTTAAGAAGGACGCCCTCAATTATTTTATTACATGTCACCTATTATGCATTTACACTGGTTCTTCAATAGATTTCTTTATTTTTTTTTAAATATCGCCATCCAACACATTTTCTTGAACGATGCCTTAACAATGGTCTTTAAAACGGCATAATAGTTTAGCAAAAATGTATATAACCTTTGTGCATTTTTTCAAACTGCAAATATCTTCTGGGTATTTTTTTTTAACCAAATTGCACAAAAGTTTAGCAAAACTGTATGAAACCTTCATAAGTTTTGTTTTAAAAATTGCAAATATTTTTCGTTTGAAAGAAAACGATTACCACTCTAGCTTCAATTCTTCAGCATTTAATTATATATAATAATGGACCATTGTCGGAGCATTATGAATTGCCACACATTACATTTTGCAAACCTGTACACATTTTTAAATTGGAACTACTATTAGTAATGCAAATTGAGCTCACAGCTCACTGCATTTCTACGAGCACTCGCCCCAACAGAAAAAGCTTCAATAATAAATCATTTACACCATTTTGAAAACCTCACATAAGGATGCATAAAACCTCACATAAGGATGCATAAAACCTCACATAAGGATGCATATCTTTCCTTTGCAACAGGCAATCCTTTTTCCCACAACCACACTGTGGCAGTGTAAATTGACAGGTAAAGGGCTAGTGCTTCACAGGTTTGGGTTGGTTCTATTTGCCCACTGGACAAAATAAACATGAAAATGTGTTGTTTTAGTCCTCAAACAATATGTCCTGGGCATTAGGTATAGTAATTCGACACCCCCGGTCGCTGCCCGTGCAGCCTAACTGAGACACTATTTTTCCCCAACTCTGCAGGAGTCCAGGCACCAATGTAAAGTAGTGTGTGGTTGACGTGTGGAAAGATTAGCCTGCTTCGGGGCTTGATTGCGCTTGTGACAATGATGCCTGCTCATCTGCCCTGCCCCTGCATGCTGTCCTCACACACACGAGGATCATGTGGGCACACTTCTACGTCACCCCAACATAAAAGAAATTATAGGGGTCCATACGATGGTTCGCTGCCCACTTTGCCCCTCTATTACATACTAATGAGGTAACCCAAAATGCGTCCAAGGACCTGGGTACAATGTAGTAAGGACAACAAGAGGTCCTGACGTCCCCCTTTGGAATAGCCAGAGGTTGTGACTCTAGAAATTAATTAGCTCATACGTTTTATCAGCCCGAAAGTGGATGATGCATTCTGAGTATTATTCCAGCATCATTTGTTTATCTGTGATATCACTTGCAAAGTACTGAGGTGAGGACTGCATGGGTGCAGAATGGCACGCATTAAGTTGCACAGCTAAACATACCAAGCCATTTCAGTACTTTGTAGGTTTTGAAAACAAGCATAATGTCACTTTAACTGGAGCTTTTTCAAGGAGTTTCTTTCTTTGCTTACATACGCCAGTTTGTGATTTTACTAATGAACCACAACGTACCTTTAGCCAGGTTTGCTTCGTAGCTTTGTACCAATAGGGGAACCAATGCCCCTATTTAACCCAATAAGCTCTCACTTCAGGTTCAACACCAATGGAGCATTGTGCTACCCAAATATCCAAAGTGTTTCAGAGCCTTGTCAAGGGTACGATGCGTTATACAACTGCAGCGCAATCTACTTTGCCCTCCTACGGCATGGCCTTGCAGGGAAGACGTCACAGGGTTTGATGTTTAATCACAGGCTGTGCTCACGCCACTTCCAACAGTGGGCACTAGGCTTATCCTGAAGCATTAATCCATGCCCAGTGTTAAATTACGCGGTCTGCCTTACACACTTGATACGACTAGAGAAGACTGCCCACGGGCAATAAAACCATACCCGTGGCCGTCAAACGTACTGAGCAAAGTGAGATGGACCCATTTTGTTTCTGGAAAGTTTTGTGCAGATTTATTGAATGGGACCTCGGTTAAAAGAAGCGTGAAAGCGCTCTTTCTGGGGGTGAATGCAGCACCAGTATGCATGATGCAGGCACTAGCAAATATGGGATCGGTAGCAGGGCCTGGCCTGGTCCTGCTGGATATAGTATAACTGCACAGAGCTGTAGGGTCAAAATAAAGGAGATCATTGGAAACCTGTTGCGTGGAAGCTGATGCTGACACACCCAGAGGTTTTAGGTCACTTCCATGCAATACTTCAAATTCACTGACCAGTTACAGCTTATAAAGTTATTTAATTCAAACAATGGATAAACATGTTTATTTGAGGTTTATTTCATGAAAAAGCAAATACTCTTAGGGAATACAGGTTTATGTAAAGTGTGCAAAATATAAGCAGGAACAATGGCATGGGCGCAAATTCAGAATGGTGAATGTGAAAATTCAGGACAAGGGGTCAAAATTCAGGACAAAAATTCAGGACAGGAGGTCAAAATTCAGGACAAAAATTCGGGCAACAGGTATGCTTTGCAGACACATCCGTGGATGTCATGCAATAGTGTATAAAAAAATAGGCATAAGTACAAGTCACTTCTCCAACCCTGTCACCGCTCGTTTCCTGTAATTTCCCCGGCCTCGTCACCACTCCTGCCCCGTCACCGCTCCTGCCCATTCACCACTCCTGCCCATTCACCTCTCCTGCCCGATCACCTCTCCTGCCCGTTCACTGCTCTTACCCATTCACCACTCCTGCTCATGCCTAATCACTGCTCTCGCCCAGTCACTTCTTCTGCCTCGTCACTTCTCCTGCCCCATCACATCTCCTGCCCCGTCACTTCTCGTGCCCGTCACTTCTCCTGCCCGTCACTTCTCCTGCCCATCACTGCTCCTGCCCCATCACCGCTCCTGCCCCGTCACCTCTCCTGCCCCAGCACCGCTCCTGCCCCGTCACTGCTCCTGCACCGTCACCGCTCCTGCGTCATCTACCTTTCCTGCCCCGTCCACCGCTCCTACCTATGCACCGCTCCTTTCCATTCACCGCTCCTGCCCCGTCACTTCTCCTGCCCCGTCACTTCTCCTGCCCTGTCACTTCTCCTGCCCCGTCACTTCTCCTACTCCTTCACTGCGCCTGCCCCGTCCACTGCTCCTGCCCCGTCCACTGCTCCTGCCCCATTCACTGCTCCTGCCCTGTTCACCTCTCCTGCCCCGTTCACCGCTCCTGCCCCATTCACCGCTCCTGCCCCGTTCACCGCTCACCGCTCCTACCCATTGACCGCTCCTGCCCCATCACTTCTCCTGCCCCGTCACTGCTCCTGTCCCGTCACCGCTCCTGCCCCGTCACTTCTCCTGTCCCATCACTTCTCCTGTCCCAGCACTTCTCCTGCCCCATTCACTGCTCCTATCCGTTCACTGCCCCTATCCGTTCACTGCCCCTGTCCGTTCACCACTCCTGCCCGGTTACCTCTCCGCCACACATGCCTAATCACCGCTCCTGCCCCGTCGCTTCTCCTGCCCTATCACTTCTCCTGCCCCGTCACCTCTCCTTTCCTGTAGCCTCTCCTGTCCCGTCACTGCTCCTGACCCGTCACCTCTCCTGCCTCGTCACTTTTCCTGCCCCGTCAATTCTCCTTCCTGTTACTTCTCCTGTCCGGTCACCTCTCCTGCCCCGTCACTTCTCCATTCCTGTTGCCTCTTCTTCCCTGTCACTTCTCCTGCCCTGTCACTTCTCCTACCCTGTCACTACTCCTGCCCTGTCACTACTCCTGCCCATTACTTCTCCTGCCCGTCACCTCTCCCCCCCATCACCTCTCCTTTCATGTTGCCTCTTCTGTCCCGGCACTGCCCAGTTGGCTCTGTGTATAACATCGACAAATTTCACATGGTGGCAAGTTCCCCACAGTACTCTGTCTGGGGACAGATCCTCTGTAATCACTAACTCAGCATGATATCCTGCAGCCTCTGGAGTTCAACACAGAAGTGCGAGCCGCCCCAGGAAGCTATTGGAAAAAGTTGTCATTTTTAAGTTGAACTATTCTTGCCGTCCCGGGATGCTTTTTTGAAAGAAAGAAGTAGGGGAACGGACTGAAATATTTTTTTTAAGTAGGGGCACGCCGTGCCCTTCCGCTCCCACCCACTTCTACCACTGGTTTCAACAGGATTGTTGGGTCTGGCTGTAAGAGCATGCTTAGCAGATATGTGGCTATTGATGTTACGCAGAACGGCCTATTATATGAGAACTTTTTTTGCACGCTGTGAAGGTGTCCTAAAAGAAAGGGTTGGATTAAAGCACAGAATTACCGGGAACAACACTAGCTGCAACAGCGAGAAGTCTGCAAAGCTACGAATGCGGCCAAATCCAGGCAATCATGTTGTACTTGGACTTAAAGGATATAAGAAGAGCCGCAGGGGGTGCTCCTTCCGCAGAGCATGGGCACGGACCCCATACCAGGCCAGGCCTTGCTTGCAGAGGGAAAACCTCCAAGAATATCTGTGCCTTATCCGACCCGATGCTCAGCGCAACTCTTGCAATGGTGAAAGGAGGCCTGGTTTTTGGGGACATGCAGCCAGGGCCGGCTTTGGCCAGCGCCATCCCCACCCCCATGATCTCTTCTTCGATTCTCTCACTACCACCGGGCAAAAGGGCCCCTTATCTCTTCACTCATAAGTTATTGCTAAACACAGCCACCCCCTGAGGTTAGCCCCTCTCCCCCTTGCCCCCATAGGGCAGCGCCCAGTGTGGCCGCACGCTCATGAAGCCGGCCCTGCATACAGTGGCATAAGCAGCTAAGCACCCGAACATGATCAGATCGATCGCCCCGCCCCCAACCCACGAGCCCGCATTAAGAAAGCAGAGACGTGAGGGCTCTGTGATGTTCATTGCTGGGATGCAGCCAGCAATGAGATAAGCAATTCAAGCATTTAATCAGGAAAGGATAAAAGAAGAATCAAAAAACGACAACAGAGCAGTGCAGTGGTAATACAGGTACTCTATGCTGTCAGAGGTAACACACTGCTCTGGCAACAAACAACGAACGCTGTTTGTTTCCCCCCAGTGATCTTTAGGAATCCCAGTAAAGTTCCTCGAGTTACGCTAGCAAAGCTATATCATAACTCTATGACCATTAGCAAAACCTTATTGCTTCACTCTATAAACTATTAGCCTAATTGTCAACACAAGGACAACTATAGCATAACTTTATGATCATTAGAAAACGTTATAGCATAACTGGGAACCTCTAGCATAACTCTGTAAGCACTAACACAACTACAGCAGAACTCTCTATTCATTATCAAACCTTTATGGCATAACTCTAGCAACATCTAGCATTAGAAACACTTTATAGCATAACTCTCTCAACTTCTAGCATTAGAAACACTTTATAGAATGCCTATAGCAGCTTCTAGCATTAGAAACACTTTATAGCATAACTCTATCAACTTCTAGCATTAGAAACACTTTATAGCATAACTCTCTCAACTTCTAGCATTAGAAACACTTTATAGAATGCCTATAGCAGCTTCTAACATTAGAAACACTTTATAGCATACCTATAGCAACTTCTAGCATTAGAAACAATTTAGAGCAGAACTCTATCATCCTCTAGCATTAGAAACACTTTATAGCATAACTCTCTCAACTTCTAACATTAGAAACACTTTATAGCATACCTATAGCAACTTCTAGAATTAGAAACACTTTATAGCATACCTATAGCAACTTCTAGCATTAGAAACATTTATAGCATACCTGTAGCAACTTCTAGCATTAGAAACACTTTATAGCAGAACTCTATCAACCTCTAGCATTAGAAACACTTTATAGCATAACTCTCTCAGCTTCTAGCACTAGAAACACTTTGTAGGATAACTCTCTCAACTTCTAGCATTAGAAACACTTTATAGAATACCTATAGCAGCTTCTAGGATTAGAAACACTTTATCGCATACCTATAGCAACTTATAGCATTAGAAACACGTTATAGCATACCTATAGCAACTTCTAGCATTAGAAACACTTTATAGCAGAACTCTATCAACCTCTAGCATTAGAAACACTTTATAGCAAACCTAGAGCAACTTCTAGCACTAGAAACACTTTATAGCATACCTATAGCAACTTCTAGCATTAGAAACAATTTAGAGCAGAACTCTATCATCCTCTAGCATTAGAAACACTTTATAGCATAACTCTCTCAACTTCTAGCATTAGAAACACTTTATAGCATACCTATAGCAACTTCTAGCATTAGAAACACTTTATAGCAAACCTATAGCAACTTCTAGCATTAGAAACACTTTATACAATACCTATAGCAACTTCTAGCATTAGAAACCATGTATAGCATAACTCTATCAACCTCTAGCATTAGAAACACTTTATAGCATAACTCTCTCAACTTCTAGCATTAGAAACACTTTATAGCATACCTATAGCAACTTCTAGCATTAGAAACACTTTATAGCATACCTGTAGCAACTTCTAGCATTAGAAACTCTTTACAGCAGCACTCTATCAACCTCTAGCAATAGAAACACTTTATAGCATAACTCTCTCAACTTCTAGCATTAGAAACACTTTATAGGATAACTCTCTCAACTTCTAGCATTAGAAACACTTTATAGCATAACTCTCTCAACTTCTAGCATTAGAAACACTTTATAGGATAACTCTCTCAACTTCTAGCATTAGAAACAGTTTATAGCATACCTATAGCAACTTCTAGCATTAGAAACACTTTATAGCAGAACTCTATCAACCTCTAGCATTAGAAACACTTTATAGCATAACTCTCTCAACTTCTAGCATTAGAAACACTTTATAGCATACCTATAGCAACTTCTAGCATTAGAAACACTTTATAGCATACCTGTAGCAACTTCTAGCATTAGAAACTCTTTACAGCAGCACTCTATCAACCTCTAGCAATAGAAACACTTTATAGCATAACTCTCTCAACTTCTAGCATTAGAAACACTTTATAGGATAACTCTCTCAACTTCTAGCATTAAAAAACACTTTATAGCATAACTCTCTCAACTTCTAGCATTAGAAACACTTTATAGGATAACTCTCTCAACTTCTAGCATTAGAAACAGTTTATAGCATACCTATAGCAACTTCTAGCATTAGAAACACTTTATAGCAGAACTCTATCAACCTCTAGCATTAGAAACACTTTATAGCATAACTCTCTCAACTTCTAGCATTAGAAACACTTTATAGGATAACTCTCTCAACTTCTAGCATTAGAAACTGTTTGTAGCATAACTCTCTCAACTTCTAGCATTAGAAACACTTTATAGCATACCTCCGTGAACGCAGGCACAACTTTATACGAAAGCAGTTTGAGATATAAGACAGATACATGAAAAAGTACACACGACCAAACCATAACGAAAAACATACACCTGTCATTTTGATAGATTTCTTGCAGCAAATTTGCATACAAATATTATATAGGTTTCGTATGGGATTCGCAGACATTACCCCGGGATGAGGTATTTACCGGCTGTGCTAAATACCACCTCGACGAAGTTTTCAACTAAAAAAGGAGGCATAGCATGAGGAACTGGCATTTAAAACCGCCAGATTTTGCATGGTTTGCCTTTTTTCCAAGCAAGCCCACTGACCCCCTTAAATTCGGCAGGTTTGACCCGCAGTACTCTATGAGCGGAAATCTGTTGTGTTAATTATCACATAACTTGTAATTACAATCACCACACAAACTCCTGTTCTGCACAGGGGTAGGAATTTCGCACTAAACTTGCAACGAGGATCAGTTTTTCTGTTTAAAGTGAAAAGCTTTGGTGATGTGAACATGGACAGGTGTTTTGTTTGATTCTACAATATAGTAACTTGGAACGGACAGCACTGTTAAAGAGGCTGATCGGTCAACAAATACAGCATATGACTTCATATCAGATGTGCCAAGAGATATTTTACAATTCTAATGATGCCAGTTATTGTCAAAGAGAGACAGGAAGGGTGCAGTAAATACAGAGCTGGGGACCAAGGTAAGTCCACAATGTTGTACTGGGCAGGATAACAGACAGAGAAGTGAGGCAGGCAATGGCTATTTCACAACTTATCATAATTAGTGCAACTGCTTTATAACTTCAGTTACCACACATCACAATTATGGGGTTTGTGATAATAAAACCGGTCAAACCTCCCAATATTTAAATACCCAGTATTTACCGGAAAAACGAAAACTCAGAAAATACCACTGGAAGAAACTAAATCATGGAAAACCAACTTTAAGGAAGGACAAAAAAAAAACGAAAAATAAAGGAATCATTTTAGAAGAAAGGTAATTCTAATGATACATCCACATTTCAATACACTTTTGTGGAGTTTAGAACTAGTGTGGGGTGTTTGGGTTGAGGGATGGGTAATGTTTAGGGTAATGAGGAGTTTTTAGGGATCAGGGATAATTGGAGTTTGTGTAAAGAAAGGGGTTTTAGGGTTCAGGGATGGCTGGAGTGTAGGGGTAGTGAGAGCTTTTTTAGGTCTCAGGAATGGATGGAGTTTAGGGATGGTGATGGATTTTTAGGTGCGAGTGGTGTTTTTAGGGTTCAGGGATGGGTGAAGTATAAGGGTGTTGAGAGGTTTTAGGGTTCATGGATGGGCAGAGGTTAGGGCTTGTGAGGATTTGTAAGGATTCAGGTATGGTGGGGTTTAGGTGAAGAAAGTGTTTTTTAGGGTTCATGGATTGGTAGAGTTTAGGGTTATGAGGGGAACTTATATGGTCATGGAAGGGGTTGTTTATGGGTGGTGAGTGTTATTTTTAGAGTTCAGTGATGGGTGGAGTTTGGGTGTGCTAAGGTGTTTTAAGGGGTATTGGATGGGAGGGACCTTGCATCGAAAGGGGTTTTTATGGTTCAAGAATGGGTGGGATTTAGGGTTCCAGGATGGGTTTAGTTTAGGGGTCAGGGATGGGTGCGGTTTAAGTGTTGTGAGGGTTTTTCAGTTTCTGGGATGTGTGGAGCACAGGGGTAGAAAAGGCTTATAGGGTTCAGTGATGAGTGTAGTTTAGGCGAGGAGTTTTAGGGGACAGGGGCTGATGATGATCAGGGGTTGTGAGGAGTCAGGGAGAGATGTTATTTACGGGTGATGAGGGGTCAGTGAATCCGAAGTAATCGTTTCATAATTTAAAAGATATAAATATGAAATAATGTCCCCTGTAGTGAATCAATAAAATAAATACCACTGACAAAACTGTTTCTGAAAGTAAGACTTGAAACCACGGCATTTACACTTTAAACAATAAGCATTCAAAAGCCAATTTCGACCAAAAAGACATTCAATTAATTAGTTTCCATGAAACTGTAAACGCCATTCAGTTTCAAAATTTCGATTCAACAGTTTAGGTGAAATGGCTTCTCAGTAATGATATTGCATAAATCGTTTTTCAATTAAATCACACTCGATAAATTCAGACTCAAGGGAGCCAGATTTGATCAAGTGTGATAAATATCACACCATTTATTCATCTGCACTTTGATAGTATCCTGGCTGCAGTGTGCCAAGAACCACCACAGATTGTGAGATTGTCTGCAAGATCAGTGGGGGTGCTGATTGTGATGGGTTTACAAACAATGAAGTTGGTTTTGTAGATCTGCAAGATAAGTGGGGGGTGTTGGTTGTGGTGGGTTTATAAACATTGCAGTGGGTTTTGTAGATGATTGGGGCTGGAAAGGGAAGCCACTGAAGTTCCATCAGGGCAGGGAGGGCAGGGGTGTTGTTAGGGAGGTAAGGTGATATTATCATTTCTCTTCAGACCCTTGACGAGACGTGCTGAGGCATGTAGGATGCCCTTAAGAGCTGTCGGTGCAGAGTCTGAGAGGCCATGAAGTAAGGTGCTACCACCAAATAGCAACCCAACAGTGAAAGAGTTTTAAAAACATGATTCCATTGCAACAGTTTTGTCATTGTCTTTATTCACTGCTTTCTCTTTCAGGGTTAACTGCTCTATAGACACGCACTGGGCCCAACCCCGACACTTACTTGGTGGCTTCAGCCAGAGTCATTGGAGGGCCATCCTGGAGGCAGAACAGGACAACCATGGAGACACAGCAGTATTTGAGGTTGACCTAGAGAAAGCATTCGATAGCCTGGAGTGGAACTATTTATATGAAGTCATGACGCGCATGGGGCTGGGCGAGGGCTTTATCGTTTGCTTTATACTAGAAACACTGCTACGGTGCGCACAGGGATGGCAATTTCCAATGGGGGGCCTGGTGGGACGAGGGACATGGCAGGGATGGCCTCTCTCCCCCTTGCTATTCTCTCTTGCCATGGAGTCATTAGCGGCTGCAGGCAGATCTGAACAATTCTACAGGGGATTGTGCATAGGACATTCTCGACATCACATTGCATTGTATGCTGATGACCTACTAATCTTCTTAAAAGACGGGAAGGAGGATCCCAGAGGTGCCCGATCCATGTTGGAGGAGTTTGACTTTTTATCCGGGTTGAGAGTCAATTAGCAGAAGTCCATACTTCTCCCTGAAGTGTGGACTGAGCATTCCCCAGCTAGGTTATCTCAGCTGCAATGAGAGGTGTTGTGTTTGACCTATCTTGGGGTCAGGATTTATCACGACTGGACCAAACTTTTTGACTAGCATCTGGGGTGAGCTCTCCGTTCACTGAGGACATCTATTGCCTTATGGCAGACCCTGCTGCGCTCTGTGGTTGGCAGGGTAGCACTCCTGAAAATGGGGGCTCTCCCTTGGCTTTTATACTATTTCAGCATGCTTCCCGTATGGATTTCGAAGGCTTTCTTTAGGGAACAGTATTTTCTGATTATTGAGTTTGTCTGGGGGCCGGGGCAGCCAGGAGTGGTACTTACTATGATGAAGCGCCTGTTGACAGCAGGTGGATTGGAAATCCCTGACTTCAAGACCTATTAAATTGCATCCCAGCTGCAGTAGTTGGTCCAGGGGATAGCACTGAGATGGAATCCAGATCAGACTTTGGGCCCTTTTGTACTGCCACTGCTTGACCTCCTGCGAGTATTCCTCAGAGTATGTAGAATGTATAAAAATGACTAGACTTTAATGTGCAGGCTAAATACTGGAGCAGAGGTTTACAGAAAATATGACTTAAGAATCCATATTCCCCAGAATTCCTTTAAAAATGCTGAGGGCACTCCCGAATGGCGGCAACTAGCGAGACCTTGACTTTTGGATTGAGGCATGGGCGATGAAGGTGGGGGATCTTTACAGGGCCACTGAGCTGTTTCCATTTGAGGAATTCCGGGTGGAGTTACCTCGAGGGCATTTTTTATTACATAGATCTCTTACGTCAGCACTACGCAAACACTGGCATACAGGGACTTTTGAACCTCCATCAAGCTAGCCTGGCTGATGAGGGGTCTATCTACGTAGCTCCACTGCTTGTTCCTCTGATCAATTCAACATTAGCCTCCTAGATTCCCCCATCCACTGGCTGCTCCACTTTAACTGTGGGAAGAGCAAAAATTGTTCAGATTAATATTCAGTAAACCTTTTCATGTTCACATGTTTTAAGTGCGAAGAAGCCTTGAAGAAGCCTTGCAGCAGTACGTATAAAAAATAAACTGACATTACCTAACATAACATAACCTGTAGGTCTGGTCTCCTTACTGTAGTCTATCTATGACTCTTTCTCACCAACCTTTACGATTTTGGTGTTTTCTCTCAGTCCTGTGAGTCTTCTATTTTGCACACCAGTTCCTTCCCATTAATCCACATTCCACTTTGGCTCTCTTCTCCATTAATCCCTAAATGCAATCATTGCTGTGAAAATTAATTTCTCTCTCTTCTCGGCTGAGAGCCGTGGCTCCATCATGACAGAACAAAAAGACAGCAGTTATGCTTAACCTGTTCCATGCTCATGACGAGCTCAGCTCGTCATGAGGCACACTGGAGCTGTGCTCATGACAAGGTGAGCTCGTCATGATCAATGGGATTTCAAAAATATCAGCACCCAGCGGGAATTGCCTTAGCAGCCAAGGTGTTAAAGAATTCTTTGGACCTGTACAATATCTCACTCTCCCATCATTCAATTCTCTCCTCAGTCTCTCTTTAGCTCCAATTTTCTCCTTGCATTCCTCTTTGTCTTTTTTGCTCCCCTTCTCTCATTTACCCTTCTTCTTTAAAAAAGCTTTCATTCTCTCGTTTCTCTAGTCTCCTCGTTTATAAGCTCTGCGCTGTCCCCTCTCTTATGCTCCGATTCCTCTGCTTTCTTTCTTCCTCTTCTTGACCATCCCTCAAGAATCATTACTGCTCCGTCTTTCCTCCATCCTCACCCCCTTTTCTTTCTCCTTGCTGCCTCGCTTCTTTCTCCTTGTAACCTTCTTAACCTATTTCATTTCCACTGCTCAGTCGCCCTCCTCTCTCTTTCTTTGTTATTTTCCTGTCATATATTCCTTTTTTTCCATTGCTTCAAATGATTTACTGTAGAACACCACCACATTGGCAGGTGGATTTGGGCTTCGACACCCTTTTGTTACTTCTGCACGACTCTGTTGAGCACTTTTCGAAACCTGGACCCAGATCCCTGCAGTCTACATGTGGAAAGTACTTTTGTACTGCCAGCCTTATGGGATGTTGGCTAATACCAAGACAATGAGCCAGTGGTGACTACATTCCCAGGGGGCATAGTTCCCAGTGAGAAAGGGTCCCATGTGACTTTGCTTAGCAGGTTGGTTCTGCTTGTCTTATTTCCTTTCTGTGAACGCCAAAAGTAGTGTAAGCCATGCCAGGATATATACTTATCCAATTTTAGAGCGTCTTCCATCAATGTCTACAGCCTAACTAAATGATTTGCTGTGTGATTTGCTATGTATATGTTAGTAGAAAGATTGCAGTCTCTCTGCTCATGCTTCTTCCCCGTAAGACAGCCCTTATCTAGCAGACCTTGGCATACTAGAACAACTTTGTCACACCAATCGTACTCGCTAAACACAACCTCTGACGTCATCATGTCCATGATGTGACCCTAAGCCATATATCTGATGGGCCTTTGCCTCCTTAGCAGCACACCCAGATCACTTTATAGTCACACAGGGGCCTACAAAGCAATCCACATTAAAAACACCATCATGCTCATAACATGGCTCCAAGTTATCTAGATGCTAAGTATTTGTCACCCTCTCTATAGAAACGTAATTCTAGACAACCTTGTCTTTTATGCAACAAAACAACTTGTCTCTCATCTCTGTATTATTACCTATAACACTTTACACCAGTAACTTCTGAGCAGCGGGCAAGTCCATGCTAGAAGTATAAAATGTAGGTCAGGATTGCCACATCTCGCAAAGAGGGAGTCTGTCGTCAATCTATATTTCAAATACTTTTAAGGACTGCTGTAGACGTGATGTAGGAACCTGATGTGCATGAATCGTAGCCTACCTTAGGAGTCAAGATTCCAGTATGGGTACAACAGTATGACCACTCTTTGTTTAGAGAAGTGCAACGTAAATATGCCTCCCAATGCGTTCTATCCCTGGATTGTATAATGGGTGCCCCGGTTTGTACGGAGGTGCACTATGGGGCTCATTACGATGCCAGTCAGACGAGCGTCCAACCGACATCGCAGAGGAATTTGGACCACCCGACAAGTAGTCAGAGGTCCCATCCAACTCTTTATGATGCAGCCGCCATGTAGGCAGTCGGAATCATATATTTTTCCATTGCGGTTTGTGCTGCGCCCTGAAAAGCACAAACCACAATGGAAAAATGGATGTTGGCAAACATCCATGACCATGCGGTGGCTGGAACACAATGCATGGATGTTTGCTAGAGGCCCTCAAAGTCCCTTTCCAGCTTCCTTTTCATCGTGGTCAGGCCGCCATGAAAAGGAAGTCGAATGGGCCATTGTAATCCCTATGACGGCACCCCCCCATCGTAGGGTATTACGTTCTGATCGACGGTTTGACCGGCTCCTTGAGCCAGTCGGAAGTGTCATTTGGTCTCTCCACACGTTGCCTCCGAACACCAAATATCATAATGTCGAACCGCTACACCAAATGCCGGATGGACCGTGACCCACAGGCCGTCGGTCGTGGTCCTTCCGATGTCATAATCAGTCCCAAAGTGTTTATTCGATATGAGGGTGACCATCAAAATTAGGCCCTTACAGACTTTGGGCTCTTAAGGAAACAGCAGATAGCTAGCCATGCACAGTGCTCCATGCTGTAAGCATGTTAAAGTGTCTAGAATAGAGTAAACACTCCTATTTTCAATGTGAACATTCAACTATTTTGGCCAGCAAGAAATGCATCTTCTATTTTGGTTAAATCCCAGCTTTGCAGTCCAGGGAGGGACGACTTTTCAATGAGAAGTTGATACAATCGGTATTGGTCAAGTGATCTCCATGGGTTATAATGAATAGGGCAGGACATCCTTTTTCAAAACCCATCTCAGGCAATCTGTGTACTAGCAACTGAATTGATATCTGTGTGAATGTGATACTATTAGGAATCTTTCAGCTGGGAACTATGCTGCAGAGTCTCTGCTCAACTGAGTGACCAAGCCTTGAATCTATAGACAGAGGAACAACCTTATAGAGCCTTATTTATTTTGGCGAACAGGGCGGATAGGGTACTCTGTTACACATGCTATGGAGTTCCCTACCCACCTTACCTTAGGCCCAGCTGCTACATTTAGATGGAGTAGGGTCAGTTGGATGAGGGTGGATGATGTAATGTCTTTATTTTTTTGTCCATCATCCCCACAAAAAACGTAGCGGCGAGGGACAGAAAACCCCCCAGAAAACCTGATACTACCAGGGTGTGGGGGTCATTAGTTTTTTTGCTTTTCAGAAACTACTGGTCAACTTTTTTTCCGAAAACAAAAACTTTGGAAAAGTTTTGCTGAAAAGATGTAACAAATTATGGCAGATGTCCACCAAACATTTTGTACACTGAAGGGAACAGAAGTGAGAGTGGTGCCTTTCAATGTACGGATGTATGTCATTACCACGCATGCTTTTACAATGCATGCCTTTACTACGCAACTTTCACAACGCAAGTCGTTACAACGACTTGCATTGGGGGGTGCTGGCTAGTGAATAGTTTAATTTAATATTCCAACTGCAGTCCCCGTGGATAGTAGGGAAGGTTTTGGATAGTAAATTAACTATTCCCTATCCTAGAGCGCCCCCTAGCCCAAGTCGTTGTAAAAGTTGTGTGGTAAAGGTACTGCGTTGTAAAAGTTGCGTTGTAAACGCTGTTCCCCCAATGTACAGAGATGGCAACTGGGCTGTAAGTCATCTCTAAATCTGTAAGATGGTAGTCCAACAGGGTGGTAATGTCATCTGCCACCATGACAGGCAGAGTTCTGTACATCAAAGAATAAATCAGGTCTATAATTTCCAAGCAAGGTATATTACATTCCTCTCTCTGGCACCTCTCACTCATTACATAACATAAAATAAGTGTTTGTAAAGCGCAGGTTCACCTAAACCGGTATCATGGCACTGAATGAAAGAGGTTTATTGTTACCCAACTCAATGGTACTCATTGTATCCACCTCAGAAGGATAAAAGACTGAGTGGACCCACCGGCATATGAACCTGTGACCATGTGGTCGAACACAGGCCCTATAGTGGGCACATTAGTCTACTGAGCCACCAGACCCAGCTATAGGTAAAATGATTATGGTAAACTGGACTACCACCAAAGGCAGCAGAATACAGCTGCACAGTTGACCATATGTTATCAGTTGATACGGGCTCAATGGCAAAATAAATGTTTGTTTTATATATCTTTGCCACAAAATATGTTAGCAAATTACATATCTCCACTATTTTAACTGCCTTGTATTCCCCACCTGCAAATAAATTCCCGTTCCTCTTAGAAGTTATATCAGTGGTTGAACATCTAGTTTATTGTGTTCTATTTACACTATTATGATGCATCAGGCTTTAGAAACCCTATTGCTTTCAACAGTAATCTGGACTCTTTAAAATAGCTATTCCTGGTGAGTCAAAAGGCGGTATCCTGCATAATCACTAAATACACTAGCACTTGTAGCCCTTGAAAAACACGAGAATGGGCCCAGGAACATGGATTCCCGCAAAATATTCCCCAAGTACATGGAACAGGGAGTATAAATCCCAATCCACCAAATTACTAGTGCTAACCTCTGAGTTATGTGAAGGGAAGTGGGGCCATTTATGGTACATTTGCATTTCCACCCTTAGTTGGCGACCGTGCGAACGCGCAGCGGTCACGCCGATTGTGCGCCGAAGGCGCGCCAAAGGTAAGCCCGTCTGCGCCCGTCCGCGACCGGATCGCGACCAGCGCCAGGACCCCTGGTCCACGAAGATCCCGACCGACCCGCCTGACGTACTCCGCCGCCACCCTCACCGCTCTCAACACCGGCCGACTCCCAGAATGCCATCAAGCCACTCCAAGACGTACCCACGGACCTTTCAGCTGCCACGCCTGCAAGTTCTCCTGCATCCGGACCTGCCCCGCACCAGCACTCGCCAAGTCGAACACCAGCAGCAACCACCTCAAGTGCATCCTGCTCAACACCGCTCCATCCACAGACACGCCGTAGAACTCTGGAACCTCCTCGACACCACCGCCCCTGACGTTGCCTTCCTCACCGAGACCTGGATGAACGCCTCCTCAGCTCCAGACATCGCCATCGCCATCCCAGAGGGCTACAAGATTGTCCGGAGGGACCGAAACGCCAACCAGATGGGAGGAGGCGTCGCCATCATCCACAGAAGCACCATCCGTCTCACGACCAGCACCGACAACACCCTGACCAGCGCCGAACACCTGCATTTCCAGATCCACACCAACCCGAACACCACCCTCAGAGGCACCCTGATCTACCGACCCCCTGGACCACGCACGCAATTCAGCGAGGACATCGCCGACTTCGTCAGCCCGCATGCCCTCCCCTCCGATGACTACATCCTCCTGGGAGACCTCAACTTCCATCTGGAGAACAACAACGACCGCAACACCAGCACCCTGCTCGACAACCTCGCCAACCTGGGACTCAAGCAACTGGTGTCCACCCCCACCCACCGCGCCGGACACACACTCGACGCCGTCTTCTCATCCAGCACAGACATCGACTTCAGCCACGCCACAGAGCTTCAATGGACGGACCACAGCTGCGTCCACTTCACCTTCAAGAGAACGACGACCCACCAACACCAGCGACAGGCCGCCCGCAGAAGCTGGAACAAGATCACAGCAGACCAGCTCGCCACCTCCCTGAGCCAGCACCCTCCTGCCAGCTCAGCGAACCCCAGCCAGGCCGCCGACAACCTCACGAAGTGGATCAGCAACTGCGCGGACGAACTCTCCCCTCTGAGGACCCCGCCTAGCAGACACGGCAGCAAGAAGGCCCCATGGTTCACCGACGAACTCAAGAGCTCCAAGAAGAACTGCCGAGCCCTCGAGAAAGTCTGGAAAAGGGAACCGACACCGGACAACAGGACCTCCTACAAACTTGCCACCCGGAAACACCACCAGCTGATCCGCGCCGCCAAGAAAACAGCATTCAAGGACCGGCTGGACAACAACGCACACAACTGCAAGGAACTCTTCAACATCGTGAAAGAGCTTTCCAACCCCAGCGCAGGAAACAACGACATCACCCCATCGCAAGACCTCTGCAACTCCCTCGCTTCATACTTCCACAACAAGATCACGGACATATACAGCAGCTTCAACAACCAACCAACGCTCACCAGGACCGAACAACCACCCCCCACCACCAATGTTCCCTCTAATTTTTTTCCTCTGTGTGCGGCAGTGGAGGGTCTCTGTGCGCTGCAACCATGGCTATGTGCGCCAGGAACCAAACCGCGCGTGTCTGCGGCGCCAAATGGCACTCCAAAATTTGTCTTTAAAAAGCTAAAAGATAGTGCATTTTCACACATACAGCGCCACAATAAGGGTCTTAAGGGCAGTTTGCAATATTGGATAAGCACGCCATGACATGAACTGGTTACACTAGCAAGTACACTTCAAGTTTAGAAAAGCACAAGACTTCAATGGTGGTACCATCATTAGATTTTAATAAATATTCTTAACTGGAGCACAGTTCATTGGGTGGGGAAATGCTGCGAGCCTATACAATATCATATACACAAGAAGGTAGAGGACTGTTCAGACACGTCAAGTGGCGTCACTAGATGGGTGACAGGGTTGCTTCTCACGGCGATCCTTGCCATTTTTCCAGTGCTGATAAACTCGGTCTAGGTCAACTTTCCCGTTCAGGAGGTAGGCCTTTGTCCTCATCAGCATGTCCAAATGCTTCTGCTCTAGTCTATTCCTCAATTTGCTCTTGATAGTATTCATGAGGCTGAATCCTCGTTCACAGTCTGCACTAGATGCTTGAAATGTTGCGCAGACATCAACAAGCTGAGACACGACACTATACAGAGAAAGGAATGTTGCATTTCATTCATTTCACGCAGAGCCCTCCCTGCCCCTGTCTACTGTCCTTAAAGTCGAATTCCTTCAATAATCTCCCTGCCCACGTCCAGACAAGTCCTGCCCTGGAGACCCTGTGTCTATTCAGTGCGCTTTATGCCCCAGTGTTTCATTCGTGCCCCCCGCACCCCCCCAGGCCTCTCTTCCTCCCATGTGCATTCGCTGCCCTCCCTGTACCATGATGCATGAGGGCGCTCCTGTCCCACCCCCCAGCTGCTCGCCCTGCCTCATCTACATACAGTACCCTCCCTGCCTCCAAGTGCACTACCCTGTCCACTCACCAATGTCCGTTTGATGCCATCCCTGCCCCAGGTCCATTCACTAATCACTATATACTTATAAAACGCAATTCATGGAAATCTTAAATGTGCTTAAACAACTTGCTAAAATAATGACTTTAATAAAAGTGTAAGGACGTGCATGTTTGAAAAGCTGACCTCAGCTCAGCCTTGTCCTTTAGCAGCAAAGATTGCTTGACACTCTAAACTGATTCAGTTAACAGAGAAAGGAATGTTGCATTTCATTCATTTCACGCAGAGCCCTCCCTGCCCCTGTCTACTGTCCTTAAAGTCGAATTCCTTCAATATTCTCCCTGCCCACGTCCAGTCAAGTCCTGCCCTGGAGACCCTGTGTCTATTCAGTGCGCTTTATGCCCCAGTGTTTCATTCGTGCCCCCCGCACCCCCCCAGGCCTCTCTTCCTCCCATGTGCATTCGCTGCCCTCCCTGTACCATGATGCATGAGGGCGCTCCTGTCCCACCCCCCAGCTGCTCGCCCTGCCTCATCTACATACAGTACCATCCCTGCCTCCAAGTGCACTACCCTGTCCACTCACCAATGTCCGTTTGATGCCATCCCTGCCCCAGGTCCATTCACTAATCACTATATACTTATAAAACGCAATTCATGGAAATCTTAAATGTGCTTAAACAGTCAGTGCGCTTTATGTCTCTCTCTTCAGGTCTCTCTTCCTCTCCTATACCGAAAACCAAATGCTGCCAGAGAGGCTCCTCACCCGATATGAGCACTCCCGCCTCCCGCCGTGGTAAATACATTCTCCTCCCGCCTCCCGCCTCGGTAAATACATTCTCCTTCCGCCTCCCTGTCCATTCACTGCCCTTCATGTCCCTGGTCCATTCACTACCCTCCTGTCCCTGCCCCAAGTCCATTCACTGCCCTTCCTGCCCCACGTCCATTCACTGCCCTCGCTGCACAGCAAATTCAAAGTAGCATTTGTGAATGATGAAAGTAGCTTGGAAGGGTGGACTGGAAGGATCTTGTGTGTTATGTGTGACCAACAAGAGAAAGGGAGAACATTCAGGTCAAAAGCTGATTTTGTGATGAATGAACAAATTGGTAATAAATTCGGGTTGCATACACCATTATTTCGCAAAGTATATTTTACTGACACTGACCTGATGTTGTGTTACTACACAAAGACAACAATCCGGTTGATTATCTCGGGGAGTCTAATAACACCATGGAGATTATATCCTCTACCACTAAGTTTGAGGGGAGAAAGATTGACGGTAAAATGTATGTGGCAGTCAACCTATTTTAGTTTTAGCTTGGCGTTACAGGCAGAAACAAACCTCCGTGTTTAAATTTGCCAAAAGCCTGAAACCAGGAGAAAGTGGTGCGCACTCGTGGCGGCAGCACCTTCAAAATGACTTGTACGATGGCATCGGTCTATGAATCTCCGTGCCCCAAGTCCATTCACTGCCCTCGCTGCCCCAGGTCCATTCACTGCCCTCTCCTATACCGAAATACAAATGCTGCCAGAGAGGCTCCTCACCCGATAACAGCATTCCCGCCTCCCGCCTCCCGCCGTGGTGAATACATTCGCCTCCCGCCTCCCGCCATGGTAAATACATTCCCCTCCCGCCTCCCGCCGTAGTAAATACATTCGCCTCCCGCCTCCCGCCTCGGTAAATACATTCTCCTTACCTGCAACTTCTCACGCCCGCACCGCCGCCAACCGCCGCCACCACCACTGGAAATGTGCTGCATGACATGGTCGCGCCGCTCGCTTTCTAAAAGCGGCGGGCGGCGCGAATCTCTTGCGACGGCTTGTGTGCGCGCTCCACGATAGGTGGTGCGCGCTGACGTCATTGAAGGTGCGCGCGCGCGCGCGCGGCCTAGAGGGAACAGTGCCCACCACCACCCTCCACGCCTGGACCCCGATCAGCACCGAAGACACCATCCGCACGATGAACTCCATCCACTCCGGATCACCGACCGACCCCTGCCCTCACCACGTCTTCAACAAGGCCGACGCTGTCATCGCACCCCACCTGCGAGACATCATCAACACATCCTTCGACACCACCATCTTCCCTGAGAGCTGGAAACACGCCGAACTCAGCGCCCTACTCAAGAAACCAACAGCGGACCCCACCGACCTCAAGAACTACCGCCCCATCTCGCTTCTCCCGTTTCTAGCCAAAGTCATCGAGAAGACCGTCAACAAGCAGATGGCCGCCTTCCTCGAGACGAACGGATCCCTCGACCCCTCACAGTCCGGCTTCCGAGCCAATCACAGCACCGAGACCGCCCTCATCGCCGCCACCGATGACATCCGAGCCCTGATGGACAATGGAGAAACAGCGGCCCTCATCCTCCTAGACCTCTCCGCGGCATTCGACACTGTCTGCCACCGCACCCTAGTGCAGCGCCTCAGCGACGTCGGAATTCAGGAGAAGGCACTGGAATGGATCATCTCCTTCCTCGACGGAAGAACACAGAGAGTCCGCCTGCCACCGTACAAGTCAGAGGCCTCCGAAGTCATCTGCGGCGTCCCCCAAGGATCATCTCTGAGCCCCACCCTCTTCAACGTCTACATGAGCCCCCTCGCGGCCATCGTACGCAAACACAACCTCAGCATAATCTCCTACGCCGACGACACCCAGCTGATCCTCTCCCTGACCAACGACCCCGCCGCCGCCAGAGCCAACCTGCACGAAGGGATGAAAGAGGTAGCCGAGTGGATGACGACCAGCCGCCTGAAACTGAACTCAGACAAGACGGAGGTCCTCATCCTGGGCTCTTCACCCTCCTGGTGGCCACCCGCCCTGGGCACCGCACCCAAACCGACAGACCACGCACGCAACCTAGGCTTCATCCTGGACTCCTCCCTCTCCATGACCAGACAAGTCAACGCCGTCTCCTCGTCGTGCTTCAACATCCTGCGCATGCTACGAAAGATCTTCTGGTGGATCCCCACCGAGACCAGGAAGACCGTCACCCAGGCCCTCGTCACCAGCCGTCTGGACTACGGCAACGCCCTATACGCCGGTACCACCGCCAAGCTCCAGAAGAGACTCCAGCGGACGCCTCAGCCAGACTCATCCTCGACATCCCACGAACCAGCCACATCTCCGGACATCTGAGAGACCTTCACTGGCTCCCCGTCAACAAAAGAATCACCTTCCGCCTCCTCACCCACGCACACAAAGCCATACACGACCGAGGCCCGAGCTACCTCAACAGCCGAGTCAACTTCTACGCTCCCAAACGCCACCTCCGATCAGCCAACCACGCCCTCGCCGCCGTCCCCCGCATCCGAAGAGCGACTACAGGAGGAAGGTCCTTCTCCTACCTGGCCGCCAAGACCTGGAACTCCCTCCCGACCGACCTGCGCCTGACCCAAGACCACCTCCCCTTCAGGAAGAAGCTGAAGACCTGGCTGTTCGAGCAGTAGCGGCACCCCCCCCCCCCCCAGCGCCTTGAGACCCTACGGGTATGTAGCGCGCTTTATAAGTGTCACTGATTGATTGATTGATAGTTACTGATTCACCCGGGCAGTCCCCTACTTTGTATTGATACTTGTGAGATGCAGGCTTTATCTTTCCCAAAACAGCAAGGGATATGTTCTAACAAGGACACATCATTTGTTAAACAATGACCTCAAGAAACTCTGATCTTCCATCTTGGCAGAGTATGTACCTTTCCCGGGTTTGCTAAAATAACAAGCTCTCCAAATAATATTAATTTTGAAACACTATTGATGACTTAATAAAATATTTCACAAACACTATAGATGATTGCAATTACAGGTGAATTTAAAGCACATGCAATCTTACACCAAGTATACAATGTCCTCAAGTCAGAAGGGGCGTTTAGAGTCTAGACATAAACTCCAGCAGTGAGTGAAAAGAAACAAATGTGTTTGCTTTGTATCACTGACAATACCATTTTTGTCAACTCACTTAAGAAAGATCCAGAACGAAATTTGGAGAAAAAAACGTAATTTTTCCTTCAATTGTTGATAGCAAAGTTGTTGCATCCTTTTAAATTCTATTATTAGCAATATCATTCCATTAATAAAACAATGTTTAGCCTTTCAGCTTTAAAGTGCGTAGTTCCAGTCCTAACAAACAGTGCTGCTAATGCTGGTAACAGCTCCAGCCCCGCCACAGTCTTGTCATTACATACCATCGCTTATTGAACAAGGCGTCGCAGGTCTTTCCATGGTTCAGCATGGACCGTACAAGGTTGATATACCTTTAGTCTCGGGCATTAACTGCTCATATGAGTTTGAGCTCCTGCCAGGCTGGTTCCCAAGCCTGGCAAGAGATTCACTGGGTGGAACATGACATAGATACAAATCGTCTCAAAATATCAACAATGTATCAACAACCTGGCTGAACCAACATAAAAACATGAACAGTGACAGATGGACCCTTTCACCTCTTTTCTTTCATAATATCCCCTATGTACATCCATGATCTCAATCTCAAATGCAGAGCGCACCACTCTGCCCCTTTGAGCCCATCTGTCTAACATTAAGCACATATGCCTTGCTAAAGAAGGTTTGGTGTCCTTAAAAACTGGCTAATATCCTGCCTTCTTGAAGCACTGAACAACTCACTCAGGTAACTCTCTCAGAGAGTGGGCGTGGAAGGGAATGTGAAAAGAAAAAACTTTACAGAAGTTTAAAAACTACTAAAAGAACAAGAACACATTTTTATATTATAAATTGATAAAAGAGGTGTAATGTCAAGTCTAGGCTAAAAGCCTGTGGTATGCACTTCATTACATTTGGCATCAAATATTCTGGCTGTCTCATTCCTCAAGGGTAGCCATCATTGGCTAGGAATCAGGCACATCTTTCTTGATATTTGCATTTTCACACTGATAAAAGCAGATTGCTTTACCATGTTCACTGTGAACCTTTCAACTAAAAAAATTGCTGCAGACAATGTAAAGTCACATAACGTGATTGTCTGTAATGATAATTATTCGTTATAAGGACATCCGGTTTTAACCAGGAGAATGGAGCTCTGATCGTGGAAAACAGTGCCAAAGCTGAAACTGTTTAGTAGTAAAATCACTAGTCACCTGAATCTTCAAATAGGGGGATCAAGAAATGAGGCCTAACGCGTGTCTGCCTATAGCCAAGGTTTTACTGGCTACAGAAAAGCGAAATTAAATTGCGTGTATATTTTGCTTGGTTCAGTTGAACGCCCAAAGGTGACAGTGGATGATCAATTAGGGGAATAAGTGATCACCAATGGCACTGATCCTTCAGGCACATCCATGACAGATGCTTCATTAACCAGGTCTCTAACAGGCATTTTGGTCGAAAAACAACTTTTTTCCTCTGTGCTAATGAATGGACAGGCTACAGGCCATTGCTTTTGCTATCGGCCTCGGTCTGGTCATTAAGTGCTGGAGGATTTCTTTATAATGGTCAATATTGATTACCAATTATTGTAACATTTTAAAAGTCTGCCAAGCTTAAGTGTTTACTATGGGCTGCTCTGCATACGAAACTGCTCTCCTGTCAGACTTTGTGTTCCCTAATACTCCCAGTCTCATATGAAAGTTTCTATTTCTTTCAATCAGCTTCTTGCAGCCAGGCTGGTGCACTGACTCAGCCTGTGTTGAGGCCGAAGTGTGACTGGAAAAATGTCTGTTGTGCCCTAGGCCCATAATTCTGCTCCCCAGGTTACTGAGGAGTATCAAATGGCTGGAGCATTTGTTTCAGTACCTAGTCTTGTAGGAAGTAAATGAAAATAATTTTCCTTTCAAAACTGCCACGTCCTCTGACAGATATTATGCTACAAGCTAGTCCTTTGTGTTATTTGTAAGCTAGATGAGGTGAAATAGGCTTTTTAAATTCTTTTCAGAGTTTACTGTGTGACATTTCCTAAATAAACCATGTCCGGACTGGAAATATTAGGGCCTATTCATAGTATTACAAGTGTAGAGTAACTTCTCACACTTAGGTTTAAATCTCCCTATGGGAAATGATGGGATAACCTATTAAAGGTTATTATTCATTTAATATAAAAGTGTAAACTAATGTAAAATATTTAATTGTAACTTAGAGCTAATAAAATAAGAAGTCACCGCATATTAAAGCATCAAACTAAAAGAATATTAAATAATTCATTTAAAGCCCACTTCAGTATGGAGCTAATGCTGTGGAACTTGGCACCCTTTAGAAATATAGATGCT
Organism: Lissotriton helveticus; assembly: GCF_964261635.1. Classification (NCBI taxonomy): domain Eukaryota; kingdom Metazoa; phylum Chordata; class Amphibia; order Caudata; family Salamandridae; genus Lissotriton; species Lissotriton helveticus. The sequence goes on along the minus strand of NC_136063.1, from coordinate 2,136,649,035 downwards.
GACATGTCCATGGAGCGGTGGCGGAGGATCGAATGCCAGGCTGTGGCGGATATACACTCTAGTCTAGAGAATCGTTGATCACATTTCAGGAGGCCCAGGGCACATTTGAGATCGGTCATTCTCACTTCCTGCAATATAGCAAATTGGAAAGTGTTGCGTGGGAGGTTAGGACGGATTTCCCAGATGCTCTGAAGTTTTCCAGGGTGCTTGACTGTCTTCTCCGGTGGGGGAAGGGCAGACACCTGATCACTCTCTTCAACAGAGCCCTAAGGGGTGACATGGGACTCAAACAGTTTACAGCTCTTGGGACGTGGGACCTGGATCTGTGCTTACTTATTTTGGATCCAGTTTGGGAGAAAGCAGCGGTACTGGTGTGTGCAGTGTTGTGCAATAACAGTTTTAATTGTTGTATTTTCACTTATTATACCACACTTATATCTCTCCCCATTAATTTAATTAAAATGGATCCTGGTAGGGTAGCGAAATGTTCTAGGTGCGGGGAAGTTGGTGCTACTTTCCAGCATCTGGCCTGGGAATGTGGCCAGGGTACAGGAGTATTGTGGAGAGGTCCTAACATTTATACCAAAAGCCACTGGCCTGCTGATTCCTAGAACACCACTTGCTTGTTTGCTGGGAGCGGTAACCAGACCAAAGAGTCGAAAAATCCCTTATAAATTGTCCCAATTGGCTATATTGTTGGCCAAGCACTGAATGGCTGCTGTGGGTTTGGGGTCGAGGGTCCCAGGTCTTCAACTTTGTTTGAAGGATCTAATGGAGTGGGGGAAGGAGCAACACTTACAGATGAGGGAGCAGCTGACGAGATAATGCTATGGGCCCAACTACTTATTAGGTTTAAGGAGGGTGATGTCTCAGGGACCGACAGTGGCTCTGTACCACTAGAGTGAACGTGGGTTGGCCATTGTTTGAAGCGTTTATTCCAGTAGACCGACTATGTCAACGTGAAATCCATTATGATGTACTGTCTCTGGTATTGGCCTCATTGTGTTTCTGATGGATATACCTTTTTGTATATTCCTTGATGTAAAGATGTATGAGGACCAGATCATTTGCACTGTATGTTTTATGCAAAGTCTATAAAATGCAGTAAAAAAGTTCAATCAATTTTTTACATTTATTATTAACTTTTAAAATACAAAAATCCTTTTACAATGATATATCATTTTCTAACATTTGAAATGTTTATATAAAACTTTAAATATTAAAATCATTTAATTAACTTAATATTAGTTTCTATAGGTGTTAAGTTATAGACTTCCACCGTTTTTCAGTAACAGTGGTTGGCCATACGTGGTGCTTGACCTACTTCAAAAGCTGGAGTAGAATACATTTTCACCTATTTTTATACCATTAGGGCTGCAATAGTATAGTTTGTGAATAGCAATGGTGTTACTTTTTTGTGGGGGTGTGTTTGTATTAGCATGTCCTCCCTAACTTTCTCTAAATCTCTCGCATGTTGGAATTAATATCTCCCCTTGTCTTTCTTACATTTACTTCTAAAACGTATACCTAAGTTTGAAGCTGTGTCTGCATAGAAAAGATAGGAGAGGCAGAGATCTCTGCCTATAGGTTTGTAAACAGCATTTTATAGTACATTAGTGATTGTAGTATTGGTTGTACTAGAAAATGTGGGTTGTGTATTGGTCCCATTGAATTGAATGTTTAATTTTCAGCTACATTAAGATATGTGTCCGCTTTTTGTCCACATTTTGAATTTTTTCTTTAACTATACTTTACAAACAAGCAATGGCGCAGACAACAACTTAGCACTTGATTATAAAGGCAAGACTACTTGGCTTTGCCAAGGCGTGTTACCTATATAAATCTGCCAAAATCTACTAATATCACTGGGCTACAAAGCACAAAAACATACAGATACAACAAGCCAAATAGTGTAGGTTCCCTAAAACAGGCACTGAGTGTAAATTGCTATAAGGGCGAGAGCTTGGGCCGAAATCAACCATAAACAATTTCTCAAATAGTGATTTAGCACCCCAAATGTCAGTGTGAAGCCTAAAAGTGCCATACTTGGGAAATAACAGCTAATAGTCAAAGCAAATATTAGCCCAGTTTGAGTGTTAAAAGGTGTAATGGAACCTTGTCCAAGAGCAATGGATTCATATAACAATGGGCAACTTCACTTGACTATCCTCCTAATTTGCAGAATATTTATTTGTCTTCTCGGCTGATTCAAGCGCATTTGCCTTGCTAATCCACACAAAGAAATATGCTGTTATCACTAACATGAATACTCCGCCGAGTTTGTGTTGGGTTAGGGCAGATATTTGTTAATAGACATAGACATCAGTGCTTCAGCTGCAAATCGCTTACCTAGGCCGGAAGCAAGCACTAAATCCATTACTGCTTACGCACCACCCACAGGGCAGCTGCAGGGCTCTGGCATACAGCGAGATCGGGCTCCCAGTAGCACCAGCGTCTCCAAAAAAAGCAAGTTAGGAAAGGGAAAGCTTCCTCCAGTCACCTTGAAGACCCAGTATGCTGTGAGGTCAAAGATATTGCTACACATTTATTATTCAATAATGGTTGTTTCCCTTCTCGTCGTTACTGGCTACTGGATTTGAGGAGAAGCATTTGCCTAGTTATGGGGAAAATGCAAGGCTGATGATTGTTAGGTTCTGGGCCCTAGGCCCGCATAGTGTAGAAAGGACGACACGGACACAGGATCATAGGACTGTGAACTAGCCCAGAGCACGTGCACTCGGGCTCTTTTATTTGCGGGGTCACCTGACTTGTGACGCCCGTGTTGGATGGGTGAGGGGGTGTGTGTGTGGGCCAGACCTCGGGGGAGTGGCTGGCAGAAACACTAGACTGTGTCCAGCAGGACACAACAATACTGACTATTGCTTGGTCAAAGCACTGGACAGCTTTACAGTAATCAATGACACATGCAGTTATCTGAACATTTCTCCCTAGTGCTCCCTTTTCCTGGATTTTCTAAGCTCACTTTTACAGTATCTATTGTCTCATGCTTCTTTGCATGAAGGGAGGGTTTTGGTGGAAGGCTCGATGAGTGTAAGTGCCCTCATCAATGTTCTGAACTATCTCACTAATACGGCAGTTTAGAAAGAACTCAGGGGCATATTACCTAGAAGTGCGTTAGAAAACGCACAACACACATTCCCATATCACCGGCTATCGCCGGATTTCTTCGCCGCGATAGCGCGCAATTATCTCTGCGCATCACGTAGGCAAAATGAAATCCGGCGATAGTCGGCGATATGGCACATTAGCGCATGAAAACAAACGTTGTTTTCACGCGCTAATCTGTTCCTTGATAATATGGGGGGTGGATTCAGCTTTATGATCTACACCCCCATGTTATCAATGCCCTAACACCTGGTCAGAGCAGGCTTTGGGAGACCTGCGATAAACAAGTTTATCGCAGGTCTCCCTCTCCCAACGGCTCCTCTCCCAACGGCTTGATCCATCACCGTTTTTTAGCTCACTGCACCATCCCAGCTCAGAACTTGGCTATATGCAAATTAGTCTGTTCCTGTCCCAGTGCATGATGGGAACAGGGCAAACCAAACTACCAAGCCAATTCTTGTACTGGGAAGGAAACAAGCTTCCGGGGACCGGTTTCTGCCATTTCAGGCGTCGTCGGCCCGGCTTGCTTGAATCCTGATGGTGCAATGAGCAAGGGACTCACATCTGAGTATACCCTTCCACGCTTATGGTGGACAAAATGATTCAGAAAAGGGGGTGGTGATGAACAGAGTGCCTGAATTAAGCAGACCACTCTTACCCAGTCCAAAGATCAGGGCTTGATCCATCACCGTTTTTTAGCTCACTGCACCATCCCAGCTCAGAACTTGGCTATATGCAAATTAGTCTGTTCCTGTCCCAGTGCATGATGGGAACAGGGCAAACCAAACTACCAAGCCAATTCTTGTACTGGGAAGGAAACAAGCTTCCGGGGACCGGTTTCTGCCATTTCAGGCGTCGTCGGACCGGCTTGCTTGAATCCTGATGGTGCAATGAGCAAGGGACTCACATCTGTGTATACCCTTCCACGCTTATGGTGGACAAAATGATTCAGAAAAGGGGGTGGTGATGAACAGATGCACTGGGCCAGGCACAGACTAATTTGCATATAGCCAGGTTCTGAGCTGGGATGGGGCAGTGAGCTAAAAAACGGTGATGGATCAAGCCCTGATCTTTGGACTGGGTAAGAGTGGTCTGCTTAATTCAGGCACTCTGTTCATCACCACCCCCTTTTCTGAATCACCTAGGGGTATTAGCTAGTTTGTTATCAATACATAGGGTATCTCTGTTTTAAGATCTATAAATAAATGTAGTAGCAAGGGCCCAGGAAAAAACTGTGGGGTGTGCGGACAAATGACCCCTTACACCTCCCTGCTCCCTCGTACCTAGTCACATACAGCAGTCCATTAGAATGGTCAATACACCTCATTCTTGATTACACAGATTTTCAAAGAGTCTGAATGTATGGTGTGCAGGCAGCTGTAGTACTCACAAAGGAAAAATTCAAACATTGAGGCAGAACTGCGGACCGGGATCTCTTGGACACTGACAGCTGAAATAAAAAAAGAAAAAGCATCCTGGAATGTCGCATGAATGAGTTAATAATGGGTACAAGTGATTCACATATACGCCCAAATGCATCATAGCAGTGCTTAATTTGAGCCTGTGGTTTTCGGTGCTCAGCACCAGCACTTAATTGCCGGCACTGACACTTAACTGCCGGAACCTGCACTTATGACAGCTGCCACATGGATGAGCAGAAAAACCGTTGTTTGCTAATTCAATATATATTAAAAACTACTAATTAATACCTGTCACCCAAGCCATTTTTAAAGCTTTGGCAGCCTTGAACAGTCTGAATTGTCATACTTGTAGCAGTGTGATTGTTAGTAGATGTGTAAGTACAGTATGCAATGTGTGGTGCAATCTGCGGTGGCCACCTGACGAGGGACCCAGCATTTTTTTTTAAATATTTTTACAAATGAAGCACTGGACTGCATCATAGCTACAGGGGCCAAAGACTGGGGAGGGCTAGGAGGGGAGGTGGCATTTGATACAGTCTGGTAGAAGAAATTTAACAAAACAAGTGAGTTTTGAGGGCCTTCCTAAATGGTCTATGGTAAGATACCCAGCATAGTTGGACAGAACTGTATCAGAAAACTCTCTCTTCCAGAGGTGAAATTGGGCAGTTGTATATATATATGTATATATAACAACTGATAGTGCTTGATAAGGATAATTGCTTTATTATTAACATTTGTATAATTTATTATAACATTGGTATGTTTTCGTTTTATGAGATTAATTGGTAACTTGCAGTAACACAGTCCTCAAAAGAGTTAGTAATGAATTAGTTTGCAAGAAGAATCAGCAACAGGCTGTTATTTTAAAGTTGCATTATGATATTGAGCGAGTTCATAAAAATTCAAAATAAATTGTGAAAAATGATTGGTAAAATAATGGAATCAAATATAAATATATAGGTACAAACAAAGAAGTACATGCTTACACACATATATATATATATACATGTGATGAGAGATACTATAGAGGGGAATTAGAATAGCTTTTTGACATTCCAACCCATTAGATGGATTCACAGTCAGTGCTCCACTAAGAACAGTCATTTTGAGTTTTGAGGCAACAATCTCGGAGTTATCATCAGGTCTTAATAAACTTGAATGTGAGTATACGCACAATCTCATGAAAATCAAGATATTTTACTAGACTCTGTAAGGCAGTGGGTTACAGAATCTGTAATATCAGATAAAGGTCTTCACAACGAAGGTGGTCCGAATCGGGAAACATCCTTTACAACGGAACCGTTAAAACGCAGTACCATTACAACGCAGGATTGAGGGCGCTCTAGGATAGGGGATAGTTTAATTTACTATCCAACACCTTCCCTACTATCCACGGGGACTGGAGTTGGAATAGTAAATTAAACTATTCACTATCCAGCGCCCCCCAACGCAAATCGTTGTAACGACTTGTGTTGTTAAACCTGCGTCGTAAAGGTACGCGTTGTAACTGTACACGTTGTACCGTCATACATCCGTTCGAATCCCTTCTCTCTGAGAACTCAATGAGTTTGATAAGAGTCATTGTGGCTTAACTAATTCCTCAATACATTAGTGTTTGAGTGATTAATTTTCAACCTTTTGTTACCAGCAGCACTTATATGCTTGTACATATATATTTATATAGCACAAATCTAGCCAAAAGGCAGCGGAGGACTGTACATGGTCAAAGACAAGCATAAAGTCAACAAGGAAGAGAGGAGGAACCTGGATTTTACATGGTTTATGCACTGGGAGCTTTTAAGCACTAAACTAGAGTCATTAATTATGTTTTGGATTAAATATTGCGAATTTTTTCAAGCTCAGAGCCAATATTGAAATAGCCTGCCTCTGCTTTTTTTTGTCGATTAAATCTTAAATATGGATTGTTTAGAGACCATAGTCCTGCATGTTATGTATGGATTTTATTAGATTAATACATATCAATTGTTTAGATGTATTTTGTAGAACTATCAAAATATTATCTACATAAAACATTTGCTGCTTTTTAAGCAAAAGGAGAGAAAGCACATTCTAGCAGCAAATGCCCAACACAGAGAAACCCCTGCCTGGACAGCAAGCTTGCTTAATTTGATGATCAGGGGAGAAAAGTGAGGGACTAATACTGGAGACACCATGCACGATCGTAATGATGCAAGCAATTCGAAACACATTTTGGACCAGTACCATAGAAGGCTTGATGATCCAGACAAAGGAGTTAAAAAACTGATCACAGAGCGGCTGTAAGACTGTGAACTCTGAAACTATTCTGAAACCGACGAAGTCCAAAGAAATCACCCACACTGCCACATTTTGGACCTGTTTCAACTTACAACGGTTCACAGAGAGGCCCAGAGGCAGCAGGGCAGAGAGTTCAGCAGGAGGGGGCATATCTGCATTAGACTGCAAAATAACTCTCTCCAGGGTGGAAGCCGTCCATAAGATGCTGCATCTTGCCTGACTGTGTTCAGCACAGGTTTGGGGTCAGGATACTCTGCATGTTTCCACATCTGCCTAATCCTGAGTGGGTTAACTCCACTGAGAAACACGCCTTTGTGCATTCAGTGGATTAAAGGGTGTAGAGAGCATGGATAGCTAGATAAGTACCTAGACTTCGAAGCAAATATCCTTAAGGACATCAGAAATTAGTCAAGAAAACAAAGAGGAACTTCTCCAATGTGTGAGTAAAAGTTCAGTTTCCTATCCTTTTTGTAGACCAGAGAAGAACAACTCACTCAAATTGTTTAAAATAATGTTATTGTTAAAACATGTCACTGCCTATATCCACTGTTCCGTGAGAAATAAGGAAAGTGTAGTTTAGAGTTATGATGACATTTACACACATGAGCCTATGCACATATATCATAATTCTGTATAATATAATTTTATGGATCACAGATTGCAGTTTTTTGTAAACTATGCATATGTGTATGCTATATAAGATAGTTGTTGCAGACAAAATACTGCAGTTAATGAAAAAACAATATATATTGTTATTTAATTCATTTTTAAGGGTCTTATTTAAAGTTGGGTGGACTGGAACATCTGCCAAAAAGTGACAGATGCCACGTTCACCGGTGACATCAATGCACTTTTAAAACAACGGATATAACATATGGCAAGTTTTGACAGATGTCCTGTATCACCTAACTTTTAAATCAACTTTTACGTTTCCAATTATATATTCGACCACAAATATCAGCACAATTTTACTCTTCAATCTGCATAAACCAATGTAACAGGCACAAGCACTTTACAGTAAGGAATGTATGTATGTATGTATGTATGTATGTGTGTATGTATGTGTGTGTGTGTGTGTGTGTGGTATTTTTATAGCACAAGCCTAGCCAAAATGTGGCACAACACTGTACAGGGTCAAAGACAAACAAAGTCAAAGAGTGATAAAAGAGGTAGGCGATTTGTGGACTATTAATACATTGTACAGTAGTGTTCTTCAAAGATGTATGTCTTTACTTTACTTTCAACACTTTCCTAAACTGAAACAGGGTTGTGGTGGTCCTGATGGATACAGGAGTGTTGTTCCAGATCCTGGGACCATAGATGGAGACGGCCTGTTACCTTGTTTTTATATTTTTTACATTTCTTAACCTGCAGTTTGATGGTGTGCTAGTATCGGGTATGCTAGAAACCAGCAAAGATGGTGAACTTACCTGCAAAATAAGCGGGCATTCTGGTCCTGATGGCTTAGTAAATAATGCAACTGGATATAAAGTTTGTGCAGGACAGATAGGAGAGCCAATGGAATTCCACCAGGAAGGGTTTCATGTAATCATATTTTTTCGGGCCCTAGATAAGGCATACGGTGGCGTGTAGGATGCCCTTAAAAGGTGCGAGTGTGGAGTCTAGGTAGGAGAAAGCACCCTAGGCTAGGTGGCATATATAGAACATGGCAAGCTATACCTATTGAGGCCTCAATGAGCACTCAGATCACAGTGTTAAGTTGATAAACATCAAGTCATTTCTAATATTTCTGATGTATTGGATCAAAAGAACACTGAGAAAAAATACAAAAAGACAATTACTTGAATATGTGTCAAGGTAATTAGCACTCCCAACTCCATGCTGCTGAGTTATGCTGTGATTTGCAGTGCACTCATTTTGATCTGGGCACTCTGTCCTCCATCCTTATGAGGATGGTAAACTGAATAATAGTAAACTGGGTAACAAAACACTTGTTATTTACAGCACTTGTGAGGGATGAAGTATTATATAAAAAAATGCTTTTATTATTAGACTATTATTAGACAATGACTCTGCCTGCCTTTTCTTATTACTGTTAGAACAAACCTGAGGACATCCACCGTCAATCAGAACACAGTGCAGCTTTGCTGCATAGGATGTGCTTAGCAGAGCAGTCAGCTGCAGCTCAGTAATATGATAAAAGGCTTGAAGACAGCTGGTTGTGCTGCAGGAATAGAACAAACCACTTTTCAGAGACATGCTCACAGAAGAATGCGAAATGTAGAAAGGGTGGAAATCACAACATTCCACTATATTATACTCCTTCAAAATTATTACATTCCATACATCATTCTGCTCATACAATGCACAGAGGCGTTTTTTCAGCTTAATTTACACGAACATGTTAAATGTATACAGATGGTAATAGAGATTAAAGGTACCTCTGATATGCTTAAGTGTCTATAGTTGCTCATTTGTGCAGCAAACGGTTTTAAAGCTGTGTTGATTCTGCAGGGGCGAGGGTTCCTTTTATTATGTCAATGCAAATAGTATGTAGATTGTGCAATTATGAAAGGTTTTAAGTAGAAAAAGAACATCAGAGGCCGTCAATACTTCTTTCAAACGCTTCTTGTATGAGTTCAATCAATTGTTACTTCCACTGTTCACATATTCCTAGACGAGCAAAAACTGGTTGTAGTGTAAATTGGATTTTGGCTCAGGTTCTTTCTATCAGTTGAATCACTTTAGATTTGTTTGCAGGTTAATATTTTTAGAGTTGGCTTGTCAGAATTAGCTCTTCGTAAGACATTTTTCAAATAATACAGAGTGGGCTTTGGGTCAGACTCCTTCAGCCGCTGGCTTGTTTGGGTCAGACACTTTCAGCCACAGCTCCGAGGAAGTTTTGATTACATCCTGATCAGCCCAGTGGACTATTTATATATCTCTGTCGTACTATTGGTTGTTTGGTGTATTATTGCGCCTCCCAGTGAGTGCTTCCACTGGTACACAGGAGAAGCAGTGTTTTCAGAAGCAGCTGCAGATGGCAGGCACTATTTGGGAATGAAGAAGTCATCTTGGAAAGCAAGTTTTCCCCACTACAATGCTATTTCCCATTTTTACTCACTGTAAATCCTCATTCTCGCCATTTGGAACGAAAGGTTCAGTGGAAGGATGCAAGATTTGAATTCAATGTGTTAGCAGACAACTCATAAAAACGGTTACAGGACAAATAAGTGCATATACAATGAATGCATAGACAATGTTGTCAACAATACACACTGACATTGGGAACACAAATACATTGAAATGGGGTATGTAAAATCTGCAAAAACAGGGAATATTCTGACACACACACAAGCACACACGCACGCACGAACGCACGCACGCCCACACACACACACACACACACACACACACACAGACACACACACACACACAGTTTGGTGAAAGCTTGCACAACAGACACTCCACTTCACACAAGAGCACCACCCATTGCGAATTCCTGTAACTATGTGCTCAAATCCAACATTTCAAGAGATAGTGAAAACTGTTTATGCTGCACTTTACAGAAACCCAGTAGTATAGATAGAGGCAGGAAGACAAAGTGAAAGTTAAGGCAAGAGAACGAAGATTGGTCAGTGAGTAAAATATAAATATGGGACAAGGACAGTAAATGACAGTTGATATCCCTAATCGAACAAGCATTTGCAATGCAATCAATCTCGTCTTTGGGACCTTATATGTATTTACCTATGCAGCACATTAGCCTGGGTGCTGAAACATCTACTGTTCTTTAACATAGAGGGAAAGTAAGCACCAAACTGCATGACATGCCAGGTAAGGGAACATATGGAGAGAAATATTGCCTTTCAGCGGGAAATGGCATAGTTCAAAGCTCTGTTTTTACTTTAAAATCAGCGCATTCGGTGGTCACTGAAAATACATGATTTGAAAAAAATAATATTGTCTGTGGGTGCTTGTGAAAGCCAATTTCCATGGACTGGAATATAGAGAATGCTAAAGTGATACTGGTATTTTACTGACCTCTGCTGGTCGTTTTCTATCAAGAAAGTTAAATAGAGGCAGTTGCCAGAAAAATTTAAAAAAGAAAGTCTCTCAGTCGGAAGCAATTCTGGTATTTTACTGACCTCTACTGGTAATTTTCTATCAAGGCAGTTACATAGAGGAAGATGAACAAGCAGAAAGCAATTCTGGTATTTTACTGACCTCTACTAGTTGTTTTCTATTAACAAAGTTAAGTTGAGGCAGTTGAACAAAAAAAGTCCCTAACGGAAGTAGACAAGTTCTAGGGCTGATATCCAGAGCCCACAAAGTACATACACATCTAAGTATATACTAAAGTATATACAAGAAGTCTCAAATGCTCGACCTAAAAACTGAAAAGGAAATGGGAGGAGAGCAAGAAAGAGTATTTATGATAATAATTGCATATAAGAAAAACAATAGATGGTAGAAGACAGAAGAGCGATATATATATGACAAACATACACCAAGAACGTCAAAAATGCCCTTGTAATAAGCTGATGATATTTGATTAATGGAAGACCAGAAACAACGTGCAGAGTGGTGATAACATTGGAAGGAAAATACTAATTGTCCCACTGTCTACAAAGCATGACATGCTGGAGAAACCTCCTTGTTAACTGGCATTTCTATTGCATTGCTAATAGGTTACCTACAAATCTACATGTGTTACAGAAAAAGGCCTTCTAATTAAGGAGAGGTTCAAGGAGCTGAAGATATTAGTAGGCAGGGATGTCAATATGTGAAAGTGGAGTCCTGTGATTCAGGAAGACATGTAAAAAAGGATATCCAGTATCCAGGATGAAAACCCTTCAATAGACTAATCCATTTAATGGCCACTAAGAAGCAGGTTTTGCAGGTTAAACGATGGACAGAAATCTGCCAACAGGTTCAAACGGAGCACTTTGCAGAGTAACACCACTAAAAGGAAGGCTCAATCTCGGCCTAAAAAAATAGTACAGATGAAGTGGAGAAAACCTACATAGATGGCAACAAATCCTCCTTCTCACCATTTGGAACGAAGGGTTCCCGAAAGACACCACATTGTGGATATTGCCAGCCCGAGGGAACGCATCCTGCAGACACTACAAGGCAAACTGATAACCATGGCCCCACTGTGGCACCCTCTTTTCTTTTACAAATCATGGAACACAGTCCAAGCGCTTGAACATCAGAGCCTAAAGCACATCGGGGAGCTTGAGCCTTCTGCCTAAGACTTTCAACCATCACAATGTCCAGTATAGTTGTCTGAGAACCTCTAAGAAGGGCAACAAGAAGATGACAAGTGAGAAGACTAATGGAATGACCTACTATCAGACACTGCTATATGCTGGAGGAGAGGAAACCAAGACTTTTTCTACGAAAGTGATACCAGCATTAGTGCCCTTTCCATCCTGATGCAGGTCCGAAGTTGAGGGATAAGGGCAATGTTGAGATGCACAAAGACGACTTGGGACAGAAGCCAAGAAGGTTATCTACGCTTGAATAAGAAACAGAAGCCTGATTGAAGAATCATACTGAACCTCTAAGAACCCTCAATGAATGTATCATCAGTCAGATGAAGATGACTAGCTCAGCTCAAATCACCCAACAATGATCATCCTGTCCCTCCAGGGGCCCCGATAAAAAGAAATATCAAGTGATCATGTTTAAGTTCTTGCAACCTACCAAATGATGGTTTGGTCCTTTATTGTTTCTCTCCAATTCAACATGTATATTAGAGAAGTGTTTTCAAATGCATTAGTATTGTGTTCAGTATGATAGTAGTAAAATAATGTGATTCGCAATCACAGCGGTGTGGAATTCCTACTGTCCAAAGCCCAGGACCTATTGTTTGTCAAGAACTTTTCATGTTTATTGTGCCCAATGCTATGCAGCACAACAATTTGATTGCCAGTTTACTGCACAACAGTATGTTCATGAGAAATATGTTTGTCTGCTGCTAAGGCAAGGTTAGCATGCATGTGTATAAGATGTTTGAAACTGTAGATAATGTGCATTAGAGCAAAGCCTTTTCTACTAGGGTGAGCACTGGAAGGAAATAAAATGAGCTTCAAGCTTAAGTTACATACGTTTCTCCCGCCCTACCCTCTCTCCACTGGGAAGCCAGTTTAGCACTCAGGAAAACAGTATCAAGCAATAACTGATTACGTTCCTTTGCTCACAAAGCTGTATGATAAATATGAGCTAATCATGCCTTCAATGTATTCACTGAGAGTCACACCTCAGCAGAGGAAATGTGGATTGCTTTTTGTGTTTTATTTTGGCTTCATTACTGTTTGCTTTCTAATTGTCTCCAACCGCTCCTTATAGCCAGTCTCTTGTATTTCCCTTCCTAGTCAATCTCTATCTCTTTCGTTCCCCTTTCCTCCCTAGTTTCTTCCCTTTCCTCCTGCCTTTACTTGCTTCTCCCTCACCTGTCTTGCTTAAGCCTCATTGTCTGACCTGTTTTACTCTTTTTCAACCCACCTTTTCTGTCAGGTCTTTCCTCTATTCTGTCTCTTTGTCTCTATCGCCGTGCCTGTGTCTTAAGTTTAGTCTCTCTCTCCATCCTTCAGTCCCTCCTTGTTGCATCTCTATCCTTTTCCTTCTTTCTCTGTAAATCCATCCTTTTCTCTGGCTCTTTTCTGTCCCTTCTTTCACCATTTTTTCCTATCTTTAATTCCTCTTCTATATAGTCATTTATTCCTCTCGCCAACTCACCACTTTTTCCTGTCCTATCTTGCTTCTCATCTTTTCTCGTATCTTTCATTCTTTAATTCATTCTCTTTTCTCTTAACTGTCTACCCATGGCCTCTCTCTCTGCTGAGTCTCTTTTCTCTCACTTTGTCTTGCTCTCTTGCCCAGTCTTGTGCTAACCACCCTTATAAATGTTTGTTCCTCCATCTGTTTTTGTTATTGTATTCACCTCCCTGTTGTATCTCTCCTGGCGCCTTTCCTTCTCGGTTCAGTGTCTCTTGATTTTCATCTCTCTTTTATCCTTATCTGCTATGTTTATGTTTAAACATCCCTCCTGGAATCGTCTTTGTTGGACTTGGCCCTTTTGGCAGGTTCACCCCTAAACATTTTGCTTTTAAATGTTACCCGATGTTAGCTGTTTTGTGCTTCTGCGCACTTTAGCCCTGTGTCCCAGTGTAAAGTGCGTGCGCAGCCTGAGTGCCTGTGGTGAGGTTGGCCTGCCTTCCCATAGGAATGCATGGGGGCGATGAGTGTCCATGGTAGTTCCTGATGTGAGAGGAGTGCAGGGGCGAGTTTGGTATGTGCGAACTCATGAGATTAAATGATGCGTGACGGTGTGCGCAGATTTAATCTGACTAGTGTAGAAGTGCCACTTTTAGAAGTTGGCATTTCTGTGTGCAGTGAATGTGAATTGACTGTCTGGCTTGTGAGTGACAGGGGCTGGCTGGTGTGCCTGGCTCCAGGAGTCAGGATGGGTTTGCCCGGTGGTGAATAGGGTGATCTGCATGTAGATGGGAGGGAGAAGTTGCACCTGGGACCTGAATAGGGCTGTGCCTTCCCTACACAATGCTGGCTCCGCCCCCTGTGGTGCGTCTGATGTCCCTAGCCTGTCTTGTGAATAGGTAGAGGGGCTGAGCACAACAAAGTGCTACAGAACCAGTTGCATCTGGTTTTCCCGCTGCATTTTATATGGTCCATCATGACATTCTGATGGACCTTCTCAAGGACTGTGGGGTCCAGGGTAAAGCTTGGGATCTTCTTCAATCTTTTCTATCAGATAGAGGACAGATTGTATCCCTAGCTAAATTCATTACATGTGGTGTACCGCAGGGGTCATCACTGAGCCCCACACTCTTTAATGTGTATGTCTCGTCATTGGCTCCCATTATCAGTGCATTCGGGTTTGGGATCACTTCCTACACTGATGACACACATATTGTGGTGTCTCTGTTACCCGGCCAAGAGTTGGGAATAGATAAACGTTTTCAAGTCTGCATGGAATCAGTTAGGAGATGGATGGCAGACATTTGCCTAAAGCTGAATTCAGGTAAAACTGAAATAATGCTGTTTGGGAACGATCTTAACTTCTGGACTCCTAACTGGTGGCCTGCCTCCGTGCGGCCACTCCCTACGCCCTCTAAAAAGGTGAAAAACTAGGGAATAATACTAGATGAGAAACTCTCCTTTGGGGCCCAAGTAAATGCGGTAACCTCAACAACAGCGCATGTCCTGAGAACTGTTAAGAAGGTATTGCGGCTTCTACCTTTGGGGAGCCGGCAAACAGTGGTTACAGCATTGGTCTTGTTGAGGCTGCACTACTGTAACAGCCCCTATCTAAATATATAACAAAAACTCCTGTATAATACCCAGCTGCTACAAAATGCCGCTGCCAGATTCTTACGGGCACATCCAAGTTCTCCCCAATTTCCAAAGAGATAAAAAAATTGCACTGGCTCCCGGTGGGGAACCGGATGCATTTTAAATCTCTTTGCATAGTCTTTAAAGCACTACCAGGCCTGGGACTAGATCATTTAAGATGCCAGTTTCAATGGTATAGACCGACAAGAACTCTTAGATCACTGGGAGCCAAACTGGTTGCAGTCCCACCAACAAAAAAAGCTCCAGTCGGGTGGCAGAAGCTTCTCTTCATGTGCAGCAAAAGCCTGGAATGACTTGCCATTCCATCTGAGAAATGCCACCAATCTTCTAGCTTTCAGAAAAGGGTTGAAGACCTGGCTTTTTCATAAATAAACCCTCTTTTTTTCTAGCTCTGCATTAAGGAGAAGTAACTAGCACCAGGACACCTCCGGGTAATCGCGCACTCTAAAAATTTCCATAACATAACATACTTAAAACTGAGAACCTAATCTGTGGATAATGGAAGAACTACCAACATATAACCATGTGGCTCCAGACATGCTACACAACACCAACATTAGATGAAGTAAGACATCTAGGAGTGATTGCAGTTTCCAAGATTTCTCTAATACCTCATGTGATTTAAGTCACATGAAGCACCTTCTACTCCATGAAAAATCTTCACTGAAACTTCTCCCCTCTATGCTACCTACAGAATCTGAAGGTTTCTACTAGTCTTATGATGCCTCGATCAGACTACACAAAGAGCTTTTACACAGAGCTTACTTTTCCTACAGCAAACAGGATGCACAACTTAAAAGCAAGACAGCTTCTATATTTTTGCCAATTGGAATCCATCAAACTACTCCTAAAAGTACTTCCCTGACCTCCCTAAATCCAGACACTCCACCTACAAGACACAATGCATTGTATATGCAGGGCTATTCGAGATAAAAGCCCACTTTAATCCAAAAAAAGTTTAACATTTGATCTCATTATGTGCAAGACTAGCATCTTAGATGACAGCCTTCCCTTCATACAAGCAGCAAAACTAAGGTATCCTCAGCGGCGGCTCCTTCGCTAAGGTAGAAGAGCGTCGGCCCACTGTGTAAAAGGAATAATAAAATAAAACACAATGTTAATAACGTTACGTTATTATCATTTGTATGTTTCTTTATGGAGCCCGATCCAGATTAGGGCAGGACAGGGCTTGGCTGTGTCACAGGGGGAGGGAGGAGGAGTGGTATAATGTGCACCATAAGTGTGCATGACGGTGTGGCCAGCTGTCTTGGGCGGGCCAACCGGTCATGCGCACTTAGCATTTCTCCACCAGGCTGCGTTGCACAGCCGGGTGAAGAGAACATGCACAGGCTCCCACTCCCTGTCTGAGCGCCGAACCAGGGTGCTCAGAACAATCACCACACTGCTGTCAGCTGGTGGCAGCAGCGTCATGGTTGGCTTGAGGGAGTCTGGGAGCCTGTGTGCGTCCGTGCTGCCAGTAAGAGAAGAGTACGGAGGAGAGGAGGCAGCCCTTCGCAGGTAAGGTTTAAAAAAATATATATATTTAATCAAGTCCCTAGTGTAATGTTGGGGCCCTGGGCCCTCATTGCTCGCAATCACTGACACAGACACAGTGGGCTACATGGTACAACTGGCCCAGAGCACGTGGGCTCGGCCTCTTTTATTAGAACTGTGTCACCTGACCAGTGACATCAGTGGTGGGTGGGTGTTCAGTGTGCTGGCATACAAAACACTAGACTGCTGACGGTGACTCTGGGTCACTACATCTAGCTCCCTCAGCCCTACCACTAATTTTCAAAAGCAGCCACCACTGGGTTTTCTCTCTCAGCAATGATGACAAATATCCAAGATCAAATGGAATTCAGTAAGGAAATTAAGATCTTTCGGTTTCTAAACAAACACATGATTCACAATTACACCAATTAACAACATCATTCTATTGCTCCTATCGAAAGAACAGACATCACAGCAGTCTGGGACATTCCGAGCTAAGATCTGGAATCTATTCCTGCTCAATGGTGGAAGGTTTGGCACGTGTAATTATCTCACACTCTAAATCATTTCACTAGAAGCATTAACACAGCTACGAGAAATTATTCCATTACTGATCGCGCATACCAAAACACTTCTTGCTTAGATCACATTCATTAGCCATAGTTTTCCGAACAGAGATAAAGTAAATTAATAAAAAACGTACAAATGATTTCCCTTACTCTTCTTCACCCCATTACTCACTTAAGGATAGAGAGTGATATCAAGGATACAAGAACCACTCTGGCCATCACACAAACACTCAAAACACTCTCCAGAGAGCCCACACTGCAATACAACATCCTTCCAACCAATAACTCATTAAGGTGTAGAATGTAACCAGACCGCTAGAGCACTTCAGCACCTTGCCAAAGGTAGGAAGCACTATAAAAATTCAAATATAATGTATGTCTATATATGCAAGGGGATCTGGCAGAGTATCTGTGCATGGATAGCGGGGCGGTAGATAGGCTGCAGCTCTGTAGCACACGATAGCTGTGAGGTTGATATTCTGTGCATAGATGAGGCGTGGTGGCGGAAGCTGCAGATCTGTGCATTTATGAGGCGAGGAAAATGGAAGAATGCAGCAATGCATGTTTGTGTCAAGAAACAACTACATATCTCTCATCTTTATAGGAAGTTAGAGGGGGAAAGGCACCACTGTGCGAGTACGGGATAGATAAAGGCTGCAGAACTACAAGTACGGGGTAGTCACATTCTCTTTCCTTTCTTGTGATTTGTACCACGGGTGGCAGATTTGTTGAGCCTGTGGAACAATTTGAGGTAGTTATGGAAACTGTTCACCACAGCATAGCACAACATATCATATGCTCTCTTCTCTTATGCCACCTCCTCATGTAATATCTCACATGCTAGCTCCCATGGCTGTTTTTGTACTATGAATGTTTAGCAAGCAATATGTGCATCCTGAGTCTTAATAGGGCATTCGACCAAAACAAAACCTGTTACAATCTTTACCAGAACTCGGAACTAACTCATGATGTTAAATGGGTCTTCTCACACAATATACACTACTAAACCATTTTAAAACAATAGATTAATCAAAACTTTTATTTCAAACATTTCAAGATGTTCACAAGATGTTTTGACTTGTAACAATCCCATCACACTTCTGCCTTTTGTGCTACTGTGCGTTGAAATCAGGAAACATGATGCACCACATATGCAAAGGGAGAGTAGTCCTCAATACCTCCCCATCCCACATAACAAAATAGAAATACAATTGCTAATAAGCCCCTGATGCAGTAACACAATTACATTTCTGGACTGTCGCCTGCAGCAAGTATACTTCAAAATGAAATGCAAGGAGGGGAACCTTATCCTTAAATATATATAAAAAATGTGAATATTCTGGTATATCCCATAACATCTGTACTGTGTGCAAATGTACAAGTAATGCAGCCTACTACCAGAACATCAAACAGGGAGACAGTGGCACAGCCGGGATTCAGAATCTGTATTATATCTTTCCCACTCCCAGTCTGGCTTCCAAAGACAGATCTCTATAGGCAAGAAATACATGTGATTCTCACCCTGCGCTCTACGATGATCGAAAGGAGGTGAGACATTTAAAACAGTACATTAATCGCAGGAATGAAAAGAAAAATGCATATAGGCAAAGCAACACAATGCCTGTCGTCTTTAATTGCAGGGCAGTGTTTATTGAAAATAAATAGGAGCAACTCACATTTTTGATCCTTTTCGAAAGCCAGCAACGGTTTAATTAGCTCGGTCTCATTATATGCTCTGAAATATAAAAAAAAAAGGCACCATTAGAATTACACCCCACTGGCAAATTACATTACTTTGACACTTATTAGGAGGCTGCCTTCAGTGAGGTTTTATTGACAGAGCCGTAGGCCATATTACATAACATCAATGTTTCTCTTTTCTTGTAGCAACCTTTATAGACGCTTGAGAAAGAAGACTTTGCCCTAGTGTAAATTACAAGCTCTTTGTACAAAGCCAACCCGAATATACCTCTAAACGTCCATCGGGCACCCACTGCCAGTTGTTTACAACAATTACCTTACGTTTATATCTGCTGGGTAATGGGCATGCCAAATACCCTAGGAGATGAGTAAGCAATTCAGTACTGCCCTCCTATGTCACCGCCTGCAAGCTACATTAGACTTCGATCCGCACTGAAAACCTAGGAATCGTTTTGAAGGTCACCACCGCAGTGCCAAAAGGGCTGTGATGCCATGCCAATGATAACTGGGCACTACACAAATGCCCATGACATAAAAATCATAACATAGCAAATAAAGTATTTTATAGAGCACTTCCTACAGCAGCTACGAGACATGCGTTACTATATCCTAATCAATACATTTGTAAGAACACTCCTATTTAGTTGCTTCTACACAGAGCTGCAATGAAGTTATACCGTTCTTCAATAACAGGTAGAAACTGATATGAGAACAACCACTACCTAACACTGAACATGAAGTCAATACACTTCCAAAAACTACAGTCGCCTAGGCCTCCTTATTACCTTTATGTGTAGAGGAACTTAATAATATAATCAAATCTCTAAAGCCCACAAACTGCTTCCAAGACCCCATCTAAACAGAAATCATCAAATCTAATTTCCACCTTTTTGAGAAAGCATGTTACATACTGAGAGACCTGTCACTCTTGAAAGGCCTTGTCCATGGAAACTTGCCAAATTACGCCCGCATTTAAAACCTACCATGTTTCTTGAAAACTGATTACATTTGTGAATGAAAACATGTTTCTCACTCCTTGCCACTGCAGTCTCAGATCTGATTTCGAATTAAGCCAACTATTTTGAGGATTCTTTCAACATCTACCACATGACTGATGGGTTACTCATGAGCTTCCTGGATCTTTCAGCATCATTCAACACAATTGATCATGTCAGGCTGCTAAAACAACTTGAACACAGAATGGACTTTCTTGGCTAAGTCCGGAGCTGTTTTTTTTTTTATCCTCTTCTCAATTGCAGACATCCGGTAAAAACTCGAAACAACTGCTCCACAGTGTCCAGCATGAAAGGATCAATTTAAGCCCCATTAAGATTCGACAATAGGCTTGAACCCCTACCGGATATGCCAATAGAGTTTGACATCTGCCTACACCAACATGCTACAAATTCAATGATACGTGAAGACACTATGCCTGAAAGACATCCTCGCAATCAAATTTCCTCCTACTAATGTCTCAGAAGATGGAATTTTTACTTATTAACTACAGAAATAAATAGATTGAACAAAGTCCTACTTAATGAACTCTTCTTTGACAACATACTTCTTTGAATCTTCTCACCATCTGTAAAATCCTTACGGTCTACTGTTAATAGCACACTAACTAACTCCACACATCAAAAATTGGGTAAATGCAAATTTGGTCTTTCACGCTCTGAAAAAAATAAACATCGACTTTTGTAATATCATAAATAAAATAAATGCACCTCGGTTTCTACACCTCAAAAGGTTAAACGTTTAATGAACATGCCAGTATTAAAAGTAGCTACTAACAGATCACTGTAGTTTATAATGACTTTTATTTTTTCTATAACGCACAAACATGTAAGAACCAAATATATCTCCTTTCATCTCCTTAAAACCTTTTAATTGGTTAATAAGGGAGGACCTACATTGTCTGGCCACGCTCCTCTGTCTACAGCATCTCTCCTACAGGTATGTGAGGTGGGTGTAGAAGCGCCCTTATGACAAAAGATCAAGTGAACTGCAGCACTTCAGTTAATGAGACACATGTATTGGCAACTTGGCGTTACTGTCGTGCTACAATTTCTCCGCTCCACCCTAACAGGAATTGTGGAGAATACTCGAGGTCCCTATTGGGAGGATTTATAATTTACCACAAATGCAGTGTGAAGGTTATTATGACTTTAAAATGCCTCACAAAAAATCCTTTAATCTGTGCAGTGCTGGCCCTTGTTTTAATTGGAACAACTCTTTTATTTAACACTTCCTGCTAGCAGAGCCTTTTGTTGTATCAATATACACGTGAAAGCTACCTTTCCAATGACCACATCTCACAGCACCTCTTTGGACAACTCTCCCCTTCCATTGTCACCCACTATCCTTGCATCCGACCTTATGATACAACCAGGGTCCCCCATTGGTCCAGCTAGCCCACCAAAACACAGAGCAGGGTTGCGAACACTTCTTTGCAAATTAGAAATGCTTGTGTTGAAAGTACTCCTCCCAGCCCCCTGACAGAGGAAATTATTGTACTAGAATGAGTAATTGCCAAGGCAGTAATGACATCGAGCCATATCCGACAACTGACACAGCCAGAAGATGCATTACCCCGGCCACGTGGGGGGAAGAAGTACAAACTATCACCCTGTGCTTATTCAGCTTATAATACGCAATATCTCCATTTATCCCATCACTCTGAAAGCCTACAATCAGCAAAACAGAGAACAGATGCAGAACACACCGGCGGCCATTTTGTTTCAAAAGCCAGGCCGTTCACAATGTTATTATATGGCCTGGACGGAAACTGGAAGCAAAAATAAAAAATGAAAGCACTTGACTCTTTAAACACAGTGAATTATGAGTTCGCCATTAGTGAAACAATGCTGACCTCCCAGCATGGCACCCGGCGCAAATTACAGTTTGCTTTTTACATCACATTCTCATTAAAACCAGCCTCGCTTTTGATGCGGACCAGCGCAGGGAGGGAGGCCACTTCATCTTGGCTTATAATTATTGCAGCATCCATTATAGACTCCAGACACCTTATTTGGGGAAAAAACGCACTGCCTGACTGTTGCATTCCAAAGGTTTTCCAGCTAATTATTGATTTTTTTCAGGCAAGTTCAGTCGAGCAGACAAATGGGAGTGTTCGCGCCATTCCGCTGGCAGTGGAAAACAGAAACCGAGAGAGCCACGTTTGCTGCTTAAAGTGGCGCCTTTTAAAAGGAGCCACAGAGGATCCCTCTACTACAGCCGCCATCTAATCACCTTGTGAATTAATGGTCTCTCCCAGAAAGACAAGTGTGCCTTTGCCCATTATAACCAATCCTATATTAAATATCCTCATTAACGCTACATTGCCAGTAGTACTATATACATCACTGAGGGGGACATAAAAGTTCAGGGGTCATAGTTCACAGTCATGTGGACTGGAAGTGGAGGGGCGGTGTGCAAGGATCGCCGCACGCGCTCCATTACAGAGCAAACGTGCCAACTTTATGCTCTCCCACTACCACCATGGAATTACAAGCTACTTCCAGTCCTCTCTTCATTTAATGTTTAAACACTTCTTTACACATCAAACACAATCTTAGTGTGGTCAATGTACAAAGAATGTTCACTACAGTTCTCTAACTGGTGGGTTGTATAGGCAATGGTCATTCCCATCAATGGTTTCGTAGGTTTTGTCCGTTGATAGCACTTTTAAAACAAACCATGACAGTCTATTTGCACCGAGCATGGGAACACGCCCAGAAGAGGCCTTGAGGTCCTCACACTCGGCCACAGTAGGGCTGTTAAGTATAAACCTCAGTAAGACCAAACTATGATGGTCTGCCCACTTGGGCACATGCCCTGAAGAGGTTTGAGAGTCTGCCAAAGTAGAGACTAAAGGATGAAAGCCTCTCCTAACAAAGAATCCATTATCATGTGCTCAGATGGAGACAGCAATTCAACCCCAGAAAGCTCAAAATTTAAGACCCAAGATTTGGGATCCAGATAAAAAAGAATCGCTTTACCATCATTCTGCCTTCAATAGGTAAAGTGCTCTATTAAAGCGAGCAAACACATTAAGGTAGAGGGGAATGAAAATTTGTGGAAATCTGGGATTAATGTTAGTATCTAAAATATCATTAGGACATGGAGAGTTTTCAATAAGGTCAGGGATCCTTGAGTTATAATTACTGTCTCGCATTTAGTAAATTCAATCAGTGGCAGCACATCCAGCAAATGGGTGACAACTGTTGCAAAAAAAATAAGAAACGTCTTCAAATATGTACACATACACCAAGAAGTTTAAATCTCCATAAAGGGTCACACTACTTTCCATATTACACGTTGTCCAATTTCTTCTACCACAGCAGCCAATTTTGAGACTGGGGGAATCAAAGGGACGGTATATTAAAATGAAGTAGTGGGACATATTAGCATATTTACAAGACAAGGACGGGCAGTTGAAAGTAGGATCAACATCAAAAGATTCACATAAAGTAGTCAGATGTGGACGGGCAATTACTGTGACACAGCTTCCTTGTTTATTGAGGCAGTAAGCTTGATAGATTTCTGCAAGTGTGTGTGTGTGTGTGTTGGGGGGGGTAGTTCATCCAACAAAGCGTTAGTTTAAAAAGCCAGGTTTCTCTCATACATATCAGCCACTCTCTTTTCAAAGAGGTCTACAATCTGACGTTGGCCGGCTACTGCTGATCTGACATTACATACTAACATCTTTAATTTAAGAAGACTCTAGAGACATACACAAAGGAAATGCGTTTTTCCTGGAGTTAGGATAGTTTCAGTTTCGAGCAATTTTCTAATCAAAAAGTTAGCACAGAGGTCTTCTGAGGGGTTGGGAGATGGGGTATGTTGAAGAACACTTTCTTGACAGCGGGTGTGTGGGACTCAGAGTTGAAATGAGCAGCCTGGTTGGCCTCCAGGTGCATTACCGTGCCAACAGGCTTCAAAGTAAGCAAGTTTATGTTTAAAATCTAAAATTTACTCCAAAAGTAACTTGAGATTTTTTTTATGAATCATGAGCATTCTTAACTTCAAATAATAAAATGGAAAGTGACCACAGTGCTAGGTAGCTAAAAGGCAATGTACCCGGAGCATGGAGAGAAGTTAACATGCCAGGGTCACAGCAATAGGAATAGGGGATCATCAACTAAGCAACCGTTTCAATCTTCGATTCTTATGACTTCCCAGGCAAAACGGAGTTCCTGCACTCTTAATAGCAGCTGCACACTTGCCTAAAATATCTCTTAAAACCACTCTTAGTTGTATGCCGATTTTTGTAACTCAAGCAAAACCTCAACGTTTTATTAAGTACATCAGTCTCTTTATGCAGGGTCACATAACATACACAGACAAGAAACCTCAATGGCAGATAAGTACCATACTTAACACATTGCCTCAAGACCATCAGACCTTAGTCTATTCCTCAGTTAGGTCTCGATTAGACCACAAAACTGCTCTACTCAGAGGAACACCAAAACCAAGCCTTACACCTCTGAAAACTTTCTTAAACACGGCAACAAGAATGATCTAACATAGAAACATCTGCTCACATCGCTTTAGTTTTAAAATATCTTACTTCACTCTCGGTGGAACAATGATGCATTCACAAAACATCACATATAAGGTCGTCATCGTACCATGCTATCAAATCTAACACCCAAAAAAATGTAATTCTAAGAACAAGGTAATGTACACTCTAGAAATCTCGAAATTCAAGTAGACAAAAACCCCTCAGAGTCTGCATAAAGGATCTGGAATACCATCATCCGCCTAGTGCTCGCAACAGCCTATTACAGTGTCTTTAAAAGGGGTAAAAGAGGAAGAAGTCCATCCAATAACCGTGGACATAGTCTCCTGACTTGAGCACACCCATACTTAACAAGAAGACGAGGTTTATTAATATTTTAATGGAGTCACCCGTGTTGTAAAGTAACACAAATAAGAACATTAGAATGTTGGGAGCTCCACTGAAGACAAGGAGTGGCCCAAGGCCATTAATGACTGGTATAAACCTGCTGCTCCAACAGTCCAGTGTTTGTCTCCATTGTCACCCCAAAATCACTCCCAGGATGCTTGTTTTCCGGTCCAGGAAGGATCTGGCCTGGCAGTTTAGGCTGGACTGTTCCCATGGGGAGCAGGGTCAAGAATGATCTGCATATAGCTGGGACCAAACTGGGGTGGCATGGTGAGCAAAAAAAAAATGGATATAACCCAGATCTGTGACGGGGGTGAATGTTTGACTATGCTCAGCATTCCGTCCATTTTTTGTGTATCTATAATGTTACCCTTAGCTTAGGTGGGTGATAAGACATCACTGATCATATTTATTTGCTCTGCCCTGACCTCTATTTTTTTGTTTATCTGTTTAACCCACACACATGTGGGCTTAAAAATGAATTTATGTTTGTAGTATGCCTTTTTCGAAATAAAATATTCTGTCATCGACAACAAAACGTTCAGTGCTACACAAAACCACAAAAATAAATGATGGAGAAGTGCCCTTATAACAGACTACGCTACAACATACAACTTGCCAGATTGTAACTATATACTTGACAAACTGAAACTATGTACCTTTGCAGGGTCAAGATTTAACTGGAACCACTGGAACTGCTCCAGTGGCGACCTTAATGAATAGACCATGCATGGCAGTACATCACTATTAAGCAATGAAGTAGGGTCGTCTACTGGTCTAATACATCATATTCTTCCATTTGACGAAGAGGTTACTTGAAGTTTGATTTATATAGGACCAGAGATGTTGTTGAAGATTTAGTACTGATTTTGATTAATGGCATTTAAATGGTATTCAGGTAATTTTCAGATTAGAAAAGAGCTGCCCAGACTATGAGATAAAGATAAATAATGCAGAAGACTACATGGTGGAGTAAAAAATAGCCTGGCATAAAAATTGTAGACCCTGAATGAATGATTTTCTTAATCGGGCCTAAACAGTACTCTCAGTACAATAAAGGGAAGCTTTTTTGTAGGTGAAGAGTGTTCAAAGGGAAACATGCTCTAAGTGGTCGAGTTGGAGACTTAGGATAGAACACTAAAGAGGCCATTTTTGTACTGCGAAATTCCTTATAATTATACTGTATCCCACACACAAGCCCTTTTAGGACCATGGCCTATAATGCAGAAACTAGCCATTGGTTCACCTTTACTAGAAATCTCACATCTAGTCACACATGACAATCTGCTGCCACATGATAACGTAGAAGCTGTCCAGCCCTGAAACTAAGTTCTGAAGACATCAGAAAAATTAACTATTTAAGGCAAGTCTCCTGCTCTCTAAGATTATTAAGCTCAACAATGCCTTTTTTGTACCAACCCCTCTTGACTTGAGACGTGAAACTGCTTCTCTTCACCTGCCTGAAATCCACATAAACTGCCCACTGGCCAATTGCATCTCTGTAGCCATTTCATTTTGCCAGTTGCAAATGGTTTTAAGACGTTTTGTACCATCAAAAATATATATTGACGCAAATTACTGAATTATTATGTGCTCTATCTGGCATGTCAATTATTCCCACCCCTTGTCTGCCAACATCAACCCAATCTTCTTGGGCACTGTATAAGTAAACTTACGTTCTTAGCATAGGGAATATATTTCTAAATTGGTTTACCAATCCATACGTGGACACCCCTCACGGGGGTCTAAAATGCTGATTTATTGATGGTGACACAAAAGTAAGAGATTGTTGGGTGTGTATTAATACTTCATATCTCTTACAAAAAACTTTAATATGCTTTCCGTTTTCTGCTTTGTTTTATGATATGTTTCATAACCCACTGAGTTATCCTTGCACAAAGGGCATAGTGCTACCAATAGCGTCACCATGGTGATCCTAGATTAAATAAAACATTTGTTAAAGCAATACGATAGCAAACCTAATTTAAAACATACCAGTCACTTAGCATATATTCATCATATTGCTGACCCACAACAAATTAGTAACCTGGTTTCATAATTTGAACAATTTTAATGTTGCTAATGTTTGGCATACAAAAACCATTCCCAATGTGGTTAACAGTTCAAGCAAACCATGAGCCAGGAGTTAGGCACTGATCAGAAAAATAAAATATAAAACACTCGATCTTGATAGATGGATAGCAACATTTAGAAGCACCTGGACCTTGTGTTATCTACAATCCATCACAAACAGGATCCAGAAACATGTTTTAGGCTGTCTGCAAATAAGTACATAAAAGTTACTTTATAAATACTCCCTTCATTCCACCCCAACCTCGCAGAGGTACTAAGGCAAACACGGTGTATGTACAACTCCCAGATTCAACTCAAAGTGACATTAGAAGGCTAGTAACGAGCACACAGATCGTTTTTAAGAGGCTATATAGCCTATAATGAGTGAGAATCACCCCTGTCCTTAACTCATTCTAATCACTGGACAACACTGTTAGGCCAAGCACCATCACAAACACAGCTTAATCCCGACACTGCCAGACATCTGGGATGAGTATGAGCAGCAGCTGCTTTGGCAGTCTGTTATGGCAAAGAGAAGGAACTAAGTTGTGAGGTTGTTAATTAAGCTCACAGCTCTGCTTCTGTCACATAAACGTATCAGACGGCCTGTCTGCAACAGAAACAGAATTTGTAGAAATTATAATATTTGAAGGGAAGAATATTCGCAAAATAATTTGTTAAAAATGTACTCCTGTTTTCAAATAAAATGACTGGAAATACAATAGACTAATAAGATGGATAAAATGTGTGTGCGGGCGAGGAGGAAGGCATATTTTGGAGTCAGACCACTGCTGTTTATTCCTCTATAAGTGCCTGTAACACACCTCTCTCACTTAGCAAGGGTCAGTGGGTCAAACGATGCCACAGTGCAGAACATATATTGTGCGTTTGGCTATTGTTAGTTCATACCAATGTTATAACCATCCATTATTTCCTATATTTCATTGAGATAGTATATTTCCCATGAGTTTCACATTTTAAACAATGTGAATCCTAAATCTTTTCAATGTTAGCTATCCCAAATAAACCTACTGCTGAGCCTGACAATCTGTCTAATTAGACTCATATCTGCCCTTCCTTGTGCAGCAAAGCTGCTTGAAACTGTCAACAACCAGCAGTTGTCCCTCCCCACCTTGTATCAAAGGACCTGTGTGACTTTCAGTCTAGCCTTAGACCCTGTCAGGGCAGAGACCACTCTAAAAACAACTACCCCTGGCCGAGACCAAGGTCTCTCTTGCATCTTGATCCCATTAGACACCTCAGCAACAACCACCAGGTATCAATAAAAAAAGGCTGATATTGGCTGGCATTGGAAGAACAGCGTTGGTCTGTTGTGCTTCGTTCCGGTAAAACTGCTCACATCATTACGTCCTGGGCCTATTCCTATCGAGAATAATCAACATAAAGTGCAGTGTACCAGAGAGTTCTGCTTTGTCACCAGTGCAATTCACTTTGTACATGAGCACCCTTGCTGATACACTAAAACGTCTACAAGATTAGTTATAACGTGTACCAATCATACACGACTCCATCTCATACTTTAAGTGAGGCAGTCAACCTCCCCCTGCCTTTCATAATGACCCACACTGAATGTTGCAATTTGGCCTTTTTTGCATGGTCACTCCAGATTTTTACCTTTTTCTGGACCTTATTTTTGTTGGTATTAGGGCTGTCTGCACCGTGACACTGCTATTTAGTGCCTAATTGTGTGTCCACTAACCCTAAAATAGTAATGGAACAATTGGTTTCACCCATGTAGTCTATTTACCTTTCCTGTAAGGCCATTGTAGATAGCACAGAAAATGCAAACATGGAATGTGAGTTAAATAGTTTATGTGGGTAGCAATGTGTACATACAACAACGATAATGATAACAAAACTATATGGCTGCCAGAAGCCCTTTCTGGCTGGGCTGCAGTTTAAAGGCACTACATTAACCCACAGAAAGGAAAAGTGCACTTGCCATGTTAGAAAACCTATTTGTTTATATTAATAAGTGCCTTGTAAGCTCACAGAGCAGGTTGTCTAGTATATGAAAGTTATGCCAAACAATAAAGAAGGGGGGGGGGGGGGGGCCGGGGAGCGATTTATGGTCCAGTGGCCATGCTCCTCAAATGTAGTATTTCAACCAACACAAGGACACTGTTCCTAAGGAACAGTGTCCTTGTGTTGGTTGAAACATTATATGAAAGTAGCATACCATATATTTGAAATAGGTACCCTCATAATGTTTGAAGGTCTAAAGCTATTTCTGGAGTATATGCCCAGCTACATGTTCCATAAGACACGTGCAGGTGGGTTTGAAACATCCAATCTTCATCTTTGATTAGGAACAATATCAAAGTTTTCTACTTAGTTCAAAATCTGATTGAATGGTGATATCATATTGTTAATAATTTTAGTGGAAAGTGCTTTAGGTTGCCAAAGCCAGAACTGACTTAAAAATCTGTTCTGATACTCATCATGCCTCCAGAGCTGGAATACACATCTTTAGCTGGGAGAGTTAATGACTTTGGCTCTGAAGACAACAGCCTTCTTGGATTAAGGAGTAGGAGCGCCTAGCTTAGAACAATACTAATAGTCCACATAGCTACAGTGGGTAGCAAGATGGATGGCAGAACCCCAAGGACACAAGCTAGCATACCTGCAATCTGAGCTATGAGTGGAGGCAGGGTAGGTCCCAATGCTATTACAACCAGCAAAGTATTGCTAACACATAATGACACACAGAATCACGTCAACAAAAACAGATGCATCATGGCTTCAGTTATAGGGTATTTCAGAATTTGTGAAATTAAACAACATCCATCCGAAAAGAGTAAATATGGATATAAGCAGGGGTGGAAATGGTGGGAGACCTATATGATAGAACAGTAGTACAAACATTCCAATCACTACAGGAAAATATCCCATCCATCCCAAGCAATTCTTAACATATAATCAGGGCCACTGGAATTTTGCGATTCTGCGGCCGCTGCAATTTTTACATAATCATTGATTTGCCTCATTCGCCACACAATCAATCATCTGCTGCATAATCTGCAGATTTTATCAACAAAACAATTTTGTTCCTAGCTCAAATGGATCAAAAGTTACAAAAACATCAGGGTTGCCCCCTGTCACCGATACTAATTGCTCTGCCACTGGAGCCCCTGGCACATTGGATTAGAATAGACCAGATGATATGGGGTATCCCATCACCTTGCGGATGGGAGGAAAGTATTTCCCTATACCCCGATGATATGCTCCTACTCCTGTCAAGAACTTCCTACTCCTTAGTAAGAATCCTCCATATTTTTTAGATTTTTGGAAGCTACTCTGGCTATACCATGAATTGGAATAAATCAGTTGTGCTGCCCTTGTCAGGCCATGCCCCAAGACTACCGATTAAATGCGCAGCTCCAATTGTGGAAGAAGGATTTAAATATCTGGGCATATATGTAACGCGCAGCCAGCAGATACTCTTCCAGAAAAACCTCTTCCCTCAACTACATAGACTCTGCACCAACACAATGCATTGGCACACCCTTCCACTGTTCTTATTGGGCAGAGCAGCCGTATATAAAATGATGACCCTGCCCGCCTCCTGTATGTGCTACAAAACACTCCCTATTTAGTTCCTACCGTCTTCTTTAAACAGGCAGCCCAAGAACTCCGAACTCTGCTATGGCAGGGAGGTGCGCCCCCTTTAGCCCTAAACAAACTACAGAGGGGGGTCTAAGACTGTGGATTGGCAGTCCCGGACATTAGACTATACTACAGGGCCTCACAATTGATGGTAATAAACGATTGAGTCTATGCTAGTAGGGACTAACCAGTCTACAAAATGGACAGAGACGTAATGCCGACACTGGGCAGCACACACAGCAACAATGGTCAAATGTTGAAAAGAGGCAAACAGATAGCTGGGCTGGCATGATCGCTTGACAGGCATGACGCCACTATTGGTGGGAGACCAATTGAGAGAAGTAGCCAACTTAGCGGGCTTCTCAAGGTGGCAGACTATAGGCATTGTTCACATCTTGAATTGTGTGGAGGGATGGAGCGCCCCTCACTTTCGACGATTTAAAGCAAGAATTCGATCTAACAACCGCTCAGATTTTCCCCTACACACAACTTGTGCACGCTCTAAATAGGCACATAAAATGAGGAATGACCCTCTCATACCATTCCCCCCCCAGAAGACAGACTACTGGTAGTTCCCATTCTCGAATTACAGACGTCCACGATATACAAGAAAATAATAAATGATACACCAGACCCTTTAGCAAACCTTAGACGTGCCTGGACAGACGACCTGGGCAATATCGAGGATGAGGATTTGGCGGAGGCGATACAGAGCCCTAGAGAGATAGCAATCAGAGCAAAATTAAGGCTGGTACAACTCAGGGTCTTGCACCGCTCATATTACCTCAGCACGCTGCTTCACAAATGGGGCAAAGCACAGTCACCTTCAATGTTCAAGAGGCTGTCAACAGAAGGGATCCTTCTTTCATATTTTATAGGAATGCCCAGCCATCATTTCATTCTGGCAAGGGGTGACAAGAGTGAAGTCGAAGGTACTGGGAGTGAAGATGCCCTGGATGCCAAGTGGCCCCTATTGTTGATCAAGGGAGAGGGAGTCTGGCCCAGACATAATAGACTCTGGCGGACCCTTGCCGCAAGACGTAATATAGCGCAACATGGGCTCGCCCATCCCCCCCATCAGTGGCAGAATGGGAGGTCGACGTTAACTGGTGTCAACAAGCTGAAAAGGTGATGTATGAAAGTAGGGGTTGCTACAAGAAATGGGAAAAAATATTGTCTTCCTGGGAAAAATATTGAGGAACAAGAGAGGGACTGATAACCTACAGACACTCACTTCCATACTCCTCCCATGAGTGAGAAAAGCCAAACTAGATGTGGCTCCCTCTTCGGACATGGTCGATTTGGGATGTAATTCACCTCGTATGAACCATGGTGACTATTGTCATTTTTTTTTTACATGATGTAACATGATGCTTTATACATGACTAATGATGTACATGTGAACGCTTTCGGTGTTATTGTGTCTAAAGAGCCTTTTTAATAAAAAGATTACATTAAAAAAAGGTTTACAAAAAATATGGCGATTCGGGTTTCTGCAGACAGGAAGGCTTTTTGCAAAGGTTGACTGATCATCTTCAAGCTGCTAATTGTTGTATTTGGGTGTTAAATCGGTACTAATTAAGGTCAACTCTTTTCTCAGACACTTAATCAGGTGTAAAAATGACAAATAATATTGTATTGTATTGTATGGCGTTTTTGTAAAGCGCGTGGTTACCAGAAGGCATCCCAGCGCTGAGATAGAGTCATACTCTAGGGGGGCGAGGGGGGAGGAGATCATTTAGGAAAGAGGAAGGTTTTCAGTGTTTTCCGGAAGCGAAGATGATCTATCAGAAAACGTGTTGCATTATGCTGCATATTTTGCTTTTTCTTGTAACATAACGTAGTCAACCTTTCTGCATAATTTGCTCCCTTTGCCGTATAATTCCAGTGGCCCTACATATAATGCCTTAATTAGAACATTGAAAAAAACCTGGGCAAGCAGCAAAGACATACAGGAAACACAATAATATTGTGGTATGGTATAAGCAGAAAGATTATGACACATTTATATACAGGATTGAGAAGCATGACCTTCCACATTTTGTAATCTTTGAGAGACACTTGGCCAAGGGATTTAAACACTGAGATGGCAGATACAGAATGTAAGTGAATAGCATACCCCAGAACTGTCTCGTGTAATTCCAGGTTGGAACTAATACGATTTAACATACTGAATCGAAAATACCTAACACCAAACTAACCTGAGAATCATAATAAATACCCCAGGTGTCACTCAGGAGTCACTCAGGCAACGAGGTTCTGATGCATATGTCCAGGTCCTTGACAGATCTAACAGGATACTGGCACGAGATTATCAGCACTTTAGATCACCTGATGGGACTAGTGCTTGAAAACTGCCCTAAAGCTACCAGTTAGGCTTGCAAAAACACACCAAAAACAAAACGGGAAAGTGTAAATGTGCAGACTTTCAATGCTGTTGACCAAAAGACAAATAAACATGTTTTGCAAATCTGCATGAGCATGCAGACAGCGAGCAGTAAAAGCAAGTTACAGAAATGGCCAGAGGCTTAAGATACAACAATAAAAACACAACAAAGAAGGGGAGGCATGACAACACACCTGATCGGTTGGGGTGGCATAATACTCAAACACACAGAGCACAGCAAAGAATAAGCGACATGAAATTACATTTAAACACACTGGAAAGATACTCAAAAAAAGAAGTAGCCATACTCTCTAGACTTCACTGCTTATTTATGAACAGATGAGACCATTAATTAGGAACCAACGCACAGACCTGGTATGTCTGCTGCCCTGCTTAGCTTCCATCTTTCCCCCAATGGGTTGATTTTGAAAACCTAAAACGAATTTCGAAGGTAGACCTCGGGAAATGTATCCAAATCACAAAGCGGTCTCGGCAGCTATGAAATACTGGAACCTACTAGCTTCAAAACCAAAGGCTTCAGAGGGAGCGCAACCACAATGTGTCTGACTTTGAGGGACCCTCTAAAACTCAGTCTTGGAGCTAGCTCCGCTTTAAGATCTTAACTTCCATTTCAGCAACTAAGTCAGAAAGAGGGGAAAACATTTGGCCAGGACGACACACTTGATGTATCTGCCCTCTGCGCCATCCATTGTTTTCAGCCTGAAATTGCATTCAGGTCTCAATCAACCGCAAATTGTTGTTTTTCAATGATGCTTTTCTTTTAGAGACATGTTTTACCTTCAAACATTAAAAAGTTCCACGTATCCAGGTCAATGATAATAGTGTATTTTTATTCATTATTTCCTCCATTTTTCTAAATTGGTTTGTGAGTTTTATTGTGGTCTGGACTTTGAAATTGTTGGTACTGCATGCACTTTTATAGGAATTTCCTAGTGCTAGCGCCACAGCTACCTGGGGATGAGTCGAGATTCCATAAGAACTGTGTGTTTGGGAAGGTTGTTGTTATTTTGTTTGATAAGGTCACTGCCTCCCAAATTAGGAACCCTATTTATAACAATGGAACAATTTGATCTACCTGAATGGTGAAACTCCTGCCACCTTCCAGTTACCCTGGCCTAATGAACTGGGCTCCGCCCAAAACCCAATGATTAAGGCATACAACTTGGGAGTGCTGTGTGACCCAAATACATGTGGTCTCTGCAAAATTATTATTCAATTTGCATTGCTAAAAAGGGTACTGCTGTTGCTCATAAAATGTCGTGATCCCCGCCATGCCTAGCTGGGCTTACTGTATCAGCATATGAACAGGCCTCATCACCCTACTGCTCTCAAAACACCAGTAATTCAAAAACTGAGCAGTGTTTTTTTATTGCGTATTAGCACAGTCACCACACTGGCCCTAAATTCACTACACTGGCTCCCTGCTAAAGAAAGACTGAATGGTAAACCTCTTTGCCTTATATGCAGGGAGCTCAACGTTTTTTCATCAATCTATTAAAGCAAATATAATAGACCAGTATGATCTTAACCTTTTGAATTCTCTTCTGTTGATCTTAATAATAATAAGTGCATTCATAAAGTGCCTGGTTACACTGAATCAGAGTGTCCCCGCGTCTTCACTGAATTACTACCGGACATCATGGAATACGCCCTAAGCAACTTCGAGACTTGAGCCCTAAAACAATACATCAAAATACAGAAGCAAATGTACATAAGACAGATAAACCAATTACGAAATATTTTATTAAATTCACAATCACAAAATATACACAAATCTAGTTTTTTTATAGTAATGCGAAGGGTTGAACTTTTCAAAATCTTTTATTTCTAAAAGACAAAGCAATAAGCGACTCTAGAATACCACTTTGACTTTTTGGCTCCTAATGCATGCTTTTTTTGTTGAGCATAACAGTGCTTTAATTGGGCCACCAATCATCCATACTAGATTCTGTTTCCTGCCACGACGGAAGCAAAAGCTACCAACTTGATTTTTGCCTCATATATCGCACTAGTGCACAGTTTAGAATTTTCTGGTTTTAATTTTGCTGGTATTATGTATATTATGTATATTTTTCTTTATTCACGGTCATCCCTGAACTTTTTGCCTACCTACTGTATTTTCTTCTGACCTGTTGTTAGTGGTTTTATGACTCTGGGAACTTTTTCACTGCTGATCAGTGATAAAGTGCATATGCTCTCTTTTGTAAATTGTTGTAATGGATTAGTGACTCCAAGATTGGCTTGGTTGATTTACTTGTCAGACCCTAGTACAGTGCACCATGTGTGCCCAGGGCCTGTACATCAAATGCTGCTGGTGGGCTTGCAGCACTGATTCTGCCACCCACAGAAGCAGCTTGTAAAGTGTGGCTCAGGCTTGCCATTGCAGAGCCTGTGTGCAGTCTGGGACTGCCATGTCGACTTGGCAAGTGCACCCACTTGCCAGTCGCTAAACCTTCCCTTTTCTACCTGTCAGCCACCCCTATGGGCAGGGTGCATTGTATGCAAAAGGTAGGACATGCCCTGAAGTGTGTGGCATGTCCTGATAGTGAATTTCAGCCAATTTCGTTTTTCACAATTTCAAGGCTACCTATTCTCATAGACCAGAATGGGCAGTTTTATTGTAACATCTTATAATCTGACCCAGGAAACAAGGTGGAAAAACGAGTTTAGTATGCCTGAACTAAGAATGTTAAAATACATCTTTTAGTGTGGGTGATTTTTACATTCTGTGTTTGAAAATGGCACTTTTAGAAAGTAGGCATTTTCTTGCCTAACCATCCAGTATGCCTCTGCTAGGTTTGTGTATTTCATGTCTGGTTTGTGAGTGACGGGGGGATGGAGAGGGCCTTGGAACCAGCAGTCTGATGGGTCAGGGCTGGGCTGAACAGGACCTGAATTGAATAGAGAGTAGGGGGAGGAGATTTCCTTTCACTTGCCTGAGCCTTCATAAAATAGAGAGTAGGTGGAGGAGATTTCCTTTCAGCTACCTGGGCCAGGTCTGCTTTCAACAACTCCTGCCAGAAAACTGCACCAGAGAAGACAGCACTGGTTTTGCCTTCAGAGATAAAGGATTTGTGTGTATAAAAAGGGGGACCCAGACCTTTAGATCACTTCAGGGAAATCAAGAGGAACCTTTGCCAAGGAGAAAAAACGGAGAAGCTGAAGGAGAATTACTGCCCCTGTGCTGTTTGCTGTTTGGTGTTGACCTGCAGTGGTTACTTGTTGCCAAGGAAAGGCGAAAAGGACTTTGCTGTTTGCTTTGCCATCTTGAGGAAGATCTCCAAGGGCTTGTACTGACCTTGCCTCCTGTCTGAAGTCTCAGGCACACAAAGACTTCGCCATCAGCTCCCCCTGAATTTCCTTGCTGGGAATTCTTACCTACAGAGAGGTGCCTGCAGCTGTTTAAGACCTCTAGAGACTGTCGCTGGGAGCTGGAAGCGCAACGCAACGACGAAGAAGCGTGTCGCATCGGCACCGAGTCCCGACGCATCACCGCGAACATCATCGCAACGCCTGCTGTGCAGATGTAAAAGTCCACTCATCGGACCAGACCATCGCATCACAAGGAACCTCCATTTTGTCGCATCGCACTGGATCGTCGTATCACATGGAGTGGCCATCTTGTTGCATGGCAACCGGAACACAGTAAGAAACAGATGCATAGCCTCCTCTGCGGTAAGGAACAGACGCATCACCTCCCCTGCACTGCAGTAAGGAACCGACGCATCGCCTCCCGGAAGCAAGGAACTGACGCATCACCTTCCCTGCGACAATTTTGTTTGTTTTGTGTGACACATCTAAGGTACTTTGTTGGAAAAGTGTCGCATTTTCAACTTGAATTTGTGAGTGACAGAGAGCTGGAGAGGGCCTTGGCACCAGCAGTCTGATGGGTCAGGGCTGGGCTGAATAGGACCTGCATTGAATGGAGAGTAGTGGGAGGAGATTTCCTTTCACTTGCCTGAGCCTTCATAGAATAGAGAGTAGAGGGAGAAGATTTCCTTTTAGCTCCCTGGGACAGGGCTGCTTTCAACAATGCTGTCTCCACCTCCTGCCAAGAAGCTGCACCAGAGAAGACAGAACTGGTTTTGGCTGGGTACAGACACTCTCTGCCTTCAGAGACAAAGGATTTGTGTTTATAAAAAGGGGGATCACTTCTGTGAAATCAAGAGGAACCTATGCCAAGGAGAAGAAACAGGAGAAGCTGAAGGAGCATTGCTGCCCCTGTGCTGTTTGCTGTTTGGGGTTGGCCTACAGTGGTTACTAATTGCCAAGGAAAGGAGAAAAGGACTTTGCTATTTGCTTTGCCATCTTGAGGAAGATCTCCAAGGGTTTGAACTGAGCTTCCCTCCTGTCTGAAGTCTCAGGGAATTTAAACAACAGAAGAGTGTAATTCATCAAATGCATAGAAGCACACATGGAAAGAGAATGTATATGCAAATCTATTTGATTTGTAAAGAAAGCCCTCACTCACCAACCTGGTTGGTGACATGCTTCATCATCGGGCCCCACCGGGAGAAGCCGAATGCCTCCCCGGTGTGCTTCGACGCCAGGTTACTGCGGAGCTGGTTATTTGTGAAGATTTTGTGAATGTGATAGGTTAAAAATGTCCAGATTGTGTCTCACACACAAACATTTTTATTAGGTGGCCAATCTGACATATTAAAAGCGATGTGTTGGGAAATTATCAAATTAATTGTTCGGCTATTTCCACTTAAAGTGGGGTCAACATGTTTCTGCCCTCAGTGTATGATTTACTGGGCATTCGTCAGGACCATAAGAAGTGTACCTCGGTGATATGGGCACGCTAAGGCCCACCCTTACCTGAGGATGTGAAAGTTAAAAAGGAGTGTAAAAAGGTGCAAACAAATCAACAAGTTTATGGGGTTAAATTACCTCTTAGTCAGAGGAACCTGTTTAGTCTGAAAAAGAAAAAATGACACACAGACATATAAAAAGACAAAACACGTAATTAATGTCTAAGCATCGTTGGTTTGTTGCAAATAAACCATGCTCTAGAAAATGTGCTTCTGACTTGCCACCTGATCGGTGGTAGCCTAATGGCAACTGTAATAGTATTTTACAGTGATAAGTGTACTAGCCGTGAATGAAACGGCTAGGGGCGATACATGCAAAACGAAACTGTTTCCACATCATAGAAAGCACCTGCACGCCTATTTTGGCGTTTAGCGGTAATGGTAGTGTGGGTTGGAGATCAATGGGTCACTGTGCGGGACCGGTGAGTCGAAATGACATTGCTATAACCCAACACACTCGGTATAGTAATCAAAGAACTCTCACTTGTGAAGTGAATGATCCACAACCCATAGGTCTCGGGAGGGGGGTGGAGGTGAAAATGGCACACCCTGCGGGAGGAAGGACGACACAAACAACAGACAGGAAAAAGGCATGAGGCAGAAGCCAGATTCATGGAGAAAGTACTTAGCTTTGATTGTGGAAGAGAGGAACTCACGCCCGCGACACCTGGCACCCGCTCGAAACCTGCATGCACCCTCTGACCGGACCCAGTGGATGAGGGTCGGTGGAGGCGGTATCATTAAAATAGTAACTATGGAACGCTAGACCCGGAAGTGGCCAGGGGCGTCACACCCGGAAGGTAGAGTTCTCCTTTAATCGGAGGATACGGTTAGCCGTGGCGCGTGGCGTTGGGTAATGGAGAAACTAGACTGCTAACCTCGGAGGCAGTTCAGTAGCGTTATGTGCAAATGAATTGAAGAGATTTAAAATATTGGAATAAAGCTGGTGGGCGGGAATAATATCAGGATAAGAGCTAAGTTCCAGTAAAGGAAAGCTTTTAGTAATTGTATGTTACAACAGCAAGAAAAAACGGGGTGCTGGCAATTATGGAAGCAGTACTGCTGGTGGGAGTTTCAACAAACTTTATTGGGTGGTGCTGTTAGACACCACCATGATACACCAAACAGAGTCGGAAGGGTAGAGATGAGTGGCCCGGAGGGCGGAACATCACTCCAAAAATGGGGGGCAGCGTGTTATTGATGACGTGCCGTTTCCCTAGTTACCAGCAACGCTGGATTGGGTTGTCAACAGCATCGCTGGCTAATCTGTTGCTCGTTCTCAATGTTTACAGTGTTAGTAACACCCATCACTGTGCGTCATGGGAGAACTAAGGACACATGCAAGGAGTACGGGAAAAAAGGGGGGTAAATAGAGCAAAATTAAACAAAGTTTAGAATTTTTTTATTTTAAAGCACTTTTTGCTCATTCAATCGATGGTTATAGAACAATGATGGGAAAGATGTCATAAAATTGAGGCGGGGTAGTACTCTGCGTCTATTTAGAGTTGATTGGCCCACTTAATCGATTGTCCTGGCATATAGTGGAAAAAATAAAATATTTTTTTAGAAAAAATTATTCTCATTCTTGGTGATGTGTATCCTGGTACATACTTGTTCGATAGTGTCTTGGTTTTTAGTGTTTGAACACTTTATCCCATGGTATCCCATCATTTAGGCCATTTAGGTGGGTCCCCAAACGGTAGACCCAGCGTTGTTCTTTTTCGAACAGTATGTTGGTGATATTTTTCCCAGTGCATACTTGTTCGATAATGGTCCATTTCACATCGTTTGTGGTGTGGTT
The DNA here is from genome assembly GCF_964261635.1 of Lissotriton helveticus. Taxonomy (NCBI): domain Eukaryota; kingdom Metazoa; phylum Chordata; class Amphibia; order Caudata; family Salamandridae; genus Lissotriton; species Lissotriton helveticus. The sequence continues at coordinate 2,136,609,474 of NC_136063.1, read as the reverse complement.
GGATAGGAGAAAATGTTCACTCATTTTGGTGGTAACCTTACGACACCTGATGTTACTACGGTGTTCGCAGATTCTCTGTTTGATTTTGCATGTGGTCATGCCTACGTACCACATTTGGCACGAGCAAGTGATCAAATAAACTACGCTGGTAGAATTGCAGTTTGTGTGAACTCGTTCGGTCCACAGTTTGCCCGGTTCCAAAGTGAGTTGGTTAGTGTGTGTGGTTAGGTGGCACACACTGCAGTTTGAGCAGGGGTAATGACCAGTCACCCGTGGGAGATCCCAGGCATCCGTGATAGATCTCTCCACAATCGGGATGTCATTTTTGGGGCGTGTATGAACTAAGGAATCTTTCAAGCTCCTTCCTTTTTTAAAAGAGAATAGAGGTTTTTCCCAGGTTTTATTGTTACTGGTGATAATACTCCAGTTCTCTTTAATTGATTTATTCGTTGCGTCTGACAGACTGCTGTATGTGGTAACACACGTGAGCGGTACTTCTTGGCGCTCTTTCATGTTGTCTTCCAATAGCGATTCGCGAGGTTGGTTCCTAGCCCGCTTGTAACCTTTGTTCAGGATGTCTGTAGGGTAGCCTCTTGATTTGAGTCTTGATGTTAAGTCAAACGCTTGTTCTTGGTAGTTCTTGATGTTGCTGCAGTTTCTCCGAATCCTGAGATATTGGCCATAAGGTAGGTTCTCCCTGAGGGGCCTAGGATGAAGGCTCGAGAATTCAAGGAGGTTGTTCTTGGCAGTTGGTTTGTAGTGTGTTCTGGTGGTTAGAGTTGTACCTCTCACTGTGATTACAACATCTAGGAACACAACTTCTTGGTTGCTACTGCAATGGATGAATTTCAAATTAGGGTGTAGGGTGTTTATCCAGTCAAAGTATTGTCCCAAAAGTGGTTCACCACCCTTCCAAATGAGGAGGACGTCGTCTATATACCTCCTCCATAATCATATGGAGGAGGAGACCCGGCCATTGGTGGGCAAGATATGTTTGGCTTCGAAATCGTGGACATACAATCCCGCTACACTGGGGGCAAATGTACTGCCTATCGATGTACCAGTGCTTTGGAGGAATAGTTTGCCCTTGTATTAAAAAAAGTTCTCTTTCATAGCTATTGTAGCACATTTCAGGATGAAGTCTTTAGGTGTTTGGTACTCCCAAGCTATGGAATAAAGAGCTGATCCCAGAACCCTAAGAGTGTCATCCTGGGGAATACTTGTATAAAGACTTTCAATGTCTAGGGTTACAAGAATGATGGATCCTTCATCAAAAGTTAGATTTTGTAGGAGCTGTAGTAAACTTTTAGTATCTTTAAGGTAAGTGATGGTACCTTGTATAATGGGCTTTAGGAAATGGTCACAGAAAACTGAGAGTGGTTCTAGAATGGAACCAATTCCCGACACGATCGGTCTTCCAGGTGGGGGGATTTTATTTTTGTCTGTCTTTGGTAGTGGGTAAAAATAGGGTATCACACATTCCACTGCGGTAAGGAATTCTGCCTCGTGTCTAGAGATATGTTAATTTTCTTCCGCTTCCTTGATCAGAATGTTAATACGTGTTTTAAGTTCTGGTGTTGGATCTTGTGTCAAAGGGGTGTCGTTTGTTCTGTCATCCAGAAGGTTCAGACAGACTTTGTCATAGTCAGTCGTGTTCTAGATGACAATGCCACCCCCCTTGTCAGCTGGTTTGATAGTAATGTCTTTATTATTTTGTAAGTCTCAGGGACACAAAGACTTCACCACCAGCTCCCCCTGAATTTCCTTGCTGTGTATTCTAACCTACAGAGAGGTGCCTGCAGCTGTTTAGGACCTCTAGAGACTGTTTGTTGCTGGGAGCTGGAAACGCGACGCAAAAACGAAGAAGCGTGTCGCATCCGCACCGAAACCCAGCACATCGCTAAGCTACAGGAAGAAGCATGCCGCATCTACATCGAGTCCCAATGCATCACCCCGAACATCGTCGCAGTGCCTGCTGTGCGGCTGCAAAAGTACATGCATCGGACCGGATTGTCGCATCGTAAGAGTCTCCATTTTGTCGCATCGCACTGGATCGTCGCATCACATGGAGGCAGTATCTTGCGGCATCGCAACCGGAAAGCAGTAAGAAACCAACGCATAGCCTCCTCTCCGGTAAGGAACAGACGCATCACCTCCCCTGCGCTGTAGAAGGAACCGACGCATCGCCTCCCCTGAAGCAAGGAACTGGCGCATCACCTTCCCTGCGACCCTTTTGTTTGTTTTGCGTGACGCAACTAAGGTACTTTGTTGGAAAAGTGTTGCATTTTCAACTTGCATTGAACTGAACTATTTCTACCATTAAAGAACCTATTTTAGTACTTTATTGTGGATTTTTGTCGTTTGGTCTTGTTTAGATAAAGAATACTTATTTTTCTAAACTGGTGTGGTGCCAATTTGTAGTTTTTCACTGTGTTACTGTATGTGTTCACAAATGCTTTACACACTGCCTAGATAAGCCTGTCTGCTCGTGCTAAGCTACCAAGTGGGTGCGTAGGGGTTATTTTAGGAGTGTATTCCCCCTCCCCTGACTAGAAGCAAGGGACACTATTTGGACAAAGGTGCAAGCCATTGCCAACTAGAGACCCCCATTTCTAACAAGCTGCCAATATTTCAGTTTCTAAACAGCTGAAGATCCACTCTCACCAGTAGGTGTCACAGAACCCAAAATAATCAGCGGACCATAGGTTAAGCACACTGTGAAAGCCCCTTATTATTGATGAGCCAATTGACTGCATACAAAAGATTTAGTGGTCTGTTCTTCCAGGTTCAAAGCTCTTCTCTTTGTGAATCGCAACCTAAAAGTTAGGACTGGAAAAATTACTAGGTCAGTTTCTGAAGTTCTTTAAAGAGCCACCTTTACACCTGCCATTTTGGGTACTCCAGACTCCCCTACGGGATCCACTCGCTCGGTCTCTACACATTGTACAGTCAGATGTACTTGATCAGTTTTGCCTTCTTTACCCAGGCTCTCATGAATTGTGCTCTTTTCTAGGCTTTGTCATCATGTGGGAAATCATTCAAACAGTCACAGGGTGGTTAGGAGTGCTTTACACAAACCACATATATAATAAAAAAAATAATGACATCTACTCCGGGCTCCGACTGAAACTCACAAACAAGTTCCAAAGACTGCAGAGCCATTCAGACGGAGTGTGAGTGAATGTTTGCAAATGCAAACACGTGAAACTGGCTAAAGTTCTACCTCATCAATCAGACTCAGTTTACTTTACCAGCACCTAAAGGGAACTTTTGATCTTCAACAAGTTCAGCAAGGAACGCACCAAACTGGAAATGAGTAGCCATGTGGAATTTTTATTAGAAAGGCAGCCCCCAATGTGGGTCAAACAAACTCTGCTTCTTGTCAGGCTTATCATCACATTGCCTCTATTTAATAATAGCCGCATGCCTTGTGAGCTGTATGGCTTAAAGCAATGTTGGAAGTTGAGAGGTAAGAGAAGCGCATGAATATATTTTTATATATAACATTGAATTGGTGCATGAACAATGAACTATTTATTCCTTAAGTATAACACATTGAAGCTAACCCATGTATGCATTGGGAGTGTACGAAAGAATCTCATGATGTTTTGAAAGCTATAGCTACAGCTTATCTTTCAGCCATATAAGGGTGTTTAATTTCCATTGCCGGTGAGCTGACATTAATTTCATTATACACATTAAAAAAGATCCGAGCCTAGATAGGGTAGTGATATAAACCACTTGCACTACAAAAACATTTTGAACATAAGAACATGAGTTAATAGTTTCAGAGTATGTGGGTCCTTCACTAGAATCTGTAACATTTTGCCTACTGGGAACCAGGTATCATGTTACAGCACTTGACTGAAATGAAATGAAATGAAATGAAGGTTTTGTAAAGCACGTGTTTGCTGAGCCATCTTAGCGCTAGCTGTCATTGATCTATACCAGAGGGGGATGGTAATGACTATGGTTTTGAAGCAAAAAGCCCTGTTTTGTAACCATGTTCTAAACAATTGTCTGTTGGTTTGATTTCTAAGACTGATGGGCAGTGTGTTCCATAGTTTAGGGGCCAGATGGAAGAAACTTCTGCCATCCCATTTTACGGTCCTCACCCTGGGAACGAGTAGAGAGACCGACGATGACCTGAGGTTGCGTTGTGGGAGGTGCCGTCTAAAATGCTTACTGAGATAGGCAGACCCAGCCCATGCAGTTTCTTGTGCACAATGCACATTGACTTGAATTGGATCCTTGCCAGGACTGGGATCTAATGCAGGTCTTGAATACTTTGGGATACAGGACAGAATTTTGAAATCTTAAGCAGTAGTCGTGCAGCTGCATTTTGTAGTGTTTGCAGCTTTTGTATAGTCCCCTTGTTTGCCCCTAAGTAGAGGGTGTTGCAATAATCAATTTTTGATAGCACCAGAGCAACGATGACTGTTTTCCTAAGATCCATAGGAATGAAAGGTAAAAATGTTTGTAGAGTCTTCAGCGTAAATAAGCACGATGAAGTTATGCAGTTGACCTGATCAGATAATGATAGGTGGTCATCTAAAGTGACGCCAAGGTTTTTTTCCCACCCTATTTACTGACAATGGGCAAGGCCCGGCTGCTTCCAGTCACCATGAGGAGTTCCAGAAGGAGATATCCTTACCAAACAATACCACTTCGGTTTTGTGGGTATTCCACTTTAAGCAGTTATGTGTGTGTACTTGTTATCAAGCATCCACCTGATAATGTGAACCATACAATCGTTAAATTTGGTAGCCACATCCTCAGGCTTTGAAGATTGAGGCACCACTATTTGAGCGTTGTCAGCATAACAAATGGCAGTAAAGCTGTAAGAACGTATGAATTTGGCCAATGGGGTGACAGACATTGAACAAAGTTGGAGATAGTGAAGATCCCTAGGGCACCCGCACGGCAGGACGTAAGGGTGAGATTTATGTACTCCCATTACTATAGTTTTTTCTTGTCAGTTGGGTAGGATCTAAGTATATTGGAGACTTTGCCTGTGATCCCTATTTCAGACAGGTGATGGATGAGTAGTTAGTGATTAACCGTGTGAACCGCGGCTGAGAGGTCAAGCAAAATCAGTATAGCTTTTCCTCCACCGTCTAATTGGACACGGATTTCCTCAGAAGCAGCCATCAGAGCAGACTCTGTGCTGTGTAGGGGCCGAAATCCACGTTGCACAGGGTCTAGTTTGTCATTACTCTCTAGAAAAAGGAGCAGTTCTTCATTAAGAGCTTTTTCGAGAATTCTAGATGGGAATGGCAGACAGAAGATGGGCTGGTAATTGTTAACCTTTATTGGATTGTGGCAAGGGTTTTTTCAAAATAGGCCTAACCAGGGATTTTTTCCAGTTGGTAGGGAAACTTCCAGTATCCAAGATGTTGTTAAAGAGGAGTGCTAAGTAGTCTGCAATAATGTTACCCCCCCCCTGTCCTGATGAAGATCTGCCTCTGATGCCGAATTAAGAGCACAACAGTCTAGGGTCGAAACGTCGGCGTTATTGTCGCAACTGGTCATCGCAATTTCCCTGACTTGAATAGGAATTCATAACTATTGTTGGGAGTTATGCTTTGAACTTTGGACTTGCTTTTTCAAAAAACCTTTTGGTTTATATGTGTTGTATATATGTTATTTATGTCACCTGTGCACAACACTATGTCACTTACCACAATCAATCATTAATCACATACTATCGTCCTTTCGCCGCATTTGTTATATGTCACGGACAGCCTCTATGATGTTGTATTGCTTATCTATGAACATTAAGTAAAGAAATTCAATTCCATACCTTAAAGAAATTGTTTCCTTGGTGTGTTACCTGGCTGCATGATTAATACTTTTGTCTGCAGGGTATCCAATACCTGTTACAAATCAGTTGAATTTACCGGCAGAACCACTGTTTTTATATATTGTAATTACCCAGGTTCTCAGGTCTGCTGGGTTGCCCCATTATCTTTAATGTGTAGAGAAACCAGGCTGAGCTAGATGGAGTAGTTTCTGTCCTGTAACTCCAGTTCTGTAGTAGGGGTATCTCTGTTATAGTCATAATCTAGTGAATAGTCCCGCCCATGTGCGTGGACCCCGGAGCAATCAAAAATAATCTCTTACAGTGTCGAAAAAATGCAGAACTGCACAGACACTTAAGAGAGAATTTAAAGACAGATAATGCAGCCTATAAAAGCTACACTGTCCAGTACTTCAACTAGAAATTACACCACAAAATCCACAAAACAGCAAAGCCTGTACAGATTTCCCTTGCTTAAACCGCAAACACCCTCTGGAATGATAGAGAGGAGAACCTGGACAGACAAGCCCCATAGGCTGCCATTATGTGGCTCAGAATAGGATACTGTGCCTTTAAGAGAACCTTCCAGAACTTCACAGTATCCCAGAATGCACTGCAGGTCCCAGTTACTTTCAGTTCTTTTTGAAGGCGTAACACGCCTGACCTGTAGCATTCCTTACATGAATATCTCTCTCCACCGGGGAGGAGGGCGGGCGCTTATGACTATAACAGAGATACCCCTACTACAGAACTGTAGTTACAGGACAGAAACTACTCCTTCTGTAGTAGGGGATCTCTGTGTATAGTCATAATCTAGTGAATAGAATGGCAAGCCCATACCCACACCAAAGCGGCGGCGGAGAAAAGAGAAATAACACCACTATTGTGCGAACAGATTTCGCAGCGAAGCCTGCCCAACCTGAGCGTCTGCCCTGGCATCAGTGTCCAGGCAGTAATGCTTAGCAAAGGTATGGACCGACTTCCAAGTGGCCGCCTTGCAGATTTCTGCAATGGGAACATTACGAAGCAAAGCCGTCGTGGCAGCTTTGCCCCTGGTGGAATGAGCCTTAGGTTTGCCCCTAAGGTCTTATTAGCCTTTTGGTAACACAATTGTATGCAGGACACAATCCACCTCGAGATGGACTGCTTAGAGGTAGCAAAACCTGTCCTGACTGATCCATAATTGATAAACAATTGGTCCGACCTACGAATATCTTTGGTTTTATCCAGATAAAATGTCAACACCCTCCGAACATCCAGGGAATGTAAAGACCTTTCCGCTGGAGATGAAGGATTCTGAAAAAACGTATGCAAAGTTATAGTCTGGTTGACATGAAAATCAGAAATAACCTTGGGAAGAAACTTAGGGTGAGTACGCATAACAACCTTAGCAGCATGAAATACAGTATAAGGTTCTTGGCAACACAACGCCTGAATTTCACTCACCCTGCGGGCCGATGTAATGGCCACGAGGAACGCCGCCTTCCAGGACAGGTGCTGCAACCAAGCCTTATGAATAGGTTAAAAAGGCTCCTTCATCAACCTGGACAGCACCACATTCAATTCCCATGAAGGCGAAGGAAGCCTGACAGGAGGGAACACTTTCTTCAAGCCTTCCAAAAAATCTTTGATCACAGGGATCTGGAAGAAGGAAGTCTGTGAAGGGCATTTCCTGTAGGCAGTCAATGCAGCCAGATGGACCTTAATGGAATGGACATTAAGGCCAGACTGCGCCAGATGCAGAAGGTATGGAAGGATGACATCTTCCTTACATGTCGTCGGGTCATAGTTCTTGGACTTGCACCAGATACAAAACCTCTTCCACTTGTAAGCATAAGAAGTCCTAGTGGAAGGTCGCTTAGCCTCCTTCAGTATGTCCATGCAATCTTCTGGGAGATTCAGATGGCCATATTGCACTATCTCAGGAGCCATGCCGCCAAACACAAAGACGAGAGGTTGGGGTGCAACATCCGCCCCCCGAACTTCGTGAGAAGGTCCGGCCTGCACGGCAGCCGTACGTGAGGAAGGAGAGACCGGTGAAGCAGGTCCGTGAACCACCACTGTCTGGGCCATTCCGGGGCAATCAGAATCATCCGCGCCCTGGACTGGGACAGCTTGATGAGAACCGTCGGAATCAGGGGAATGGGTGGAAAAGCGTACAGAAAGCTGTTCAACCAGTTGATCCATAACGCATTCCCCAGCGTCCCTGGCTGGTAATACCTGGAGGCGAAGTCTCGGCATTTGCTGTTTCCTGCGGTGGTGAACAGATCTACGTCTGGAGTTCCCCACCTTGCGAAGACTTCCCCCAGCACTTCGTCGTTTATGACCCATTCGTGGTTTTCCTGAATCAGTCTGCTCAGTGCGTCCGCCTGAACATTCTGCACACCTGGCAGATGGGTGGCCGTTATAGTCAGTCCTCGGGCCAGAAGCCAGTGCCAGATTGCCTGCGCCTCTTGTGACAGGGTGCGAGATCTCGAGCCCCCCTGCTTGTTGAGGTAATACATCGTGGTCGTATTGTCCGTCTGTACAAGCAGAGAGTTGGTCTAGAAGGACGGGTGAAAAGCCTTCAGTGCCAAGTGAACAGCTCTGAGTTCCAGGAAATTGATGTGGTACGTGGACTCCGTCGGGGACCACGTCCCTTGAATCTGTAAGTCTGCGGAGTGCGCTCCCCATCCCTGGAGAAGCATCCGTCACGAGAGTCTGAGTGGGAATGTCCTTGTGGAAGGGAACCCCTCTGAGGAGATTCTCCGCTGAACACCACCACTTCAGAGACTGAAGAGCATGCAGAGATAGTCGTATCTTGTCGTCCCAAGAACCTCTCCTCTGGTCCCACTGATCTTCCAAGCACTCCTGCAGCGGTCTCATGTGCAGCCGCGCATGTGGCGTCAGGAAGATACAAGAGGCCATCGACCCCAGTAGAGAAGACATGGTCCTCACTGTCGTTGATGGATTGGTCATAAGAGCCTGAGCCTTCCGAAGGAGTGATAATCGTCGCTCCTCCGAAGGAGACACGCTTGCTGACATCGTATCGATGGTGGCTCCCAAGTACTGAATGCACTGGACCGGAGTCGGGACCGACTTGGACATGTTGATGTGCAACCCCAGCTTGTTCTATAGAACGCACGTCTTCTGGAAGTGCGCTTGAGCTTCCGAGAAGGAGGAGGCCTTGATCAACCAATCGTCCAGGTACGGGTAGACAAACACCTTGTTCTTCCGCATGTGTGCAGCTACCACTGCCATGCACTTCGAGAAAGTCCTGGGCGCAGATTTCAGCCCGAATGGAAGTACCATGTATTGATAGTGATTGGTGCCGACTTGAAATCGCAGGAACTTCCTGTGTTTGTGTGCAATGGGCACATGGAAGTACGCATCCTGTAGGTCTATTGCACATAGCCAGTCTCCCCGTTGCAACTGAGGATAAATCTGATGCAACGACAGCATGCAAAACTTTTCTCTGCGAATCCACTTGTTTGCCTGTCGCAAGTCCAGAATGGGCCTGAACTCGTTCTTGTCCTTCTTGCGGACCAGAAAGAATCGGGAGTACAGACCTCTTCCTCTTTGAGACAGAGGTACGTCTTCTATCGCCCTTTTCCTTAACAGGATATCGGCCTCCGACTGGAGCTCGCGCAGCTGATACTGCGAGCTGACCGGAGGAATCGATGGAGGAGGGCTGGTGAACCGAAGACTGTATCCATTGCAAACAATATTCAGCACCCACTTGTCCTGAGTAATTTTTCTCCACTCTGCCAGAAAAAATTGAACGCTTCCCCCCACCGGAGGGAGCGGGTAACGGATGAAGGGGAAGGAACTGCTCAGGGTCGAGACCCGGCCGGGCCTTTGTTCACAGTAGAGGACTGTTGTCCACCTCTACCCCTCTGGGGCCTCTGGAAGGGCCTCCGGAACTGCTGCTGCTGTTGTTGCTGCTGCTGTCCTGAAGACTGTCCCCGTCCTTTTCCCTGTGCACCGAACCGTCTCTGGAACGGGCGGTAGGGCTTCTTTTCCTTGGGCTTTTCCAAGCCCACAGCCGTCAGGGTCTCCGCCTCCGCCTTCATGCGGGCCATCTCATCATCGGCATGTTTTCCGAACAGTGTTTCTCCGGAAAAGGGCAGATTGACCACCCGCTGCTGTGCTTCCGGCTTGAGTGACGTCAGCCTGAGCCAAGCATGGCGGCGCTGGTTGATCCCGTGACAGTAACCATGGTCCGCCAACAGCGAGATATCCGCAGCGGCGCTGATGACCTAGTTTGACACCAGCATCCCTTCCTTAAGTATTTCTAGGAAGTCCTCCTTCTTGTCACGTGGCAGAAGGTCCGTAAACTGTTCTAGGGAGTCCCACAGGGCACGGCCGTACTGCCCCAGCAATGCCGAATCGCTGGAGGCTTTCATGGTGGTGGAAGACGTACCACAAGCCTTCCTTCCAGCCGAATCAATCCATCGGCTTTCTTTATCAGGAGGCACAGTGGAGGACGGTGAGGTAGAGTGTAACTTCCTGGCCGCCGTCACTATCACGGAGTCGGGTACTGGGTCCATCCTTAGGAAGGCCGGGTCCGATTCCGGTGCTCTGTATTTCTTCAGAAGTCGGGAGGGAGCGGCCTTCACCACCGCGGGCGTAAGGAACAGCTCCTCCGCAGGTTCGACCAGTCCTGTCACCAATGGCAGCAGAGGGCGAGACAGATGCTTCTTGTGAAGTGTCTCGAATATCACGGACGTCGTAGGTGTAGGAGCTGTCACCGTGATGCCCAATTTCGTAGCCCCCTTCAAGAGAACCTCCTGGAACGTGCTGATGTCGTCTACCGGAGACACCCTTGTTCCCGGGGAGTCCGATAAGGTCGGTGAATATGAGCGAGTCCTAGAGGAGTCCGTACGGGACCTGGATCCTCGCCTCCTATGGTGATGCCTAGATCTAGTGGAGGACCTGCGCCTACTCCTCGATCTTCCTCTCCGTCCGGAGCGTGACCGTGATTTCCTAGGTCTGGGACGCTCTGCCGGTTTCCCCGGGGCGGGCGTCTTGGGCTTGGACGGGACCTGCGGCTTAGGAGTCCCTTTGGGAGGGGTCGGAAGCCTGGGCAACGAGACCGACCTCGGTGGAACCGGGGGCGGCCTCTCTGGCACCTGAGGCCGAGGCACCGGTGGAGGCGGTGGAGGCAGAGAAGGTAACGGAGGAGGGGTCGGAGCCCTCGGAGGGAGACCCCTCTGCAACGGAGGCGGAGGTGTAACATGCTTCTGTGATGGAGTATACACCTCGGAGTACACCGATCCCGGTGATCCGCCTTCCTTTCCAGATCTGGACTGTGGAGAGCCTTCCACAGCATCAGGCCTCTCACCACGTTTCCTCGACGTCGAAGAACGGTGACCAGACGGCGAGCGTAGGCCCCTCGACGTCGAGCACCCCTTCCTCGGCGTCGACCGTCTTCCATGCCTCGACGGCGACCTCGTCCGCCTCGACGGCGACCTTGTCCGCCTCGACGACGACCTCTTGTGTCTAGATGACGACCTCTTGCGCCTCGACGACGACCTCTTGTGCCTCGACGTCGACCTCGACCGCCTCGACGGCGACCTCTTCCGCCTCGACGGCGACTTCTTCCGCCTCGACGGCGGCCTTGACGACGAGGACCCCCTCGACGACGATCGCTTCCTCTTCGCCGACGGCGAACGGCGGTGTCGCTTCGACGGCGAGCGCCGACGCCGGGCCCGTCGACGTCGATCACTCGACGCCGCCGACGACGAAACCCTCAAAGGAGACTTCGACGGCGGCCTGTGTAACTCCCTCGACGTCGACCGTCGACGTCGCTTCGACCCAGAGCCCTGGGGAGATGGGGAACAGACCGTAGTCATCCCTCTCGACGTCGTGGTCAGTGCCACCAACCCAGACGGAGAATGGGAACGTTTGCTGGTCTTCCTGCCCCTGGGGAGACCCCCAGAGGCCTCAGCATGGGCAGAATAAGCCCCTCCAGACCCACCTTGCGCCTTCAGCCTTCTTTCCTCGAGGCCCTGAAGCCTGATTTTCTGTCTTTCCTTCAGGGTCCTGCCAGAGAAGCCTTGACAAATCTCACACTCCTCAGGGATGTGGGAAGAGGGAAGGCAGAGGATACACACCTCATGGGAATCTGATTTTGCCTTCTTCCTGGAGCACTCCGGGCATTTGTCAAATAATGCAGGCATATTTGACATAAAAAAGGAGCAAAAACCAAGAAGAACAGCACTAAAGTACTTTAGAAGCACTCAAATCGAAATTAATAGTGAAAAATCACCAATAAACCTTTGAAAAGGGAGAGCTCAATGCTCCAGGGTCCTGCTTGCAGGAGCCGGAAAAAAGAACTGGAAGTAACTGGGACCTGCAGTTCATTCTGGGATACTGTGAAGTTCTGGAAGGTTCTCTGAAAGGCACAGTATCCTATTCTGAGCCACATAATGGCAGCCTATGGGGCTTGTCTGTCCAGGTTCTCCTCTCTATCATTCCAGAGGGTGTTTGCTGTTTAAGCAAGGGAAATCTGTACAGGCTTTGCCGTTTTGTGGATTTTGTGGTGGAATTTCTAGTTGAAGTACTGGACAGTGTAGCTTTTATAGGCTGCATTATCTGTCTTTAAATTCTCTCTTAAGTGTCTGTGCAGTTCTGCATGTTTTCGACACTGTAAGAGATTATTTTTGATTGCTCCGGGGTCCACGCACATGGGCGGGACTATTCACTAGATTATGACTATACACAGAGATCCCCTACTACAGAAGGTGGTCTCACACGCTCAGCCCACGCACATGCACATTCGTGCGCATGTGCAGCCGGCCCAGAGCTTCTTACCCTAGCAGCGAATCTGTAGACCTTGTCTTAGATACTGGTGGTTATCACTTCCAATCCATTTTACAGAGCTTACAGGGAGTCAGACTCAGGTAGTGAGACTAACCACCGCAGAAGTCCATAAACCAGGCAGTCTAAAAAGTAAAAAATCCAAGGGGATTAAATGTGCAGAATCCGTTTCTCACAACGACCTCAACTAGAAACTTATGGGAAGATTATTGCTTTTGCTCTAATATATAAAATGATACCAAAATTAAAAAAAACCTCACTGATACATTGTTTACTACTCGCTATACAATGATCCATAGTTCAATGAATGGTCAAAATCATGTGCACCCAAGCCAGTGGCAATCAAGAAACCCTTCCAAGATATTGTCCAATTTACCCAGGGCCTAGTGAAAATTTGTAGGCGTTAAGGAAAGAATATGCAAAGTAAAAATAGCAGCTGAAGTTTTAACAAATATACATCCTTGTTCTACGCCACAGTAAAAAGCGATATGTTTTTAGTCTTAGGTTTGTTCGCCATCTCCAGCAGCTCTTTTACTCTTTTCAATTCCCTTTGAAATCCAAGCCAGCTGTTCTGCTTTGCTCCCGAACAGGAAAATATGTCTATTTTGTTTTGCTTCTCATATGAAAAAGTGGGATAGCAAAGAACTAGAGAGCTCTTGGTGTGCATATTAAACAGCCTCATACCACAAGGATAAAGTCCTATTGCTGGGCATTCCAAAGCACCGCAAAGTGAGAATACCCTTCACAAAGGCACCTAGAAAAAGGCAGGATTTGAGAACAGACTCTCTACTCCATCCCTCAAGTACTCTAGATCTGTAGTTTCCTGCTGGGAATACTGAACACGTGAATTTGGATTACACCAGTTAAGAGCTAGAAATGTTGAGGGAATGTACATTCGATTTTCATCTACTTTGTTACATTTTTTCTAATTGCTTTTAACATACTTCCTCCACCATAGTCGTCACAGCTTAATTACTCCAGGGCATACTTTCTACAATTTAACAAATGCTCAGAATCAAAATGAAAGCTAACTACATTACACTGATGTAATTGCCAGTGGCCTTTCTATCCGAGGCGTCAGAGGCATACATTTTTTTCCAACGATGATTACCTTCATCAAACCCTTTGTAAATTATTTCACTAACCAGAAGTGTTGGGAAATTACCTGAGTTGCATAGATCGTTACACGGTCAGACAAACTGTAGTGCATGTTGCCTAATATGGTGAAAAGAAAACTGCCTAAGAATGTAATGTACATTAGCGGTGCTTTGATGTAAAAGCGGCTCTGTTCTTTCACATTTTAATGAGCACCAGTTGTATCATGTCCTTGGTGTAGCTGGCCAAGCTTTAAACCACCACAGTATTTGCATCGTGTACTCAGTGCAGGTAGGAACACACACAGAGCATGGCATTTAATATGCAAAGACTTTCTGAAAGCGAAAAGTTGCCTTTCAAGACTTCCTGGCAGGGATTTAAAACAGATCCCGTGAGCTCCCCTCTTATTACTTCATAATAAGAATGTCGGAGTAGCCTTCTAGCCAGACCATAAAACATTAAAAAAACAGACGGGGAAAGTGACAAGAAAGAACAATGATCCACCCAAGCATTCATAAAAATTAAAACAGTAGCTAGATATTTTTTTATTAATTGGCAGGAAATTAAAATTCTATTTCAAAACTGCAGTAAGAGGATCCTGTTACTTTATTACTCCAAAATTGTTTGCCCTTTCTTTAAACCATTTCGAATCTAAAGCACTCAGCAGTACATGTCTGCACCGGAATTACGAGTTGTGTGATAATATGACACTCACAGATGTTCGTTCTTGGCTTAAATTGGATCAAACCGTTGGGAATTTTATCGAGGGAAAAGGCCCATAAAAAGACAAAAACATACGAAATTCGGTGTGCTGAATACGGAATTCCCATGTTATACCTTATTTGCACAAAGTGCTAGGTTTGGAAAAAATGTACTCCAGGAACCCATAAAGTGGATGTCAAGGTGTAGCAAAGGAAAGGGGGTGGCGTTACAAGGGGTGACGCTTGACAGTCTGACAGTCAACTTATATATATATAATTTTTTTTTAAATCTGTTGCAAAGAAATTGCCAACAAGGACATACGTGACAGTAAATCTTTTCTAGAGTACTTAATTGGACATTTTAGAATATTTTACAGGGTTAGGACGCCCGCTGCAGACATCCGCAATTTCAGAGGAATATTATAGCAGTAAGGTAAGACTAGCGGTTCTGTGAAAGTTCTGAGCTTTGTCCAGTCACAGTTTTGACTCGCAAAGCACCATGGAGATTAATGTGCCTGCTGCAAAGCACATCATGTAACATGCAGATCACATGTTAGTACTTTATATAGATAGGTAAGCGGGCTACTGCTTTTCACACTGAGATCATTTTGTTACTTGCAGTCTATAAGATGCAGTCCTTGTAACATAGCACAGTGATCTATTTACCGATATCAAGGAACTGTATGTCATGGGTTTAGAGCCTTGTTGTTTTTTTTTTTTCAATCTGTTAGTATTCTAAGATTGCACAGAAGGGTTCCTTTGGGAAGTAATGAATTCTTGTAAGTACAGACAACGAGAATCACTTTGCTATGTTTTATATCCTGACATTGTGTTTCTCATGACCATTCGCTTTTGACATATAATATCTACAAGCATGGATGATATATGATTCCTACATCTTATAACCCTCATTGTGTTGTGTCATGTAACATTCCATCTCCATTGACTCGTGCACTTCAATGATTTATTGTGCTTGTGTTTGATGTAAAGTGCTCTGACACCCTACATTGGGAAGAGCAGAGCTATATAAGTATTACATTTTAAAAAGAATTGTAGATGTCAATTAAATCAATAGTTGTGTAATTACTCAAGAAGACAGATACATCTTGCATTCGTACTGTGCAACCAGATCTCTTACATAGGAATTTAAATAAACTTAAGAACTTGCCTCCAAATCATAGTTTCACTTAATTACTTGTAAAGTGATAAGAGGTTGTGTGCCTTAGTTTTTTCCATTACATTGGCGTTTAGGTGTTGTGATCCTGATGGTTCTCAGCCAGGATGAAACTTGAACAAAAGAAGGGCTGATAGCCCTTTAAATACAGCCTTTGTTTTGCATCCAGCTGGATATCAAAATAAGAAAGTCCCCTTTGCTGCCTCAGTTCCCTGCTCCGTATGGAATGCAGACAACTTGCGGGTGTCGCTGAATAGTACTTAACTCACTCTTTTCCACCTAACATGAGGACCAAATGCAGAGCTTTCCAAACTTTTTATGTTGGTGAGACACTTTTCAGACATGCATCATTTCGCGACACAGTAATTCAGTTTTACTAGCGAACTGGAGGTTAAAATAACTGCATATGAGAGCTACGGACAAATACATGAAATGTATGTTGTATAAATAGTAATAAAGAAATGTATGGTGACGCAACATATTTCACGGAAACCTTTCATGTATATTTCTAAAAATATAAGATTTGTAAGATAATAACATACATACATTTCCAAGACTATTGTCATTTATGAATAACAATATGTAAATATTTGCAAGAATAAAATAAAATGTAATCAAAAACACTTACTATTTTAACCCGTTAAGTGCTGCCGTCGGCCGTTCGGAGCACTACCTGGCTGGTGCTGCGCACGTTCAACGGCCGACGCAGCCCCACCCGTTTTTAAAACGGCCGCACTGCCGCGAAATCGTGGCAGCGCCCAACGGGTTAAGCAGATGTATGAGGTTGATAGGATGCACACAACTGCTCAATATTTGGTGGAATATTTGGTAAGGGCAAGCTGGTAGTAGTGTTCCCTGTCAGGGAATAACCACACATCAAAACATAAATAAATGTAAGATAACCATGTATTAAGGGCACACTAAAGTCAAGATTGCTGTACGTATAGCGGCGGTGCTCTAGAAACCAGTGCCACTCACTACCAGGAAGTGGCAAAAGCAGATCGAAACGAACTGCCGTGACAAATATCAAAATGAGAAGGTCAGTAAAGCACACCCCCAGATGTGGGCTGCATCTCACGTCAGAATATGAACAAGGAATAAAGAAAATTACACATACAAACACCCTGATTTGGTCATCTTGTCCTGATGAAATTTGGGATTTGTCTATGTCATTGACTATATCTTGCACTTGTACAACATAGGTTCATTTTGGTTCTTTAATCTTGAGATTGTCAAGACTTTATACGTTTGTAATTGGGGCATGCATCGCTGACCTCATTTTGATATTTGGTGGAATATTAGATCAAGACATTCGCATTTCGCCATCAAGCATTTTCAAGCTTCCACGTTTCAGTGTCTAAGAATTTTTAACATTTTTTTTAACCTATTTTTGGATGCATTTTCAAAACACGAATCTAAAAATTGTCTAGTCACCCTCTTCATGCATCATTAACAAACTTTGATCATTTTTATTTCGGCTAATTCTTCTTCTTCAATAATGCAAAGTTCCTAGCTGCAGTTGAAAGAAATGGATTTCTGAACTAATCGTAATATTGGATTTTAACATTTGGGAAGTAATGTTGAACTTTCTCTCAGAGCAATGTTAAATGGTCAACAATTAGCAGGCTGATGTCACATTTCATCTCACACTCAGCAGTTTTGGAAAACATTTAAAAATTGCCTTCTTAAACTTTCCTTTTCCAAATTGCTATTTTGTCTCTCATAGCACAAATGTTATCTACCGCTGTTAAGATATGGTCTCCTTTTCCTTGCATACTGGTGTTAATTGTATTCAAATGTTCAAATATGTCAGCAAGATTTGCCAATTTTGCACACTAAAGTTTGTTTTGAATTACAGCACAGAATTTGTGTTGCTTATTTTACTCAAAACGTAAGCATTAATTCCCGCAATTCGTATACACGACAAAGCACTCAACCTCTTGAGAGCCTACGTACTTATGTGAGAGGTGGAAGCTTTTTAAACCTTACCCCCTTTTGTTAAAAAATATGAGCAAGTAATCTTGATTTAAGAGGTTTGCTTTTAATGTAATTGACCATTTGAACCACTTTGTCCATAACTTTTCGTAATTCATTTCCAATTGTTTGCACGACTAGTGCTTCACGGTGTAAAAAGCAATGAGTAATTATAATATTTGTATTCTCTTTCTTCGCTAAAGCTATAAATCTTTTGTTGAGCCGACCATTGAGGGTGTGCCATCGTGCATATTCCTACACAATTTAACCATTGCAAATTATTTTCCTGCATGAAGCAATCTAACGTTTTAAATAAATCCTCACTGCTAGTTCTCACTGGAAGTTCTAGGCAACACAATGAAACTTATAAAAAACAATAATTGAGCTAACCTATTGATATCTGTTTATTTGTCTAATTGCAAGGTAAAGATCATATGATCGTCTTGAAAAATATCCTTCATTGGCTTCTTAATGTTATCAGACGTCTTGAATAATTCTTCAAATCATTTTATATTCCAAAGGGATTTTATTATCTTCTATCGCAGATTCTGGCCCATACATTGTTAGAACAATAACACAGCAAGTTTCCTTTATGGTGGTTTCGGCTATAGTGTGTGGTTCCTTGTTTTTTGGCAATTATTTAAGCAACCAAGTAACTTGCCTTTTGAGCTCTCTCTGATGTCTTAATTCTCTTTGTGAATGACGCAGACTGCTTCTTTATAGATTTTGAAGGCTCAATAAAGTATATTACTAGTTTTTCTGACAAATGGATGTGTTTTGAGGTAAAATTTTGTTTTTATTTATTTGGTACCATATGTTTATTTGCAAATATATACCCCAAAAACTAAACACTGGGGACAAGGATTGTTTTCATTACCAGAAAATGCAAACCCCAACAAGGCAAGCTCCATCATCGCACCCCAACTCCGAAAGATCATCAACAGCTCCTTCGAGACCACCACCTTCCAGGAGAGCTGGAAACAAGCTGAGATTAATGCCCTAATCAAGAAACCCAAGGCAGACCCAAAGGACCTCAAGAACGTTCGACTCATCTCCCTGCTCCCGTTCCCGGTGAAAGTCATTGAGAAGGCCGTCAACAGACAACTGACCCACTTCCTGGAGGAGAACAACGTCCTGGACTCCTCCCAATCCGGCTTCCGCAGCAATCACAGCGCCAAAACTGCCCTCATCGCCGCCACTGACGACATAAGGACCCTATTGGACAACGGTGAAACCGCGACCCTCATACTCCTAGACCTCTCGGACGCCTTCGACACCGTCTGCCACCACACCCTGCGCACATGCCTCCACGACGCAGGGGTCCGAGACAAAACCCTGGACTGGATCACCTCCTTCCTCACCGGCAGAACTCAGAGAGTCCGCCTCCCCCTTTCGGATCAGAAGCCACCACGTTCACCTGCGGCTTACGCCAAGGATCATCCCTCAGCCCGACCCTTTTCAACATCTACATGGCACCGCTCGCCAACATCGTCCGAGCACACCACCTCAACATCGTCTCGTAGGCCGACGACACCCAGCTGATCCTCTCCCTCACCAAGGACCCGGCCACTGCCAAATCCAACCTCCACGAGGGAATAAAGGCCATCGCAGATTGGATGAAGACCAGCCGGCTGAAATTGAACTCGGACAAGACGGAGGACCTCATCCTTGGATCCACCCCCTCCGCATGGGACGATTCCTGGTGACCGGCCACGCTGGGAGCTGCCCCGACACCCACCAACCACGCACGCAACCTGGGGTTCATTCTGGACTCAACGCTCTCTATGACCCAGCAAGTGAACGCCTTGTCCTCCGCCTGCTTCAACACCCTCCACATGCTCCGCACGATCTACAGATGGATCCCCGCCGAAACCAGGACGGTCACCAAAGCCCTCGTCAGCAGCAGGCTGGACTACGGCAATGCCCTCTACGCAGGAACTACTGCTACACTCCAGTAGAGACTCCAACGCATACAAAATGCCTCCGCACCTCTCATCCTCGGACTCCCTCGCCACAGCCACATCACCACCCACTGACGATTGGACCACTCTGTTAAGTTCTATTTGCGGCCTTTCGCACCGTTTTAATTTCAGGCGGCCTGCAGTGCAGGGTCAGAATTTACTGTTCTCTATACGCCCCCGACAGGGGTCAGTACCTGATATTGTGGCCTAAGGAGCCTACTGGGATACTCTCCCAGGCCGGCCCCTCTACATATTTTGCACCAGGGCGACGTGTTCCAGGCTCGGACCCATCTGAATGAGAGGCTTTGCCCACTAAAAATCTGTGCCACACCATTGCGGCACACGGTAACACAGTGAATTGGTTTATACCGAGATAGCTGATCGTCTGAGCTCAAGGATCCAAGGTCCTAAATCAAATAAACCTCTTTCGGATGTGACCAATTTTACCCTGGCATAAGGGTGAAATGCTCAAATTTAATACGGAATGACCAATTAACCAATGAAACAATCAGATAATATTGAAAAGTAGCTGAATCCAGCAGTTTTCATGTGTCCACAAAGTTTAGAGCCCTGAGGAAGACCTTCTATTAAACACACCACTGGCACACTGTGAAGGTCGAAACGCGTTGGCATATGGAATATTTAAGAGCGTGGCCAAGAGCTGTCATTTAATGTATACATTTGTGTATATATGTGTGTACTATCAATGAAGGAAACTATGATTCCATGTGCATAATAAGCTCTGACCACCTTTCAAAACGGGCCAAGCAGTACCAGTTCAGATGGCAGATAAGACTGTGAAAATTGAGACTTGCCCCAGTAATATGACAGTGTTGGACACTAGACACTTAATTCTGTCTGTTTATGTTTTTTGATCAATTCCTTTGTAAGTTCAATGTTTAATGTGGCGTATTGTATTTTGGTTTGTACATGTTTTTGTTTCAAATCAATGTGGTTATAAGTGTAACCCTTTTTTGAGGGTGTGTAAAATAGTAAATGTACAATGTTTGTCTTATCACACAAAAAATGAATGGAATACGAAATATGATACCTTGTACATTCCCAGTTACTTATTTATTCCAAAATCAATGTTATGATTAAGTCTATTGGCACGATCCAAATTTTTTTGGTGTACACCATTGAAGTACTTTCTAAATTAGAGTAAGTCAAGTCATTGGCTTTTGGAGAAACAAATTATTGTTTTTTTCTAGATGAATACTATTAGATTGATGGTCTTGGGTGTAACCTTTTTATTATAATTCATTTATAGAGCAGCATCCGAGGGCATGGCCCCCTTGGAGAAACTGCTCTCACACCACTTAGGCCAGGCCTGTGCCAAAATGTTAGGGTCCCTTCCTACCCCTACCCCCTCTCCCGACTCCCTTGGGGCCCCTAAGTCTAATGACCAGGACCCAGTCCCGGCAAAGCATCGCCACAAAGCTGTTGTGGAGCTGCATGCCTTTGACCAACTGAAGCAGGCTTTCCTGGCCAGCAACCCCCTTCCCTTCCTCCCAGGAATGCTGTAGGTCCAGCCACTGATACCCCTATGCCAGCTCACCCTGATGGGGATGCGAATGACGACCTCGGTCCTTCCAGACCCAGGCGTCCCTCCCGCCCCTCCCAAACTGCCCCGAGTGAACAGGATACACCCTCAGACATGCTTGACCCTGACAAGATTGTTCATCCTCGGTCCTCCAAATGGGCCCCGGCCGAAAAGGTTCCGAGTGAATTGGCGTTCGGATTCGGAGACCGCTGGAGAAAGATTCACATTAACTGTCTCCGAGCACAGTGCCTGTGCCCCTCGGTGGAGGGGAAGGTAGCCCTTACCCCGGAAATTTACACATGTATGGCCACCTTTCTCGAAATGTTTATGAAAGCCCAGAAGAAGAGGATTGATAGGTCCTGGCGGGCATGCCAGAACAAACTCCTGGACACTCTCGGCCCCCTTACAAAGTTTCTTGACTTAGCCGAAGAGGCCAAGATCTTGGGGTCCCTGATCTCTCCTCAGACCCTTTCTGGCTGGATATAGAGAGCAATAATTTTTCTGGGCAACACAAACTGTGCTCTGTCCACCGAGCGCAGCCGCTCCCTCTTGATTAAGGTGGACCACAAGCTGGGCTCTTCTGAGAGCCGTTTGTTAAAGAATTAGGGACGTTTGTCAACACATTCACCTCCCTTAATAAAGCCCAATCATCAATAAAGAAATTGTTTCCCTCTCGTGTTTTCCACGGGCCAGTTGAGGAAGGAGCCGCTCAACCGGCTGTCCTTCCAACAAATATGCTCCCAAAGGCCAAGGTTCTCGGCAAGGCCACTATCAAGACCAGTCCCGGTTTGGGAACTTCTATCTGACAAGAGGCTGACGTGGCAGAGGTTCGTGGAGCCGCAGCTTCCTACAATTCCTGTGAGTGTTCTCCCTTCTTCTCGGCTAATGGTAAGGGGGCGACTGGCAAGCCCTCTGAGGGCGCCAGGCCCCAACCTATTTAGTTTTCAGGGCGAGAGGCTGCCCTCGTGGACAAAGAGATCGCTTCCTTCCTTTCCAAAGGAGCCATCTCTTGCTTGAATCTACATCCCCGCGGTTTCATCAGCAATCTCTTTCTGCTAGACAAGGCCGATGGAGGTCAGAGACTGGTTATCAACCTCTGCGACCCTCTTCAACAAGTGGCTAGTTTACTGCCACTTCAAAAAGGAGGGAATTCACCTCCTGAAAGATGTCCTTCGCCCCCTTGATTGGATGGTACAGTAGGACCTAAAGGATGCCTACCTCGTCATTCTGATCCCCTCTACCCCCCACAGGAGGTTCCTTCAATTTGTTTGGTGCCAACAGTGTTCGAGTTCACCGCACTGCCTTTCGGTCTCTCCTCAGCTCCATAGTGTTTCACAGAGGTCCTCAAACCAATGGTGAAATACCTGAGAGCTCTGGGGATAGATCTGATTGTGTATCTGAACAATCTTCTCCTTATGGGCCGGAGCCCTCGGAAGCTGTCCATCCACCTCCAAACAGCTGTAGATTTCTTTCAGGGCCTAGGGTTTGGGGTAAAAGAGTCCAAATCCCTCTTGATCCCATCTCAGAGGGTGACCTTCCTATGTGTCATCATAGATTCGACCTCATCCACCCTGAGCCTACTGTCCCGGAAGGTGTCAAAAATTCAACAAGAGTTGAGATGCACCCTCACCAAATGGCAGGGTCTCTCTAAGACAGTTGGCTGAGGTGGTGGGCCTGCTCTCTTCATTCATTCAGGTCATCTTCCTGGGTCCCCTTCATTATCGGGCGCTACAACGCCTGAAAGCTGCATACCTGCGCTAAGGCCCCCCCCCCAACTCCCACACAGTAACACTCTCCAAGGAGACTGAAGAGATCCGATGGTGGTTCGCTCATGATCATGAGAACCTCAGAGAAGGTCAAGGGTGGAAGTGGTTCTAATCACTCCCATTTGGAGATCGCAAGTTTGGTTTCCAGTTCTGCTGGAACTTTCCTGGGATTCTCCATTCCCACTCTCCCAGTTTCCGACTTCTCAATCCCGACCAAGTTCCACATCTGTTGATTCAGGAGGGGTCGTTGAACCTCATGGTGTGGCGTATTACAGGGGACGATGGTCTGTCCCAGGCCTTTCGGACAAAGCTGAGGGTTTCATGTCAAAGGCCTGGTCTGACAGCGCAGTCAAGAGTTTCTGGCCCACCTGGGGTAGATGGACCAGTTGGTGTGTGCGACGGAGTCTCGATCCCGTGGCTGCAGATGTAGTGCACGTTCTTAATTATTTGGCTCACTTAGCTTCAAGTGGCCTAGCCTACAGATCAGTGAATACCTTCCGTTCAGCTATTTCAGCTGGTCACGCTCCAAACAACGGTGCAGCGGTTGGGGAACACCCCCTTGTGTGTCGCCTTTTGTGGAGGAGTGGACTCTCCCTTATACTAGAGCCCTGCTGTTCTCCATTTTGGGATGTGAACCAGGTGCTTAACTTATTTCTTTTCTGGTAACCTAACCGTTTTCTCTCACGAAAGGAGCTTTTCGCTAAGTTAGTTATGCTGCTCTGCCTTATATCCTGTAGACGCATCTCTGACGTACAGGCTTGGATATTACGGGCAGGATCATCTCCCCAACTGGGGTGATGCTCACACTCCACAGAAGTACAAAGTGCCATACCAGAGTCATTACTTACCCGGAGTTTACGGATTCACACAAATTGTGTGTTGTCCAATGCCTGAAAGCATATGAGGAACTTACCGAAGAGTTTCGACCCCCAGGCGAATGCCAACTCCTCATTGCTCTACGGAAGCCGTTTAAGGTGGTCTCCTCTTCCACCATTGCTAGGTGTTGTCATGTGGGTGATACAGGAGATGAGGATTGACCTCTGGATCTTTGGGGCGAAGTTAGCACATGGCGCAATTGCTTCAAAACCCTTTGGCTTGGGGGCCCATTTGGCGAACATCCTCAATTCGGCCAACTCGTCTTCGGACTCCACCTTCAAAAGGTCTTATTTTAAACCAGTGCCTCACCTTTAGGTGAGCAAGCTTTGAACTAGCATAATTCTCGCCTCCAGTCCTGTCATACAATGAAAACTTTCCTAGCTATCGTAATGGAAAGTTTTCTGTTCTATTAAGGACTCGGAGGCAAGGATTATCATACCCTGTGCAGCTCTGAGTAGATTTTCACCCTCCCCTAACAGAGTAAGTACTGCAGTTTCCTTGCTTTGAGGCTCCGTTGATTTGTTGGATGTTATGACATGCATTGTTTATCCTGACGTTCTTCCGCAGGTATAAGTACACAAATTTATTACTGTGGTTACAACTTACCCTTTCTTGGTGTAGGGACAGATACGAGTAAATAAGACACTTGAAGGTAGTCCAGCGACTGACCTCGCACAACGAAAGAGGGAGAAGGGACAATGAAGAGGGACTATGTTGTGGACTATGGTTCCTGACTGGTTAAGGTGGGACTGTTTCCCCATTGAGTGATTTGTTCTACTTTATTCCCATAGTTTCATGGGAGATGTAGTTTGTGCTTAAAGTTGAATACATGGCTGCTATAAAAATGAAGTGAAGAAAGAAGGCATGATCCTCGCTTCCAAGTCCTTACTAGAATTTAAACTTTCTGTTACGATAGCTAGGAAATGTTTCATTCTCTCATAGTAGCACTACATTCAATGTGCAGACATTCTCAAAGTTAGTTCAGCAATCCAATAGATAGATACATTGTATGTCCCTGGCCTGGGACAGTTGAAGTGTCCTAAATACACACCACAGAGGTTTCTAGGCATTTTTATTAGTGTGAGTCTTGCAATTCTTCATTTGGAACAAAGGAAGTGACAACGAGGACACATGATCTTAGTAACAACTGTACAAGATGGCAGACATTGTAAACACAGCTCGAGTTAGCATAAGCCCAAACTGTGATGCATTTAAAGTGGAAGGAGATCAGCTCCCAAACAAGCATGGACACTTCTATCTTCCCATTCCCGTCCATCGCTTAGGTAGTAGCAAGGCAGCACACTTTTATCCACAAGGCTGATGCACTAATGAGCGCTACACTCCTTAGGTAATGACTAAGATTACACAGAAAGTGTTAGAAGCAAAGATTACTGCAAAATAGATGAGAACATCAAAAGAGTCCATACATAAATTAAGATAATCTACATCATTCACAAACCGGAACTACCCACTGAGGTTTTTTTGTCAGACAAGCATTTGACCTCACAAACATTAAATAAAATACAACTGACTGCAAGATGACAGCAGAGTTTGAAGTAGGCGGGATCGGAGGGGCACGACGTGTCCATACTTTTTTAATTTATGAAAAACAGTTACTATATTTTTTGGGAAAAGAAAACTGTCTTGTTGTGGTTAATACAGATCGTTTTAATGCTTCAACTGAAGCGTAAGGCAAGGAGTCTTCTGTGCTGTGAAACTGAAGGGGTGGCAGACAGCTAAACAAGCTTTCTTGCCAGGGTGCCTGCTTACCTGAAAGCAATGCCAATGTGCGCGACTGATTAATCTGGAAATGTATTGGGTGCTTGAAAGCTGGTATTGACTTTTTGATGGAATCACTTGAAGCTTCCGGATGAGATGGATTTATTCTTTTAAGGGGTAGTGCAAGGGAGTTACCCAGCTGAGCTGTGAAAAGCGTGCTTTTAAGGGATTGTTATAAAAAAAAAAAGTACACTACAAAAAGCCTGGGTATTACTAACATCTATATTTTGGAAGCACCATATTATCTTACACGTATATACTTATACCCAGCATTATTAGATTCAATTAAGGACAGCATGTAAACTAAGACCTTTCTAGGGACTGATCGTAGAATGTATTAGTTATGTGCTTAATGTGAAATTGTGTTGCTTGGATTATTCTTTGATTTGCATATATTGTAAATAAGTGTTGTATCTATGTGTATTTTTGTAGCCCTGAAAAAGTCTGTGAGGAAGAAACGTGTTTGCTGTGGTTTTAGGTCGATTATCAAAAGAAGAAAATGAATAAAGAATTTTCAACAAAATACGTCTAAACGTTTATAGCATATTGTAAAGAATATGTATTGTGTGTGATGAGCATTTGTGAGAATTTTGCTGAACTCTTATTAAATACAAGTGCCATGTTTTGGTTAATTTAAGCTGCTGAAACTCCTCTGGGATCTCTGCAAGATTTCACTAGACATATCCTAAATGGTGTGCTTATAATGGCCTAAAAGCAGCCCCACTGAGTGTTAATGCCAAGCTGGGGGAGGAAAAATGCCTCAATCCTTTTTGATTACCTGCCTGGAGGGCTCGTATGGACGCATCAAGATTAACCTTACTGGTGGAAGCATGAACCACCAAACTCTTACAAGTTTGCTGCTGCCTAAGAAAGTCCAGGTCATCTGCTGCCGGTATCTGCATCTCACCACTTATCAGTTAAATGGTGGGCAAGAGCAGGGCTTCGCCCAAGTACCCATTGGGTTGCCAGCAGGTGCTTTATTAATTGGGAGTAAGGGCTCAGGCGAAACTTCAGTAAGAACATTAGCATTGCCTTCCACTGAAGGTAGCTATTGCATCTTATCACTACAGCAAACAGTGTGCTCTCCTCCGTAGGGGGTCCAATGGGCGACACCAACCCTTTGTCTGGGGAGGTATCCTGCCTACTGGCCTCTTGCAAGCCCATGCGACTGTCGTCATCAATATCAGTGTGGGAGTCAGTAGTATCCAATACAGGTCTGATGACATGTTTAGCTGTATCCTCACCATCCTGAATGATATAAGCTAAAGAGGCCCAAAACTCCCTTGGGACTGTCTGCAAGTTCTCATTAGACATACCCCAAACAGCATGCATATGCATGGCTTAATAAGCAGCCCGCACTGATTGACCTCAACGTCAAGCTGGTGGAGAAGAACATCTGTTTTCCGAATGCCTCAATCCTTTTCAACGCAGTGTCATGTGGGGTCTTACAGAATGCATTCGGTTTAACCTTACTGGTGAAAGCTTAAACCACCAAACTCCCTGGAATTGGTGCTGCGTAAGAAAGTCTAGGTTGTCTTGTGAGGATGTAAGAAGGCAGCATCTGCTCATATCAAAAGTGCCATAAGAAGCACAGAAATACAACCAAGTGCCAGATAATAAGAACATTATGGTGAAGTTGTGTATCTTCAACTTCACCCATAATGTTGTTAACTGGTCGTCTGCCTGTGCAATTTGAGCAGATGATGCCTTCCCACATCCTGTGAATCCTGTACCCGTTGAAAGATATGGGGGTTGTGTTGTAATTGTATTTTAAGTTGTGGTCTGTTCTTCTGTTTTTGTATAGGGACTGTCCTTTGTGTTGCCTTAAACTGTTCTTTGTGACTGGCAGATCTACGGGAAGCAGGCGCTGCTGCAACTTAGTGTTCAACAGTACTTGTTATATCAGGAGGCAATGGGGAGATAACAACACCGCATTGTGCTTTAAAGCAGGCTCAGGTCTACTAGTCCTCAGATGGTTTTGTGTGCCAGTAGTGTCTTTCCCAGACCTTTACATCTCTGTTCTTGCTCTTTGCTGTCCATCTTCTCCCCACTTCGCTCCCCAGGGAGGGAGATTGCTGCTCACCTTCCGAGCAGCGTGGGTGACTCGGAATGCATCACATATGAGTAGATTAGCCTCAGCCTAGTGTGTGGCCGCATACAGCTGTGTCACTCTTCAATGTTCACATGCAGTCCGCACATCAATATCTGACCAGTGCATCCCTGCTCCCTAGGTGACTTCAGTACACTCAGGGACTCATATTCCACTGGCCAAGTATCTCCAATAGTGCGGGTAACTGGTGGGTATTCCGGAGCTTTACAAAGAGCTGATTATCTTGACTCCGGTTAAGCCAAGCTTTTTAATATCTGTTGTAATATTTTTACATATACTCTGGACTAGAAAGATTTCTAAAAAATCATATAAACTACTAATATAATACTTCTTGTGTGCTCTCTTGAGAGAAAGGGTGAAGGGAACCTACTAAAATAAATGTGTCTCTTACAGATAAATTAATCACTGGAGTTTTGCATGACACAATCTGCCCATTTTCACCGCTCCAAATGATAAGTTGGTAGACAAGTACTTCCTCTGATCAAGGAAAATTTACTGGGTGTGGTCAGAAAAGAATGTCCCACAAAAAACTGACCCAGAGGGCTAATGAAGAGCCTCTAGATTCACACCATATATACCCTACACTTGACAGTCCACTCTGGAAAAAAACCCAATCCAATCAACAAGGAGGACAGCAAATCAACAAGGAAGTAAGCACATGGCTCAATGAGAAACTAATAATGTGAAGATTGAGGGGTAAACATGAAGGATTGGGGAGTAAACATAAAGGATTCAGCAAAATAATTTAAAGTGGGTTTAGAAAAAACAAAGATAGGCTTCAGAAAGCAGATATCAATCATTGCAAAATGGGTATACTGCAAAAAGGTGTAACTACCAAAAAGGTGTTCCCAAAGAAGAGCAATTGTGTTACAATTTACGCATATCCTGTATTTAACATACTAAAAAACACTGTAAAGATGATCTAAACTGTTCCATACCAACTTACAAGACAATCTAGTCAGACAATTGGGACAACTAGTTGTAATCCTCAAAGAACACAATCTGACAGCTGTGGATCCGTGCCTAACTGGATGCATTCATACCATGAAAAATTCAACAAGTCTACTGAGCTTTAGAAAAAAGATTAAAGAGTCTAGTCTGCTAACCAAGACATGCCCAGCACCATTGATTAGGAACTGTTTTAATACCCTAAAACATTCCCAAAGTCACAAAAAGCTCAATAAATATAGCTCAGTTAAAGGAATTCATCTATTGCTGACCGGATTGACAAGTCCATGAGCCTCTTGGTGACCATTGCTGATACATGAGAAGAGGTAAAGATATAGCAGGAAGGGGCACCAGAAGGCGAACAGGAGATATGGGTTGAGGCAGGGTGTACTAAGAATGAGGATAAAGTGGATCTCTGCAGATGGTCATCTAGTGTTGCCTGATTAGATTTATGGCTCTACCCACATAGGCCGAGACGCAATGATTTGGCTCTTTTGCACATATTGGTTCAATCCCATATGCTGTGTAACTGCAACCGAGTTATGTCACCAGTATGTTGCATGCCAAGAGATGAATGCAGGCAGGAGAACCACAGTTTAGTCATGTAGGGAGATCAAGTGGTACCTTTAATCACATGCAGCTTGACTTTGTTGAGATGCCGGTCTATAATGGGCTCATTAAATTTTGGTGGTGGTTTGCCTCTTTTCCTACAAGAAGTGACAGTCTTAATGTTGCTCAGTGAGTTGATTGCTCCCTCATTGTGGGATCCTAGTTTCTCTTGAATCAGATCATGGCAGTGACTTCAAGAATGGGGTGATGAAACTTGTGTGCAGCTTTGCAGGTGGAAATCCTTATTTTCAGTTGCCTTCAAATTGGGTAGGAAGCAGTTACAAAGAGTTGGCTTTTTCAAAGGTATATCATGTACAGAAATTAGAAAGAAAGAGCACAGTTGCACGTGGGAGATCTGTTCATAGTGCATCACAAATTATATATAATATTTTCAGTACTAGGATTCCATTTGTAGGTGTCGTTTTGAATGATGTGAAAATTAGAAAATTGTTCACTTTAGTTGACAGGCTGGCGGCTGATACTGCAAGCATGTAAGATGCCATAAATTCAGAATTAGTAGCAATGACAGCCATGGTTCTTCATAACAGGCTTCCTTTCGACATTTTGCCCACAAAAGAAGGAGGAGTTTGCAAAGTTTTGCACGTCCATCAAGTTGAATTTCTGTGCAAAATAAAAGCAAAGAGATCAACAAGTATGTGAAGAGTATCACACATCTGTCGAAAGATTTGAAGGTGTTGGAAAAGACAGGTCCTTAGGAAACTTTTTAGGGAGGATTTTCTGCTTTGGGTAACTGGCTTAGTGAGCTTGGTAGTTGGCTTTTAGGAGTTGTATTAAGGCTTATTTTGATTATTGGTGTTTGTGTGATTTGTTTGCTTTTGATGATACAGGGGTTTAGGTTGGTGAGGATGGAGGAAATTCCAGACAAACATGGTGAAAAGCAAATCAGCTGCTGGCAAGGGAGTGAAATAAAGAGGGAAGAAAAGGAGATGGAGGACATATGGGGCCTGATTCACAAAGGTAAGTTTAACTTTTTCTGTAAGTTTACAATTGTTTGCTATTTACACAGTGATTTACGAGTAGCAGAGAGGTGTGGCGCCGCGGCCAGGGCGACTGACGCTGGAATCTGGGGATCAGGGTTCGATCCCCGGCTCCGGCGGCAGGTTAGTCCAGCACCATGCGACTCTGGGCAATAGCTTGCTTAATCTTCCCAACGGCCCCCAGCGCCTAGAGACCCTAACGGGTGATTGTGCGCTATACAAATGTGGATTATTATTATTATTATCTTCACGAGGGCAGAGTCTCCATATATAAAAATGTGTGCAAACTCTGCCCTCGAAAGATACTACTCGTAAATAGCAAACAATCGTAAACTTTCACAAAAGTGTAAATTTACCTTTGTGAATCAGGCCCTTAATGTTATGTCTATTATGGGTTGGAGGGATCTAGACGTAAGCCGCAGCCGACAGCGAATGGTTTCTGAAAGTGTCTTGAAGGAAAATAGTGGATGCTTTGTGTGATGGATCCTGGAGCCATCAGAGGGAGAAACTGATTACACAGTGTCACCGTCATTTATTTATGTTTAATAAAATGTTAATCTGTGACTCGCAATAGCATAGCTTCCATCATTTGTACATTATTTAACACATTATTTTACATTTTGCTTTATAGCTAGGTTCGATAAATTCCACGAATCACATTTTTTATTAACTTCTTTAAAAACATATTTGTATTGGTTTCACTGTTGCACAACAATAAGCCAGCAATCAAAGTCAACAATATCAGAGTATTTACTTACATTGTAGTCCATCTTCTGTCGCCATAGCTGAGCGCTGCCACCCACCAATGCTAGATCATATACATCTCTCCATCTGTGGAATTACTAGAGAACCCCTCAACTACCCAGCCTCATCTCTCCTAGCCTCTTAACTACCTTTCTATTGCAGCGGGTTCTACCATATCCATTTTGTCATCCGCTGTTGCCATGTCTGGGGGTTACATACTAGTGTCTGCGTTCTGTGCTGTGCTGACTGCCCTCTTCTGCTTCCTGAAATGTATCCAGTATCACTGCTAAGTCTTCCATCACGTTGTCATCCTTTTTAGTCTGTCTCGTATCTGTCTCCTCTGCTAATGCCTACTCAAATGTGTCTCTACTTCACAATTTTATTGAGGAGACTCTTTTTTCCAGCCACCCCATGGTTACACGCCTCTTAGCAATTACCAAGGCAAGTAGGAAATTCCAGTGCATTTCCCCCCTCTGGGATTTCTTACTTAAGCCCAGGAAGCAGTGTCAATTCCAGATGCCATCCCCAGTCTTGTTGCCACAGTTGCTCAAAAAGCACGCACTGTTAGGCACAGCCAGGCCATGTGCATCTCGGGCAGGTCACTGCCCGTCCCACATACATTATACTTAGCATCAGATGGGTTCGGTAGACACAATTAAAGTGAATCGATTTGAACCTGGCATTTTATGACATCTTTTTTTATCGGCTCACACGTTGCGATCCATTGTTTATCTGTCAGTGGATCGACTACGTCATCTATCCATGCCTGTTTGGCTTTAAGGCTCTCCCTAACCCTTTACTTTTTAAGTGCTTTATAGAATATGGACTCCAAATATCGAGTAAAACCCGTCAGTATCTTCTGCAGCGTATTAGACTGCTGGGAGGTTCCAGGGAACCCTGTCTAGATTTCCCATGCTGTACCTGAGAATTTAGCATACTGTAGGATCCAAACAGAAGCAACTGAGAACTCTTCACAGGTTTCTTCAAACGTAATGAATCGCTCTCCTGGGTACACCTCTTTCAGCCTCCAGCATGTGACTGACATATCCTCACGGATAAGTTTAGAGAGTACCAGTGTCCACAAGTTCAACTCTCTTGCAAAAGGGGGTCGTTTCATAACACAGTTAATCACCCTCTCCCAGATGTCTGCGGTTTGTCGCACTAGATAGAGGAAGTGATCTGGCACCCTCGAACCACTCATATGCAACTCCATCGGGAAAGTACTCCATCAGGGGAGTGCTCCCGCAAGCGAACTTCACCAGTCTCGTCTCCCAGTTGTCATCTCCTGTTGTCCACTGAGCCGCGTGTTGCAGCTTAGGTGCATTAAAATATATCTCAACGTTGAGTGATCCCATGCCTCCTTCTTCCAGACCCAGTCTGAGGGTGGAAAGAACCACTCTGCTTCTCTTTCCGCCCACTCTAGGGATATCAGCAGTGCCCTAAACGTTTCTTGGGAGAGAGTGCATAACGAGTTCCGCACCATATAGAGGTATCGGGGGAGAAAAAACATGTTCGCATAGCAATCTGTCCTCCCACTGAAAACGGCAACGTATTCCAGAAAGCGGTGGTCTGCCCTAGACCCTCCAACATCTTTTCTGTGTTATAGTGGTGTTAGCCCTCTGTAGTATTTGCCACCAAAATGTCCAAATATCTACATGCTTCTGTTTCCAATTTCAAACGCAGATTCAGCAGGCTAGGCCCAGGAGTGTGGTGGTTCGGCCCATTACTGTATTATCAGACTAAGAGCATGATCGATTCAAGACCTTCGGGGAGTTGACAAATAACATAGGATTGAGACGGGCCCAGCGGATTCCTGACAAGGAGAAGCATGCAGAGCTCCCAACAAGAACAGTATTAGTTTATGTCTATTGATCTTGAGACCAGCTATGGCCCCAGAGCTGGCTAATTTCGTTAACAGCTGTAGCACAGACTCTTCAGGTATCCTCAAGTAAGAAAGAACATCGTCCGCATATAGCGATATCAGATATGCATTATCACCAATCTTAATGCCACATTCTCCAATGTCTCTCCTGGGTTTTGCTGCTAAAGGCTTAATTGCCAGGACGAACAACAGTGAGGAGAGGGACATCTGTGACAAATGCCCCGTTCCATCACACAATCCGCACAGACCATCCTTAGGCCACTGACTCTGGCCCAATGGCACTCTAAAAGAGCTTCACCCAACCACAAAAGGTTGGTCCATAAACCATTCGTCTCAGAACCTGTAGTAGATATGTACCACCTAAGGTATCCCAACAGAAGTTCCTCACAGCTATTTTCCACCGAGTGCAGAACATGTATCAATCTATGCAGATTCATAGCTGTATTCAGACCAGTAAAAATCTGCACCACTGCATGCAGCCTTTCTGCATATATCAACCATAACACCTTTGTGTATGTACTAGATATGGTCATGGGCCTATAGGAGGAGGGATCTGCTTGCTCTCCTCCCACTTTAGGTACCATACAGACCATTCCTTCCCCTTGTCCTTCTCGTAGTGTAGGGGGCAATCCTCCACTATGCTTTGCTTCCTTGTAAACCTCCAACAGTGCTGCCGTCCACTGTGGTGCAAAAATTGATAATACCTCACTGGGTATTTGTCCCGCCTGTCTTTTTTCCTCCAAACATCTCCCCCAGTGCCTCCCTCAGCTTCTCCAGCATGATCTCCGCATCCAGCTCATCTCACAGGGCAGCAGGACAACAGGGAGGTCTTTTGTGCAAGATAGGTGATAACAAATTCCTTATCAGGCTGATGCTCCCCGCCATGCAGCCCTGCTGAATAATTTCTGAGCATGCTATTGATCATCATCTGCTTTGTCGCCAGCCACCTCCCATTTCAGTATCCAAGCCAGCAATTTGCTCTGAGCAGTCTCTGTCTTTACTCCCGTCAAATAAACTTGACTCATGTTTAGTGTTCATAAGTTCCGTCCTTGCTACTGGGTTTTCTGTTTCTTGTTGTTGGCCCTAATTTCTTGATCTGTAGTCTTAACGCCATAGATCTCACACATACACTCTCCCCTCATTACTGCCTTCAACACCTCCCAGTCAGTGTCTGTACCATTGGTCGAACCCTAATTCCCATTTAGGTATTCTTTCAGTGGCTCAGCCAATGTTTCCCCACATGACGGATCAGACAAGGCCTCAGGCGACACTCTCCAGAGGGGGAGGGGGGCGGCACTCAATGAACTCCTCCTAGTAAGCTCAAGGAGCAGGGGTTAATGATCTTATGGATATCGTCCAAGGTATTTGCCTGATTGTACTTCAGTGGCCTTCTCCATCGTCCCCAATGTTCTGTCCAGTCTACTTTAAGTAAAAGGAGTGAAGGAATGGCATGAGTATTCCTTAACAGTCAGGGCCATTTCTCTCCAGATATCCACGTATCCCATATTCTGCATTACTAGGAGTAATATCTCAACCATGCCCGGTTTTGTTAAGTGTTTCGGGGGCAACCATTCTAGGCCTCCATCCAACACACAATGAAAGTCCCTAACCCACAGTATCCTGGTTGCCATACAGCATTTTAAGATAGAAGTCTTTATCATCGCTCTTGGGGCGTAAACATTTAAAATACATACTTCTGCACTATCTAGTGTTAGCTGCACTAGAACCTGCCGCCTGGGTCCACCTCAGAGTACCTCCAACTGAGTGCAGAGTGCTGTTGAGTGTGTCTGTGCGAGGGTGGCTCTGTGTAGGGTGTAGCTATTGGCATTGTAAATGACAATGCCATTTATTTAACTATTAAGCTATTGGCAATGTAAATGACAATGCCATTGATGATTTAAAAAAAAAAAAGAAATGTCATGAGCAATCCAATAGCTCTACCTTTAATGATGCCGAGACCATTGCATTGTGAATGCTTGTTGTTTACCTTATTGACTTGCAGCAGCTGTAGGGCCAAAGCGGAGACATTCCTGGTCCGTGCAGGGGGCCGGCCGGGGAGAAGCGCCGCAGGGCGGGGCGTCCGGACGGGATCTTGGAGGGGCTCTGGGAAGGTCCGGGTCGTCGGCGATCCTTTGTGTTGAGCCAGGGACCCCCGGAGCCGGCAATGCAGCACCGAGCAGCCTGTACGCTTCAAGGGTACAGGGCAGCTCTCTAGTGCGGCGCGGCCTCAAGGGAAACAATGCGCAGGGCACAAGGGCGGCGTGCGAGCTGTATCTTCAAGGCGCTACGCTGCAGTCAGGGTCAGGTCACAAGGCGTACACTTCAGGACAGCGGGAGCCATTAACAGCGGGAGGGGGCGGGAACGAGGACAGTGGGAGCAGCAAACAGCGGGAGGGGGCGGGAACGAGGACAGCGGGAGCAGGCGACCTACCTCATCTTTAACGAACAGCAAAATGGCGGCCGCAAAGCTCGAAACATTTTCGGATTCGGGGGCGTGTTTTGCTGTTTTGAGTGACAGACAACGTCACTGTCTAAAGAACAGCAAAACTTACGCCCCAAATCCGAAAAAGACGGAGCTTCTTTGGAGGGACGGCTCTCTCCTCCAATGGCTGGCCTCCGTTTAGGAAGCCAGCCAATGGAGAAGAGACGAGGACAGAGGCGGGTTTAAGCTGCCACACTAAACAACAATAATTCTCCGGACTTCCGGTCTTGGCCTACGGCCAAGCCCTACGGTCCCTCGACCTAAAAAGCTAGAAAAGCTTACAAACGCTTATGCATTAGCTAACTGATGAAATACACGGGAGCAAGGCAATACCCAGCAGGTCTCTGGTCATGAAGGGATGAGACACCACCAAGAGCCCCCCTCCAGCTATAGCTGCCCTATCGATCCCTATCTAGTATACTCGATGAGTTGCACTGTTGCATATTAGATAAGTTCCTGCTCCTATATACCCTTAGCCCCTCCCCCCCTCTCATTGAGCCTGGGTATCAGGCACATTCAGCAGTACCGAGACTCGAACCCAGTTCTCCAGGTCCGAGGTCGAGCGCCCTAGTCGTTAGGCCAACTCCAAATGCTTGTTCATTCCACACTTTTGCTTTTGGGGATCTCTGTTCAGGCTTTACATCATTGCAATCTTAACAATTCCTGTGGCTCATTTTCAGTTTTCGGCGACCGAGGCAGACCGAGCTCTGCCTGCCAGGCCTCGTGCTCACTTGCTTCGCATCCTGCACGTGGCTGTGAACTTTACTGCCAGTAAACAGCTGGTTGACCCGCCCAGCCACGGGTGTACAGCTTATTATTTCAAAGTGATGGAAGTGAAAAACAACATTCATTTGCCACCTCTTCTCTGCATTCTTGCAATGCTCGTTTCTGCGCTTTGTAATAATAATTATAGCGCTTCCTTGCCAGGTTCTTAACGTGTGCCCTGTAGACAGCTGCAAGTGTCATTCAGCTCACTGTGCTACCAGGGCAATTCTCTATTATACGTGATTTATAAAGCACATGGATGTCCTAAAAAGGTTTCCCAGCGCTAATTCTAATTCGCTATGTTCTGCAGTAGATGCTCACTTCCACAAGAGGTGCGTGTCAGTGGAGGCTAGCGCTCACCTCATTGGCCCATCTTGAAATGACATGAAATAAAGTAACAGTTGTTTCAGCTCATGGAGGGATCTGCGACCAGCTAAGCGGGTGGAAGTGAGAAGCACATGTAAATGCCACCGGTTTGCTTTACGTAAGCTATAAGTTTCGCTCTTAGGCTCTCTGATTGAGCTTTCTGACCCCAACAGCTGTGCCCTGTCTGTGGCTCCACCTCAAGGCTCGGCCCACCCCACACCTGTAGTACTGGGCAGCTTCTCTGCAGCAGGTGCATTCAGTAGTGTGCGTCTATCTTTAGGTAAGCATTTGTGTAAAAACACCAAGCATTAAGTGGTAAAACCACGGCACAGTTTCCGTGAGAAAATGTTAATCTGTTTTTCTTTGCACTGGAAACGCTTTGCCCTCGAATGTCAGGCTGTGCCACTGGTGACACGCTTTTTCCTTAGGGGACCCTTCACCCTTTTATGTTTTAGAATTCAGAAATCGTTTGCAAACTCATCTATGTGTTTTTCCGCAGTGGAACCCCCCGCAGTTTGCGGCCTTCCCCGTCCATTTAATATACAAAGCATGCTGCTGAATTGCATTACTTGCCAAATGTATGTGTTTTTCTTCCTATATATGTTTCTGTCTCCAATCGATTCTTTTCACCTGAAAACTAGTGTTCAAATGCCTTTAACATCTCTAGTACGTTCCCTGGTTGACTGCTCTGGCATGTCTGTGGTTATTACCGTAAGCTGTGGATGTCATTTGTGCTGAACTATTTGTGCATTAACGCACATGGAACGCACTCTCATACATGTGACCAAGGCTACAATGCAGTTTATGCAATCCTCAGTCCAGAGTTTTAAAATGTGTTTTCCAACACCATCAAAATTGTGTGATCCTGGACAAATCGTGTTCCTCTGTCTTGATTCTACTGCTCACGGCTTCGGCAGTGGCGAGGGTTGACAGAGCGGCACAGGCTGCAGTTGTTCGTTGAAAAATTATTCCTTTCCTACCTCTTCCCTAAAGTAGCATTTAAACTTAACTCACCACCGTTAAAAGTGAGTGCCTAAAAGTGAAAATATGTGTGCAAACTGCTGGCCCCTTGCTTCTGAGGTGAACGTTCCAGAGCGATTTAGTTTCCCAGGCGCTGCAATGGTTAACTTATCTTTACATGTTCTTGCAAGCATACGGCCACTACATCTAGGCAAGTGTGTTTTCTTTTCTTTTTTTTCCTTCTTTATTTTTGTCATGGTCAGTTCTCTTGGCTTTGACAAAGTTTGTGTATTTATGAATTGCTATGATTACATGATGCTTGTAAGAGAGCTAAAAAGGAGAGATGTGTAGAAATGTGTGAGAAATATATCGGAGAACATGAAAAGAGAAAACTATTCAGACAGAAGCTGAAAAAAAAAAGATATAAGTAGAGATGAAAATAGATGTTTGCAATTCCAATGCAATGTATTGTCCTGTTTGTTTTTTAAACCTGTGTTTAAGATTGTTCCTGTACACGCAAACGCACTGCTTGATACGAAAACTCCAGCTGCTAATTTATTCTATAGCGTTTGTATGAAAGCTTGTGCGCACCTCCACAGGGGCCCTACTTTAGGTGTCTGTTCGGTGCTGGGAGTCTTCTCCATAGTAAGGGATAAGAGGTACAATTCATACAAAAATCTCGAATGGAAAAGTAACTGCAGTTAATTGTTTTCGATCACCCCCAGTCCTATATAATAATACAGTTATTTTTTCTTAAATGTGTATTATGAATTAGACGATTATGTTGTGTGGCTGTATGAGTACACTTGATGAGCAGTCTGCCCTCATGAGTGAAGGTTGAGTTGAGTGGTTTGAATACACTGGATGAGTGGTGTGCCCTTCTGAGTGCAGGGTGAGCAGTCTACGTTTGTGAGTGTAGGGAGAGCGAAACAGTGTGCATCTTTGAGTGCAGTGCAGCAAAGGGTAAGTGATGTCTGTGTGAGTGCAGGTTGAGCAGTGTGTCTGTGTGAGTCCAGGGTGAATCATGTGGATGCGTGAATGCAGGCTTAGTGATGTGTCAGAGAAGGGTGAGTAATGGGTCTATGAATGCAGGGAGAGTGATGTATCTGTGTGCAAGTGCAAAGAGACTTGTCTGGCTACTCCCAGAGATGTGTTCGCAAACCACCTCTTTCTCAAATTTGCTTAGAGGTTCGGGCTCACTCGCGCCACAGTGCAGTATTTACTCCTCACCACTTTCAAATGTCACCAGCCGCCACTGCTCATGCTCTGTTGCTTTGGACCCCATTTGTCTAGTAGTCCGTGGGGTGGGATCCTGCAGGTGGTGTACTGCATGAGGTATTGCCCTAGAGGTCTTGTCTTTACCCATGCCAGGGGTGGGGTGTATAAGGGATGTCACTCTCCAGTGGAGGTCGGTCCGTCTCAACCCCGGCGCAGTCCCCCTGCTGAGGCGTGGGAGGGTTTTTTAATCTCTACATGCCTGGTGTTTCAAGACAGACCCCTGCCTCCACCTGTGTAAAGTGATTCAATCCTTGCAGTGCACCAGGGAGCGAGGGGGGCCTCTACCTCACACTTGAGCGCAGCACAGCCTCCCCAGCAGCAATCGTATCCCATCAACTGTGTCATCCGTGCAGCGCCAAGGGGGGTTTGTGTGCTCAGTCCAGCATATCCAAGTTGCCACAGAATCGTACCCTGCATGACGCCACATGTGGGTAGCCCATTCAACCACCCTCATCATGGGTGCTTGGAGTCAGTTCAAGTGCCTTGCTGCTCTCCGCCTGGCACCGCTCAAGTTGGCGCAGGGGTCCGCCGGTTAGAATTCGGAGCTCCAAAATGTCACAGGCCCCAGCAGGGACCTCCCGCTCCGCGGCCGCCGCACTGCCTCAGCCCAAGCATGCAATGGGCTCAGCGGCCAAACTGCGTCACTCTGCTTATGGTCTCACCTGTTCATCTCGGGACAATTCACAAGTGAGTAGGCCCTGGCCAAAGCAGCCGCGAGCCAGAGGGCTGTCCCTCACCCGTGAACCTCCGTCACGGGGCAGGACACAAGGAGACTGGCCCCGCACCCCTCCAACGCCACCTGCAGTGGCGGGGCAGGCAGCCGTGCAAGCACCCGGAACGGCAAGGTGAAACCAAGCTCCCCTGCTCTTCACTGTGGCCCCAAGCCTGCATCCCAGCGTCTCCCTCTGGTCCCTGGCTGCCGCTTCTGACCCCTGGGCCCCCAGAGAGCAAATCCCAGCACCGCTCCAGTCACTGCCGTTAATCGTAGCAGCTCCCCACCCCCTTCATTGACCACCGGCGCGGCGGCGCACCTCCACCGCCGGGCATGTTTTGAAGGGGCCAGGCCTGGCAGGGTCTTTACACCCAGCTCCAGCGGCGGCTGCAAGGTGGGCCACGATGCGAGTCCGCAACCTCAGCACCCTGCAGGGGTTCAGTAATATCCCACAGGGAAGGCTCCTAGTGCCTAAGCAGGTCTGCCAGTGTCCTATTTCAAGCTGTATGGGTCTCCGTCTAACAGGATTGTGCAGCATTACTACTTGGATCGACCATCCTGCCTAGCCATGCCCTCATATTTGAATAACTTTAGTTAGCATACGTGCATCTTAACATTGACGTGAGTAGGCCTTGGCGCTGAACTCCATGTTGAAAATGAACATCATATTTCTGCTTGTTGTGCATAAAACTTTTCTGTTTCAGGCTCCAGAGTCACCGTGAGCTCATTTAGAAATGTTATTCTTCATAAGCTTACATTTTGAAGGTCGTAGACTGGCAATGAGTTAGTTTACACAGTGATTTCAGCACCTGCATGGGATGAGAAACGGAGGAGGTGAATACTCCTTTATGAGATATTGTGATGGTTGCAAAGAGAGAAGAGACTGGCATCGTGTTATCCATGAGAATGAAGCCGAAACCAAGTTCGGAGAGAACATTGGGTTATGATCGGTTCCTGCCCAGTGGGAATCTGAGGAACGTATCACTTGGATAGAACTTATGCTTTACCTGTGTTAAGCATGTTAGTTAGATCACTTGTTATTGTTATGGTATGTTATTAGGGATTTATTAAGCGCGCGGCTACTCAATAGAGCGTCCTGGTGCTAAACCTTCTGGGTGGGGCTAACAGTGAGCTCTGGCTGGCTACTTTACACTTTAGCTGGAATAACCAGGTTTTCAGTAGCTTCCTGAAAGGGAAAAGATCCTGCATCTGGCTTAGTGCCAGGGGAAGCTTGTTCCAAAGCTGCGCTGCTTGTACCTGGAATGAGCGACCACCAATTCGAGCATAGGAAAATGTGGGGATGCAAGCTAACTGAAGTGTAGCAGGGCACGGTGCGGGTAATAGAAGTGCACTCTCTTCCTAAGGTACGGGGCCCCCGTCCCATAGAGAGATTTAAAGGTGAGGACCAAGGCCTTAAATATTATCCTCTTGCGGATCAGCAGCCAGTGCATGGCTTTAAGGTGGGTAGACATTCGTGCTCACCTATGCAGGCGGACGCTCTTTCCATTTTCTTGAGACCAATGCTCCTTGTTTTTTTATGCAAAGTGCTGCTTTCGGGAACAAATACATTCCTTTTCATTCTAAATTGAACCTTTATTTGGTTCTTATTTCGATGCTATATTTCCTGACACCCGCTGCTTCTGAATTTCCCCGACTTGCCCACAACCTTAGCTTAGCATTATGGCGTTTCCTTTATGAATACAAGACTTTGCTTTGATTGGCAAATGTCACCTTTAATAACGGCTTATTGCCATTACTAATGGAATTACTCCTCTCTGTCGTTACTGTGGGGTAAAATTTGCTTCACCGCCATTGCCCTATTATTGAATTTGTGATTTCAGCCTCAGTTCGAGAAAAAAGTCCGGCATTGTGGACATAGCAGTGTACCGAGTTTGTGCCAAGTTTGAGTGGTGCAAATACTATCCTTATCTATTCCGATACAAGTAGGCTCTTTTAGGGAAGCCACAAGTTGTTTATCCAGTTCACAGAAGATGTGTATTACCATCCCAAACCAGTTCATATTCTTCTTACTTGTTAATGTGATATACTTTCCTCTTTTGGAATCGTTGGCGCCACTTCTGGTCTGGCAGCATGCTAGTGGTTTGTCCGTTTTCATGCATATTTTCTATTTTAATTACCTCTTTACTTGGAACCTTGCTTACAAGGTACAATTTTGCAAGTTTTATTTATTGCCCGGGTTTCACTGACTATACAAAGAGTTTTCAATCTTGTCGAACTAAACCTAAAATCGCTTCTATACAATGTTCTTTATCTAAATCTACATGGACACAATGATGTGTGTTTCATCCCTGAGGGGAAGGCAAGCTTAGTGATTGCTTTTGATTTTCAAACTCACACATATAAAAAAAAAGCTCGCCATCTGCTTTTGCGTATGCCCGCTGTTGTACTACTCAGCCTTTTCTGGCATTTCTGCCCCTTTTTCAGGCATTCCTTATTCTTGGCTATGCCATTCTGCTAGCCTATGTTCTGGCAACTGCACTGCTCATTGTGCCTTGCACCTGCTGTAGTTGTGTTGTGCCTGGCTGTTTTCTCTCTGTGAAATAATTGCCAAGGCCTGTTTTTGCCAGTTTCTTCTCTTGTTGCACATGCTCCTGTTCGATTGTGCTCTTCTCCCTGGGCATCACAAGCAAGTCGTGTGCCTGGCAGATCATTTATGCGCCAGTCTCCTGTGCTTGCTCGGAGGCTTCAGTGTATGTTTATTGTTGGTCCGTCCCTTGCTCTTTGCTCCAAACCCTGCCCTAGTGCAATTAGTGATGGCACCCTATGGATCCACCTTCCTGCTTGTGCTTACTTTTGTGCAGACTGGAAGATATTTCAGATTATCTCTGCTTTCTCAAGTCCTCTCTAGATTTTCACCTACAATGTGTGTGCTATTGCACATGAGTGTCATAAAAGCCTTTGTCACATTTATTGCTCCAACATTTTACAATGAATCTTCACGCCCTCTAGTTTTCACAGTGTTTCCCAGCAGCCGATACCCTAGGCGGCCAGTTAGATTGTTGTGGGCGGGCTCTGTAAACATAATGATTAGCACCGCCACCCAGACACCTGCTTACTGGCCAGGTATAACCCACTAGTGTACGTTTTATGTGCGCTCCTGTGATTTTCACACCTACCTTCCAGTTGCAAACATAGAATCTTCACTCCTTCCAGTCGCAAATATAGAATGTTCACTTCCCTAACGTTGGGGAGGGCCAGGGTGACCAGCCTTAGCAGGTGAGACTTTACAACTGCTTTACAATGACTGCCTTCACTCTGCGCGCTGCCTGCTTCCTTGTGTTATACCCTGGCGTTCTGCCTCACATATAGTGATAGCAAGGAGTCAGTAGTGCTGTCTTTTATTTATTAATCCCATTCTTCGCCTGGACTTGCATACCATATGATTTGCAAATAAATTGGCACGCATAAAAATAAAGGCGTGGCCAGCGACAGCAGCCTGCCACTGAAGTGCACGCCTTTTAAGGCGTCTGTGCACATGTAATCAGGAAAAAAAACATCACTGCTGGGACATGGCAGCCGATGGATGAAGTGGGCTGACCCACTGCTGTGCTGTGATGGACAGAAGCTAGGTGTGAATGACTCTTGAACAAACCAATGCAAGAAGAGGGCTGTATGTAATGGGCTGTCTGTATGCATTTTCATGATGAATTTTGGGGAAAACACGAGGCTGGGGAAACAAGTACCAATGCATTTAGTGGTCGGACCTACCTAGCCGCGTCTGTGAGGCACAGCTTGCAGCCCTGCTCTATTCTGCCCTCTTGGCCTCCCCAATGATTGACTATGGACAGGCTGCTGACCTATGGCGTGACAGTCTCCACTTGTTGGGAGCTTTTGGAAATGTGTCAGACCTGCTTATGTCCTCTTGGCCCAATGCCTGCCTTTCTTTTTAACTCGTTCGAACTGGCCCTCCTATGGTGAGCTCTGAATGCTCGGGGATTGGTGGCAGGACGTCTACGGGTGTCACAGCATGTCTACCCATCCCCAAGTTCTGTCACTGGTGTTTTATGTGCACTGCCCTATGGATTATCTAGTCTCGTATGGGGCTTTGAACCAATAGTAACACTTTTACCGCAATACAACATACTTTATCGTCAGCCCTTGTAGTGCTTCGTGAGCAGGTTACTGATTATACATCCTCAGACCTCGCGGCGCGTTGCAGACAGGTTACACCTTCTATCCTAATATCTCGCAGCACTGTGCAAACATCTCACTGGATTCTGCACTTTCTATCAGATTAGCTGACATTGTAGACAGATTACCTCGGATGTAGCAAGCCCAACCCTCTATGCAGCACTTCTACCCTTGGAGTGATTTATGGGCAGATTCAATATTATGAGGTACCTTCCATCTCGGGCATCGCAGTGCTTTACAGACACACTGTATCTTACCTGCACTATGTATTTTCAGATACCAATCCACTTTTTACAAACACTGCCATCTATCTCACAGCGTATGACGCCAACCCTGGGCCTCACAGCTTGCATTGTTTGCCTTTGTGCCTAGTTTCATTAACCTCACATAAATGGGTCGGAAGCAGCTGAGAAACAAGAAGGTTTCACACAAACCTCCCGAAGTATTCAACGCCAAAGAGAGAGACGCCCTTGTAACAGCTAGCCTGTGCGTTGGAGCTACCATGATTGGTACAGCTGACGTCAAGAGTTAGGAGGGCTGGGGCATTCTTGATGATCTGGCGAGTGATCATGAAATCTGATCCGGTCGGAATCATGCTAACTGATCAAAGAGGCCACAACTGTCCTCGAGACAAGCTTTGTGCTATGTGGCCTCCACACACTCAAGAGAACCAAGATGGCTTCCGCGTGGATCTGCACGG
The DNA here is from genome assembly GCF_964261635.1 of Lissotriton helveticus. NCBI lineage: Eukaryota > Metazoa > Chordata > Amphibia > Caudata > Salamandridae > Lissotriton > Lissotriton helveticus. Next base: position 2,136,565,298 of record NC_136063.1, on the reverse strand, counting down.
TCAGGACTCAGACGTCTGTATAACAAGAGCACTCAAATCTTGACTTCCTGGAAACTGATCAGGAAGACTAGTGCATTCTTGCCTTCCGGAAACCGATCAAGAGGAACTCTGTATTTTGCACTGCTTTGAGACTGAGGCGATTACAGATGATGCAGTTCATCATGGCCGATGCATTCTGCTGTGTCTGGAAACAGACAGAAGTGAGCCTACTCCACTTCTGCAGCAACTCGTCTCCAACTAGACATAAAGGGCTTCATGTGAGAGTCATAGTGTCCAAGTTTACTTAGGACAAGGGAGACTTGACGCTGACCCTAACGACCTCCAATGTACACTAATTCTAATACTAAGTATGGCCGTGAGGCGTCTAATAAAAATGAGGATTTGGTGAACTCAAAGAAAGATTTCTATATTACTTGTCGTTTAGGAATTCGATGTTGTCTCCTAGTGCATTTTTTTAATTTTAAAAGAATGCTCCTTTCGTGTGATGTTATTACTTGCGAGGGGGGGTGGAGAGGCTGGCAGGTAGCATGTCCGCTGCTCAGCACACGCTGAGCTCCCTCTCAGCCCCCTCCTCAGACGTGCAGCAGCTGCACCGTGGACTGCCGCAGCGCACATCAGCGCAGGCCTCCTGGGAGCTGCAAGGTCCTTGCTCGTCACAGCGGAAGAACGACTCCCACGCCGCGTGGGAGCACGTCACTGCCCCCACCCCTTCCGTGCTTGACTATTTATGATGTTCTGGTTTCACGCCTGACACCATCCACCTTGCCAACAGGCACATCATCTGCAGCAGGTAGTAAAGGCAACAACAGCTTTCACGATTCCCAAAGGGTCTTGTTTTTCTTTCTCAATAATAACGACATTTCACTGCCTGATGGATTCCGAGGCAGAGGCATCCAATTTAGTAAAATACAGTTTGAAATATGGTGATCACATACACCATCAAGGAATATTTGATGAATAAACATTAACATGAAGCTATAGCTAGGAGAAGGCTGCGACAAAGGTGACGTGCCATGGGGCGCTGAACCTTTCATACCAATAACATGTAGGTATTGGCATTAATAAACAGGACAAGTTCATGCTACAAAGAGGAGGGCCCTTGTATGGACAAAGAGGCTGAGCAACATTCCAACAATCACACCTTACAGGAAATCCACAGTACCTTTAAGAAGTTTATAAAACAAACATATATATATATGGTAGTGGTCCGTGGGAGCACTGCCTGCTCTTCAAAAATTCTTAATATTTAAATTCTTAAAGGGGTAGCGGTTATTTGGGGACCCCTTCCTCTTTGCGAATGGGTTGCCACCAGTTTTTAACTAGTGGTCTAGTATTATTGTTTTGTGAACAAAATTCGGTCGTAAAATATACCGTACCGATTTGATATTTGGAAGGAACACCCATAACCCATATTCCAAATACCAACTCGCAAATGCAAAATACAATTTGGTAAAAAGTTACCTTACATTTTAAAAAGTCATTTTTCGGGTCACCAACAGCCTGTTTCTGCAAATCAGGTCATACATCTGGCCTTCAGGGACAGGGCAGTTCAGGTCAATGACTTAAAAGATTGACAGATGGTACTATTAAAATGATGGGGCCATCCAAATGACAAGGCTAACTTGTGCTTGTTTTTTCAAAAACAAAATCCCAAAGAGGGATTTTTTGTTGAATAAACAATAACTAATGATTCCTACACCAATGGAATTGTCTTCTATGGTGTCCAGGTCATTTAAACAGTTACTGTTTCTTACCACCAGGATTTTTAAAGTAGTAAGGGAGAGTAAAAACTAGCCATTCAATCACCCACTCTAAATCATGCGGGCAGTCATCAGGCCAAACCACAGACCTCTCTTAAGAAGTCGGACGTGCGAGCAGTATGTCAGCGACGAAAACTGAGTAGTCTCCAACGCTGATATTCTTAAGGTCTTCCTGATTGTAAGACAGATCTTCAGTTTCGCAGAGCGGGTACTCCATCGCCAATGCAAACATTACCAAGCTCTAAATCAGCCTCTTTTGATTTTCACTCAAATTGGGCTGTGGGCTAGTATCTTGAAGTTATTCAAATTTTTTTTTTTTTTTTTTTTAAATTTTTATTTTGCAGTATACCAGTTGAAAACAGAAAAGGGGTGGGAAACAGTAAGAGGGGAATCAGAAGGGAAAGAAAAAGACAGGCGACACACCGCCACAAAACCCCACACAGGAGGCGCAAAACATAGGGAGGGGCTCATCTACAGAAGAAGGGCGATAGTGCTCCATAGTCCATAGGTAGTCAACAAAAGTTCGACAGGCAATGGGGGAACTTCCACCCACTGCAGATTCTAGTCCAGAACAGGCAGCTGTAGTTCGAAAGAACCGCCCAAACTCCGCTCATAACCCAGTAGCTCTCCCTAGGCATAGCTAGTCGCAACAAGGGAGAGAAAGGGAAGAAGAATACAAGACAATTACCCCAACTATCCCCCACCCTCGTCCCTCCCCAACATCACCCACCCCCCAGTGGCGGCGACCAGCAAGCACACAAAGCAGTACAGACAGTCTCGAGATTAAATTTGGAAGAGATGGAGAGATCGCAGCGTTGATGGGCATACAGCTGAAGGTAAGCCTCGGGACAGAAACCTCACAAGCGAGCCCCAATTGTACAGAAAGTTCTTAAAGTTCCCCAGGAAGATGTCAGAGAGGCGTTCCATACTCAACAAACGCCACAGTCGGGCATGCCACAAGGAAATAGCCGGGGTAGATGGGGACTTCCATGCCGCCGCTAGAGTCATCTTGGCCGCACCCAAACACAACCACATAACACGCTTATCCGCCCTAGTCTGGTGTTCAAGCAGCGAGTCCCTAAGCCCTAACAGGACAAAGGCCATGGAGTTCGGAATCGGGTAACCCAAGATGTCCTTTATGTGAGATAGAATCTCAGCCCAGAACGGCTTAATGGAGGGGCAGTCCCACCATATATGAGTAAAGTCTCCCAACATCCCACAGCCCCGCCAACACCTGTCAGAAGTAGCTGGAAATATGCGGTGCAATTTGGAGGGATATAGGTACCAATCAAAGATGAGTTTCATGTGCGCCTCTCTGAGATCAGTAGAGTGATTGTGCGCAGTCACATCTCTCCATAAGGCCTGCCATTCGGTAGTAGAAATGTCCCTCCCCAGTGTGGATTCCCAATGATCCTGGTATCGCGGTCGCGGTGAAACGGCAGAGTCCAATAACAATTTGTACAGGAATGAGATCGTACCCCTCATGGTAGAAGTGTGAAGAAGGAAGGATTCAAATTTCGACAGGGGTCTGGTAGCTGCGTCCACCACGGCAGGTGACGTCGCCCAATGCAGGAGCTGGAGATGTCTAAAGCGTTCCGTTGGGAGGACACCATAGTCCCTCATACAGTTGTGGAAAGTGAGGGGATCGGCGCCATGGAACAAGTGGGTGAGGGCTCTACAGCCACCCATCCTCCAAGCGTCAAAGGGACCTTCCGTCAGGGCCGGGAGAAAAGCCGGGTTGAAGTGAATCGGGGTGAATGGGGACGGGAATGTGGTCCAACGGTCGTCACCGCTCACCGTGTCCCATACCTTCAGCACCGTGCTCGTGGGGGTGCTAACGTAAGCATTCTTGGGGCGATCCGCCTTAGGCTTCCAGGCCAGATCCCAGATGGAGCGGCCCGCAATGCTCCGATCCATGTGGAGCCAGTGCTTTTCCGACTTCTGTTGGGACCACTCCACAATGACCCTCAGTTGGGCGGCTTTGTAGTACAAATGCATGTCCGGAAAGCCAACCCCCCCTTCCAAGCGTGGACGCCGCAAGACTGAAAACGGAAGCCGTGCCCGGCCCCCCTGCCAGACATATCGCAGCATCACGGTCTTCAACCGGCGGAAGTAGTCCAGCCCTATCGGAATAGGCAAGGCCTGAAATAAATACAGCAGTTTGGGAAGGAGCACCATTTTAAGAGCGTGTATCCTACCCAACCACGAGATGAATTTAGGTTTCCATCGCTCCAGTTCAATTTTAACGGAAGATAACATCGGAGGGAAGTTAGCGTGGAACAGGGCGTTCACGGTGGGAGTCAACCGCACGCCTAGGTAGAGCAAGGACTCCGACGCCCAAGCGAGCGGGGTGAGTAGCCTGGTCAGCTGCACCTCCCCCGCCGAGAGGGTCAGGTTTAGTACGTAGGATTTATCGAAATTAACCTTGAAGCCTGCCACTTCCTCGTAGGCAGAGAGTACCGAGTGGACATGCGGTAGCGACGTCGCCGGCTCTCTGATAGACAACAGGACATCGTCCGCAAAGAGCGAGATTTTGTGCTGCTCGCCCGTAAAGGGAATCCCAAGAATCTTCTCATTGTCTCGCACCGCCAACGCCAATGGTTCAATACTAAGAGCAAAGAGAAGGGGTGAGAGGGGACATCCCTGACGCGTCCCTCGGGAGTGACGAAAGCTCGTGGATCTATGGCCGTTGACCAACACACGAGACGTAGGGCCACTGTAGTTAGCCTCGATCATCCTCACGAAAGAAGGCGAGAAACCGAAGGCTACTAGTGTCTGGTGTAAAAACCCCCAGTCGACGCGGTCGAAAGCCTTCTCAGCGTCGAGCCCAACTAGTACCGCGGGTATGCGAAACCGCTCCGCCTTTTCTATGAGGTGTACGACGCGGCGCAGGTTATCATGGGTCTGTCGGCCTTTGATAAACCCCGATTGATCAGGATGGATCAGAGCAGGCATCAGGTCCTGCAGCCTACCCGCCAGAATAGAGGAATACAATTTGGCGTCCAGGTTGAGAAGCGCAATCGGGCGGTAGGACGTACAAAGGGTAGGGTCCTTCCCCGGCTTAGGAATAATAATGATCAGGGCCTCAGCCATAGAGTCCGTAGTTCTGCCATCAAGCGCCATCGCGTTGAAGAGGGAGACTAAGTAGTCGCATATTTCAGAAGCAAACGTCTTGTAGAAGAGGGCCGTGTAGCCGTCAGGCCCGGGGGCCTTGTGCAGCTTCAGGCCTTTAATGGCATCCAAGACCTCCTCCCGGGTGATGGGGGAGGATAGTGATTCGTTTCAGTCCTTAGAGACTTTTGGGAGAGACAGGCCCTCCAGAAATTTGGATTGTGCGCCGGGATCAAGGGCGTCGCTTGAGTAGAGCGCTGCATAAAAGCGCCCGAATATGGTCGCCTTGTCCGCATCTCTATGCTGAACAGAGCCCGCCTGATCGCGAAGTCCCCCAATATAATCCTTCTCGCGTTTGTCCCGGAGTTGCCGGGCAAGATGGCGCCCGATCTTGTTGCCCTGGGAATAGGAGGTACGCCTAAGTCGCAGAAGGGTAAATTCCGCCCTGTTATTATAATGGGCCCTCAGTTTCCCCCGCACCGCCGTCAGGGGGCGTAGGGTCACCCTGGAGGGGTTCGCTTTGTGGGCCTGTTCCAGGGCAGCCAGTTCCACTTCCAAAGCCTCCCTCTCCTCGCGCCTCAGCTTATTCAAGTTTGCGTTGAGGGCGAGGCATGTGCCCCGTAGAGAGGCCTTGCACGCGTCCCACGTGGTGTACACCGACGTGTCTGTGGGTGGGTTGAGGAGGAAAAAGTCACCAATCGCCTTGCGTAGGGCCTTACACGATTTCTCATCTCGCACCAGAGCTGCCGGGAAATACCACTTGCGCCAGCCATCCCCCCCAGTGGCCCAGTGTAGTCCCAGAACCACAAGGCTATGATCCGATAGTGAAAGTGGAAAAATACTAGCTAACTGTACGTCCCCCCGCAGGGCCTGACTAATCAAGATATAATCAATGCGGGAGTACGATTGATGTACGTTGGAAAAAAAGGTGTAATCCCTGGTCTGCGTGCGGAGGAAGCGCCAACTGTCAAACAGCCCCATGTCCCCCAACTGCCGTTTAGTTCCGTCTGAGAAAACGCCAGTGTCAGCCCTGCGGCCCCCAGAGCTGTCCAGACCCCTGTCCCATATCATATTGAAGTCGCCTAGTAAGAGTAAGTGACCCTCCACAAAGTCCCCCATCTTGTCCAGTAGATCCTGCACAAAGCCATTCTGTCCTGCATTAGGGGCATACAATACAGCAAAAGTACATAGGCGACCACGCAACAGTCCCTTCACCAGCAGCCAACGGCCTTCCCTATCCACCCTCACACCCATGGGTTGAAAATGCAGGGAAGCTCGGAAGAGTAGGGCCACCCCTCTATGCTTCGTGGCCGCAGAGGCCCTGTAGATAAGGGGGAACTGCCTATGACGAAGCCTCAATTCATCTTTCCTAGCTAGGTGGGTCTCCTGGAGGGCCACCACATCCAAATGGTGATCTATGATGTACTTCCATAGTTTCTGCCGCTTCTGCGGGGAGTTAAGGCCCTTAACATTCCAAGTTCCTATGCTGACAGGCATAAGTGGCAACACAGAATCCACGCCATGCTCACAGCCAGACAGCCCCGATGCCCGCACCGGTCCCGCACACGCACCACGAACCAAGCCCAGGCAAAGGAAACAGACATAGGGACTCTAGGAAGGGATCCCAGCCACCCCCACCCCAGGAGGCCCACCCGATCACTCCGCAAGACCTGCACAATATCCATGTTCCCAAGGCACATAGGGGTCAAAGAAGGCACATCTCGAAACAATATGCGAAATACAGAAGACAATGGCAAGAAAGGCCCTCTCAACACACACTCAACACACAATGCCGCCGCCACCCCCCGAACTCCCATCCCCAACCCAAGTCGCCCTTTCATGACATCCAAAGTCAGAGCGCCAACAAAGCCACCCGCCACCCCCCCAAGAACAAAGAATAACAAAATGTAATTCAAGGCACTGAACCTGAACCCCGCAGTCTTCAGTTCCAGTAGGTCACGGTTCAAAAGTCCCCCACTGGACTGGGGTCGGGGCAGGGGTATCCACCTGGGGACCCCCAGGGCCACAGTCCGGGGTGTCTTCTCCAAAAGTACCTTTATACCCGAGGACCTAGGCCAAGAGCCCCTCCGACGCCACTCCATAAGTTCGGGGTCACGCTGCTCCAGAGCTCGCCTGGGAATCCGTCATGGTGGCGGAGGCCACCGAGGCCACTGCGGCCCCTCTCTCCTGCACACTAGTCGCCGAATCCGGTCGCCGTCGCTCCGGGGATGGGCCCACCCTGTGCCATGAGGAAGAGCGACGCCGCCTCCGGAAGGAAGAGCCACGCGCCTCCTGTGATGGTTCCGTTTCTTCAATGCCCAGAAGATCCATCGCTTCTCGCAGGGAACTGATCTGTCGCAGCCGATTCTCCCATCGAAAGATGATCCGAAAGGGATGGCCCCAGGAGTAGGATATCCCGCGCCCCCGGAGAAAGGCCGTCACAGGCCGGAAGTCCCTACGTTTCTGCAAGGTCGACGCCGCCAGGTCTCGGTAAAGCTGGGGGTGATGGCCCCTGAATTGCAGCGAGGTAGTGGCTCTTGCTTTCCTCAAGATCTTTTCCTTCATCTGAAAGTCATTCACGCAAACGAGGATATCCGGAGGCGGCCCCCCGCCCCTCCTGGGTAGTCCCACTCTATGCACTCTGTCCATCTGGATGTCACGCACCTCTTCATCTTCCAAGATTTGGAGAAACAAGGCCAGGACGTATCCACGCAGGTCCCCTGCCTCCCCGTCCCAGGGCACTGCTTTAATACGAATGTTATTTCTTCTGGAGCGGTTCTCCAAATCCTCTGCGTGGGATTGCAAATCCAGATTTTGCTCCGTAAGGCGTATGATGTCCTGTTGGAGAAGGTGCACATCATTCGCCATGCTAAGGTCATGGTCCTCCAGCGTCGCAACCCGTTCGCCAATCCCATCTACGTCCCTCCGTACCTCCCGGAGATCCGAGGCCAACTGTGTACGGAGTTCGGAAATGTCTTCCTTGATAGTTGCAAAGAGCTCCTTCATGAAGGCTTTAGTTGCCGGCGCCTCATCATCCGACTGTCTGGAGGAGCTGCTGGTTCCCGGCGACGCCGGTTGCTGCGATGATTTGGGGAGTACGTCCTTCCCCGCCTTCCCCCCTCTGCGTTGCGAGTTGGACATGGCTGTGAGTCGCGTCCACGCACTTCCACTCAGGCTCTGGATAGCTGCCGCTGGGAGGCGAGACTCGGGTCGATGACCCACCGTAACAGGACAGTCCGTTGACGGCGCTATCCGCTCTCTCCAGAGGTCATTCAGGGATACTCCGATGATAGTGCGGTCTCTCCCCCACCAGGCCACCACCGCTCACCGATGCTCCTAGCATGCAAGGGTTCTCCCAGCCCCCGGGGCAGAAAGCGGGCGAGAAGGCTCACACCCCAAAGCCGGCGACCAGACACGGGGCCCGCGGGGACCCAGTACAGCACGTGTCCCCACCAACGGTCAAGACCCGGGAGAAGCCGGTCCGGTCCGCCACCGTCAGAGCTCCTCCAAAGTGGCGCCAAGCGCTCAGTCGCTAGAGGGACCCACCACCCAGGTGGGCGGCAGCCCCGGTGCCCCGCTGTCCAAGATCAGAGCTAGTAAGCTGAGCTGCAAGTCCACCGCTCCACCCTGGCGCCAACGCAAAGCTGAAAGGCGCAGCCACGCCGGCGGAGCCTCCTTCGGAAAAGTACACCACAAGCGCAATGTCAGGCCACTCCACAGCGTCCCCCAGCAGAGCCAAGTGTTCCCAATGCTGTCCAAAGCCTCGTCACCACCACGATCCGGCCGCCAGACTCGTGCGACCCTCCTCGCGTTATGCAGGCGTGGGCACGACCACGCGTCAGCTCCCCAGTCGCATTCACTCTCCAGGGCCGAGTCCGGAAGGCCCCAGCGTGGCGCGTGTGCCTGGGTGGATATTCGGCCTCGCTACCTCGCAGCCCTTTCTGTCCTCCCCCGTCGGTGGACACACCAGTCTGCTGCCCTCCGAGCAGGGGGGTCTACCTGCTCTTCCCTCGCCGGGCCCGTGCGGCAGCGCTCAGAGCCGCTCCGTGGTCTAGGGGCCGCCTCCCGACCCGGTGTCCGGCTCCTCCGGCAGCCCCAGGCGGCGTCCAGCCACCGACGCGGCCCGCCGAGCTCCCTTCTCAGCGCCGGTCAGCAAGCGCTCCTCCGCCGGTGAGAGCAGGTTCTTGCCTCACCCGCTCAGCGCGGTACAGTCAGCGCCGATGCTGCGCCAGGGCCTGGGTCCGCTCCGCCTCCTCCGGCCTCCAATTCACGCGAGGCCGCCGCTTCACAGGCCGCAGCTCTGCTCCCTACTAACGGCTCCTGTCGGCCACCCTCTGCCGAGGCGACGACACCGGGGCACACCGCTAGCAATCGGCAGCCTCCGCCGATCAGGCAGCACAGGCAAGACGCCTTGGGACCCCGCAGTAAGTTGCTATGCAGGATCGGCGTCGGAGAGGCTCGAGAAAGCGTCCTACTCCGACGCCATCTTGGCCACGCCCCTATTCAAATTTTTTTACCGATGGTTTAATGTTTAACAAAAACTCACCAGTGGCTCCAGATCAGAGGTCCAACACTAATTTCTATGGGAATTTATATTTCAGATGCAGGCAATCCAAAAGACAATTCAAACTCCAAATATTTTCCCTGTTTTTGTGCAAGAACATTTTTTGCTATTCTTCTTTTATAAAGTTGAAAAATGTTCCAGGATTTGCCCCTACAACTTCATATTGCCAATTTTGCAACTCTCATTGCCAAGCACCAAAATTGATTTAACCTATATTTAAAGACTAACACTTGTGTAAACTGATGTGATAAACTCTGGTAGCTGTTCGCGTGGAAATCGCAGAAATTACCATTAGCATAAGCTGAAGCCATTTTGTTTGTGGCATCCATTTTAGTTAGCCATGTGCTTCTTCCGTCTTCACTGTTGCCTGCTTTTCTATTCTGCCAGAGCACACCGCATGCTCAGAAAGGCCTGTGGCTTCTAGAATACACCTGTCTTAGAGTGTAACTGTCAGGATATTTTAACTGATGTAAGCAGAAATGTCTGCCCTCCCACTTTGCTGACCAAGACATATTTGTATGCCTATGTCAGTCAATAACTATTCCTGTATGTGCCAGGACCTCCCCCTTGAGTCTCCATGCTGACTATGCAACAAATGGGTATATAAAGCCCATGGGTTCTGTATTTCTTGGACTACCTAATACAGTGCCTGAGGGTGTTGTATAGACATAGTCCCACTCAAGAGAGGTTAATAAACCTATTTCTTTGATATTACAGCTTCAGTGCCAATCTCTTCTTTGTTGGTTTAAGAACCAGTGGACAGATAAGGGTGAACCCCTGCACTGGTGGGCCTCAAAAAAAGCAAATTTCCACAAATTGGCCCCTAACTTGCGGGGCTCATCGGAGACGCGGTTATCCAAGGGAGTGGTCTTGACGGAAAACAGGAATCTACTAAGGAGGTACCCTGCACGAGGAGACCCTTTGTCTTTGCAGACCAACATGTTTTTCGGTTCTCCCGATCTGACCGTCCATGTGTTGGCCGGTCCTGAATGAGATCTCCCTTGTTATAAATTTTTCAAGTGACCATTAGGTCAACCCAGAGCTTGCAGGTGGAGGCTGGAGATTTTGTTTGGGTAAGGTCGCTTAAGCGACACTCTTGTTTTAGATTTGCTTGGCCAAGATTCTGGTTTGATTTTGTTTGTATATTGCAGTAGACAAAGGCAGGTGATGAGATGTTTTGTCTTTAATTTTGATATATTTGGGTTAAGTACTATATTTGGGATAAGTACTACTTTACTTATAATATTATATTTTCAGCTCCTAGCACACTTCGTAGAAAGTGTTGCTGTCTTGGAGGTACCAATATAGATCTAGAAAGTAGTCAGCCCGCTCCCCTAGAGGGGACACTTAATAGGTTTATGTATATTAAAAATGGTATTTCTTCCATAATGTATAGTACACTGTGGAATAAATATACGGAAAAAAGGGCTTATGATAAGTGTAACATGGAACAGTCTTTGGGCTGTTTACTTGTCTTGGTGCAGTCTCTGGACTGAGCTCTTTTGTTTGTAAAAATGATTTACAAATGGTTTGATTTGAGTACAGTCTGTGGGCTGCCTCTTGCTTTTGTCCTAGTGTTGATTTGTGGTTTGATTGTGTGTTTGAGTGTCTATGAGGTTTGTGGACTGACACCGTTGGTAATGCTTGTGAAGTACTTGTTTGAGTGAGTAGCGACTGTACTCTTTGTGTAAGGATGGTTGTCTTTGTAAACTGTGTTGTGTGTTATGAGTGTGTGGCCCCTTCTTGAATATGTCTGGAATGATCTCAATTTGGTTTGTTGTCGTCATTATGTTCTGTTGATGCCATTGGAAGAATTACACTTTCAAATTCAAAGAATGAATTATTTAACATGTTAAGTAGCTGCAAACTACTATTAAAAGTAAAGCAGTAACAAAGTATAGATGTGTGAACATTTAATTATTATATTGCCACAATGGAAAGAAAATTAGAATTAAAACTAAATATGAAAAAGTAGGCCTCACAGAAAAAACAAACAAATTTGTGTATTTTAAACATCTAGGACTCAATACAAAATGTTACAGCATTATACTTAGATACATTATAATAAATATTAAAAGTCATTCACATTATATGAGTAATTGATTGCTGCTAAAATAAAAGCGCCTTATTTTACCACACTGCCGATAGATTTTGACTGGTTTGGAATGCCTGGTTTTTAGCTAAGCCTCACTCCCGGCACCAGAAAGAGAGCTTTTTAACAGCTGCTCAAGTTGTCTGTCTGAAGGAAGCTGTCTGTCAGAGCAAAGGTCATAAAACACAGCTGACGCAGTGGCAACTACGTTTTAAGCTAGTACAAAATGGCCTAAAAGCACGTGCATTAAAGACTACTAATGTTGAAAGATAGAAATACAGCTTCATTATTGTGGATAAAAGAGAAAGATAAAAGTAAGGACTTTCTTGGGGATGGGGATATCTTGAAAAATAATACCAGTGTAGGGGATATGCAAGGTGGGGTTTATCCTATTGAATAACATTATCACGGGGTAGCAGCATCTGTGGGCAATGTGCAGAGAATAGCTCTGCCATGTATACAGAAATAATGGTCTCTACTTAAAATTGTTTTGCTAGGGCCAGATAAAAAGGTAATGATATAAAGTTTGCATTAATGCGCTATTATGTTACACAGCTCAATAAGCTAAAGGAATTGGTAGTTGGTTATTGGATTAATGTTTTCTAGTTAGCCCAATGTGCTTGTACAACAAAATTTAGAAAGTGGTACAGTCCAATAGAATTGGACATGGCCTCTTTTGTGTGGTTTCTCCTAGTTATCTATCTCCTACAAGTCTGTCCGTGCCCAGCTGCCAAAAGCGGGGTGTATTGTCGACAGGAGGTCACCTGCTTAGGTTACCTACTGTTGAAGGGGTTGTAGGAAACAAGCTCCTGGGCATAATAAAGGTAAGCAAAATTAATTAACACACTGTGCTTTTTCTTGGTTTGTGTGCCTATTATGTGTATTATTGTGAGCTATTCTGCGTGGAAAGTATGCAGGGCAGCTTGTTGTGTTCTCTCTCTCTCTCTCTCTCTCGCCTGTCTAAGCTGTCTAGGAACGGCCATGAGACAATTGGTTGGGCTCGCTTTAGTCACTCATTTCACAGGATACTGTGAATATGTTCTTAAATAATTAGAGACAAAGCACTTCACCAGTGCACATCTAATTTGCTATTAAGTAATACTGTTTGATAAAATTGTTAGAATCAATACAATGAATAAATAAATATGCAATGTTACTGCCCCTCCTATCGGTAAAAAGATGTAATATGGAATTAGATAAGAATGAAAGAGAATAGACTGATATTCCCTTATTTGACCTTTAAGGGGAACTATATGTTAGTAGTTTTTGTTCTAAAATTCCCATTATAGTTGCTGTTATTACAGCACTACATAAGTGGCAGAAGCATCATGAGTCCCTCATTAGATAGTCTATATAATAGAGCTGACAACCCTTATTAGAGCTGGCGAATAGGTTTTTCCACTAAATATGATATTACATGGCCCAGATCATGAAAAGTATGATACATATGTGCCACAATGCTAGAAAAGATGCCCATATGCGCTTAGCACATACATTTAAGAACAACATGTTCTTTGCTTGTTTTCTTGTCTGTACAAACAAGTTCTGCTGGAGAGATTTATGTACTTACTATGTTAGGATTAATTGATCAGTTATTCATGCAATATGGATCTCTGTTACATTCATAATTCTAGAGTTTCCCGCTACACCTATAATATGAGAGCATGGTCATAAAGGGCAAAACATGGTTGTTCTTATGCAAGGAAAATAATTTTATAGGTGTCTGCAGTTTTGCACAATATTGAAGGTTCACGAAGTAGAAACTGTATTGTGAAGACTTATAAGTCCATGTTTGTTAAAATAGTTGTTTTAAAATTCCTTTTCTTTGAGGTTCTTCAGAAAAATAATATTGGGGCGTTTCTGAAATAGAATATCCTCTTTTGATTGATTATTTTTATGCCTGGTCTAAAGATCTCCGTTCTGTTCACCAACAGATATCTACTGCCTTACAACCATTGCCAGAGGGGTCAGGACATCAGATCCAGCCTGAGGATTCAGCGCAAGTCCAACTTGGAGCCGAGGTAAAGGGAACCAACATAGGCGCTGCTGGCAACTATAACAGCAGTGAAGGTGAAAGACCGGAAGAAGCATGTACCCCTGCCACTGCCATAGGACTCTTGAGCAAAAGACGGGGTCACAAATCAGGATGGAAAGCTGATTCCTTGCTTTGTCCCTTTTTTTCCTGATGCCCAGCTGACAGGGGCAGAGACCGATAAGGACAGCAAGGAGATTTTTGCTTGAGGTGACCACCTCTGAAACAAGGGTTGCTTCGGATCTGTGCATCAGGCCTCTGAATTCCAGCCCCCAAGTGAAAGCAAGTCTGCACCTTTGTTTGTTGATAAGGAGGTGCCTGGGCACACTGGGTACAATTTGTGGCCCGACAAAAGAGCAGTGCGCCAGCGGAGCAACACAGGAGTTAGGGAATGACTTGAGTTCATGGTACAGGTGCTGTGCCTCTGGTGCCTGTTAGATTAAAGTGAGTAATACTGGTGCACTGCCTGAGACACTAGACAGGATCGTCAAGGGCATTTGCTCTGGAAGGTGATTGCCCTATCCTGAAAGAAAGTATTTTCCCTCAGCTTGGGCCGGGATTGTTTTCCTGAGTTGCAAGTCGTGCAGCTCCATCGTGGGAGAAGTGAAAATTTGATGAACGACAGGAGCCTGCCTGGAAGGCTCAGACGGACAGAGGGAGAAGACTCCCCTCTGGCTGGTTGTACAGCAGCTTCTATTCTCCAAGCACTTTTTAACACTGTACCCCTTTGGTCGTCCCATGTTTGAGGAGGAGCAGTCCTTTGCGGCTCCTAGTCCTAATTCCCATGGCCCCGTTTGGTCCTCCTGGTTCCCCAACACAAAAATTGTTTTTGTGACAATATGTATATTTGCTTTAATATTTGCATTTGTAATATTGTTTTTTTCTGAAAGAAAAATATTTTGTGCACACTTTGATAAATACTACTCCGCTCCCCCCATAAATATCATTGGTACCCTACCCTCATAAAGAAGAACACCGGAAGGTCTATCAATAAATTGTTTTTATTTAGGCATAGCATCAAACATATGCTGTTGGCTATTTCCAAACTGAATAAAATAGCAACTGAAATTAACTAGAACTCAGGGACATGGATTTGGACTGATAGGTTTTGGACACTGTTTTCCGTCTGGGGCTGAAAGCTATTATCAGCCCTTTATATAATTGTTGTGATCCTTTTTTTTCCCATTGCCTTTGTATTAAATGTGACCTAATGCTCTGTTCCCTATCTATTTCTACTTGTATCTCACCAGTTAAACGAAATGTTCAAAATGTAAATGCCCACCTAGCAATGGATCAGGATATTAATGAATTCATGAGGATAACTTCGATGCTTCTATTAACTCATAGCGGATGTCTTCAGCTAATGCTAAAACGGACATCTATGGAAATCACAGAAATTACTGTTAGCATAAGCTGAAGCCATTTCGTTTTGCGGCATCCATTTTAGTTAGCCATGTGTTAGCCATGTGCTCCTTCCGTCTTCACTGTTGCCTGCTTTTCTATTCTGCTTGAGTCATCAACTACAGTTAACTCTTTCAGTACTGAGGCAGAGCACTGTGCATGCTCAGAAAGGCCTGTAGCTGCTAGAATGCACCTGTCTTAGGGTGTAACTGTCAGTCTGTTTTAACTGATATAAGTAGAAATGTCTCCCCTCCCACTTTGCTGACCAAGACATATTTATATGCCCATGTTAGTCAATAACTATTCCTGTATGTGCCAGTACCTCCCCTTTGAGTCTCCATGCTGACTATGCAACAAATGGGTATATAAGGGCCATGGCTTCTGTATACCTTGGACTACCTCATACAGTGCCCGAGGGTGTTGAATAGACGTAGTCCCACTCATGAGAGGTTAATGAATATAATTCTTTGATATTACAGCTTCTCTGCCAATCTCTTCTTTGTTGGCTTAAGAACCAGTGGACAGATAAGGGTGAACCCCTGCACCGGTGGGCCTCTAAAAAGGCTCATTTCCACACTCCCATATAAGTCCCTTCTCGTCTCAAAATCATGATTGCGTTCCATGAACTGTCCCACATGGTAATACACAGGAGTGGACTTAGCCACATATGTCTTACTAAAGGTTAAAATTGAGTGGCCATCATACATCCTAATAAATCAGGCTAAGCCACCAACTGCAGTAGTTATGAAACCCTTCGTTTCAAGTACATGAGTTTACATAAAAATGTAGAGTCAATTAGGACACTTAGAAATGTATATTTGAGAGCCAACTATATTTTGTTAGAATGTGAAAGCCAATATCTCTTAGCCATACCCTTCTCAAAAGAAATCTTACTGGTTCTGGCAAAGTTAATTTAAAGTTTACTATGTTTTGTATGAATAGCACGTTTTTCAAAGCCTCTGTGTAGCCCCATAGGGGTCACATCTAATAAAAAAACATGCTATCAGCAAAATACAACAAAAGTATATGCTCGCATCCCAACTTAGTTGGAAACCCACCATTGTCCTCAATGTACCAATAACGCTCAAATTAAAAAGTTAACTCAAGCAGTGATTTCCTATTTATGTAAGTAAGATAGTTCAGCAGGTCAAAGAGTCTGATTAAGGGATACATGTGGAACCAGTGGAAACAGGTTTAAATCTCTTCAGGTGTGTTTTGAGGGTCGACATTTGTTCCTTTTCATGCTCATCAAAAGGGATGTCACAAAGTTAAATAAAAGGAACATCAGTCATCATCTTTGGAGGGTTGCCAAGAGTTAATCCCCTATATCGGTACCAGCTGTTTTTCTCATTATTGGTGCTAGTGCTATTATTATAAATTCGCAATTAATTTGGCTACAATTAACACACTTCCACAAAACGAAATAAAGTAAGCCATTTTATTCTTATACGTTCTTTTTAAAAAAAATATCAAAGTAAAATAATTTTACTGGACAATGACTGATAAATGTGGGGTCTCTTTCATTGGACAATGACTGAGATATGGTGCCTCATATTGAGTGTACACATTCTTATCATACACATGAAGGATTAATACAGTGATGTCACAAAATCAGTTATATTTCTGTAAGAGTAAAATAACATATTTTATCCCCTGCAGGAAAGGGATCATGAACTTCACCAAATCCCATTTCAACAAGTGATAAAGCTTTTCATCCTTTGGCGGTTAAAAAAAAGTCTCATCTCAACCCATGGGAAGCCCTATTCATGTTGAACATATTCCAGTATGTGTAAATACTGACCTTGAGGCACTGATGAGCAATTTACTTACCTTCGGTAACGCATTACCTGTTAGAGACTATCTAGTTGCAGATTTCTTACCGTTGAATTTTCCAGGCGTTAGGCTGGATCGGGAAACTTTTGCCGAGCAATACCCTTTGCTCGCGCTGTCGGTTGGCTACATTCGGCTCCGCGTGAGGTTGTCGGCATCGTTAGCGTCGGTTATGATGTTGAAGGATATACATAGGGGCCACCCAGGTCCGCAGACGTCAGTACTTTTTGTATTTTCCACACCAGAAGTGCAGAGCCATAAAGTAACTGACGTAGTCGTGTGCAAAACTAGGGCCCTGAACAGGAGAGAAACCCTAGCTCTACAACATTATTCCACACAGCAGGGATGGATGGGTGGGGCAGTAAGTAATCTGCAGCTAGATAGGGTCTCTACCAGATAATGTGTTACCGGAGGTAAGTAACTTGTTCATCTGATAGACTTCTAACTGCAGATTCCTTACCTTTGAATTAGATACCCAAGCCATACCATCCCGACGGTGGATTGCGGACCAATACCTCAAACTAGAAAGTCACGCCCGACTGAACGGGCAAATGCCCATCCCTGCGAACCCGACTATCCAGGCAGTAATCTTTAGCAAACGTGTGTAAGGATTCCCCCAATGCTTCCTGACAGAAGTCTAGGACTGGGACACCCAGAGCCAAGGCCGTAGTTGCAGCCTTTCCCCTGGTAGAATGGGCCCTTAATCCCTCAGGGGGCTGCTTTTTTGCCAGGGCATCGCAGATCTTAATGCAGAGAACAACCCAGCGAGAGATGGTCCTTTTATGCACTGCCCTTCCCAGCTCACACGTTCCCAACAAAGAGTTGGTCGTCCACCTGGTATTCTTTTGTGGTGTGAAGGTAGGATGACAATGCTCTTTTTGGGTCTAGTCGGTGGAGATGCTCCTCATCCTTAGAGGGATGTGGGGGAGCAAAGAAGGTGGGCAATGTGATTGATTCACCCAGATGGAATAGGTTCACAACTTTTGGCAAAAAGGAAGCCCGAGTGCGAAGCACCACTTTTTCCGGAAAAGACATCAGATAGTGAGGCAAGCAAGATAACGCCCGCAACTCACTCACTCTCCATGCAGATGTATTCGCCACTAAGAAGGCTGTTTGGATGGTCAGCAGCCGGAGGGGACAATTATGTAAAAGCTCAAAGGGGGCACACATCATGTAGGTGAGGACCAAATTATGGTCCCACTGTAGAATAACAAAGAGCGTCGATGGAAACAAGTGAACCAGCCCTTTTAGAAATCTATGTACAATAAGAGACTTAAAAAGAGATGGCTTGTGTGGCAGCAGCAAAAAAACAGACAGAGCAGAAAGGTAACCCTTTAGAGTTCTCAAAGCAGAGCCCCGCTGGGCAAGGGTCAGAATGAACAAAAGAACAGTATAAAGAGAAGCAGAAAGAGGGTCACTAGGCCTTTTTATAATACAAATTTCTGCCAACAGAAGGCTTTTACCGTTTTGGTGGAGGGCGGCATGGCCGCCAAAATAACATTGCATACTTCGGGAGGAAGGTCAAAAGCCATCAACTGCTGCCACTCAATCTCCAAGCATGGAGGCGCAGAGTTGACAGTTTGGAAGGAGGACCCTCCCCTGCTGCTGCAACCTATCAGGCTGCCCCTTCAGGAGGAACTTCTGAGGTTCAATGGTCATTTTAAGAATCTCTGGATACCAGACTACTCGCCCAGTCCAGAACCACAAGACTGACTTGGGCCCGTTAGCTCCTGATCTTCTTCAGAACCTTAGGCAGGAGTGGTATGGGCGGAAAGGCATAGAGCAGGCCTGAGCTCCACCCACAACAAAAAGCGTTGCTGAGTATTATCCGCTTTGGAAACTCCACCACGCAGTACTGCCGACATTGAGCATTTTCTTCGGAGGTGAACAAATCTAACCAAGGTTTTCCCCACTGCTGAAAGGGACTTTGCGCCACCTCCGACCTAGGCGTCGACGGCTGAGTTTGTCTGCCCTGGCGTTTAGAAAACCTGTCAGGTGTTGATCCACCAGGGTTATGCCCTGCTGTTCCAGCCATGTATAGAGATGTAGGGCCTCTTGACAAAGGGTCCACGACCCCACCCTTCCCTGCTTGTTGCAGTGCTACATGGCAGTGGTGTTGTCCGTGAACACCTGCGCTAACTTCCCCTTGATAGAGGGAAGTAATGCCTTCAATACCAACCGAATTGGTCGGAGCTCCAACCAATTTATGTGGAGCCCTGACTTCGCCAGAGACCAGTGTCCCCTGATCTCTGAGGAAAAACAGCCCAAATTACAACCGATGCCCAGGCTGCTGGCACAAGACGCCTCTTAGTTCCCATTTTGATCAGTTACCATATAAAGAGACGGGCGCTGGAAGCGGGAGTGCAAGAACAGATTTTTATTTCTCATGAGGGGAGCCTGTCATTTCGGACACTAGCACAATGTCTTCAAGAGGTGCTCTAACCGCATCTCTGAGGCCTGGCCTCTTATACACAGGTTTATGCCTTTATTACATTCATGACATCCGTGGTATTGCTTTGAAGTTCAAAAAGGCATCTTTGGAATCCCCGGTTCAGGCCCGTTCTCACACATATCTACAGTAGAGGTCCCCACCCAAATCTCAGCATGATGGCTAGCGCGCAGCTGGACATTCCGCTGGGAACAGGAATGTGGGCGATCGGTCGGATCTAGGGGTGTGAAGGCATTGATTAATCCCCGCTCCTTTGATGTGGGGCGAGGTCCTACTGTAGGGGGCAATAAACTGCATCTGTTGAGCTAAGTGATGGCCTGGGGTCAGGCCGGACAATCGGGCAGGGAGGAAGAGGTTATCAAAAGGGCCTGTTCTATGAATGAGATGAAAGAGTGAGGGGGGTTCAGCACGGGATGTGGCTCGGAGACAGGGTCGCGCTGGAGGTGCGTTTATGACCCAGGCAGGAGAGACCGGGGGCTGTCGGGGATGCTTGCGAGGCTGGGGAGTGAGGGGGGGAGAGAGACGCTGGCTATCGGGAGTGGGCAGAGAGGCCATGGCAATCAAAATGGCTGTCGTGTACGTGCGTGCATAGGCCTATGCTGGCGGGATGATGCGGTCAATGCTTCGCGGTATTCGTTCTGCTTACAGCGAGGGGTATGGTGAACCCAAATGAACGCCGCTTATGTACATATACATTGTCATTTTCCACAGTCGCCGCTTTTTAACATAAGTTAGTTCATTTCAGTGTTTATCATAACTGACGGGGTGTACATATAGCCATGTGTGGTCAATGCGATAGACGAGGTGCAATACAGATGAATTTACATTTGTCGTGTTATATATACGAGTCTAGAGATTGGTATACTACTCAGTCGGAGTCAATCAAGGAAATGTTCCGACACATTATGGAACCATGTTCTGACTCTCTCTCCAGCAGTATCAATGTACAGTCAAGAGTGACCGATGAAACATTTTGAAAGCAATACAGAGTGGTTGAGGGAGGAATTCAGTTCAATACAAGCAAGTAGTCAGGGGGGGGGTAGAAAGTTCAGAAAGGGGAGGGGGGGTCTTCGCCACAGTGTCTTTTTAGCAGCGAGCCATCACTGGTAGGCTCTAGTAGTTCGTTTTCTTCCGTTGGCGCTGTTGAGCACCGGCGGTGGAGCTATAGGTCCAGCTCGGATCCATCCTTACACGTCGCAGGGTGCGATCTGTCCTCTGCTGTTAGACCACAGTCCTGTTTCCTAACTAATCTTTTTTTTTGGGTGCCTCATGCTGGGCACCTGCATTTCTTTCTCCTTCCGTGGCAAACCCTATTCTACCTAAATGCTGTTCTTCTTCTCTGAGTCAAAATCCATGTGAAAAAAAAGGGGGGGTTGTCGGATAATCGAGGGAAGAGAGGGCGGAGTGGGATCAGATCTTTGAGACAAACCAAGGGAGCAAAGGATAACGAGCAGGCAGGCCCATCAATCGGGCTCAAAGGGGCGGGGACTTCTGGCACGCGTGGGTCAGCAAGCAGAGGGCTTCAAGGCAGCCCTCCATCCTTTCATTTTCCGTGTTTGAGAGTGGTGCCTCGTCCTGCGTCTCGTTGCTCTGCGGCTCCACCTTTGGTCGAGGTCACATGTGCTTCATGATCTGCGGCTAGGCTGTGCGTCACGTCCGGCCCCTCTCCTCCGGTGATTGATTGTGTATCTTTGAATGGGTACAAAACAAGCTTTAGAGAACTGGCAGGAGAAGACATTTATACATTTCAATTCCGCCCCCAATCCTAAGTAGTTGGGGATACGTTCCACGGTCAGAAGTTATCACTATGGAGTATGTATGCGGGTATTTCTACTGAGTTTGTACTAAGTCTATTTGGCGTTCATTCATGACGTATATGGAGAGAAGTCAGACTCCTATCAACTGCGTATTCCATCAAACTCGAAATCGGATCCTTCGGTAGAGACTCGTCTTTCTAACCCAAGCCCTGGCAGTCTTCTATCATCATGAGAGAGGGACAGAGGCTAAACATTCTTTTCTCGGG
Source organism: Lissotriton helveticus (assembly GCF_964261635.1). Lineage (NCBI taxonomy): Eukaryota > Metazoa > Chordata > Amphibia > Caudata > Salamandridae > Lissotriton > Lissotriton helveticus. The sequence goes on along the minus strand of NC_136063.1, from coordinate 2,136,544,036 downwards.
GAGCAACGGTTAATCAGGGTCATCAGTTATACCTCGGGGTATGGAGCTGGGGTCAATCGGGAGAAACGAGGACGCTTTGGACATCCGTACTTGGGTGCAGAGAGGTGGGGCAATCTGGGCATTGGGGATTGTGTTTCCAACGAACTGAGAACAGAAGGCCACTGACATATAGTCCCCCTATAAAAAAGGCCAGATTAGGGGACATCAGTCGTCTTACCTGTCCTTTCCTTCTTAGCCAATTCAAGTTCCATCATTTTACAGAAAGGAGAGGTAGTAATATGGCAAATTACAATTGTTTTAGTTTCTGTCAATTTTGCCGAACACCTTTGTGTTCAAAAACCAATTAGGCTTGTGCCGGCGGGGCACAATGTTACCACACAAAGGAAGAGGGAACAGGGGGACCCTCAGAGAGAGAGAGTCGTCCGCATTTTAAACGAACTATTCGGTACACGTACGACATGGATAGAGAGAGAAAGAGAGAGAGAGAAACGTGTACAATAATAGGCCATTTAGTGCGCACACAACACAGAACAGCAGGGGTCAAGTTATATAGAAACACAGGCTGAGGGACGACGTAGATCCATATATTACGTACACATGAATTCAGGCGGGGGGGGGGGGAATAGTACATGTATTATATACAAAAATCCAAGACAAAACATAGAACAGTACTTGGCCAAAAAGATTTCTTCCTGCATGCTGCGCATCCTTAGTATCCTACTTAATTTATCTGGCTGCCTTTGCTGGTGGCCTCGGTTGCAAATACTTACACCTTTGTCAATTGTTCGGGAACTAACCTGGTCGGGCTAATACTCACGGTGGGATCCTCAAATCATTTTTAGCGAATGGGTATCCAGGCTGAGGCAACGGAGGGTGTCAGTCGGGAAAACAATGGGGCAGCTTTGAGTTTCATGTCTATGTGGGTGCAAGAAGGAGGTGGTAAATCTTAAACATTGACAATATTCCTAGTCTTCCAGGAGGAGGGTACTTGGGTAAACCTCACCCCGGAATATTCCTGAACCTTTCCCTATTTAGTTACCGTATGAATTTACTCATGGGTGCACGTCATTCTTGGTTGCATTATTTGGGGTGTCGGTTGGAGTCATATTTTGTCATACTGCAATAACCCGCCAAGTTTCTGCTTCAGGCCACCCTCCCAGTCGCTGGGTTCAGAGAGAGAGACAGTCGTTTCTAAGTAAGGGAGTGCTATATCTTTGTTTGTTCGTCGTGTATAGGCACCATGTTCAGACCCCTTTTTCCCCATTCCATCGGCCGTTCGATCATCACTTAAGTCATACATAAAACATTTCTCTTATCAATCCAAACGTGTGCAACGTGTATTCAGTCGAGCTATACACATCAGGGCATACACGCGTGCATTCATATCACACAAATTCGTCACGTTCTCAGGGGCAGTCCCCATAGACAATATACAATTTTTCCGTGCGGAACCATGGCGTGTTGCTTAGGTCTTCTCCATACTTTAGTCTACGTTCCGATGTGACCTGCAGAAAAGAAGGGAAAAAGAAGGGGCGGGGGCAGCGTTTTAAAACACATCAGCGCGCATAAACCCGAAAATGCTTTTACTTACCACATACTCGACCTATCTCCGCGGGATGCAGTCCCTTTCATCTCGGCGTTTAAGCCCAGAGGGACCGGAGGGGCGGGAGAGATAATCATTGATGGACTGTGTATTGCATAGATCGCCCAAGTGTGGTATTACGGATCGTGTGTAGGGAAGGGTCAAAACAAAGGGCAGTCAGTGTAAAGTGGGGGGTGAACTCGTGCTCTCCTTCGAGGAGGAGGGATGGTCTACAGTGGTACAGGGTCGTTTTTTTTGTTCATCAGGCACGGAAACTAGAGGGGCTAGGTGGCATTCCTTCGGAGTGGCGTAGGGGCATCTGAAACAACTTCCCTGATACATGTGGCACATAAAGTAAAGGCTAAATACCGGGACCTTTATCGATTGCTTTTACGTTGCACAAAAATAAAAAATATATATATAAAAAAAACACACACACACAACAAACCTGGACCATTCACATTTGCAATATTTCTGTGTACTTTGCTTTTTAACCTTTAAGTAATCGAGTTGCTTCATTTCACCTGTATTTTACTTATATCGGAAACAGTGGCCATTTATTCTAGACTTACCAATCTAAGCGCTACAACTATGTTTGCTTTTCAAAAAAACCTTTATTTAAAAATGTTGGCGCACAAATACGGGCCTACAACCACGTGGGCCGGCCACGGAGCAGACTGGAACTGTACATGAGGGGATATTTATTTGAGGAAAACGTAACGGAGTCGGTGGTCGTTGATTTCATAAAGGTGCGACAAGTGCAATAAAATCATATCGAAAATTCATTGTGGGCAAGTACCATAAGTGTCGAAAATTCGAACTTTCAATAATACGGTAATCAATGACGCGTCAGAACTTAATATCAATTCATTGTCCGAATGTTCAATCAGTACCCATCCCCTCCCGCCATGCGCTTCAAAAACTGCATACATATCTCATGATATCAAGGCTGAGCAACCGGAACACAAAAGGGAGTTGCGAGTTTCATTTGTACCGGCGCCATTTTGGGTGAGGTCAGGCAGGTCCAAGTATAGTCAAAATGTCTCCACCAACTCGTGGTTGGACCAGAGCCTCTTTCGGCAGTCCAAAAGTTTTGTTAAAGGGCAACAGAAGGGGCCTTCGATATGAACCATCAGTCAAAGGGGGGAGGGAGGCAACAATCTTTCCTACCGGGTCATACTGATGTTCCACCGGAACTGATCAAATTGGTAGTGTGCAGGATTTTGGTCATTCAAACTGAGGCTGGCGCCAGCATGAGAGCGCCAACGTCTCGTGGCTACGTCTTGGTCGTTCCGCGGGCAATCATGGCAGTCATTCCCCATCGGGGGGCCCGCGGGGGTCGGGGGCCCCTGCAGTTCTCGTAGAATCTTCAAAGCTGAGGAGAACGCGTCTGGACGGGGGACTCATTTTCTAGCTGACAAGCGACCAGGCCATCTTTGCACGCCAGGCCCAATCCTGCAGAGTCGACCGTCATTTTACGAGTTCCGCGGCAACCGGCAGTCGCTGGATCGCAAGAGCAGACGGACTCCAGCCTGTCAGGCGTGGCGTTGCACCGCAAGAGGGGTGGGCGCAACTCAGCTTGGTGAGTGAGGCGCAGGGGTGCAGCGCTGTGTCCCAAGAGTGGGAGGAACTCAGCTAGTTCGGGCGAAGCGCCGTTGTATCGCAACAGTGGACGAGACCCCGTCGGGTGAGTGGAGCGTTGCTGCACCGCAAGAGTGGACGAACCCTTGTCGGGTGAGTGGAACGTTGGGGGTGCAGCTGAGGGGCCTCCACCTGGGGAGGTGGGAGAGGCTCGTCCGCGCCGCCTCTCCCTCCCAGTGCACCCCACGCCGTCTCCTGGCGCTGACATTCGTGATGGCCGGACCAGGCGATGAGAGAGGGGGGGGGTCGGAGGCATAAGCAAGACATCCCCCCCCCGTGGCCTGCAAGGCGCCAGAAGAGGATGGGAAGACCAGTACATTCTGGGCCATCCACCCCACGACCTCTCTGGCCGATGGCGGCAAGCCGGGCCCCGCCCTGCACGTGTCGAGGCCTCGTCTTCCGGATGGGCGTAACCGTGGACCTGTTGCACTTCGGGAGCTTCCGGAATGGGGGTAGGTATCTGCTGACTTGTATCTATCTTATGTTACCGTTATTGGGCGTGGCGGGCGGTGAGACAGACATGTTTGGAGCAGTGAGGGGCGGCGGAGCCTAGCTACCTCGTGGCTGCCGTGATGTCAAGCTTGGCTTCTCTCACCACTTTCATGTTTCTTACTGCGGGCTATTTCTAACGTTTCTTATTTCTAGCGAAGTCAAAAAAACTCATCAGTGGCCTACTGATTTTGCTCGATTTCTTTTTCCTTCCTTTTCTAGTGTGTTTCGTGCTAAAGTTTCTGTTAACAGGATACGGTGATTACTTCGTATTTTACATATGTCCTTTTTATTAGGGGCGCCCTCCGGTTGAGCAAGATGATCTACCTCTAATAAATGGTCCGGGTGGAACTAGTTTACCAATCAGTGGGGAGTAGATAGGCATGACAGATTACAATGGGGGACAAAGGTCCGCATTACCTACCCTTCACTACTTGCAAAGACTAGACAGAATATTTTTATTCCACGTTAATTGCAAACAGAGAATACCTCAAAAGAACTATTCCTTGAACAATAAATGTCCAGACAATCAATCAATCAGTGGGGAGAAAAACAGGCATGACGGATTACAACGGGGGACAAAAGTCCGCATTACCTATCCTTCGCTATCTGCAAAGGGAGACAGAATATTCCTATTCTTCTCTGTTTGTAGACAGGGAATAGCTCAAAAGAGCGATAATCGATAAAAATCGATAACAAACAATCAGTGGGGAGAAAGATAGGCATGACGGATTACAATGGGGGACAAAAGTCTGCATTACCTACCCTTCACTATCTGCAAAGGGAGACAGAATATTCCTATTCTTCCCCGTTTGTAGACAGCGAATGTCTCAAAGAGCAACAGAGCAACCAATCAATCAGTGGGGAGAAAAACAGGCATGACGGATTACAACGGGGGACAAAAGTCCGCATTACCTATCCTTCACTATTTGCAAAGAGAGAGGAACGTTCCTATTCGTCGCTGTTTGCAAACAGAGAATGTCTCAAAGAGAACCAATACTTCAAGTAGAAACCAAGGCTAAATGAACCAATCAATGAACAATACCAGTATTTAAATACCGATTCCAATATAAACAATCAATCACTCAATCAATCAGATGGATAAAGTCATCCTATCAATCAGACGTAAAGACGTCCTACTTAACCTTACCCGGACCGGACCGTGTGGACAGTTCTTCGCCTTCCCTTTCCAGCGCCCGATCGTTCTCTTACTCCATGTTTTTACCGCAGCATTCCTGTGGGATCCCAGTCAGGACAGTAGGTCGCTTGAGAGAGGTCCGTTCGGAATCGGTGAAGTTCATTCAATCGGCAGCCGGACGAGGGCCCTCTCAAGGCAGGTATACTCCAATCGTTCAGATGTTCACCCCATCGTCTGGACCTCTCTTACCGGACCTTATGTCGCTGATGGGCCCTACGTTGGGCGCCAATTGAGGAAAAACAGCCCAAATTACAACCGATGCCCAGGCTGCTGGCACAAGACGCCTCTTAGTTCCTATTTTGATCAGTTACCATATAAAGAGACGGGCGCTGGAAGCGGGAGTGCAAGAACAGATTTTTATTTCTCATGAGGAGAGCCTGTCATTTCGGACACGCGCACAATGTCTTCAAGAGGTGCTCTAACCGCATCTCTGAGGCCTGGCCTCTTATACACAGGTTTATGGCTTTATTACATTTATGACATCCGTGGTATTGCTTTGAAGTTCAAAAAGGCATCTTTGGAATCCCCGGTTCAGGCCCGTTCTCACACATATCTACAGTAGAGGTCCCCACCCAAATCTCAGCATGATGGCTAGCGCGCAGTTGGACATTCCGCTGGGAACAGGAATGTGGGCGATCGGTCGGATCTAGGGGTGTGAAGGCATTGATTAATCCCCGCTCCTTTGATGTGGGGCGAGGTCCTACTGTAGGGGGCAATAAACTGCATCTGTTGAGCTAAGTGATGGCCTGGGGTCAGGCCGGACAATCGGGCAGGGAGGAAGAGGTTATCAAAAGGGCCTGTTCTATGAATGAGATGAAAGAGTGAGGGGGGTTCAGCACGGGATGTGGCTCGGAGACAGGGTCGCGCTGGAGGTGCGTTTATGACCCAGGCAGGAGAGACCGGGGGCTGTCGGGGATGCTTGCGAGGCTGGGGAGTGAGGGGGGGAGAGAGACGCTGGCTATCGGGAGTGGGCAGAGAGGCCATGGCAATCAAAATGGCTGTCGTGTACGTGCGTGCATAGGCCTATGCTGGCAGGATGATGCGGTCAATGCTTCGCGGTATTCGTTCTGCTTACAGCGAGGGGTATGGTGAACCCAAATGAACGCCGCTTATGTACATATACATTGTCATTTTCCACATCTCCACCTCTCCGAGATGGCCGCCCCATCCCAGAAGTGAGGCATCTGTCACTACTGTGAGATCTGGTTGGGGTAGGGAGAGGGATCTGCCATTGACCCAATCGCCGTTCGTCAATCACCACTGTAGATCTTTCGCAGTCCCTTCTGAAATCTGAACCACAGCGGTGAAATTTCCATGATGATGTGCCCATTGGAACTTCAAGTCCCACTGCAGAGCCTGCATACACCACCTGGCATGCTTCACTAACAGGGTGCAATAGGCCATGAGGCCCAACAGCCTCAGGGTCAGTCTTACCAAAATCCAGGATAGCAGCTGAAATATCGGTATTATAGCCTGAATATCCTGGACTTGCTGCTCAGGAGGATATACCCTAAACTGCACTGTGTCCAGAACAGCTCCAATGAAAGGGAGCGTCTGAGAAGGAATCAGATGTGACTTCGGTATGTTTAGAGAGAACCCCAGCGAATGAAGGAAGTTTGCCATAGTCTGAAGGTGGGCAACGAGTGTCTGGGGCGAGGATTCCTTCAACATCCAGGCGTCAAGGTAGGGGAAGACTAATTCCCCTAACCTGCACAGATGAGCTGCAACCACCATCACCTTGGTGAATACCAAAGGGGCGCTGGTGAGGCCGAAGGGGAGCACGGTAAACTGAACCGCAGGTAATGTTTGTGGGCCCGGCAGATTGGGGATATGAAAATACGCATCCAGCAGGTCCAATGCTACCATCTAGTCTCCTTGGTCTAGGGCAGACAAGACCTGAGCCAGAGTGAGCATCCTGAATTTCTCCTTCTTGAGGAGGAGATTGACGGTCGGAAGATCTAAAATGGCCGCAGCCCTTTGTTCTTCTTTGGAATCAGAAAGTAGCGGGAATAACAGCCACTGCATACTTCTGAAACAGGGACCCTTTCTATAGCTCCCTTGGCCAAGAGAACTGTAACTTCCTAATGGAGCAATTTTAAATGATCCTCTGTCAGCTGTTCCTTATTTGGCAGAATGAGAGGAAGAAAAGAAAAGGAAGAGAATAGCCCTCCTGAATAATCTGCAAGACCCACTTGTCAATGTTATGGACCTCAGGTGGGGGAGATGATGATGGATTCTCCCACCAAATGGAGTGGTGTGGTCTTGCTGAGTCAGACTAGGAATGCTTGGAGGCTGCGGATGCCGAGGGCAGAGTGGCCGACGACTCTTGGCTTCCAATCCTAGGTCAGAATGAACGGCGTCCACATACCCATACAGCTTAGGAAGACTACGCAGGACGGTGGCTAGGATAGAGCTGACGCGGTTGGAAACCCCTTCCGTTGCCATGAAAGGAGTAAAAGGTAGAATGGCCACGAGAGGAGTATTAAAGAGGCCCAAGAATCTGGCCGTAGCTTGGAGTTCTTGAACCTCACTAGAGCCAAATCTGCCTTTTCCCCAAAAAGGTGGGTCCCGTCAAAGGGCATGTCCATCAGATTTGCATGGACATCCTCCGAGAAGCCAGTTGTCCTAAGCCAGGTGTGGCGCCTCAAGGCTACTGTCGTGGAAATCAATCTGCCCAGCAAATCCGTCGTATCAAGGCCACACATGATGGTGAATTTTGCTGCATCTCTCCCGTCCTAAACAGTTTGAGAGAGCACAGCCCAGGACTCCTCCGGAATTTGTGGCAGCACTTGCGCAACTGTCTCCCAAAGGGATTGGGAGAAACAGCCCAATAAGCAAGCGGTAATCACCGACCGTAATGCTAGGCTGGAAGAAGAAAACATTTTCTTACCAAATTAATCCTGCCTCTTGGATTCCTTATCTGGAGAGATGGAAGGGAAAGCACCCTGGGATGTAGAGGCATGCATCAGCAAACTTTCTAGGGTCGGGTGTTGGCTGAGGAACTTTGGGTCACCCGGAGCTGGGCTATGGTGGCAGGCAATTGTCATATTCACAGGAGCACCTGTGCTAGGCTTGGACCACGTGCCTAGAAGGACATCAGTCAGTGCTTCATTAAAGGGCAAAAGCCCCAGGCAGAAGCACTTCAGTCAGGTGATTAGTCCTGACCTCCACTGAGGGCTCCTTGAGTCCAAGGACCTCAGCTGCCCTCTTACGCACCATGGCATAAGATGCCCTCTCCTCTGTAGCCACAGTTGGTGAAGAAAGCATGTCAGTATCTGGAGAAGTGTCCAGTCCACTGGCTTCCCCAAATTTCCCCTATCAGTCCAACTGCTCAGCGAGTCATCCTAGAGATCTAGATGGTCCACAGACCCCTCCCATTCCTCTCCTGAGCCTAACACATCCACAAAGTGCTCAGGCGACAACATCGAAGCTCTGGGTTCAATCGACGCCACAATGGCATAGAGCGTCGTCATTCCGGCTCTGTGTAGTCAGGTATGAGGATGGGGCTGGCACTGCCGATGGGCACCAATGGTGCTGATGGGCACTGACGGCAACGCAGGCACTGACTTCAGGTATGATGCTGGAGGAGGTTGCAGTGGCACGACTGGCCCTACCCGGATTGGATCCGAGGCCCCACCGGCACCGTGGCTGGAGCCAACAGCATCGAATCTGCCTGGGCCCCTCCCAACCCTGCGGGGCCCAAATGCTCACCCGAGGGGTCGGCCTGATCAAATACGCCCCTCAAGGCTTCATTAAACTCTATAATCTGAGAAGGGAAGTCGACCGTGGCTCCTGCTCTGCAGAACCGTGCTTAGAGCATTGGTGCTCCTTACCTCCTCCGTCAACGGACGACATTTGAGGTGAAGACAAAGCCCACTTTCTTCTCGAGGAGCGGTCCAGCGACCTCCTCTTCGTCGATTGGGACTGGGACCTCCACATAGTCTCGCTTGATGGTGTTAGCTGTCTGGCCACAAGGAGCTTCAAAGCCCGCTCCCTCAAGGTCTTATGAGCCATGGCCCAACACCATAGTCAGACAAGGTGGGGATCGGTGACCGACATCGTGCGGGATAGGCCCCACACGGCGTAAACCTTGTCTTCCTAGATCAGAAAATAGAGAAGTCGACAAAACGCAGAGAAAAAAACCTGTCAAAAAGCGACAGAGGGGTGCTCTTCCCGGATCGGCGCTTAACTATCGCACAAAAAAAAGAATGGACGCCATGCGTCTGGGTGGCGCCGACATAGGTACAGCAACATCATAACCGATGCTAAGGATGTCACAAGGAGCCGAATGGAGCCACCCGACGGCGCGCACAAGGGGTATTGCTCAGCAAAAGTTTTTGGATCCAGCCTGACCCTTGGGAAATTGAAAGGTAAGGAATCTGCAGCTAGAAGTCTCTATCAGATTTAATTTTTTATAGAAAACCAGTGAGTGGCAGTGCTACACCTTTCTGTAGATGGTCCTCATCCTATGGGATAAAAAACAGTAGAGAGAATGCGCTTGTACTTGATGCTTCCAAGACAGACTACCTTTAGGCATCAGCCAGACATGTGTTTACCATTATTATGTATCCCATATGCAAAAGAACAGGTTATCAGTCGGAATAACCCAACAAGGATTGACAAAGCCACTAGGTTTTTGCCAATGCCAAAGCCATAGGCCTGAACAATATGAATGTCTTTTAACCATGTTGTCTAGTAGCACATCTGCTATTCGGCATGGCTGAAAGTTACTGAAATCCTGGAATCCCAGGATGTTGAGCTCTTCGCCCGACATGTTGAGTTTATTGTCCTGCCCCTCCTAACACAAAAAGCGCAATGATGTGGCCTGTGCTGGCCACATCACTGAGTTTTTTTCAGTGACTTTAAGCAGTATTTCAATTACCTACTCCTGCTGCAATCATTGACCAGAGCTTCTGATATTGTGTTCAAGAAGATTCCCCAGTTACCATTAAAAGGAAACATTTTGCATTAAACGGGACCTCTGCTGTAATTACCGGAGTAATTTTCCATACCACCTGGCCCCAGTACAGTTGTATCACAGGGTAACCCCAGGGTATACGGAAGACAGTGCTTTCCTGCTCGCAACCCCAAGACACAAGGTAGAGACCGTTCTCCCTATTTTCTGAAGGCACACCCTGGGGAAGACAGTTCTCCCTATTTTCTGAAGGCGCACCCTGGTGAAGTATTCTAAGTTGAACTAACCTGAAACAGATCCGGATCGCTGTATCCCGGGGCCTTTGAAGTGCTTCAACCAAATCGTCATCATTTAGCGATCCCAGGCTTTCCTACCAAGAAGCTTTTAGTGCCACTGTAGGATGAGGAGAGTTGTTCATTAGTTTTTTTGAATAAACAGTGGAAATCACTTTTTCCATTATGTGGCCCAGTAGTAGCAGGTCCTCAAGTTGCGCAGCCTCTGGAAGCTGTTCCCCCTCTACTATGTGTCTTCTAAGTGCGTGTCCCAACTGGAGGCATCTGTATTTCTCAGCCCCATCCATGTGGTAGTCCCGCTACAAGTCCCTGAATGTGATGAAGGCTTATTCCCTCCAAACATCTCCCAGATTTTCAATGCCAATCAGGGTTCATTTTGAAAAACGTTTCAGAGTGCCCACTTCCAGTAGGAGGTGGGTTACATCAAGGAATATAGGGCTAGATGTAGGTTATCCAGAAATACTGAGTCGTTAATAGTGAATTTTACAGATTCGTTATTAAGGACTCGGTATTTCTGATGTACGTAAAGAATCAGTAAAATTTACCGAATTGGTATAAATCGCTAAAAAATAGCGATTCAGAATGGATCGGTAAAAAAAAAATACAGAAACCGCACTAACGAATCATTAATACCGAATCCCCAATACCGAATCGGTAAATACCGATTTGGGGCCAGATGTAGGTGGCCAATTACCGGTCGGTAACGGCCGAATTCGGCCGTTACCGACCGGTAATTGGATTTTGAGATGTAGGAGCATGCTTTACAGAATCGGTATTTTACCGAATCTGTATTTACAGATTCGGTAAAATTACCGAATCGGTAAATACAGACTCGGTAAAAATACCGAGTCTGTAAAAGCATATGTAGGTAGCACATCTTTGAGTGCCGCAGGCCTTTCAGATTCGGTATTTTAACACCCAATCCAATTGGGTGTTATAATACCGAATTCAGGTGTGCATGGACATGTGTGCATGCACACCTAGCCATGTGACAGACAGACATGCCCTTAGGGCATGTCTGTGTGCCACATGGCGCACATGCCTATTTTTGGGGTGCCAGAGGGTGTCAAAGTGACACCCCCTGCACCCTTGCAAAATTCGGTATTTACCGATTCTGTAATTACAGAATCGGTATTGCCCATTGATTCCTATGGGCTTCAAGGCCCATAGGAATCAATAGGAAATACCGATTCGGTATTTACAGATTCGGTAAATATCAAATCTTAAAGATTCGGTATTTACACATCTGGAAATACCTACATCTCCCCCCTTCATATTTACCACTTCTTAAATACCGAATCGGTAAAATTCGGTATTTAAGAAGTGGTAAATAAGAATTACCTACATCGGGCCCTTGGTAATTTAAAAACTCGATAATTGTGGAATCAGCCAATCCTGTGCATCCCCATTACCTCCCAAACAGGAAGAGGCCACACCCACAAAGCTGCACTGAACCTGGAGCTGACTGTGAGGCAGGGAGCAGAGCAGAGAGAAGCCAGGAGCAACACAGCTTTATTTTGCAACCAAAATGGCAAACCAGGAAAGGGAGCTGAAAGGTAAAGAAAACAAAAATGTAGCGAGAGTGAGCTGGAGGTCCTCATTGAAGAGGTCACCAAGGACCATGATAAGTTGTTTGGAAAGCAGTCCCTGCACGTGCCAGAGTCTCAAAAAAGGCAGATCTGGCTTGCAATTCAGAACAAAATCAATGCCATCGGCGCTCCATTGAGGATCTTAAAAAAGATGGTACGATCTGAGGAAGACTGCTAAGGCGAGAATGGCAGAGAGGCAGAAGCAGGGGAGCAAAGCACACCAACTGCTCTGGAGCTCCTGGTTGAGTGCACCCACCAGCCGGAGAGTGTGAGTGGGGTTGCCGACGCAGACAGCTCAGCCAGAGCTGCCTACAAACAAGGTAAGATGCATGCACAGCATGCTGTGCACCCCACTCCCTACCCCCAATCCCCAGAGAGGCATAGGGACACCCACTCCAGTACATGTTTTACTCATAACCTACAATGCATTATGGGAGATGTAGTCAGAAGTGACATGTCAGAACAGTCAGTCCAGCAAACCCAAAGGCATGTGACAACAATTAGCAATTAGCAAGCAGAGGACAGTCAGTGTGATTGGCAGGCATTACATTTATTACAATGCAAATGCTGCCAGATAAGTAAGCATATCTACATTCTGTCTTCACAGGCAAGCCATCTCGCAGTGCAGCAGAGGGGAGCCGAGGAAAGGCACCCAGGCCAGAGAGGAGACAAGAGGAGGAGGACCAGTCTCCTGCAGGAGACACCACCCCACCACCACTACCATCAACGCCACCGCCACCACCATCACCACAGCAACCATCAACGCCACCACCATCACCATCACCACCACCATCACCACCGCCACAATCAACACCACCACCACCGTCCGTCAGGCAGAAGGCATACAGTGGCCACCCTCCAGCAGATGGAGGTGTCCGAGGAGGACAGCACAGGGGGGCAACAGTCTACAATGGCTGAGGATGGCAACAGGGCAGGATCACAGTCCCCAACAGAGCACACCCACACATCTTCCAGATGCCGCAGGGCAAGGGCAGCCAGTCCTCACTTCCAGGGCGAAGATGACAGTGTGTTTGCTAGGCTGGAAGGTAACATGCTGAAGGTCCAGCACCTGCAAGGGAGAGCAATTAGGTCAGTGCAGCGGGAGATAGCACACATGAATGCCCACATGCATCGCAATGAGAAGGGCATCAGTGCCATGAACACCATCATGGCTGAGGGCATGAGTGACGTGGCGGAGGCTGTGAGGCTGCTCTGCAGCAAGTTAGAGGAGGAACGTCTGTCTAGGCGCAGGGAGAGGCAGAAACTGGATAATTACACCAAGGCGGTGAACCGCCTGTCCACTGCAACCTCTCTCATGTGCAGACGCTCAATAGCCATGCAGGAGGAGATGGCACACTGCAGTCGGGATGTGGCTAGGGGGCTGGTCACAGTGACCACTGCACTTGAAGTGCTCCAAACAGACAAGGTGGCCACTACAGCTGATGGGGGGAAAGTGAGGAGGCTACTAGCCGTAGTAGCATTAAGCCCTCTCCCACAGAGACCAGGAGGTGCAGCGAACGCGACAGCGCTGGCCCTGGACAGACTGGCAGTGCGGACAGTGGGGCAAAGGAAGGTGGCAGTGCAGCGCATGGGCGCAAGAAGTAGATCCAGCCATGATATGGTTGTACTGAAATGGGTGATGTAACCCATGTCTGTATGGACACTGCTTTTGGTCTGGGTAGTGTGCTCTATTCAATAAACACCATCACTCAAATACAGTAACTGGCTATGTCTCCTTACTCACTCAGAAATAGTTGTGTGTTATTTCAGCCCGTCTGTGTCTCCCATTCGGTGCTGCTGCCACACCTGTTGCGCTGTGCTCTGGCTGTGGACAGTCCTCACCCTCGTCCTCAGAGTCAGTTAGTTCCACTGCTGTTCCTTTCTTTGTGGCAAGGTTATGCAGCATTGCACATGTTGCTATAATTTTGCAGCAGATGATGGGGCGGCACTGACGTGCACCTCCACTTTTGGGGAGGCAACGGTACCTGCTTTTTAGTACTCCAAAGGTGCGCTCCACACGATGCGCATGCTTTTATGTGCCACATTGTATCTCCTCTCACTTAGGGGGGATGGGTTGAGGTATGGTGTTAGGATAAATGACCGCACAGCATATGCACTGTCACCTAAATGGGAAAGAAAGTGCCATTAATTTGAGTCACCAATACATTCATCCAAGGTATACATCAGGGTGTGTCACATTGATTTACCTAGCAGGTATCCTTCTCCGAATTCACCAGCAGCCAGACGTGTACAGATCCCACTGTTCCTGAATATGTAGGAGTCATGTGTACTCCCTGGAAATTTGGCCACAATGTCAGTAATGGTGTAGACTGCATCACATATCACCTGCAGGTTGATGGAATGAGTGGATTTTCGGTTGCGGTATATGTATTCTGTAGCTGCAGGTGGGCAGGTTGGTATGTGGGTCCCATCAATGCACCCTATTCCATGTGGGAACTGTGCCTTTTGGTAGAAATCCAGCTTTGTCTTCTGCAGTTCCGCCTGTGTGCTGGGGAAGCGTATGTAGTGATGCATTCTCTGCATCATGCATCCACAAAGGAGTTGAAGAAACGGGACAGGCAACTGTGACACACCACCTGCCGCAGCTATCACACCCTGGTAACTTCCTGATGCGAGTAGGTGCAGGCTACAGAGCACCTGCACATGTGTTGGTATGGCATGCGCCCTTGGTGTCTGATGCTCCAAGTATGGGTGCAGGTCCCGTATAAGGTCTAGGATGGTTTGTGGGTGTAGCCTGTACCTATCATGTATTTCTGCCTCAGTCAATTGAAACAGTGTGACACGCAGTCTGTACACACGCTCTTCCCGTCTCCAAACCCTCAGTCCTGCTGCTCGCAAACGTAGCCGCCTTGCTATGACGTAGAGGGCTGCCATTGTGTTCACACTGTTGCATTTTGGGGCACTGCACTTGATTACCACCTGCTCTGGGTCAGTGGTAAATACCGATTCTTAAATACCGATTTTTGACAAATTCGGTGTTACCGATTTTTTGTACAACGCATTAGCGATTTGTTACCGATTCCTTATTTACCAATTCGGTATTTTGGTGTTTCTGTGTCGGCCGATCGGTAAATAAGGAATTGGTAACTGCTTTCCCTTAAATTTATCGATTCGTTATTGCCGATGGCATTCGGTAAAACCTACATCGCACATGGCTAAATACCGGTCGGTAACGCTGAAATTTACGAATTTCGGTGTTACCGACCGGTATCAAGCCACCTACATCTAGCACTAGTTAGTTAGCTTGCCTTCCTAGCCTAGGAACCTAGTGGCATTTTTTCATACACTGACCACCACCTGTGTGTGCATCGGTAATGCCAGTTTGCTCGCCGATAGGGGGCCTCGACCGGGCATCTGCGAACCGTAGCTTCTCTGTCCATCCTGTAAGCTGGCTCTGTGGGAGCTGTGAACATCTAGTCATTTACCACCACAAGCTGTGATGGCCATTAGTACTGGAGTATATTCCTCCATCATATACTCCTCTCTGCAGTTTGCGTAGCGCTATGCGGGAGGCGGTACCATCCCATAAAGGTACTCTTTGTTTGTGGTCTACGTTTCTGAAGAACTCAGGGAGGTTTTGAACAGTGTGTTTTGAAGTATGTATGAAAGGTGTGGGAGAGTCATTTTAAATAAAACTTAAGGTTAGTGGCAGATGCCTCCAATGTCCCATGTAGTTCTGCAGTCTGTCCAACTACGAAAACAGATTCTGCTTAATGCATCGCTCAGGTTACGAGTGCTGTATACCGCAAGGTATAAGAAGCAATCCAGCACCAGAGGCGCTGTACAAGAAGGGGGAAGAGTCGGGGCGCCCCCACATAGGGAGTAGACCAAAGATTTGGTCCAATTTATTCGATAGCCCGAGTGGCCCCAGAAGAAATCTAAAATTTGAAGTATTCTGTTTATCGAGAAAGTGGGCCCTGTGACGTATAGCAGAATAACATGGGGGAGAGTGGGACCCTTGTCTTGTGTCCCTCTCTACTGCAAACTGCTCTACTGACCTTCACCCCCACCTGTGGGTTTTGGTATAAGAGACTTATCTACCCTCAAAATGTAGGGCCAAATCCCATCCTTTCTAATGTTGCAAAGATGTAGTTTCACTTAATGTTACTGAAAGCCATCCTGGCGTCCAAAGCTACAAGTGCTGCCTGCGTGGGATGCATGGGCCCTGTCTTGTGTAATATTCCATAGTGGCATCTTAGGTTGAGCCATGTGCTCCTGTGCGGGATGATAAAGGTATTTATAATGGAAACAAACTCTTTATATCTTGATCTCTGGATGCCCGAGTGAGTGGTTACCCGTGCACTTGCTTTCTGTTTCGTATCACCATATTAAAGATGAATGTCTGGGCCAAGTCGACTTTGCGTCGAGTACAGATGCGCCTATTGGCTCATGAGTGAAGACATAATGATTCCCATCTCTATTCCTCGCTGCCACCGCTCTGGCTAATGTTAAGAAAGCGTCAGTTCTTTCTCCACTGAACTGCAAGCTCTTTCCTAACTGAACAATCACCGTCCAGATAGCTTCCTAGCCATCTGCTTTTCCCAGGACCAATAGCTGTCCTCGCTCCTTTTTTCCCCCCTACTTGAGTCCCTTGTTGATGCGCCCATCTCCGCAATTTGCAAAACCTGAAGTCTGCCATGAGGTGGCCCTCCATTAGCCACAGAACGTATACCCCAAAAATGCTCTGTCCTTCGGATATGAAAATCAGAAACCTATAACGAGCCCTCCTTGGTCCAACAAAAGCTTGTCCTCCAGAGATGCCGCGGATGCCTGCTCCATCTTCCTTAGCTTACACGTATCCTGGGGTCATTCCAGGATGCGAGAACCCCTTGAAACTTACTGAACGAAAACAGGAAGGTGTCCCTTGAAGCAGGTCTTACAAGATCTGCACAGCTCTGCCATTTCACCCACTCTCGATCACAAAGGGATATTAGTGACTGGGGTGAATAGAGAGGCTTGAACCGCTTCAAAGTGGAATGAAGACTATAATGACCACCACTGCATTAATCGGTAACTACCTCTAAGCCACTACCCTGAATAATGCACACAACACACACTATTTGTATCAACGCAAATGGCCTCAGTCTGCTGTGCAGAACCCGCATTAAAACAGAGACTGAAAGAAGGAGGAGCCGCGAAACTGATAAAGAAAATAAAATTAGATCTGTCCATATAGAATGATGCAAAGCTTGGTGTAGGATTATTTATTTATTTATCTTTGTTATAGGTGCAAAGAAAGAGCATGTTAACCCCACCTGTAGCACTGCCACCCCAATACCATCGTTTTTCAAGTTATAGAGCGCAGCAGGTGAACCTGATGGAGCGAGATAGAAAACAAAATTTTGTTTAAACTCGTGAAGTCACATTTCCATAACATGAATAATAATATTAATGATTTGTGATATGTCGTGCTAATACAACTTAGATTAAACTTTACACATGGGGGGACTAACATGTGTGCTCATAAACGTGCATAATTGTTGCATCTTTTGTTCGTGCAAAATAATAAAATAATTTATTGTTCTCGTTTTTGTCACTACTAACTGCTGCAAACTTAAAAGAAGCATGTGCTTGTTTTGCTTTTCCTTGTCTGTGTGATGTCATTTCTACTATTCTAGGTGCACATAAGTCTCATGGATTAACGAAGACTGGTAGATATAAACGCTGCTTTATTTGTTTGCATTTGCTAGGTAACATTAGAATTAATCGGGTGGGTTAATTAATTAGTAAATCCTGGGGTGAATACAGAATCTACATTATTTCTTACATTAATACTTTTCTTGTGTTTGTTTTATACTAGAAAGCATAAGTTGCCTGCTTTTGGGCCTAGTTTGCTCGAGTTACAAAAAGGCTGAATTTTACTTCTGCAAAAGTCACGAGACGCCCATTCTGAAATAAAGTGTTCGTCAAAAGCTGCATTCACAAAGCAAAAACTGACGTGCTATCATCATTCTGTCGGACGTGGCCAAGGTCGAAAAAGAACATTTTGTCAGCCCTTAACTTGGCATCCGCGGAAGTCAATTGGAAGCAGTGAGAACATTAATGTACATTTGTTGCAAACCTAGGAAGCTCCTGGTTGCATTTGGAAAAGACAATGGTCTTTGAGAAACGTGACCTAATGGAACTTTTGAAATATGGGTGACATGTCACTTGTCACTCTCAGCCAATGGGACGTCGAAGATTTCTGAAAACTTTCCTTTGCGTAGTTTAGTTAGTGTAGAAAGGTATAAAAAGTCATGCCCCTAGGGATGGGCTGGCTGCTGCTTTCTGACTTTCCGATGAGGGTGAAGTGCTGTCGGACATTGCGTGGAGCACGTAAGAATCCTCAAAGAACTTTACTTTAATTTCTATCTATTTAGCTCAGTTAGGGACTTAGGTTTTAGAAATGCTAAACTTTAAATACTCACTTTAACTTTGATTCACTTGCTTAAATTGTATTTTTCTCATGTTTCTTTACAATCATGCTTGCTTCAATGCTAATAAATTACTTTTATAAAACTATCAATTGAAATACCATAATTTAGTAAATAAAATCTTACTTTTGACAAACAAGCTGGTCTTGATCATTCAGAAGTGCAGGTTACTATTAGCTAGATCACGTCGCCAATGGTGGTCGTTTAAATGTTTAGGATTTGTTATAATGACAATATTCTTTCCGATAATGTATAATTGTATATAGTTTGTAAATTAGGTGTATATAGATTTAATCCGACCACCTGATTCAGTAGGCCCAAAATATGTCAGGTTTATAAATGGGTCCATAATTTAGTATAGAATTTTGTTTATAGGTTATGAAGTTGGGTAGTGTTGTTTATGATATATTTTCTATAGGCCGCTGGATCAATTCTCTGGTAGCAGAAATTGATGGTTGCTAAGGGTAACCAAGGTAATATGTTGGTTGCTAAGGGTTACTAAAGTGTTATGGTATGGAAATAGGATCGATGTTTTAACACATGTTGAGTTCGTTTTTCGTGCTATCTGTAAGCTATACCGGTATAGATTGTGTGGCGAGAAATTAGTCACGCAAGCCATCTGTTCTGTTTGTAGTGATATCGCCGAGTATCACAAGAGGTATCGCCGTGTACCATAGTGTTGTCGCCGAGCAGCACAGTTTTAGGGCTAGGGGTGAATCTTGTATAGTGAGGGTTTTCTAAGAAATTAGAGCAGCATGAGAATAGGGACAAAGCGCCTTCCATAAAACTCACTGTGATAAGAGTATTAGTTATATCCGAGCTTGAAAGAAGGGTAAAGTAGCGTCGGTGCATGACTATCTATAAACAGGTTAGAGTCCTGTACGGGTACATGTTTCATATCTATAAACAGGTGAGAGCCCTGTACGGATAACGTCGTTATTTTGCTAACGGTGCATGATCTCTATAAACAGGTGAGAGTCCTGTACGGATTTCATGTGTGTTCGAAAATAGGGAATTTTCAGTGTGAAAGTGCGAGTTTGATTTGTATTTTATGTTCAAGTGGAACTCTTAGAACTGTCACTTCGCGGTGCGTTCAGAGCAAAGCGAGTTCATAATTATACGTGTTAGAAGGGTGGGGTAAGGGTTACTCTACTGACAATTGGATATTATCCTTAGTGTGAATAGCGCCGTCTATTCCGAAGTGTGGATACTTGAATGTATGTAAACTATCCTAAATAGTGAAACGAACAGATGATGTCCTTATAGTCTTTGTTAAGAATTAATTTACACTGAAAAGTGTTCTTAAAATGGCGCTGTGAAAAGATTTTGTGAAGGAGGGGTAAGCGCCAGGAGTGAGAAACGAGAAACCGCAGCTGCTGTGTACGTCACAGAGCCGCGCTGGGATTGGGTGACCTACGTCACAAGCTATATTCTGATTGGCTCTTGAGTCTCTGACGACCTGTAAGCTGATTGGTCCTTCAGAAAAACTCCATTTTATTGGTTGAGCAGAAAAGTGACGTAGCTCAACTGTCATTGGCTTATTGGTGTGTTTCGCGCACGGATTGGTTGTTTTGCGGAACATCCCGGAAATATTTTACGAACGATTTTGTGAATTAGATTTAACTCTTAAAAATGAGTTATCATTTTAAACATGTTGAGAAAAAGCCAACATTATTTCAGAAGTTTAAGAATTTATTTTCACCTGATAAGAAAATTGAAACGCGAGGTGGTAAACTACTTCATAAGTATAAAACACCTGCAGCGTATATGGAAGGTGAATATGGATATCATACTGTCTTATGGTTCGATAGTTGGAAACGCTATACTAAGAACGACGGTGTTTTAACTTGGCCTGATGATGGTTCATTTAATGTAAAAGTCTTGAGAAATTTACGAGAGAAAATGAATGCTCTTGTTCCGAAACCGAGACCAACTCAATTTGAAGCTTTAGTTGAGTGGGAAGATGAGATGTATCAGTTACAAAGAGAAGCTAGTGGAATTAAAAGACCTTCTAAAAATCCACCTTGGAGAAGAGAAACTCATGAAGATAGATTGCGAATGTGGAGACAGGGAAACATGAGTGAAGGATTGTATTTAATACAAGAAATGGTAATGGGTACTCCTACAGGGAAATCTATGGAAAGTGAATCTGAGGATGCAGTTATGGAAGAAATATATACAACAGCTAGAAAGAATCAGCCTTTGAGACCTCCTAGATCATGGTCTACTCCGGTGGTTTCTACTGAAACTTCACCGAGTGCACCTCCAATTAATGAAGCTCCTAAACTTTATCCAAATAATTGTGAAATCATTGAAACACCTAGAAGACCAGGATTTGATAATGCTCGAAATGAAGGTAGACATTTTTCAATGGCTCCAAGGGCAAGAGAAGCTCCAAAAGATTATACAAGAGAGGCAAGAAATGTTGAAGATGTCGATTATAATGAATATTTAAGATCTAAAGAAGAATTAATAAAAAGAATGACAAAAGGCATGGAAGCTGTGACAGTTCCAGTAACGATTGGTCCTGTTCAGCCTGTATTTGACCAAAAAGAAACAAACAAGACAGGATTAACTATTCCTTTGAATGCAGAAATTCAAAAGGTTGCTGAAAAATTTTATTCAGACTTATCTGAAATAAACTCTTCTAAATCGAGAATGCCTGATTTAACCTTTAATGAGGATTTATCTCCAAAAACACCAATGGGTGCTATATCAGATATAGGGAGTCCTGAAGTCAGGGTAACCACACCAAAACTTGATGTGGCCAAATTAAAAGCAAATATCGAAGAATTAATAATCGGAACAATCGGTCCAGATAGTTTAAATTACTATCGAGATGATGAACTACTGTTCATTTGTAAAAGCATTCAGTGGAAAACAAAAAATAAATATGATCAACTAGAGGATCTAGCAGCGGAACTTGAAATCGATGTGAGCAAACAAAAGAATTTTGCGAAACATTACAGATTAGACTTTTCAGAAAGTGACATTGAGAGTTTGAACTCAATGGGAAGAATAGTACATATAAAAGATTTGATTGTTTATATCAAAAAGCTAGGAGAACTGAATAAGTGGAGAGTAAAATGGACGAAAAAGAAGGAAGATGAAAGATTGGAAAAATTGTCAAAACAATTTCCAATGAGAGAAATTGCAGGTGGAGGATATGTTCATGTCCCTTGGTCGAGACAGGACATTCTGTTTACGAATGACTTTCCAAAATTGAGGGAAAAACCAGTGGAGTGGTACAGACAAGTAGATAGATTTATCAAAGTGTCAAAAGTTCTGTGGATTGATTTGGATGGATTTTTTGACATTGTCGTTCCATCAGATCTTCGGACAGAATGTAAAATATCGATTAGTTGGCCAAAAACAGAACCTGAGCGAATAAAAGAAACAGGTGCTCCAAATCCACTTGTAATGGATTTTTATGAAAAAGTGATTGTTTGGATGAAAAACAAAATTCCACCCAAAGAAGTCGATTGGGTTAAAATAGAAAGGACAGAACAGGAAACAAAAGAATCAGTTCATTCTTTTTATGAAAGACTACTATTAATCTTTAAACAATACAGTGGTTATGAAAAATTAGATGAAAAGGATATGAGCCATTTTGTCTATAGATTTGTTTATGGACTAAAACCTGAAATTGGAGAAATGATCAGAAATAGCATTGTAGGATGGCAATCACTATCTGTAGATGATATTCTAAGAAAGGCTAAATATTGCAGTGATGAAATAGAAGTAAAACAGAAAAAGCTCAAGGAGAAAGCCATGTGGGCTCAGGTAAAAGTGGCTGAGCAACAAATTGCCAGCATGGGTAATAAAAACACTAATTTTGTTCAAACTGGAAATACAAACCAAATACAAGGAAAGTTTAAAAGTAATAATTTCCCAAAGAAATTTAGCCCAAAGATTGAGGAGTTGAAACAAAGATTACCTTGTTTTAATTGTGGCGAAATTGGACATTGGAGAGACGAGTGTCCTCATCCTCCTAAAAACTTAAAGAATCCCTTATTGAATCCACAGATGCAGAATGGTGTTGACCTGCAGCGACAGCTACAGATGCAACAGGGGTTAAACGAATTAAATATTCAGCGACAGTTGCAGCAACAGCAACAGCAACAGGTGAATAATCGTCAAGATCAATTACCACATCCACCTTTTCCGAATTGTGGGGGAGTTCAAAAATATAATCCAAACGTGGGATTTCAGGGAAGTGAACAGGTAATAAAAACGCAAAAACAGCAAAAGCAACAAAGAGTTCAAATGCAAAATGCTTCACAACAATTTTTATTAGCAGAAAGTCAAGACAGCGATTCTGATGATTATTGCTGACGGTGCCCGAGAGAGGAGGAAGAGTGTGTTGTTGGAGCCACTCTTGAGGTTGACCAGTCTGGTCCTTTTGTAAATGGGAAAGTTAATGATGTAGACATCACTTTTCTAGTGGACACTGGTGCTACCCGTTCTACTGTTAGATCAGTGGAAATTGAAAACCTACCTCTCTCTGGGGATACCATCCAAGTTGTCGGAGTAAGTAATCAGCAAATTAAAACTGACTTAACTGATCCAGTTCCAGTTGAAATTGGAAATTACAGAGACAAACACAGATTTGTGGTTTGTAATAGTAGTCCAGTGAATCTATTGGGCAGAGACATCCTATGTAAAATGAATTGCAGAATATATTGTTCTCCCGATGGAGTTGAGTTACAAACAATGGAGGAAGATGGTTTATACAGAATGACAATGATGATGATGGAAGCAGAAGAAACAAAATTGTTTCCTGCATTTGAAGAAAAGGATTTACCTGAAGAACTCAAGGAAACAGTGAAATCTGAAATATGGGATTTTACTGGGAACGAGATGGGTCTAATGAAAAATGTAGATCCAGTAAAAATTACATTGAAACAGGGAATAGAATTTCCTAACATTCCACAGTATAAAATGAAAACAGAAACAATTGAAGGTATTACACCTATAATTGAAAAATTAATCAAACAAGGCGTATTAAAAGAAATGGAGAGTAGTCCTTGTAATTCACCAATTATGGGAGTTAAAAAGTCTAACGGAACATTTAGAATCGTACAAGATTTGAGAAAGGTTAATCAAATTGTCGTTCCATGTTGTCCTGTGGTTCCAAATCCAGCAGTAATTCTATTCCAGATTCCACATGATGCTGAATGGTATACAGTCATTGATCTTTGCAATGCATTCTTTACTGTCCCCTTACATCCAGACAGTTACGAAATCTTTGCTTTCAGATTCCAAGGTAAGACCCTCGGATGGTCAAGAATCCCTCAGGGCTATACAGAAAGTCCTTCAATCTTCAATGAATTGTTAAAAAGATCATTAGAAGACCTAGACTTACCTGGTAGGTCAACGTTAGTACAGTATATTGATGATCTGTTGATAGCTGCAAAGACAAGAGAAAATTGTGTGACAGACACAATAATTCTGTTAAATCGCCTTGCAGAAGAAGGACATAAAGTGTCCCCAGCAAAACTACAGTTTTGCAAACAAGAAGTAAAATATCTTGGTCACAGAATTGCAAAGGGAAAAAGACAAGTAACAATAGAGAGAATAAAAATGATTCAAGCAATGTTACCACCAAGAACACAAAGACAGGTCAGGATGTTCTTGGGAATGGTTGGTTACTGTCGTCAATGGATAAGTGGATTTTCAGTAATTGCAAAACCACTACAAAGACTGACAAAGTCAGATGTAAAAGATCCAATTATTCTCAATAATGCTGAGATGGATTCTTTTGAAAACCTGAAAAAGAGCTTATGTCAAGCTCCTGCTTTAGGTATGCCAAATTATGAGAAAGATTTTGAACTGTATTGCAGTGAGAGAGAAGGATGTGCATTATCTGTATTGATTCAGAGACATGGAAATCTAAAGAAACCTATTGCATACTTCTCTGCAGTTCTTGATCCAATTGCAAAAGCATTACCAGGTTGCTTAAAAGCAGTTGCAGCTACAAGTATTAGTCTCGAACAAAGTGAGGGGATCATTATGGGATTTCCTGTGAAAGTTTTTGTACCTCATTCAGTAGAAATATTATTGACAAGAGGTAAGACTCAGCACTTAACAAGTAGCAGATTGACAAAGTATGAGAAAATCATACTAGGAGCAGATAATGTTTCAATTTCAAGATGTTTGAATCTGAATCCTTCTACATTACTGCCTGATTCTGAAATTGTTGATGACATTGAAACAGAACATGAATGTTTAGATGTCATGGAATTCTGCACTAAACCAAGAAAAGACATCAAAGACAGACCTTTGTCTGAATCAGATTTTGTCTACTTTGTAGATGGCTCATGCTTAAGATCCGAAGGAGGTGTCTTAAAAGCTTCATATTCAGTTTGTACAGTTAAAGATGTTGAAGAAGCATCATGTCTTGAAGGAGTTCGTTCAGCACAAGTGGCTGAATTAATTGCTTTGATTCGTGCATGTGAAATATCAAAAGATATAAGAGTTACCATCATTACTGATAGTCAGTACGGATATGGAGTTGTGCATGATTATGGACAACTCTGGTCACAGAGAGGATACATGACATCAGCAGGATCACCAATTAAAAATGCAGTTTTCATTAGGAGATTAATTGAAGCAATACAATTGCCGAAAGAAATCGCCATTGTTAAGTGTTCAGCGCACACTAGAGGAATTGATTATATTTCCAAGGGAAATGCCTTCGCAGATGAAACAGCTAAATACTGCGCAAGGAAAAATTATTCTTACAATCGGGAAAGGAGTAAAGAAACTGATTCAAATTCATTAATGCTAACAACAGTTGTAGAAACATGGCATGAGATTAGAGATTTACAAAATGAAGCAGAAGATGAAGAAAAAGACTTGTGGTTAAGATCAGATTGTAGACCACGTGAAGAAGATGGAGTGTGGGTTTACAAAGATGGCAGAGTAGTCTTACCAAATTGCTTGATTGCTGACATGGCCAGATTATATCATGGTCCAGCACATCTAGGAAGAGATTCTATGGTTAGACTTTTCAGAGAAACATGGTTCAATACTAAGTTCAGAACTATTGCAGAATCTTTTTGTCAAAGGTGTTTGTCATGCCAACAAATGAATCCAAACAGAAAATCAGTGGTGGGGACAGGAATAATTGGTCGAGAGGGTGGTCCCTTTACCAGGTTACAAATGGATTTCATTGAAATGCCCTTACACAATTGTTTGAAATATGTGCTTGTAATTGTTTGCTTGTTTTCAAGATGGGTAGAGGCTTTCCCTACACGACATTGTGATTCAATTACAGTAGCAAAACTAATGCTCAGAGAAATCATCCCAAGGTACGGTTTTCCAGTCACTATTGAGAGTGATGGAGGAAGCTATTTTGATAACAAACTGATGAAGTTAATTTGCGAAGCTTTGAGCATTGAGCAGAAAATACACTGTGCATACAGACCAGAGGCATCAGGGGTGGTTGAACAAATTAATGGAACAATTAAAAACAGAATTGGAAAAATGTGTCTTGAAACAGGTGTAAAGTGGACTGATGCTCTTCCACTTGTTTTGATGTCATTAAGAAGTACACCAGATAAAAAGACAGGTTTGAGTCCTCATGAAATTTTAATGGGAAGAGTTATGAGGCAAGCTTTTGTACCTGTAGGTAAACTGTTGAGCATAAATGACAGTGCTATTTTGGATTACTGTAAAAGGTTATCTGATATGGTAACTTCTGTGTCTAATCAGGTGGGAACTGAAGCACAATCAAATGAAAAGGTTTTGACACATGATCTGAGACCTGGCGATTGGGTCAGAACGAAAGTACATCGGAGAAGGAATTGTCTAGCTCCTAGATGGCAGAAGCCTAGGCAGATAATTTTGATCACTACTAATGCTGTAAAGTGCAGAGGATTGAAACGCTGGATTCATCCTAGTCATACTATTCCAGTACCAACTCCTGAGAGTTCTGATGTTGAAAGTGATACCACAGATGATTCTGATTCAGAAGCAGAAGGCGAAACAGAAAGTGAAATAAATCCAGATTCTGAAGATCGACAAGAAAGTCGACATCTGGAAACTGTGCCAGTGAATGGAAATTTGACAAGAAAAGACTTGGAAATCATTGAAATAGATTCTGAAGGTGAAGAGAATCTATTAAAAGGAAAGATAACTGAGGATTCGGTTGTCTCTATCGAAGACAAAGGAGCAGAACAAAAAGAAGTTTCAGACCAGGAGAGTATCGAAAGGCAGAGAACAAACTCTGAAGTAAGGAACAGAAATCCGAAATCTGGGAAGTTGGGGGTAATTGAAGAAGAGGAGGAAGAAGAATTACCGAGTACCAGTAATGGAAAACAAAGTGAAGTTCCTGAAGGAGTGAAATTGCTGAATAGAGAAGTTCCTGAGTCAATTGAAATTTCAGACTACGAAACTGAAGAAAGTGACGTGGATGGTGAAAGTGAAAACAGAAAGAAAAGGACTTGGAAGTCAGAATCAAATAATTCTGAACCAAAGAAGAAGTACGTGAGAAAAGCAGACTACTGGCCTGGTGGAAGATTGAGAATCAGATTAATCAAGAAACCAAAAGAACAAGTTGAAGAAATCAGTAGTCAAAAGAGTCCTGGAAAAGAAGTTGGAGTTGGAAGAAAGATTGAAGTAGTGTCGAGAAAAGGAAAAAGAATAGTAAGACCAAACCAAAAATACAAGTCTCCTGAGTGGACTTATTTAGTAATTCCACCTGTTATTGACATATATGGTAGTAGTGAAGAAGAAGACGAAGTCCAAGAAATTAGTGACAATGATTGAAATACAGAAATATTAAATTAGCAAAAGGCTGAAGAAAATTTGTTAGTTGACACAAGGTCGAAGAAAAACTGTTTAGTTGAAGAAAAACTTATGTATGACATAAGGTCGAAGAAATCTTGTTTAGGGTTTTAAAAAAAAAAAAAATATATATTTTAAAAGGGGGGTGTAAATATAAATTTAGAATTTTAAAATTTTGTTTTATTTTGTTTTATTTTGAGGCTAAACTAACCAAAAATGCCTTATGTTAAGGAGAACACTTCAAAGTGTTCTGTTTTTAAGAGATGCTGTAAGATGACTCTGGTGTGTCTGCTCATTTTAATTCTGCTCTGGTTGGTTTTAGCTGTGATTATCCCTTTGGAGATGAATAAAGAATTACACAAAGTTAACATAACAAGCAAAGCTCTGGTTAGCCAAACTAAACATAGTGCGTCTGCAAAAGTTATTGATCATCAGCCTAACATTCATCAAGATAAATCAATTAGTGATTTTTCAAGTAATACATTCACAAAGCTATTGAGTGAATATGTTAAGGTAATGGATGCAAAAGACTGCTATGTCTGCGTTAAGTTACCTGCTTCTGTTTCTGAGGGAGTAACATATAATATGCTTCCTCTCACTTATGCTGTAACATGTAGTGTGTTAACTAGCTTATTTTATCAAACTGGACGTTTAGAATATTACTATTCAAATTATGATGAAATTTTTGCAAATATTAAGATTGAAAATGCACAAGCACAAGAAAGCAAAGCAAATGAGAGAATTTTTCCTTGTTACTAACGAACTTACTTATGAATATGCTTATAAAAATAATCTAACTTGCAAATTAAGTGCTGAAGGAAAGACATTTTTGAATATGGTTGAGGAGAGAAGAGCAATTTATAAGAGGAATGAATTAGTCAAGCAGACTAAGTCTAATTTCTGGCAGAAAGAGGATGAGAAGTTAAATGGCAAAATGCTTGAAAATATTGCAATTCACATAGACAAACCAGTTAGTGGAAAGCTTTGCATTAGGAGAGATAACACACTTTTTGATAATTATTTTGTAGGTGCAAGTAACTGTGAAGATACTTATCAGATTTTGGGAGGTTGGGGATTCAAAGGTGGAAAGGATCCAATCTTTCCTGGGATTTATTTTGTTTGTGGTGACAAAGCCTACTACAACCTTCCAGACCACTGGTATGGAACTTGTTATGTGGGAATTGTTTTTCCTAAAGTGTTTCATGTTGACAGAGATTCAGAAGGATTGTTTAAAATTCATAATTATGTAAATAGAGTTAAAAGAGAAACTTTTACTGAAGTTCTGGGAGATATTTTTCAAGCAGTAATACCTTTTGTTGGTATAACTTTAAATGCAGGGAGAATCAGAAAATTATCCACTATAGTTGATAGATTATCAACTGACACAGCTGATGGGTTTCAATTAGTGAATGTTGAAGTTATTGCGATTAGATCCATGGTAATTCAAGACCGCCTTGCTTTAGACATACTCCTAGCAAAAGAGGGAGGAGTCTGTGGCATTTTACATGTACAACATTGTTGCACATATATACCTGACGAAAGTAAGAATATTGAAATGTACATCAAGAATATTACACAAATGCATTCAGAGATAATTCCTTTAGAAGAAGATGATTTTACAGGGAAACTTTCAAAAAGGTTCCAAGCAATTAAAAACTGGTTTCACGATATTGGAAGTTCAATTCTTGGCAAGATTTTGGCACCTTTGATTATAATAATATTCATTTTTATTTTGACCAAAATAGGTTGTTTGTTACATAAAAGAAAGAAGCAGTTGAAAGAAAAGAAAAGAATCTATAAACTTAGAAAAGAAGAAGAAAGGGAGATCGAATTACAGGAGTTACATAGAGAGCGTTATGCTAATTCCAAAGATTATGCAGAAACAGACTTTTAGGATTACTGATACAAATGAATTTGAATCGATTTCTCGGAAATTTAAATTACCAAAATTTTGAGTGCCGGTGTGGTGATTTGTTAATCACCAGATGAGGGAGTTGATGGAGCGAGATAGAAAACAAAATTTTGTTTAAACTCGTGAAGTCACATTTCCATAACATGAATAATAATATTAATGATTTGTGATATGTCGTGCTAATACAACTTAGATTAAACTTTACACATGGGGGGACTAACATGTGTGCTCATAAACGTGCATAATTGTTGCATCTTTTGTTCGTGCAAAATAATAAAATAATTTATTGTTCTCGTTTTTGTCACTACTAACTGCTGCAAACTTAAAAGAAGCATGTGCTTGTTTTGCTTTTCCTTGTCTGTGTGATGTCATTTCTACTATTCTAGGTGCACATAAGTCTCATGGATTAATGAAGACTGGTAGATATAAACGCTGCTTTATTTGTTTGCATTTGCTAGGTAACATTAGAATTAATCGGGTGGGTTAATTAATTAGTAAATCCTGGGGTGAATACAGAATCTACATTATTTCTTACATTAATACTTTTCTTGTGTTTGTTTTATACTAGAAAGCATAAGTTGCCTGCTTTTGGGCCTAGTTTGCTCGAGTTACAAAAAGGCTGAATTTTACTTCTGCAAAAGTCACGAGACGCCCATTCTGAAATAAAGTGTTCGTCAAAAGCTGCATTCACAAAGCAAAAACTGACGTGCTATCATCATTCTGTCGGACGTGGCCAAGGTCGAAAAAGAACATTTTGTCAGCCCTTAACTTGGCATCCGCGGAAGTCAATTGGAAGCAGTGAGAACATTAATGTACATTTGTTGCAAACCTAGGAAGCTCCTGGTTGCATTTGGAAAAGACAATGGTCTTTGAGAAACGTGACCTAATGGAACTTTTGAAATATGGGTGACATGTCACTTGTCACTCTCAGCCAATGGGACGTCGAAGATTTCTGAAAACTTTCCTTTGCGTAGTTTAGTTAGTGTAGAAAGGTATAAAAAGTCATGCCCCTAGGGATGGGCTGGCTGCTGCTTTCTGACTTTCCGATGAGGGTGAAGTGCTGTCGGACCTTGCGTGGAGCACGTAAGAATCCTCAAAGAACTTTACTTTAATTTCTATCTATTTAGCTCAGTTAGGGACTTAGGTTTTAGAAATGCTAAACTTTAAATACTCACTTTAACTTTGATTCACTTGCTTAAATTGTATTTTTCTCATGTTTCTTTACAATCATGCTTGCTTCAATGCTAATAAATTACTTTTATAAAACTATCAATTGAAATACCATAATTTAGTAAATAAAATCTTACTTTTGACAAACAAGCTGGTCTTGGTCATTCAGAAGTGCAGGTTACTATTAGCTAGATCACGTCGCCAATGGTGGTCGTTTAAATGTTTAGGATTTGTTATAATGACAATATTCTTTCCGATAATGTATAATTGTATATAGTTTGTAAATTAGGTGTATATAGATTTAATCCGACCACCTGATTCAGTAGGCCCAAAATATGTCAGGTTTATAAATGGGTCCATAATTTAGTATAGAATTTTGTTTATAGGTTATGAAGTTGGGTAGTGTTGTTTATGATATATTTTCTATAGGCCGCTGGATCAAACCCAGCTCCTTCTGTCTGGTGGTTGCATTTAGACGAAGATAGAAACGACATTTCACAGCATAAGGCAGCTTTGGAACAACAGTCAGATTTCTCACTTGAATATACTTCTCTATGTGTCACCATTACCTGCTGTTACTGTGACGCTTTTATTAAAAAACAGTGCCCATTTTTAAGAGTTTCTATAAAATGTAATATAGTGAAAGAGTATGTGGCTTTCAGGTTTTGTAACACAACCACAACAAAGTACATACCTGAACATGAACGGGGCAGGCCGGACTTATAAGGAGTCAATTCCATTCAGGTAATAAATAAATGAAATAAAAGAAAAGAAAAAAACTCACATTCACTAACAGGCAGCCACAAATGACCCACATCGCCCCCTCAAAGTTGCATGCAGGAGGCACAAGGAGAAGGGCATAACCCGTAGAACAGCCAGCCACATTTGAATCAAGCCTTCAAATTCAAAAAAGTCTGAATTTGAGTGTGTGCTTGGGTCACTGAGGACCAATCATGTTCCCGCTGACCTAAGTAGTAACACAGACTTGTTCCGCAAAGCATATTGTCTCGGTTTCCATGTTTCCACAATGCAAGGAAGGCTTGACTGTGACTTGGAAACAACAAGCATTGTCAAAATCACTGGGTCTCACCTTTGTAATGAGAGGCCGAGCTGTTTACTTTACCAATGTTTCCCTGCAAGAGATTGTTTAAAAATCGTGGAAAAAACATTTAAAAATACTGGAGGAAAAGCAAACCTATCTTAAGGTATTTCAAAACTGTACTGAATCCATTGTCTTTAAGCTTTAGGATTCACAGAAAAAACTCTGTACAGAATGTAAAAAGAATACATTAGTGCCAACACCTAATTTACTTTCCACAGGATTTAGCCATTTGGTCCTCTGTAGTAGTGTACAGCAATGAATCAAGATTTGGATAAATAGGTCTAATTTACAAAAAAACACATCAGGCATGATTTCACTGACAAAAGTCACTTCAGGAGAAGTAACATGGTTTAACTGTCAGAGGTGCCAATATTGGAATGGTAAACCAAGTTTGAGTCCCACCCTCAGTAAACTTCCTGTGATTCTGGGAAAATACGTTTTGGGATCGTAATAATATTTGGAACAGTTTTGTGAGCTACACGTACACCACAGTAAAAGAAGGCAACCTACATTTTCAATAGAAATAAGGGTATTTGAATGAACAGAAAAGAGCCTTAAGCTCTGGCGAAAACCTCCAAATAAATAAATAACTGGGACTGAATCTGTAACAAATAATTTGTATTTGCATGTGCTAATGCTGACATGATAGATTACATTTTTCCATTAAAGTTGTTTTTAACTCAAATTGTCTATTACAATAAAACTTTTTAGTTTGTCCTGGAACTACAGCAGTGGTACGACTTTGTTTTAAATTAAGAGTCCATCGATCTGCATACCCAAAGGACATGAGATCATGAAACTGATTATATATTTGAAACTAAGGAAGATTGACTAAATATGGGCAAGTAGGCGTTCTCCTCTCCACTAGCTAACACAAGTTGCATCTACTGGGGACCGGTTTCTGCTTCCGATCTAGATATATATCTAATTCGATCCCATCAGCGGACCTTTATTTTACACTATGAAGGCTGTTAAACTTTGGATTGTTGGTTCAGTTTCACTGCTATGAAAACAAATGATGTCACAAACCTAAAAGCAGTTAAGGACACTCATTTTGCTACTGGCCAATGACCTACCGTCATTAACCACTACAAAATTCAGTTGTAGGTGCCAACATTGATTAAACAATCAGCCTCCATTTAGACTCAGTGGTTATCCATAAAGTGAGCTGGCACAAAGGCACTATATGGGCCCTTGCTATATCCCCACCAGGAAACTGCAATCAGTATCCATACTCTCATTTCCCAATACACATTCAATTGGGTGAAACACTGTGGCCATTTCCTGGGAGTACTCTGTCTGAAACAAATATGGAAGGCCAAGGATCGTCAACTTAGGGCTTAGCCAAACTATGTGTGACTTAGGAAACGCCTTCAATCTCAACTACTATGGAAATATGTCAGCTGAGCCCATTCTCAAGGCTTGTGATTGAAGGAGGTCCGATTGTTGCACCCCCAGTGCACTTCCCTGGTTTACGGCTTGCTGCTCATTCTTGAACCCGGTATACATCTCTGAAAGTTTATTTTATTAAAGGGGACAACCGCCTAAATTAATAAAAATACAATTGGTTAAGTTTGTTAGTCTTTTGTACAACTACAAAAGATAAACTGGACATCCACAGCGTGGAGTTACAAAGCAACATGTCATTACCTCATCAGTGCAGCACTGCCAAATCAGTGGTGCTCCAAAGGATAAAGCTGTGGTAGCTCACTGTTACCAGATCTGAGGGCACCTGATACTGACTGAGAAACCACCATCCTACTTCACCATAGGAGTTACCATAAAGCCTAGGCATTTATGGTGTAAATCGAGTGACAAAGGAACAGAGCTGACCATGATGAGAGTGTTACGGTGGGTGGTTCAGAATGGAGATGTACCCACAGATCTCTGCAAGAAGCAACATGAAGGTTGGGAGTGGAGCCGGGGAAGAAGACATGATGTTCATTCTGAAGCTGCTGAAGGCGCGACATTCAAGATCGCGAGGATCTTAAGCACCGAATCAATTATGGACATATATAAACAGAGATGCAATGGAAACACAGAACTGGTGTCTCAAAAACTACAAGCAGACCTTACACGCCAAATCTTTTAGCATCTGCCGAACAGGGACCTGCCTATAATGTGGAGCATGCCTAGAGAACTTGGTCACACCCTCCTCTAAGAATCCGGATTCTGACCAGGTTGCATAAAAATGAAACACCGCGGTAGAACAGATAAATAACACCATTCGCTGATCAACATGGCACGCTTAAAAGCCTGCATCTTCATCAGGGACATATGTACATGTCTAGGCACTCATAATCACTGTTGACCAAGAGCGCCATGGCCGACAATGACAAGTGTGAACTTGCAACATGCACTCTGTATCACTGATGACCAAGAGCGCCATGGTCGACAATGACAAGTGTGAACTTGCAACATGCACTCTGTATCACTGATGACCAAGAGCGCCATGGCCGACAATGACAAGTGTGAACTTGCAACATGCACTCTGTATCACTGATGACCAAGAGCGCCATGGTCGACAATGACAAGTGTGAACTTGCAACATGCACTCTGTATCACTGATGACCAAGAGCGCCATGGCCGACAATGACAAGTGTGAACTTGCAACATGCACTCTGTATCACTGATGACCAAGAGCGCCATGGCCGACAATGACAAGTGTGAACTTGCAACATGCACTCTGTATCACTGATGACCAAGAGCGCCATGGCCGACAATGACAAGTGTGAACTTGCAACATGCACTCTGTATCACTGATGACCAAGAGCGCCATGGCCGACAATGACAAGTGTGAACTTGCAACATGCACTCTGTATCACTGATGACCAAGAGCGCCATGG
The DNA here is from genome assembly GCF_964261635.1 of Lissotriton helveticus. Taxonomy (NCBI): domain Eukaryota; kingdom Metazoa; phylum Chordata; class Amphibia; order Caudata; family Salamandridae; genus Lissotriton; species Lissotriton helveticus. The sequence continues at coordinate 2,136,510,075 of NC_136063.1, read as the reverse complement.
CCGACAATGACAAGTGTGAACTTGCAACATGCACTCTGTATCACTGATGACCAAGAGCGCCATGGCCGACAATGACAAGTGTGAACTTGCAACATGCACTCTGTATCACTGATGACCAAGTGCGTCATGGCCGACAATGACAAGTGTGAACTTGCAACATGCACTCTGTATCACTGATGACCAAGAGCGCCATGGCCGACAATGACAAGTGTGAACTTGCAACATGCACTCTGTATCACTGATGACCAAGAGCGCATGGCCGACAATGACAAGTGTGAACTTGCAACATGCACTCTGTATCACTGATGACCAAGAGCGCCATGGCCGACAATGACAAGTGTGAACTTGCAACATGCACTCTGTATCACTGATGACCAAGAGCGCCATGGCCGACAATGACAAGTGTGAACTTGCAACATGCACTCTGTATCACTGATGACCAAGAGCGCCATGGTCGACAATGACAAGTGTGAACTTGCAACATGCACTCTGTATCACTGATGACCAAGAGCGCCATGGCCGACAATGACAAGTGTGAACTTGCAACATGCACTCTGTATCACTGATGACCAAGAGCGCCATGGCCGACAATGACAAGTGTGAACTTGCAACATGCACTCTGTATCACTGATGACAAAGAGCGCCATGGCCGACAATGACAAGTGTGAACTTGCAACATGCACTCTGTATCACTGAGGACCAAGAGCGCCATGGCCGACAATGACAAGTGTGAACTTGCAACATGCACTCTGTATCACTGAGGACCAAGAGCGCCATGGCCGACAATGACAAGTGTGAAGTTGCAACATGCACTCTGTATCACTGAGGACCAAGAGCGCCATGGCCGACAATGACAAGTGTGAAGTTGCAACATGCACTCTGTATCACTGATGACCAAGAGCGCCATGGCCGACAATGACAAGTGTGAAGTTGCAACATGCACTCTGTATCACTGATGACCAAGTGCGTCATGGCCGACAATGACAAGTGTGAAGTTGCAACATGCACTCTGTATCACTGATGACCAAGAGCGCCATGGCCGACAATGACAAGTGTGAACTTGCAACATGCACTCTATATCACTGATGACCAAGAGCGCCATGGCCGACAATGACAAGTGTGAACTTGCAACATGCACTCTGTATCACTGATGACCAAGAGCGCCATGGCCGACAATGACAAGTGTGAACTTGCAACATGCACTCTGTATCACTGATGACCAAGAGCGCCATGGCCGACAATGACAAGTGTGAACTTGCAACATGCACTCTGTATCACTGATGACCAAGAGCGCCATGGCCGACAATGACAAGTGTGAACTTGCAACATGCACTCTGTATCACTGATGACCAAGAGCGCCATGGCCGACAATGACAAGTGTGAACTTGCAACATGCACTCTGTATCACTGATGACCAAGAGCGCCATGGCCGACAATGACAAGTGTGAACTTGCAACATGCACTCTGTATCACTGATGACCAAGAGCGCCATGGGCGAATATGATAAGTGTGAGCGTCCATCATGCGCTTTACCTCACCAATGTCCAAGCAGGCCAAGGATGAAGATGACAAGTGTGACTTCCATCATGCCCCGGGAGACGGCGACAAGTGTGAGATTCCATCGTGCACTTTACATCACAAATGACCAAGTGCTACACGGATGAAGATAACAAGTATGAGCCTGCATCATGCATTCTGCATCACTGATGGCCAAGTGCGCCATGGATGATGATGACACGTATGACCGTGCGTCATGTGTGACACAAAGACCACACACTGCTAGGGAGCCTGTCTCACAAACATCCACCTGTTCACCAGCTGTTCCCCCTGTGCTTGTAAAACCAAAGCACAGGAAGGGGTGATGGAGAGAGGTGGGGCTCAGCTCCAGTGAGATCAAGCGGCTGAATGCAAGACTCCAGCTTTCTTCGGCTCATCAGGACGTGTCCAGGCAACCGCAGTGATGACTGTGGATTCCTCGCATCGCGATGAGCGTTATTTTTGTTGCCGAGATAAATATACAGTAACATAAGATAATGACTTGCTCCTTCGCCTTCCTTAATTGGCATCACAACAAGACACCTTTCTGAACCCAGAACGTAGGCATCGGGCGCGTTACTCACTTAACCCTTCAAAGGGTAACTGCGCCGCATGACAAGCGAAGCCTCCAACCGCAGCCGAGTGAGGCACAGAGCGGCTTTCTGCGTCCCCAAAGGTGTGTGTGCTAGAGGAAGCGTGATGTTAATAGCCAGCCCCTGCTTATACCAGGATCAATTATCCCGTCCTCTCAATCCGAGTGTTAAAACTCATTTGCTATCCATCATGCCTAGTTATGCATCCACTAAGGAGGGCGCATGGGTGGCTGGATGAAATAATATGGCTTACTATATATAGCTTTGGCTCCTACAAGGCACGTGCCTACGGTTCAGAAGATATTATGAGGGGAAATAGAGATGCTAATGGACGATGACTTTCAAACGCACTCATTACAAGGCTAAAGGCACATTATGGGAAATTGAATGAAAAAAAACAACAGGTTAAGAGCACAGCCACTGGCTGAGTTCTTCCACATAACCAGCCGCATAAAAAGATGATCTGGAAATCTATGCTCTTCTGAACTCAGTTGTTGTCAACCAAAGTTTGAGAGACGCCAATTTTTTAGACGTTCTTTTTATACTATTTCTTGAAAGGATACAGTGGGATATGTATTTTCAAAAGGTAATACTTTTTGCTCGAGAAGTCAAGTGGAAGAATAAAATGGCACAGTTTAATAAAGTTAGAGGTCCTGAAATAACCTATCATCCTCCGCTAACCTACAGCTAACAAATTCAAGGCAGGCGCCAGAAACGTATTGGCATTGCCCACAGCCAGATACAAGACCACTCGGCAGTAAAGAAAAGGGCACCGAGAGACACAGCGTGCCCAAAGCCAAATAAAAGACCACCCAACACTATAGTAAAGGGCGCCTACAGACACAGAGTGCCCAAAGCTAGAAACATGACCACTTGTCAGTATACTGAGGGGCGCCTTCAGACACCCGGTGCCCAAAACCAGGATGTCAGACCACTTATCAGTATAGTGAGGGGCGCCTAGAGACTCAGGGTGCCCAAAACCAGGACACAGGGCCACTTGTCAGTATATTGAGGGGCGCCTACAGACACAGGGTGCGCAAAACGGCAGAAGACCACTTGTCAGCATGGTGAGGGACGCCTACAGACACAGGATGCCCAAAACGAGTATACACAGTATAATGAGGGGCGCTGTAGGACTTGGCCTTTTTGGCTAAAGTTCCCCAAACTTTTTGCTTTCCCCCTAGGCTGTTTTCCTGACATAGCGTTGCCAATTTAGATGCTTTGGGTACTTTGCCACTGCTGATCAGTGTCAAAGTACAAGTGTTCCCTATGTAAAGTGGAATGGTAATTGGTTGGCCATGATTTGTATGTTTGCCTTACTAGTAAAGTCCCTAGTGATGTGCACGGTGTGTGCCAGGGTTAGTAATGCAAAGGCGTGCAGAGAAGGAAACTCAAGCCTGCAGTGTTGGGGTGCGGGCAGTTTGCTATGTTAGCATGTTGTCCTGACAAGTGCAACCACTTGTCAGGCCTTACTTTCCCTTTTGCATACACATTGGGCACCCCTGTGGTAGGTCCCGGGTAACCCCTGGGCAGGGTGCAGTGTAAGTAAAAGGCAGGACCATATACTGAGGTGTGTGCTATATCCTGACAGTGAAAAACACTGCATTTCGTTTTCACTGGTGAAAGACCATTCTGCCCATAGGACAGAATGGGGGAGGCTGGGTATTGTGTTTTGGTAGCCTAGTTTCCTGTAAGTTTATAATGGAGAGGTGAAGTTTAGTATGTATAAACTCACAGTGTCATAACACCCCTTTCTATGAAAGTGTTTTTGTCACTGTGTGTTCAGAAATCACTCTTTTAGAACGTGGCTGAGTTTTGTGCTCTAAGCCTTTCTGTGTGTCTCTGCTGAATGTAGATTGACTGTCTGGATCTGAGAGGTGAGAGGAGCTGGGAGAGGACTTGACCCAGGGAGGTGTTGAGATGGCACCAGGCTGCCCTGCATCTGGAGAGTAGGGGGAGGAGAAGCCCAGGAGGTGAAAGGGTCTGGGCTTGTGATATGAACCAATTGACCCATCTCCTGCTGAGTGATTAAGGATCCAGACCCCCAGCATCAAAGGGAGAAAGGTGACACTGGGAGGGAGATACCCAGAACTGATTTAGGGAGGTGTCAGGGACCCCTGAGCACAACAAACTTCAAAGACATTAAGGGGTATAACTATGAGGGCTGAAACCCCTGAATGTTGGAATGAAACAGAAATGGATTGAGACTGAAAAGGCTTGGACCCATTCTGTGGTCATTAGGAACCTCTGCTAAGGAAGGAGCAACTGAAGAGACTGGTGGGGAAAGACCAATCCTTGCTCCGTGATCTTGGGCTAGTCTACAGTTTGCTGTTCTAACCAAGGAAGAGGCTTTTGGGACTGGGCTTGGAGGCGCTGGGTCCCCCTGCTTGAGGAAGACTGTGCTTTGTGCTGTGTCTTGTAACCCCAAGGGCCCGAGGTGAGCTGGCTCCCTGTTTGGAAACACAGGAACATAAAGGTTTCCGGAGAAGTTTCAAGCAATGAGGTGGGCGCGTGTTGTAGCAGCTGTAGACCCTCGGAAGGTGTGGCCTGTGATCTTGGACACACGGAAGAGAAGTGAGACTCAGACACGCTTGGTGCGTGTCGTGGTGCACTGGAGGCGTTAGTGAAGAGCGCCTGGTCAACGTGTGTACCGAAGCTGAAGTGAGTCCCAGACTTGCTTGGTGCGTGTCGTGGCGCACCGCAGGCATTAGTGAAGAGCGCCTGGTCAGCGGGTGCAGCGAAGTTGAATTGAAACTCGGATGTGCAGGGAGCGTGTCGTGGTGCCCAGCAGGCGCTGGTGAGGAGCGTCTGGTCGGCGTGTGCACCGAAGGTGGAGTAAGTCTCGGGCATGCAGGGTGTGTGTCGTGGTGCACAGGAGGCGTTGGTGAGGAGCGCCTGACTAACGTGTGCATCAGAAGTGGAGTGAGTCTCGGACACGCAGGGTGCGTGAAGGGGTGCATCAAAGGCATTGGTGAGGAGCGCCTGGATATTAGGGCACCGGAGTTGGAGTAAGTCTCAGTGAAGCAGCTTGCGTGCTTTGGTGCAACCTGGACCTTGGAGGTGATTGGTTGATCATCGTGTGCACCGGAAGAAAGTGAGTCTCTGCAGAGCGGTGTGCGGGTCTTGGTGCCAACTGAGACCCAAGGAGTGCCAGGTGAGTGTGCACTCGAAGTCAAAGTTAAGTCCCATCAGCGTTGTGTGTGTGGCTTCGTGCCAGAAGAGAACCGGAGGGTGTGGGGGTGAAAGTGCACACGGAGTAAAGGTAATCTCAGGGGTGTGGGGTACGTGTGCCCTGCGGCCGCCTGAGACCTTCCTATCAGGAGCCGCCCCGACCGGCAGCTCCGGAGGAGCTGAGCTGCCAGGCCGAGCTGCTGAGGCCCATTGAGAGTTTTGCACGGAAGGCCCAGTTCAAGGAAGGAGGAGAGGAGAGTGGGGTCGCGCCCCCAGGTATCATGGATTGCCTATCAGGACGGGGTGCGTGCTCGGAGGGACACTCTCTTGGCCTCTCAGTCCTTCCGATGATGTGAGCCTTTGCTTTGGCTCAGAGCGGGGCCCGTACTGACGAAAGGAGTGGCAGTACAGGAGCCAGAGTAATAAACTGTACTCTGTGTCATTGTTGAACCGTATGGGGGGGCAACTGTTATCAAAGAGTCTGATTGTCGCAAAATACATTGCCAATATTGCTGCTAACAAACTGCTGGACTGTCTTATGACACCTGACATTATTATTGCATAACGAAGTACAAGATTGTAGCGCTACGCACTGCATTATTTTTACCTTGCCATGTACATGATTGTAGTGGCCCACATTGCATGATCTCATCATTGCAAAGTACATTATTGTTGTTACGCATTGCATTATTCCTTAATTGTAAAGTACATGATTGTAGCGGCCCACATTGCATTAGGTCTTCATTGCAAAGTACGTGATTGGTGTGTGACGCAATGCATTATTCCTTCATTGCGCTGTACATTTATGTAGAGGTACGCATTGCATTATTTCTCCCATTGCAGGTACCGTTGTGTATCGTTACGCATTGTATTATATACCCTTTGCCCAGCACAGGATATTATCGTTACGCAGTGCACTATTGTTTGTCCATTGCAACATGTGTGATTCATAATGACCAGCATAGCATTTTGAAAGTGGTGTTTGAGATTTGAACCTACCAGCCAGCCGGAACAAATATTACCCTTTATTCTATGTTGGCTTATGCATCGTGTGGGCTGATCGTATATCCTTTTGTTTAAAGTTTATCCTCGTTTTGATCAAACTTATATGGAGTCCATTTGTGGTGTCACCAGGGGGTAGCTGTGGGCGTGGTTGCACATACAGAACACTTGTGCCTTGGAGATAGGCCTGGCTGCTCGTGCCAAGCTACTAAGAGGGTGAGCAGGGCTATCTCAAACTGTGTCCTTACATGGCCTAACGTTAGGTGGGGAGCCCCGGGTTTGGCACTTGGTAACAGTAGTGCAAGAATTGGACTCCGGCTTCCAACAGGCACAGGGTGCCCAAAACTAGGATAAAAGATGATTTGTCAGTATAGCGAGGGGTGATTACAGTGACAGCATGCCTTAAACAAGGATATAAGATAACTTATCAGTTTAGTGAGGGGTGACTACAAACACAGGGTGACAAAAAACCGGTGTACAAGACCACTTGTCAGTATAGTGAGGGGTGACTACAGACACAGCGTTCCCAAAACCAACATACAAAACCACTTGTCAGTACAGTGAGGTGTGCCTACAGGCACAGGGTGCCCAAAGCTAGATACAAAACCACGTGTCTGTATAGTGAGGAGCCCCGACAGAAACAGGGTGCCCAAAACCAGGATACAAGACTGCATGTCAGTTTAGGGAGGGGCGCCTACAGACACAGCATTCCCAAAACCAGGACACAAGACCACTTGTTAGTATAGTGAGGTGTACCTACAGACACAGGGTATCCAAAACCAGGATAAAAATAAACACTTGTCAGTATAGAGAGGGGCGTCTACAAACGCACGGGTCTCAAAACCAGAATACAAGACCTCTTGTCAGTATAGTGGGGGCGGCTACAGGCACAAAGCCAGGACACAAGATGACTTGTCAGCATATTTAGGGGCATCTAGAGATACAGTGTTCCTAAAGAACAAGTTACTTACCTATGGTAACACCTTATCTGTTAGAGACTATCTAGCGGCAAATTTATTACCTCAGAATTATACCCAGAAGCCAGACTGGACCTGGACATTTTTTGTGACCAGTACCACTCCGTGCTAGTAGGTGGTGGTGCTCTACTCCACAAATATAGGCGCCAACCCCAGTGCACAGACGTGAGCTTCTTTTCGCCACTTTTCACACCAGGAGCACAGAGACACCAAGAACACTGACCACTGGTGTCTAAAACTAGGGCCCTGATAGAGGAACAGACCAGTCCCTAGAAATCTGTCAGAGCAGGCAGGATGGATGGGTTGGTAAGGAACTTGCGGCTAGAAAGAGTCTCTGCCAGATAAGGCGTTACCAAAAGTAAGTAACTTGTTCATCTGATAGAAACTTCTATCCACAGATTCCTTACCTTAGAAAAGAGACCCAAGCACCACCTCCACGGAGGTGGGTCTGCAAAACAATTTCACACCAGAAAGTCCTGCAGGATCGAACAGGCAAAGTGCCCTTCTCGATGACCTGACAGTCCAGGCAGTAGTGCTTAGTGAAAGTTTGCAGAGAGTCCCACGTTGCTGCCTGCCAGATGTCCAGGACCGGAACTCCGTGTGCTAACCCAGTGGTCGCAACCTTTGCTCTTTTGGAATGAGCACGCAAATCGTCAGGGGGTGTTTTTTGACCAATGCCACAGCAGATTGTAATGCAGAGCACGATCCATCAGGAGATGTTCCTTTCTGCACGTCTTCCCTTTTTTGGCCCCAATATGGCCCATGAAGAGTTGATCGTCCACCTGGAACGTTTTTTTGCAGTCAAGGTAGAATGATAAAGCTGTTTTTAGGTTCAGCCTGTGGACTCTCTTCTCTTCCTTAGAGTGATGAGGCAGAGTGTGAAATGTGGACAAAGTTATGCACAGGCCTACGTGGAACTGGGTGACTACCTTCAGCAAGAAGGATGCTTGAGTTTGAAGGACCAATTTCCAGGGAGATACAATTGCCACCAGAATGGCCTTCTTGATGATGAGGAGCTAAAGAGGACAAGAATGAAGAGGCTTAAAAGAAGAGCAAATTAAAAAAGTAAGAACTAATTTAAGGTCCCATTGAGTCATAACTAAGCGAGCTGGTGAAAACATGCTGCAGACCTTTAAGGAACCTATTTGCAATAGGGGATCAACATGTTTCTCAGCATACCATGCCACAAATGTGTTCTAATGACTGGTGAATGTCATCTTGGTGGAGGGACGCTGAGCTGCCAAGATAATATCACAGACTTTGGGCGTAAGGGCAAAAGCTATCAATTGTGGCAGCTCATTCTCCATGGATGAAGGCGGAGGGTTGACAGGTTTGGGTGGAAAACCTTCCCCTGTTGCTGCAACAGCAGATTCTCCTGATGGGATAGCCTGATCGGAGGACCGATGGCCTTGCTCAACAGCTCGGGATACCAAACACTCTGAGTCATGAAAGGAATGGAAGGAAGACTGGCGTTAGCAAGGGACCATGGAAAGTCCCAAGGGCCTGGCTGTAGCTCTGCTATCCTTTAAGTGCTCCTGCGCTGAGGCCACCTTGTCAATGAAGAGACTAGAACCACTAAAGATTATATCTATAAGTGAAACCTGGATATCCCCTGAAAAACAAGTCGTCCTCAGCCAGGGGTGGCTCCATAAAGCCACTGACAAAGAAATTGGTCACCCTAGCAAGTCAAGCGCTTCCAGCCCACATTGGTTTGTAAATTTAGCTTAATCTCTCCTGTTGCAAAGTCATCCTGTGCCCTGGGCTGACTGATACTGGGCTGACTGATACGTTCGCTGACTGATACTGGTGGTAACTGACTCTGGCTGACCCTGGGCTCTGCCTGACCAGGCCCAGGGTCAGTGCTATGCTGAAAGAGACACATTAGAATACAGTTAAAACACCTACATACACCAGGGTACACAATGGTATGGTAGGGTACCCCTGTGATTGGCATGACCTTCCCTATAGGCCCCTAGTATATAATAGGGCAGGTGGATTGAACCTACCTGGAAGTCCCTAGTATCCTAAGGCATGGCAATTTAGAAGCCAGCAGCTCTTTTTGTACGTGCATGTGTGCACTGCTGAAGCCTGAGGTCAGTTTAAAGGCAGCCCTGGGTGTCAGGACTGCTTTTAAAAAGTAAATTGTGACCAAACTCGACTTTGGGGTTTGGGTCACTTAGAAATGGATAAGCTACAATGTTTTGGCATATTAGGAACCCCCAGGGTCTCCCCGAGGTATCCCAGGGGTGGGGGTCAGATATGTATAAGGTACCCCTTTATAAAATGAGATTTCTATGCCCTGGGTTAAGTGAAATTTCACATTTCACTCCCCCAAATTTGACTTTGATGTTAGGAGCACTGTGGAGGAAGGATCTGCAATATTTCTACAGAATTAGAACCCCTAGTTGCAAATGGGGTGGGGTTCATGTAGATATAAGACAAGCACTTATAAAATATGTTTTTGTAAGTCCTGGTGCTGGAAAAATGGCCCAAGTCATGTTTCCCATTGCAAATCCCCTGTATCAGGTACCTGCTCCAGATCTCATTTGCCTCCGGAACACTCCCAGGTGATTGGAAGAAAGCGGTAGTTCTTCCCATTAAAGAGAAATCTAATGTTAGCCATGAAGTTCTCGAAAACTTAAGACCTATCTCCTTACTGCCGTATCTGGCTAAAGTGGCAGAGAAAGTGGCCAACATACAACTTATGGCCCACTTAGAGAGTAACCAGCTCCTGCATTCCTCTCAATCAGGCTTTCGCCCGGGTTTCTCTACGGAGACAGCCCTTTTGAGAGCAACTGAGACCCTGCGGCAAGGGGCGGATTCCGGACACACCATGGCACTGGTAATGCTCGATCTCAGTGCTGCGTTTGACACTGTAGCGCATGCCATCTTGCTACAGTGTCTAAACGAAGCAGGTGTCACGGAATCCGCGCTAAGCTGGATGAAAGCATTCCTCACTGACCGAAGTTTCCAGGTCCAAAGGGGCTCCTTTAAATCCTCGGCCATAGCACTAGAACAAGGAGTGCCTCAGGGCTCGGCCTTGAGCCCAAGCTTATTTAATTTGTATATGACCCCCCTGGCAGAAGTGGTGCAATCGTATGGAGTGGAGTTAGTCTCCTACGCTGACGACACCCAACTGCTGATCTCCCTGTCCCAGGCTCCCGCTACGGCGGCATCTAACTTCAAGGCCTGTATGCAGGCTCTGGCAGGTTGGATGAACTCCCACTGTCTAAAACTAAACGGCTCCAAGACGGAGGTTATGGTGATTGGAGGGAACAACTCAAGATGGACAAGGGATTGGTGGCCATTATGCCTTGGCCCCACGCCCACTCCCTGTAAGGAGGCAAAGAACCTGGGAATATGGGTGGATCCTAAACTATCCTATGAGGGCCACGTCAACCGTCTAGTGGGAAAGTGTTTTGGAATACTGAAAACTCTCAATCGCACACTAGACTTATTCCCTCTGGAGGCCCGCCGTACCATGACACAAGCTCTGGTTACATCCCTTATGGATTACGGCAATGTTTTGCTCTTAGGCACCACCGAAAAAAGTTTAGGGCACCTGCAAGTTCTCCAAAACACTGCCGCCAGGCTGGTGCTGAGACTTCCCAAAAGAGCAGCCTCCAAACCAGCTCTTGCGGCACAACACTGGCTACCGATCAGAAGGAGAGTGATGTATAAAGCGCTTCTAATATGCCATAGGATTATATGGCAGAAAGCTCCATCCTATCTCTATGGTACATACTTATGAGCCGACAAGAGCCCTACGCTCAGTAGGAGCAGGTCTACTGAAAATTCCCCGCGTAAAAAAAGCTAAATTGGGTGGTCGCTCTTTCAGATGGATGGCCGCCAGCAACTGGAATAGACTCCCGATGAGCCTTAGACTGGAAGATTCTGAGGCCAATTTCAGAAAACTCCTAAAATCCCACCTGTATAATCTTTAAACTCACAGTGGAAACAGAGGTGCCTCCCCCTTTCTGAGCGCTTCCTTTCTCCTCAGCGCGGGGACACGCCGAGATGGCGTCACCAAGCGCTTTATAAACCCCTTTATTATTATTACATATGTTAACATGGTAGGAAGTTATTGATTAATAACTCTTGATAGGCGAGGGCTAGAAATGCCATTCAAAGACTTCCCAGAGTGCTATTAATAAATCCAACAATATCATATAGTTGAATTTCTCCTAATGTGTACATACAAGAATTTATAAGACTTTCTTGTTTGTAAGTCCAAATTCAGCCTTCCAGTGGTCTGCCCTAATTGGTCAGAATTAGGTGGATTAGCCAGGCTGCCTTGAAGAGGTGATAAAGAGCACCTGGGGTTAAGAAGCTCTGCTGTTAGGGCAGTGTGCTGCTCCATAGGAATGCCAGGCCAGGGGAGGAGTCGTAAACTATGTTCTTCAAAGAGGAGAGCAGAGAACAGTGTCATTTACAACCCTGAACTTCCCACCTTAGGCAGAGGGTAGGATTAAGGAAGGTATGAGCAGATGCGGGGGGGGGGGTCTACGTAAATTAGCCATCCTAGGGGTGTGTTTAGCCAGCTCTTACCTCCTTGCTGGAAAATCAGCCATTATGGTTCTGGAAGATTTGATGCACTCTGGGACAAAATAATGCAACATTCTACAGGATGTGATCATATATTGGAGGAGTTACCCTGCTCCCATTGGTTAGAAGTGACCTCCTGCTTGACCCAGAGAACTTGGAATAAGTATCTGAGAGGGGCAGAACCCTCAGATCTTCTGCTTGAAAATTACTGAAGCAAGAAGTGCTGGTGAGAGGTTTTGCCGTGCAACGATTTCTAGGACTTGACCTCTGAAGACTGTACTATCTGAAACTACAGCCCTGTGGATTATCTTGCTGAAAAAGAACTAAAGAGTGGACTCTCTGAAAACTACAGGTTAAAAGAGCTCATCTGGAACATCACCAACTAACTCTACACCTTGGAGAACTACTAGTGGATTTGTAAGGGTTTTGTACCAGTGAATTGTGGAAACTGAAGCCCTCAACTTTCAAGGACCATCTTGGAGCTTCCAGACCCATTGAGTGAGTTTGAGACACTTGGAACCCCTTAAGGAACTTCAGGACGAAATTCAATAAGTTTGGAGAACTTTGAAGCAACTTTGAGAAAAAGCTCCATAGGGGGACCGACTCAACCTGGCCAGCCAGGCCGCCTGCTTTCAACCGCGAGCCGGCCAACCCAACCAGGTTCATCCCGCTAAAAGCTCCATCGCTCCAACTTCCACAGATTGACAGGGACTAGAAAAAAACTGAAGCCAGAGAACCTTCAGCGGTTCCGGCAACATGAGGAGCATCGAGAGACTCTGCAAAAAAAAAAAGCTCCAGAAAAGTTTCTAAGTGCACTCGTAGAAAAAGAAAGCGGGAGCAACCGCGAGAGCCAAGCCACCTGCCTTCCATCGCGTGCCGGCCTGGATTCCTGGGTTGCCCCGCTGAAGTGTTAAAGGAAAATTGTCTGAGTCCGCTCCAGGGAAGTTGACCGGGAGATCGTCGAAAGGCAAGCTGGCGAACCGTCACCGGATCCGGACTGGTTGGGAGGTTTGAGGGCCCTCGGGAAGAAAAGCTCCAGAAAAGTTTCTAAGTGTGAAGGTAGAAACTGAGACGGGACATGCCGTGAGCTGTAGCCGCTCAAGGCTCCATCGCGCCCGGCCTGAAACTTTGACTTTGGGCCGGTCTATAGCGAGCAGGTATCACAATATGGTTCTATAATCTTCTAAGTGCTATATTTTGCTAAATCTTTAAAAAATCATATCTCCGGTTCCCTACATTGGATTTTTGTCATTTTGGTGTCATTCTAAAGATAAAGATATTTCCTATTTTTATAAATTGGTATTGGATTTTTATTACCGTATTTTCTGGCGTATAAGATTACTTTTTAACCCTTGAAAATCTTTTCAAGAGTCAGGGTCGTCTTATACGCCGGGGTCATTTTATGAGCAAGCGAATATAGCCCAAACCCTATATTTTAAAGGAAAAGTAGGGGGTCGTCTTATACGCCCAGTCGCCTTATACGCCAGAAAATACGGTATGTGTTTAATTATTTACTGAATTGGTGTTTTAAATGCTTTACATACCTGTCTTTGAAGTTAAGCCGGCCTGCTCGCAGCCAAGCTACCAAGGGTTGAGCATAGGAATAATTTTCTAAGACCTATGCTGAGTCCTACCATGTGTTAGTGGCCTTATTGCCAGTGGCAGACCTACATTTGCCCCTACCAATAACCCAAATTCCAACATCTCCCGTCAGCAACAGTTTAGGCGAGTATAGCCCGGGCCTCCTCCAGGACCATAGGCAGCACCTGCGCAACCGAATCCCAGAGTGAATGGGAGTAACAGCCTAAAAGGAATAAAGTGTTATCGACCCTACTGCCAGTTGGGTGGTAGGGAATGCACCAGTACTTACTCTGGAAGTGGAGGCTTGGAACACCAAGTTCTCCGGGGTCGAGTGTTGGGTGAGGAAGTCGGGGTCCCCTGGAGAGTAGTGATGACCTGTTCACAGGAGCCCATGTGCAGGACTTTCGACCAGGCCCAGAGCAGGAAATTAGTCAGGGCTTCATCAAATGGGAGAAGCGGTTCTGAAAGGGTGACTCCCGGCTGAAGCACCTCCGTCAAGACGTTAGTCTTGAAAGCCACTGAGGGCAGCATAGGGACCAGGACCTCAGCCACCCTCCTCACCTTTATAGCAAGTGAGGCTCTCTCCACCGTAACTACGCACCAAGGCAGTATCTGGAGATGTGTCCAGTTCACTGGCATCCACCAAATCCTCACATTAGGTGTCCTCATTGGGGTCTAAGGGCTGATAGTCATAAAGCCCCTCCCAATCTTCCCCTAGTCAGAGGCCACAGAAATAGGGCTCTGGCTTCAGCCTGGTGGACAAGGCTCCAGTCAGAGTTGGATGACCTCCATATGGCTCCGTGTCTGAGCCGGGGATGAGAATGGAGACGGCGCTGGCACCACCAGCAGCGGGGAAGGTGCCAGGGAAGGTCGAGGTGATCGACCAGCACCGATCAGGATCCATCTGTGGCTCCAAGATGCCCAACTGTTGCCGATGGTGAACCTGCCGGTGGAAGATCAGTAGGGGTCCCTACCTTACCCCAGGGCACAAAAGCACTCTAGGAGGGACGGGCAGCCCAAATATGAGATGCATGGCCTCCTAAAATTCTTAAAGTTGAGCTAGGTCACTCCGGCTACCGGAAACTCAGGAACGGAGAAGGCCCAGGCACAGGATCAACCGCAGAGTCAGACGTTGATGCTCCCTTATCTGATTGGATTAATTTGATGAATAGGGCGAAGTAAATGACCTCTTTGAACCTCTTGCTCTTCTTTTTTCTTGTGGAACTTACCGGAATGGGACAACTTTGACTGCGACACAGATCGATGGCTCTGCGACTGAACCCGGGACCTTCCTCTCAACTGGAATCAAGACCTATTCGGCTTCAAATGTTGAGAGGCAAGGAGCTTGAGGGATCACAGGTGCGTGGAGCAACAACCAACACAGGTATTGGTGGTGTGATCGCGCTTAAGGCACCAGAGACAGATGATGTGCGCGTCTGTCACCAACAGTTCTTGGTGACAGGTGACGCCGCAGGGCTTAAATTCAGCCTTCCTCGTTGATATCCTAGCTACACTAGGAGGCAAATCTCATAATACTAAAAAATCACAGTCAAAACGTGGCTGAGGGTAGTTCTCTCCGAATCTGAACTGACTGGCGAGGAAAGAAAAGAACTGTTGTCAGCACGCTAGGGTGGTGCCTATATAGGCACTGCGCAAGTCATTTCTAGCATGGACGACGCCGAGCATAGCCGAACTACGTCACCTACAGGCATGCAGGGGTACCACTCACAAAGTTTTGTAGATCCCGACTGACACCTGGGGATAATTCTAAGGTAAGTGATCTAGGGATAGATGTCTCTATTCCATACCAGGATATAAGACCACTTCGCAGTAGAGTGAAGGGTGCCTAAAGACAAGAAATGACCAAAGCCAGAAACACCACCACTTGACAGCATAGTGAAGGGAGCCTAGATGCAGCATGTCCACAGCCACATACAAGACCACTTGCCTGTGTAGTGAAGGGATGCATAGAGGTATGGTGTGGGCAAAGACATAATACAACAAAACTTGGCGGAACTGTGAGGGGAGCAGACACAGTGTGCCCAAGAGCTGAGGTCACTTGCATGTGTATTGAGGGGATGCATTGAGACAGGTTCTGCCTACAGTTAGGGAACACACCCACTTGATTGTTTACTAAGCCCCCCTACCTCGATGCCGTTGTTTCCTATCACGCTCTGTGAACAGCTTTCTGCCCTTTTAACCTCTTCAGCCCACGTTGCCATATATGGCGACTTTAACTATTGGTTTAACCATGCTGATGCTGGTCCACATGCCACCGAACTGTTTGAGGCACTTTCTAGCCTCAACCTGACGCAGCATGTCACCTCTCCCACTCACATCGGGGGTAACATCCTAGACCACATCTGGACTCAGGGCATATCACTCTCTGACCTGACTATCTCCCCTTGTGTCTGGTCGGACCACTCATTGATTGAGTCGTCCATCCTTATAACAGGCTTAGTCAGGCCTCCATCCCGGCTCGGAGGGTCTGCTCGGAATTGGAAGTCTCTTGACTCGCCTGCCTTTCTTTCCCTACTTGCCAATACCCAGCCCCCCCTCTCTGAGTCCCTAGATACTGACATCAACATTATGGATGCCAATATCTCTCACTGGTTAACGGCGGCCAGTGACACCTGTGCACCTATTATTTGCTATTCTCGCACCCATCTCAATAAATCCCATAAATGGTATAATCCCACCCTAAAGCAACAACATCTGGAGCTGCGCCGACTCGAACGTAGATGGCGGCGTCACTACCTTGCCCCTGACAGAGAAGCTTACGTGTCCGCACGCAAAGCCTATAAGGCCGCAATTATCACTACCAAAACCACTTTTATTTCCAACAGGATCCTAACAGCCCCTAACAGATCCAAGGAGATCTTTAAAGTCCTCGGCGAATTGACATCGGACGCCAGGACACTCCCGATCCCCCCCCCTCCTTGGAATCTTGCACTGCCTTAAATTTTTTCTTTACTGATAAAATCATCTCCATTAAGAACTCTATTCCTCACCTGCCCCCCTCTGTCACACCTGATTCCCCCCTTGTCAACACATTCACTTTCTCCCAGTTTCCTGTGCTCGACCCAGAATCCCTCGCCAAACTGTCTGTCCGTGTGAAATCTGGATCCCCCAGGGACTGTTGCCCTCCCTTCGTGCTTCGTGACATCTGCCACACCCTTCCCCACTGCATCCTTTCTTTACTCAACTCCTCTCTCAGCTCGGGCATCGTCCCAAGGTCATTCAAAGAGGCCACATTGGTGCCTCTCTTGAAAAAGCCTGGCGCTGATCCAGCAGTCCTAGCTAACTACCGCCCTATTTCCCTCTTACCCTTCCTATCCAAAATCCTTGAGGCCCACGTCACGACTTGCCTCTCAAATTTCATCGAGGAGTCCAGGTACCTGGCACCTAACCAGGCCGGGTTTAGACCTGCTCACTCCACCGAGGCCGTGATTCTCGCTGTGCTGGACAATCTCAGACGCAGCGAGGATAGAGGACAACCCCAGGCATTAGTTTTACTTGATCTTTCGGTGGCTTTCGACACGGTGGACCACAACATCTTAATCCACCGTGTCGAATCCGCCGGAATCTGTGGGGCCGCTCTATCCTGGGTTAAATCCTTTCTCGAGGAAAGGTCCCAGGCAGTCAGCCTGGGTCCTTTCAGCGCTACTAGCGTCCCCTCTTCTTGTGGAGTCCCCCAAGGATCTTCTTTATCTCCCCTTCTTTTTAATTTGTATCTCCAACCCCTCCTTCACTCCCTGGGTAAATGGGATATCACCGTGTTCAACTACGCGGATGATTTACAGATTATTTTTCCCCTCACTACCCCTGATGCTGCCATTCATTTCCAGGCCGTCATGACACATATCCAGCTTTGGATGAGCCAAAACCAACTCAAGCTCAACCCGAGCAAGACTGAGCTCCTCCTTCCGGGGAGAAGCGCCCTTTTTTGGGGCCCTCAGTATTGGCCGACAGAGCTCGGAACACCACCTTCCCCAGCTGGATGTGTCAAGAGTCTCGGAGTCTTGATCGACTCCGAGCTCACTCTCAAGGCACAGGTGAGCGCAGTAACATCTTCCTGCATGTTCCAACTTTACAGGATACGGAAAGTCGCTCACCTTCTCTCACCTGAAGCCCTGCTGCAAGTCCTTATAGCCCTGGTGATGTCCAGGTTGGACTTCTCAAATTCCATCTACTACGGTCTCCCTAAAACTTTATTATCGAGGCTGCAGATCGTTCAAAATCAGGCCGCTCGGCTGATTTTCAAAATCCCCAAATGGCAGTCTGCTCAACCTCTCTTATGTCATCTTCACTGGCTACCAGTGAATGAGAGAATCACTTTTAAAGTTCACTGCTTGGTGTTTAAAGCTCTCACTGGTCCTGCCCCCGCGTTTCTCAAGTCTCTCATCATCCCTTATTGTCCCCCTCGTACCTTGAGGTCCACTCATCTCCGGCTTCTTGCCGTTCCTCGTTTTAAACTCTCCAGATCGGGCGGCCGCAGTTTCTCCTGCCTAGCCCCTAAGTTATGGAACTCCCTTCCTCTTGCACTTAAGTCATCCTGTTCCCTCTTCTCCTTCAGGAAATCCTTAAAAACCATACTCTTCCCTCATTAACTCCCTTCCCTTCCTGATTTTTCCCCTTTTTTTCAGTCCAATCAGCGCCAGGAAACCTCCGGTGACAGTGCGCTCAAGAAATTTGTTATAACATAACAAATTTGTTATAACATACTAAGTGTGTGCAAAGAGACATGGGTTACTAAAATTCAGCGCAGTGTGGAGACACGCAGAGTGGTAAAAATACTTGAATGTGTAGTGAGGGTGAACGTACAGGCACAATGTACCCAAAGCAGGCTATAACAGCACTTGGCTGTTCAGATGGGGAGTAGATGCATAAAACATGCGTGTGGTGAGATACATTTGAGAGTTCCGAAATGGTTAACGAAGGGTATGTGGTGACCTGGATGTTAAATTATTTTTGAGAAGTACAATATGACAGGCAAGTGTTGCAAGTTTACTTGTTTATGTAAGAAGCTACAAACGGAAATGTGTCAAGCAGATGAGCACAAGCTGACACTTAAAGGCAAAGGAGAGGTGGTGTAGCGAGCCCATGAGCTGAAGCATCATTATTTATTACTAAGTACATCCTGTTGGAGATTCTCTAGTGCGATGGACCACCTCAGAGTGAAGTGGGTATGCTGTGCCACAGTTCCTCTATCTACAACAATTGAGCATGGCTAGGAGTACTCCAACCAAGCACTTAAATCATTTCCACAGCCAGACAGATGCATTGTAAGACTTTAGACCCACTCTGTTACTTCTCAAGAGATATCAAATCAGACTTTAAATTAATCAGTGTGAAGTACTCACCCATCCCTACTCATAAGCTGTGCACGTTTTCTAAAAGCTGGCATAAGCTGGTGCTAGATGAGACTTGGATAGTGTCCGGGTGTCAATCATACGAATACCCAAGAATTGAAGACCCATAACCGGCTTTATCAAAGGAGGGTGGGACTGCATATTTACGATCTCTGAAGGAAAACTTACAAGCGCATGTGCTTCTGAGTGCTAGTGCCTTTCTACAAGCCTTTGAGAAGCGTCTGCATGAATGTAAAAGTTAGGCGTCTCTTTAGCCAGCGTTTCAATCTATTATGTATACAGCAATAAATCTATGTTCATGCATTTTATATATATATTTATGTCATAGTATGTGAATGAGTGTTTGTATGCTTCTTTTTACGATAATACATATATGTCGGAATATGTAAGTATGATTATAGGGAAGGTACCAGTAAGGGTATAACAATATATATAGATAATAAATAAAAAAAAGCTATGTAGATTTATGAACAACATGCATGTGCATGTATGACAATGTAAAGATGATTACATATACGTGTGTTTATGACTTGCACAGAAATATTACTGTGTGTATTTACGTTTGTATATATTTTGATGTGTAGGTGTGTCTGTATACATGTATACAGTCATTATTTAGTTATTTTAAAAAATATTCCAGCAGTGCGTGTCCACTCACTCAGACTCATCTCAAACCTTTTTGACTACTATGGGCTTCCAAACATCCTTCCAAACCCTTCACTCCTCCTATCCCATTTATCCAACCGACAGGCGCACATGTCCAACCTACCAATAATATCTCATATCCTGCCTTTCGGACTCTACCCAAAGTCATTTATCCCGCTTCTAAAACACCAGAGCAAATGCATGAAATTGCAAGAGCACAAATGTAAACTTACCTCAAGTAATTCTACAAGGGACAAGGAATTAAATATTACTAATCTACTACCTATTTACATCTAACCTTGGGTTCCACAGTAGCGTGCTACTCGCCGCAAAACTCTTAAATGCCTCATCAGGGATAATAAACACTATATAAATACAATTTACCTTCCAGATAAAGCCAGATGACCGAATTATTACAAGCACCATCAGTATTTGGCATGCATGTGTTATATAGATATCGCACCCTTTTATCCTTGGACTGTGATAATGTAATGGGAGTTGTTTTTTTTATGTTTCGTTCACATTTTAGCTGTCCAATACCTATTGAGGATTTATACTTCGTTGACTTTCTTGTCAATCTCATTGGCTTGTTTCTCATTCTATAGCTTTGCTCCCCGTTTCTTGTTTAGATGACATCTTTCATCTGCTCACATTCAAGGAACTACTTTTTCACTTTTAAAACTCAGTGTACTTGCTCTTCTCTTGCCCTTGTGTGCTCCTTCCCTCCTGAAATATCCAGACCCGATCACAATGCACTTCGTGTTGCTCCCTCCTTCCACTCTCCAGCTTGTTTGTTGCTTACCCCACAACTCCTGGTGTTTTTAAATGTAATTCCTCCTTCAGTTGCTTTATTTCTTCTCCATATGCATTTTCCCAATCAGCTCCCGCGTGCGCACATCTCATATTTGCATTGATTTAAAAAAGAAAAGTAAAAAAAAAGGGTTTTTTCCTTTTTCATTCTTGGAGGGCCTTGCACTTCTTATTTTCTGCTAGGCTGCACCTCTTTGTAGTATGTGCCTCCACCCACATTTAAACTATTTTTTATTCACATCACCAAGATTGGTATCCGCCATCTTGGAATACTGATTAAAAAAAAAAAGGACAGTTTTGTCATGGGGCATGCCTTCAAGTCCTACATGATGCATGCATGCAATAGTGACTTGTGTCATTAAGCTTATTTTTTTGCAGAGCATTAATATTCATGAGATAGGTCAATTTAAATCCCATTAGGAATCGCTACTGAAAACTTTTAAGTTTTCATACATTACAAATTGCGATTTCCTAATTGCGATTTG
This sequence comes from Lissotriton helveticus, assembly GCF_964261635.1. NCBI lineage: Eukaryota > Metazoa > Chordata > Amphibia > Caudata > Salamandridae > Lissotriton > Lissotriton helveticus. The sequence continues at coordinate 2,136,489,358 of NC_136063.1, read as the reverse complement.
CTAAGAATTGTAATTAGGAAATCACAGTTCTGGAGTTTTGTACACGTGGCCCCTCGTTTGTTCCGTCAAGATTGTTATCAGCCATCTTGAAATGCTGATTAAAAAAAAGGACAGATGCGTCATGGCACATGCCTCCTTCAAATACTACATGATGCATGCATTCAATAGTGACTTGTGTCATTAAGCTTTTTTTTGCAGAGCTGAATAGCATCGGCATAAAATATTGGCAAAGCTAATAGGGCTGCATTGGCCGTCAAAAAGCAAGTCTACTGGTTTTGCTAAAGGGCTAATGGTTTACATAGAGAGAAGGACTTACACCGTCTAGCCGTGGAATCCTGTTATCACTGTATCTGCTGCTCCTCTCATGGACACGTCACAGGCAAACATTGACTTCTCCTGTTCTGTTTGAGAATAGCAGCAGGTGGTGGCATGCCAGCTGTGCTGGAGACAAAAGCGAGCTATTGACGGGCTTACCGCCTACCCAGCCACTGCACACTACAGGCAGTGTGAAATCTATCATCGATAATATCACAATGCCTTTGATACAACCCCTTAACTGTTGAGGCTTCCACCCCTGTCTACCCATACTCATCGCCATCCTGCGTGTTTCCCAATGTTTGGGGCACGTTGAGCTTAAGGCTTGACTTTATAACTTTTTTCCACAAAATGGATTCAGGTCAAATTTGTTTCGTTTTTTCCCACATGTTGAAGACTCTAAGGATACAATGGGTTTGTGTATTCCACTAGAGGGAATCAGGAAAATAGACAAAATGAAGCATAATTTGGGGTTTTCTTTGGAGAATTGGGAACAGAGATGTGCAAGAAAGTGAATGGTTCCTTTAAAAAATGGCTTTAACAACAGGTTTGTTGTGCTAAGATTACCCTCTTCCCAGCTTTCAAGATCAGGCACCGCTGTACAGAAACACTTTTATCATTGTTTTTGTATTCTCCTCATGGAACTTAATTATTCCTATTGACTATTTCTCCTTAATAGCAGTTTGTGTTGGAAGCAGGTGAGAATTCCATGAGTGTACCAGAAAGCAGTACGTTTCTGCAAAGTAGACACCATTCATAATTCATCAAGGTATCATTTGTGTAGATCACTCTTAAAGAAACTAATAGTTAAAACAAAAAATTATGAAAATAAATGGGGAAAAAATGAAATAGGTGTCAGTTTCCAGAGATATATAGCATTGCCAAAAACTGAGCTGTGGCTTATAATAATTTTCCATTACGTACTGACTATACATCAATTCATCAATAGGCAGGAAAGAAAGCTACACATTTTTTAAATGTGCCCACGGTACTGAGTTTAGGAATAGAGGTTATTTGTATACGTCTGAATTTGAAGTTACCCATACTGTCATGTAATTCAGAGAGTATTTGATATATTTTTTGTATTAACTTGACAATTACATAAGTTCTACTATTTTGTATTCCTACACTTCCACACAATAAAAATGGTACCCCGACTTGTGAGACTTGGCCTATCGCCGGCACAGGAAAGGTACCAAAATGTAATGTGGACGAATGCAGATTTAGCCTTGCAAATTGATCCATTTAGGCAAGCTGGGTAGTGGAGATATTTAGGCCCAGGCTCAGCCGACACCCAGGGAAACCTAACAAACCCAACCATTTCTGAAAACTGGACGCCCTGGAGAGTCTAGGGTGTTTTGACTTAGGTGGATCGCAATATTTTTTCTAATCCAGAATACCCTGAAAACAACTAACACTGTTTAAAAGCACACATTTTCCTCACATTTGTGTCAGAACGTTTCGGAATGTTTGGAATGCACAACATTCTCAGCATTCTCACACTTCTCCTGATAAAAACAGTCATCCACTTAGTGCTGAGCCTATTGCCAGTGACATGAATCAGTGAAAACGTGGCCCATACAAAGTCAATGTGGCTTTCAATGAAGTTTTTACATGGTTATAGTTTTGGTCTGAGCCACTGAAGTGTGCTGGGTCCACCCAGACATGGGAGACAGCATTTCAAGTGGGAGCAATGTGGAGAGGCAAAATTCACAAGACTTTGGCCACTGACTGGAACTGCCTACTTTGATTTTCACATTGCGTGATGTCAGTGTGCTGCTTGTCACACAATGTTAAAAAAATTGTTCCCTCATGTACTATGATTCCTTTTTTTTTTTTAAAGACTTTCTGGTGCATGTACCACAAGCATTTCTCCTGCTGTGTGGAAGAGGATGAGACATTCATGTCCTCAACACTAAGAAAGTAATTTGGTGGACATGAAAGTCTCATACACAGCATTAACGTGTAATGTTCTAATTATATTTTCATAGGTCATTTCACATCAGAAAGTTAGTTAAGGCCTTCATGGGTCATGCAGGTCATTTTCACTGGAAACCTTTTTGCTTCAGTTAGGGAGCACACAATCAGAGGGGGGCTGGCCATTCAGAACTGTACCTGCAGGAACTTTCCCTAGTGGATGCAAATGGACTGTGCAAATGTGCTTATTTATTGCTGAGCTCCTAGGCGGCTAGATGTCATTTGCGAGCACTTTGTAGCGCTGTAGATAAACTATTAGGACATTTATTAATTTTAGGGAAGCATGAAAAAATTATTTGATTGATGTACATATTTCGTAACAAATATTCATTATTATTCTGCACAGTTTCATTACATATATATACTTCATCTTTATTGGTGTATGATTTACAGTGGGCCAACTTAAATTAAATTCAACTGGAACTACTTAAATACATAGCAGCAAAATCTCAGGCCACATGTATGAACCATTTTTATGGTTTCAAATGGCCTAATTCGCAAAAATGCCTTTTGCCATGTACAAAGCGCAAACAGCGATTCGGTAACTAGTTCCTGAATCGCAATTTGGGATTTGGTATTAGAAAGGGGCGTGTTTAGGGCAGCCTTCCTTGATACCTAATCACAGTGGTGTGTGTGAATGTTTTGAGACCGAAATGCAGTGTCAAATATTTGAATTTTACCGCCATTTGAAAAATGCTGGTAAACCATTCGCAAATAGGGGTCCCCAAGTGACCCCTTCCCCTTAGAGAATGGTTGGGAAAACATTTTGTAAGAGCAGGTACTAGTCCCACGAGCCACGGCCTACTCTTAAAAAATGAAAAGAACACTTTTCCTTTATTTTTTTTAAACGGATCCCATTTTCCTTTAAGGAAAACGGGCAGCATTTAAAAACAAAAGATTGTATTATTTAACAGCAATGAAAGACATGGTGTTCTGCTGACCACAGCAGGCCGTTATCCATATGATTGCTGTGATTCCTAATAGGTCGCAAATTGCCACCTACCTCATTAACATTCATGAGATAGGTCAATTTAAATCCCATTAGGAATCGCTACTGAAAACCTTTAAGTTTTCATGCATTACAAATTGCGAATTCATAATTGCGATTTGCTAAGATTCGCAATTAGGAAATCACAGTTCTGAAGTTTTGTACATTTGGCCCCTCGTTTGTTCCAGAGAACTATGGGGAGCCCCCACTAATGCATCCTTTAGATACTGTACCACTTTTGACATGTGTGCACTCAATAAATACTAAATTGAGCCAATATTTTGCATTGGAGGACCTCCCTAACTTTAAGCTAGGGTAATTCCTGCTACATTAATCGTGCACACAGACCTTGGAAGAGGAGGAATCCACTTCATGATAACTCAATGATGCAAATACTGCAAGAGATGCCAAGAGGCACGATCAATCAGAAGACCATAAGAAAGACTATTCTTCAAGATTAATCAGTAACCCAACCTTGGATAGCCAGTGCAAGAGAGCACTGAATGATCAGCTACTGTGTGAGACAAGAGGAACATCCTTCAATAGATTTCAGGTGTTGATAATAAAATCGCTAGTGATGAAAATGGATCTTGAGTGAGGGAAAACTATCTTGCAGCAATATAAACCTGCAATAGTACATGTGATGAAAGCTTTGACAGTTGCACATATCCCCTGTTTCCCACACCTCGCAAAATAATTGCTCTGAATTGTAAATGAATTAAATTCACAGAACCGCAAGGAGCTCAAAGGGCTGTCCTGGAAGGACGAAGCAGGTGAGCATCTATTCATGGAAGAATAACACCACAACATTGTATTCCAAGTGAGGAAGAGGGAAATATATACATTCACTCTGCAATCACCGTGCCTTGCGATGATGTGGTACCATCTACACGAGCAGCAGCAACTAATGTGTGAATAATCATCTACACAAACGAACATGCCGTCTTTTCTTCTCTCTTCCCTCATATAGAAATGTTCTCAACCCGGTGACCTTGTGCTGAAAAGTGGAATGCATTTAGCACCACTCAGCCAGCCTTCATGAAAGAGCACATTTAATCAGCACAGCCCTGCTCCTCGTTTGCTTCCTACCACACGAAATCTCCTAAATTGAAATTGTGATTTGCTATCGCAACCTTTAAACTTGAAGTTACAGAATGGCATTTTTAATGTCGACAATTAAGCCTCACTGAAGGAAGAATACACGAATCCAGTAAGGCAGCAGCACTCACATGCTGCTTTGGAAGAAGGATGAGAACGCTGCTGAGGCTGTCCTGACCAACCGGCCCTTGTAACTCTAGTCCACGGGCTGCCTTACAGCTCTGGTTCATTTCACCCACCCCACGCAGATTGTCTGACTATTTCTCACAATCCCTATACAGGCCCTAGCTATACAATAAGGGAGCAAGAGAGCTTTCCCAGTCAAATTGTAAGGTATGTGTTAGATCCAGTTCAAGGGGGGTCACGGGGCACACACCGGCTACTGAGTCCCAAATGTGACCATTGAGTTCACTTGCAGCAGTTGTCCTGAGGTCTGTCTTACTATGCTGTGCAAACTGGGACAAGTACAAACCTTTCCACACTTAACTCTCAGGGTAGCGAGGATGAGCAGTCAAAGGTTTCGCAAGAAGGTAGTGTGGGGTACAACAGCTCAGAACTCAACAGTCAACTGAGAGACACAATAATATATTTTCTAGCTAAGTACTTCTCTTTTTGTAAAAGAAAGTACTTTATTCTCACAGCAACACAAAATTATACACAATTCAGCAGAAATCATAATTACAAAATTGCAATCTCAGTTATGATCTCCAGTAAGGTACTACATCTAGTCTCATTTTATGTGATGCATGGAAGGAAAGTACGGTAATCCAGTCCACTTTAGGGCATGCTTGGTGTGTCCCACAAGGTCACATATCAAGGTCTGGACCTCGCATAACTAGTGAGAGCCCACGGCCTCTATGCACACTACATAAGTGTGATGCAAGGGCACACAAAAAATCAGAATACCTGTTTCTCATTGAGTTGGGTACTCAGGAGCATATTTACTGTACCGGGGAAATATCGGTCTGAACAGAACGTCATAGAGTTCTATTACTAATTACACTTTGAGATTTTGGAGAAAAATAAGCCAAAGGTCAAGGAATATTATTGACTGAGATGACAAAAAAAAACAGGCTTACCCTACATCCTCAGAAAGAAGCAGGACAGAGGCAACAACAGCGATTGCTTTCGCACATTCCCCACTGTTGGACCTAGAGTTGTCAGTTCACCTAGGGTATCCTGGCCTAGGGTAAGACAGTCACTAAATAGAGGCACATGTGTAAAGGTTGCACACCACCCAGCAGTAACTCAATGCAATCACACTCAAAAATGACACTACACCGGTATTTATGGAAAAATATGGTTTGTTTTATAAAAATAGATATGTTTCACTATACTTCTTTTACATCAGCATTTCTCCTATAACTCCTTTTCACTTTGAGTATTAGATAACACTTTACAAATCCATATTACTCTTGTTTTGTCAGTTTCTTCAAATTCCACACTCCTTCACCCACCAATTCACCAACAATGCTACACAGTCAATGGAGAAGACAAGTGATTTAAAGAAATTAATATACTCAGCTCCCACAGTAAAGCATTGGCATTTACAGGTAATTTTCAGAAACTTCCACAGTTGATTCCTCTGAATTTCAGCTCTCGTCCCCACTCAATGCTAACTGGCAACAGACAAGCCAGTTCTAACCTCTACCTCAGGCTAGCTCACGTTATGTCTGCCTCAGTTTCCAAAATCACAGGGATTCTCCCACAGGGAATTGACACAGCTCAGATAGGCAGTTTAAGGATCATGTCTTATTTTAACTTTGGTGCAAGATAGTGTTCACTCTGCCCTCCAGAAGGAACTGTTCTCTTCAAATGACTCCTAGAAGGCCTGTTACTGAAGTTGAATAATTCCCTGTCTGTGTTTCTTGTAGCTTTATGCTTTGGTCTGATGCTCCCCTTTATCTAGACGCCCACAGGGAACTCCACCGATATCCCCTTGGTAACACCACCGCTTCAGCAGTGGAAACCCACCAGTCTGACACAGCTGGGGCGGTTCAGTTTACTCGGCCACTGACAGCCGGCCGGACTAACAGGGAGCGCTACCCCCTCGTACTCCTTTCCGCTGATCCTGGCCTCAGATCTCAACTGATAGGACTACGGAGGCCTCTGGAGACAGGGGCCCGCTTCCCCAGTCACTCATTATCCTTTTCCCCCCTCCTTCCACCTTACTTGAAGCTACTCGTCGTAGAGCGAGGCACAGTCCCTCCGCTCTCGTTCTTCAATCGCTCTTCGTCCCGATGACGAGACCAGCGCCCTCACGCCAGTCGCGAGGGAAGCCCAGACCGCTGCTGCCGGGAAACCAGTCTCCTATGCTGCTCGCACCAAGCCTTCGTCGTTGGTGCCTCCGTCCATGCGCGGAAGAGTAGCGTCTCCAGAAGGCGCCGCCTCAGCCGCACAGGGACCCGCTTCACTCCCGAGTTTGCGCAGCAACCAGCACTATCCTGACTCCACTTCGGTGGTTTCTCGGGCAGCGTAGGAAGCCTCGATTCCTTCCGGTCTTCCGTTGGTTATCAGGTAAGGTGATCTGACAAAGGGGGGGGTTTTCCTTCACGGTCAGTGACTTAATCACAAGAGTTGAAGGGTTGAAAGGGGCCAGTCGGTTACCAACCGATTCCTCCAGTCAGCGACTCCAGTAAGAGGGTTTGGTCAGGGGCGAGTGGGGGAACGTCTCCACGAAGAGGCTGCCTATCCCACTGACAAGCTAACTACTTCTTGTGCGTCCACCTCCCCACACCACTGCCTCTCATCTCAAGCTCAATAAACTGCACAAAATTGCTTCCTGACCCCTGCCCTTTTATAGACTGGCCACCCAAGGTCCAGTAGGGTCCAGAAGGTTCTGGAAGGCCCTATGTTATCCTATGGGGCTTCCTCAGAAGTTGGCAGTTATGGCAGTTAGTAGCCACCATTTTGTTGATCTGAGTGAATTCCAGTCAGAAAAGGCACCTAGGCCTGAGGTGAAAAACTATGAGGGCAAAAGAGCATCTATCCCCCAGGTCAATACCATAAAAATCTAGTGGACACGAAAAGATAAAAAGGGTATGAGGGGCAAAAAGGGGACAAAATAAATAATTAATAGGAGGGGCTACGCAAAAGGCCAGACAGGTCTAACACCCACCAAACTACCTAAACATATTTTCTACCAGAGATCAGACTTCATGTTAATTTCATCCTTCCTCATTCACCACAGAGCAGGAAATAATCCGATGTGGGTGGTGTTGCCGATAGTATATTTTTACGAATAGGCCAGAAACCAATAACACACCATACAGGCTACTGATAAAGCACCCAAGTGTCAATGGCCATTGACCATGGGAGAGTATACAAGACTGCCGTGGCTTGGTGGATCAAGTATGAATGCTTTGCAAGCCTTTTCTGTAACAGCACACACAGTAGATATCAACTAGCATTGTTTATTTAACTATTGGGCTGTTGTTGACGCCTCACAAAAATAGATAATAATGTTAGGTTGAAAAACATTCAAAGAAAAAAACAGTAGACATAGGTTAGAGGGTGTACTTTAAGTAATCCATGTCATACAAAGTTTAGAATTTCATTTCAATTGGAAAGGAAAACTATATGTGAAAAAAACTCCAAAAAATACTCTGCATCCCCTAACATGTTGCATCCCTTTAAGTGCCTGCATGATTCACTAGTAAACCAACCTGCCTTTAGTATCCAACTGAATGCAATAGGGATACGTCAAAGAGATATCGCTATGGTGCCACTGTACAACTCAACGCTGTAGACAATAGTGCACAGTGAGCTTCTTATCATCTCTAAAGTTTGGCACTATAAAATTTGGCTTCAAACAACTAACGTGACAAAGTCTGGGACATTCCCTTCTAGGCTCCGTTTTTATGTGAAATGTGGCTCTTTCAAAATAAGATGTTCTTTTTAAGGTGAATCTCTATTTGAGCCTGGATTGATGATACACATGGTGCAAAAGTCAGAATTCGAAAAAAATTAATGCCTTGGTAGCAGGAGACCGGAAGGACAGAAAGGTCTTCGGTCAGAATGAGCACCTCAATAAGAAAAAACTCTTTACCCTGAGAGAAATGGCCCCAAATTGACCAGGTTTACACCTGAAACTCAGGAAACACCATACGAATCACATGTGACAAAAGCCGTGATTCAAGAATTAAGGGCTACCTAGCATGGTTAATAACAGAAACTCAACAATTAAATAAGTGGGGTACCTACGAAGTTTAAAAATCACGTTGGCAAGCCTTCTTTGAACAATCAACACAATAATAGGAGATCAATGTAGTTCCTTATCATTAACAATTAAAGCATTGGAAAATGTCGATGCTCGTGTAAAGCATCCAGGCAGTTGGGCACAGTCATGGCTCTTTGAATGCTGGCCTCCACTCAAGACAAACATCATCCTCCAGAAATCGCCTTTCTGAACCTTAAAACCTGAAGAAAGGCATTTAAAACATACATGCCAACATTTTAGCACAGGGAAGTGGGAGATTTAAAATAAAAAATCGGGAGAATGAAAATTCCCCATTGACTTCTATTGTAGAAAATGCTATTTCAGGCGGGAGACAGCTCAAATAAAGCCATTTTTGGCTTGAAAAATCGGTAGTCTCCCGCCTGAATCGGGTCTGTTGGCATGTATGTTTAAAATGTCTGGGAGAGGGTGGGACAGGAATGTCTTTTTACTAACTGCTGTGACCTCAATCAGGTTCTGGGAGGAGCAGCACATATTCTGTCAGCAATGTACAGCCCACAATGAGCTTGTTAATTGAAGCAGGCGTGTCACCGGAAGACTCTCCAATGACATCTACTTTCTGCAAATTACCTACAAGAGGGGTCTCCCACCCTCCCTCGGAGTTGGAGCATGGCCGCTCTCATTTCTCAGACGTGCCAGAGCTGTCCTGTGTTGTGTCAGTGCCTACTATGCCAGATAAACTACTGTGCAGCCGTTGATGTCCTCATCTACTTGAAATGCAAAGAAATTCAAATTACTCTCACACCACCTCGTGACACGGTATGAGCTGCACATTTCATTAAAATCCAACACATTAAAAAGGGGTAGGGGTGGTATTTCGATGGCACTACACTGGCGCCACCTCTAGGCTGCAGCAGGTTAGTCCTGGTCAATGACTTCCGCTTTTTATACTTCCGAGTTCAATATCATGAGTGGAGTATCCCGAAGAACTGTACTCAAACCTTAAACTCACTATAGCGCACGGGCAGACTGTGCACGCTACATGAAGACAACAGAAGAGATGAATAACACAAATCAACACTCTTTATTAAGAATTGTGCTGACAAAGGAGGTGAACAATATTATACACCAAAACTTTGATTAATGTGATCATTCAAAAGATCCTTCATTGTTAGTCGAGACAAGCGCAGCCAGGGAAGGGAAGGAAAGGATGCTGGGCGAGTCTACGCATACAGCACACTCTGGAAGCAGAACATCCCAATGCAAACAATTCATTAGCGTGGATGAAGGGAGGGATTCAAGAGCTCGTCTGTTGTTCAGTGATGGGCTCCATCCCTCAAGGTCGAGCACCCAGTGTAAGCCTTGGACTGAGAAGCCAGGCTTGTCTTTAACATCAAGACCACACATGGAGCGGCACAAAGATAACTACACTATGTCACCTCACTCTACTCTACAGTCAGAACTGTCCTTGATGCTCTACAAGGTCAGCGGCATTGTTTGACTACCTTGTTTGGTGACTTCAGATGTATTCTTTTTGCAAGTGCTACCAAGACGAATACTAGAGAAATTAAATGTTCTTTCTCTTCACCATCTTGTTTTACCACTCTAATAACAATTTCCATTTATCCGTTCCATTTGATGTAAAAAGATTCTGCCTTTGAAATGTGTGGTAGGCATTCCTCATCACAGAGCTCAAGCTTTCCAAAATGTCTTCTTGCTGCAACTACGCCCGATTTGTTTCATACTTTGGGTGTTTCTGGCCGACCCAAGGTGGGGGTCACATGTTTACACACCAGCAAGGTGAAGTGAATAAACACAACAGACGAGCAAAAACAGACATTTTCAAAAAAAATTATTTCCCTTTTTTTTTATCCAAGGTGCAATCTATTTCTGTAAAGAAATACACATTTATCAATGTACTGGTTGAGTATCGGAGTCTTCGTTATTATGAATTGGAATAAAAAGAGTTACAAGAGATACTACTTAAAAATATGTTTACCTTTTTTATGTGACCTCAAGCATTTGTTAATTTAATTTGCCTTCTTGGAACTCTTTGAATACACTACAAAGATAAAAGGGCTTGGGAGGCGAGCACCTCACTCTTTAGTTCTGCCACAGTGGTCTCTTGTAGGGTGCAAAATATAGTGCAATCCTATTTCCATCAAATGTATTGCACTACTTAGCAGTTACAGAAGTTCAGTAGCCCATACATCCAAGATTTCACTACTTTTTTGATGCACACATTGTGCTAATATCTATGACATGCTCCACAAGTCACACGTCTGAAAAACATGTTCAGGTGTTCAATGTAGTACTGACTAGCCAAATTGTAAGGCGGGGTGTGGGGGAGGGGTCAATTTGTAATTCAGTAGTAAGATTAATGCTACTGATTGGTTCAGGTATTGTTGCACTATAGACGGCACTTCAGAGCATAGTTTAAATCATGATAAAATATTTGCAAATGTTCCTACCCCGTATCCTAAGTTAGTAGTTGCTATTGAGAAGTGGATGATGCCATCCCACAAAGCGCCAGAGCTGGCTGGGGTACCGATTGACCTGGTCAAATGTAATACAGAACTCTGGGCACCACGGATGTATGACGTTACAACGCACACTTTTACAACGCATACCTTTACAACGCATTTTTTACACCGCAACATCCATTTCAACGCACACCTTTACAATGCATGCCATTACAACAAATACTTTGAAACTACCTTTACAACGCATTCCACTATAACGCATACTACATTTACAACGCATACCATTACAACGCATTACATTACATTACATATAAGGTAAGTGTTGGATAGTGTAGGGGTTAAAATTACTATTCTAACTCCAGGGGGTGCAACAGTAGGGTAAGTGTTGGATGGTAATTTATGCTTTGTAATGGTATGCGTTGTAATGACTGCGTTGTAATGGTATGCGTTGTAGTAGTGTGCGTTGTAGTGTCATGCGTTGTAATGACTGCGTTGTAAATGCATGCGTTGTAATGGATTTTGCGTTGTAAAAGTTTCGTTGCAATGGTAGTGCGTTGTAAAAGTTGCGTTGTAAAGGTTGTATACCGGGCACCACTATTGACTCATGTTTTTAACCTCTTCGAGGCTCATGACGAGCTGAGCTTGTCATGAGCCACGGCGCTCCGGTACTCATGACGAGCTCAGCTGTCATGAGCCGTGGAACGCTCAGGTGCGGGGAGAATTCCCCTCCTGTACTGAGCGTTCCACGGGAGGTAATGCACCTGTGACGAGCTGAGCTCGTCATGAGCACCGGAGCGCCGTAGCTCATGACGAGCTCAGCTCGTCATGAGCATGTGGGCGCTGTGCGCGCCCCCCTCCCCACCAGCACAGCGGGGGAATAACCACCGCAGCGAAGGGGCTAACAATCTGCCCCGAGGCCCTGGTCCCTTTCCACGATTGAGTCTATTTTTAAGGAGGGCAAAAGATCGAACCCTACGTGTTATATACAGTTGCTAGGCGCTGCCCACTGTACCTGACATTTATGGACCTACCAGCAGCATTAGATAGTGTGAACCGTGGTTAGCTATGAAGGGTGCTTTTGAACATGTGACTGGATGTTACCCTAGTCTAATAACTGCATTCCGTGCATGAGCATTTGGGGGCCAGGGTGTGGTTCAGTCATGATGGAGGACTCACGCAAGAGTTTAGTCTTGAATGAGGGGTTCGGCAGGGTTGTAAGATTGCACTGCTGCTGTTTATTTTGTATATTAATAACTTGGCCCCATTTCTCATGAATGCTGTAAAAGATGTGCCAAAAATTGACAGAGTGGCCTTGCTTGCATTACTTTAGGCTGCCGATGCAGTCCTCATCGCTCGGACAACCAATGCACTTAGGAGATTGGTGGACTCCTTTGTTGTATTCATGACTAAACTGGATCTCGACCACTAATTTTAGTAAATCCCACATTATGGCATGTGGGCCTAAGAGGCGTAATGTGCCCTCTCTAGTATGTGATGCAAAGCGGATAACTAGTGTGAACACTTTCCCTTATTTGGGTATAGTGTCTGACAATTAGGGTGGATTGGGTGCTCCATGTTTCTACAAGTACTTTGAAGCTATCAAGGGCAGCCAGGGCCCTCTTGAATCTCCCTCAGCCAGCAGGTCATTAGGCTCTGGTCGCCACTTTATTTATTTATGTCATTTATAGAGCGCATGAATCACCCCGACCGGGGTATCTCCGCGCTGTAACAGCTGTAGACAACTAAGCCCAGTAATTAGAACAGCGAGGTTTTTTTTTTTTTGAGAGTTCATGACAATAGCATATCAGATACATAAGAAAAATAAACACATTGACAAAGAAACTCCGAATAAATATGCATACAGGATGTTACAACAGATAAAAACCGATAGTATGGGAAAAGTTACAGTAGATATGTAAAGGACAGGAGGGAATATCTACATAGTTATAAAAAAGCTATAAGCGCGTGCTTTTTAACCGCCTCCATGCCGCCACGGGCGCCCAAATCCTTAGTCCCATGCCCCTAGATTTCGCTCCCTTCAGTGCGTACAGCTCAGACTCGATGTTATGGATCCCGAGCAGCCTACACATCCACATCTGAAAGGTTGGAGCACCAGCGTCCTTCCATGCAGCAGCAATTAATATTCTAAAAACAGCTGTTGCTATAAACACAAGTGCCTCAGACTCTATGCTTAAACCCAATTTGGCGTCATACCCGAATATTAAAAGTGTAGGGGATAGGTCGATCCTGACAGCTAGCAGCCCCTCTAAAAACTTTACGATTTCCTTTTTGGTTGGCCCTAATTTCTCACAGCTACAAAACATGTGGAGCAGGTCAGCAGGGCCCTTACCGCATCTAGGGCAATTGTTATCCGCTCTCTTTCCCCAATCAAACAGTTTTGCCGGTGTATAATATAAGTTAAATAGGGTTTTAAAATGCTGTGCTCTTAGGTTTGAGGATCGTAAAAACCTTTTATCCATACGGATGGCTCTGTCTAGATCAATATCGGGGTCATTCAGTTTCCCGGCCCAGGTAGCCTCTGTCGTGAGCATATCATCTGGCAACGTTCCCAGGAATAATGCATACATTTTCCTTATGCGACGGCCGCCTCCCTTCATGTAATCTAAAAGTGTACATTCTTTTGATATATCGATGGTGGGTCTTTTGGATTTAATTGTGTTAGTCAGTTGTATATATTTAAACTCTTGTGGGCCTTGGAGTGAATATCGTGACTTCAGAAGATCGAGGGGCCTTAGAGCATCCTTTACCATAACTTGGCCCAATGTAGTGATTCCCTGACTTTCCCAATGTCTCCAAGAGCCGTCTCTGCTTAAGTACGGGAATAGCCCTGATTTCCAAAGTGGGGTATGTTTATTAAACTTCGGAATGCTCTGGTTCTTCTGTATTGCCAGCCAAACCACCCGAATATCTTCCAGTATTTTGTAACCTGGGGACTTGAAAAAGCGTTTATCATAGTTCCTTAGTAATACACCAAACGCCTCGTTCCCTATTGCAAACTGGTATATGGATGGGATACCGCTCTGGGGGTGTGAGGAGACAAGACCAGTGGTATAATTTTAGATTAGGTATACCCAAACCACCCTGTTCCTGGGGTAGAGACATAAATTTGATTGATCTCCTCACCTTGCCGTATTGCCAAAGAAAATTCATAAAAATAGCCTCCATCTCCCTAATCAAAATGTCATCTATTTTAAAGGGAATTGACCTAAACTTATATAAAATTTTTGGGAACATTACCATTTTGATGACATTAGCCCTACCTATAATTGATAGATGAAGAGTATCAATTCTTTTTAGATCCTGTTTCATTTTCAGCAGTAATGGTGAGAAGTTATCTTTGATAATTTCCTGTGTCTGGGCATTAATTGTAATTCCCAAATAAACTACTGAATCCACATATCTATCATCCACTTTGACTATTTTGCTTGAACATAAGATCTGTGTTTTTGCCACATTGAGTCTGTATCCAGAAGCATTCCCAAAATCAGAGGTGATGCTGATTATTTCCCTCATAGCACTAGCAGGATCAACAGTGGTGATAGCTATGTCATCCGCGTATGCGAGGATTTTGGTTTCGAAACCATTGGTAATAATTGGTTTTATATAGATATTACTCATAATGCGGCAAATCAGGGGATCAATATAGAGTGCAAATAGGATAGGTGAGCACGGACACCCTTGTCTCGTCCCTCTTGAAATATGAATCAAGTTGGAGCCCTCACCCATTAACTGAATGCTAGCTATTGGATTGTAGTACATGGCCTTGATAGCCTGCAGAAATCGGGGACCAAATCCTTTACCGACCATCACTTCCCAGAGAAAGCTCCACCTGACCCGATCGAACGCCTTCTCTGCGTCGAGGAGGATCATCGCGATCCCCCCCTCCCCCCGAGCATGCATGTCAAATAGAGTTATGGCTCTTTTTATATGGTCGGTGGTACCCCTTCCAGGGATAAAGCCATGCTGCCAGGGAGAGACGAGGCCCGCGATAACCCTCCCCATCCGTGAAGCCAATATTTTAGCGTAGAGTTTGTTATCGCTATTGATAAGTGATATAGGCCGATAAGAGCCCGGGCTCTCCTTGGGTTTGCCCTTTTTGTGAAATATCACAATGTTGGTTTTGGTCCAGGATTCTGGTATCTTACCTGTATTAAGCACCCCGTTAAATAGGTCTAGCAGGAGGGGGGCCGTTTCTTCCCTCAGGCATTTATAGACCTCCAGAGGTATAAGATCAGGCCCTGCTGCCTTACCTGCGGATAGATCTTTCAGTGCCTGAAGGAGCTCCTCTATAGTAATATCCTGCTCTAGGGATTCCCTCTCATTGGACGTCAGATTAATACCTGTATCCTGCCAGTTTGTACCCGGATAGGCTGTATCAGCCTCCTCCTTATAGAGGTCCTGATAAAAACGCCTGAAGACCTCTAGGATTTCTGTTGGCTTTTTATAGGTCTGCTCACCTTCTTTAATTTCAGTGATAATATTTTTTGTGGTGGCTTGTCTTATTCGAAGCGCTAAAGCCCTACCTGCATTCTCACCTGTTTCATACATACCTGCTCTACGGGTCTGATATTCCGCTGCCGCCTTTTTTGCCAATTGCCGCTGGATATCTGCTTTTATAGTGTTTAAACTTTCTAGGCTCTGAGACCCCTGGGCCCCGTGACATACGTCTCTCCTATGTTGCTCCTCTGCCTTCGCCAGTTTGGCCAAGAGACACTCCCTTTCTTCCTTCTCTTTTTTTTCCAGCCGTGCCGAAAAACTAATTGTCTCCCCTCTTAGACCAGCCTTAAAGCTATCCCAGACCATACCGCGGGATGCGCTATATCTATTGGCGTCAAAGAAAGATTGGGACCACCCTTTGATATGCGCTATATAATTGCTGTCCACTAGGAGCTTTCTATTAAAGGTCCATGGTCTCATTTTTTCCCTTGGTTTGCTAACAGATAAATTCAAGACAAGGGGATTGTGATCGGATATTAGCTTTGGGAGCATTGAAATTTCGACATTGCTAAGTTGTGTCGCTGATACTAAAAAATAATCCAGTTTTGTATATTTATTGAATGGGTGTGAAAAATATGTGAACCCAGGATCATCTTTCTTTTGATTACCCCAGACATCCTTCAGGCCGTAAGAGTAGATTATAGAGGACACCGCCCTGAATACTCGGGGCTTGCGGCCACTATATGGGGTGTTACCTGTGAAATCAGCTGAAATGTTAAGATCACCGCAGAATACCATGGGTGACGGCCAGTTAGTGAGCTCACGCTCGATGTGGTCCATCACCCCTGGGTCGTCCAAATTAGAACCATACACTGAGCATAGAGTGATACCTATTTTCAGCTCGCATATTGCCCATCTGCCCAACGGATCAGCTTTTGATTTTTTAGCCCCCCCCCAATCCTACCCGGCCTATAATTGCTACCCCCCTTACAGTAGAAGTCTGTGAGGAACAAGACAAGATTTCATACCCCCTCATATTCAACCAATGTTTCTTTTTCCATGGTAGGTGAGTCTCTTGAATACACAAAATGTCAGCCTTGATTAATTTAACATACTCCTCAAACTTTTCCCTCTTTTTCCAATCATTCAGCCCTCCTATATTGAGGCTGACTATCTTAATTCTCGACATACCCCTGGAGAGAAACAAGCCAGCATACTAACCAGTCACATTTTATCCTAAATCTACCAGCGACAAATATCACTGCTATCAAAATCTCAAATATATCAATGAACGTGTTTATTGCATGAACTTTCTTTTTGTTGCTTTTTCCCCTTCCCCCCCCCTCCCTCAGGAGTCCCCTCCCTCCCCACCCCCCTGACCCAAACTCACTCCCGGGTGAGGCGCACAGACTGAGTCTGTGCGTGTGATGGGTGCGGCCCGGCAGTGGACACAGTGCGATCCAGAAAAGTAGAAAAAGAAAAATCAGTTTCAACCTCAACCTCAACCTTGAGTGTACCCTGAATTCTCCATAACGTGACACACTTTCCCCTCTGCAATTCAAACTAGAGCTTAAACTAATCTAAACCTTAGGCTTCAGCCAGTGACAGAGATTAGAACCTAAGCCTTTATCGGCTTATATAAGTAATGAAACATATTATAGAGAGTCTAGAAACTCCTGAGCCTTGATTTCCGAGGAGAAAAATATGGTCTTGCCTTGGTGGATTATCTTTAACTGAGCAGGATTGATGAGATAGACCTGCACTTTCTTGTCCTGAAAAGGTTTGATTAATTGTCTTAATCTCCATCGTCGTTCCACGGTGGAATGGCAGAAATCCGGCCTGACGAAGAAGGACCCTCCTTCAAAGGTTCTTTTGGAGTCTGGCCGGGCTTTCTCTGATATAGACTGCCGAAGGAGAAAATTGCCTATGTAGATCAGGATTGCTCTAGGCTTATCGCCTTCTCTGGCGCTTTTTCTCAGTCTGAAGGGAGTCCTATGTGCTCTCTGGATTTCAGTGGCCCAGTTCCAGCCGGCGATGTCTGGAAAAGCTTTCTCAAATGTTTTAACGATGAACATTTTGACATCCTGACCCTCTGCCCCTTCCGGAATACCCAGGACCCTAAGATTGTTCCTTCTTTGCCTATTCTCTAGGTCCTCCAGCTTCCACTGGACGTCGATAGCTTGAGCTCCAAGTGTTTCCACTTTATTTGTGGCTGCGGCCGCCTCGGCCTCTGTAGCAACTACCCTCTCCTCGAGATTTGTGACCCTGTCTCCAACATTTACCCAGGCTTTTGAAAGCTTTCTGACCACTGCTTTCATCTTTCTTATTGCAGCTTGGGATTTAAGGCTGTCTGACCGGGTCTCCTCTCTGTGTGCAGTTATCCCTTGGTGGATTGATTCCATCATTGACAACTGTGTAGTATCGTATCGTCGTGCCTCGCGTTAGCCTTAGCCGGGTTAGAGCTCCCCTGAAGAGATGTCGTAGGAGAGTGATCCCAAGTTAGTGCTGTGTGGGCCCTTTGTGGAGGGACGTTTTTGATGATAGATGGTGGAAGCCCTGCCTCACTATCGCTCTCAGTTTCCGGATTACTACCGATTACTACCGTCAATATCTGAGCTGTGTGGCTCGTCATCCTCCTCTGACCAGTTGGCCTCCTCTGTGACAGAGAAGAAGCACTCGCTGGGGGTCTTCACCTTTTCCCTCTCATCATGAGTGACCCCGGAGTAGATTGCATTAAATGGAGGCAAGATGGCGGCCGTGACTAGCGGCTGAGCGGCAGCACTGTACACAGTGCGGATATGAAGTGACTGTTACACGAAGCAACCTCGACATATCTAGGTTCTCATTTATGCCTGCGTCTTTGAGTACTAAAGAAAAAGGAAAAGCGGCAAAAATGTAAAGCTGCCTGTCTTGCCGGACCACGGTGCACTGTATCAGCTGGGTTTGAACGCGGTACACAGCCGTCAGCAGTACATCGCATTACATCGGCACAGACATCTACAACTGCTACAAAGTAGCGAGTAGCGAGGAAAGTAAAAACTGCTATCACGCTTGGTGTTTACCTTTTCTGAGCCCGTGGTAATGGTAATGCTTGTCGGCGGATTTCATGGCAGGCTGCCCCACTCGGATCTGCGGTGGCTCTTGACTGCAGCTTCGCTTGGAGTCGGGCTGGCTCGCGGCGGTGCTCGCGGAGTTCGCGGAGCTTGGAGGCGGGGCCACACGAAGCCGGCGAGACCCGGGAACCAGAGCGGGAACGGCAGCAGTTCAACCAGACCTGACAGACCCGTCAGACCCGTCAGACCCGACAGGCCGGCGAAAGGAGGAGGAGAGGCTCGGTCTTGGGCTCCAGTCAAGGTGAGGCAGAGGGTCTCTCTGCTTATTGTATTCGCAGTATCTATGGCTCCTAAAAACAACACAGGGGTTAAATCAAAAAAGAAAGGCTTGGCTGACGCTAGCATCACAGACAGCATTGTAAGCATGGACACAGTGGCAAATACCGGGATGGAGGGAACTGCGTCAGAAGCTGGATCAGGGCGGGCAAAGCTGCTACCGCTTACAGGGCAGAACACCCCTAAGGAGACGCGCCCCCCCTCAGTCAGAACACGACAAGCTACGGCCACTGCAACAGTCAGCGTGGTGGAAATGCTGAATCGTAACGAAAGAAAAAAAAAACTGAAGGATATCGAACCAGCCTCAGTAGCTTCTGGGCTGCCGGGGTCATTGGTACTGCCTATCTTACCTGTGTTGTCTGAGCTGCCTTCTCCACCTGTACTGACCATTACTCCGGCCATTACCCCAGTAGAGGTTTCTGATATAGTTCTAGCACCACAGCCAGCAGCGCAACCAGTTCCTAATCTCCAGCAACAGCAGCCTTATCTGCAGATACAGCATCCTCAGTCATGCCAGGAGGGGGAACTCAGGGAGGACGTCGCAGGCGGGGGCATGATTCCGATGACACAATCAGAGCCTCTAGGTGCTGTATTGGGGGCTGACAATTCCGGTATCACCCGTAACAGTGAGGTCACCACCCCACTACCTTCAGAAGATGCAATGAACCCTCCAACACAAGTATCAGTGGCCCTACCAACTAGCAATGAGGGCGATCAAGGAGGCCCAATAACAGCTGAAGTATTCGAAGAGAGCACCATCTCTGCCATGGCCCCTGAGGAACATATGGGCCTACCCGCCAACTCTAAAGTTAAAGAACATCGAGGTTTTTAATTGCCTTCTGAAAGATAAGTAGAAGGGGGAGAGACGAATGCGTATGGGGAGTTGATTCCAGAGAGATGGTGCAACATAGGAGAAGGATGCACCCTCCAGCCGGGTTTGTTTTATGTGAGGTACACAGAGAAGCTCTTTGGACCCAGAGCGTAGGGTCCTGGAGGGGTTGTAGCGGGTCAATTTATCTGTGATATAGTTGGGTCCTAGGTTATTCAGGGCTTTATATACCATGCAGCAGATCTTGAAATTGATCATTTTCCGAATCGATAACCAGTGAAGTTTGCGGAGTAGAGGGAGTGAGGGTGTTCTGCGGGGAGCATTGGTCACCAGGTGAGCAGCTTTGTTCTGGACCACTTGCAATCTATTAAGGGAGGATTCTTTAGCGGAGATCAGCAGAGCATTGCAGTACTCCAGACGGCTAGTGACCAATGCTTGAGTCAGAGTTTTCCTAGTGGATAACGGGAGTAAGGGGAAAACTCTGCGAAGTAAACTTAGTACTTGGAAGCAGGTCTTGGCGGTTGTGGTGGTGTGTTCCTTGAGGTTACGTTTCTGGTCAATTTTTACCCCTAGGTTCTTTACCACCGGTTTAGGGGAGGGAGCTGAGCCCAAGTCTCCCGGCCACCAGTTCGGAGACCAACTTGTTACTGCGTCTCTAAAAAGCATTATTTCCGTTTGCTCAGCATTCAGCTGGAGGAAGTTATTGCTCATCATTCAGTGATGGATCTCATTCCTTCTGAGAAGGTGTTCTGAACATTGGTGCAGTTTTTGTCAAATGAGAGGAGCAGTTGTGTGTCATCGGCGTAGGAAATTGGGACAAACCCGAGATTTCTTATTAAGTTAGCAAGTGGGGTGACATATATATTGAACAGAGTAGGGCTCAGGCAAGAGCCCTGGGGAACCCCCTTGGTGACCATGGAAGTTTGTGATCTGAAGGGGCCTAGGTTGACGGTTTATGTTCTTTCAGCTAGAAAGTTTGTCATCCACTTTAAAGCTTTCTCCTCAATGCCTATGTCTCTAAGCCTGCCTAGCAAGATCTGGTGAGAAATGGTGTCGAATGCAGCAGACAGGTCAAGCAGTATGAGGAGTACTGCCTTAACCCTGTCTGCTAGCATTCTGATGTTATCTGTGACTGTCACTAGTGCTGATTCAGTATTGTGTCTGGGTCGGAATCCTGACTGTGAAGGATCAAGGCTGTTGGAGGATTCAAGGAAACTGGTCAGGTGTTTATGTATGTGTTTCTCTAGTAATTTACTTTGTAGCGGCAGTAGAGAGATGGGTCTGTAGTTAGTGACGTCTTTAGGGGCAGTTTGGCATTTTTCCTGATGGGCAGGATCTGAGCTGCTTTCCATTCCTTCAGGAGTTTGCCATTCCTTCAGGAGCTATTTAGGATAGAGCAGATCCGGTCAGCAAGCTGGTCTGCTAGTAGGGCGGAGGTTTTGGCTGGGATCAGGTCTGCAGGAGAGCCAGATTTGGTTGTTGTAAACAGGGTTTTAGTTTCTTCGGTGGAAAGCAGAGGAAATTCCTTTAGTTTGTGCAAGCAGGGCATGGTGGAGGGAGCTGTGTGGTTATCGTTTAATTGAGTGCCTTTAGGTCTCATGATCTTATTGTAGATATTGTCAATTTAGGAAGTGAGGTGACTTGCTATGCTATCACATAGTGTGGGAGAGGGTTCTTCTTCCGTATTGCATGCTTTTGGGTTGATGAATGTGTTGAGGACCTAAAATAGTGCTTTGGAGGAGTTGTCTGCCTGATCAAGCAAGTTAGTTATATGCATTTTCCTAGCTTTCTTTATGCTGCTATGGTAATTGGAGAGGGCAGATTTGAATCTTTCTCTATCGTGATGGTCGTGTGTGTGCCGCCAGTGTCGTTTGCTTTTTTCGGTCCTGAGGTTGGTAGTGTACCAGGGTGCATGTGGGCGTATAGGGGTCGCCCTCTGTGTTTTCAGGAGCATGAGCGTATTTATTGTGGGTATTATGGTATCTTGGAATTTACTAAGATAGGATTCAACACTGTCTAAGTTGGTGTACTGAGGGGAGACAAAAGTGTCTTGGAATAGAGTGGGGGGTCAGTTTATGCCACTGTCTATTTTTCTTTAGGTTATGACACTTCCGGATATTTTGCTCTCTGGGTCCTGTGATGCAGAATTCAATTTTGGAGTGGTCTGACCAAGTTAGAGGGTAGGTTGTTCCACAGAGGATATTAGGTGAATTTGAGAGGATTAAGTCTAGTGTATGCCCTGCTGTGTGAGTTGGTTCTTTATTAATTTGGGTCAGTTCAAGCGTCTCGAATTCTGTTAGAAGGGAGAAAGCGTCGGGATCATTGGGGTTTTCACTATGTATGTTTAAGTCTCCAAGGAGCAGGACGTTTTTAGATGCTATAACATATGGAGAGATTAGGTCCATGAGTTTAGTGACGGAATCAAGGAGAGGTTCTGGAGGGCGGTATACAAGGGCAACTTTCAAACTGAGTTGACCATGTAGATCAATTCTGAAGACAAGGGATCTTTATAAATTATCGCTACCCCAACCCCTGTTTTTAGTGGTCTGTCGAGTTTTTGAATGTGGTAGCCATCGAGTAGGGCTATGGCTATCGCTGGATTAGAGGTGGGCTTAATCTATGTTTCTGTTAGAAACCCTATATCTGGGAGGGAGGAGGAAAGCATGTTCCATATATTAATAGCGTGCTTAGGAAGCGTCCTCACATTGGCTAGGAAGCAATCCCAACTGCCCGTTTTTATGGTAGGGTGTGCCTGACATAGTTGATTATTGTTGGACTGATGCGGGGTGTCATTTATGATGTTCAGACCTGTGGAGTTGCTTTTACATTGTGATGGTAGCCCACACTGGTGGGCACATTTTAGGCAGGAAAAAGGGCCTTTAGCTAAAATTGAGGAGGTACAGTGGTTGGTTACTTGTAAAGCGCTCCTGCAGCTATTATCCCTGATATTTTGTAGGTTGCATCTAGAATAAGTGTAGTGTTTGCCCGAGCTGGTTACCTGGTTTCCAGCGGGACCGGCAGGGGTTCCGGCTCCTGGCGGCGTAGACGGGCTTGCCTTAGGAGCGCCTTCGGCGCGCCCGCTGCGCGCCGCTCTACCCATGTGTTTTATACTCCAGGCAGCTAGACTGCTGACCTAGGGATAGGATTTACACGTCACTTCCGCTCTCCCTCCACTCAATCGGAACACTCCGTGGTGGAACGGGGAGACGCCAGATAACGTGAGAGGTGAGTGAAAAAATGGTCGAACTGTGAGTTTTTTTTAAAATGTGACTTTTTTTAAAACAGTAGTGCACATTAACAGCTTATTAACACATAACACTTATTGCTGTTTATAATTCTCAGTGCATTCCTCTCGCTTGGTATGGCACAGGGGTCTGGCTCTATTCTACCTGCCATCCCCTACAGGTTAAGGAGAATTGAACTTGAAGGAAAGTTGTGAACCAACCTCCGCTAACTCTAAAGTTATATGGCATAGCGAACTGGGCTTATCCTACTAGGAGGATCGCATCAAACTGACCCCTATTCTACTGTGGATGCCAATCTGGACCAACCCAGCAGCGAGACTGAATAGAGATTATTATTATTCACTGCCTCCATGGGGACAGGGGCAGTACTATACCTAAACACCTACAGTCCTAAAAGACATAGGCCGCACAGAGATTTTTTGATTCTCTTGCTTCCATATACCCTGCAGTTAAAAAGGCGGCTGAATCCCTTTTCCAGAAAAAAAGACTGCTTCTGAGGGAGGGGTCTGAATGTTACAAGGTGACAGTTTCTAATTACCTTGCCCTGAAAGAGACAATGGGCATGGCGCTGGAACATACCGAGAAGCAGGGGAGATGGAAAATATTGCTTCTCTTCCATTTAGGTCCTGTACGCTCCACTATTTATTGTGGTTCCCTTTAGGATACTTGTTAGACCTGGCATCCTTGGCGTGGTTTCCCCCTATCTTTTTGCCTCTACCTGTTCTGATGCTGTGCTGGATTTCGTTTTTGCTGGTTTAGATGCTTTGGGTACTTTGCCACTGCTGATCAGTGTCAAAGTGCAAGTGCTTCCAAATTGTTATTGTAATTGGTTGTCCATAATATTTGTATCACCAAAAAGTCCCTAGTAAAGTGCACGGGGTGTGCCAGGGCTGGTGATTCAAATGCTACTAGTGGGCCTGTAGCATTGATTGTGTCCCCCACATGCGTAGCCCTAAAATGGTGTCTCAGGCCTGCCACCGCAGTGCCTGTGTGCCATCTGTGAACTGCCATGTCCCCCTGGTCAGTGTCCCCACTGACCAGGCCTAACCCTTCCCTTTCTGTGCACATCGGTCACCCCTATGGAAGGCCCAAGGTACCCCCTTGGGCAGGGTGCAGTGTATGTGAAAGGTAGAGCATGTACTAGTGCAGGTGACATGCTCTGGTAGTGAATTACAGCCATTTTCGTTTTTCACTATTGTAAGGCTAACTTGCCCCATAGGCTATCATGGGGAATGCTGGCGACAGTGGCTACCAACATATCTTCCCATAGGAGCAAGATAGGACATACAAGTTTGGTATCCCTGAACTCAGAATTTAATTACACATATTTTAGGAAAGGTTGTTCTTAAATCCTGTGTTTGAGAACAGCACTTTTAGAAAGTTGCTGTTCTCTTGTCTGACCTTTCTGTGTGCCATGGCCTGTTTGTGAATTGACTGTCTGGTTTGTGAGTGACAGGGGCTGGGTGGCTCCCAGAGGCTGAGTGGGCCATCCCTGGGCTGAATAGCTCCATCTGCATCTAGAGTGGTGGCAGGGGGTAGCACCTGGGCCTGGGCCTTCCACAATGCTGGCTCCACCTCCTGCTGGGTGGCTGACGACCGTGCCCCTCTCTCTGAAAGTAAAGGAGAGGCCAGGAAAGTAAAGTGCTCAAGGAACACCCAGAACTGGTTCAGACTGGGCTCAGAGCCCTCCTGCACAAAGGGAACAAAGACTTTTAGGGGTATAGGTACAGGACCCCCGACTACAGAAAATTAGATCATCCTGGAATCAAGAAGGAACCTCTGCCAAGGAGAAAGCTGAAACTGAAGAAGGAAGACTGTCCTGCTGTTGCTCTGCTGGACTGACCTGCTGTTGCTTTGCTGCCAAGGAGAGGGGAAGGACTTTGCTTTGTGCTGTGTCCCCTTGCTTGAAGGAATCTCCAAGGGCCTGAGAAGAGCTGGCTCCCTGTTAAGAAGTCCCAGGAACAAAAGGAATTCACTCCCAGCTTCCCTGAACTCTGCTGAGAGAGTTCTGTCCTTCCTGGAGTGCTTGGCCCATGTGTGGTGCCTCTGGAAGTTGCACCTGTGTTGGGAAGCTGGAAACCAAGATTTAAAGAACTTTCTGCAAAGTTTATTGCATCGCTCGCTTGCAGAGCGCATCCCCGTCAGTGCGAGGAAATTCCCGCTGCCACGAGGGTCGAGATCGTCGCAGCGCCTGTTGCCGCTGCCAGAGTCATCGCATCCTTCATTTGCGGGACGCACCAGTCCGGTGTGGGAAGACTACCATCGCTGCGAGTATCGTCGTAGAGCCTGTCGTCACTGGGTGAGATCGTCGCATCGCTTGCTTGCGGACCGCATCACGTCGCAGCGTGAGTCGTCGCAGAGCCATCGCATCGAGGGGCCGCGAGAGTAGAAGATTGTTGCTGAGCCGCGCATAATCACAGCACCGGAGATCGCCGCCGCCCCAAAGATCGTCGCATCGTACCTTTTGCGTGTCGCTTCCACCGAAACCTGTGCAACGGAATCCATGCAAGGCATCGCATCCCTCACCATACAGACCGGAGTCACCGCAACACACCCGCTACATCCAGCGGGGTTGTCGCATCGCCTCCCCAGGGTCTCAGGAGTGACGCATCGCTTGCTTTTCAACGCTACAGCTTTCACTTGGAACTTTTGTCACATCTAAAGGTACTGTTGGCTAAAACGTGACGCACCTGTGGATTATTTTAACGCAACCTTAAGAACTCTTTTGAAACCATATTCTTGAACTGTGTATGTTGGATTTTTGTCGCTTTGGTCTTGTGTAGTTTAGATTAAATACCTTTATTTTTCTAAACTGTTGTGGAGTCAGTTTGTGGTGCTTTCACTGTGTTACTGTGAGTGTTGGTACAAATACTTTACACATTGCCTTTGATAAGCCTGACTGCTCATGCCAAACTACCAAGGGGGTGAGCAGGGGTTATCTAAAGAGTGTATCCTCCTTACCCTGACTAGAAGCAAGGGTCCCTATTTGGACAGTGGTACCTACCTCTGCCAACTAAACATCCCCAGTTCTAACAATGATAGATTTAATGATTCTCAGAGGGATGCCTGTCCTTGTGATGGCACATATGAGCAAACGTATTGACTTTGTCTTTTTTGTCAATTTTATCAGCTATATTCCAGTTGCATTTTAACACCATATCTTCAAAAGAAATATGTTTTGATCAAGGTAGGGTGGCCTTGAAACATTTGCAATTATTATGCACTCAGAAGGTATGTTGTAGAGTTAGATTATTTCTGAAGTTAGCTGTCAATGCAAAATATGTTATGATGTAGTATTGAATTTTACTGAACGAATTTTAATGAACTGCTGTAAATACAATTCGTTGCCTAGGATAGGAATGAGCATGGGTCAAACTAGACAACAAGTTACAAGACAGAACCCTAAACCAAAGTACTTATTAAAAGTACCAATAGAAAAAAAAATCAGATAACTGAAGTTAGTTCTATTATTGGCTAATCGTATTCGATCAGAGCACTTGATCTCTGTGTACAATCCCTAAAAATGTACTTGCCGACCATCAACTTTACCATCTCCGTCTCTTGAATTATACGCAAAATATTTGCTGCTGTAATGGTTCTAAATGTTGAGGTCTTGTCAGCCTGAGAGTCAAGTGATAAAAAGAAGTGCTTAGTTCACAGTAAAGGGCCCATTACCCATGGCTGCCCTATGACCCTCATACCCAGATTCCTGACACCCCCTAACAAGCATTGGCATAGTCAATAGGTCTCGCTTTTGGGACCTTAGAAGTGAATAGCCATGCAACACTGATGTTGTCTACTCTAGGATATTGTGCTGGATAACTAAACATTTATATTGTCTCCTTACATCTGTCTGCTTATAGAATGGACCCTTTGCTGGAGGGTACAACAGGCATGAAATAAATATTTCCTTCAAACGCTGGAAGATTTCTGCCACATTTGTTAAACCAAAGTCTGCTACTGGCTTGAATGGCAAGCAAGCTCTTGCCTAACAGGTATTCTGTCTTTATATTATTCAAGATTACTTAGTGAGATGCTACACAGAATGTACAGTGGCCTTACACTTTTCTGAAATTCTAATATTTACTTATTTAAAGGTGATTTCTAAAGCACCATATGCAGCAGAGCCGCTTTAAGTGCTGAACAATGTGTGTGTGTGTGGGAAGGGGGGGCGGGAGATGTCTTAAGATGGAAATGTGTGCGGGGAGGGGGGCGGGAGATGTCTGAAGATGGAAATGAAAGGAAGGAGAAAGGCAAGGAACCAAATCCAAGGTATGGCAGTGATGTAAGCAGGGTCGAGTTTGATTTACAGCCCGAGCAGACCGTTCCATTAACAGCCAGTAATGTAAGGGGAGAAAGTCATTACAATCGAAGGAAAGTTCTTACTCGAAGGAGCAAGACTGTGACATTGCTAGAACTGTGGTTTCAATTGTAACATCAACAATAAGCACACAGTGACCTAGTGGATGCTGTAGGATCACCCCTTCACAGTATGCTACTGAAGCAACGACACAACAGACTTTCATGAAACACCAAGTATTCTGTGACCCAGTAGACACCTTACCGTGCCCCTTCCAGAATGTTAAGGAAGCAAACTTGTTGCTGACCTCGTGACCCAACGGCACCGAATGGCTTCAGAATTCGGCGGTTCAGGACGCAACGGACTCTAAGACTAATGAAACGACAAGTCACGATGCAATATACGTTGCTTTGCTGATTTGCATGTGCCGTCGGGAGGGGCTTGATGAACATGGTATAGATAGAGATAGGTTCTCTCTTGCTTCCACCAGAGTTTTAATAACCAATTGCAGTTTGGACCACCTGTGATTTCCTTCTTTGGATCGATTAAATTATAATCTGATCCTTAACAGCCAATTCCGAAGTGATGGGATGTTCTTTTCATTATCTTACAACCACTGCTGCAGTTTGTCTCGTGGCGGTGACATCGTAAACAGGACCCGGATGAAGGATAGGGCACGATGCCCAACTAACATTGAAAGAAAACACCATTTAGATTTTATGTATAGTATCTGTTCTTATAAAAACTTAGTTTTAATCCCCTGAGTCTGATTGGCAGGTACATGCTAATGGCCAGACTTTTCTAGTACCACACTCTCCTGGCCCAATACGAAGCCACTACGATAACTTGGGTCTTGTCATTCTTGATCTTTTTTAGAAGTCAGGGTAGGAGAGGCCAATGGCGAAAAGGCATATTTTCACCCTTGTGTTATATTCGAGCCTGAATTAATCTCCTAACGACTGTTCTAGCGGAAACTCCAACACGCAAAACCTGTGGCACTGAGTGGTGGAGAAAGGATCCAGCCAGAGTTCTACCCACTAACAGAACAGGCCCTGTGTAGAAGCCATTGTGATCTACCTGCTGATGGCTGAGCTTGTCCACCCTCACATTCAAGGACCCCACCAGGTGGTTCACTCTCAGAGGAATGCCCTGAAGCTCAAGCCAACTCCAGAGGTGCACAGACACTTGGCACAAGATCCATGACTCCACTCCTCCCTGCTTGTTGTAGTACCACATGACAGTGTGTTGTCTGTTAGAACCTGTACCACCCTCTGTTGTACAGTAGAACTTGCCTGAGCCTCCCCTTGATGGATGTTAAAGAAGAATGGCCCATAATTCCAGCAGAATGATATAGAGCCGGGTTTCTACTAGAGTCCAAAGTCCCCCGATACCCACCTCCCCTTGATGACCTCCCCAACCCAACAGGGACAGGTCCATTCCCACCGTCAACTCCTGCTGTCGGTCAATTTGGATAGAGAAGCCATCACTGCAGACTGTGTGGAGTTTTCTCTGAAATCTAGATGCCTTCAGACAGGCTCCCTTGATGTTGGGCTCACTGGAACTTTGGATTCCACTGAAGAGCCAGCACAATACATCTGACATTCTCGAGAAGGATGCAGTAGACTAAAGGTCAAAAAGCCTCAGAACTGCTCCCACAGAAACCCAGAACCAAGGCTGAAACATCAGGATCATAGCCCAAAAGTCCTGGACTTGTTACAAAGGAGAGAAGCTCCTCAACTGAACCATGCCCAGGACAGCTCCGATGACAGGGAGCCTCTGTGAAGCAGTTAGGTGCGACTTAGGCCTTAGGCTTGTCGATCATGAACGGACTTAGGCCTTAGGCTTGTCAATCAGGAACCCCAACAATGGCAACAGATTCGCCATTACCTGGAGATAGTGGACCGACTGAGGCATGTCGACCTGAAAATAGCCAGTCATTGAGGTAGGGGAAAATTGGTATCCCAACCTCCGAAGATGGGAACCGACCGACTTTTGTAAACACCAGTGGGAACTGGTATGGGCAAAGGGGGGCATGGAAATAAAAAAAGCTATTGTCCTACCTTGAACAGCAGGTATCGTCTGTGGAACTGCAGGGTAAGCATATGTATATATGTGCTCTACAAGCCCACGGACACCATCCGTTCGCTTGGTTCCTAATGGATTGCCACCCTGCAAGAAAATGCTGGATTCTGCCTCCCACTGGGTGTTTTTGAGCCACTAATAGCAAGATAAAGCAGCATGGCGGCTATTGCCACAGGCAGAGGGGACTGGGTAGGCTGGAGACCTAGATGGCCTGACTGTCGCCTCTGGTTTCAAAATCACTGACTGCAGCAAAGGCTCGGGAGAATGAAGTTGCCTACACGACAACCCCCTAGAATAGCATCTGAATTTCCAGAACTGGTGAGGAAACTGGAAGGGGCCAAGAGACAGAGAGAAAGTGCTGTGACCCTACTTTTCTTAAACCATTCTAAAGCAAAGTCAGATTTGTCGCTGAACACGTGTGATCCATTGAAAGGCATATTCATGAGGGAGGACTGTACCAATTCTGCGGAGCGCATACACACATTGCAGTGGAGAACCACACAATTGCTAATACCCCTTTCCAAGACAACCAGCAGTATCACGGCCAGCAGGAATCATACATTCTGGCTGCATCATGACCATCCTGAATGGTTTGGGCCAGTGATGCCCTAAGGTCTTCAGGAACCGCCACAATATCTCACTAGCCATGTCGACGAGGCAATGCTTCTATCTGCCCAACAAAGTGAGTTGACTAACTGCAATGCTAGGCTAGCAGTAGAGAACATTTATTTCCAAAAAAGCCTCAGTCCTCTTAGATTCTCTATCTGAGGGAATTGTGGGGAAGGATTTGGGGTTCACCTTCCTGGTTGAAGGCTGCACCAGCAGACTTTTGGGATTAGGGTGTTTTCTGATAAAAACAAAGGTCGCCAGGCACTGGTCTCGGACATCTGACCACCTGTCTATTCATGAGGGTCAGGGGGAATAGGACGTTGACCTGGTGCTCATTAAAGTGTTGATGAGGGCCGTGTTGAATGGGAGCAAGCGCTCAGATGTGACTGGCCCAGGCTGCAAGATTTCCATAAGGACATTTGCCTTAGTTGTGTGTCGAAGACCTCAGCCGAACGTTGAATTACCATGAAATGAGGCATTCTTTTGTGTTGGATGGGCAAAGGGCAAGCCCACCCTTGTTTCAAAGGAGGTATTAAGCCTAATCTCCGCTTGCAAGTCCATGAAAAAATTAACATTGTCTTAATAAGAGGGGTGTGAGGGTGAAGGGGGAGGGGGAATAAATCATCTCAATATATTCTCCATCATCATCTCAGGGTGGTGGCAAACTTTGATCAGAATCTGAAATAAAAAGACAATGGAGCCTCTGAGGGTGCTTCTGTTCTAGAAGAGGAATAGGATTGGAATCAGGTTGTATTGTGACTGGTTACACTTTTGTGATTTTGCAATGCAACTTCAGTCAAGATCGTGCTTAAGTCAGTTCAGGGTTCGACATCCGAACCTGCACCAGATCATCCACTGGTGACATTGTTCCTGGTGTGGACAAGGCAGGGACAAACGCAGGTAGTGGCACTGGGGTGGGTGTCTTAGCCAGAGCCGGTACAGAGTCTGTGACAGGCTGAAGGGGATCAGATGGCACCAAGGACAGATCACGCGTTAAAACCGGGACAGTGACTCTGTGTATCTCACTTCCCCTACGTGCATGCGCACTAGACTGGTAACGCCCAATACGTCCGCGCAGTACCGGATTATCAATCGAAGGACACACTCCTTCTTTGGGCATGATCCGTTTTGAATTAAGCAGCAATTAACCAATATTTGGCAATATATAAAGAGGCAAGAGTTTGGCAGTCGACATTACGTCGGAGCCGCGTTGAGGGGAAGGCAGCCTAAGGGGTCTTGCAGAAACCGTGAGTTTGGTGCTTATAAGATCAGGGCAATGGTATCTACATTACCCGTGAGTATTAGCAATAAGAACCTGAATTGAACTTTCTAACATCCTTTAGGTTGCCGTACTGAGCAGAATAAACCCCCAACACCACGCAAAGGCTCATGAGGCCAGCTAGCCTTTGTTCATAAGTAAGCACTGTCTAAATCAACCTTTTTTCCATCCTGAAAACCAACTGAGGAATAACTATGGCGTTTCCATTCAAATATATGTGTGTCTTAGTCTTTGTGTATGTCCGTGTTTTTTCCTTTTATAGGGTTTTTAGACCTCATTTTTGGTCTACATTACCCCCCTTATATTGAACAGGTCATTTTTCCTGGTCAAAATCTACATCCTAATGTGATGGTATGATTTATCATGTTTTTGTCTACTTACAGGTCTTGTTCTACGAACGCCAATTGGGCGCAACAGACTACATTTCTATTAAACACTATTAGGTACACTTCACCTCATTTATCTTTTTGTAGAGTTCACTTTCACATCTACATTTCATGTGAGTAAGGTGAGGAAAGTTGTGCATATCCTCGTCCTGAAGAAGGAGTTTTTACACTCCGAAACATGTCGACGCACTTTCTGAGGTTGATGTACCCTAATATGCAGTAAACAACCTCACCCTGCACCCCTTTAAATGATACCAGCCGAGGACTTAATACAATTTTTCTTTTTTCACCTACGAGCCAGGTATCTTTTAACCATCACATTTCACCTCCTCACCACTCACATTTATTTACCTCACACACACCAACACATAGTACACCTTCAGTGCTCCTACGTAGTCGTGAGTCGCAGCACGCCGCATCCCGTAGAGGGGTGCGAAGACCCCGATGATGAAGCATGACACCAAGGGGGCTGTTGGTGTGTGAGGGGTATTTAAAACAACACTGTGTGCTCCCCACCATTTTAGGGCTCACTACCACTACCAGAGTGGATTCCATTTTGTTTATGTAAATTGCCTGGGGAGACCGAATCCACTTTCCCTCTCCCTCCCTCCTTTTGTTATACTTTTACCAAGGACAGATCAGTCAGAGGTAACCCAACTGATGGCCCTGCAGAACATTGGAGCCTGAAGGTGCACCAGAGGGAACCAGAACAGTGCCCAGTATCTGCAGCATGCCTTTCATAAAGGCTTTGATCTGTTGTGGTGTCACTAATCGCCCAGAGAATTTGGGGCATACTAGACCAACTGGGGAATCTGCTCTGCAACTGGAGAACCGGAGGGAGCAGACTGGCATCTTGAAGCCCTCGCGCCCTCTGTTTGGCTCAAGAGTGGCGAGAGGGGGTCGATTCCTCCTTCACCTTTCTGCATTTATATTTGGAATTACACTTCCCAGAGAACTTCCACAGTGTAGCTGACCTCTTGCAGGAACAACCTCTTGAAGGGGAACGGGTCCCTCAACTTGGAGCATGATCATAATCTACACAAGACCTGCAACAACTTCGTATGTTCAGCAACATACAGCTGTGTTTCCCAGTCCCAGACCGCCTTCGGGTGCATGTGGGGTGCACTTGTCTCATGACTTCCAGTTCCGAACTCAAGCACACGAGACGCACCTTGTGGCTAACGTCATCCACGCACAATACATCAACATCCTCACCTTTGTCAACGACATGCAACTAATACTCTCCCTCTCGGATAAGACCCTGAACACAAGAAACAAGTTCACCGCCTCCATGATCGAAGTCGCTAACTGGATGAACAAGACAGAAGCAGTGATCTTCGGTAGGAACACCGCACCATGGGACTCCAACTAGTAGCAGGCTACCCTCTGACCCACTTCCATTCCAGGTACCTTGGAATAATTATTGACTGCAGATTGAACATGACCGCACAAGTCAGCACCATCACAACACCCAGATTCCACACCTTGAATATGCTGAGAAAGATCGACAAGTGACTCACAAGTAACACTAGAAGAACTGTCACTCACACCCTAGTCACAAGCAAGTATGACTACGGAACACCCTCCACACCGGGACCACCAAGCAACTCACTAGAAGACTACAAACCATCCAGACTCAGTAGCCAGACTCATCTTCAACATCCCACATAGAGCTCATATCACACCATACACCACAGAGCTCTGCTGGCTATCAATACACAAACACGCTCACCACACACATTCATGGCACTACACAACTTACGTCCCACCTATTTGTGCAGTCGCATTTCCTTCCACCAAATAACCATACAGCTCCGCTCCGCCAGACTCCTATTTGCCCATTCCGTGAAAACACAGAACCAGATCAGTAGGACGGGCGTTATCTTACATTGTTCCTAAAGCACATAAAAGCCTCCAACTCCACATCAGAGCCTCCTCCTCTCTTCTTGAATTCTGTAAGATGCTGAAGCCTTGGCTTTTCAATTAACTGACCTACCATAGGCAGGGCTAGGCATATGCAGTTGCTCAGAGCTAGGATACCCTTTGTGGGTGATAGTAAGATTTCCAAATACACATAACAGAAGCAATACCACTTGCATGTTCCCATAATGATGCAATTATACATGTGTATGCTGCCAGTGCTATGAGGGGAAATGTAGTTGTGTCCATCACCACGAGCAAAGATTGGGTTCAAAAAGACCAAACACCTAGGCACTTCCATTTGTATATTTTTCTAGACTCTGTCTTTCTCCTGCTCCAACCTCTCCTCACTCCTTTGCCTCTCAGTCTCTTCCTCCCATTGTAGTCCTTGTGGTTTTTACTTGTCTCCTGGCACGACACTGAAACAGACAGGTGTGAAAGAATCATACAGCATTCAGCAGTGTCTGGCTCATTGACAGGTCTGGGGATGCGACTCAACGCTCCCCTCCCTCTACACCCTGGAGGCTCTCCGATTCGTCTAAGCCAAAGGAGGGAGGTTGGTAGAGACTTCATGAAATAAAAAAAATTGTTTGTGCAGTTTTGGAAACTAACAGCAGCATCACCGTGACAGCGGTGCTGTGGGAGCCTGCTCTCTTAACAGAAGACAGTGACAAAACATCAGCCACTTCAACTACTAAAGATTCTGGGCCGAAGCGATGCCTAGAAAGCATTCACACATTTTCACTTGTGATGGCATTAATGTGAGTCAATGGTTTATATTTTATATCCCTGAAGATATAGAATTCCAGTGGCAGGAGTGTATAAGATGTAAGGGAATACTGATTGAACTTCACTGTGGCACAATATTTAATATTTAGTTACATGATGGGATATCTGCATTGCAATTAGAACTAAAGGAGAGTAGAGAAATAAAATGTTTGGAGGGGGTATTTAAACTAATGGGGCCATGGCAAGTAGGTGAAAAGGAGCAGCGGCATTAGGAGAAGCAGAAATTATACAGAGTTTACTTAGAGGAACTTCCAGAACCCCTGCCCCTATGCAAATATGGCCAAGAGATGCTTTATTCTAATATGGCTTGCACCGCCTTTTATTTTACGAAGAAGATTGCACACAGTTGTCTTGGACTGCGTGGACTTCAATCGGGGGCGGCTTTTGCGCTGGTTGGCCCTGTGCGACAATCTTTGATGGCACCCTTAGTGTGCTGCTTCACCACGGATCCCCTCACCACCATCCTCCAACGGTGTTCCTCATCTCTCCACAGCCCTTCTTTCACATGTATTTAATTTCTTTTATAGCTCTACTCAAACCAGTGTAGGGGGTCAGTGCGCTCTCTATTTTAGCCTTATAATCAGAATTCAATGACCCTTGCTCTCTCCCCTCAGTCGTGTTCCACTCAATTTCTCCTGCAGTTCCTGTTCTTCAAGTTGCATATGGCTTTGCATGGTTGATCTGAGGGAAGCAGGCCTCATTTATGACTGAGGGAGTGCTGCTGATAAGTTTATATGATGCAAACAACAGTATGCCTCCTGAATAATCATTCCATATCTTCAGGCACATTTTTGTCTTCAACCCCATTTCTCATCTCTGTAGATGCTGAGCAAAAGGCAATCTTATTTCACGTCCCACTTATTAGGCTCCCAAAATCAGGGATTTAAGACAGTCGGCACACTAGGAGCCACACGGACTTCAGCATGCTCAATTTAGTATTTTTTCTTTTCAAAACAAATTGTATTGTGTCAGCAAGTAGAGGCACTTCATTACATATAGGACTCAGCCAAGTATTAACCTGACAAAACCAGGTGGGCGCAATCAGGAAGGGGTGATTCTGTATCTGGTACAAGATACGAGGAAGACAGACCATCTTGAAGATGGCCAATCTCCCAAGGATAGAAAGTGGCAGGCGTGACCATGCCTTCATCTTGGCCTGCGCTTGTAACCATGTGGGGGTAATGTTTTACTCCCAGGATATAGGCTGAGACGTTGACAGGAACACCCCCAGGTATTTAAACCCTGTTGTGGCTAGCATGACATTCTTTGACCCGCTACCTATTTCTGTTAGGCCCTGCAAAGCCCAGAAGGTCGATTTGTGAGTATTCATGTAGAGCCCTGAAGTCTCTCAAAATATCTATTATATGAAGTAGCCTCGCCGGTGAGAAAGAAAAAGACATCCTCTGCGTACAGTGCTATTCGGTCGGAAATCCCTCGAGCCACTCGAAACCCCTGACCTGCGCGTCGATCCTGACCCAAGGCGCTAGTGGTTCCTTGCCCAGAGCAAATAGGTGTGGGGAGAGAGGGCATCCCTGACGGGTACCACGCCCAATAGGAAAGGCACAAGAAACCACACCTGTCACCCGAACTGAGGCCGTAAGATCTGTGTACATAGTGAACATAGGAAATATAGGGGGCCAAATATTTAAATGTTGTAGTAGCTCAAAGAGGTATGTCCAGCCCAGTAGATCAAAT
The DNA here is from genome assembly GCF_964261635.1 of Lissotriton helveticus. Classification (NCBI taxonomy): domain Eukaryota; kingdom Metazoa; phylum Chordata; class Amphibia; order Caudata; family Salamandridae; genus Lissotriton; species Lissotriton helveticus. The sequence goes on along the minus strand of NC_136063.1, from coordinate 2,136,453,339 downwards.
ACCCTGTCAATGTCAGCCAGTAACAGTGATGCTGGGCCATCTAGGCGGTCGATCGCAGGGGCAGGGTGGGGGCTAGTAACGTATGGATTACGGAGTTTTACAGGTAAGTAAACATTTAAATAAATAAAACGAATTTCGTTGCGCGCACTGCATCGCATTTGGGGATGCAGTGCACTCAACGAAATTCGTTTTATTTATTTCAATGTTTACTTACCAGGGAAGCTCCGTAATCCATACATTACTACCCCCCACCCTGCCCCACCCCACGTCACCCCCCTGCAGGTACTCCCACTGCCGGCCGCGGCTGCCGCTTCGCCGCAATACAGGTCTAGGATTCTTCACTCGGGCTCTGCGGTCTCGTCCAAGCCAGGCCCGACATCAGGTGCAAACGTGGGATGTGCAGACCCCCGCACCTCTCACTGCAGGCCTCGGTACTAGTTCAGCGCGTTCCGTTCCCGTAGCTCTTTACGCAGCCTGGGCCCACAGTCGGTCCATCTCTCTCCGGTGTAGACTGTGATCCACAGCCGCTTACCGCTTACTTGCCGAGGCAGGGCAGGGGCAGCCTCGTCGCAACGTAAACCTAGGATCTCAAGCTCCACAGCGACGTCACTGCCACTTAGTTCGAAATCGGCGGTCTCCAACGCGGTCGCCGATGTCGTCTGTTTGTGAGCTTCTATCACAGGAGCAGGGGGGCTTATTATATGTAACAGGATTTAGGCAAGATATTTTACTGGGCTACCATAGCTCACCTAAAGCGCGTCCACCATGTTGTTGGACCACTAGGCCACGCCCCCTCAATTTTGTATTTTGATGGCACAAGCAATCGTTACTCAAAATTAATTTAGAGCACACCTACAATTTCAGATAATAGTAAGAGTGTGCCTCAAAGAAGGAAGCCTGTTACTTTAATTTTCCATGTTGAGACGTGCACATGCTCATTGTGATTATTAGAATGTAGCTTCTCACACCAAATTTAAGCTATATTCAGTAGAAGAGCAAGGTTCTTATTTAAAAAAAAAAAACACAAACATTTATATACGGTATGGGTGGAAATATACAGTCAAAGCCCTAGGACAAATTCCAGTTTGGTTATTAACTGCTCAAATAAGAAATTGAGGCACTGTGAAGTAGGTGTTTTCAAATGAGTTGAAGTTACTGACGCAAATCTGACAGATATGCCACCTCCACCGGGGAAGAATAGGGTAAAGGCTTCATACAGACAATCAAACAACTGACAGGGACGTCACTCCTTTTACTGAAGCATCATAGCTGCTTACGAAGTCAAGAGTAAGGATGTTCAAGATCGCCTACAGGAAGCGCTTTTCAACTAAAGAGCAACATGGCAGACCCACAGCAAGGCCTTTTGCAATTTGGTTGTGACTAATAAGAACAATGTACCAGACTTTCAGTTAAGATATAACAACTAGGATTGTGTGACCTGGAACCACATCTTTTGCACTAAGAGAAGTCAGAGTAGGCATATAATAAACTAGGACCCCACCTTTATACATAGGTTTTTTCATAACTCTCTCTCTCTAACTATCTCTATCTCTGCAGGGAAGTTACCCTCTTGAGACTCAAATTAAAAAAGGCACCTAGTGCACTGATTAATGTGCATTTAGTGGCAGCACATATAGGAAAACTAGTGCCAGCAGTCTCAGTGAATGACGTAGATTTTTAACTGAAGCTTGGCTACATGACGTACCAAACCCTGACCTAGTTCTGTCCCCTGCCCCTCGTGGGTTATACTACATTCCAAAGTGTGACGAGGGGAGCCAAACCAGAACCGAGACAGGCATGACTATTGCACCGGAGAGTATGAACGAACCCTTCTCTTTCTGCAGCAGCTGGAAACCTGGAACAACGCAGAGACTCCACTATATTTGCCAGAAGAAGAAAAAGGTCCTTGTTTCTTTAACTGGGGCGAGTTTACATCAAGCCCCGCCCCCTTGGACGATGCAGAGGACGCCGGATGCTTAAAACCAGGAAGTGGACGAACTACGGTGTGTTCTACACCCGGAGTAGAAGAGAGCGAGTACGGAGAGAGTGCAGAGACGACTTACGAGAAAGAAGGAACTGACGGAGCAGCAAGCCAAGAACCAACCCGACGTCTACCGGAGCTAGGAGGCCAACGACACCGCAAATCGCCCAGCCACGCTTTGGGGGAAGCGTGGCTCACACAGGTACGTTCACGTATCTCGGGTTGGGCGGGAAAGAAGGGTTTTAAACCACCTTAGATAGCGTGATTCGAAAACCCGTCACTCTCTTTCCTGAGCACAGCCGTCACCTAGTACCAGCGATTTGAACCGAGTGACTCCTCACTACCCTTCCCGTTGCACCTTGTACATATTGGGCACCCGACTGAGTCCAGTCTTTCTTTCTTTTTTTTCCATACGCCGGACACCGGTGAGCGGCTATCCAATCATCCTGGAGTGGAGAAAACACGGAAAATGTTTTCCGAGAGGGCGTGTAATCCGAAGCACCCCTTCCCTACTACAGACTTACTGTCCGCAGAAAACGCATATTGAAACCAATAAAACCTTGTTAAACTCCCTATAGCGTTGTTGCGATTTCCTTTAGCCTGCCACACATAGGCACTGGCAGGGCAGAAGAGACAGTGGATTGGTAATGTCAATCCCTGACCTTGTTCTGTCCCCCCCTGCAGATTATACTATACTCTGTAGGCATCAGCAGGGCAGAAGAGACAGCAGATTGGCCATGTCAAACTCTGACCTTGTTCTTTTTCCGTGCATTTTACTATACTCTGCAGTGATCGGCGGGCAGAAGAGACAGTATTGACAGTGGATTGGTTATGTCAAACCCTGACCTTGTCCTCTCCGTCCCCGTGGTTTATACTATACTTAGTAGTGATCGGCGGGGCAGAAGAGACAGTGGATTTGTCGTGTCAAATCTTGATCTTGTCCTGTCCTTCCCTGTGGATTATACATGCCAATCCCTGACCTAGTTCCGTTTCCCGTGGATTATACTATACTCCATAGTGATCGGCGGGCAGTGGATTGGTCATGTCAATCCCCGAACTAGTTCCGTCCCCGTGGATTATACTATACTCTGTGGTGATCGGCGGGCAGTGGATTGATCATGTCAATCCCTGATCTAGTTCCGTCCCCGTGGATTATACTATACACCGTAGAGATCGGCAGGCAGTGTATTGGTCATGTCAATCCCTGACCTAATTCCGTCCCCCGTCCCGTGGATTATACTATACTCTGTAGTGATCGGCGGGCAGTGGATTGGTCATGTCAATCCCTGACCTAGTTCCGTCCCCCGTCCCCGTAGATTATACTATACTCCATAGTGATAGGCAGGCAGTGGATTGGTCATGTCAATCCCTGACCTAGTTCCGTCCCCGTGGATTATACTATACTCCGTAGTGATCGGCAGTGCAGAACAGACATTGGATGTGTCATGTCAAACCATGACCTTGTCCTGTCCTTCCCCGTGGATTATACTATACTCGTGATTGGCGGGCAGTGGATTGGTCATGTCAATCCCTGACCTAGTTCTGTCCCCGTGGATTATACTATACTCTGTGGTGAGTGGCAGGCAGTGGATTGGTCATGTCAATTCCTGACCTAGTTCCGTCCCCCGTCCCCGTGGATTATACTAAACTCCGTAGTGATCGGCAGGCAGTGGATTTTTCATGTCAATCCCTGACCTAGTTCCGTCCCCCGTCTCCATGGATTATACTATACTCTGTAGTGATCGGCTGGCAGTGGATTGGTCTTGTCAATCCCTGACCTAGTTCCGTCCCCCGTCCCCGTGGATTATACTATACTCTGTAGGGATCGGCGGAAGTGGATTGGTCTTGTCAATACCTGACCTAGTTCCGTTCCCCGTCCCCGTGGATTTTACTATACTCTGTAGTGATCGGCGGGGCAGTGGATTGGTTTTGTCAATCCCTGACCTAGTTCTGTCCCCCGTCCCCGTGGATTATACTATACTCTGTAGTGATCGGCAGGCAATGGATTGGTCATGTCAATCCCTGACCTAGTTCCGTCCCCCGTGGATTATACTATACTTCGTAGTGATCACGGGCAGTGGATTGGTCATGCCAATCCCTGACCTAGTTCCGTTCCCCGTCCCCGTGGATTATACTATACTCCGTAGTGATCGGCACGGCAGAAGAGACAGTGGATTGGTCATGTCAAATGCTGACCTTGTCCTGTCCTTCCCTGTGGATTATACTATACTCGGTAGCGAACGGCGGGGCAGAAGAGACAGTGGATTGGTCATGTCAAATGCTGACCTTGTCCTGTCCTTCCCCGTGAACTATACTACACTCCCTAGTGATCGGGGTGCAGAAGGGGCAGTGGATTGGTCATGTCAATCCCAGACCATGTCCTGTCCCTCCCCGAAGATTATACTACATTCTGTAGGCACTGACAGGGCAGAAGAGACTGTGGATTGGTCATGTCAAACCCTGACCTCGACCTGCTCTTCCCTGTGGATTATACTATACTCTGTAGTGATCGCTGGACTGAAAAGGCGGTGGATTGGCTGATATTTATTAAAACACCCTGGACATCCTAATTCTCCCGAAGCTACACTGCAATCCACAGAGACTTTAAATATTTCTGCCAAGGGACACCCATTAGCTATATGCATTTTAATTATATCGACCACTTGCAGCTTGTGGGCGTTTGCGTCTGAATTAATGGAGATTCTCTCTTAGCTAATTATTAAGGGTCCTGTGTTTATAATTCTGGGAAATTTTAACTAGGGGCTAATGGCTGTGAGATTCCAATAGCGTAGAGGTAGTAGAATGTGTGGATTCTTTCATCACTTACAGTTCGCTGCTGAGACTCAACCATGCTACACATGAAGTCGTTCATATTCTAGACATGATCGTTACATCAGAGACATTTCCTTTGTCGTGGTCTGCTCACTTATTAGTGACTTTTCTGGTAGCTAGGCCGACTCTGATTAAATCTAAGCCTCTCTCCACCATTACCTAAACTATACAGCGTGCCTGGAGTAAAAAAACAAACGATTTTGGAAGAGTCAGTAAGACATAGATGTTCCCTGTCTAACATGAGCCCGGGACCAATATGTCACATCGTTTTTCATTTACAGTTAAAAAGAATTATTAACATATAATCAAGGCTTAACACCCATAATAGATACTTTAGCTTCTACAAAAGGAAGACAATATGCAATATCAGCCTCATGGTTTTCTGAAGAACTAGCTTTGGCTGGAAGAGGTTGTAAAATTTAGACAGAAGCTGGAGGTTCACAAATGGTTAACATGACAAGAAGGCCTGCAAACCAGTGATAGAGTATTATCAAAGGAAATTAAAACAAGCAAAGATTAACTACTATGGGAACAGACTAAAGATAGCCAACAAGCTCCTCGAGAAGGGTTCACAGTTGCGAAGACTAAGGAACCCACCTCGTCAGCAAAGTCGAACAATTTACTTACCTTTAGTAACAATGTATCTGTAAGAGACATACATTAGATAGAGATTCCTTACCTTAGAATTACATTCAAGCGTCAGGCTGGATCCAGAGAACTTTTTCTGTAGCAGTACCCCTGCGCGTCGGTTGTTGGTGTCGGTCGAGTCCCTCGTCAGCGTTGTGGTCGCCGGGAAGACGTCGCAGTGTCTACTTAGACGCTGCCCCTGCACGCTGACGTCAGTTCTGACACGACTTTCCACCCCAGAAGTGCAGAGCCATGCAAGACACTAAGCACTGGTGCACAAACCTAGGGCCCTGGAAAGGAGTCCCTATCCCTAGCAGTCAGTTCGCAGAACGGGGGAGATGGGTGGGGAGGTAAGGATTCTATAACTAATGTATGTCTCCTACAGATACATCGTTACCAAAGGTAAGTAACTTGTTCATCTGAAAGAGACCATTAGTTATAGATTCCTTACCTTAGAATAGATACCCCAGCAAAGCCAACCCCAGAGGTGGGTCTGCGAACTAAGGTCACACCAGAAAGTCCTGGAGCACAGAACGTCCAAAAAAAGCTGTCTCTCCGGACTTGGCTATCCAGGCAATAATATTTTGTGAACGTGTGCAGGGAAGCCCACAAGGCTGCCTGGCAGATGTCAATCAACGGAACTCCACGTCCCAAAGCAGTAGAGGCTGCCATCGCCCTGGTAGAGTGAGCACGCAGTCCTACTGGAGGTTCCTTTTTCGCCATAGAATAGCAGATTTTGATGCATATGACAACCCATCAAGAGACGCTACGCTTGTGCACGGCCTGACCTTTGTTGGTGCCCATTTAACCCACGAAGAGTTGATCATCCACCCAAAAATCTTTAGTGCCGTCAAGGTAGAAGGACAGTGCACGTTTTGGGTCCAGACAGTGGAGTCTCTTCCCCTCTTTGGAAGGGTGTGGGGGCGGGAAGAAGGTGGGCAATGTGATGGTCTCACCAATGTGGAAAGAGGTAACCACTTTGGGCAGAAAAGAGGGCCCGGTGCGAAGGACCACTTTGTCCAGATGAACTGAAAGAAAAGGAGGATGGAGGAAAGAGCCTGAAGCTCACTCACTCTGCGAGCAGATGTGATGGCAAGCAGGAAAGCAGTCTTCAAGGTAAGAAAAAGAGGACAATTTTGTAGTGGCTCAAAGGGAGCACACATAATCAAAGGGAGCACACATAAGGAAAGTAATAACAAGATTCAAGTACCACTGGGGCATTATAAAAGGAGAGGGAGGAAAGAGATGAGTAATGCACTTTAGGAATCTATTTACAATCGGAGACTTAAAAAGAGAAGGCAGATCAGGAAGAAGCAGAAAGGCAGAGACAGCCCTTAGGAGTGTCCAGAGGAGAGCCCTGCTGGGCCAAAGATAGAATGAAGAGGAGAACCTCTGAAAGAGGGGCAGAAAGTGGATCCTCAGCCTTTGCTGTGCACCATGCCACAAATATGTTCCATCTGCAGGCGTATACCGTTTTAGTGGAGGAACGCCTGGCTGCCAAGATGAAATTACAGACTTCGGGAGGAAGCTCAAAAGCTGTCAACTGTTGCCGCTCAATCTCCACGCAAGGAGGTGGAGGCTGGACAGGTTCGGGTGTACAACCATCCCCTGCTGCTGCGACAGAAGATCCTCCCGAAGAGGCAGTCTCATCGGAGGATCGATGGCCATGCTCAAGAGCTAGGGGTACCAGACTCTTCGTGCCCAGTCCGGAGCAACAAGAATGACTTGGGCCTGGCTGCACTTGATCTTCTTCAGCAATCTGGGCAGAAGTGGTACAGGCAGCAAGGCATACAGGAGGCCGCAATTCCACTTGCGATGAAAAGCGTCGCTGAGGGAGTGCCGTATTGGAAACTCCAATGTACAGAACTGCTGACATTGCACGTTCTCTCCCGTGGCGAACAGATCTAACCAAGGCTCTCCCCACTGCCGAAATGAACCTTGCACCACCTCCAAGTGAAGACGCCATTCCTGAACCATCATGCACGGGCGGCTGAGTTCGTCCACCCTGGCATTCACGGAACCTGGCAGGTGTTGAACCACCAGGGATACGCCCTGATGTTCCAGCCATGTCTAAAGGTGAAGAACCTCTGGACATAGTGTCCACAACCCCACCTGCCATGTTTGTTGCAGTACCACATGGTGGTGGTGGTGTCTGTGAACACCTACACTACTCTTCCTTTGACATAAGGAAGGAATGCCTTCAGTGCAAGATGGATCACCCGGAGCTCTAAAAGGTTGATGTGGAGACCAGACTCTTGTGGAGACCAGAGACCCCTGATCTCTGCCTCTCCCAGGTGGCCGCCCAATCCCAGGAGTGACGCATCTGTCACTACTGTGAAGTCTGGTTGGGGAAGGGAGAGGGATCTGCCGCTGACCCAACCCTGGTTTGTGAGCCACCACTGCAATTGATGTGGAGTCCCCTCTGAGATCTGGACGGCATCGGAAAGATTCCCCTGATGCTTCGCCCACTGGAACCTCAGGTCCCACTGCAGAGCCCGCATATGCCACCTGGCATGATCCACCAGCAGGATACAGGAGGCCATGAGGCCTATCAGCCTCAGGGTCATTCTCACAAAAATCCGGGATAGAGGCTTAAACATCGGTATCATAGCCCGAAAATCCTTAACTCGCTGCTCGGCAGGATAAGCCAGAAACCGCGCTTAATTCAGAACTGCTCCAATGAAAAGGAGCTTCTGAGAGGGAATCAGGTGTGACTTCAGCATGTTGATAGTGAACCCAGGCGAGTGCAGGAGGTCTGCCGTAGTCTGGAGGTGGGAGACGACAGCCTGGGGCGAGCTCATCTTCAACAGCCAGTAGTCGGGATAGGGAAGACGGCAATCCTTGACCTGCACAGATGAGCTGCAACCACCACCATCCCTTTCGTGAATACCCGAGGGGCACTGCTAAGGGCAAAAAGGAGCACGACCAACTGAAAATGCTTGTGGCCTACAGTGAACCGTAGGTAACGTCTGTGGGCTGGCAGAACGGGGATGGTAAATAGGCGTCCTGCAAGTCTAACGCTACCGTCCAGTCTCCGGGATCGAAGGCAGACAGGACCTGAGGCAACGTGAGCATTTTGAACTTCTCCTTCCAGAGGAAGCGGTTGAGGGCCCGGAGGTTTAAGATAGGACGCAGGCCTTTGTCCTTCTTGGGTACCAGAAAGTAGTGAGAGCAACAACCACAACCTACTTCTGGCACAGGGAATCTTTCTATAGCTCCCTTGGCCAAGAGAGCTGCAACTTCCTGGCGGAGAAGGGCCAAGTGATCTTCCGACGTGCGATGGAGTGCTGGTGGCATGGAGGGAGGGGTAGTCTCATAGGGGAGGGAGTAGCCCCTTTGAGCTATCTGCAAAAACCACCTGGCTGACGTGATGTTCTGCCAGTGGGGGAGGAGATGGTGAATCCTGCCTCTCACTGGCCTCAGACTATGAGGGTTTGGAGGCTGCTGCCGGGGGGCATGGATAGACTGGCTCGCCGGCTGGCCCCCAGACCTGTGTCGCTGGGTCCCACATCCGTGGCCACGCAGAGGCTGGGTAGCTTACGTGGACCTGTGGCCAGATTGGGTGGAACATGGTGGGGCATCCCTTCCACAGCTACAAAAGGGGTGAAAGGCAGACTGCGTGGGGCGAGACGTTGCAGCGAGGCCCAAGGATCTGTCCGTAGGCCTAGAATCTTTGAAGTGCTTGAGCGCTGAGTCCGCCTTGTCACCGAACATGCGACGGCCATCTAAAGGCATGTCCAAAAGGGTGGATTGGACATCCCCAGGGAAACCAGACGTCCTCAACCAGGCGTAGCACCTCAAGGTTGCTGACATGAAACCATTCTGCCCAGACAGATGGCGGTATCCAGCCCACACCAACTGGTGAATTTAGCTGCGTCTTGATCCTCTGCCACTGCGTTGGTGAGAACAGCCTGGGCTTCCTCCGGGCACTGTGGCAGCACTTGCGCAACCATATCCCTACCGTATGGGTACAACGGCCCAAGACGCATGCAGTGTTCACCGATCGCAGTGTTAAGCTGGTGGAACAAAACATCTTCTCAAGGTGGTCTAACCGCTTGGATACACTATCTGGAGTTGCAGTAGGAAATGCGCCCTTGGAAGACGAGGCTTGTACCACCAAGCACTCAGGGTTAGGGTGTTGGGAGAAGAAAAGTGGGTCGCCCAGGTGGTGGCGTCGGGCAATAATCCTGTCCACAGGAGCCCCTGTGCTGGGCTTGGACCAAGTGCCCTGAAGGACGTCGATGAGGGCTTCATTAAAAGGCAGTAGAGGCTCCGAAGAGGCAGCTGCGGTTGAAGTACCTCTGTCAGGAGGTTAGTCCTGACTGTCACCGTAAGAAGTTCCAGGCCCAAAACCTCAGCCGCCCTATGCAACACCACTGCGTACGAAGCTCTCTCCTCCGTAGCCACAGTAGTGGGGGAGAGCATGCCAAGGACTGGGGAGGTATCCAAATCACTGACATCACCCAGTCCTTCTCACACTCCTCTGGCTGCCACTCAGGGCGGTAGGGAAAGCCAGGGATGAGCAGCGGTACAAAAGTACAATCAGGCGCCAGTACCTATGTCGAGCAACGTTACTCTGGCGCTGTGTCCAAGTCGGGGGGGGGGGAGATTGGGGTCGACGCCGGTTGGGGACACAACCGACGTCAGGGGCGTTGTCACTGGAATTGACGCCGGGGAAGGTACTGTGAGGTCGAACGGTGTCGATCCGGATCCAGGCCTGGATTCTCGGGGTCCCTCTGGGATCGGAGCCGCCAGAATCAAAGGCCCAGGGCCCCCAGCAGAGTCTGCAGGACCCGAAGGGGTGCCGGCAGAGTTGGGTTGCCCAAAAATGCTAAGAAACGCTTCATAAAAAGCTCCGGCTCTGGGAAAGGGAGGGCAGCATGGAACCGTCCCAGAAGCGGGCTCCAAAGATGGAGCCGGAGAGTGACGACGCTGGGGGACCCAAGACACGTCAGCTGATGGCCAGGGAGAGGGTGAAGAGCGACAATGCTTCTTCACCTTCTTCTTGTGCTCTGATTTACCCGAGGAGTATTGAGACTTCGATGACGAGTGGTGGTGGCTCCGCGACCGGTCCAGAGACCTTCCTTTTGACCGGGACCTCGAACAACGTGAAGTGCACTGCCAGACCTGCAAGAACTTTTGGGACCACTCCCGCAAAGACTTCAGATTCATGGCCCGGCAGTCGGAGTACGTCTTCGGGTCGTGGTCGCGCTCCAGGCACCAAAGGCACACGAGGTACGGATTCATGACGGACATCAATTTGTCACAGGAGTCACAAGGTTTGAAGCTGGTCCGACGATGGGACATCCCTCTTGTTATCAGAAGTTGAAGACTCAAAAAGACGTTGACAAAAGTCAAAAAAGGTTTAGTCAAAAAATGACAAGGGGAAAGAAAGCTGCTCTCCGGATCTGCGCTGGCTGGCGTGTAAAAAGAAAGAACTGACTTCAGCACGCATGGTGGGCAGTTAAGTAGACACTGCGACATCATCCCAGTGACCACCACGCGGACGACGGATGTGGAGTCAACCGACGCCACCCACTGACGCGCAGGGGTACTGCTACAGAAAAAATTCTCTGGATCCAGTCTGACGCCTGGGGGTAATTCTAAGGTAAGAAATCTATAACTAATTGTCTCTTTCAGATAATCCCCTTCACACAAAGCTTATGAGAAGATTTCTCCTTTGAAATTAAGATTGAAACAATTGCTGCTAATTTTTCTAAACTGACTCACACAGAAGAAACATTGCTTTTCCATTTTGAAGTTCCTGATCCCCCAGAATTTGAATTTAAACCCATTAAGTACAAAGATTCATCTGCAGATGAAACAGCTCATGTTCGACCCTTGCCTCCTCTTCATTCTCCACACAGTACCAAATGTGATCTCGCCAGTGTTATTAGATTTATGCAACTCTTCATTGGTCTCTGCTACTGTTTCACTCGATTGGAAAACAAGCATTTGCAATGCAATAGGTCTCGCATTTACTAGAGTTTGAGCTATTGGCATTGTAAATGACGATGCCTTTTATTTATGTGTTGATTTTTAAAACATACATAAAAGGCATTTAACAAACCTGGCCACAGTTGGTCCGCCGTGCCTGGAAGGGCACCAGGAATGCCAGGTTCCAGATGGTTCAGTTTTTCACCCTTCACCGCGCGTACCTGACACCCGTCAAGATTTCACAGTACTTTGAGGGTGCGCCATCGCTATGTCCACGTTGCGGAGTGGCCGAGGCTGATTTTGCCCATATGTTCCGGTCTTGTACGAAGTTGGCTGAATACTGGGGAGGGGTGCTGACTTGCCTGAATGCTGTCACGGACCGGCAGATAACGTTGGATGTGGGTACTTGTTTACTATTATGGTTATCTGCTGGCCAAGCACTTCATTTTACATCAGGCCGCTTCCTCGCTCTGTCAGTGTGTTCCTGTCGCCCAGCAGCTCTGTGCCCGCACTTGGGTATGAGAGCTGCGGCACCTCCCCTCCCAGTTCTGCCCGTGGGACCCGAGACAGGTGACCAGCAGCATCTTTAATATAAGAAAGGACATTCACACCGCACTGGGGCTAATGCCAGCTTCTTTTCCTTCCGACGATATTTAATTAAAAAAGCCTGAGAAAGTAAAGAAAAATAAGCAAGTAATTCAAGCGCAGCCGCATTTTACAGTGGAAGTCCTGAAGCTGCCTGTTTGTGAGGTCACTCTACGTTTCAGCTGCTGGAAACTTACAACAATTTAACTGCCCAGAGCATATCTGTTGAGTGGGCGACTCCACTTAGCACCTCCACAATCTATTTTTAATGTGTCTTTTAAGTAATGTATGCATGCGCTCTGCTGCAGTGTTAGCACCGCCGTAGGTAAAATAAACAAATAAGAAAAGTGCGGAGAGGAGCATAACAAGGTAGAGGAAGGCGAAAGGCATGCCTCATTCAACTGTAAGGAGCATGAGGCTCCCCCACACTCATCATTACAAAGGCACTATATAGTAAGGGCGGACAGTGTTGCTCTATTAGCGAGCATGGGAAGTGAAGTGCTCCGAACTGAAGTTAACAAGCAACGTACCTTTCTTGGATTGAGTGTTTCCGGTACCTCTTCACGGGCGAGACACAGGAAGCCAGGCGGGACTGTCCGGGACTGACTGGTTGAGGGCGGGGCCACCAGCACAGACAGAAAACGGACGGAAGCCTACCCCGCGCTCCTGTGAAGGGAAGGGAGCAAGCCGCCTATGAATCCCGTGCAGCTGCCACTACCGTGGGACAGGACGAGAGGAGTATAACAGACCCGGTGAGGGGGGGCGTCAGGGAACATTGACGGTGCCCACCCCCCCAGTGATGGAAGCCTGCGTGTGCCCGGTGAGTGGGGTTGGGAGGGTGTGTGTGTGCGCGTTTGTGTGTGTATGTAAGCCCCGCGTGTGCCGGGGGGGTGGAGGGGGGTGAGTGTGTGCGCGTGGGAATGTGTGTGCGCATGCGTGAGTGTGGCTGTGTGTGTGCGCGCGAATGAGAGAGGCGAGAGGCTGCTGAATGTTGAACAGGAGATGTGCACGGCGCCGGGCTGGGCGTGCGCGCCCACAAGATGAAATCCGCCGAGGGAAAGCGCGTGCACATCCCCTGTCCAACATTCCCGCTGCCCGGCGACATTAGGTCTTTCGCTGACGCGAGACCTAAAACCTATTGTAATTTCGCTAGTGAAGAAAGGGGAGACGGAGCCCTCTTTGTTGTGGAATTGCAGGCCAGTATCACTTCGAGCTCCTCCATCAAATATGCTTCAAAAGGAGGTGAAGAGACAGCTGACTCAATGCATTGAAACCAATGATCAATTGGATACAGCCCAGGCATTATTTAGACACAATATAGCGGATGTATGACATTACAACGCATGCTTTTACATCGCATGCCTTTACAACGCAAGTATTACAACGCAGTCCATTACAACGCATAGTGCTTTGGGGTGCTGGATAGTGAATAGTTTAATTTACTATTCCAACTCCAGTCCCCGTGGACACTAGGGAAGGTTATTGGATAGTAAATTAACCTATTCCCTATCCTAGAGCGCCCCCCAGAGCAATGCGTTGTAATAGTTTGCGTTGTAATGGTTGCGTTGTAAAGGCTCTGCGATGTAAAAGTTGCATTGTAAAGGCTGTTTACCCAATATAGCACATAGTCAGCGTTACTTGTTGCTACTGAAGCTCTATGCAAGACTCTGGATCATGGAAATAAGGCTGCCCTTATTAAAGTAGCGTTAAGTGCTGCTTTTGATACTCTTCTAAAATGTTTGAATCAGAATGGAATTAAAGAGAAGACCCCGACGTGGCTGGTCGCCTTTTTAGAACATCTAGCTGAAACAGTGAAACGCAAAGAATTATCTTCAAAGCTTTGTGTATTTGCACTACCGAATAGGGGTCCTGTGGTAAAAGAATCTCCCTGAAGGTTTTATAATACTCTCTGTACCCTTTGATCTGCCTCTAAGATGCTGAAGGAAGAACATAAGGTTAAAAAAATAAATATGAGAATTGGACGGAAATCCTTCTTTGACCAGGCGATCAAGGCTTGGAACACACTGTCATTATGTATTCATTAAGAATCCAACTTTCTCATGCTTGGAAAGAAAATAAAGACTTGTCCGTTCACCGAAGACTTTCCCTTAGCTTAACTTTTACCGCTTAGCACCAGGGGGTGGTATTTGCATTGTGTTTTATAAATCCAGTTTGCTGTTCAGATGAGCTGCCTCTGCACAATAATAATAATAATATATGAGGAGACGCAAGGGAGAATCTCCTTCACTCACAAAGAAATTGTGTAAAATAGTCAATTTAGGCTAAAGGGGGACCCCGCTCCCCACCCAATATTCCAACTCATGATGCCTGCACAGGAGGAGTCGGGAAGAGGTCCTTGTGCTGTCAGCAGACACGGACCACAGAGAAGTTCAAAGGGAGTGCAGAGTCCTCTCAAGCATCAATGACTAACCCAACAGATTAGAGGATTTTGGCCAGCCTTTGTGGTACATGCTGATTAATCTGTGACATGACAAGTTACACGTGACTTGCCTGTATTGAGATACTGCTATGGATTTAGACTTGTGCCATCTCTAGGAGCTCGTGGGCGGGCATCAACTATGCAGGCCGGCCAAAGGGACTAGGATTGTATGACGTTTTAGCATAGTTCACTTTCACGATCAGGAACATCAGTCTAACCTTCTGCTGCCTCCAAAGAACCCTGCTTACTCGTCAATGCGTGCACCACAAGCGTCTTCAGGATCTATGGTAGGAACTCCGTAAAGAGCTGACCGGCCCAAATGCTATTTGGAAAATAAAGCTTGTTAAAGTACTGGGGAAAGTGCAGTATGGATTAGTTACTTACCTGTAATCCTAGTTCTCTTCCAGGGGTATCCTCATCAAAGTCATAAGCATTAGAATATTCCCGCCCATGCGCGGGACCCCGGAAACAATATATTATATGTGCCCCACATATATATAGACATATATATATATAAATATATTATATATATAAAAATAAGCAATTGCAGCCAAATAAAACAATAGAGCTGGAATATGCTGTGAAGAATTTCCACAATACAGTGTATTTTGCATTAGAAACAAGAGAAACAACACCAATGCTTGTTTAGAAACTGTTTTAATGCTTAGAAAACAGTAGAAATTCTCATAACACACTGTAAGCATATACAGCTCCCAGGCTGCATTGCAAAATCCCAGTCTAAAAAGACTGAAAAGCTAACCTGTAGCTGAATGCACTAAAACTGACGCTGTGCCTTTAAGGCACCTCTGCCCCTAGCTTCCCATCATGCCTCAGGGGTTACAGTTAGGTCAGTTGTTCTTTTCGGAGACTGAAAACCAAACCATGGTAATAACAGGTTAAAAACCATCTCCTATGTAATAAACAAAGTCCTTTGCCCGGGGAGGCGGGAGGGTTGCTTATGACTTTGATGAGGATACCCCTGGAAGAGAACTAGGATTACAGGTAAGTAACTAATCCTTCTCTTCCAGGGGATCCTCATCAATAGTCATAAGCATTAGAATAGAGTAGCGAGCCTCACCTCATCCCTGCAGGCAAAGGAATCAACAGATAACATTCATATCCGTAGGCCCAAAAATAGGCCTTATTCTACCCAAATAGGTTTCTCAAGGAGGCTTGCCCTACTTGAGAATCCGCTCTGGAATCAGACTCTAGGCAATAATGCCTTGTAAAGGTATGGACTGATTTCCATGTCGCAGCCTTGCATATTTCTATTGTGGCTGCTTTCCCTCTAGTGGAATGAGCTTTGGGTGATTGCAACAAAGGTTTGCCAGCCAGCTGGTATGCTAGTTTGATACAAGAGACAATCCATCTGGAGATGGATCTTTTGGCTGCTGCAAACCCGGTCCTCATAGCACCATAATTGACAAAGAGTTGGTCTGTCTTTCTGGTGTCCTTAGTTTTTTCTAGGTAAAACTTTAGCACCCGTTTAAGATCTAACGAGTGCAACGACCTCTCAGCTGGGGTCGATGGGTTAGGAAAGAACGAAGGAAGGGTAATCGTTTGATTTATATGAAAATCCGATACCACCTTTGGAAGAAAAGATGGGTGAGCCCTGTTGTGGTGAAACACAGTGTAAGGTTCTCCTTGGTGCAGAGTGCTTGTATCTCGCTAACCCTGCGCGCAGAGGTTATTGCCACCAAGAAGGCCGCCTTCCAAGTGAGATGCTGCAAGGAGGCCTTGTGTATAGGCTCAAACGGTGTAGACATCAGTCTGGAGAGAACCAGGTTCAACTCCCAGGGAGGAGAAGGATTTCTCACAGGGGGATAGACCTTCTTTAATCCCTGAAGGAAATCTTTCACCACTGGGACTTGAAAAAACGATGTTTGCGCAGGTGATTTTCTGTACGCTACTATGGCGGATAGATGAACCCTAATAGAAGGGTATTTCAACCCTGATGTCGCTAAGTATAGGAGGTATGGAAGAACTACCTCTTCTTGTCCTTTGGTAGGATCAAAGCCATGGTCCTTACACCAAATGAAAAATCGTTTCCACTTGAACGCATAAGACGCCCTTGTGGAAGGTCTCTTTGCCTCTCTTAAAATATTCATACATTCCGGAGGCAGATTTAAGTGTCCATATTGCAAGACCTCAGGAGCCATGCAGTCAGGTTCAGCGACGGGAGGTTGGGATGCAGGATCCTCCCGTTCATCTTGCTCAGCAGGTCTGGCCTGCACGGAAGACGTCTGTGTGGACACAGCGACAGATGTAACAGGTCTGGATACCACCATTGTCGTGGCCAATCTGGAGCAATTAGGATCATGTCCATGCTCGATCTGATGAGCTTGGCCACCACCTTCGGAATCAGTGCCAGAGGGGGAAAAGCATAAGCGAACATTCCTGTCCACTCCAGCAGGAGAGCGTTCCCTTGCGTCCCTGGCCGGTGGAACCTGGACGCGAAGGCGTGGCATTTGGCGTTTTCGTCGTCCGCAAATAAGTCTATGTCTGGACGACCCCAGCAACGGAAGAGTTCTTCGACTACTTCGTCGTGTAGCACCCAGTCTGGCTGATCTTCGAAGTGCCTGCTGAGTGCGTCCGCTTTTGTGTTTAGCTCGCCTGGAAGGTGCACTGCCACCACCGACAGTCCCCGAGCCAGAAGCCAGTGCCAGATTGTCTGGGCCTCCAGAGACAGAGGGCGAGATCGAGTTCCTCCCTGCTTGTTCAGATAGAACATAGTTGTAGTGTTGTCCGTCTGAACCAGGATTTTGTCCGTTGATATTGCTGGAAAGAACGCTTTGAGCGCCAGATGAACTGCTCGAAGCTCCAGCATGTTGATGTGGTATGTCTGAAGGTTGGTCGACCAGCGACCCTGAATCTGAAGCGTTCGGTATTAGGAAGATGCAGGACGCCATGGAGCCCAAAAGAGACGCTACTTCTCGCACCTTTGGACGAGGAGACTGAAGTAACTTTTTGCATTTTTGCCCCATGGAAGACAGTCTCTCCTGCGAAGGAAACGCTCTTCCTAACTTTGTGTCTAGAACTGCACCCAGATAGTGGATAGTTTGCGTGGGCTGCAGGACTGATTTTTCTGTGTTCACGTGGAGGCCGAGCCTGTGTAGTTGTTGGAGACACAGGTGACAGTCTTTGGTGGCTTGACGAGGGGACGGACTCTTCAGGAGCCAGTCGTCTAGATATGGGTACACAAAGAGACCTTTTTTGTGTAGACACGCCGCTACCACTGCCATGCACTTGGTGAAGACCCTTGGTGCGGATTTGAGCCCGAAAGGAAGCACTTTGAACTGGTAATGCTTGGTCCCAACCAGGAACCTCAAGTACTTTCAATGACCTGGTGTAATAGGAATGTGGAAGTACGCGTCTTGTAAATCCACCGAACACATCCTATCTCCGATTTGTAGATGAGGACATATTTGGTGGAGTGCCAACATGCGAAACTTCTCTTTGACCACCCCTTTGTTGAGGAGTCGAAGATCCAAAATCGGTCTGAATTTGCCTTCTTGATCTCTTTTGGGGACAAGGAAATATCTTGAGTACACTCCTTTCCCCCTTTGGGAAAGGGGTACCTCTTCGATTGCGTTTTTCTTTAAGAGGACGCTCACTTCCCTTTTGAGGAGCTCTAGTTGGTACGAGCGAGACTTTTTTGGAGGAATCGGTTGTGGTTTCTTCCGGAAACGTAGCGCATATCCATTGCGCAGTATATTCAGCACCCACCGATCTTTTGTGATGCTGACCCACTCTGCCAGGTGTTGTGCAGCACTTCCTCCCACTGGAGTGGGTAACGGCGACAGAGGAAGCCACTGCTCAGGCCTTGCCTCCTCTAGGCGTGGTAGAGGACTGATTATGTCCGCCTCTGCCTCTGCTCGACCTTCCTCCTCTGTATTGCGGCTTTCCTTGTGGCTTGTTTTGAGACCATTGAGGGGTTTGAACCCTCTGTTGGCCTCCCCGGTTCTTGTTGGTCTTGAAGCGTCGTTTGAACGGCGCTTTCTGTTTTTCCAGACCCACTGCTTTTACTGTGTCTAACTCAGTCCTCATACGGGCCATTTCCTGATCGGCATGCTCCCCGAAGAGTGAAGATCCGGAAAAAGGTAGATTGAGGATGCGCTGCTGGGCATCTGGTTTGAGTCCAGTTAAACGCAGCCAAGAGGATCTCCTCGCACATATCCCATGTGAGTAGTTATGTCCTGCTAGAAGGGCGTTATCTGCTGATGAACTAATCATTTGGTTTGCCACCAAACAGCCCTCCGTCACTGTCTCCTCAAAGTCCTTCTGGTCTTCCTTGGGCAATTTCCCTTTGAATCGTTCCATGGAGTCCCATAGGGCTCTATCGTACCTTCCCAGAAGGGCTGATGCACTAGAGACTTTCAGGGATGAAGCTGCTGTGCTGCATACATTGCGTCCCCAAGAATCTTGCGTCTTGCTGTCTTTGTCAGGAGGAACTGACGAAGAAGGAGCGACTGTGTGAATCTTCTTACTGAGGCTACTATAACTGAGTCCGCCGCAGGCTCTCCTTTAACAAAGATAGGATCTGAGTCGGCCGGCCTATATTTCTTTTGGATACGTGCCGGTACTGCCCTGATCGTTGCTGGCGTGAGGAAAACCTCTTTGATTGGGTCCATTATCCCTGGAACCAATGGGAGCAAAGGCCGTGTATATGATTTGTGATGAAGGGTCTCAAAAATCACAGTAGTGGACACCTCTGGAGTAGTCATCTCTATATTAAGTTTGTGAGCACCCCTTTGCAAGACGTCCAGATACGTGTTGACGTCGTCAAGCGGGGAAGCTTTTGATCGAGGACTGTCTGCCAGCGTGGGAGAGTAATCCCCTTTAGAAGATCTAGATGAAGAAGAAGATGAGGATGATGGAGTTCTTCTTCTCCTGTGGTGAGAATTCCCCTTCCTCACTGGTGTCCTAGGTCGTTCCTCCCTTCGAGGAGAACGTCTCGATCTCTCAGTCCTTACCTCCTTTCTCGGTGTTCGAGATCTGGGTTGTTCCCTTGGTGATCGGGAGACCCTGGGGGTATGCGATCTGTCCGCTCTTCTCTCTCGTGAGCGTGATCGATGAATGGCAGGACTCTGTCCATCTACCTCTTCTGCCAGCTGCTGAAGAGGGGACCTGTGGACTGGACTCAAGTACCTTTGTAGTCTCTCCGTTGCTCCAGAATCCTTCCATTTACTCAACGGACCATACCATCTTGGCGAGAGTCTTGCCTGTGTGATGTACCGCCGCTGGGGACTCTTTTGCACAGGACTCCTACTCCTAGAAGAGAACCTCGATGAACCAGAGGCACTTAAGGAGGAATGGAGCGAAGCAGATTGTGTCACTAGGACTGTTGAAGGCACTGAAGGAGATCTCCGTCTCACCGGTGTTGGAGGACGCCTCAAAAGCCTTTCCCTCGACGTCGAACGCCTCTGCGGAGTCGACGGAGTGATCACCTTCGACGTTGAATGCTTCGACGTTGACCTGCGGCCCCTCGACGTCGATCGGCGGTGACGAGCCGACGACGGAGTCTTCTCCCTCGACGTCGAACGGCGTCGTTCTGCCGTCGACGGAGGTCTCGACGTCGAACGGCGTTGCCCTGCCGTCGACGGAGGTCTCGACGTCGAACGGCGTTGCCCTGCCGTCGACGGAGGTCTCGACGTCGACCGACCTTGGTCTGTCGGCGACGGAGAAGTCAATCGACGTTGTCCTGTCGTCGACGATGCCCTCGACGTTGACCTGACATGCGACGTCGAGCGCCGACGTGCCGTCGATGACGATCCCTTCCTCGACGGCGAGCGTCCGAGGGGGTTCCTACTCCTCGACGCCGAGCGTCTCCGTGGAGACGTCGGCGGAGGTGTCACACTCTTAGAAGCCTGTCGACGTTGAGACGACGGCGGGTGTGATCTGTGCCTCGACGCCGATCGTCGCCTGGTTGACGACGGCGGAGGTGATTTAAATCTTGACGCCGATCTTCTCGTCGACGGCGATCTCGTGGCTTCTCTCGACGCCGATCGTCGCCTAGTTGACGACGGCGGATCTTTCTTCGTCGTCGGTGAACTCTTCGACGACGACTCCCTCATCGACGCCGGTCCCGACGTCGACGGAGCTTTTTCTCTCGAACTGTCCATCAGATGTCGTTTTTTCAGCGCCGAGCCCGGCGCTGAGGTTGATGGACGCTCTGACTTGCCTTTGGAGGGAGTTCTGGGTCTCTTTGAACTATTCCTCTCTGTAGATCTTCCTCTCATGGATCTCAGGGCCAGACCAAAGAGCCTGTTCCTCTCTCTGTCTTTAAGAGTCCTGTCAGACAGATTTTTACAATGTGAACAGTCTTTAGGATCATGATCCTCTGGCAAACATAAAATACAGACCTCATGAGAGTCTGTTCTTGCCTTCTTGTGGCCACAAGCAGGGCAATCATCAAATAATGAGGGCATCCTGACAGGAAAACCTCTCAAAAAATCGACTGCTAAGCAGCTATTTACTTGACCCTGATGTTAAAAGTCAAAGTAAATCAAAAAATTGTTCTCTAGAAGATTTTCTGACTGAAAAAGGCAGAAAAGTGTGGAGCTGTGTATCCAGGGTCCTTCCTGAAGGAGCCGGAAAGAACAACTGACCTAACTGTAACCCCTGAGGCATGATGGGAAGCTAGGGGCTGAGGTGCCTTAAAGGCACAGCGTCAGTTTTAGTACATTCAGCTACAGGTTAGCTTTTCAGTCTTTTTAGACTGGGATTTTGCAATGCAGCCTGGGAGCTGTATATGCTTACAGTGTGTTATGAGAATTTCTACTGTTTTCTAAGCATTAAAACAGTTTCTAAACAAGCATTGGTGTTGTTTCTCTTGTTTCTAATGCAAAATACACTGTATTGTGGAAATTCTTCACGGCATTTTCCAGCTCTATTGTTTTATTTGGCTGCAATTGCTTATTTTTATATATATAATATATTTATATATATATATGTCTATATATATGTGGGGCACATATAATATATTGTTTCCGGGGTCCCGCGCATGGGCGGGAATATTCTAATGCTTATGACTATTGATGAGGATCCCCTGGAAGAGAACTGCTGTTCCGCAAAAACTAAGGGACCCAGTTTAGCCAGAGGGAGCAGCCTGTTCACCAGCCTCCACTGGGCTGGTAAGCAATGATCAGTGCACCCTCGTAGGGAACTGCTCAGTCCCATCTACGGCAATCGGTGCTTATGCATTTTAATGGCTTCTCCTTTCGCTATGCACAGTTTTGTCTCGTATTAATAGTTCTTCAAAAGACTGAATCTGAAGTTAAAAGAATAACAATTCAAACAAGTTCCATGCTATTAAATATTCCCATTGTGAATAATGGTGCATTTTATTTGCAGTGTCAATCTAGGGACAGCTGAGAAGCCTATATTTACCAAGTTGAATATTCTTTTCTTCTATGGTTTCACAGAATACTGATTTTGTGAAACACACAACAAGGTAGTCATAGTTACATCTAATTCAGAGTACATGACACAGGGATGTATAGGAAGAGTATATATAAGACACAAATAAGGAGATAATTTGGAAATATTTAAATAATGCGTAGCCAGAGAAAAGAGTTTTGGCACTCCTAGAAAAATTATATTTTGACAAATGTACATTTACATATGCATAAATATTCATAAAAGTTAATTTTCACTTTAAAACGTTTATTTTTCCGGAATAGGAAAATATTTGTCCACATGGAGAAATCCCTTTCACTACATCCCTGCAAATGGTATTCCCACCCTTGATATGGATTTCAATGTTGGGGTGTTCTAACGGCATTGCCCCAGGATATAGATTTCAATGTTGGGTGTGTTCTAACGGCATTGCCCCTGGATATGGATTTCAATGTTGGGGTGTTCTAACGGCATTGCCCCTGGATATGGATTTCAATGTTGGGTGTGTTCTAACGGCATTGTCATCCTGGATATGGATTCAATGTTGGGGGTGTTCTAACATCATTGTCACCCTGGATATGGATTTCAATGTTGGGGGTGTTCTAACGGATTTGCCCCCAGGATTTGGATTTCAATGTTGGGGGTGTTCTAATGGCATTGTCACCCTGGATATGGATTTCAATGTTGGGGGTGTTCTAACGGCATTGCCCCCTTTGATATGGATTTCAATGTTGGGGGTGTTCTAACGGCATTCCCACCCTTGATGTGGATTTCAATGTTGGGGGTGTTCTAACAGCATTGTCACCCTGGATATGGATTTCAAAGTTGGGTGTGTTCTAACGGCATTCCAGCCCTGAATATTGATTTTCAATGTTGGGGGTGTTCAAATGGCATTCCCACCCTTGATGTGGATTTCAATGTTGGGGGTGTTCTAATGGCATTGTCACCCTGGAAATGGATTTCAATGTTGGAGGTGTTCTAACGGCTTTCCAACCCTGGATATGGATATCAATGTTGGGGTTGTTCTAACGGCATTGTCACCCTGGATATGGATTTCAATGTTGGGGGTGTTCTAATGGCATTGTCACCCTGGATATGGATTTCAATGTTGGGGGTGTTCTAACAGCATTGTAACCCTGGATATAGATTTCAGTGTTGGGGGTGTTCTAACGGCATTGTCACCCTGGATATGGATTTCAATGTTGGGGGTGTTCTAACGGCATTGTCACCCTGGATATGGATTTCAATGTTGGGGGTGTTCTAACGGTATTCCCACCCTGGATATGGATTTCAATGTTTGGGGTGTTCTAATGGCATTCCCACCCTTGATGTGGATTTTAATGGCTTCTCCTTTCACTAGGCACAGTTTTGTCTCGTATTAATAGTTCTTCAAAAGACTGAATCTGAAGTTAAAAGAATAACAATTCAAACAAGCTCCATGCTAGTAAATATTCCCATTGTGAATAATGGCGCATTTTATTTGCAGTGTCAATCTAGGGACAGCTGAGAAGCCTATATTTACCAAGTTGAATATTCTTTTCTTCTATGGTATCACAGAATGCTGATTTTGTGAAACACACTACAAGGTAGTCATAGTTACATCTAATTCAGAGTACATGACACAGGGATGTATAGGAAGAGTATATATAAGACACAAATAAGGAGATAATTTGGAAATATTTAAATAATGCGTAGCCAGAGGAAGGAGTTTTGGCACTCCTAGAAAAATTATATTTTGACAAATGTACATTTACATATGCATAAATATTCATAAAGGTACAAAAGGGGGTGGTGATGGACGGAGCATCTGAACCAATCAAACACTCACACCCAGTCAAAAGATCTGGGTTTGATCCATCACCGTTCTTTAGCCCACTCTGCCACCCCAGTTCAGACATGGCTATATGCAAATCAGTCTGACCCTGTGCCTCATGGGAACAGTCCAGCCCGAACTGCCAAGCCATGCCTTCCCTGGACCGGAAACAAGCTTCCGAGGACCGGTTTCTGGCATTCCAGCCGTCTTCAGCCTGGCTTGCTTGAATCCAGTGGCAAAGTGAGCAAGGGACTCACGTCTGAGCATAACCTACCACACTTATGGCAGAAAAAGCGGTACAAAAGGGGGTGGTGATGGACGGAGCATCTGAACCAATCAAACACTCACACCCAGTCAAAAGATCTGGGTTTGATCCATCACCGTTCTTTAGCCCACTCTGCCACCCCAGTTCAGACATGGCTATATGCAAATCAGTCTGACCCTGTGCCTCATGAGAACAGTCCAGCCCGAACTGCCAAGCCATGCCTTCCCTGGACCGGAAACAAGCTTCCGAGGACCGGTTTCTGGCATTCCAGCCGTCTTCAGCCCGGCTTGCTTGAATCCAGTGGCAAAGTGAGCAAGGGACTCACGTCTGAGCATAACCTGCCACACTTATGGCGGCCAAAGCGGTACAAAAGGGGGTGGTGATGGACAGAGCATCTGAACCAATCAAACACTCACACCCAGTCAAAAGATCTGGGTTTGATCCATCACTGTTCTTTAGCCCACTCTGCCACCCCAGTTCAGACATGGCTATATGCAAATCAGTCTGACCCTGTGCCTCATGGGAACAGTCCAGCCTGAACTGCCAAGCCATGCCTTCCCTGGATCGGAAACAAGCTTCCGAGGACCGGTTTCTGGCATTCCAGCCGTCTTCCGCCCGGCTTGCTTGAATCCAGTGGCAAAGTGAGCAAGGAACTCACGTTTGAGCATAACCTGCCACACTTATGGCGGCCAAAGCAGTACAAAAAGGGGTCGTGATAGACGGAGCATCTGAACCAATCAAACACTCACACCCAGTCAAAAGATCTGGGTTTGATCCATCACCGTTCTTTAGCCCACTCTGCCACCCCAGTTCAGACATGGCTATATGCAAATCAGTCTGACCCTGTGCCTCATGGGAACAGTCCAGCCCGAACTGCCAAGCCATGCCTTCCCTGGACCGGAAACAAGCTTCCGAGGACCGGTTTCTGGCATTCCAGCCGTCTTCAGCCCGGCTTGCTTGAATCCAGTGGCAAAGTGAGCAAGGGACTCACGTCTGAGCATAACCTGCCACACTTATGGCGGCCAAAGCGGTACAAAAGGGGGTGGTGATGGACGGAGCATCTGAACCAATCAAACACTCACACCCAGTCAAAAGATCTGGGTTTGATTCATCACCGTTCTTTGGCCCACTCTGCCACCCCAGTTTCCGGTCCATGGAAGACATGGCTTGGCAGTTCGGGCTGGACTGTTCCCATGAGGCACAGGGTCAGACTGATTTGCATATAGCCATGTCTGAAATGGGGTGGCTGAGTGGGCTAAAGAATGGTGATGGATTAAACCCAGATCAGTTGACTGGGGGTGAGTGTTTGATTTGCTCAAACGCTCCGTCCATCATCCCCTTTTGTATCCCAATATTCATAAAAGCATATAAATATTCATAAAAGTTAATTTTCACTTTAAAACGTTTATTTTTCCGGAATAGGAAAATATTTTTCCACATGGAGAAATGCCTTTCACTACATCCCTGCAAATGGTATTCCCACCCTGGATATGGATTTCAATATTGAGGGTGTTCTAACGGCATTGCCCCTGGATATAGATTTCAATGTTAGGTGTGTTCTAACGGCATTGTCATCCTGGATATGGATTCAATATTGGGAGTGTTCTAACGGCATTGCCCCCTGGATATGGATTTCAATGTTGGGGGTGTTCTAACTGCATTGTCACCCTGGATATGGATTTTATTGTTGGGGGTGTTCTAACGGCATTGCCCCCTTTGATATGGATTTCAATGTTGGGGGTGTTCTAACGGCATTCCCACCCTGGAAATGGATTTCAATGTTGGAGGTGTTCTAACGGCTTTCCAACCCTGGATATGGATTTCAATGTTGGAGGTGTTCTAATGGCATTGTCACCCTGGAAATGGATTTCAATGTTGGGGGTATTCTAACGGCATTGTCACCCTGGATATGGATTTCAATGTTGGGGGTGTTCTAACGGCATTTCAACCCTGGATATGGATTTCAGTGTTGGGTGTGTGCTAACATCATTGCCACCCTGGATATGGATTTCAATGTTGGGGGTGTTCTAATGGCATTGTCACCCTGGATATGGATTTCAATGTTGGGGGTGTTCTAACAGCATTGTAACCCTGGATATAGATTTCAATGTTGGGGGTGTTCTAATGGCATTGTCACCCTGGATATGGATTTCAATGTTGGGGGTGTTCTAACGGCATTGTCACCCTGGATATGGATTTCAATGTTGGGGGTGTTCTAACAGCATTGTCACCCTGGAAATGGATTTCAATGTTGGAGGTGTTCTAACGGCTTTCCAACCCTGGATATGGATTTCAATGTTGGGGGTGTTCTAATGGCATTGTCACCCTGGAAATGGATTTCAATGTTGGGTGTGTTCTAACGGCATTCCAGCCCTGAATATGGATTTCAATGTTGGGGGTGTTCTAATGGCATTGTCACCCTGGAAATGGATGTCAATGTTGGTGGTGTTCTAACGGCTTTCCAACCCTGGATATGGATTTCAATGTTGGGTGTGTTCTAACATCATTGCCACCCTGGATATGGATTTCAATGTTGGGGGTGTTCTAATGGCATTGTCACCCTGGATATAGATTTCAATGTTGGGGGTGTTCTAATGGCCTTGTCACCCTGGATATGGATTTCAATGTTGGGGGTGTTCTAACGGCATTGTCACCCTGGATATGGATTTCAATGTTGGGGGTGTTCTAACGGCATTGTCACCCTGGAAATAGATTTCAATGTTGGAGGTCTTCTAACGGCTTTCCAACCCTGGATATGGATTTCAATGTTGGGGGTGTTCTAATGGCATTGTCACCCTGGATATGGATTTCAATGTTGGGGGTGTTCTAACGGCATTTCAACCCTGGAAATGGATTTCAGTGTTGGGTGTGTTCTAACATCATTGCCACCCTGGATATGGATTTCAATGTTGGGGGTGTTCTAATGGCATTGTCACCCTGGATATGGATTTTAATGTTGGGGGTGTTCTAACGGCATTGTCACCCTGGATATGGATTTCAATGTTGGGGGTGTTCTAACGGCATTGTCACCCTGGATATGGATTTCAATGTTGGGGGTGTTCTAACAGCATTCCCAGCCTGGATATGGACTTCAATGTTGGGGGTGTTCTAACGGCATTGTCACCCTGGATATGGATTTCAATGTTGGGGGTGTTCTAACGGCATTGTCACCCTGGAAATGGATTTCAATGTTGGAGGTCTGCTAACGGCTTTCCAACCCTGGATATGGATTTCAATGTTGGGGGTGTTCTAATGGCATTGTCACCCTGGAAATGGATTTCAATGTTGGGGGTGTTCTAACGGCATTGTCACCCTGGATATGAATTTCAATGTTGGGGGTGTTCTAACGGCATTTCAACCCTGGATATGGATTTCAGTGTTGGGTGTGTTCTAACGGCATTGTCACCCTGGAAATGGATTTCAATGTTGGAGGTCTGCTAACGGCTTTCCAACCCTGGATATGGATTTCAATGTTGGGGGTGTTCTAATGGCATTGTCACCCTGGAAATGGATTTCAATGTTGGGGGTGTTCTAACGGCATTGTCACCCTGGATATGGATTTCAATGTTGGGGGTGTTCTAACGGCATTGTCACCCTGGATATGGATTTCAATGTTGGGGGTGTTCTAACAGCATTCCCACCCTGGATATGGACTTCAATGTTGGGGGTGTTCGAACGGCATTCCAACCCTGGATATGGATTTCAATGTTGGGGGTGTTCTAACGGCATTGTCACCTTGGATATGGATTTCAATGTTGGGGGTGTTCTAACAGCATTCCCACCCTGGATATGGATTTCAACGTTGGGGGTGATCTAACGGCATTGTCACCCTGGATATGGATTTCAATGTTGGGGGTGTTCTAATGGTATTCCCACCCTGGATATGGATTTCAATGTTGGGGGTGTTCTAATGGCATTCCCACCCTTGATGTGGATTTCAATGTTGGGGGTGTTCTAACAGCATTGTCACCCTGGATATGGATTTCAATGTTGGGGGTGTTCTAAAGGCACTGCCCCCTGGATATAGATTTCAATGTTGGGGATGTTCTAACGGCATTCCCACCCTGGATATGGATTTACTCCTGCTCTGGGAATGTGGCTGGCAAATCTTTGGGAATATCCACAGCTGTTATCTTTTGGAGTATTCACACACTCTATCAGACTGTTCTGACCAGGAAAGCCTTCCCCTGCCCTGTGAATATTTTTTCTCACAATTAAAACTGTGCAATTCAGTTGTAATTCTACGTGTGACTAGTTCCGTTAGATTGTGTAAATCCACTTTGTGTGAATACCAAATGTAAGTTTGTGCACACTATGATGTGCAAATAAGGTCTCAAACCAGGGAATGAATGTTCATCTTTGCAGTAAACACATTTCCTGTTAGCAAGTGTTAAAGGATACTTGCTGACTGATGCCAGTGATATTTCAGAAGGCGGCCACCTCTCCACAACAACTGACAGTGATTGCGCATTCCAGACAGACTTTTAAAATAGGTCTAATTACTGCACTCGCATCAAATTCTACACAGGGATGAGTTTACCAAGCTTTGGGTGTAGTTTGAAAGATTGTTGCTTTGCTCTGATATATGGCTGTACAAATGTATATCTTTTTTTTTTTTTTGAAGTTTTTATTGAGCAGAAAGAGGAAAAATTACAATTCATGAATGAGGAGTTTTAAGCAATGGAATTAAAAACAGGTTTAAACAAGATGCTTCTTCTATAAATTGAAATACGTAAGGATGAAACATGATTAAGGAGCGAGTTTTTAAAAAAGGGGGTACAAATTTAGAATATACAGAGCCCCAAAGCAGGCATTAATGTACACATTATTTCATTATTTTACAGCATATTGATTAATTTTCAAATACAGTCAGTATGCAACGATCACAAACTTAATCATAAAGTGCAAGTGCAATTGCAATACAGTACTGTCGAGCATAATTGAAACAATGTGCAAAATCTGCAAATTGAAATGTAAAGTGCAAATGCATAGATAGTGCAATCTGACCTGAAATAAAGTGCTTAAACATAACAGTTTGCTTATTTAATTCGATCTAACAACATTTCATGCCTGCTTTTGAAATCGTTTTGAACTAGTTTTGGCATTCAATCTGGTTTTTATTTTGACCCCCCTTTTATTGTCTCCAAGTTCTCAAAGTATTTCCATTTTCTTTCAAAACTTCTAATTGCACCCACTCTACAGGCATAGGCTTTTTCAAAATTCCGGGACCTCCTCATTTTGTTAAACCATTTTACATGGGATGGGGGTTCCTTTGATTTCCAATTTTGGAGTATTAGGGAACGAGCAACTGTACATGAAATAAACAAAACATTTTCCTCATTTTCATTGAGGGAACGTCTATCTTTGGATATACCAAAAAGGGCCAGTTCAGCTGAAAGTGTTAATGTTTTCCCTATTGCCTCCTTGATGTCTATGAATATAGCCTCCCAAAAGGATTTCAATTGAGGACAAGAGAAAAAAGTATGGAGCCAACCTCCCTGACGGCGGCTAGACATCTAAAACATTTATTCTCGGCCTCTGGGCACCTTTTTTCGAGTGCTTCCGGAGTCCAGTACGCTAACCAGCGAGACAAAAAAGGCCATCCTTTTAAAGTTAGCGGCTCGTAACGATTTATAGCTTAACAAGCTTATATTTTCCCAATCCTTGTGTGTTATATTGCATTGGGTTTGGTTAAATATTTTCTCTAAATGGCTATCAATCGTATTTAAATGACCACCATAATGGAGCCTTTTGTACCAATTTCCTCTGCCGGTGATTTTGGCTTCGTAAAGAAGTGTAACCAGCTCACCCACTATGGGAAGATGTCCACCAATAGTATATCAATAAAGAATTGTGCCGCAAAAATAAATAATATAAGTGAATATTGATTCACGAGTCGCATAGTTCAAACCCTGGACCTTTTTGCAACATTTGTTTAATAGGGAAAAAAAAGGATTAACATGCATGCAAGTTCCTTCCTATTGACCCTGTGTGGAAAGTGCAGTGGGTTTGCACAGCACGTCTGGGTAGAACCGTCCGCCTCCATCTGTTCAGTGAGTGGTGTTAATGACAGCGAAGAGCTTATGGCCCGTCGCCAATACAAAAAAAAAATATTGTCTAAAAGCAAAAATATTTTTTTTACCCAAAAGGGTACTTTGCCATAGCAGTCCCTGGCATTAAGGAAACTTCTTTGTGTAATGTGCTTTTTGAGAAAGAACAGAATGCAGTCAGTCACAAAGAAGTGAGCCAATGGCTCTCACATTAATGTCACATATATTTAAATGGAGGAGACAACGGAAGCGGGAGGGGGGAACTTTTAGAGATAGAATAGTTCTGTTGCAATGTTTCATGAAGAAATATATTATTTAATCATGACTATGTACACTGTAACAGTCATTTTGTGTGGCATAAGATGTACACCTTGGACACGGCTGAAGCTTGTAACTCTAAACTGGCGAAATGCCCATACATATGTATATGTCATCAACCGATAATGTCATGTGTATATTATTTATCTGTTGTAAAAACAATACAAGTTATGTTAAAAAAAAAAAAACGAGCCAATGGCTTAATTGGGTTGACCAATTGCCCCATGGCTGCATGCTATTATGGGAGGGAAAAAGAGGTGACTGGCACAGCAACAGACTAATCGTTGAAGAGGGCTGGCTGAAAACCCCTATAGGTAAGTATATAATTTAATAAAATCAAAAGGTCTTCGCTAATCAAAGACCTAAAAAGGCTCGAGTTAGCAAGTCTTTGCAGCACAAAAGCAATAGTACCCTATAATAGAGGGTGAGGGAAATGATTTCACCACATGGAAAAATATTTCCCATGTAGGAATAAAACAATAAAATTGCACACTGGCCCTAACTCTAAACCTGCAGATAAACTGGAAAAGATGGTTCCGGGGAGGAGACCTAGCACAGTCTCGTGTACTTCAAGGGTCATGCTCCAGTCTTTTCATACATTTTCAAAAACGTGCAATATATCAGACGCAATCCTACAGCTCTTGGACTTTCTCATTTTTTTCTAGTAGCCCGTTAGGCCAGCTGTCATAGTTTGGCAGACCTGACACATGATGTGTGTCGCGTCAAACTATTGTAAAGGTCTGCAAATGTCAACATATTACTATGCCATATTTGTACAATCAATAATGTATAGAACGGTATAGGTCACATCCTTTTCCATGAAAGAAAACTTTTTCAATCACCTTTTGATCGTTTTTTCCCCTAATATTAGCCCTGGGGAACACGTGGCAGGTCTGAATAGCTTTAACTCCGATTTCTCATCATTTTTTTAAACAGAAATGAAAAGAGTGTCAAGCATACTTTTTTCAGGACCTTCCGTTTGCTGCTCATTGTGACTTGATACATTTTGACTTCTTGGAGTGCAAAGCTGCTAAATCCTTGTTATGAGGCTTATATTAAGCCTAAAGTGCGTCCGGGTTAATATTGCATTCTACAAATCAAACTAAATCATAATAAAGAACTACCCGATAGCATACCCCATGAACATGTAAGGGGGAGGGTCACAACACGTTTGAATATCGTGCATTGGAGGTTTAGGTCTAGAATTTGAAATCTTTGAGTGCTCCTATAAACATATGCAAGTTGTTGGTTTGTATTCAATCTCTTCATTCACAGTTTGCATAAAAACCTCAAACTCATAGACCATTAAAATGAGTCATTTGGACGAATTTGCACATTTGTTCATGTTCAGTTTTCTCCACACTGCACTGAGTGTTTCGTGGGGTGTTCTATATTCATCTTTTCCAGTGGCCTTTCTTCAAAATCACGAACTAGTGAGATGTGGGCATGCCATGTATTTTGTATGACCACACCCTCACCCCACCACTACACTTAGTGCTGCAGATACTCTATTCCTGCAAACATTTTGCTAGTACAGTAATGTCTTTCTGTGGGCGAGTTTGTGGTTCTGTGAATCACGACCACACATCTGTGCTAGCCAGCGGCTTTTTGGTGGATCTAAGTTCAGGTTAGGGACATCAAAATGTTTGGAAATCTGGCCCCTACAAGTGATATCACTCCCAGCCAGACCCTCTGAGACAAGACAACAGGCCAGAGGATACAGGCAAGTTATGAACTAGAGCCAACAAAGGCTGCACGCTTGATATCAACGCAATGCTTTAATAAATAGAAAAGGATCTACATTTCATAAAAGATGTACAAAGCAGATCTCTGTCACTAAGGAAAAGCTGATTTTGGAAATGAATAATTATAAAAAATGATAATACATTTTTAATAATACTTAGTGCTAAGACCCATGTAAAAAGAGGTCTGGACCTGTGCAGGGAAGGCCGTATGTAAAAATATCGCACACAGAAATACCACCCAACATGAATATTGTTTTCTAGATAATTAAAAAAAATATATTATCTCATTGAGAGTAAGTTTTCAATAACTCCAATGTGGACATATTTTTGTAAACAATATTTATGTCAGACGATAGTCTGACAACATTATTTTACAACCACACCCCAGGGAGACGATGATTAGATAGAGGATTTTAAAGAAGAGGTTCTGTCTAATTCAATCAATACATCCTGCTTTCTTGCCCAAGTGATTGCTTCATTCCAATGAGATCTTGCTACAAAGTCCAAAGGTAATGCAAGTTGGTTAGCAAGTTTGTAAATAAAAAGACGGGATATTGGAGCTATTTTATAAATGCATGACGCTATATATGTATAAGATATAAATATGCATAAATAAAATGTAAATATATTAATGTAGGGCCATGTATGTACATACTCACAAATACATATAAATATATGCGCAGCCAAGTGATAAATAATGTAAAATACAGAAACGTACAAGAAACACGCAAGACAGGAAGGTGTTAGGCCATCAAATATGCCAGCTATGGAAAGTAAAATCATAAGTGATCTAAAATCTTCTCAAATTCTTATTGCCAATTTAAAACAAGTATTTGCAATGCTATAGGTCTTGCATTACTGAAAGTTTGAGCTATTGGGGCTGCTAATAATATTGCAACACCAATAGTTCAAACTTTCAGTAATGTGATACCTTTTGCATTGCAAATACTTTTTTTTCTATTGACTTTTGAAGCAATCACGGCACGCATGCTTTAACTTAAGATGCTCAAAGCTAAAGAGCGGGTGCTGCCATTGCGACAAAAGTAAACAAATGGAAAAGAAATGGCGGATGCGCACTTTTTTCTATTTATTTACTTTTGTTACAATTGCGGCACGCCCCGAGTTAGCTTTAAACATCTCAAGCTAAAGCGCGGGTCACGCTATTGCTTCAAAAGTAAATGAATGGGGGAAAAAAAAGCATGCAGTTACATAATTTTTCAATTTATTTAGTTTTGAAGCAATCACTGCACACCAGCTATAGCTTAAGGTGTTTAAAGCTGAAGGGTGGGTGCCGCAATTGTACCAAAAGTAAAAATAATATAGAAAAAAAGGCGTGCACCTGTATTTCTTTCCGATTTATTTACTTTTAAAGCAATCGTGGCACCCACGCTTTAGCTGAAGATGTTTAAAACTAAAGCCGGGCATGCAGCTCACGTGTTGTGACCCTCCCCCTTACATGTTCATGGGGTATGCTATCGGGTAGTTCTTTATTATGATTTAGTTTGATTTGTAGAATGCAATATTAACCCGGACGCACTTTAGGCTTAATATAAGCCTCATAACAAGGATTTAGCAGCTTTGCACTCCAAGAAGTCAAAATGTATCAAGTCACAATGAGCAGCAAACGGAAGGTCCTGAAGTACCAAAAGTACAGAAATAGGAAAAAAAGGTATGCGGCCGAGTTCAGAGAGCCACAAATAAGAAAAGAAAGACGTGGCCGCCGTTATTGCAGATGAGGCGTGCTGCGCTTAAATAAAAAAGCAGTGGGGAACAGCGTGTCCTGCCTGCAACAGCAGGCAGGAGATTGTGGTTTAAGAAAATAATGCTCACAGACTAATTAGAACATGCAGAGTAACAACACGTGTAACAGGGGTCGTCCCCACGGGAAGTAACAACAGGAGAAACGGAGGTACTAAGGTTGGACTACTAAGCCTATTGACGAATAAAAAGTCACCATTTACAAAGGACAGGAACAGGAGCCAATTAAAAAGATGGGCGGAGCTTAAAGTCCGTACCTGAATACAGCATGTCCTGCAGAGACAGCACAAGCGCTGCCTAGGCGAGACCTAAAGAAGGCTAAGATATTAATCAAAAAGTTAAAAAATATATATTTCATAGAAAAAACACACTATTAATGTAATACAAGGGAATAGAGTGCAAAAGTGAAAATAAGTTCATTTACCCCGTTCTTGTAGTTCAGCCTGTGCCGCCTGGAAGACTCCTTAAGTTTGAAATTCATGAAACGTTTTGTGTGTTTAGGCCACCATGAGTAGAATGCAGAAGTCAATCACAGTGAACGAATCACCAGCACCACATGACAGTAATGAACTTTCTGTGCGGGATCGGTAGCAGAAGCCAAACATAAATGTGATGCTTTCTACTCAGAGGAGTGGAGAGGAATCCCATGTTGTACTTACCGCCAATGTTTTGATGACTAAGAGTTTCCCAGATTTTGATGCGGTAGTAAATACAAATACCACAGGGTGCAGTGTTTCCCAGAAGCAGTCTTTTCTCCTGAGATCTTCTGGTCAGAATTTATGAAAAGCTGCAATATGGGAGTAAAGTTCCCCCAAAACTGAAGATGTTCCATCTTTTCCAATAGTTTCACATTTCAGGTCTGCAGTCAAGTCCACTAAATTTGGAATCACGATTTGAACACAAAGTCTCATTTGCTCTTGAATCTATATGCATTGTTAAATCTTTTTATTGAGATTTTCAGACATAACTGAACACATGATAAATATAAAAGAAAACAAAGCAGACTCACATCATGGATAAACAGCCTTCCAGGAGGCAAGCAATAAAAGAGAAAAAAAGATAAGATGACATTCCTAACAACGTCACGTGTTTGGCCGGAACCCCAGGCCCTGACCAGGACTGTGATACCTTATAGACCACCCTCTGTCAACAAATGTAAATTAGACATATATTTCACTCAGGTATTATAATCAGCGTCCGAGGTCTGCTCACCAGAACAGAGGTGAGCATTAGTCTGTTTTTTCCCAGCCATGTAGCCTCCAAAGGGAGTCCAATTATTGTGAGTCCCGGACCTACTGGGCTACAAAGTGGCATCCGTTTAAGCGCACTCATTACAAACTACGGCTTCTTGGTGTCAATCTAAAACCTTTGGTATCGGCTTTTTGATCCAGGCCTTAGCCACTCAGCGTTGGGCAAGCAACTATAGTAGTATGCCCAATGGTTGTGCTGAGTAGTGCCATGCCAGGTGCATTAAGTCTGCGGGCCATATATACAGGGCATCGAGCGCACCTCAAGATGCGAATGCAGTCCATAAGGTATAATCATTTAGGGGTGTAGTACACCGTATGTTTATACGGAGCTTGGAATGAAACTCTAAATGCAATACTCAAAACACTTAAAGCAGTTCCAATAGTGATATAACAAAACATAAGATTTACATGAGGAAGAGATAAATAATTAACAGATATGTGTAAACAAGGTAACAAAGGAATTGAGACTTTTTCACACAAAACAAAATTGGCTTCAATTAATTCCCATCATTGATACATGTACCATTCAGAAAAATGTTGCCCTAGTAATTTATTTTGTCTACATAGTGTTCCAAAAGGATTACACCCGTGGACATTTAATTCATCTTATTGCCTTTTAAGTTTTGCATTTCACCTTAGTTAGGAAGGTGACTACAAAATGTATGTCTATTAGGCGCAGTAAGTATATAACCAAGCAAAAGAAAGCTCAGTTTTCAATAGAATGGACTGTCTGACCCGAGATTAGTCCATGACCCATGCAAACTGTCAAAATAATATACCGCAAAGGTTGTGTCACTTTAAAAGTGAATTTGTCTGCATAAGCAAATCTTTATTGAAGATGTCAATCACTCTAGATAAATGTGAGCGTTTTTCACACTAAATTTGCATAAACACTGCTTCTTTCTACACTGTGCTATCTGCAGAGTACATTTTTTGTCGATGTAATCATGGTGTTTTTCATAAATCGCCTAAAGTACTATGTGCCTGATTTAGAGTTTGGTAGAATGGTTACTCCGTCACGTCACAGATATCCCATCCTCCTTATTGCAAATGCATTAGGATATGAGGCACTTGTAGTAAGGTAGATGGGATATTCGTCACGGAGTAGAACAAAAGTTACTTACCTGTAAACTGTGGTTCTCCAGGTTTGGTGTCTTTCATAGATTCACATGCTTGAATATTCCCCGTCGTCGAAGTGGGAGTCCCACGGTACATAAAATATCAGTAGCATATGCATTATACATGAAAAATATCATAAATAAAATATACATACATATAATGTAATAAAAATTTAAATTTTAAAAGTACCATAGAACATTATAAGCCCATTGAAAAGCCTAAGGGAGAACTCACTTTAGTAGCATATTAGTGTCATTATGTGTTGGTTCATATTCCAGCCAATCAGGCTGTAGCCTCCTCTAGAACCTTCTCCTCAGAAGCCCAAGTCCTCAGATTTTCGTAGCACAAAGTAAGTAAAAGTGCCTGAGGAGAAGAGAGCCTCTGAGGGGAGGATGGGAGGGTCGCATGTGAATCTATGAAAGGCACCAATACTGGAGAACCACAGTTTACAGGTAAGTAACTTTTGTTCTTCTCCAGTATTAGGGGTGTCTTTCATAGAATCACATGCTTGAATAAGAGTAGAAAGCAGTAAATCATCACATAAGTCATAAAGGTGATATACCAAAGCAAGTAAGGTAAACATATCAGGCAATATGCAATAAATACCAAAATAGTAATAGAAAAACCTTTATGACTGGAGGCGGGTAGCAACAGAGGCTCCCCTTTATTGGAAAAGATTCCGCAGCACCGCTTGACCTACTGCCGCATCCGCGGCGTCTGTTGATTGCAGGCAGTAGTGTTTTGTAAAAGTATGGCTGCTCGGCCAAATAGCAGCTCTGCAGATCTGCCTCAGGGGTACCCCCGCAAAAAGGGCAGCAGAAGTAGACACCGCTCTAGTTGAGTGAGCACGAACTGGAGCAGGAAGGGGCTTCCCAGCCCGTTGGTGGCAAAAGGATATGGTAGAGGATATCCACCTGGTTATGGTCTGTTTGGGAACAGGTTTTCCTTTGCAAAATTGGCCATACGCCACAAACAATTGATCTGACTTTCTGACAGTTGCAGTTCGCTGAATGTAAAATTTGAGACAACGTTTCACATCCAATGAATGCAATGACCGCTCAGCTGGAGTTTGCGGAGCCGGAAAGAAAGTCTTCAGGATTACAGGTTCGTTGAGATGAAAGTCACTGGGAACCTTCGGAATGAACTTAGGATTAATTCGCAATGTCACAGCCTCATTGGAGAATTGTAGAAAAGGAGGCTGTATGGTAAACGCCTGGATGTCACTGACACGTCTCGAGGATGTCAAGGCGAGCAAGAGAGCAACTTTCCATGTGAAAAATGTTAGACTTGCAGAGTGGATAGGCTCGAATGGAGGTAGAAGCAGTTGAGACAAGACCAAATTTAAGCGCCAAGCAGGTGGAGGGCGACGGATAGGAGGAAACATCCTAAAAAGGCCCTTGTAAAATTGCTTAATGATTCTCGAGGAACATAGAGATGTAGAACCATCATGACGGAAGCGGGAAATCGCCGCCAGAAACACTTTAAGAGTTGAGTGTGAAAGTCCTGATCTCGCCAGGGATAAAAAGAAAGGCAAGATCTGTTCCGGTTTTGCAGTCATGGGGTCCAAATCTTTAGTGCGGCACCAGACACAGAAACGCTTCCACT
The DNA here is from genome assembly GCF_964261635.1 of Lissotriton helveticus. Taxonomy (NCBI): domain Eukaryota; kingdom Metazoa; phylum Chordata; class Amphibia; order Caudata; family Salamandridae; genus Lissotriton; species Lissotriton helveticus. Next base: position 2,136,415,616 of record NC_136063.1, on the reverse strand, counting down.
TTAATTGATAGGTTTTAATGGTGGATGGAGCGCGAGCGCGCGCTAACACCTCTCTGCAGTCCTCGTCGATATTCAGACGTGCAAATTCATTGTATTCAGGTTCCAGGCATGGAGTTGGAGGTATGCCGGATCCGGGTGACAGATTTGTCCCTGCTTCATCGTGAGGAGGTGAGGTAGAGGATGAAGCGGTATCGGGTCGGACTGTGAAAATAGGAGCAGATCCGTGAACCATGGGCGCCTCGGCCATTTGGGTGCAATCAGGATGATGTGGCAAGGTTGAAACCTCATCCTGTGTAACAGGCGAGGAATTAGAGGAAGTGGAGGGAAAGCGTAGATGAAGTTGTTCGACCAATTGATCGAAAATGCATTTCCGCTCGACCCTCTGTGGGGATGCCGACTTGCAAAGCGTTGGCATTTCCTGTTGGTAGCAGTCGCGAAAAGATCCATCTGCGGCTGGCCCCACCGCCGGAAGATGAAATCGACGGTTGGTTGGTTGAGTTCCCACTCGTGATTGTCTGACGACGCCCGGCTGAGTGAGTCCGCCAGAACATTGGCCACACCCGGCACATGGATGGCTGTGAGATGAATTTGATGTTGAATCGCCCAATCCCATATTTCTTGTGCCAGTTGTGAAAGTAGTAGAGACCTCGTGCCGCCCTGCTTGTTGAGGTAGTGCATGCTGGAGGTGTTGTCTGTCCTCACCAGCAGAGTGTGTCCCTGCACTAACCTCTGGAAGGACTTTAGGGCCAAGAAAATCGCCAAGAGTTCCAGGCGATTGATATGCCAAGTACGTTGGGTCGCCGTCCACTTTCCTTTTACAGATATGCCGTCAAGATGCGCTCCCCATCCCTCGAGAGACGCGTCTGTTGTAAGCGTCAGAGTTGGAGGTTCGTCTTGGAATCAACGGCCCGCAGATATGTTTGGAGGGTGAGCCCACCACTCCAGCGCTTTCTGGATGCGAGGTGTTAGAAGGACTTTGTCCTCGAATGACCCTGACACCTGTTTCCACTGTTTGTCTAATTCCTCCTGTAGAGCCCTCATGTGCAATCTGCAATTGGGGATAAGTTGGATGCACGAGGAAGCCATGCCAAGGAATGATTTGAACATTCGGACAGAAACGTACAGTTTTGACTGTAGGAAGTGCACCATCTTTACCATGCGGTCCTGTCTTTCGTGGGAAACGAACACTTTCCCCTGCCGAGAATCTAGCAAGGCTCCGAGAAAATCTCGCCTTTGCGACGGATGTAAGTGTGACTTCTGGCAATTGATTGAAAACCCCAAGGATTGGAAAAGGGAGATGCAGACTTGAGTGTGCTGCTCCGTCAGGTGAAAAGTATTGGCCTTGATGAGGCAGTCGTCCAGGTATGGATAAAATTGGACGCCTTGCAGATGCAGGAAGGCAGCTACCGGGGCCAAGATCTTGGTAAAGACCCTCGGCGCTGATCGAAGGCCGAATGGTAGGACTTTGAATTGGAAGTGCAGCTGTCCGACTGTGAAGCGTAGATACTTCCTGTGTCTGGGGTGAATTGGCACATGGAAATATGCGTCTTGGAGGTCGATCGTTGAAAAGAATTCCCCTGGATTGAGATAATTCAGAATTTGAAGCAGAGTTAACATCTGAAAAATTTTCGAAATGATAAATTTGTTCAGGGCCTGTAAATCCAAAATTGGACGCCATTCCCCCGACTTTTTCTTGACTAAGAAGAATCGGGAATAAAACCCCTTGCCGCGTTGACCATGCGGCACTACTTCGATGGCTCTTTTTTTGATCATCAATTTCACCTGGGACAAAAGTTCTTTGAGATGGGGAGAGGGTGGCCCCGAAGGTGGACGAGTGGGAGGGAATTTTGCGAACTCCAGGGTATGTCCTTTGGAGATAACGTCCAGGACCCATTGGTCGGAGGTGATTTCGGACCATTTGCAAAAATACTTTGAGATGCGACCTCCAAGATTTACAGTTGGCAGAAGAAAGGAACTGAGACTGTCACTGCTTTTTATTGTTTGAGCCACCTCTATATGTTGTTTTTCGTTGGTATGGTCTGGTGGTGGACTGACGATTCTGGGATTGGTAGGAACCCCTCTGCCGGTTATCGTTGTAGGTGTTGTACGAACGATATTGACCGGATCCTCGAAAAGTAGAGGAACCTCCGCCTCTACCTTGTGCCCCCCGAAAGGACCGTTTCTTATACTGGAGGGTAGCTAAGGACTTTGCAGTGTCTGTGTCCTTTTTTATTGCCTCAAGGGCATCATCTACATGCTTGCCAAACAACGAATCCCCGTCGTACGGCAAGTCAAGGACTTTTGCCTGTACCTCTGGACGGAAGGTGGTAGACTTCAACCAGCCTTGACGCCTCAAGACTGCAGCCCCAGCCAATTGACGAAAACCCGTGGAGGAAATGTCAAGCGCGCAATCAATAATTTCGGATGAAATTATCTCTCCCTCCTGAATAATGGCCTGCGCTTCTGCACGGATGACAACGGGCATTTGAGGAATCAGTGCAGCAATCTCGGACCACATCTGGCGGTCGTAGCGGCCCAAAATAGCCAAGGTATTAGGCGCCCTCACAGTAGTAGCCGCCATGGTTGTACATTTTTTGCCTATAGAGTCCAACTTGCGGCCTTCCTGATCAGGAGGAGACGTGAGTGGTGTAGCAGGATTGCGGGATCTTTTTTGTGCTGCCTGAGTTATAACCGAATCTGCTTTCGGTTGTGATACCAAACAGGCCGGGGAAGACGCCGGAGCCTTATATTTTTTGTCCAATCTGGGCAAAACTGCAGGTACCGAATTTGGATGTTCCATTAATTTAAGGCCCTCCTGCCAAATATAGTCAATGATTGGTATTGTGTGGGATTGCCTTCGTGATAGGTCCTTAAAATCATACAAGAAGCATTCAATTTCATCTTGTTGTTTTTTCGATAGTGAGATGAAAACGCTTTGCAGCACGGACCATCAAATTATGGAAATTTGCAATGTCTACTGGAGGCGATGCTAGAGGTGAGGTGGGCGGAATAGAAGGTGTTTGAGCCCTGTAATTGTCCCACTCATTCATATCGACGTCATCGTCGTTGTCATCAGTGTTGTGAGGATCAGGATCCTCGTTGTCGGTGTCAGGACGAGTACCCCCTGGTGACGCAGGTGGAACAGGTGCAGGTGCTTGAGGAAGTTGAGGTTGAGGCTGTGGAGGAAATTGTGGTGCTGGAGAGGCAGGTGTAGATGGAGGGAACCTGCGGTTATAGTCATCCAGCATGTGCTGCAGGTTCATGACCAAAGATAATGGTATTTGCGTAACCGGCTCCGAAGTAACTGGTTCTGATTCCTCAACAGGAAATAATTCGTTCCCATCTTTGACGTTATCCACTTCGTCACCCTCATCACTATACTCCTGGCACTTAATGTGCAAATCCGATGGACTAGATGCCTGTCCGAATAATTGTTCCACCTCTGAATCGTTTCAGGATTCTTCCTCACCAGACTGAAACAATTGGTCTGGAAGATGAGTTCCACTTCTCACTGGACTTAGTTGAATGAGAGGTACTGTCTTCAAAGAAGAAGCAGTAACCATTGTAAAAGTGGTAGCTGTGGCCAAAGGTTGATGAGACGTCAACGAGCCCGTTGACGTAAATACGGCAGTCTTAGGATCAACCGGAGGCGTCTGTGTCGTCGCCAAAGATGTAATCGATGCTGAAATTGAAGGCTTTTTCTTCGCCGACAAAGATTTCTTTTCCGTCGACGGAGCCGTCGACGAGATTGGAGCCTTACTCGTCGCCGATGATGTAGACGTCGACGGGATGACAGCCGTCGACGAAGTCGCAGAGACAGCCGTAGACGATGATGGGCCCGTCGACGAGCTGCTTTTAGATGATGACTTGATCTTCGTCGACGGGGCTCGCGTCAACGTCATAGTCGACGGTTTTGATTTGACACTCGTCGACGAAATCTTCACAATAGAAGCAATGGGTCTCACCTCCTGGGCTATCGTCGACGAGGTGATCGTCGTCGACGTAGCACTGGTTGACATAGTACATGTCGTCGTCGACGTAGAGGCTACAGTCACCGACTTCGTCGTCGCTGAAGACGTCGACGGACGCGTCGACGAGCCCGTCGACGAGCCAATGCCAGATTTAAAAGTGGAAGGCAAGGCTTTGGGCGCAGACGTCAGAGAACCAGGTCCCGTAGACGTGCCCTGAAGCGAATCCTGTGGGGAGACAACCCTGGAGGACTCCAACAGTCTACTTTTCTTCTGAAAAGGAGATGGAACCTCAGTCTCAGACCCACGCTTCTGAGAGGATTTTGAAACGCCAGATGACAAACTTTCTACCTCAGAAACCACAGACTCTGAAGTCTTCAACTTCTGTAGCCACAGAAGGAGACGGGCCTCTCTATCCCTCAGAGTCTTGGGAGGAAAAGTGCGACAGTACTTACAGTTTTTCACCTTGTGGTCTGGGTAGAGACAGTAAATGCATTTACTGTGTGGATCCTCATGGAAAAGGCGCAGTTTACCACAAGAAGGGCAGGCTTTAAATAAAGATTTCCTATTTGAAGACATTCTGAAGAAAAAACAACTAGAGTTGAAGAAAAAACTGAGCAGAGCTCAGGGAGACTCCCTTCACACGACGTGCGGTAGAAAATCTGAGGACTTGGGCTTCTGAGGAGAAGGTTCTAGAGGAGGCTACAGTCTGATTGGCTGGATTGTGAACCAACACATAATGGCACTAATATGCTACTAAAGTGAGTTCTCCCTTAGGCTTTTCAATGGGCTTATAATGTTCTATGGTACTTTTAATTTTATTACATTATATGTATGTATATTTTATTTATGATATTTTTCATGTATACATGCATATGCTACTGCTATTTTATATACCGCGGGACTCCCACTTCGACGACGGGGAATATTCAAGCATGTGAATCTATGAAAGACACCCCTAATACTGGAGAAACCCTACCACCAAACTCTAATCCAAGCCCTCTAACTATAAGGGCTGTCACTTTTTGTAGACAAAAGGGAGGAGCCATAGACGATATTCAGAATGTGGGCCTGGTGTTTAAACCTCATCACATATTTACTCTTTTTTAGAACGTGGCAGAACCCCCAACAGACAGAAGTTGGATCAGTTGTTAATGATTTAGCCGTTATTTCCGCTGTCAATAATGTCCTGTTGGGCCAACACTGCACATTTAACAGACAAGCCCAGACCATGTGTAAAGTCTGTTTCTGAGCATGAACACCAGGGCAATTAGAGTTTGACCCTGGGTACATTTACTTTATGCCCTTCGAGCTTAGGTAGGGTTAACACAAATAAATGAATTGGTTATATCTGAGTTGAGAATTGTGAAGACCCTATTAACATATTCTAGTGCCGTCGCCATAGCTTATTCGACAAATCATGAACGACATTCATTGACCACTTTGCTCTGAGTGATGGGTAAGTGTAGGGCGCATCCCTAGAAATGCCCCATTTAGCAATGTGACTGTTCTCCTGCCTAGGCCATGCATGAGAAGTAGGTGCAAAGTATTGGTGGTCATTGATACTTGGCGTACCGGTTCCGCAGTTGGCTACTATTGCTTCCAACATGGTGTTGTATGTTAGGAATCTGCACCCTCTAATTTATATTTGACCTCTAGTTTTTTAAAGGAGTTACGTATGTTGTGTTTTTAAAAATCCCCTAAACTACAAGTCCACAGTTTTGTGTTTTGGTGTTGGGTAATGTCACGGAGCGAGGGATGTGCCCACAAGGGTCAATCAAACAATCAGGAGGTTTATAAAGCGTGCTTCTCAGCCGTGAGGCGCTAGGAGGGGAGGGGGAGGGAGACAGCTCTGGTTCAGTTGAAGAGCAGGGTCTTGAGGTCCCTCCTGAAGGCGTGTAGGTTCCGGGAGCATCTCATGCTGACTGGGAACTTTTTCCAGGTCTTGGCTGCAATGTAGGAAAAGGACCTTCCTCCTGCTCTGCTTCTACAGATGCGGGGGATCTCTGCTGGGACAAGGTCGGCGGATCGAAGATTCCTTTTGGGTGTGTGGAAGCGGTCTCTCTCGTTCAGGTATTTGGGTCCGATGTTGTGGAGAGATTTGTAGGTGTGGATGAGAAGCTTGAAGCTAATTCTCTTCTCGACAGGGAGCCACTGTAGGTTGCCGAGGTGTTGCGTTATGTGTTAGTGCCGAGGTGTCCCGAGCACAAGTCTGGCCACGGTGTTCTGGATGGTTTGGAGCTTGTGTAAGAGGGTCTTGTTGATGCCGGTGAGGAGGGCATTTCTGTAGTCCAGTCTGATGGTTATGGGTGCGTGGAGACAATTTTTCTGTGCTCGGGGGAGATCCATTTGAAGGTCTTTCGGAGGATTCGGAGGCAGTTGTAGCTGGTAGAGGCGACAGCATTGGTCTGGCGGGTCATGGTGAGGGAGGAGTGAAGGATGATGCTGAGGTTGCGTGCGTGGTTTGTCGGGTGGGGTGGCTTCCGAGGGCGGAGGGCCACCAAGTGTTGTCCCAGGCGGAGGTCGAGGGTCCCAGGATGAGGATCGCGGTCTTCTCTGTGTTGAGCTTCAGGCATCTGTCCTTCATACAGGCAGTGACGTCCTTTATTCCTTCCTGGTAGCTGATTTTGGTGTCATCGGGATCCTTTGTGAGGGAGGAGATGAGCTGGGTGTCATCGGCACAGGATACTATGTTGAGTCTGTGCTGTCTGACGATGGCGGCGAGGGGGGCCATGTAAATGTTGAATAGCTTCGGGCTGAGCGATGATCCCTGTGTTACTCTGCAGCTGATCTCTGTGGGTTCAGAGAGGAAGGCGGGGGGGGGCGCTGATCCTCTGGGTTCTGCCGGAGAGTAAGTTAGACGAATGATGTGCAAGATCCCCTCTGAGTTGTGCATATCTATGCCAGTAGTACTTGGTTACTTTTAAGGAGGACTAACTGGTACTCGTGCCCGGTCTAGGAGGACATCACATCCATCCAACAGCGTCTTCCTTCTCAGGTTCAGTCTCATGTGAGTTCCCTCTGGGATGGGAGTCGTTGATAACGACATCAAGAGCCATCGCAGTTGGGCTGCCACATAATATAATTATTGTCCAAGTGGTTGTACAGTTTCTGCAGAGCCACTCATTCTTTGCCTGTCACTCACATTAGATTAAAAAGTACACTATCCGGATTACGAAAGAAGTTTTCGGGCAGGATCACAGGCAGTGCAGAGAAATGGAATAGCAATCAGGGCACAGCTTTCCAGAAGGGCACTGACTGGGGTATATTTGTGAACTAACCTGTACTCTTTTATACCTCCTCCACTTTCCCGTCTTTCCACGCAGCCACTGCTCAATGTGATTAAACTGCACCCCCAAATTCTTCACCTGAAAGAGGTGAGATATCTAGCTGTCTTTCTTTGCCCTGGTAGCTATTTCTACTTCATGTTCTATAGGCTCCTTATGACTCTTTCAGTGTCTTCTTTCTCCTCCTTACCTTCCCCAAGATACCAGCCTTCGTATTCTGTGCAGATAACATTTCTTGTGCACTGATGGACGCGTCTTTCCACATAAACAAAAACTAGGAGATAAAAACGTGGAAAAAAGGGAACAGGTTACCTCCATCTATGCCTCTATGATCTGTATATATATTCCCATATCCATACGGATTGTCTCATGTCTGCTCAAATCGAGAAAGAGATGAAGACTCACATTTAAGTAACACTACGTCATGACGCTACCTGCCAATCAAATGTTAATGCCTTTGCTTCTGACCCTGTAGAGTGCTCTGTTGCCTTTTTCGGCTAGGTTTGTGATACATAAAATACTACATTGGTACATACACTCACTCAACTTCCTCGTATCTAGCCAACGCTTTATGCTGATGTTACTAACCCTCAGAGCTGCCTTTAACACTATAGACCACAGTTCAAAGTGTGCTCGTTCTTTCTCTTGATGATAGTTACCACCTGTCTCCGTTATCACCTCTTCATTACTTGCTGCATGATACCACCCTCTTCATATATGCAAATCCATCGCTACCTCTCATTCTACTCCACAATACCCTTATCAGTGCCTTGGTTGTGAGGAAGTTAGACAATCATACCAGCCTCCTTCTGTGCACTCTCAAACTTCACTTTCATCCCTTTATGCCAATTGGCTTACAGTTTTGGTCTACAAGACCATATCCATGCTAGATTTTCAAAATATGAAGCAACTACATGAATTACCATCCCCCCGACCCCCACACATGACCTAGATTTCAATCCTTCCAGCCACATATACTGCACCACTGGAACAGTGAACTACCAGAATGGAGAGGTTTTCCATAGCTGTCAGTTTACAGAGTAGCGTTTAGAGCGACCTTTTTCTTAGTCTAACCACTAAAACAAGATCTATGTGTTGTGCTGATCTAAAAGGTACAGATGACAGCAAGAAAGCAAGAGGTAATCACTGAAGTATGAATGTACAGAAATACAAGGACACGAGTAGTATTACTGCCTCTGATGGCATGCACCCGATGAGCTACGTCACAGGTACCCAGCTTGCTTATCGGTTGACCAACTTGGAGCTGATTGACAGGATGCATGCTACGTCACTGGGTCGTGGTTCAGGAAGCCACTAAACATGTATGATGAGGAATCCTATGAAGGCTGCTCAAGTGCTGACAGGTTGGCCGAATCCGAATTCTTAGCCAAGGGCTTCTTGGGTGGCCTATTACAAGTCAGCTAAACACAAAATTGTCGAAAAATAATATTTGTATGGCTCTCACGACAGGTGAAACCTACTGAAATAGGCACCAGGTGTGATTAAATGAGAGGGCAGGCAACTGAAGCAGCAGGGGGGTAAAGGACCATATTTTAAACGGTTTGATGGATGGCGGCGTTTCTGTTCTCAACTATGATGTCAGTTGTGCTCCTCAGACTATTAAAGAAACATGCCCTGGTACTCTGTATGCAGTAAACTGTAACAAGTGCATAGAATTGTCTAAAATGGAGCACCCCATCGCCTTATACGTAAACATGATATTAAAAGTCGAGTTATCTAACCCACTATGCACCGGTGGATACTATCAAACTCCTGAAGTGCACTTAAAGTTCTTAAATAATCCAAAGAAAAATTAAAAATGAATAACATCTGCCTAAGCAGAACTTTAACCCATTTTGAATAAAGTTGCTGTATACAATAACGTCAGTGTTCTGTATTTAGGTCGCATGAACTCTCACTTGCAAGACTTTTGTGTTCATTAATGGGTTTGGAACTTGTCACCTGATTACCATTCGTTGGCATCATTGTCACACTTCTTTGCTGCCTTTTAAGTAGGCAGCGCTTGCTATGCGCCACTTCCTTTTCTTTTTATGGCGCATGGACCAAGCACTGATTAATTTAGTTTTATTAGTGTCCCTGTGCTGTCCATCCAATGCTTGTGCTGTGATTCAGGTACATTATGTTTTATCACTTCCATCCCCCGTCCGTTAAGCTTCTATCCCTTCCTCCCACCCCATCTGCTTTGCTTTTGATCTTGCACCTGTTTCTTTTGCCAATGCTTGTTAACAGTCCAGCAGCAACTTTATTTTTCCCGAGGCTGCAAAAATTATGCTTTCCTATGCCTTTCGAACTATCCTCTCAACAGAGTGAAACAGAATCTTTGAACCAAGCCATTCTAAGAATACTAAGAGCAAAGACTGAAACAGAACATCTGCACTGAGGCATTGTGAAAATCCTCTGAACACAGGGTGAAATGGAGCCAAGGTATTCTAAAAATACTTTCAACGCAAAGTGAAATACAGCCTCGGCACCGAGGCAGTCTAAGAATCCTCTGAATACACAGTGGAACTGAACCCCTGTACCAAGACATATAAGAATCCTGTGAATACACAGTTAAACTGAAACTCTGCACCAAGGCATTCTAAGAATACTCGGAGCACAGAATGAAATTAAACATCAGCCTCAAGGCATTTTAAAATCCTCGGAACACAAGGTGAAATGGAACCAAGGTATTCTAAAAATACTTTGAACGCAAAGTGAAATACAGCCTCTGCACCAAGGCATTCTAAGAATCCTCTGAATACAAAGTGAAACTGAACCTCTGCACCAAGGCATCTAAAAATCCCCTGAATACACAGTTAAACTGAACCTCTGCATCAAGGCATTCTATAAATCCTCTGAATACAAAGTGAAACTTAACCTCTGCACCAAGGTATCTAAGAATCCACGGAATACACAGTTAAACTGAACCTGAAAAGGGGGGGCCCTCGGCCCCCCCGCACGCATGGCGGCGCGGCGACCGCCTCACCCCCTCTCTCCCTCGGGTCCTTCGACGGTGGGGGCGTGCCCTTGGGCGCGGCCCACCGCCGATTGGCCGGCGCCCCTCCTGACCCGGATTCAATGGACTGGTTCCGGGTCGGGGGGGGCGGGCGATAGGAGGGGCCACCCGGCCCCTCCGGAATAAGAGGTGGGGAGCGCCCAGGAGACCCCCTTGTCCCTGGACGCTCCCTCACTGAACGCTGTGCCCCGCGTTCGGGGCTTCTTTGTTTACGTTTTCTTTGTTTTCCAGGTCGCTGAGGAATTGCGGGCTGGAGGGAGCTGTTTAAGCGCATACGAGTCGCCGTTCGGAAGTGCGAGCAGGAGGGAGCGGTTTATTCGCTAACGTTTTGTTTGTTTTCAGGTCGCCTAGGAACTGCGGGCTCGAGGGACCGGTTTAAGCGCATACGAGTCGCCGTTCGGAAGTGCGACCAGGAGGGAGTGGTTTATTCGCATCTGAGTAGGGATCAGCGAGTGGGGCACGTTCGCCGTGTGGACAGATAAGGAGCTCGGCGGTTATCAAGGTATTTCGGGCGGGGCGGGAAAGGGTGGGCGGCACGACGTAGTCGGTGCAGGCATTGGATTTATCGACGTCGTGTTCTGCGCTCGGCTTCGCCGCCCCTCACGCTGAAACCCCGCCGCATTCCTTCTCAAACGGGCGCTTGCTGAATTTTAGCCCTTGATAAATTCTTGAGACTTAACGCTGAAACCCCGCCGCATCTCCTCATGAAGTGGGCGCATGCTTGATTTCTTTGTCCTTGTCTCCGCCCCATAATTTTACAGGTCGCGGTTGGGCCGGCTGTTCGTGGAGCTGCTAGATAGCGAAGCAGGGCCAGCTAAGGCACCACGTGGAGGGGAGACCAGGGGAGAACGGTGCAGTGATTTGTGTAGTAGCAAAGCTTTCATTGAACATACGATGATGCTTGTTGACATTGATTGAGTGAATAATTATAGCTGTATGTTGACAAGGGGGGTGCATTTAATTTTGTATTTCACTGTTTCTTGTTGGTACACATTGTTGATGCACATTGTGTGGGTGTCAGTATACATTGAGGGGCGTTGTATATTTAGTTAGTGACGGTACTATATAAAGGTTTCCCACCCTATACTGAATGGTATTAACTACTACATGAATTGCTTTCAAGAGACAAACAAGGTGGAATTTTTTTATTTTTTTATTAACTACTAAATGAATTGCTTTCAAGAGACAAACAAGGTGGCATTTTATTAAAAGTTTCACTGTGACGTTTGGTGTTCTAAAAAGTTTTTCTTACTTTATGACACGGGATTAATACCTGTTTTCAATTCCAGGCAACCTTAACTACATTATTGGCGCGTTTCACTCGCAGACAGGGCACACGACGTGGCGAGGGCTGTGATCGCGGATCATCACCGCCTCCGAGTGCACGGGACTGGTCGGTAAGAGGGGTACGGGGGGCTAGCATTTCATCGCTCCTGGTGGCCGCCGGGTGGGTCTACATTAGGTTTACTCACCCCTTACATAAGCGGACAAGCCGCTAGTGTTGCGGTCGCCGTTGCATGGTGCTGAAAGCCCCCTGGTGACCCTCCATCTGTAAGGTACACACAGTTGACCTGTTAGTAACTAAGTAGGCAGCGGGTGTTTTTTGGGGTAAGCGACATGCCAGGTCCAAGGGGTGGAAAAAGGGGGTCCAATATGGAGGCTATGATGCGGGCTATGATGCGGGAGATGAGCGACATCAAGCAACAGCTAGGACAAATTAAGGAGCGGGAAGCTCGGTTGGAGGACAGAGAGGGCGAGGCACCAGGCCCGTCCGGGAGACCGATCCGCAAGAGGGTGGCACCAGTGCCAAGAGGGGAATTTGTCACCCCGCAAGGGAAACCTAGGTCCAAAAGACCCAAGGAGGCGGTCCCCATCCCAGGCCCAGTGGATCCGTTACCAGCCGCACCGCCCGCGGTGGTCCCACCCCCGCATGTGCCTACACCCATTGCCCCTGTGGTGCCGGTGCCGGCAAGTCAACCAGTAGACGCTGGGTCTGCTCCCGCACCGGTACCCACAATCCCGGGTACAGGCTGGCCTCACCCGGCGCCCGCCCTGCCACCTGTGCCAGGACCATCGGGCATAACCCCAGTGGTACCTGTTGTCCCGGGGGGTAATGTGGATTCGATGCCACCCGAATTGGTTTCTCAGTTAACGGCCATGATGCCATGGCTCCAAAAAGGGGGAGCCTTTCCGAATTCTGCAGACCATGCGGCAGAGGCGGCAAGGTTTGTTGAAAAAATCAGATCGGCACCGGTCGCCGACAGTGTTGCATTGCCAATTTCTTCTCCCCTTGCAGGTCCAAGTGTTCCCCAGCTGGACGGAGTAAAAGGGCAGCCGCCCCCGGTGCCCGCACTTGGTAAGGAAGTGGCATTGCCGCTCTTGGGGGACGGTGTGATACCTTCCAGGAGCGAAAATCTAGCTCAGCATGTGTCTTTAGCTGTGAAAGAAATGATTTGGGCAGATAAATACGTGTACATTTATTCTTTATTGTTGGATAATAGGGAAATGGAGCAGGCAAAAGCACTAAAAGAGTGGATGCTCCCAAGTGAATGGAGGGCGCAGTGTACTAGATTCAGGGTTGAGGAAAATCTCAATAATTGGATGCAAGCATGGGCCGTTTTCACCGCAGTTAAGGCTGAGCGTCCTCCAGATCTGCAGGCTGCATTGGCTTGCTACTCGAGCAGGATTGTGGGGTGGAGTCAACAGTATTCTGGGGAAGCATGGAAGGGTTATGATGTCAACTTTAGGAAGGCATTGGAATTCAATAGATCATTGCCATGGGACTCGGTAGATTCCATGGCTTGGCACAAACAGTTCTCTGACACTGCACCGCCCCCTCAGTTCGGTGCGGTCAAGGCGTTCACTAGACCGCAGCAGCCCTTTCGGCCCCCCCAAACGAGTGAAGTGCCTGGGAAATTTAGGGCAGGTGGGCCAGAGAAGAAAGGGGTGTGCTGGGATTTTAATAAGCGTACCTGCACAAGGGCCGCGTGTAAGTTTAGACATGCATGTGCCTCCTGTGGGCACCCCTCTCATCCAGAAACTACCTGTAGGTCCAAGCAAGGTAACACAGGACAGAGGGGTAGGGGAAAGCCACTATAAGTCAGACAGGTCACGCCCCCCCACTCCAGTGGATGTGGTGGCAATGATTCCATTGTTGAACAGATACCCTGACCACAAAGCGGCCACCCTACTCCAGGAAGGTTTTTCTAAAGGTTTTAGGATCCCGGCCGGGGGATACACAGGCAGTGCGCACTGTAGGAATCAATTATCAGTCACACACAATCCGGCTGTTGTGGCCGCCAAAATTGACAAGGAGCTTTCCTTAGGCAGGATATCTGGCCCTTATTCTGCAGTGCCAGTACACAATTTTGTGTGTTCCCCACTGGGAGTTGCCCCCAAGAAAGAGAAGGGGCAATTCAGATTGATTCATAACCTGTCAGCGCCAAAGGGGGCCTCACTGAATGATGCCATTGACGAAGGTATCTGTAGTGTTAAGTACGCCTCTTTTGATCAGGCTGTTACCTTATTGCAGGCCACTGGACCCGGGGCGCTGATGGCGAAATCAGACATAGAGTCCGCCTTCCGCCTCCTCCCAGTCCACCCGGCGGACCAACATCTTTTAGGTTTCACCTTTAGGGATAGGTTCTACATGGACAAATGCATGCCTATGGGTTGTTCTATTTCTTGCGCTTACTTTGAGATGTTTAGTTCATTTCTTGAATGGGCCATGAGACAAGTGACGGGCCATCAAAGGGTCAGGCATTACTTAGATGATTTCCTCTTCCTCGGTACAGCGGGTTCTCAGGAGTGCGCACTGGCATTGCAGGAATTTTGCGTGCTCATGCGGGCTTTTGGGGTCCCGCTTGCGCCTGGGAAGACGGTGGGCCCGACCACCTGCTTGGAATTTCTGGGCATCGAGATTGACTCAATGGAGAGATGTTTTAGACTACCTAAGGACAAGGTGTGCAAATTCAAGACATCGCTACAGTTATGCCTCCGGAAGGAGAAGGTCACTTTGCAGCAATTACAGGAGGTGGTAGGGCAACTGAATTTCGCACTAAGAATCATCCCAATGGCTCGCCCCTTCTCTCGCTCCATCGCGCACGCGATGAGGGGGCTGAAGGAAAAGCACCACCGCACGCGTCTATCGTCTGAAATTCGCCAGGATATGCTTATTTGGATGGCATTCCTGGAGGATTTTAACGGTAGGGTGGTCTGGCCCGACCCGCTCACGACGTCAGCGGAGTTGGGTCTATGGACTGATGCGGCCGGTAGTGTGGGCTTTGGTGCCATCCTAGGGAATAGGTGGGTTGCTCAACAATGGCCAGAAGAATGGAACACATGGGGTTTGCTCAGCAACATTGGCTTCCTGGAACTTTTTCCAATATGGGTGGCACTGATGGTTTGGCCCGAACACCTATGTAACCAATCAGTGGTGTTTTGGTCAGATAACATGACAGTGGTGGAATGTATCAATCAGCAGGGGGCGCGGTGTCCGTTCATACTTCGTCTGATCAAGGAAATTGTTCTGCGGTGCCTTAAACTGAATGCTAATTTTAGAGCCAAACATGTCCCTGGTGTTTTAAACAATGCTGCTGACTCCCTTTCTCGCTTCAAAATGCAGGTTTTCAGGGAACATCTCCCCACAGCAGACCCCTCGCCAGCACACTTCCCAGCAGTACTTTGGCAGATTGGTGCCCCAGATTACAAGACCTCGTGGTCGCTAGCCTAGCCCCCAGGACCAAGACGGCTTACGAAGGGGCGTTTCTGTCTTATTGTTCTTTCTTGGGGCCACAGTGGGAAGTGCTTTGGGCGAAAGAGGATGGGTTTGCAGCTTATTTAGAATGGATGCACAAAGAGGGGCGCTCAGTGGCAGCGGCAACCAGACATAGGGCAGCAGTGTCATTCTTCGCTCAAGCTAGGGGCTTCCGGGATCCCACTAATACCTTTATGATACGCAAGGCTTTAAGGGGATGGCGCCGTATTCAGGGACACCAGAAGGATAAGAGGAAGCCCATGGGGTTGGCCCGGCTAACAGCCTTACTGGGCATGCTGGAGATTGTTTGTAACTCGGAGTGGGAAGTGCTTCTTTTTAGGGCGGCATTCTCCCTGGCATTTTATGGGGCACTGAGAATTAGTGAACTTGTGGCAGGATCCAAGTCTGACATACTAGGTGGCTTGCAGAAGGCTGGGGTGACGATAAGGGGTGACACCATGTGGGTGACTATCCAGAAATCAAAGACTGACCAGGAAGGTAGGGGTCACACCATAGTTCTGCAACGGGCCCCCGCCAACCCGTGCTGCCCTGTGAGGCACGTAGAATCACTCATGGGACTATGGGTCGGTTCAGCAGGCGGGGCGTTGCTTTGTCACGCCGACGGGAGCCCCTTGACCAGGTACCAATTCAGGAGAGTGTTCGAAATAGGGGTTACAAAAGCGGGTCTTGATCCTAGAGATTTTGGATCTCATTCCTTCAGGATTGGGGCAGCAACTGAGGCGGTGGCGGGGGGCCTCCCAGTGGAAAGAGTGAAGACAATTGGGAGGTGGTCGTCAGACTGCTATAAACGTTATGTTCGGATTGACATGCTATGATTACCTGTCACTCACGCTTGGTCTCTTTCCGCTCTCTTACAGTTTCTCAGACCTGTTACGGAGGGGAGGAATTTGTCGTCGGGCACCGCCAATATTCATCGGCACGGAGCAGCGAACAGGAAACAACAAAGAACACTGTCTGGATTGTCGGTCATTCATATGTAAAGCGAGCGGAATGTGTCTTCCTGTCAGGTGACAAGAAAGAAAGGGCGGCACAACTGGGGTTGAATATCACGTTCTTTGGCAGAGGAGGGTTGTGTCTTCACGAGTTTCGGGGATTCTTCCAAGGGCTGTTAGCACGCCAGCGGGCTCCACCGTCAGTGGTGATACTTCACCTTGGGGAGAACGATTTGGCAACACTGGGCAGGCGCATCTTGATTGAGGAGATTATCTCAACAGCGGGTTGGATAGCTAGGACCTGCCCAGGGTGCACACTAGTATGGTCACAACTAATACCTCGACTTCAGTGGCGGGGGGGTCATTCGGTCAGGGCGTTGAATCACTCGGTAAAGAGGATCAACACACGGTTGGATAGGTTGTTTCGAACCCCCGTGTTGCAGTCAATACCTCATGGGTGCATCTGGGGTCACAAGTATTACTTAAAGGACGGGGTTCATTTGACAGAAGAGGGTAATGTCCTATGGTCTGACAATATCTGGGCTTGGCTAGAGGGCTGGGATAGGAGGAGTGTGTCCTTAGGCAGGGGCTAGGAGGGGAGGCCAGATCGTCGGTTAACAATACTGGCCTGTGGCGGTAAGGTCATTATCGGTGAGCACATATTTGAGGTCTGAGGGGGCGGGCATCATCCTATGGAGGTTCCCGCCCGGGGGGAGGGGCCTGCGGGCCACTCCCAGTACTCCAGGGGCAAGGTAATATGCAAAGGAGCGCGGGTAGGAGTAGTTCACGCTTTCCTTAGGCTGGTAGCCACCCCGCGCGCGTGGACTCATGACGCCACCGGCGCAGAGTAAGGGCCCTCCTTTAGTGGGTAAATGGAGTTTGGGGCGTAGACCGGGCAATTCCCGGGGTAACACTGCGCATGCGCACTTCTAGGGAGAAGGCGCAGCTTGTAGGACCTGACACCGGTAGTGACCCTGCCATATGGCCAGAAATGTACAAAAATCAAGGTAGGATGTTTAGCTTAAGCTAGGAACGACTTGTATTAGAGTTTTGTTAAGGTCAGGCTCTCAAACTTGTTGATAACAATTGTATAACTGAATGTCCTGCTGATTTTTGTATTCATTGTTGATTATGCAATTAAAACCTTTTTTAATTTCATACTTTAATAAATACGGCCGGGCGACTAGCGCCCGCCTTCCAAAAAGTAAAACACGTCTCGTGTCCACGTTCCTGGGTGTTGGGTGCCGGATTGGGGGGGGGGCGGCAGCTAGTCGCTGACCATGTGAAAAGGGGGGGCCCTCGGCCCCCCCGCACGCATGGCGGCGCGGCGACCGCCTCACCCCCTCTCTCCCTCGGGTCCTTCGACGGTGGGGGCGTGCCCTTGGGCGCGGCCCACCGCCGATTGGCCGGCGCCCCTCCTGACCCGGATTCAATGGACTGGTTCCGGGTCGGGGGGGGCGGGCGATAGGAGGGGCCACCCGGCCCCTCCGGAATAAGAGGTGGGGAGCGCCCAGGAGACCCCCTTGTCCCTGGACGCTCCCTCACTGAACGCTGTGCCCCGCGTTCGGGGCTTCTTTGTTTCCCACCCACCATCCCTTGGTACAAAGTTTAGGCAGCGTTATGTCCGGTTTAATGGTAAGTTTCAAAGGTATGGACCGCGGGAGAGAGTAGGCTGTTGTTGTATTTTGTGATCTGTTGTTAGGACTTTTTCCCCTTCGTAGAAAAATGATGTGTGAAGTGAACTGTATTTGAAGATATGTGTCTTTAGGCCTTTTTTCCCTTTGTAGTTATACGTTGATATTGTAATTTTGAGTAACATGCGTGCACTAAACTGTAATGTTATGCCATGTGTCGTTAGGCCTTTTTTCCCCTTTTAGCTATGCGTGGATACTGTTATTATTAGCCAGTGTAGTTGTCCTTTAGAATTTTTCCATAGGTCGTCGTATTTATTAGGTATGGGACATGCGGTAGGGTCATTATCGGTGAGCACATATTTGAGGTCTGAGGGGGCGGGCATCATCCTATGGAGGTTCCCGCCCGGGGGGAGGGGCCTGCGGGCCACTCCCAGTACTCCAGGGGCAAGGTAATATGCAAAGGAGCGCGGGTAGGAGTAGTTCACGCTTTCCTTAGGCTGGTAGCCACCCCGCGCGCGTGGACTCATGACGCCACCGGCGCAGAGTAAGGGCCCTCCTTTAGTGGGTAAATGGAGTTTGGGGCGTAGACCGGGCAATTCCCGGGGTAACACTGCGCATGCGCACTTCTAGGGAGAAGGCGCAGCTTGTAGGACCTGACACCGGTAGTGACCCTGCCATATGGCCAGAAATGTACAAAAATCAAGGTAGGATGTTTAGCTTAAGCTAGGAACGACTTGTATTAGAGTTTTGTTAAGGTCAGGCTCTCAAACTTGTTGATAACAATTGTATAACTGAATGTCCTGCTGATTTTTGTATTCATTGTTGATTATGCAATTAAAACCTTTTTTAATTTCATACTTTAATAAATACGGCCGGGCGACTAGCGCCCGCCTTCCAAAAAGTAAAACACGTCTCGTGTCCACGTTCCTGGGTGTTGGGTGCCGGATTGGGGGGGGGGCGGCAGCTAGTCGCTGACCATGTCTGCAACAAGACATTCTAAGACTCCTCTGAATACAAAGAAAAACTGAACCTTTGCACCAAGGCATCTACGAATCCCCTGAATACACAGTTAAACTGAACCTCTGCATCAAGGCATTCTAAGAATCCTCTGAATACAAAGTGAAACTTAACCTCTGCACCAAGGTATCTAAGAATCCACTGAATACACAGTTAAACTGAACCTCTGCACCAAGGCATTCTAAGAATTCTCTGAATACAAAGTAAAACTGAACCTCTGCACCAAGGCATTCTAGGAATCATCCGAATACACAGTGGAACTCAAGCTCTGCACCAAGGCATTCTAAGAATACTCTGAATAGAAAGTGAAACTGAACTTCTGTACCAAGGCATTCTAGGAATCATCTCAATACACAGTGAAAATGAACCATTGCAAAAAGGCATTCTAAGGCTTTGCTCTACATACACACTGAAACATGTGCTCTTAACCAAGGCATCCAGAGAACCCTTTCAGCATGTACACTGGTGGTACACGTGCCATGCACCTAGAGAATATCCTCTGCATACACACTGATATACGTGCTCGAAACCAACTCAACACTTGAGTCCTCTCTGCATACACAATGAAGCAGGTGCTCTGCAGCAAAGCATCCCGATAATCCCCTCTCTACTCACACTGAAGCAGGTGCTCTGAACCAAAGCATCCCGAAAATCCTCTCTGCATGCACACTGGAAAAGGTGCTCTGATCCAAAGTATCCTGATAATCCTCTCTGCATACACACTGAAACAGGTGCTCTGCACCAAAGCATCCTGATAATCCCCTCTGCATACACACCGAAACAGGTGCTCTGCACCAAAGCATCCTGATAATCTCTTCTGCATACACACCGAAACAGGTGCTCTGCACCAAAGCATCCTGATAATCTCTTCTGCATTCACACTGAAACAAGTGCTCTGCACCAAAGCATCCTGATAATCTCTTCTGCATTCACACTGAAACAAGTGCTCTGCACCAAAGCATCCTGATAATCCCCTCTGCATACACACCGAAACAGGTGTTCTGCACCAAAGCATCCTGATAATCCCCTCTGCATACACACCGAAACAGGTGCTCTGCACCAAAGCATCCTGATAATCTCTTCTGCATTCACAAAGAAAATTAAGTTAAAAGGCATTGCCTTCTCCATCTCTTCTGTAGTTTGATACCTTAGAAACCTATTAAGTGGGATTCTTGAAGGAATGCAATATCAACGTCCCTTCATTTTAGAAATATATATTCTGTGGCATAACCTACAAGTATACCTTGGTCCCAATCCATGGTAGGGTAGAAACATTAACCTGGTCCTGAAAAAATGCCATTGAACCTCCTGGCATCGAGGCATAAAATATGTTAACCATTTGAGCTATCTAGTACATTATTACTAAAGATAGCTCCACCGTTCTTACTGTGTTAAGGTGACTATTAGATCAAATCCTTCTTGAGTTCCCCTTGACTCTTAATTCAATTAACCACCACCCTACACCCATACCCCCTTACTTGCACTCACCATACAGCTGGATCAAAAGATCTCTGTTAACGAGACTCACTGAGGGGCCCGTTGAGCATTACAGCGCCGGATCGAAGAGGAGTGCCCAATGATTAAGCATGTCACCCTCTTGAGTGTGTGAGGGCATTCAGAACAGATCATTAGTATCCCCCTATCCCCAGCTCTTCTGTTCAGTTCCCTAGATCCACTCTTGTGCAGTTGGACTTTTCTCCCTTCCCCTTGGGAACACCACCCCTCTTTGGTGTATACATGATAGAAGAACACCATGATTGCCTCCCTACTGAAACCTAGTAGGAACCCAAAAGCGGTCTCATCATACAGACCTCTGTACATCTTAAATAATGACTATAAAATTCTCAGCAAGCTCATTGCTTATACTTCTTGCTCACCTGATCAATGTGGCTTCATTCACGGTAGAAACACTCGCTCAATATCCGCCGACTTTACCACATAATAGAATTTGTTCCAAATACCAGGCCCATCACAGCTTGTTAGCCCTGGACATGCTTGTGGCTCTGGCCAAATTTGGGTAGGGCAGAAATATGTTACACTGGATTAATGTACTGTAAGCCGAACCCCCGACAAGGATCAAGATGGGTAGGTTAACATCTGAGGCCATTAAAATAGTCAGGGGAAGCCATCAGGGGTTTCCCCTATCGCCCATTCTATTTCACCTCAGGAATTGAACCATTAGCCACAAAACTTTGACTGATGAGGAATGACTGGGGCATTCCATTGCAGGATACCACATGTGCATTTTCACTATATGTGGATAAAATGTTGCTATGCATCAGGGACATATACATGGACATATTCTCAACAGCATTAACACTGCATCATGAGCGCACAGCTCCTAATATAAATATGGGTGGTAGGTCAATTAATTGGGACTATCATTACTCTGCTACCTCTGCATCCATATATATTGCACACATCAAGACTTTCCACTGGTAATTTATCCAAAGGCATAGCTTTGCATAGACTTTAGATAGCTTTTTGGTGGTCAATGCCAATTTCTGTACCTGGTCGAAACTTATTCGCCAAGATGATTATGGTGCCACATCTGCTCTACTATTTAACAAACTTACCTCTGCAACTCCCACAAAAATATTATCGATCTCTGAACACTATGTTGGGGACCGGAGATGGAACACAGGTAGGTACAAATTCTCGACTGGCCAAAGCAAGTTCCTGAATACGATCTTGGCAGACAGGGTTACTCTGTCACAAACTTGACAGATATCCTACTCGTCGTATTATAATTCCAATATATGCTATGGAACTCTTAATACGGCAGACAGGGTTATCCGTCACATTCGTAATGAGTATCCCATCTGTTAAGATCATAATCAGGCCGTAAGATTCACATCTGAGCAAGGGGGCCTGATAGACCCCCAACTACGAACATTATTATTTGCAGCACAGCTCCACTGGGCTGCTCGCTGGCAAGTATGCTGCTATCTGACTGAAACTACTCTCAGGTCTATCGCTTTAAAAGATACACACATTCAGGTGCTCAACCTTCCTGCCACTATGACTCTTAAAACTTTCTCAGGCTTTTTGAGATTGGTCATACTCAGTTACAGAAGATGACTACAAATTGCAAGATATACTACATCATATGCCGCAACTATTCCCGTACATAGTATTCTAGAAGACCTATGCAACCTCCTTAGAAACATGTTGATGCTGTTATATTCCATATAGGTACCCCAATATCGGCTCAGGTAGTGAATGCACCTTTCACCTACATTTCCCTGATATTACACTACATAACGATTATTAGTACTGACCTTTTACCTAGTTATGGTAATGTCCAAAGATGACATGGGGTTTTCTCCGAAAAGCTTAAGCCTCATTCATTATGCATGAGGATTCTTGGAATTAGAGCAGGACAGCAGGCCTACCATCTCCTGCATAATAACTATGTATAAGGGTCATTCCTTCCGTCATCCTAGTCTGACATGACACAGCAAGGTATATTCCCAGGGGGTACCAATTTGGATATATATATACACCATATCTTGTTGGGGTAATCAGAGGACAAAAGGACTTCCCATGCACACTGACGCGAGAAGTTGAGGTTCCTGCAGCAGACACTCCAGCTCGCAGTGGTCTGACATCCTTTGCCGGGTGTCCATCTAGAGGCCAAGACAGGGTGTCACATTCTCTCACTTCAGGTAATGGGGTTGACTTCATCCTAGAGGGATTCTTGGCTTTACACCCACATACATGCTAAGTACACTTAGGTACATCTAGTTAGGGTTGCATCGTAGGAGTACACATTTTACTGTCATGTATTTTATATACTTGTCTGTATTCAATGTTTTAGCACAATGGTAGAAATCTATCATCCTTTTACTCTGTTAGTGCTTATAATCGTTTATATCTGTTACTGTCTAATGGTTGTTTCAGCACACCTATTTTACACTAGAATGACGCTGGTTCAATAAATGCTTATTGGAATACGTCCCCACCGTTTATTCTGTGTATCTCTCTGAGACGAAGTGAGCACGAGTGACTAAGCGAAAAGTAGTACACTGTTTCCACGATTCTGAGGGATCAGGGTTGTCATGTTTGATAAGTTGCCAAGAACTATTCCCTCCTTGGAAATAGGGGTTTCTTGTGGCACTGTGAGCTAGCTGGTATACAGGCTAACATACCCGGTAGGGATGTCTAGAATCAGTCTAACACTAATCTTATGGTGTATGTTGTTTAAAATGTGCAGATCTTATATAGGTTTATAGGTACTACACAACAATGCCTGGGAAACTCAGGGCTAATGGTATGTAGTCTTTGCAACACAGCAGTTCTCAAACAAGTAAATAACATGCTATTGTATGGTACTTTACAATGTGAGCCTTTAACACACAGAAAAGTCTCTTTTTAAGGGCATTGAAATGGCGTAATGGGTGCAAGGGAATTCAAGGGCTTAGGAACGGGTAATGGAAAGGGTAGGAGGTAGTATGGGGTAATAAAGAGTTTCTAGAATTGCACTATGGGCAGGGTATGGGGCTTTTAGGCTTTAGAGATGGGAAAAGGTAGGGGCAGTGAGAAGTAGTACACATTTTATAGGCCTTAGGGATGGGTGAGGAATAGTAAGGAGTTGAACAAGTTACTGCGCAATGTCTGCAATTTTGCACGTTGGAGTTTCCAAGGCAGCTCTGGCTCTGAGAAGATTTTCATCTCAAGTGGAGCTCAGGCCTCCTGTACGCCTTTCTGCCAATACCACTTCTGTCCAGAGTTCTCAAGAAGATCAGTAACAACCAGGCCTAACTCATTCTTGTGGCTCTGGATTGGGCTTGGAGAGTATGGTATCCTGTTGAGCATGAGTATGGGTACTCCGATTAGATTGCCTTTTTGTGAGGATCTTTTGTCGCAGCAGCAGGGCAGAGTTCTGCACCCGAAATGGACAACGCTTCTCCTTCATGCATGGAGATTGAGCAGCAACAGCTGACTGCTTTCCATCTTCGGTAAAATTAGTGCAATGTTATCTTGGCAGCCAGGCGTCCCTTCACCAAGACAGTATACGTCTGCTATTGGAGCAAGTTTGTGGCATGGTTTACAGATAAGCAAGTTGACCTCCTATCGGCATCTTTTCCCAGTATTCTCTGGCCCAGTAGGGCTCTGCTTTGGACACCTTAAAAGGCTATCTTTCTGCCATCTTGGCATTTCTAGGGTTGCCAGATCATCCATCCCTGTTCAAGTCCTCTATTGTACATAGGTGTTTAAAAGGTCTCCAACACAGGTTCCCACCTTTACCCTTCATTATGCGTCAGTGTGACCTTAATGTAGTCCTAAGATTTCTCATGTGCGCTCCTTCGAGCTGTTACACAACTGCCCTATTAGGCTCCTCACTGTGATAACTGCCTTTCTGGTGGCAATAACATCTGTCTGGAGGGTCAGTGGGCTACAGATTTTGTCATATCAGCCCTTCATACTTTACCAGCTACTCAGACAAGCTGGTCGTTCGGACTAGGGCATCCTTCCTACATAAAGTGGTAATTTCTTTTCCTGTAGGCCAGCCCATCACCCTGCCTACCTTGTCTGGACCCTCAAAAAGCGTTGTTGTTCTACCTTGACCGCACAAAAGAGTTCTGGGTGGATGAGCAACTCTTTTTGGGGTATGTCGGACCCAACAAAATAAAGATGGTGCAGAAATTGACCATTTTACGATGGATAGTGCTCTGCATCAAAATAGGCTATGCATTGGCCAAAAAGCAACCTCTTGAAGGTTTTCAAGCACACTCTACCAGAGCCAAGGTTGAAACCACTGTGTTAGCTTGTGGAGTACCAATCCTGGATATCTGTCAGGCAGCAACGTAGGCTTCCCTGCACATTTTTACGAAGCACTACTGCTTTGACAGTCATGTCAGTGGAGATGGCATCTTGCCTGTTTGATCCTACATGACTTTCAAGTATGATCAATGTTGCAGTCCCAACCCCCTGGGAGGTATTACCTGGGTATCTATACTTAGGGAAGAAATCCGAAGCTAGAAGTCTCTATCAGATTAACAAGTTACTTACCTTCTGTTAGACCTTATTTGGTAGAGATAGCGGAAGATCTCTTACAAACCAAGCCGTGCTTCCTGCTCTGCGAACAAATTAAAAGCAATGGGAGGTTTCCCTTTTAAAGACCCTAGTTTCAGGCACCAGTGGTTCCTATATAGGCACTGCACACATCACTTCCAGCACGGATGCCGAAACACAGAGCCAAATGATGCCACCTACGGGAACGCAGAGGTACTGCTCATGAAATGTTTCCAGATCCAGGCTGATGCCTGGGGACAATTCTAAGGTAAAGAATCTGCGGCTAGAAGTCTCTATTGGATATCAATGTTAGAAGGGCTCAGGGAAGGGTGAGGTTGTGAGGTGTTTTATTTATATATATATATATATATATTTATCGTGAGCAAGGGAAGTGGTTCCCGAAACGCGTTGAGTGGGCTGTGAAATAAAACACCAGTTTTTTTAACTATGCTGGCCTGGACGTCGTTCTTGGAGAGATTGTGAACGAGTGTGGTGGAAATACGTAGGGAGTGGCGCTCCCGTCCTGGCCCGCCGCTGCAAGTGGCCACCTATGCTTCGCGCCGACAAGAGAGTTGGATATATATTTATATATATATATATATATATATATATATATATATATATACATTTTTTTTTTTTATTTCACTGAAAAATTAACAAATGTTATAGTTAGGGCTTGTAATAATACAAAAACTATGGTTTTAAAACAGACACAAAAAAATGTACCATAATTTACCAATTATAGTTCGCTAAGCTATAATTTGCACCCCCACCATGCACTGCTTATGACCTCCAATTACGCGCAGAAATAGGGGGGACCCCCTCTGAAAGAGTAATATAAGGTCAGGGAGAAGAGGGGAAATACAAAACCATCAAAGCAAAAAACGTCTCCCTCTGACCTACAGTTATTTTACATTGGTATTATATCCCTTTTCATATGTGAGCCATCCAAAAGCT
Source organism: Lissotriton helveticus (assembly GCF_964261635.1). Lineage (NCBI taxonomy): Eukaryota > Metazoa > Chordata > Amphibia > Caudata > Salamandridae > Lissotriton > Lissotriton helveticus. Next base: position 2,136,390,007 of record NC_136063.1, on the reverse strand, counting down.
ATTCAAAACACAAACCAATTCACAAAAATATCTTTTTAATTTCTTTTATCAAAAATATTTTTATCTTATTCTCTTTTTTTAGGTCGAAGGCCTAAAGGCTGCGCTTGCGCAGTCTGTGGCCAGAGATTTAATGACTCTTAGTAGTGCTGTAGGTCCCGCCTCCCTGCCCTGTCTCTCCTCCATTGGCTGGCTTCCTAAACAGAGGCCAGCCATTGGAGGAGAGAGCAATCCCTCCAAAGAAGCCCCGTCTTTTTCGGATTTGGGGGCGTGATTTTTTGCATTCTTTAGCCCTGTGACGTCGTCCGTCACTCAGGACAGCAAAACCACGCCCACAAATCCTCAAAATCCGGAAGCTTGTGTCCGCCATTTTCTATCCTTCGCAGTGAAGGTAAGCCCGTGTTTGTTTCCCTCCGTGCCTTCTTCCCCCTGTCTGTTTCCCGCCCCCCTCCCGCTCTCCGTGTATTTGAGCGCCTCGGCTGCTCCTCCTTATTTGTAAGATTTCATCTTCATACCCACATGCATTACCCCCTTCTTTTCGCTTCTTTAATGGCTTTTAGTGACCTCAATATCCTCAGTAGCTCCTCTAGCGCTGATAAATAATTGTTTTACATTCTTACAAGAGCCTTTTCATCCGGACTCCCTGGGAGCTCGGGTCACGCTTCATACAACAATCCTATCCCTCTGGGAATTGACCCCCTTCATATGATCACTTTCGAAGCGACGGGGGACCCCACCCGCTAAAACGAGAACGCTGTTTATGCGCTAATCAATAGGCGTTTAGAATCTCGGTTCCCGCGAACAGTGTTCCCTGGATTATGTTTACCTTAAAGTGCAAACTCTTTTTTTTGCCACTGAGTCTCAGACAGACCCTTCTCCAGATAGGGTAGATTAAGCTGAGGTGGGACGTCATTCTCATTACATTTATTTTTCTGCAAACAGTACACTTCAAGTGGTGGACTCGCGCTGCTGGCTGGCAGAGCGCTTTCCAGGCAGACGACGGGGGCCGTGCGAGTGAGGGGACTGTATTCTCACAGAGGCGCTAGAAGGAGGTGCAGCCGGTGAGACCCTTCAGGATGGCGAGCGTGCAGCTGAGGGGGGCTACTGCTGAGCTGATTATTGCAATCAGAGTTAAGAGGTAGGAGGGAAGACCAAACGATAACGGGACTGTGAATGAGTCGTGTAACTTGCCTCACCAAGCTTTTTTTTTTAATGCGAATTCTATCATTTGGATGGCTACCTTAGCTATTTTCTACTTTTGGCCGCGAGAGCTCCGGGCTAAGCACGAAACCCCGCTCACCTCACAGGATTACAACTAGATGAAATATGAACTCCTCTCTGTATGACGGGACGCCCCCGTCTCTTCACTTCAGGAATCACAGTCACGGTACGCATGTGGGGGGTGCTAACGACTCAGCCGGAAAGAGTCACTATTCCGAAGGGTGCTGCGAGCAACTTTTTGTGTCCCCCGAGGTGTTTGTGATCCTGGGCATAGTGAGCTTGCTGGAAAATATCCCGGTGATCATCGCGATCGCCAGGAACAAGTACCTCCACTCGCCCATGTACTTCTTCATTTGCAGCCTCGCCGTGGCGGACATGCTCGTGAGCGTGTCCAACGGGTCCGAGACCATCGTCATCAACTACACTATCTCTCATTCACTCTCTCTCTACCTCAATCTCTACCTCACTACTCAACCGTCTCTTTCTCACAGCATCACAATATCACTACCACAGTAACTATCTCTCTAACACACAACTTCACAACTTCACTCTCTCTATCTCACTACCTCACTCTCTCTACATCACTACCTCACTCTCTCTACATCACTACCTCACTCTATCTATTACTATCTCACATCTCTGCTCAGCCCCCCATTGCATCGTCCCTTCACTGGTGCACTCTCCTCAGCCTCTCCCTGCACCGTCCCTTCACTGCTGCACTCTGCTCAGCCTCTCCCTGCACTGTCCCTTCACTGATGCACTCTCTCCTCAGCCTCTCCCTGCACTGTCCCTGCACTGTCCCTTCACTGATGCACTCTCTGCTCAGCCCCCCATTGCATCGTCCCTTCACTGCTGCACTCTCCTCAGCCTCTCCCTGCACCATCCCTTTACTGAGGCACTCTCTGCTCCGCCCCCCATTGCATCGTCCCTTCATTGCTGCACTCTCTGCTCAGCCCCCCCCCCATCCAGGCTGCAGCCCTCACTCCTCCACTGCACCATCACTCACTGCTGCACTCTCTCCTCAGCCTCTTACGGTACCGTCCCTTCACTGATGCACTCTCCTCAGCCACTCACTGCTGCACTCTCCTCAGCCTCTCACTGCATTATCCCTTCACTGCTACACTCTCTCCTCAGTCCCACTGCACTGTCCCTTCACTGCTGCACTCTCTGCTCAGCCCCCCATTGCATCGTCCCTTCACTGCTGCACTCTCCTCAGCCTCTCCCTGCACCATCCCTTCACTGACGCACTCTCTGCTCAGCCCCCCATTGCATCGTCCCTTCATTGCTGCACTCTCTGCTCAGCCCCGCCCCCCATCCAGGCTGCAGCCCTCACTCCTCCACTGCACCATCACTCACTGCTGCACTCTCTCCTCAGCCTCTTACGGTACCGTCCCTTCACTGATGCACTCTCCTCAGCCTCTCACTGCACCATCCCTTCACTCTCTCCTCAGCTCCATTATACCATCCCTTCAAACTCTCTCTCACTACCTCACTCTCTCTCTCACTACCTCACTCTCTTTCACTAACTCACTATCTCTCTCACTACCTCACACACTACTACACTATCTCTCATTCACTCTCTCTCTACCTCAATCTCTACCTCACTACTCAACTCTCTTTCTCACAGCATCACAATATCACTACCACAGTAACTATCTCTCTAACACACTACTTCACAACTTCACTCTCTCTATCTCACTACCTCACTCTCTACATCACTACCTCACTCTATCTATTACTATCTCACTCTCACTGCCTCACTATATCACGACACGCTCGCTCAAATTCACTACAACACTCTCTCACTACCTCACAACTTCACTCTCTCTCTAACTCACTGCTTCACTCTCTATCTCACTACCTCACACTCTCTCTATATACTACCTCACTATTTCTATCTCACTATCTCTCTCTCACTATATCACGACACACTCTCTCTAAAGTTCACTACATCACTCTCTCACTACCCCACAACTTCACTTTCTCTAACTCACTACTTCACTCTCTCTATCTCACTACTGCACTCTCTCTCTCAAATACACTAACTCACTTTCACTCTCTCTATTCTATCTCAATACAGCACAACAACTCTCAATACCTCATTCTTTCACTACCTTACTCTCTATCTCTCACTACCTCACTCTATATCTACTTCACTCTCCCACAAAACAAAAATAACTACATCACTACTCAAATTATATCTATAAAACTATCTCACTCTCTTTCTCACTAACTCTCTCCATAACATCACTCTATTTCGATATCACTCTCACTACCTAACTATAACACAAGTCACTCACTCAAAAAATAACTACAACACTCTCTCGCTGACTCACTCTCTATCTCACTAGCTCACAAGTTCACTCTCTCTCTCCAACTCACTACGTCACTCTCTATCTCACTAACTCTCTCTCTTTCTATCTCACTAAGTCACTTTCACTCTCTCTTACACTACCTCAATCCTGCTCTCTCACTACGTCACAACATCACTCATTGTTTCTATCTCCCTACCACAAAAATCACTCTCCATCACTAACTCACTCTTTCACTACCTCACTCTCTCTGTCTCACTACCTCACTCTATCTTCCTCACTCTCTCTCACTACCTCACTCTCTCTCACTACCTCACTTTCTCTCTTTCTATCTCACTAAGTCACTTTCACTCTCTTTCACTACCTCACTCTCTCTCTATCTCACTACCTCACAAACTCACTCACTGTTTCTATCTCACTACCTCAGAACATCCCTCTACCTCAATCTGTCACTACCTCACTTTCTCTGTCACTCACTACCTCACTCTCTATCTACCTATCTCTCACTACATAACTCTCTACCTCACTATTCCACTCTATCTCACAACTTCTCTCTCTCAAAACATCACTACCTCACTCTCTCACTCTCTAGCTCACAACCTCACAACGTCACTCTCTTTCTCTAACTCACTACCTCAATCACTCTCTATCTCACTACCTCACTCTTTCTATCTCACTAACTTACTTTCACTCTCTTTCACTACCTCTTTCTCTATCTCACTACCTCACAACATCCCTCTCCCTCACTACCTCACTCTTTACTACCTCACTCTCTATCTACCTCACTCTCTCTCACTACCTCACTCTCTCTCTATTTCAATACCTCACTCGCTCTCTCTATCTCACTACCTCACTCTCTGCTAATGCAATAGGTATCACATATGCAAAATACAAAGCTAATGCCAATACAAATGACAATGCCATTTATTTAGGGATACAAAAAAGATAAAAAAATATTGAGCAATTCCAATAGCTCTACCTATAATATTGCCGAGACCATTGCGTTGTAAATGCTTGTTTATAATAAGCATATATAAATTATTTTTCTCTTTTTTACAGAAAAGCAATACATAGATTATTCAAAATCAAAATATATATAAACAAACACTCAAAGGACATAAAATACACAACACATTTTGACCCCACGAGAGGAGACACTCAAACTCACACACACACTTTCATACCATGGAACCATTTTCCCCAACACACATTCAATCAATCTGGGAGGATCTGCTACAGAATGACATAGTATTTTCCATAGACTATATCCAACAACTGCACTAGGCAGGATCTTGATTAGGCTCTAGTCGACGCGTTTCGGCGGCTCAACTAAGATGACATGCCACCTTCTTCAGGACCAGCCAGAAAACAAAGAAGAGTGTCTGATCAGCCCGGGGAAAATAACCACCAAAAAATAATGAATTGTATCAAAGAAGCATCACGCTTAACAAGTTTGAAGGAGGTGTACCTTGCCTTCCAATCTGGGGTGTGGGATAAAGGTTCAAGCGTTCTTTATCCTGTGATATAGCTCTTTGTACCAAGGCGCAAGGTGACAATTGAATAAATCGATGCCCATACATGCTGCATGAAACAGTCGTGGTATAAAGAGCTATATAACAGGATAAAGAACACTTGAAACTTTATCTCACACCCCAGATTGGAAGGCAAGGTACATCTCCTTCAAACTTGTTAAGCGTGATGTTTCTTTGATACAATTCATTATTTTTTGGTGGTTATTTTCCCCGGGCTGATCAGACACTGAAGAAGGTGGCAAGTCATCTTTGTTGAGCCACCGAAACGTGTCGACTAGAGCCTAATCAAGATCCTGCCTAGTGCAGTTGTTGGATATAGTCTATGGAAAGTACTATGTCATTCTGTAGCAGTTCCTCCCAGATTGATTGAATGTGTGTTTGGGGAAAGTGGTTCCATGGTATGAAAGTGTGTTTGTGAGTTTGATGAGTGTCTCCTCTCGGAGGGTCAACTTGTGTTGTGTATATTATGTCCTTTGATTGTTTGTTTATATATATTTTGATTTTGAATAATCTATGTATTGCTTTTCTGTAAAAAAGAGAAAAATGATTTATATATGCTTATTATAAAAAAAGAGAATAAGATAAAAATATTTTTGATAAAAGAAATTAAAAAGATATTTTTGTGAATTGGTTTGTGTTTTGAATAGTTTTTGGATGGCTCACATATGAAAAGGGATATAATACCAATGTAAAATAACTGTAGGTCAGAGGGAGACGTTTTTTGCTTTTATGACCTCCAATTACAGCACTCATGACATGTTAAATGGCGACGGGAAAATAGGAGCTGCCGGAAGCACAAGCCAATCCGGAAGGATTTCGTATTGTCAGCCCCCACATGGCCGTGTAGTGAACCGCCGGATCGGATCGGAGCTGGCGTCCGTAGAGTCGGAGGACCCGTTTGGATGCAGGCGGACTGAGACGAGAGGTAGGGCACTCAAAGGCAAATTTGGGGTGAATGGTGTGCAGCGGCAAACTTTAGGGAGAGATTTCAATTCCCGGGAAAGTTTTAAAAACCACAATATTTAAGTTACACATTTTGACCAAGAATGTCGGCGGAAACGCTCAGAGACCGGGAGGCGGCGGCCTCTGAAATGTTCAGTAATACACCTCAATCAGGCGCATATGTAATGGCACAAAGCGCGAACACGGGCGCTACCAATGGGACATTGAAAGATAAAATGAGGAGCCTAGAAAAGCTCATGCGCGCCGAGCAGGGCAAGTGGTGGGAACACAAATACTTACAAGATACCTCGATGTGGAGAGAATCCCCCGAGATTAAGAATACTGACTGCACCAAGCTATGAGCAGCCCAAGCCTGCGATGATGAAAGACTGGGCAGAGTGCAATCTAGAATCCTCACATAGACTGGTGGAGATACTAGTAAAATATGCAGAGATTGATCGGAAGCTCTTACAAGAAAAAAGTGAAAAATTAAATGAAGAAATTGAGTCACTGGGCAAAAATTATGAACTAATAAAACTAAGAGAGGAAATGACAGCCAGGCTGCACAAGGAGGAGGATAAAGTAAAAGAACGCAAAACGTTTAAATCCCACAGAGACAGGGTGGATTATGAAACAGGAAGAATTTTTACCTTTTCCAAAAAGTATGATGCCATCAAATCAAGTAAATATAACTCTGCTGGGGCAAATATGCAAAAATCTAAAATGTCTAAGGATCAACAACCACAGACATCCTATTCAGATTTGAGTTCTGCAATTGAGAGAGAGGCGGAAAATTAGTTGGCACAAGCTTCTACCAGCAGTAAGCACCCAAAGCCTTCACCAGCGGAACAGCTGGATTCTTTAGCGGCGGAACGGAGACAGTCACTCCGACCGAGAACTCAAAAGAAGCAAATAGGAAAAGGAGAAACCACCGCCGCCGGCAGAGGAGAAAAGCAGGAAGGAAAGCCGGGCCCACCCAAAAAACGGGGCAGAGGCTGGTGGAACCGCAAATAATCAATGAAGAGGATATAGAAAGAAATGTGATACATCTGACTGATGTTAATCTCAACATGGCAGAGAAACTGATTTTGGCCTTGGGCTTATTGTATTGTCCTGAATCTAATTTTGATTACCCTAACACAAGAATGGACATATACAGATTTATTCGTAAGCTCAAGTTAAAGAAACATTTTGCTTTATCACACACCTCAGAATCCGATAAAAACACAGCAGCAGCAGCACATAATATGATGACAAAAGAAAAAAGCACTGAATCTGTCCTTATTGAAACGCTGGTTGCCTTGCAGGATGAAATAGAGGGAATTGAAAGCACCAGTCCTACAATGGAAGTAAAATTAATGGAAGAGACAAGGAAACAAACCCCTTTTAACCACTTGGCTGCTAAGGGGTTTTCCCCTCCTGTGCTGCATATTTATGAATCCCATTATACATGACGAGTTGACCTTGTCATGAGCACATATTCAGTGTGCCTCATGACGAGTTCACCTTGTCATTAGCATGCAAGTGGTTAAGAAAAAATCTACTTTTACACCAGTCATGATTAGAGATGGGAGCGACATTTTTAATGATCATGTGGTACAAGACATTAAGAAACTTAACATCAGGATACAAAATCAAAAACACAAGATGAAAAATAAGAATATACAATATCGGCAATTGATTTCCAAACTGCAAAAAATGATAACATTATAATTCGAGGTTCAGATAAAGGGGGAAATATAGTCTTATGCGAAAAACAAGACTATATGGAGGAAGCATTGTCACAGTTAAATGACAGGGCATGTTAACGTACCAGCAACATTTTAGCACTCAAGGGAATATATGGAGAGTACTATAGTAAACTGGTGGCCTGGAAAAGTGTGGGATTGATAACAACAGATGAATATAAGTTCATTAGGAATGACAACCCAAAGGTACCAAACATTTACTTCATCCCTAAAATACATAAGAGTGCAAATAAACCCCCAGGAAGGCCAATTATTTCGGCTCAGAACAGCTTGCTAGAAAATACCTCGATATATGTTGATTATTTTTTACAAGACTACGTAAAAGAGTTACCATCTTACATAAGGGATACAAGTGATTTTATTCCAAAAACCAAAGATTTTAAATGGAAAAAGAACTATCTCTTAATGACTCTTGATGTAGTATCATGGTATACTTGAATCAGTCATATTGACAGATTGCGAGCACTGGAATTCTACCTGAGGTCTAGTGAGAATGTGTTAACACCCCATGATGCTATGTTGATAAACATGACTAGTTTTTGCCTACATAATAATGTTTTCTTATTTGACAAAACGTATTATCAACAGATGCGCGGAGTCATGGGAGCCAGCTTCTACCCCAGTTACGCCTGTTTGTTCATGGGCTGGTGGGAGACGCTGGTTTTGAAGGTAAAACACAATGACTACATGATAAACAATGTTAAAGCATATTTTCGATATATTGATGATCTGTTCATTGTTTGGGAAGGAACAAAGGAAGAGGCTAATGATTTTGTTGCTGCTAATAACATAAATGATATAAATTTACGATTCACTGCTACCATAAGTGAAAGGAATATTCACTTTTTAGATGTGGAAATTTATATAGCCAACAACACCTTGGAAACCAGAATGTTCAGAAAGGAGATAGCCGGTAACTCGGTAACTCGGTGTTGCACTCCAGCAGTTTCCATCCACTACATCTAATTGAAAGTATACCCTACGGGTAAATAATAAGAATAATAAGAATATGCAGTAACACCACAGATCTTCAACATGCTCAACAGGAAAGTAAAAAGAGATTCCTTGAAAGGGGATATTCCAGAAAAACAGTAGAGGCCGCAATCAAAAATCTAACGATAAAGAAAGATCTCTTCTCTTACAAACAACAAAAATGCAAATCAAATAAAAAAGGACCAATCACCTCCAGAGGTTAGATTAATTTTAACTTACAATGCCCACATTTGTATTATGAGATGTAGGTAGCACTGTAATCAGTGCTACAGGGCTTTAAGAATTCGTTATTGGTTTATCTCCCACAGGTATAATAAGCAGGGCTCAAAGCTTGCATGCACAGTGTCCATCTCAGAAACGTGTGTGGTGTATCCTATTAAACTACTGATTATATTCCATAGGGAGTGAAAGAATCGGCCTTCACAGTGGTAAACGTATACTTGTAACCACTGGACTTAAAATGGTGGGTCATGTGAAGAATTTAAGTGAGTAATCTCATTCAGATTAATAGCAAATTGTCCACACCTGTGTTGTGTTTTTCAAAGCCAAAACCCTATAGGACTGTGTCACAATGACTGTACAATATCACCAGCGATGTCATCAATGCTCTCATTTGAGATGCCACCAATGTAATTTAACATGTCATGAGTGGTATAATATTCGAGGTCATAAACAGTATAAAGTGAGTGAGAACGTATAGTTACTTCAGTAAACTATAACTAGTGATCTTCAGTGCTTTTTTTGCTTTTAAACCATAGTTTTTATAATATTACAAGCCCTAACTATAATGTCAAATTGACCTTTGTTTTTCAGTGAATTTCTAGGGTTTTATTAAACATACAGTAAGATAGTATTACCATACCTAACGATAATGTCACTTTAACCTTTATTTTTTTCAGTGCATTTCTGTTTTTTTTTAATCATATTTACACAACTCCGTCACTGAGTACAGCTTTTGGCAGTGTGTAGGCTCAACCCCAGCAGGCAGCCAACACCCTGTTGTTGGCCTAATCCCCATTTGAAATTGTTTTCCTCTTGCTTTACCACTGCAGAAATGGTATTGCACAGTACTGAGGACGGTGCAAACGTCACTCTTTAACATTGCATGGTTCCACAGGACCACACTGGAATGCCACTCTGGTTGTGCCAAGAGTTGTGTGGTACCATATGGGGACCATGCTGGGTCCCGTAGTATGGCATATTTTTTGTTTTTTACTATGCCGAAAGGGGTATCTCCCTTATTTTTTTCAAACCTCAGGGCACAGGGACAGAGTCCTAAAATAATAGCCACAAAAGGTTTGTTGATGTTGAGACCAGCCAATCAGATTGCTCAGTACCGCAGGGAAAAATGCCCTCTCAGTCAATCAGTTCTCTTCATTGTTTTTGCTATACTGCTGTACTTCTGCGGGGCCAATCGTCCAGATATAATTATATATTGAAGCTAATTTCTCAAAACAGCTAACTAGATTAACACCAAATCATATAAAGCACACTATCTACAAGATCTAGTTTTCTGCAGACTTTGGTGTAATTCTGTTCAGCCATTTATTCTGTATCGCTTCGGAAATTGCATGAGGAAAAAATTTTTGGGACCCCACCCCTTGTTCTTGGCTCCCCTCTTGACGGAGAAAGGAGCTGAAGTGGATTTTCGTGAAGATTTAATTAACGGCACTAAAATTATTAGCAAAACAATAGACGCTCCTCTATGAAAAATTTAACCTAACTATAACACATTGCCACTGTGTCATGTATATATATATTATATACACACCTACATTTAAAAAAATCTGTTACCACAAAAAATGCCTGGTAAAGAACCACATTGTAATATAACTGGTTATAAAGGTCAACAAGTTTTACATGCATGGTAAAGGAAGTTGTGATAAATGCATGCATTGTAAACACAACTATTTGGGGCTATGGGTGATTTATTTCAAAATAGTGTTCTCCTTTCCTCCGACTCTAATCGGGAGCAATATGGTGTAAACTCCTGACAATTTCTTGTGCACAGCAAACTAAATGGAGCACTCCACACTCACTAAGCTGAACCCCAAAACATAACCACCAGTCCGTAACCTAGTATAGACCTTACAAACTAGTAGCTCTAGTAGACGGCTGATAGAAGCCTCTGAAAAGCCATACAATCCAACGGGTCCATCCTTTGGTAAATCAGGGATGGTTAAGAAACTCACTTTAATGCCAAGGAATGAGAAATGTCTCTGGCATACCCACAGAAAACATCCTGCAGTGTGTGATTCAAGTATATCTGATTCAACATCGATATGGCATACTGAATGGCTAAAGCACAACGTATGTTCTTTCTGAACGCTACTTCTGAATGCCATAGCTATCACATACCCCATGCAGACATAAGGAATGTTTTGGAGCTGTTGTTGCATTGCGCTCGTTTAAAACAAGGCCTGTAGGACTCTTTCGGCTATTTGAGGATGTAACTACATGTATTGTCCCAAGTGCGGTCTTCTTTGCCTTTTTAAACGTACTAAACACAATAAAGTGGTATTCAAACTTGTGAATGTACCTTTTCCCCCATGGGCCTGGAGTATTCTCTTTGTTGACATAATGATGGTACATGCTAACACCACCCAAGGTCCCTCATAACTGCTTTTCTGTACACAGTGGTAGACTAAGGCAACCCCTTGCACATCTTCTTTTCACGCAGCTTGCTAGGCATAAACATAATACCCTTGACCGCAAAGAATCTGCTGTGCATATACCCTGGTAGGTCCAGTCTCTACATCTTTGATCCCGGAGATCCTCTCTGTGCATACTATTAAGGACATTAAATTCACAAAAAATTATTGCAAATACTGTGGTGGGTGTGGGTTCCAATTTCTAGGATCAAAATAATCTTGTCTTTGACCACTATGGTTGTTTTAAGGTCAGCACACTGCCAATTTGGAAACGTCTCTGCACATGCCTTAGCAAGACAAGGGTTCTACATCCTGCTACCTTGAGAATCCCCTTTGAATATACAGTGGTGGACATATGTTCCACACCAGAGAATCTTCTTTGCACTGACACTGGTGTTTCACGTGTCCCCTACCCCAGAATTTTCTTTGCACAGACACTGGTACACATGAGCTGCATACCCTAAAAAAGACTGTGGCTTACATACAAGTGGCCACTGGTTGAATACGATGAAACCTCAACAATTCCCTCTGCTTATACAATAGTGGGATATGGGATCGTTAAACATGAACACACAATAAAACTCATAGCATATATGCAGTTACAACTCGGGGGGCGGCCGAAGAGCCCTGCAGCCTGTGGCTATACAAGTGATTTTCAGGATTTACAGAAAGAGCCAAACAGCATGCTCTCAGCTTAAAAAAGCTACTTACTTGTTTCAGATTTTAATCAATGATAAATTTGCCTTTTAATCAATTTCAGTGACTCACCATAGATGTTACATTTTTGACGTTTTCTTTAAGAAGGAAAAGATTGGAAACAAGTGTTGCTTTAATCACACAGACCGAGTATGCAGCCCAGATATTGACCTGTCTGCTCAATCTACGTCCGAGCACCTGGTGATTAAGTGCACTTTTGAAAACGGCGACTCCTTCCTCGCTGCCCTTATCTATCGGCCACTTAAAGTCGATCCCCACTTTTGAGAGTAGATTTTTAATTCTGCATTACATCTGTAATCAATTTCTAATCATGTCTTGCTGCCCAGAGATTTTAATCACAGGATCGATGACCTGAATAGCGTTCCTTTGCAGCAACTATTATCAGACTAAAGTAACCTTGATTTCGATCAACAAGTCAAGAAAATTACCTACGAAGATGAACGCGCTGTGTAGGTGCAATTTTCAACATTCGAGTTTCCAAATGTGTGCATTACCCATTAAGCCCTATATTCAGACATGTTCTTTTTTGTTTTCTTTCTAGATATTAAAGTCGCCGGGTTTATTGTATATTGTGTAAAGTCACTTGATACACGAGAGAAGTTAAAATCGGTCTAAAGGAAAACCTTCATGCAGAACTTGAGTATTATTTTTTATGAAGTATACATACACAAAACACGCTGTAGTCCCATCCAGGTACTTCCACCTTCCAGCTCCTGAGTATTTCAAGCCCCCACTGGTAGGTTATTTATGTTATATTAGAAACATTCCATAATGAAAATACCCTCAACCACCTGTCATAATCCCTCACGTGTTCCAACACAGACCACCCTGAAACACATATTTTGTTGTCCACTTAGTGTACCTCTCCATGCCTTGATTAAGCACTCCCCGTCTGGAACTTATTTTATACTCTTAACAATCACATCTCCAGCCACAAATGTAACTTCCTAAACAAAGGCACGCACATCCTCATATCATTTTCTTTACATTTTTGGGGGGGGCAAAATCTGTTATAACCAACTTACTTTTTTGGTGACTCGCTGACAATCACAGCTCTTGTTCAATGCAAGCTGGCATCTATGTTGACGATTGGGCATTATTTAACAAACAGAGCACATAACCGTAGAATTTATAAAGTGCCAAAACAAAAAGGTATCCAGGAGCTCTGAAATGCCTCTTCCAGATGGCGATTCCTTAATACACAGTTTCATTTTCTCTAATTTCGCAAGACATTCAGGGCCAGGTGTACAAAGTTTTTAGCATGCGCAAATGTGTTGTAGACCACTAAAACTAAAAAATTTGGGCCCATGTACAAAACCTATTTTGCGACTCGCTAGTCAATTAGCGACTCGCAAAATATGTTTTGCGACTCGCTATTAGGAAAGCGCATTCCCTTCCTAATAGCGACTCATGAGGCATGTATGAATGTTTTGCGACCGCAATGGCGGTCGCAAAACAGTTGCAAATTACCATCTACTTCAAGTAGGTGGTAATGCAATCACAAAAGAGAAGGGGTTCCTAGGGGACCCCATCCCCTTTGAAAATGCATGCATGCGAAAATGCATGCGAAAATATTTTTTAAGGGCAAGCAGTGGTCCTGCCCTTAAAAAATTAAACTAAAACTTTTTTTTTTTTTTAATGCATCCCGTTTTCCTTTAAGGAAAATGGGATGCATTTTATATTTAAACTGCTTTATTTAAAAGCAGTCCCAGACATGGTGGTCTGCTGAGCCCAGGAGGCCACCATTCCTGCATGGGCCAGACATTCCCAATGGTGCCGCAAAATGCGAGTGCCTCATTAATATTAATGAGCCTCGCATTTTGCGACCCCATTGGGAATCGCAATCAGTTTCTCTGACACTGTAGTACATAGTAAATCGAGATTCGTAATTTATGACTCGCAATCAAGCGCAATTGTGAGTTGCAATTTACAATGGTCGTACATCTGGCCCTCAGTTTTAATAAACTCCTCACAACCTTGGTCTTGTCAGCAAACGTATAATCAACATTTCACTAATATTCAAACAAGCCAGGAAATAATTTGAGCTGGTCTTTATCTGCAGGCTAAACATTGCAGAAGGATTCTATCAACTTTTTTTTGGGACAAATCCCTCATCACCATACAAGCTGTACACTAAATACGTCACTGCTGGTTTTCACATTATGTTACAAGTTTTTCTCTTACAACTATCTTATCAATATATTAACTAACGTATCATGCTCTTCATCAGTCACACCGCGAATTAGAAGGGGTGCCGCTCGGAGTCGTTGCGGAAGGAATTACAGAACTGCTGCCTGCCAACACGGGAAAAGGAACACCCTTCACACCTACGGAGTAGCTGGGGCTAATTGCTAGCGGGCGTGTAGAACTACAGGCGGACTGCGAGACCCAGGAGCCGCGGCGTTCTTGGAGCCGCACCTGGGCCTCTTCCGCCTGACCACGCCTCCCGCCCCCGGGGCGCTACTTCACGACTCGCGGCCCCCGCTTCGCGGGTGCCGCTCAGAGTCGTTGCGGAAGGAATTACAGAACTGCTGCCTGCCAACACGGGAAAAGGAACACCCTTCACACCTACGGAGTAGCTGGGGCTAATTGCTAGCGGGCGTGTAGAACTACAGGCGGACTGCGAGACCCAGGAGCCGCGGCGTTCTTGGAGCCGCGGCGTTCTTGGAGCCGCACTTGGGCCTCTTCCGCCTGACCACGCCTCCCGCCCCCTGGGCGCTACTTCACGACTCGCGGCCCCCGCTTCGCGGGACGCCGCTTGGAGTCGTTGCGGAAGGAATTACAGAACTGCTGCCTGCCAACACGGGAAAAGGAACACCCTTCACACCTACGGAGTAGCTGGGGCTAATTGCTAGCGGGCGTGTAGAACTACAGGCGGACTGCGAGACCCAGGAGCCTCGGCGTTCTTGGAGCCGCACCTGGGCCTCTTCCGCCTGACCACGGCTCCCGCCCCCTGGGTGTCACAACTCCTCTCTACCAATAAGAGGGACATAGGACGCACATCGCGGGACGCGCGCGGGCCAAAGCGCGGGGCGAAGACCGGGCAAAGAGCGGGCCGTTTGAGGCCGGAAGAGACCGGACCGGGCCCCCCCTTGAGGCCGGTCTATCTCTGCCCGCGTATTGTCATTAGGATTTACCCAGCCTGTATAAATAGCTCCTTTACAATGAGTAAAATGGAAACTAGGAGTAAAACCAACTTGGCTGCAACGGGACCCCCTATGGCTGCAACGGCCCAAGGTAAAATTGACAACTATTTCCTTAAGGCGGGTTCTTTGCTGATCGATGATATTACCGTCCTAGAAAGACGCATCTCACAGGAAATCGAGTGGGTTAGGAGGTCATCTATGGGCATATTAGCGCTGGCCAAGACCCCTGAGGAAAGGTTGAACGTAAATGGATCATTGGCTGGAGCCTGTGGGGGCGACCAGCCACCCGCTAAACTGGATCTCTCTGAGAAAAACCTTAAGCGATCTTGAAGATATGAGCCTATTGAACCTCCCATTGACCCAAATCGCACAACCCTCAACCGCTATTATTGTTGAGGCAGCCCCTCAACAAACCCTCAACTCACCTAGGGGGGAATTCCCACTGCTTATGTACACCTTAGACACAACAGATCCATCAAGCAGAGCAAGGGGAGTAAGGGAAGGGGCTATACAAAAAAGGAAGATGGGGGGACCAAGCAATAGAGAAAGGAAGGCCAAAATACCGAGGCTAGGCACCACACAAGATAAGGGCAGCTCTGATAACACTAGAGCGGAGACTTCTCTACTAGACAGAGCTGAACCTCCTCCACTTGCTAACGCTTCCATCGAACCCACACCTCCCACAATAGATGACACCCTGGAGACAGTTGGAGAGGACATCACACTTGCAGATATAGGAAACTTGTTCAGGTCATTGCTCAGTCCCATAGAAGCCCGCCTGATCAAGATAGAAGCGAGGCTGACCAACTTTGAGAAATCTACCACTCAGTTTATGGATAGATGGAATGCCGAGAACAACTGCCCTACAGTAGCAAGCGTAGACCCAAAGCCTAAGAAGGGTATGGAGTCCCAGAATCCGACCAAGAAAAAGGGGACAGAAATCTCCAAATCCTTAAACTTAAATCCAAAGCTAAAATCTGCTACCCAGCAGGTGCCTAGTCTAAAGGCTAATAATCCTTCCACCTGCATACAGCAACCAGTAACAGCCACCGATGCAGCACACTCACAGTCATCAGCCACTCCACTACCTACACCCTCACAAATTAACCCTCAAAACCCTCAAAACCCCAATACTATATCACAGAAGACACAAAAAACAGTAACAGTAAATCTCCCACCAGAGGTAGCTGCATACACCGTAATTTTGGCCGGGGTACCGGAACTAAAACCAGCGACCATTGAAACAGGGGCCTCGTTAAAAAATAAGGTCGTAAACTGGCTATCTACATTCAGGCCACTCCCTAGAGGCATGACTAGCGACATTCGCATGGTGAGAAGAGTCTCATGGGTAGGGAAGAGGCCCAAAACAATCAGCGGCGACTGTATACTGGTTAGCTTCAAAGAACCAGGAACAGTCTCCTATATCTGTGGTTGCTTCCCGAATGATGAGGGGAATAATATCCAGCCGCTCCCCCTCTCATTCTTTTATCCATCAAGTACCCACATAGCTAATGACCAGAGATGGGGATACCCACAGGAGCCATTGGAAAATTGGGGGGACAATCAAGGAGGGAGGAGGAATCCTTACCATCAAAGGCGAATGGCATCGGGCATGCTTTGACACACGATGAGGCTGAGGGTTGGGAAACTGTCATCAGGAGAGGGATGGGAAGGGGTGGACGAGAGCGAGGAGCAACCTGGCCCCCAGATACTATCAGCCCCCATTTCTTCCAATTTTCAACCGCTTCGATTGCCTTGAAATGGTGGACTGACAGTATGAGTTGGAAGGTAGGGCACACCCCCACTCACCCGGGCAAGCCGCACCCAATATTATTGGTGGTGGCGGGTATAAACTCTGCGCTATATTATGCAATACTAACCAGGGGGGTGAGCAGGCTGTCCGCATAAACTTAAAAGATTCCCCAAGGAGTTTAGAAAGGGCACCAGAACCAGTGGATGTCCATAAGGGACAAGGGTCCACACGGGGGACGTCCCCAAAAGATCATAACAATTCAACGACAAACCCAGGTATACTGGAGTGCAATCAGCATGTCCCCCAATCAAGGGAGCATTATATGTTAAAGTTGTTGTCATGGAACGTCGCTGGATTGGACAATAAAATAGATTCCCAATCGTGGGCCGACCTAACCGACTCGAAAAGTGTATGTCTCTTCCAAGACTTCCCGGGGCTTTGAGATATTCACAATACCGGCAAAATGGGGAGGGAGAGGCCGTCCATCGGGAGGTCTTGCAATCTGGGTGGCATCGCACTTGGGTTGCCTAGCTACACGCCAAAGTGTGGACTCAGAAGACATACTGGCTGTCCTCCTCGAATGGCCCAGATCACTCAAACTACTTATAATAAATGTCTATTCTAGACCGCAACCTAGATCCAGCACTTCAAAAACCATAGATGAATTGTCCTCTCTTCTGGAGGCTATTCCGGATGGCACATCATATGTAGTGGGGGGGGGGGTTTCAATTCGCATTTTGAGCCATTACCGGGCCTACTTGATGGACCCTCCCTAGAGGAGGATTCAAGTTGGCAGGTTCCTCCGACAGAGGCCCCCCCTCCGAGAGCATGGACACCACTAGCCGTGCAGATAAATACGCTCACCCTTGCCCATGGCCTCAGGGCTTGCAATGGCCGTGCCAAATCCGATATCCCGAGTAAATGTACATACAACAAAATGGGGAGAGAATCAAGATTAGATTACCTCCTGGTACAATTATCCGCTTGGAAAAGGGTCATAGACTTTAGAGTAATACCCAGAGAAGACAGCGACCACAATGCCCTAGAACTGGAATACGCCATGCCCCGCACTGAGGATAGGGCATCAAACGAACACAAGCCCAGGGAAGGATATCTCCTAGAAAATAACAGAAGGAGGATAAGATGGGAGAAGCTGTCTACTAGAGACGATAAGTTAGCTATCCTCTACACTAGGATTATACCAATCTTAGCAGAGGCATTTGCCTCATGGGCGCCATTGAGTACGCAGGAAAACAGAGAGCACCTCCGGCGCTTACACGAACAATTAATCAAAACTCTAGAGATGGATCTCTTTAGTAGCGGACCCTCTAGGACCAGGGGATCACACAAAGATAACTGGTTTAATAATTCATGTCGAAACCCCAAACGCGACCTTCTGCTTACTATCAAAGCTGGAGGATCGCGGGAGGAGATTCGTGCTAGAAGGCGGGTGTTCTGAAAACCTTCCATCGGCAATCGAACCAAATATTGCCCTGAGCGTCTGGCAAAACCACTATCAGTCTTTATACGCCCCGGAGGTTGGAAGCCCGGAATCCCCACCCCATATCACGCATAATAACCAGGCGCCGGAGCCTTTTACTGAAAAAGAAGTAAGGGTGGCGATTGCAGGGCTATCCTGTGGAAAGGCACCAGGCCTGGATGGGGTGCCGGGAGATTTATTCAACCAGGAACCAGGCATTTGGGCACCCTACCTTTTGCTGATGTTCAACACAGTTTTTGAGGGGATGGAACTACCCGATACTTGGCTGGGGGCGGAGGTGGTCCCGATCTTTAAAAAGGGATCTCCCCTGCTTCCAGCCAACTATCGCCCAATAAGCCTCATTGATGTATCGCAGAAGCTATTTGGCAGGCTAATACTGAATAGGTTACAAACCTGGCTGGAAGAGACCGACACCCTTAGTCCACTACAAGCAGGATTTAGAAAAGGAGTCTCCACAGTCGACCAAATATTTCGATTAAATATTATTTACTGGAAGACAGCACTGATCGAGGGCGGCACTCTTTATGCGGTCTTCGTGGACCTACGTGCCGCCTTCGATTTGGTCCCCAGGGCAAAACTGTGGGAGGTAATGGCCGAGCTGGGCGTCCCGGGAGACATTCTTGAAATCCTAATTAGACTCCATAAAGATAATTACGCCCGAGTTAGATGCGGGAAAGGCGGCAAGCTGACTGACAGGTTCACGTTCGCAGAGGGGTACGGCAGGGTTGGGTACTAGCCCCGACCCTGTTCTGCCTCTTTGTGAACGGGGTGATAGATTATTTAAGGAGGATTCCCAACATTGATGCACCAAAATTGAACGGCAGCAGGGTTCCCGCGATTATGTTTGCGGACGACACCCTGCTGCTGTCCAAATCGCCAATGGGGTTACAGAGGGTCTTAGATGGTTTCTTAGGGTTCTGCAATGAAAGGGGGCTTGAAATCAACCCTGTAAAGACAAAATGTATGATTCTTAACCCTAAGGCCAACAATCGTTCAAATCCCCGCCTGGGCACAACATTTCTGGAAAGGGTTTATACAATAGAATATCTTGGAATAACCCTAAACCAGAACTTAACATGGTCGGCCCACATAACAAAAGCTAGTACGAAATTAGCTCAGAGGGCGGGAGGTATCACGAGAATTGCTAGGAAATCCCCACTTCGCCCGTTGGCACCTGCCATCCATATCTACAAAGCTCAGGCTCGGGGGGGAATCATCTATGGCAGCGAGCTTTGGGGCCATACCTCGACACACACTATCCAGACCATAGAAAACAAATTCATAAGGCAGTTAGTCGCCCTCCCCCCAAGTACTCCACTTCTCCCATTAAGACTAGACCTGGCTTTGAGACCTATTACGGAGGAACTGGGCCTCAAACCTTTGACCTACTGGCGTCGCCTGTGGAGTAGCCAGGACCTTGTCAATTACAGAGAGGAGCTTCAGGAATTTCTTAAGTTACCCAACGCCACTAAAATTCCCTGGCTAAACTACATCAGGCGAATGTGTGCAACCCTCGGAGTGCCTGAGCTATGGTTAGATCCGGAAAGTGCGTCTGTAAGGATCTCCAGAAAAGCACTGTCCACTCTGTTCTACAACTTTATGCTTCAAAAAACACTGGATACCACCCGGGAAGGGTCCCTAACTGACCTCTTTATTAAAATTAAAGACTTGTATAGTCATGAATGTGTTCTAGATGGCATGACACCGGATCTTCTTGCAATGAAGGTATGGGTCTCTCCCCCTAAGATCCTTTACAAAGGCTTGGGTTGGTGGATCAGAGACAGGGGCGTGCCCGGCTTGCGCATATAAACTGGAGAGTGACTTGCATGTGGTTTTGTTTTGTGGAGCCTACACTAGAATTAGGAGACACTGGCTGGTTCCTCATCTAAAAAACGTGGGCTTCAGAACATACGCCCCGGCTTATAGAGTCTTAAAGACGGATCTATCTGCGCCAACAGTCTTCGCTATGGCAAAATTCCTGACTGCAATGTGGCGGGCGCGTGCCCGAATAATTAAGGACACTACAACCTCGTGAAACACACCTCCCACCCCCCCTTGCACTCGGCATAGTTGTCTTTTCTAAAACTGTATTATATATAGCACTCGGCACATCCATTTTTTTAGAATCATATTCTAAGATGTATTTGTATAATGCTTTTAATGTGTTCTGAATGCATTTTTTATGATCAACGATCAATCTACTTGTATATATCTTTTATGATCTTCTACGATCGAAATAAAGATTTTTGAATTTGAATTTGAATAGCGACTTTGCAATAGTGTACCCTTGTCATTCCCTCAAACAAGTAAGACACTGCCCTTTGAAATACACCGGTCGGACCTGGAACACCAGAAACAGTACTACAAAAGACTTAGGGGGTCATTAGGATGGCGGGCGGACTTTGCCTGCCCGCCATCCTCACGAGGATTGGGACCGCCCGCCATAAGGGCGGGGGTCCCGTGGGTGGGGGATTAGGATGCGCCCACCACAGTGGCGGGCGCATCCCTCATTTTTAACATTGTGGCGGGCGGTGCTCTCAGCACCGCCCGCCACAATGCCAAAAATGCATGTATGTATTTGCATACACAAAGCGGCAGGCACCGCGCGGTGCCTGCTGCTTCGTGTATGCAAATGCTGGTGGGTACAGGTACCCCCCGTGTGCACCCCCCACCTCTCCTTCACTCCGGGGGCCCGCAGGGGGCACCCGAAGTGAAGACCGCCTGCCTTTCCGTGGCGGCATTGCCGCCACGGAAAGGCATCTAATTGAGCCCATACTAATATGGCTGGCAGTGTCAAACAGACACCGCCACCATATTAAACCTTTTCCGCCTCGGTCTTTCCGTCCACCGCGGACCACCCAGCCATCCTAATGTGGTGGGGGGTCATTTCAGTGAGAATGGCGGGCGGATTGCCCCCGCCATGCCGGCGGTGGCTCCCGCCAGCCTGGCGGGGGCAATCCGCCCGCCATCCTAATGGGTCCCTAAGTGTTGTGTGATGATGGATGAAAGGCTGTCTGCTGGCATGCAGGTAATAAATCAAGAGCACAAAATCAGCTGGCTTTACCTAAAGTCTGTAGCATCTAATGCAACAATTCAGACCGCACGGAAGCACACTTTCCTATTCTGCCATCTGAGGTGTGTGCAAAAGCCAAATGCAGCAAACATTCTGACACCTCCAGAGGTTCAACAATTCCAAACTCATAAAACCCAATTCTCTCTATCTTTAATGCTTCCCTCTCACTTAGAAGAATATTACACACATTCTGGACCACAACGTCTTGTAATAAAACCACTTCACCTTCCCAGATTTTCTTAAATACCTCATAATACATCTCTTGAAACACAACAGGACTATGTCCTTTCTCCACCAATTGTATTTGTTAATTGCAAGAATAACTGTCCAGAGTACAATAACCTGAAATGGACACCCACATTTTAGTGACATGATCTTCATTTGATTGCAGGATTCCTGGAAATCTTATTTCTGCAGCATAACAACACAAAAGCACGTTTACCACAAGACTGATATCAGCCAATTGCAAGTATTGACCCAATATTTCCACGTTCCCTAATCTCTGTTTAGTCCAGGTCTCCGATCCTATTCCATTAACTCACCAGAGACTGTATTACATAAAGTGCCCCGGAAGTGCAATGGCAAAGCAGCGGTCAGGAAATGCACTACATAGTAGTTGGCACACAGTCGATGCATCCCCCAGGAGCCAGTCTTGGGAGGAGGCAGAGAGGTTTCAGGGAACAGTCCAGGAATCCCCAGACATGCGGGAGCAGTTACACACTCCAACCTGCTGAAGGGAGATCCCTGCCTACTTTTTAAGTAGGCAGTGAAAGGTAGATTTTAATGCGTGGCTCCTTTACTGATGTGCTCTCCACAGTGCATGCGCAAACTGTCGGAGTTTGCATCATCCTGGGGAAAGAGCATTCTCCTCCGTCATTGGGAGCACTGTCCGGCCTCACCAGGCGCGCCCAAGTTAGGAAGAGCAGGGGCAGAGAAACGTATAATATGCCCAATCTATGAGCTGGCCCTAGATCTTTACACTTCTTCTTGCACATGTGGGCAAAATGATCCTTCTTCCATTAACAATAATACATCTACTTTCACCCTAGACATTTTTTAGCACTGCAATGGCTTCACCATAGCAAAAGTGGCTGTTTTGCCACCATCTTTATTTGAGAAACCCGAGTTGACTACAGACATTAGACCCTTAACTTTATAACTGGCACACTTTTCCAGTTATGATTCCGCTCTCATTTCACACAGATTACTCCGTGATATGTTTAGCAAACTTGGCTATCATCTCTTTTCCTCGCCCGGCCAACTCCAATGCGTCAAGGTGAAGTTTGTTAATAACCCCTTTCCCAACACCAACGTTGAATAAGCACTTAAAACATGAGACCTTTCTGTGTTCATTGTAACTATGTGACATCTTCTGATTTTTAGAATCTATTTCCCAATTTGAGATCACAAATATACTTTGAATCTTCCAATCTACATTTCCTGTGGTACAACTAGTATCCTAAGTCCAAAATAGTCACAAACGCTTCTCTTTAATAATATATTAAAATAAATAAGGTAGCCACTTCTGTCTGACCAACAATTACCATAAACTGAAACGGTACTATAAATAAAAATGATAAACTAGTTCAAATAAAGCAGCCATCGATGTTCAAAAGGAAATACCGTAAACCGAAATTATGTGATCAAATTACAGAACTAAGATGAAAGGTGTCCACCGTTGTTATTGCGCGTGGTAAGATGCAATGTCCAACCTTTTAAAAGTAGCCACAAGTGATAGGTAAATAGTGATGTGTTTATGCTTATTAAAAAATAGATCTGAAAGAAGTCATAATCATAAAAAGCATTTATGTCTGAAGATTTCTACTGGGAAGATTATTGTATTCTCTTATCACATTGCAATGTTCTCCACCAGTGGTTCTTGACCTTCCTTGATAGCCGTAGAATAGGCACTATTGAAGACCCCTTACCTATGAATAATACACTATTCCATTATATTAGCGTCTTTCTGGATAATGTACTGATCAGAACTCCCACAATTACCAGTGAAACAGTGACACACAGGAACCCATGAAGTTCACCACACGAAGCGTGAAGGCATCATCAGGAAATAAAAAGGCGGCCATACGATGCAATGAACACATGCTGGTACCAAGCAACGCAACACTGAAAGAAGAACAAATGGTGTGCCTCTCTTGATTTAGACAGCAGAAAACTGAAAACTAAATAGCTGCATATAAACAGCTATTGGGACCCACAAATATATCAAAGACCCTAACTGAAGCCCACTGATACTGTTGTGTTTCTATCTAGGACCCTAATTCGATATTCCCGATTTATGCCCTTATATGGTTATAATAAATAATATCCTTATAAAGGTATAAGAATCATATTCATATTTAGTAATAGCCCATGCAGTCCAAATACGGCAAGGCTACTTCCCTAGACTCCTAGAAAGTACAACGCGTTCTTTAAACAAACCAAACCTCCAGCAACCTGGGAATTCCCCATGCTTTTGTTTTGATTTGTCCTAGAACTCCTGCGAGCACTGAAAGAACGGCCAGTTCTTAGTGACATCTTTTATTGACTTCTTATGTCCAACCTTACGTCAAACCCGGCACCTTTCAGGTATAAATATACCAACAGTTGCCTTAAGCAAACACACGGTGGTTTGGAGCAGAGCGGCTATCTACTTGCCCGAGAGCCCAGCTGATGCGAGAGCCCACGGACGCCGCCCCTCCCTTTTGACGCACTGAGAAAGACGCTGTCTTTTTCTCCAGCCAAGAAAATCCAGCTCCGGTGTTTCCAGCCGCCCTTGCGGGTTGCTGGGATATCGAGTCCCGAGAGAGAGATACCAGACCTCCTGCTTTCTATTACCCAGGTACGGAGCTGACTAAACCCTTAAGAGAATTCTTAATTCAGATTCCTTGGCAAAAACCAACTTAACTTAAACTGCTACTTACTTACTCCTTCCCACGTATTAGGCTTAGGTCAGGTACACCGGGGTAGGCGTAGATTAGAAGCACCAGTTGAGTACGTTAGTCAATGTTTTTATGTATGTATATATTTTATCCATTTTAAAGTATCATATGGCTAAGAAACAATATCAATGCTTTTACAGTATTATTTCATAATACTCCTTTTACTGTACGCACTTTACTTCATGTTAAGTATTGCAATTGTGGCAAATCATTTCTCTTGCATGAGAAAGAAGACTGCTCAATAAATAACACCTTTTATTGAAAACGCCTGTCTCTCTATTTCTCTGCACTCTGGTGAAACTAAGTATGCACGATTGACTGAGTAAAATAGCTGTCTATTGTTTTCACACGACTCTAGAGATACACTCTTATTCTGAGGGAGCAAAGTTGTCATGTTATATGGTTGTCAGAAGCTAATCCCTTCTTGTCTATCCAGGGAAGTTAAACTCCTCCTTGTTTATTCGAGAAAGTTTCTAGTGACCTCTGAGCTGGCTGGCAAAACTAATTAAGTCTAATATAGTCAGTAGAGACCTAGTCGACCTCAGTCCTACGTCTACACTGCTGTTTATATTATTCCAATGCGCAGAGCCTATTGGGAATATAGGAACTACACTACAATACTGCACGGCGCAGGATGGAACCCCAGGATATCCAGTCTATTAAATCCAGTCTCCCAAGTCCTGGGACACAATGTTGTCTCTAGTGGTGGGAATCTGCTAATGCCCATAGCACTATGCATATCCTGCATACAGGAAGTCAATGCAATGGCAGCTTCTAAAAATAACGGCCAGAAGTTCTACTAAGGCAGACAGTCTGGGAACTCAACATTGTGCTCCAGCACTTCCAACACTTCACTGCCTGAAGTAAATTCTTTGTACAGGCGGACATATAATCCTATAATAAGTATTTACAAAGCGCCCCCCTAACATAACTAGGTCTTACCTACTAACAGCGTTCCACCCCCAGATGCCTGCTTAGCACTGTTAAATTACAAGTGTTCAATGACGACATTACTACACAATACCAATCGTTCTACGGCAATTTAAAAGGACTCAAACGAGAAGGCATGCCCCTTCACTCATAAGAATGTTGTAAACAGTTCCTATAGAAATACGTTACATATAATGGAAACCATGCCACGGGTAAATTAGGCAGATTTTACCAATACACAAGGCAACCTTTAAACATGATTCAACACTAAAATTCCTTCACTGAGAAAATGTCTGGCGCATATCTGGGATAAGATGGGTTCTCTGGCGAGTACGAGGTCAAGTGTCTTTAAAATCAGCAGCTGAACATTTCAACTAAAATGGCTGCAGAGTGATACTGATTATAGAGAAGCTCCTTGGTCGTAATTCTATGCAAAGCAGACTGAAAGTTGGCATAAACAAACAGTGTAAGCACAGGCAGTGGAACTGATACCTGCTTCATCGCTCAACGGATAATAACAGCAACATGTTTGACTTTCCACCTGGACCAACCATTGCATCTTTCTTAATGTTATTTATCCCAATTTAATGGAATCAATTTAATATTTAAGAATATAAACATCGTGCACAGCTCTGCAGGAGTGCTGCGAGAGCAGATTCACCGAAAGTCAAACTAGTAAGAACTTTTTCAAAGAACTCAAAGCTCCTGCTTTCTTCATGTTCAATATCTGACCAATCTGTAGCCTTCATTTTTTGGTCAAACTATGATTTGGCCTCCAGGAGCCTCTCAGCAACTTACATGATCTGTTTTAGATGCTCTCATTGAAAGACAGCCTAGAATTCATACCATCAGAAAATAGAGAGGAGCTGGTGAACATTCATTAAGAATCTGAATTGGCATGATTCGGTGACAGAGACTGGGAGTTGGGGGACCACTGGCGATACACTGGGTGAGCAATTGAAGTTATTTCAGTAGGGTTGACAGCCAAGGATTCAACTCTGCAACAAGTCAGCCAAACTTTGCCTGAAATGCACTGATCTCAAGAGAAATCTTAAATGTTATTTGTCCACTACTGTTGTTAAGTAATTCACTCTCCACAATTTCACAATCTGCGGCATCATCATTGCCTTTAACTGTCACCTACATTGCCATACATGTTAACATTAAATATTAGGTTCTTCATTAACTCCCAATCAGTTTATTTCCCTTGGCCTCAAGGTTACCTGTTAATCACTCAATATGCCTGGAAGACACAGTTCACATGAGACAATAAGATTCCTATTTGTTTATTGTCAAGATATATGTTTTAGATAGTGGGTGCATGCATCTGCAATACAATACTAAATATAACATGGAACACATTGATACAGCTGATTTATGTCCGTGGCTATTAGGTGAACACCTTGATGTGCATTACAATAGCAATGGCTGCCATAATATGCTAAAATATGTAAATAAACACAAAGGTTGGTTTTGAGACTTTTATAAAAACACTCAGATGGAAGTTGTAGATAGTGCTGATGAAACAATAGCGGTACAAAAGGGGGGGTGGTGATGATACAATAGAGCATCACCAAAATGCATGACAAAGCGCCTCTAACAGTATCAAATATGATCAAATTCAAGGAAAGAAGTAATGGCAAGACTGCCATAAATTACTGCAACATATTAGTTATAGACGGTTACACCTACATTATTGCTGACTGTATGTTGCCATGCACCTAAGACTTGACTATCTTTGATCTGAAGTATGACTGGTAATTTGGGGACAGGTGTTAACTTTTACATTTTCCAAAGAAAATATTTTCAGATTTTTTTTTTAAGGCAGGCATCCCATTAACATGAGGTCATTTGGAAAAGGTACACAGACGTTTGGGATGTTTTGAACTCTTGGGCAGAGCATGGAAGAACTGCATTAAAAGTGGAAAAGACTCTCCCAACTCGGGGAAGCCACATATATGGCAGTTCGCCATGGTCAGAGCTGATGGGGTGGTGGTATGATGTGCTGCAGCATCTCAGTAAAGCAGGCGGCGATTGGCTGGGCCAGAGGGCGTGGCTCTGGTAGCACATGTAGTGCTTCCGGGGTCGCGGTCCTGCGTGATGTGGCAAGCCCTGCCCATTATAGGGGTTGTGAGGCTGTGAGCGGGTCTCTGTTTCCCACTTGCTGCCTCGCACCCCAGGGACGACTCCAAGGGCAGCCGCAAACAAGTTTGGTTCCTTGCCCACCATCACTGTAGCATTCAGTCCTTGGTAGAGTTGACTGGATAGGGTAGACTCTTGGTCATGCAAGGGTAATGATGGGTATAAAGCAATTATAATGTTATGTCCTGGGAGGATTGACTTGTTCCTTGATTAATTGTCATGCTAACTAATTTTATCTTTCAGCTTATGTGCCATGTCATATTTATGGAATTTTGTTTAGCCTTGCTGGGTGGGATAATAATTAGGGGTGGGGGTGGGGAGGGGGATTCTGGTCCATAGAAAGCATTCCTATTCACTTTAGACTAACATAACAGCAGCGTAACGGGGTCCTCCAAGGGGTGCTGGCAGGGGGTGAAATGCAGGTTATAGGGGCGCAGGGGGTTGGGAACGATCGCTGGCATCAAGTCCTTCTGGCATACGACCTGCGCAGGCACACAAGGCACCAAGCTAGAACCGGTGCTTGGGGGTTGAGGGGGTTAATGTTGGGTGTGGGGGGTGCCCGAGGTAGGTATCCTAGCGGGCAGATGGAACCCCTGCACAGGCCTACCCCGGGAGGGGAGCACGTAGGTGGGGTCCTCCCCTAAGGAGGGTCCCGTCCAGGTACATTTTGACTGGGAAGGGGAGGTTCCAGAGCAGGAGTCACCGGCACCAGTCACGATCTCACAAAGACTTTAGATATGGTTAGGGAAATTAATGTATTAGCGTGTCTGTTAAAGTTAGGCATGAAAACACATGTAAATAAAGCTGTAAAATATAATAAGGTACTGCGTATATTCCTGGGCGTGTGGTGTTTCTCTTGTAATTTTGTGTATAAATAAATATGGCCGGGGGTTTACGATCCCTCATCCATAAAGAATAACTGGTTGTAGTGTCTACCTAAGGTGGGACGGACGGGTCTGGGAGGTATCTTGTATAGGGTTTAAGGGCCAAAATAATAATAATAATAATAATAAATTCTTTATTCGGTTAATCACAAAGATAACCATAAAAGACAACAATTTCAGCAATTTATAAAATACAGTTAGTACAATATACGTATATTAAAAAGTCATTGTTTTTACTTGTACATAAAGCTACAGGTTTTTCCTGTGGTTCACGATGGACTTTAAAAAGTTTGTGACTAGATAGCAAAGTTCTTCGGACTCTAGTGATTGCAGGCGATAGAAGGCCGGTCGACACTGTCTCAGACCCCACCTCTTGCATATCGGGAGGATCCAGCTTTTTCTGTGAGGATGGTAAAATTTACAAAACATAATTACATGGATGTTCGATTGAGTAGATATCCCGTCGCAAGGACATGGGGGCAGACTATGTTCCCAGGCCTTATTTGTAGGAAACACGACCAATCTGAAAAAAAGATTCAGTCTGAACCTAGTCAACAACATCCTCTCGTATAGCTTTGTCTGTAGAGTAAGATATTGTTGGATACCGAGAGAATGTTGGACTATGTTCGCTTGGATGACTGATGGTTTTGCAGCGTCACTGGACAGTCTTAGTGTTTCCAGATGTCGTAGAGCTAGTTCTTTGAGCTCTTTTTTGGGAAGGGATGCAATCGCCTCTGGTTGAAGGTAATATTTCTCGAGCCCAAGGTCAGTGAAGAAAGATCTAACATAGCGTAGCCATTTCAGTCTAGGAGAGTGATCAAGTGAGATTATGTCGGTCACGATCAGTTTAGTTAATATGTTTGTGTCCGATACCCAGATGCGTCTCCAGAGCAACAAAGGTTGGATTTTAATAAGATCCTGGAGGTAAGGAATGCCGAGTTCCAAGTGCATGGCGTAGATCGATGTGCCCTTTGGTGTGGCGAGGAGAAATCTGATGAATTTATTTTCGATTTTCTGTAAGGCGCCAACCTCCGTATGGCCCCAGATACCTGCTCCATAGAGAGCGATAGCTTGACACTTGGCTTTATAAATTCTCAGAAGTTCTACTGGGCGTCTCCTACCTAGTTTCTGTGAAAAGGATTGTAGGGCCGCTATCGAGCGATTAAAAAGATGACATCTGTTTTCCACGGCTGGTTTCCATGTTAGCTTGTGGTCCATCATGATCCCAAGATATGGGTATTGGGTAGCTGTCTCTAAAGGTTGGTTATCCAGAAAGATGTTTTTAGTATCTTTCTTCGCACCCCCAGTGATCATAACAAAAGTTTTTTTTATATTGACCTTTAGATCCAGTGAGCTCATGAATGAAGTATACCTGTTGAGCGAGGACTGGAGTTCACGAGGGGTTCGGGCCAGGATGACAGCGTCATCCGCGTAGAGGAGCGCAGGAATTGGTCTCTGTTTCATTTTTGGGATGTCCTGAGCCCCCCTCAACATCTCCTCTTCCAGCCCATTTGTATAGAGAGAGAAGAGAAAGGGGGCCAGGACGCAGCCCTGCCTGACTCCCCGCTCCACCCGGAACGAGTCCGTCAGCTCACCGCTCTTTCCGAAGCGAACTCTCGCCGAGGCCCCAGAGTATAGCTCTCTCAGGAGATCCAGCAAGGAAAGCTCCACACCCATTTCTCTTAAAACTGCCCATAGTTTGGAATGTGAAACACAGTCAAAGGCGGCAGATAAGTCTACATAAACCATGTAGACCGTAGCTTTCTTGACCTGCATGTATTTAGCCATTATGAGACTAAGATTCAGTGCCTGCTCTACTGTCCCGAGGCCTTCTCTGAAGCCAAATTGAAGATCAGAAATGATGGCTTTTTCCTCACTCCACTGTTGGAATCTCTCCAAAATGACCCTCCCCATCACTTTACCAAGGGAGTCCAAAAGCGAGATAGGACGATAGCACTTTGGATCCTGGCGATCCCCCTTTTTGAAGATGGGGACCATGACTGATGTTGTCCAGGAATCCAGAATGCCTTCGCTAGCTGCGGCTGTACATACTCTTGTGAGGATGGGTGCCCACGAGTCTTGATTGCTCTTAAAAAGATCGACTGGGACGCCATCAGGGCCCGGAGCTTTGCCTGTCTTGCTTCTTTCCAGGGCGACCAGGATTTCCGAAATGTCAAAGGCTACTGGGATTGGGTATTGAACCTCATAGTTTTGGCTTAGTCGATGGTCTGAGGTTTCATGTGTTTTAAATATACTCTCAAAATGGGCTACCCAAGTTCCTTCATCGATGGCCACCTCTATCTTCGGTAAGTTGTTATCTGTTAAATATGGGGATCTAACCGTTCTCCAGAAGTCCTTGCCATTTTTTGATAAGGAACTCCTATCTAATTCTTTCCAGAGGTTGTCTTTCATTTCCAGTAGTCTTGTCCTGCGGTCCTTTTTATATTCCCTTCTCAAACGTTGGATGAGACCTACGTCTCTTGGCTTTTTGTGGAGGGCAGATTTCAAGTCAGTTAAGGCCCTCGTGCAATTATGATCGAACCAGCCTATTCTTTTGTGGTGTTTATTTGTTACTTTCCCTGTGAGTAGGTCCTTGGCCACGGCCAGAATTTCTCCGAAGTTTGAGAGAACCTCTGCATGGCTCATCGCTGGGTCCAGGCAGTTAATGATCTTTGAATATGCCTGGCTCACTAGTTTCTTCGTGAGCTTTTGCGGGTCAATCTTCTCCCACTTTATGGAGTATCCATTGTATTTCCCCAGTTGCAAGCTTTCTTGTGCAAGAGCTTTCGCTATGTAAGGGGTTTTGGATTTATGGTCTGGAAGAAGGAGCTCTATCCTGAGAGCGTAGTGGTCGCTTAATGTATTTACCAGTACTTTATGGTCCGTGACCATAGTGATCGATCTTTGAGAAAGCAGGATATAGTCCACTGTTGTCTGGTGGCCTCTACCCACATAGGTTGGATCGAATTGGTGTTCCTTCGCCTTTAAGGAGTTGGTAATCACTAAGTCAAACTCTGACAAAATGGTGTTCATAGCTTTGCCGGGTTTGTTATGGGCGAAATGAGCTAGTGGGGTTTCTTGCTCGTCCACGAATCCACATTGTTGGGAGGTTGCCGCTCTGCATGGATGGAGATTGAAGTCACCTCCCCAAATGAGGTGAATCGGTTTGGAGGAGGTCTCCCGCTGTAATAGAGATACTAATCTCTCCTGCATATTTTCGACGAAACTCAGGAAATCATTGTCCGAAAGATTATTATAGGTGTTAACGAGGATGATGGTAGTGTCTTCTTTTAGGAAGGAGAGAGAGAGAATCTGGCAGTTAGGATCAGTGAGAAGGTTAGTGACTTTTAGGCGGGACAGGGTGTTGGCGATGTAAGTCGTTAATCCACCTTTGGGTCTGCCTATTGTGCTACTAATCGCTAGGGAGGAGTAGGTTTTATACCCTAATAGATGGGCCTCCGATGTTAGCCAAGTCTCTTGGAGACAGATGATTTCGCCTTGTTCAAGGAAATTGACAGCCACCGGGTCTTTGGTCTTGGACCGTAAACCCGCTACGTTCCAGAATAGGAATGATAATGTGTGAAGGTTGGTATTTAAAACTGGGGTTGGTGGGATCATCACAATGTTATTTATTACCAAAGGGGAGACTGGGAGGGTAGGGTTAGTGTGCTGTGTGTCTGTTAGTGGTCAGTCCACCATTTCCAGAGAGCTATATCTATTTCCTACAGGGATATTGTACCAGGATTCCCATCTTGGCGGTTCTCTCCGAGGCATTCTCTGCTGGTGGTATCCCCATTCTCCCCAATTTGGTCCATGATGTCTTGGAGTAATTGTAACCCAGGGATTTTCCTGCTCTCGGGGGCGAGGGGGGGCGTAATGGCTGGCCTCATACACTGTGGGTTGGCGCTGGGGTCGTTCTATCCAAGGGGGGACTGAGTCCTCAAAGAAGTTACTGTTTATGGTTTGTATAAAAGGATAAAAAAAGGAAAGTGGCTTGATTCTAATTCCTCCGGTTTCATTGGATTGGTCCCAGGAACTAATATAATCTGCCGCCCAGGGATCTTCAAAGGTGATAATAATACAGTCCCCTGAGAACTGCTTGATACCTTTACCCACCCATGAGGTCCTGCGCAAGGAAGAAATTCTTCCGTGGCAGTTTGGTGGCATAGGGCGATTTGTCTGTAGCCAGTGATGCACTTTGTTTTTTAGTGACCATGGAGGTTCCACCGTATTAAGAGGTAATTCGGGGACACCAATCATCACTGCTACGTAAGGGGCAGCCTCAGGGGGAAGATCAAGATGAGTTTTGCTTTCTCCAACTCCTCTTGAAGTATTTCTTTGAGTCGGTTGGGAAAAGGGGTTAAATGTCTGAGTCTTAGGAGGTACGTTTTTTTTTGGGGCTGATTGTGACACGGTACTTGCGGGTACCTGATGGTGATGATTATCTTTTTTTGGCAAAGTTGACACTGCACAATTAGAGTTTGTAATGTTTGAAGTCGACGTAGCTGTCGATATGGGGGTGGGAAGTGAGGCTATCGTTATGACTGACTGTGGTGTGATAGTTTGAGGACTGGAAGGTTTAGGATTTGTGTTCGGGGGATTTGGAAGAGTAGTGTGAAAAGGATTTGTACCCCCTGTCTTTTGTTGGGGGAGTCCCTGTTTGAGGTCTGGCATGGAGATAAGCTTCGCGATATTAGTTTCGATCCTTGCTAATTTTTGTTCTAAAGGCTGAATAAGTTGTTTAAAAAGTACAGTCAGCTTATTTACAAGGATAGAGTTATCGTGTTGGTCTGAGCTCTTCTCTGCAGGTAATTGGGTTTGTGAGACCAATAAAATCGGAGTAGGACTTTCCTGGTGATCATGGTGCACTATTGCAGTGCAGAGTTGATTCTGGGGTAAGGGTAGTGGGATAGGGATAGAAGCTGTTAAAGAGGTAATAGGGATTGTTTTCGTAGAGGTATTTTTACTGATTGCTCCTTCCCTCCTGCCTCTGGCGTGAGTGTCCTCCCTTGATGGTATTGGAGTAGGAGATTGGGGAGGTAGCTCGGGGGTCTTCTCTAGTTCTGAGCCCAAGGGAGAGTCAATAAGCTCTGACACTGAAAGGTCGACGTTGTTGGGAAGGCTACGTCTGCCTTCACATACGATCCCCGGTGCCTTTGTATTAGTCTTTGACACAGGGGTTCTAGCTTGTGCTAAATTACCCAACGATGATCTTTTAGCAAATTCTAGGTCTAGTGAGACTCTGTTTTCCATGAGGGAAATACTTTGATCAATGAACGTGTTTGCTTTGGTGATAAAGTCGTCCATCGGGCCCACTAGACTTCCAACGCTCCCAGGGGCTAAAGTCTTTTTCCCTCTCGTGACTACCATTGTATAGAATAAGAGGTCTTGGAAAGGATAATGTTCTGATCAGTCTAATAAATAATGTTAAAAAACCAGTGTTCAGAAGATTATATGAGGCAAGTAACTACTTACAAGAAATGTGGCCCAGCCCGGTCCCTCCGGTCCTCGAACGGCCTCAAACGGCCCGCTCTTTGCCCGGTCTTCGCCCCGGGCTGCGGCCCGCGCGCGTCCCGCGAGGCGCGTTCCCTGGGTTGGAATAAGAGGGGTGGCTGAGAGTAGAGGCGTGGCACTGGGAGGGGGCGCGGCTGCACACGGGAAGAGGACCAGCTGGAGTTGGTGTATGCTGGTCCTCGCAGTCCCGGGGCCGGCGCCTCTCCCTCCTCTGCGGCCACGAGGTCTTTTCAAACTCCCAGCCGGTTCAGCAGGTCAAGGCGGGGTGGTCAGCGACTCCAGTCGCGCTAGCAGCACACACCGGGGAACAACAGCAGGCAAAGAGTACACGAGTGGCACCCGCGAAGCGGGTGCCGCGAGAAGTTGAAGGGCTCGGCTGGAGGCGTGGCACTGGGAGGGGGCGCGGCTGCACACGGGAAGAGGACCAGCTGGAGTTGGTGTATGCTGGTCCTCGCAGTCCCGGGGCCGGCGCCTCTCCCTCCTCTGCGGCCACGAGGTCTTTTCAAACTCCCAGCCGGTTCAGCAGGTCAAGGCGGGGTGGTCAGCGACTCCAGTCGCGCTAGCAGCACACACCGGGGAACAACAGCAGGCAAAGAGTACACGAGTGGCACCCGCGAAGCGGGTGCCGCGAGAAGTTGAAGGGCTCGGCTGGAGGCGTGGCACTGGGAGGGGGCGCGGCTGCACACGGGAAGAGGACCAGCTGGAGTTGGTGTATGCTGGTCCGCGCAGTCCCGGGGCCGGCGCCTCTCCCTCCTCTGCGGCCACGAGGTCTTTTCAAACTCCCAGCCGGTTCAGCAGGTCAAGGCGGGGTGGTCAGCGACTCCAGTCGCGCTAGCAGCACACACCGGGGAACAACAGCAGGCAAAGAGTACACGAGTGGCACCCGCGAAGCGGGTGCCGCGAGAAGTTGAAGGGCTCGGCTGGAGGCGTGGCACTGGGAGGGGGCGCGGCTGCACACGGGAAGAGGACCAGCTGGAGTTGGTGTATGCTGGTCCTCGCAGTCCCGGGGCCGGCGCCTCTCCCTCCTCTGCGGCCACGAGGTCTTTTCAAACTCCCAGCCGGTTCAGCAGGTCAAGGCGGGGTGGTCAGCGACTCCAGTCGCGCTAGCAGCACACACCGGGGAACAACAGCAGGCAAAGAGTACACGAGTGGCATACGACCTGCGCAGGCACACAAGGCACCAAGCTAGAACCGGTGCTTGGGGGTTGAGGGGGTTAATGTTGGGTGTGGGGGGTGCCCGAGGTAGGTATCCTAGCGGGCAGATGGAACCCCTGCACAGGCCTACCCCGGGAGGGGAGCACGTAGGTGGGGTCCTCCCCTAAGGAGGGTCCCGTCCAGGTACATTTTGACTGGGAAGGGGAGGTTCCAGAGCAGGAGTCACCGGCACCAGTCACGATCTCACAAAGACTTTAGATATGGTTAGGGAAATTAATGTATTAGCGTGTCTGTTAAAGTTAGGCATGAAAACACATGTAAATAAAGCTGTAAAATATAATAAGGTACTGCGTATATTCCTGGGCGTGTGGTGTTTCTCTTGTAATTTTGTGTATAAATAAATATGGCCGGGGGTTTACGATCCCTCATCCATAAAGAATAACTGGTTGTAGTGTCTACCTAAGGTGGGACGGACGGGTCTGGGAGGTATCTTGTATAGGGTTTAAGGGCCAAAATGTCTGGAGGCCCCAGCGATGCCTGGCCATATGTGTTCTAACCAGGAGAATCAAGAAACGCATCTTGAATCCCACCAGACATTCAACTATGATGACACTACTAAACTCTAACTGAATTAAATAAAAAAAAACAGTAGTTTAGAGTGTCTATCTCTGCTAATAAACCTAACACATACTTAAAATGTTATGTTTCCATGGAAGACCCTTTCAGCGAGTTCCATTAAAAAGTATGTTAGAAGCATCTCAGCAAATGATCTGTAACAGTGTTAGCTCGATGCCTACCTAGCTTTAGCCATAACATAACATATGGCATCAAAAATGACAGACATCATTTGTAGAAGTCCTAACTTAAAATTGTTTAACAACAAGGGGTGGTAACTTAAAATTGCACATTTTAATATCCAGTTGCTAGGTTTTCCGTTCATAATATTCAACCCAAGATGTTCAGTGACTTTACCATGAATGTCATGTCTAACTTCTTCACAACCAATTCACTAAAGGTAATAGAAAGCAACATGAATGTTATCGTACCTTGAAATGTCAAGAGAACTGCTACAACGGCCTATAAGGCCATGACCACAGCAAAATCATTTGGCGACATATGTACAGACAGACTTAAAAGGCTATTTGGATATGACCCGGCCAA
The DNA here is from genome assembly GCF_964261635.1 of Lissotriton helveticus. Taxonomy (NCBI): domain Eukaryota; kingdom Metazoa; phylum Chordata; class Amphibia; order Caudata; family Salamandridae; genus Lissotriton; species Lissotriton helveticus. The sequence goes on along the minus strand of NC_136063.1, from coordinate 2,136,353,696 downwards.
ACATACAAGGCAACAGGTTCTATCGGATGTATGACATTACAACGCATGCTTTTACATCGCATGCTTTTACAACGCTGTTTTTACAACGCATACCCTTACAACGCATAGTGCTTTTAGGCGCTGGATAGTGAATTGTTTAATTTACTATTCCAACTCCAGTCCCCGTGGATAGTAGGGAAGGTGTTGGATAGTACATTAAACACATTCCCTATCCTAGAGCGCCCCCCAGCGCAATGCGCTGTAATGGTTTGCGTTGTAAAAGTTGCGTCGTAAAGGCACTGCGTGGTAAAAGTTGCATTGTAAAGGATGTTTCCCGGTTCCAACATATAACTGCCATGAAGGAGATGGGAAGGGGTATGGGGGTTTCTTGTCATTTTAGGTTGAATTCTTGTCACTGTATTTCATCTACATTTTTATTGATACAGCTCTTTGCTCATGGCCTTCTGGAGCATATTAATTCTCTGAGGTATTCCACACTTGAACAGTCTCAAACGAAGCCCCGCACCCTGTTAGATCTGCTGCATAAACAAGGCAGAGTTGCACCTAGCCATTACCACAATGGCCCAAGTATGCCATTATCAACTGATCTTAATTTTCCCATGTCACATACTTTTCTTTTGCTACCAATGATTCTACTCTTCACTGCCTAGTGATGTACTGTACTTACTGTCAAGAGACTCCCTTCATGAAATCTTATTTCTCAATTCACTTCCATTTCTATGAATTACACGTACCTGTGTCAGGGTTTATCGTGTCATGAATGTAAAGATAGAGCAAAGCTGGTCACATAGTGAGTGAAGGAGGAAAACAGTCTTCTAATTGAGCAATCGCAGGGCTAAGACAACTTGTGAACGTATGTTACAATACAAAAATTTACAACTACTGTAACATTCCAATAATGGCTCATCAGCTCAGATACATCAAGTATTCGATCAAGGTTCACTCATCAAAACCATTTCAGTAATTAGGCTCTTTCCTCAAACAAGAAGAGATGTAAAAGCCAACAAATGAACAAGGAGAGCCGAGCCACAGGCGAGCCAAATATCTGGCTGTGCTCTTACAGCCCATACAGAAGCCGAGCCATGGAAATATTTGACATGCAAATAGTGCAACTCACATCACTTTAATATATGATGAAATCTCTTTAAAATTCGGAAAAGTGTATTTCTTCACCGTGCGGAAATGTGACATTTTAGTACAGCAATTTTTTTCACTGCATTGAAAAGCATTTATCAAAAATTATAGTTTTTAAAAATGAACTTTCGAACATTCCTGCATTACTGCTGCCCCCTCCCCCCCAACAGTGCCATTAGTGAATGAATAGGGAGCTCGGTTGTCAAGTGTACCCTTTCTTTTTTTGCAGACACAGGCCGCACGTGACCACTGAGTGCGCTAGTATGGTAAATCTAGAATTTATCAAGGTCCAAGATATGTATTGATGTACTTGGGGCGATATTGAGGAACTTGTTGTGGAATAAACATCGAAACATGAAAAAAACTAGACTTTGTCTCCCCTTAAGAGGGATGATAGATGTTAACACATCTATTATGTGATATTTGGCTGTACTTTATATGAGAGTGGATGATTATGGAACGTAAAGATATTTGGACAAATATATGAAGACAATTTCTAATGAATTGGTGTAAGAGAATTACTCAGTGTTTTGGAAGCATATACAGTTGACAACAGGTCGTTTTCTCAATGAATCTGGGTATAACATTTGAAGTGATTATGCCTTCTGAGATTGATTATCATGTTTATTGAACACTTTCCTTTATGTAGCCTTGAAAAAGTCCCAGGGGGGACGAAACAGATGCAGCTCAATCATCTGTATCTTTTACGACTGAATCAACTGTAGTCCATGTATGATGGTGCTAAAACTGAGTAAAGAAACAACTTACTATTTTCCATGAGCTCTAGACTATTGCTTTCAGGAGGAGTTATCGAGGACTAAAAACAACAAAGAGGCTAAAATCAAACTTATCAGGGTGCCATACTTTATAGTTGTCTTTCTACAGGTGCAAAAGTGCTCTAGTATTTATTTTTTATATGGTTTGAACAGTGGTTACCATCGTTTATGATACCGTGCTCAGGTACATCGTGGCAACCAATGTAAAATATTGTGTGAGCTCCTATATCTAACAGAACAGTGCTTCATGGGTGGGGATGTGCGATACCTACACCACAGTTGCCTCTCTTTGTATATGAAATGACTAAGGGCTATATGTAGGTGGCCCAATACCGGTCGGTAACGGTGAAATTCGTTAAATTTCACCGTTACAGACCGGTATTTAGGCATTTGAGATGTAGGGAGGAATCAGTATTAAGGAATCGGTAAATACCGATTCCTTAATACCGATTCCTTATGGCCTTGCATTTAAGGAATCGTTAATACCGATTCCTTAAATTCAATGTCTGTAGCACATAAAACAGTGCACCTAAGTCTTGAGGAATTGCTATTTACCACCAACTCCAAGTTGGTGGTAAATAGCAATTTCCTTTCAAAAAGCACTTTTTTACTTTTTGAAATGTGCCACGTGGCACACATGCATACCCTAAGCCCTTAGGGCATGCATGTGTGCCACATGTGCACACATGCACATTTCAGGGGTGCAACAGGGTGTCCTTTGGACACGCAGCACCCTTGAAATACCTCCCGGTATTACCGAATCGGTAATACTGAATCAGTAATACAGAATGTCTTCACATTCATTCCTATGGGCCTCCAGGCCCATAGTAATGAATGGGTAGGTATTCGTTATTACCGAATCTCAATTACCGATTCGGTAATAACGAATATTAGGAATTCGGTATTTTTTACCGAATTCTTACCTATATCTGAAATACCGATTCCTAAATACCGAATCGGTAAAATTCGGTAATTAGGAATCGGTATTTCCAAGTTACCTACATCCAGCCCTTAATCTCTTCAAAATTCAGAGAAGTGTATTTCCTTACCATGTGGAAACGTATCACCTTAGTACATTAGTTTATATCACTGCAATGAAAAGCAATTATTAAAAATTATAGTTTTTTAAAATGAACTTTGAAATATTCCTACTGCCCCTCCCACAACAATACCATTAGTGAACTAATAGGGTATTCAGCTTTCATGTGCACCCTTTATGTGGCATTTATGCGGTGTATTATACATAAAGTAACATTCAAGTCTATTAAATAAAACACAAACTATTTTTGTAAAGTGTTAGCCTGGACGCGACAATTTCAAGTGGATCTCATTTGTGATAATGAAGAAAAAGATTATTCAGCAAAATAAAACATTTATCTAGGATCATACAATTTGGTCAAGCTTGCAAGCGGGTATTGATTGCCAGGTGTTCTAGATTCACATTGTGCAATTCAGCCACTAAATGATTATTTCATTCTCTTTCATGTTTTACATCTAAGTTACTATTTTGTCTTTGCTTCTGGTGCATGAGGTTAGAGCGCGTCACAGAGGGAGGAGCCTGAAAGGCCGACTCGGGGGTTCAAGAGGACCTAGAGGTTAGCCCGAGGCTCAGAGCCAGGCATCTGGGCCAGCTTGCCCACCACTACAAACAAGACTGTGGTCCATATTAAGATGCATACCCTCGGTGAGTGCAAACTGCGAGACAAAATGCAGCCTAAATTTAATTAGAAATGAGCACACCTTGTACAAGACCTAGAGCGACACAGATGCATGAAGCACGAGAGCAAAGATTTCAGAATAAAAGGCCTGTGCCCTACAAAATATAGCATGGGCTGCATTTAGAACAATAGAAAATGGCTCCCAAAAAGAATTGGGAAGACTGCTTTAGATAAACAGATTGATAATTGAGGCAAAGAAGGGCTTCTTTGTTCTAATCATCGGCTGGCAGTTCTGCTAGGTTAATCAATTATATTGAGAAAGGTCAAAACAAATGCAATTTATCTTTCTCGTATTTCAGAAGACACTGACAGAAAACTGTTACCATGCCCAAAATATTTCTCAAAACTGATTACTCGATGTAACATCTTTAATCTTCATCACGCTTAGGAATGCACATTTTCTGGCACGTGATCCATCAAGCACATCATCCCTTCCATAAAACTGTCAGCCTTGACGAGTGCTCTTTGTCACCCTTTGATACTGGCGAGGCCAAGAGGGAAACTGCTCCAGGCAGACCTGCTCGGGGGTCCATGGGCGCAGCCGTCCATCAGCATGTAGTAGGGGGCTTAAGGAACATACTCCTACAATTCTACCGCTCACCCCCCAAACTACGCATCATTCAGTCTCACTACTCCACACGACCTTCGCCCCCTGAAAGTTGTGCGAAGCAATCAGGACGCGGCTCACCTAAATGTTACAGTGTTTTAATAATGGTGCAGATGAAATGTGAATAGAATTTAACTTTCAGTTGTTTGCATGGCTTGGTCTGCAGAAGACAATTATTTCATTTCAAGTTTCCACGATCGCTCCTTTCAGTCCTACATTTAGAGCAAACCTTTGTGTGAGGGCAGATCAGCAGGGAAACAGCGTTTACAGCGCATCATTTACAACGCATGCCATGACGTGTTGTTACATCGCATGCCGTTACAACAACTTGCTGTAGTGGTCAGAATGTGTTGGATTTGTTGGATTTTCAATCCAACACCTTCTTGCACACACTGGAGTTGGAATGGTAAATTATACTATTCAAAAACTCCAGCCCCCCTCTACAGCAAGTCATTGTAACGACTTGCGTTGTAATGGCATGCGGTGTAAACACATGCGTTGTAACAAGTGCTATTCGAACAGCAAGCTTGGCTCCCAAGTATCCGATCAATTCCAGAGAGAAACCCCTTGACAGTTCTGAGTAACATTGATGAAACTGTTTGAGAAACACTTGTCTTTGGTGGAGACCATGTGCAGTGACAACTATGCATGACCTCCATCTCTTCATTCTTGTTTTACGAGAACGAAGCATCAAAGAAGTTAACTATAAGGGAAAACAAATCATGAGGTGCTGGTTACAATTCAAAATACTGAGGCGTTTTCCCAATGTATACTTCCGTTGTATGTACTTCTGTAGATTTATAATTGTATTATTTTACCTGAGAACAGTATCTTTCCCTGGAAAATTAAATATATCCAAGAATCTTTATTTTCAAAAATGGATGTTTATAAGAACATGTTATTCTTTATGTAAAACTCTAACTTTAAGCAGCTTTTACACCGTTATATCTACAATCAGTTGAACTTCACAATATAAATACAAAATTTCAAAGAGTTTGTCGTGTATTAGGACATGGGCCGCAGGTACATTCTTAAAACTATTTCCCAACTGGCCGGACCGCCAGTAAACATAGAGCAGAATAATAGACGCGGCCATCACTACAGTTCCTGGTGGCCATACACTGCATATAAGTGATTCTGCACAGAATAGATACCATATGTCATGCTCGGCCACTAGTCCCATTGTAGGCATCCAACTCCCTCTCTCACAAAGCCTCAAACCCTCCAATCACCTTGTAAAGTGTATTCCTGACCTCCAATACCATAATATTGCAATTGACTTCTCAGCCAACAAAACCGCGATGTTGGCAAAGTTTAATTTTATTTTACTGTGTTTTATCAGTTCAGCAGTGCATATTACTTATGTAGTCAGTACATACCCTCAATACAACAGTGCAGAAAAATACTACTTACTGTACATGCATATGCATATCATGCAGTACAATCAATTCAGTGTGTGCCTTGTACCTGAACCGATAGAGGATCAGCATCCCTCCCAGCGTTCCTATCAACGTCTTGCATCCCCCCAGCCTCTAGCTCCTGACCTAGCATGTGACTTATCTTAATACATCAGGGTTCCCCAGTAGGTAGGTGTTAGAAATGGGATTTCTGGTTAGCTGAGGCTTGCGCCAAAGCCAGGTAGAAACCACCACTCTAGTCAGGGCAAGGAAGTCACCCGCCAAAGATAACCCCTGCTCACCCCCTTGGTAGCTTGGCACGAGCAGTCAGGCTTATCTTAGAAGCAATGTGTAAAGCATTTGCGCACGCACCCCCAGCAACAACATCCCAGGCCCCCCACAAAAGGAACTCCACACAAGGTTATATAAAAATAGCCTTTGTATTATCAGAACACATCAGAATCAGAATCACAGGAGGTACATTGTGCCATAGGCACGGGCAGAATTTACAGGGGATTATATACATGGGACAGGGCCACATAGACCACTGTCGGGAATAAGCACTTTTAGAACTAGCATTTGGTAGAAATAGCACATAGCACATATAATAACTATAGCGCCAAATAGCAACTGTAGACCACAACCAGTACCCACTGGCAAAAGGTAAGTACCACCTACGCAATCCTAAACACCTTAGGCAACTATCACGCAGGGAACCATGAACTCACTAGTATAACTATACTAGGAAAAACAACCACCTAAGTATAAACATACATTTAGGGGTATAGGCCAGAAACTTCACACATGATGCATAAAAACACATTCAGAGGTGTCAGAACACAGGGTGCGCAAAACATACTACACACAGTACATTTCCTAACACCCAAAGCATTAGCACATAAATCATATTTAGCACATAAATCACATTAGGGTCCAGGTTGCGCCACTGCGCCAAAACCTAAACGTAGCAGCTGCCCACTACTTGCTGGGCAACTGGGGAACAAAAACAGGGCCTAAGCGCTGCAGCTGGCACTAAGTGCTGCGCAGCTGGGGTAGGCCAGGGTAGGGATGAAGGAGTGCGACTCACTCCTAAGTCCAGAAGAACACATGTCCCCTAAAGGAAAACCTAAACGGAGCAGCTGCCCACTACTTGCTGGGCAGCTGAAAAGGATCACTGCGACAGGGCTCTCACTAGCCCTTTGGACAAAAGACTGCGCAATAGGTCGGAGCCCTCTGGCTCTAAATGAACAACAGTGGCCTTAGGAGCCTCGTGGGCTCTTCAACAATAATGCCACCACACGGAGCTTCTGGGGCTCGAGACCACGTATGGGGCCACACTAGGGGAGCGGCCCGCTGCCAACCGGGCCGCTCTACCCTCGGAAATGCCCCCAATGCGCGTGGGAGACTCTCGGGCTCTAAACAACACAACAATGCCCCCGGGATCGTTGGAGTCCCCTCCCTGGGGACTCGGACGGACAATGGCCCTTGAGCCCTCATGGGCTCTAATGCATTAATGCCCCTGACGTTGGAGCGACCCTCCCTTCAGGCGGGGGCCGCTCAAGACACAGGCCGGCTTGGACCAGCACCGTTGAGGCACACCCGGAGCTCGCCCCAGCACTTGCAAACTCACCGGCTGGGGGGCGGAGGCAGAAGTCCTCACTCGGCGGCGGTAGCGGGGCTCTCCAGATCCCTGTGAGCCCCGCCCGACAGCGCCTTTGTTCACCCGGTCCCCCATCTCGAGACCGGGACTCAGGGTGCAGCCTGGGCGGCTCGGCGGCTTCTCCTTCGCAAGCGGGCAGCAACTCCGGTCTCCCTCTCCACATGGGAGACCGGAAAGGCGGGACCAAGGCTTCCCCCCAATCAGAGCGCAGCGGCAGGCGGGACTTCCTCGCATAACTGGAAGTCCCGCCCAGAGTCAGGCACTACGGTGCCTGACTTCCTATATTGCGGCGCGAGGGCCGCGGCGGTGATTCTTACCGGCAAATGATGGGTGGGCACCCTCGGTATATAAATTAAGAGTAGAAACGGGGTGGGCACCCGTTAAGGTGCATATCAAAAGGGGTGGCACCCTCAATATAGAAAATAGAGAGAATCGGGCATAATGCAGGGTAGGCACCTGCGAGGTACACACAAGGGCAGGAGCGCTTCCCCCCGATGGAACACAACAGCGCTCTACCTAAAAAAGCAGAATAAAGCGTCCACCAGGCGCTGGGGGCGCAGGAAGGGAGGACCCCTAAAGAAGGGCCCCCTTGGCAACATCCAAAAAGGAGGAAATGGGTCCCAGAGGTCCAGGACATAAAAGGTGGAGCACAGCAGCTCCCAGAAAAGGAAATTCCTCCAGGCATCCAGGGGCTGGGAAGGGCCCAGGGAGGCAAGCCTTCCCCTGGGCCCCAGCAGCAGCAAGCCCCTGGTTGTTTCAAGTTGGCAAACAAAAACATTTTACAAGAGGTCACAGCCTCTTTTTATACACAAAATCCCTTTGTCTCTAGGGTGTAGGGTGGGGCGAAACCAGACGCAGCTGGTTTTGGAGCACTTTGTTTTGCTCAGCCCCTCTTCCTATTCACAGGCTAGGCTAGGGTCATCAGTCGCACCACAGGGGGCGGAGCCAGCATTGTGGAGGGAAAGCCCAGCCCTATTCAGGTCCCAAGTGCACTCCTCCCCAGCCATCAACATGCAGATCTCCCATTCACCACCGGGGCAGACCCATCCTGACTACAGGAGCCTGGCACACCAGCCAGCCCCAGCCAATCACAAGCCAGCACATTCACTGCACAGACAGGCCAATTTCTAGAAGTGGCACTTCCACACTAGACACAATAACGCCGCACACATCATCGCCCAGCATTTAATCACACGAGTCCGCACATACCAAACTCGCACCTGCACTCCCCAAGCATCAGGAATTACCGTGAACACACACATTCCCCATGCATTCCTATAGGAGGGCAGGCCAATTTCACACACGCACTCAGAGAGTGCACGCACTTTACACTGCGCCACAGTGCTAAAGTGGTACAAAAGGGGGTGGTGATGGACGGAGCATCTGAACCAATCAAACACTCACACCCAGTCAAAAGATCTGGGTTTGATCCATCACCGTTCTTTAGCCCACTCTGCCACCCCAGTTCAGACATGGCCATATGCAAATCAGTCTGACCCTGTGCCTCATGGGAACAGTCCAGCCCGCACTGCCAAGCCATGCCTTCCCTGGACCGGATACAAGCTTCCGAGGACCGATTTCTGGCATTTCAGCCGTCTTCAGCCCGGCTTGCTTGAATCCAGTGGCAAAGTGAGCAAGGGACTCACGTCTGAGCATACCCTGCCACACTTATGGCGGCCAAAAGCGATACAAAAGGGGGTGGTGATGGACGGAGCATCTGAACCAATCAAACACTCACACCCAGTCAAAAGATCTGGGTTTGATCCATCACCGTTCTTTAGCCCACTCTGCCACCCCAGTTCAGACATGGCCATATGCGTCCATCATCCCCTTTTGTATCGCTTTGTTTGCCCTAAGTGTGGCAGGGTATGCTCTGACGTGAGTCCCTTGCTCACTTGGCCACTGGATTCAAGATAGCCTGGCTGATGAGGATTATGAATCCGAAACCGGTCCCAGGATGCTTGTTTCCGGTCCAGGGAAGACATGGCTTGGCAGTTCGGGCTGGACTGTTCCCATGAGGCACAAGGTCAGACTGATTTGCATATGGCCATGTCTGAACTGGGGTGGCTGAGTGGGCTAAAGAATGGTGATGGATTAAACCCAGATCAGTTGACTGGGGGTGAGTGTTTGATTTGCTCAAACACTCCGTCCATCATCCCCTTTTGTATCACAGTGCTAAAGTGCGCAAAGACCAGAAATCATTATAATTATTTAACACTAAAAGGCAAAAAGTTCAGGGGTGAACCTGCCAGAAGAGCCAAGTCCAACAGTAGGCCATTACAGGGCTCCAAATATTTTTCAGCCTAGATGGTATCGGAAGCTCCTCAGCATAAATGTCCTGCTGATCACTACAATACACAACATCTTTAAACCCTGCCGTCACTGTCAGCACCATTTTCCCACCCCAGTTTTTTGCTACCAGTCTTTTGGTCAGTAATAGCGCAAAGGCTACCAGTTTACGATAACACAGTTAAATTGCTTTCAGTAATCCCAACAAACATACCTGTGGTGTACATTCGACATCCCCCATAATCATCTATGAGAGAAGTTGCCCTGCCCCAATATAGCAACACATTTTTACAACCTAAGGCAAGATGCATAAATTCTGCGTTCTCCATCTCACATCTCACACAGCATGAATCCCCACGCAATCCATATCGGTGCAGATGGTCTGGTGTATAATACATCTGCTGAAGGAACTTAAAAAGGATTATCCTGAGGTTACAATTTGCCGTGAGGTGCCCAGTCAGTGCACAGCATCCCATCTCATCGGCGTATTCAGTGAAGCATTCCATCTTTCATGCGCTCCAGACGTGGGTATTGGGTTCTCAACAAGAGAGGCAGTGTACAATCTAGTTATCAGGGCCTTCCTGCCTTCCGTGAACAGCAGCACCTGAAGCGCTTGCAGACCCTTCGGCTTGTCCGGATACTCCAGATATATGGTACAAATTGCTGCATGCAGTCTTGCATACACAAAGCCAAACATAGCAGCATATTGTTTTTTAGCAGTAAGGGCACCTAGTGTTATAAACTTCCCACTTGGGTACACATCACCTAGTGTGGTGACCCCAGTTGCAGGCAAAGTTGACAATTAGTTTGGAGGAGTCACCTGGAGGCTCCATGGCATCAAGTTTGTAAGAGAGCAGCTAATCTACCTGTAGCTTTTGGCTCTTTGGAGAGAAAAGCCCCTTAACCCCTTCGCTGCGGGGTGTTTTCCCCCCGCTGTGCAGTGGGGAGGGGGGGCGCGCGCGGCGCCGCTGTGCTTATGACGAGCTTGGCTCGTCATGAGGCACAGTGCAGCTGCACTCATGACGAGCGGAGCTCGTCACAGCCACACCCGTTTTGGAACGTTCAGCACAGCGGGGAAATTATCCCCGCGTGTGAACGTTCCAACTGTCATGACGAGCTCAGCTCGTCATGAGTGCAACTCAACCGTGCCTCATGACGAGCTAAGCTCGTCATGAGAATGGAAGAGGTTAACTGGGAGTAAGACTTTGCGGATGCTTCCTTCCTGTATACATTGTCTCCTAAATCTGCAGTTAATTTACTTATATCAGCCTGACAGTCTGCAGTACTATCAAGCCTGCTGAAGGAATATGTCCAGCCTGCATTGCTGAGAGCTCCTTTCCGTCTGCAGTGCTGCCAGAGGTGCTAAATGTCCCTGCCAGCCTGCAGTACTTAGTAAACTGATATACTCTGCTGGATTGTGAATGGTTGTCCCTGTACTTTAGTTGTAAGTGAATGGCTGTTTGTTGTTCTGCTGTTGGTAACAAAGAGAGTTGTGCAGTATCTTGTGTGTCCCCATTCCCTGTATGCTCGAGTTGGTTTCTGGAATGCTGAGAGTAAATGATGTAATAGAATGATGATGTGTGTCGTGGAGTGGAAGCTAGGAGATAGACAGAAGTTTTTTTTCTTCTTGTTTTGTGTTTATTAAAACATAAGATAATGGTTTGGATTGCCACATCGCTGTGACCATTTGTTGCTCATGGATAGGATTCAGTCTAAAACCTGAAAACCCGAGTTTTTATCCCAGCTCTCCCACTTGACTACACTGTGTAATCCTAGGCATGTCAAATAATTTCCTTTCAGGAGTTCAATCAAAATTAAGCACAGCGCTTGATTTGAAAAAGAATGAGTGCCGGTGCCCAAAGCTCTGCTCAGAAACCCGCGGCCGGCGCTATTAATTGTCAACACAGCGGATACAAAGGCTGCATAGCCTTGAATCCACCTGATGTCTTTTTAATCCACTGTTAGACACTCCCTGCCCCTTTATCTCACTCCTGCAGATCTCTGTTTTTCTCTTTGTGACGGGTTTTCCATCTTGCTCTTTCTCCTTCTTTTCCCTCTGTTGCTTTCGGAAATGTCTAAAAAGCAAAAGTAAGTGCTGATATCCAAAATTGAGTGCTATTACACCACACAGGCTCAAATTAAGCACTGCCTAGGCTCTTAAGTGTACAGTCCACTGATAGGTCTTTCATACTAACTAAACCCAACTTTGCTTCAAATGTTGATCCCGTGCCTGTATGTTAAAATATATTTGCGTGTATGCATAATGAACCACCAAACACCTTTATACATTTGTTGCCTATAGGCCTATGTATAAAAGGTTACCTTTTTAATTAAATAGCTAACATTCCATTTCACGAATAATGAAGGAGATTGCTACACAAATAATGCAACATGTCATTTCATTTATCACAAATTGATATTTATGCCACGACATACACATAAATCACCATTTTATAAGAGGGTACAATATACTATCTAAATAAACAGACGCCTTGGCTTTCAAGACCTATCAGATTTTATATTATAGTGGCAGCAGCTGCTCCTCCGCTATGGTGGAGGAGCATCGCCCCACCTGCCAGTAGCCAAAAAAATGAAATATAAAACGATAATAAATCCTTGGTTATTATCATTTTATTTTTGCTCTTAAGCCAAGTCTTGGGGGCAGGGCCAGGGGGATGACAGGCTGGTGGAGGAATGGTTGCACTGCTATTAAGTGCAAATGACGGTCTGGCGGTCCCCTCAGGGTTGCTAAACCGTCATGCGCACTGAAGCTCTCTCCAACCCGAGCTGCTATGCTGGGTTGGAGAGAGCAGGCAAAAGCTCCCAGTCTAACTGGGAGTACAAATCAGCTGCGCTCAGACCAATCCTGACACTGCTTTCAGCAGCATTAAAACATCCTCTGTAGGGGAGGAGCCTAGCGCGCGCCTAAGATGGCCGTATAGGTGAGCAGCTCCACCGGGACGGAACTCTCACCCCACCATCCTGTATTGATCCTGACACGCTACCTCGCTGAACGGACAGCGGAACCCCAGGGCTGCATCTTCCTGAAACTCCGGTCCCGCTGCGATATCGGGACCGGAGCACCACGCCAAGTAGTTCCCGGCATCCGAGACGCCCCAGGCCGGGGGCTCGAGTTACTGATCCGGCCGGCCGCGAGTTCAACAACACCAGCGACCGGAAGTGACCAGCTGCATGGAGCTTCGCCCGGCTTGTTTTTTGTCGGATGGGAGGCGGACCTATCTACGCGGCCGGAGGCCCTTCCGGGCGGCACCGCTACAGGCAGGGATTGTTTGCGGGCGCCGGTGCGCCTTGCCGGCTGACTGGAGGCGGTCTGACCACGGTGGCTGGGGCTTTGAGGCTCGGGCCGTGAGAGTGGCAGCTGGGGCTCCGGTCCCGCTCGCTGTGCGGCTGTGCCCTGAGACGTCCCCCCCGGAGCGGGCCCAGTCCTGTTGTGCAGTTGGGGTCCGGGACACCGTGAGAGGACGTCGGGGTCTACTGGATGCCCTGTGCCAAGGGCTTGAGTGTGGGGCGCGGCTGGCCGTAGATGCGGCTGCTCCCGAGGCCGCGGCTGGAGGTGGCCAGTTCCCATGGGGCTCTGACGCCCCTGACTTCGGAGTGAAGAGGGGCATCGTTCGGGCTGATTTGGGGGCCCCCGGGCTGCGCTTGCTTGCGTGGACACCGTGTGCGGACAATGGGGTGCCCTGCATGAAGGCTGGGTGAGATTGACCTGGCGGTGGCTGGGGCTCCGGGGCGCAGCTGCGGGCCGTGACTGCAGTGGCTGGAGGCCTGTTCCCGCAGGAACAGCGAAAGTTGAGATGGCTGGTGAAGTGCCACGACCCCCAACTCGGAGGAAATTGGGGGGCCCTAGGTGATGTCGCCCTGCCGTTTCCTGAGATGCGCTGCCGGGGGGCTCTGGTTGGTGACAGTGGCCCCGGAGGCGAGATCTGTTGCCCGCCCTCTGAAGGAAGCTCCTGAGGCCTGTTGTCTGAATAGCCTCACCAGCTAGACTGTTGCTTTAACACCCTGCCCCCCCTGTCCCCCCCCCGATCACCTGCGAGTGGGCACTGAGAACCGGTGAGTGAACAGTGACGATCCTGGTTCGTAGACTAGCCGGTTTGATAACAGTTGGGGTCTGGAGGTGTGTGGCCGTCTGCGGGGAGTGAGGCCAGCGGGTCGACCCGTTACCTGGGAGCCGGTGGATGCTGAGTCGACAGAGTCGGAGGTGCTGAAGGGTTGGGGCTCCAGGCACATCTATAGTGCAGGCCAGTGTGGTGGTGGACGCTCTGCGTATTGTTAGGAGTCCTGACTAAGGTTCAATGATGGCATCCAAACCTGAAACAGAGAAGCCCCAATCCCGATCCTCCAAGGGTTGTCGCTATGTCTAGACTAACAAACTGGACCGCTACACGACGTCCAAGGGTTCCCCGCAAGACTTGAGGAAGGTGCAAGACTCAGGGAAGGAATCGCATGGCCCGCTGGCAGAGCCAACGCTTCTTGATGTTATGGCAGCTATAGATGGGGTTAGAACATCCCTGGGACAGAAAATAGAGTCGCTTGACCATGAGTTAGATACTGTCACCATCGAAGTCAACCTCATCCGTGCGGATCTCACCAAAACCAGTGAGAAGGTCAAGTCCCTTGACATCAAAACAACGAGTCTGATGGACGACGTGGTATAATTGCAGCTGGAAATGCAGGAGCTCAGGCGGGCTGGAGAGCTTGCTAGCCGGAAGCTCGACGATTATGAAGGGAGGGCTAGGAGGAACAACGTCAGGATAGTGGGGGTCCCCGAAAAGGCAGAAGGCCCGGCCCCAGATGTATTCGTGGAGGATCTTGTTCTTAAACATCTCCAGCCCAAAGGACTGAGTAATTTCTTTACAGTTGAAAGGGCGCATAGAGTCCGGGGCGGAAGGCTGCGGCCTCCCCCACGTCCGCTGATTGCGAGAGTACTAAATTTCAGAGATCGAGACGCTATCCTGCAAGCCTCCAGGCCGGGAGGCCATCTGAAATTCGAAAATGCTAATCCCTCCTTTTTCCCTGACTTCATGCAGGCTGTCCAGAGACAACACCAGGGTTTCCTGGGCATCAAGAAGAGACCCAGGGAGAGGGGTGTGAAATACGCCATGATGTTTCCGGCTCCGACTGCGGATTGAGCTTCATGGGAAATTGTGTTTTTTTGACAATCCTGAAATTGCCTCAGACTGGTTGGATGCACAACCTGGGCCGGAGTCTGAGATTCCGGGGCACGTGGAAGGGGATGAAGTGTTAGAGCAGGAATAGGGGCGCGTCCCTGGGAATGTCCACGGGGTGTCCGATATATGTGTCTTCCATTATGACTATAAGAGATGTGTGTAATTACTGAAAGGGAGTTTGGGGGGTGGAGGAGGGGTGGGGGGATGTCTCTCGGGGCTGTCTTCCTCCTCATTACTATCTTTAGTTAGTCGGTTAGTTAGAGTGTGGGGCGACAGGCACACTGCAAGTTGGGGTCAGGCGTAAGCCAGGAGCAGGGGGGCAGGATGGGGGGAGGAGTGCTGGGAATGTTATTTCTTTATGTGGTGTCGTAATTGTTGTTGTGTGATTGTGGTTTTTTTATTGTTATTTTTTTAACTCAGGTGATAATATTGTTCTGCTTTGCCTACAGCATGGGTCCGGTGACACAGAATAGCCGAGGGTCGGGGATGAGAGTGTTGAGCTGGGATGTGAACGGCTTGGGTGACAAGATCAAGAGAGGGATGGTCAGTCAACTTGTTAGGCGACATTCCCCAGATGTGATTTTATTGCAAGAGATGCATTTAGTCGTGAATAGGTGCATGGCCCTCCACAAGGGGGGGTATAAGTTGGTGGTACATGCTGGATTCACTACCGGCTCTAGAGGTGTCGGTATCCTGGTTAAGAACTTGTTTCCCCTGTCGGTGCAAGCCAAGTGGATTGACCAAAGGGGCAGGTATGGCGGTGTCTCCGGGCAGGTTGGGGGCCAGACGATTACCTTTCTATCTATTTATGTACCGCCTGGCCTTCAGACTGGGACTTTCCGGGATTTGAGTACTATATTCCTCACGCTGCCTCTTGGTGGTCTAGTCTTAGGTAGCGATTTTAATTCAGTGATTGATGGAGAGGTTGATCGGAGTCCACCCAGGCGATCAGTCAGGCGCAGAGATGGCTTTCTAGACACGCTGGGACTGGTGGATAGTTGGCAAGTACGTAATCGGACGTTGACACGCTACACCCATGTCTCTTGCTGCTCCCTGCGGCGATGGTGTCCATGATCCAGGAAGTGAGATATCTCGGTCGGGGAATTTCAGACCACTCCATGTTATGGCTTTCCCTCACCCTTGATACACCGACAGTGGGTAAAGTGGCTCCCATTGGCGCCTGGCAGTTAAAAGACCCTGCTAATAAGAAGGAGAATCTCCGGATGTCAGACCGTTATTTTATGGAGAACAAGGGGTCGGTAGATTCTGCGCAGTCCCTCTGCGAAGCATATAAAACGGTAGCCAGAGGTGAAGTACTGTCTTTGGTGTCGGGGAAGAAGAGGGCGGGCCATGCGGAGGTGGCACAGAAGGAGGCGGAAGAACAAAAGTTACTTACCTGTAAACTGTGGTTCTCCAGTATTGGTGTCTTTCATAGATTCACATGCTTGAATATTCCCCGTCGTCGAAGTGGGAGTCCCACGGTACATAAATAGCAGTAATATATGCATGTATACATGAGAAATATAATAAATAAAATATACATACATATAATGCAATAGAAAAGTAAACTTGAAAAAAGTACCATAGAACAGAATAGGCCCATTGAAAAGCCCAAGGGAGAATCCACTTTAGTAACATATTAGAGTCATTATGTGTTGGTCCACATTCCAGCCAATCAGGCTGTAGCCTCCTCTAGAACCTTCTCCTCAGAAGCCCAAGTCCTCAGATTTTCGTAGCACAAGTAAGTATAAATGCCTGAGGAGAAGAGAGCCTCTGAGGGGAGGACGGGAGGGTCGCATGTGAATCTATGAAAGACACCAATACTGGAGAACCACAGTTTACAGGTAAGTAACTTTTGTTCTTCTCCAGGATTAGGGGTGTCTTTCATAGATTCACATGCTTGAATAAGAGTAGAAAGCAGTAAACCATACATTAGTCATAAAGGCAATATATGATTAAATCATGGCAAAACATATCACTTAATAAGCAATAAATAATAAATCATGAGAAAACCTTTATGACTGGAGGCGGGAAGCAACAGAGGCTCACCTTTATCGGAAAAGATTCCGCAGCACCGCTTGACCTACTGCCGCATCCGCGGCATCTGTTGATTGCAGGCAGTAGTGCTTCGTAAAAGTATGGCTGCTCGACCAAGTAGCAGCTCTGCAGATGTGTCTTAGAGGTACCCCTGCAAAGAGGGCAGCAGAAGTCGAGACAGCTCTCGTGGAATGAGCTCGAGCTGGAGCAGGAAGGGGCTTGCCGGCCCGTTGATGACAGTAGGATATGGCAGACGATATCCATCTGGTGATAGTCTGTTTGGTTACAGATTGACCTTTGCACACTGGGCTATATGCTACAAATAGTTGATTTGTCTTTCTAAATGTTGCTGTGCGTTGAATGTAAAACTTGAGGCAACGTTTCACATCCAGAGTGTGCAATGAGCGTTCCGCTGCAGATTGTGGTGCAGGAAAGAAAGTCTTAAGAATAATGGGTTCATTGAGATGGAAGTCACTGGGAACCTTAGGAATAAAACTGGGATTTGTTCTCAAAGTAACAGCCTCGTTGGAGAACTGTAAAAACGGTGGTTGTATAGTGAAAGCCTGGATGTCGCTGACGCGTCTGGATGAAGTCAGAGCAAGCAAAAGAGCCACTTTCCAGGTGAGGAATTTGAGACTGGAAGAATGGATGGGCTCGAAAGGAGGCAAAAGTAGTTGAGACAAAACCAGATTCAGACGCCAAGTAGGTGGAGGCCGACGGATTGGTGGGAACATCCGAAAGAGGCCCTTGAAGAATTGTCTAATTATTCTGGAGGAGTACAAAGATGTTACGCCATCATGGCGAAAACGAGAAATTGCAGCCAGAAACACCTTTAGAGTGGAGTGTGATAGTCCTGATCTTGCTAATGACAGGAAGAAAGGCAAGATCTGCTCAGGCTGAGCACACATGGGATCCAGAGTTTTAGTGGAACACCAAGCACAGAAACGCCTCCACTTTAGCTGATAAGTTTTGATGGTAGACGGAGCGCGAGCACTAGCTAGCACCATCCTACAATCCTTGTCGATATTCATGTGTGCAAATTCATTGTACTCAGGTTCCAAGCATGAAGTTGGAGGTATGCTGGATCCGGATGGCATATCTGACCTTGCTGCATCGTGAGAAGATGTGGCAGAGGATGCAACTGTATCGGATTTGTCAGAGAGAACAGGAGAAGATCCGAAAACCAAGGACGTCTCGGCCATTTGGGTGCGATCAGGATCATTCGACACTGTTGGAACCTCATCCTGTGCAACAGGCGAGAAATGAGCGGAAGTGGGGGAAATGCATAGATGAAGTCGTTCGACCAGTCTATTGAAAAGGCATTCCCGCTCGACTCCTTGTGTGGATGCCGGCTCGCAAATCGTGGACACTTCCTGTTGAGAGCAGTTGCAAAGAGATCCAACTGTGGTCGGCCCCACTGTCGGAAGACGAAATCCAACGTTGGTCGATTGATTTCCCATTCGTGGTTGTCCGACAGGGCTCTGCTGAGCGAGTCCGCCAGAACATTGGCCACACCTGGTACATGGACAGCTGTGAGATGTATTTGTCGCTGGATAGCCCAATCCCATATTTCCTGTGCCAGTTGGGACAGCACGAGGGACCTTGTGCCACCCTGTTTGTTGATGTAGTGCATGCTGGTGGTGTTGTCCGTTCTCACCAGCAATGTTTGTCCCTGCACTAATCTCTGAAAGGACTTCAAGGCCAAGAAAATCGCCAGTAACTCCAAGCGATTTATGTGCCAAGTGCGCTGAGACGCCGTCCATTTCCCCTTCACGGACATCCCGTCGAGATGCGCCCCCCAACCTTCTAGGGAAGCGTCTGTCGTCAGCGTAAGTGTTGGTGGTTCGTCTCTGAATGAACGACCTGTCGCTATGTTTGGAGGATGAGCCCACCACTCCAAAGCGCGTTGAATGCGGGGCGTTAGGTGGATCTTGTCTTCGAACGACCCCGATATCTGCTTCCACTGCTTGTCTAGTTCCTCCTGGAGAACCCTCATGTGCAGTCTGCAGTTGGGAATTAACTGAATGCATGAAGAAGCCATGCCAAGGAATGATTTGTACATCCGGACAGAAACGTACTGTCTTGACTGTAGGAACTGTACTTTCTTTAGCATTCGAACTTGTCTCTCCTGAGAAACGAAGACTTACCCCAGCCGAGAATCGAGCGAGGCTCCTAGAAAGTCTCGCTGTTGAGATGGTTGAAAGTGGGACTTTTGGTAATTGATGGACAAACCCAATGTTTCGAATAGGGAAATGCATACTTGAGTGTGCTGTTCCGTTAACTGAAAAGTCTTGGCCTTTATTAGGCAGTCGTCCAGATATGGATAGAACTGGATGCCCTGTAGACGCAGGTAGGCAGCAACCGGGGCGAGAAATTTGGTAAAAACCCTCGGTGCTGATCGAAGGCCGAATGGTAGGACCTTGAATTGATAAAGAAATTGGCCGACTGTAAAACTGAGATATTTCCTGTGACTGGGGTGAATAGGCACATGGAAATATGCATCTTGAAGGTCTATTGTTGAAAAGAACTCTCCTGGAATGAGGAAATTCAAGATTTGAAGCAGGGTTAGCATCTGAAAAGTCTTTGATGCGATGAACTTGTTCAGAGCCCTCAAGTCCAAGATGGGACGCCACTCTCCTGATTTTTTCTTTACGAGAAAGAAACGGGAATAAAATCCCCTGCCGTGTTAACCTTGCGGTACCACTTCTATGGCTCCTTTCTGGATCAGTAGCTTCACCTGAGCCATCAGTTCTCTGAAATGGGGAGAAGGTGGACCCGAAGGTGGACAAGTGGGGGGGAATTTCGTGAATTCCAGAGTATGTCCTTTTGAAACAACGTCCAAGATCCATCGGTCGGTGGTTATGTTGGACCAATTGAAGAAGAACTTTGAGATCTGACCTCCAAGATGTACAATCGCCAGTGGGTAAAAGTTTGGATTGTCACTGTTTTTTGTTGGTGTTTGCACCACCTCTGTAATTGGACTTACGCTGGTATGGTCTGGAGGTGGATGAACGACCCTGGGACTGATAGGAGCCCCTCTGTCTGTTATCATTGTAGTGGTATGAACGATATTGGCCTGTTCCACGAAAAGTAGAGGTTCCTCCTCCTCTACCACGTGCCCCACGAAATGGCTTTTTCCGATATTGTAATGTTGTTAAGGACTTTGCTGTGTCCGTGTCCTTCTTTATCAGTTCCAGAGCATCATCAACATGTTTACCGAATAAAGATTCGCCGTCGTAGGGTAAATCCAAAACCCTGGATTGAACCTCCGGACGGAAGGTGGTTGATTTTAGCCAGCCTTGACGGTGCAAGACTGCCGCACCTGCTAGTTGCCGGAAACCAGTGGAGGATATATCGACGGCACAGTCGATTATTTCTGCCGAAATTTTTTCTCCTTCGAGAATGATGGCCTGCGCTTCATCCCGGATGGAATCGAGCATCTGAGGGATCAGACCAGCAATCTCAGACCACATTTGTCGGTCGTAGCGACCTAGAATAGCCAAGGCGTTGGATGCTCTCACGGTTGTCGCTGCCATAGTGGTACATTTTTTACCGATTGAGTCTAATTTACGGCCATCCTGATCAGGCGGAGATGTCAGAGGTATGGCCGGATTTCGAGACCTTTTTTGTGCAGCTTGAGTGATCACAGAATCCGCTTTAGGTTGGGAAACTAAACAGGCCGGAGAAGAAGGAGGCGCTTTATATTTTTTGTCCAATCTGGGCAGAACAGCTGGTATTGAATTTGGACGTTCCATTAACTTTAGACCTTCTTCCCATATGTGGTCTATGATAGGAATGGTATGCGTTTGCTTCTGAGGTAAGTCCTTAAAATCGTATAGAAAACAATCAGTTTGTTGTGCCTCGATTGTTAAGTGGAACCTTTTCGCAGCACGAACCATAAGGTTATGAAAACTCGCGATATCTACTGGTGGAGAAGCTCTTGGCGATGCCGGTGGAGTAGAAGGCGACTGTGCCCTATAATTGTCCCAATCTTGCATGTCATCATGGGTGTCGTTATCCCCAGTGTCATGAGGAGTTTGGTTCCCATGATCAGAACAAACGCCCGATGGAGACGTAGGTGCAACCGGCGCCGAAGCTTGAGGTCGAGGCGCTGGAGACGAAGGTCGGGGTGCTGGAGACTGAGGTCGAGGTGTCGGAGACTTAGGCCGAGGCGTTGGAGACTGCCGGGGCGCTTGAGGTGCTGGAGAAGTAGGCAATGATGGTGGAAACCTACGATTGTAGTCGTCCAGCATATGTTGCAGGTTTTGTACCAAAGACAAAGGAATTTGTGTAACCTGTTCGTAAGTAGTTGGTTCTGCCACATCAATTGGAAAAAGTTCATTTCCATCTTCGACGTTAGTATGTTCATCCTCATCCTCGTCAGTGTATTCCTGACATTTAATGTGTGATTCAGAAGGACTGGATGCTGGTTCATAAGTTTGCTCTATTTCAGAGTCATTTCCTGATTCCTCTTCTCCAGACTGGAACAATTTGTCCGGAGGCTGAGATCCACTCCTTATCGGACTTAACTGAATGAGTGGAACAGACTTGAGAGACGAGGCCGTAACCACTCTAAAGGTGGTAGTAGTCTGTAAGGGCTGGTGCGACGTCAACGAGCCCGTCGACGAGATCTCCACAGTCTTTGCACCACCCTGTTGATCTTGTGCCGTTGCCGCATTGCACCATCAGGATTCAAGCAAGCTGGGCCGAAGACGGCTGTAATGCCAGAAACCGGTCCCCGGAAGCTTGTTTCCTTCCCAGTGTAAGAATTGGCTTTTGTAGTTTGGTTTGCCCTGTTCCCATCATGCACTGGGACAGGAACAGACTAATTTGCATACAGCCAGGTTCTGAAACTGGGATGGTGCAATGAGCTAAAAAACGGTGTTGGATCTAGCCCTGATCTCTTGACTGGGTGAGAGTATTCTGCTTAATTCAGAGACTCTGTCCCTCACCACCCCTTGTTGTAAATAATTTTGTCCACCCTAAGCGTGGAAGGGTATACTCAGACATGAGTCCCTTGCTCATTGCACCATCAGGATTCAAGCAAGCCGGGCCGAAGACGGCTGTAATGCCAGAAACCGGTCCCCGGAAGCTTGTTTCCTTCCCAGTGTAAGAATTGGCTTTTGTAGTTTGGTTTGCCCTGTTCCCATCATGCACTGGGACAGGAACAGACTAATTTGCATACAGCTAGGTTCTGAAACTGGGATGGTGCAATGAGCTAAAAAACGGTGTTGGGTCTAGCCCTGATCTCTTGACTGGGTGAGAGTATTCTGCTTAATTCAGAGACTCTGTCCCTCACCACCCCTTGTTGTAAATAATGTTGCCGCAGAAACAGGCGTATGAATTGGCAGCTTTTTCTTGGTCGACGTTGATTTTTTGGTCGTCGACGAGGTTGCAGTCTTCGCCGTCGACGAAGATGCTTTCGACGACGAAAAAGTAGCCGTCGACGGACCAGTCGTCGATGGAGTGGTCACCGTCGACGATGTTGTTGCCGTCGACGATGCAGGCGTCGACGAAGCACTCGTCGACGAGGAAGATCCCGTCGTCGGAATTGTCGTCGACGACGATGGCTTGCTCTTCGTCGACGGAGGACCCATCGACGGAAGGCGCGTCGACGAGGACTTCTTCGTCGACGGTTTGATCGTCGACGAGATCTTTACAATAGACGAGATGGGCCTCACCTCTTGGCTGCTCGTCGACGAGATGGTCGTCGTCGTTGCGGAACTGGCTGACAGTGAACAAGTGGTCGTCGACGTAGAAACAACCGTGACTGATTTAGTAGTTGCTGAGGACGTCGACGGACGCGTCGACGAGCCCGTCGACGAGCCGGTGCCCGTTTTTGAAGAGGGCATAATTTTGGGTTTACACGCCAGAGAGCCAGGTCCCGTAGGCGCGCCCTGAAGCAAATCCTGTGGGGAGACATCCTTAAAAGACCCCAACATTCTACTCTTCTTTAGAAAAGGAGAGGGTACTTCGGTCTCAGACCCACGCTTCTGAGAGGATTTTGAAAATCCAGATGACATACTCTCAGCATCAGAAACCACATTTTCTGAAGTTTTCAACCTCTGCAACCACAGAAGGAGACGGGCCTCTCTATCCCTCAATGTCTTAGGGGGAAAAGTGCGACAGAATTTGCAGGTAGAGGCATTATGATCCGGGTAAAGACAGTAAATGCACTTACTGTGTGGGTCCTCATGAAAAAGACGTAATTTACCACAGGATGGACAAGCCTTGAACAAGGTTTTCTTTGTAGATGACATTTCTGAAGAGAAAAACAGGTAGAACTGGTGAAAACTGAGCAGAGCTCAGGGAGACTCCCTTCACACGACGTGCGGTAGAAAATCTTCCTGTCATTAGCAAGATCAGGACTATCACACTCCACTCTAAAGGTGTTTCTGGCTGCAATTTCTCGTTTTCGCCATGATGGCGTAACATCTTTGTACTCCTCCAGAATAATTAGACAATTCTTCAAGGGCCTCTTTCGGATGTTCCCACCAATCCGTCGGCCTCCACCTGTTGCAGGGTTTCTGTACTCACACAGAACTGTGCACAGAGGAGTGGAACCTCGGCAAATTAGGATGTCCCAAAACTTACCTTAGCAACCAACTCACCCCTTACCGAGCTAGCTACAGTGTCTCATTGGACATATCAAACACCCAATGTTTAGACAAACCAGAACATGAACTTACAGTACCTCAGGGTACGTGGGACTCATGAACACTCTTTCGTTATATTATCATTACAAACCAGAACATGGAGTAAAGAAGACACATGTGCATTTGAAATGTTTATTTACTAATGCCGTCTTCTCAGGCGCAGTATCTTAGATAATACAAGTACACTTATTATCAGTAGCAAAATTATCAGCATAGTTACTAAGACATAAAAAGCGAATGGTGACAGCATGTTAACATGCTGTAATGAATAAGAGTTAACAACACTTATATCTCACCCTCCCTGACACATATATTATATTATTAGCTAAGAAGGTCTCTTTGGGTTGTTTTAGGGCGGGCCCATACCTTAGTGTCCTAGCATGAAGGAATCACATCAGCATACACCAGCTCTCTCTGCATGTGCACCGCATCAAGTGTGTTAACTATTCTCCTGCAAAGCAATATCAATCCCGCCTCAAGCCCAAGTTGGCAAAGGCTGCACTTGTGTTATGACTATGAAGGCGTGGAGATCAGACCTCATAACAATTCCATATCGTGTTGCTCCTGAAACTTCAGCACTCTCCGTGCAGACATGTTTTATTAAACAAAGCAGATATCAGAGCAATAACATATTATTCTCACATTCACCACGGCAAACTACTAGGTTGAAAGCTAAGTCAACAAATGAGGGTCGTGTGCAGAAGTTGCAAGAAAGGAAAAATGGCGTTTAAATCTGAAATGTACCTATGCTAACTTAACACGAAATATGGATATATAGGAGCTATACAACACCCCCCCATGATCCGAGAACGGACTAAATAAGGTAACAGAAGTGCCATCACATGAGAGCAGAATCCATTTATAAACGAGCATGAATAAAAATTCAATTATAAAAACTAATGCTAAAAAATAGCCCACAAATATAATGTGGCTCAAGCCAATAGGCAAGCAAAAATAAAATGTCTTGACCAAAAGTCAATAAAATCAAGGAAATGCTATCAATCAGCATGCCAATCTGAGGCAGTGTCTATGATAAGACCGGATATGAAAAGTAAGCTGCAACAGCCTCAAGGAGGAAGTCACTGTCCTCATCCGAAAACAGTTCAGCCATCCAGTTTAAAAGATGAAAGGAACATACGTGATCTTCCAGCACCGGATCCTCTATAACCATCAGAGGACAGCTCGGTGGGTTTTCAAGAAAACTTTGTTCCAAGAAATTTCGCGCTGCCGACAACACATCCCAGGGACCCATTAGTCCATGTGCCACCGCCAAGGCCATAATTCTTTCGTCAGAACAAACCAACTCGTGAGCAATGATAGGACTCATCAGTTGATCAAAATCGACGTCAGAAGATGCTGGTCCGCAGAGACACAAATCAATGGCCCAAAGGAAATCACAGGTCAGGCAGCGAAATACAGGCTGGACACAGGTGAAATAGGAGAACCGAAAAGATAATCCAAACGCCGTGCTTAGAGTCGCCAACGGCAGTGTGCCATAATAATCAAGCATGCGGTTGCGAAACCGCGTCAGCAGTAGCTGTGCGTGGTCTTGCACAGGAAGGGCATCCATATTTAAAAAGGCAGAAAACCACCAATGCGCCTGCCGCTAAAGCAAGTAAAAACGGGAACCCTCCAAATAAGGATGAAAAAATAGAATGGAAGAAAGCAGGGATGACTCCAAAAATCTTCTCAAAGGAAGTCACGAGACCACCGCCAACAACTTTAAAAAAATGTGCTAGGCCCGTTGTGGAGGATGCGTTAAAGATAGAACGGACCATAGCTCCGAAATGCAAGGGCAAATCAGTGTTTAAAAGAGCCTGAACCTCCGTGCGGGTGTTAGCAATGTGAAGCACGAAAGTTTCACGGGCCGAGCTCAAGGCCACCTCTTTCTGGGACAATAGAGCTCTTATTCTAGCCATGCCGCTGAATTCTGCTCCCAAGGTCGGTATCTGTGGCCAAATGGAAGACTCCCTATGTTCACGTGTGGGAGGATAAAGAACATTTCTGCAGCAAACAACTCGCTCACTAACTGTTACTATGAAAGCTATACCTTTAATTAAACCACAACAGTTTTCATTATTGAGCATTAAATAACTACCATTCTCTAACAATTTAAACGTGGGGATGATAGCAGGAACTGGCGTGCCCTGTAAAACGCAAGCCATATTCGGTCTGTCCTTGTTACATGAACCGTGTAACTGTATGTGTCTACACATTAAAGAATGATCTGGCGTCTCAGTACACTCATCCCCTGTTAGATAAACCTCTTGTTCATCCTTGAAACATCTGTATGTATATGGGAGTGACCAGACCTCATGAAGAAAACCGCTACCTAAGGGTTCAAAACGACCTATTGGCACATATTTCATACAAATTGAAAACTTATATAAAGCAAAAGGCAGCGTTATTAAACCGTGGATAAGCCACGTAGCAGCAGTGGTCTCTGCCACAGAAAAAGGCAAAGATTCCAATCTTTCAATATGGAGCATAGAAAAGGAAGCATCACGCATTGAAAGCAAGCGTTGTTTGTCTGTCAAATTAAACGGTGCAAATAAAGAGGAAACGTTCATGTATCCCCAGGGAACTTTACCCATTTTTAGAGTCTGTAGTGTCCATGCAAACTGCATGATTGAACGTAATTGATTTTGACCATGGTATAATACAGACACTTCATCATGCACAATATCAACAACAGACGACACAATATTATCTAATGTGTAAATTCTAGAGGAAAGCACGTTAATGCTATTGTCAACAACTGCAAGAACTTTCTCAAGATTTGCCTGATCAATAGCCCTAAGGCGTGAAGCAGCCTCAATTTGTGAGAGTTTCCAAATTTCATTGTAAACACCATATAACCAGCGTTTCGACCTGCCACTAGCTGGGCCCTTAATGAAATCATTCAAATCCACGTCTGCATTCAGTTTGGAAAGGTGATACTTAACCGCAGGTAAAGTTGAATGTTTCAGCCATGATTGACACAACTTGCCCACAGAGTAAGAGGTGACAGTATGACTCAAATCAAAACGGGGATCAGATCTAACAGCCCTAAAACCGTCAGTCATATTTAAAAATCTCTTTTGGCAAGAATCAGCACCACGGTGCCAAAGCAGCCAACCCTTGGGGTTCATACTGGAAATGTTAAAGGAGGAATTCAGAAGCAGAGCCTGTATTTCTCTAATGGACAATTTAGTAAAATTACTCCAATTCTCATATTCCTCCAACTCCGGGAAAGACGGGGTGTTTAACCTTTTAGATGTAGCCAATCCAAAGCACGTGGTCTGGGAAATGGTTTCATTTAAAAACCACATATGATTTGGGATGAGACATGCACGGTGCAAAGCCTCAGTGCCTTGTACCTGCCAGGCCCTTGAGCCCCAAACTGATTTAAGGTCTATGGTATCCTTCCATAACTCATACCCTCCAGAAACTAATTGATCCAGGAAGGCCTTTGAATATAACAATTTTGTATTTGTAAGTCGAACCTTGGACAGTGGCTGTTTTTGAAATTTAAAATAAAAGGACTCGGGATTGGACTGATTAAAGTCAGTGAAATAAGTATACTTTTTAAGAAACGTTTCTGAACTCCCTTGTGTTGGTGCTGGGCAATGTTCCCACTGAGTAAAATTAACCGCATCCCTTCGGGAAGATGTCTTGTGTAAGAAGTGATTGCCATAATGTTGGTAACAGAACAATTCACCATAATTAGCAGATTCTAAATATAAATCCTCAGCATCAAAAGCAGCATAATATTTCAAATCAGAAAACAAACTTTCCACAGCATTAACATCCCAATCATCAGAACGAATGTTTTGTTTCACCACATCCCCCATATTAACTCTTAGTACATTAGGAACATTAACGACTTCCGTTGGGCCATGAATCTGAAAACGAACTGCATCCCACGCGATTCCATCCAGAACAGGCCACGCTGTGATGTTAACCATAGTCAAGTCTCTTTTTAATCTGTGTGCAGAATGTGAAGAGGAAAGTGGGGCCAAAGTTCCATTCAAATGAGTAATGCAAGTTCTCTCCTCGACATAGTGTCCATTCATAATCCGAAAAAAATAAAACACAAAACCAATTGACATAAAAAGGTAAACTGAAAAAAGGGCCAGCCAAATGTATATCCAAGGAGGTATCAAAAAATGTTTTTTAAACAGGCTAGCATATAATGCAATTTTAGATGGTTTTTTCGAGGCAAGGGAAGCAGAGTCAAATGAAAATCTTGATTCCGTGGCTAAACGAGCTTGCAGGTCAGGCATGGACAAATCAGTGGGGTATGTATAGTCTGTCTCATCAAGGTTAGTTCCTGGTAAAGTATTCAATAATGGAGTGGAAACAGCAGGTAATTCGATGGCCACCTCAGGTCCATTATTAGAAGCAGTGGGCATAATTGAATTTCTCACAATGGAAGGACAGGAAACAGCCGGTGTCATGCTAAGAAGAATCGGCCACTCTGTGTATCTTGACATTGTCAATAGAAATAAACCTGTTTTCCTTACGACCTGGAAGTGGTGGTAAAATGACTGTTCTTGTGCCCTTCACTCCAAGCACTGGGACCGGAGCGCGATAGGAGGGACCAAACTCTTTCTTGTTGTCGATCTTCTCTCGAACCAGTTCTCCAACTTGGGGTAGCCAGCCAACTACCGGGATCTGCAACGCATCATCCGATGTGGAGGGCAAATGTTCCTTTGCAAGAGTGTCTCTCGTCTTTTGTAGATTCTGTAAAACAGTGCAATGTTCATCTGCGTCAAAGGAAGTGGCGCGAACCACCGAGTCTAGACCGTCAAGGTCAGGGACGAACATCTTGATGCCAAAGAGCATTTCGTATGGGGTCCGCCCACCCAGAGACCTTCTAGGGAGATTATTAAGAGCACGCTGCACGCCATAGAGGTGGGCCAGCCAGTTTCTGCCAGTGCCTATAACTCGGGCTGTCAAAGATTGCTTTAAATCACGGTTCATTCGTTCAACTACACTATTACCCTCGGGTCTGTAGGGTGACGAAAACTTGACTTGGACCCCCATCGAAGTCATGGCATCCTTATACGCCTTAGAGGCGAAAGCCGGACCCTGATCCGAATGGAAGGTACCACAGGCAAAAATCCCTATAAAGATACGCAAATCTCTGATGACAGTCCGGGAATCAGCGCTGCGATGTGGCCATAACCACACAAAGCGTGTGCATGAGTCAACTGCTACTAAGATGTATTTACACGCAGTATCAGATGAAAATGGACCGCAGTGATCTAAATAAACACAGCCTAGTGGTTTATTAGAAATGTACAACTGAGTCCGAGGCGGACGCGTAGCAGTTGAAGGTTTAATCTGCTGGCATATGTCACAAAGAAGGACATAATCACGCGTCTGTTTGTACAGTCCCCGCCACCAGAAACGTTGTTGTAGTTGCGTTACAGTGGCTGAGACGCCCGCATGCGCAGACGCCACACCTTCATGAGCCGCTGTAATCAAGTCTGTTCTGCGATCAGAGTTGGGAATCAGCCGTTCCCCAACATCAGGTATTGTCACAAAAGGAACCTTTTCGGGACTTAAGTGGTATTTATACTTCGAAGGGAATCCCGAAGGATGTTTACTTCCCTTCTCAGAGGCAGCAATCGCTGCCAAGATGTCGCTATCAATCTTGGTTTTCGACCTAGTAACTGCTGCAACTAAGTATGTAGATACTGCTGATTTCTGCTGCATCAGCAAGCGAGTTGCCAACAGCGTGAACTCCCACGCGCTGATGACCGAGAGTATGAATCACATAAACGAGTGGCAACACAGCCTTAAGCTCTGCCACTCGAACCCAGATCTTTTTATGTTTTATTGTGCTACCCTTGGAATCATGAAAATCATTTTGAATCCAAAAGAACAAGTTTTCATTGTAAGACTGGACACAGTAGTAAGAATCACTTACAATTAGAGTAGTAACACTTGGATCTGCGTACTCCAAAGCTAGTAAGAGAGCACGAAGCTCTGCTAATTGTGCGGTGCAATCGCCCAGGGGCATCGTGTGTACCTCCCTGGAAACGAACTCATCATTCAACATAGCACCGACCACAATGGCGCAAGCGGAAACGTAGGCATGTTTAGAGCCATGCGCAACCTGCGCCGACCCATCAGTGTAAATGATGCAATGGAAGTCCTCCAAAGGTCGCATCGCCAGAGGAGCAGGGTGAACGAATTCATACTGCAAGAACTCCTGCGACCGTAAGGAAGCGTCAAAAATAAACATGACATCCGAGGATGACAATGACGCAGCCCACTGAATCCACCGAGGGTGCAAAGCTTTTGAATTTGGTACACTGGCTTTCGTGACTGCCTCCAAATGAGGACAGGGTGTCACCACTAGCATGCGTTTCCCCTGTGACAGAGCTCGTTCCTTTAGAATAGCCATCTGTACAGCAGTTAAAACCTTTTCTATGGTGGGAAACCGCATCTCAGCCGAGGTGTACAAGTGTGACTTGTAAGCAATAGGTACTGTGTCACCTTCATTAAAAGTGAGGTAAGTGAAACCCACCGTCCCAGGAATTATTCTTATGACCAGGTTGGTGTGGTTATCACGAGTCAGTAAATATTTAGAAGCGAGCAGATCAGCCTGCAAGGATTGCAAAATGGCTGAATGCTCAGGCAGCCAGCAAGATTTTGAGAAAGTTGGTTGTATCAAAGCATACAAAGGCTTGATACGCTGGGCATATTCCGGAATGTAAGTTCTGCCGAAATTCAAAAAGCCCAGTAAGGATTGTAATTTTTTCAGAGTTGTTGGTGCGCGCAAATGTGCGCACTTCTCCAAGAAGTGAGGAGCCAAACCTCTACCTTCATTGTTGAGCTCATAGCCCAAAAACAACACTGTGTGTTCAGCAATGTGCGATTTTGCAAAGTTGAATTTGTAACCCATGTCTGCGAAGTTGCAAACAAGAGAATTTACTCGACACAGATGCTCCCAAATATCGTCGTCTGTGAGATATATGTCATCCACATATGAAAAAGCATCAGGGTCGAGTGCCTCCAGAATAGAGACAATTCGAGCGGTAAAAACACCAGGACTATTCTTGTAGCCCATTGGAAGACGCCGGAACTGCTTTTGGACTCCAGCGCTTGTAAAACTGGTCCATTGGGAGCTAAAGCTGTCCAATCTGTGGGCATAAAAACCATTGGATATGTCAAGCGTTGTCTTGAAACGCTTACGCACGAGACTATCCACTAGGGCAGAGCCGTGGGTATTCTGTACTGCACAGTTACGGCAATGCGAGTTTAAATGCCGGTAATCCAAAACCAAACGATATGATCCGTCAGGTTTATTCACAGTAAAAAGGGGATTATTCATCGGTGACACACACGTTTCAATAACTCCCTGATATTCCAATTGTTCAAGGATTTCCGCGACGGAAGATTTTGCTTCACGCCGAATGGGATATTGAGGTTGAGGCTGCGGCTGAGACCGCAACGGAATTTCGTGGCAAGGCGACAATTTATCCCAACCACATTGGTTACGGTACAGAGCCGGCGCGAGAGCCCGAGCCCACTCTTCTGCAAAATGCTGCGCATGCTCTTTCGAGACAGTGTTCGCGAAACTGGGTAGGATTACCTCCTCCCCTCGCGGCGCCGCGAGCACAAAAGGTGGGGGCCAGTCAGCCTCCGAAAGTAAAATATCATATGTAGAAGACAGATTCTCCCAAAATACACCTTTAACGGTACGCTGTATGTCACCTTCAATTAACAGGACAATTTCATATAGTCTTTCAGGGGGAGCAAGTCTCGTATCCGCTGTTTCTATCACAACGTAGACATCAGTCGCTGTCACCCTCAGTAGTGGACGCAGCGCCTCTCTGACTATGGTTATCTCCGCCGCGCTGTCCAGCAAGGTCAGAGCCCACGTCAGATTCCGAAGCCGCGTTCTCACTATCTGTGGCATATCGATGCGCTGTTAAGGCTGCGACTTTCTTTTTCGCAAACTGCGGACGCCTAGGCGTAGAATCCTCCTGCTTCACTGCGCCGTCCGTCTGGCGGGACTGGCCACGTCCTTGTTGGCCACCACGTCCACGTCCACCCCCTCCTCCACCGGTCTTCGGGGCCGATGTGTCCTGAAAGGAACGAGGAGAGCGTTGATCAGAACCCTGAAAACGATCAGGCGATTTAATCATCGCGCGGTCGCGCAAATCATAAACTTTTTCGGGTGGCGCAGGAGCTTGTATTGCAGGAAAAGTACCCTGAGTCTGCGTTGTCTGCTTCCCCTGTGTCTGTTTTTTAGGCCAATTTTGTTTCTTGGACTTGGGCTGGGCATCTGTCACTGCAGATTGTCCCTGTGGTTGTTTTTTCTCCTTCACTGGAAAATATTTCAGACCCCTACTTGTGCGGCCAATCGTTTTATAAGCGGCCACCACAATTTTTGCTAACTGGCGGGGTTTGTCGGCATCGGGCAGAGCAGCCAAAGCATTCGACACCTGAAAGTTAACTGCATCTCCTTTAACATTGGAGAGAATGAGATCACTTACAATCTCAAAAGAACCACACAGGCGCATACCCAATTCAACCGCTGCCTCTGGACCGTGATCATTCTGAACACGTCTAACGATTTCAGGCAGGGCAGTCATAGACGGGGTGCCGAAGCACCTTGTATAAACTGCCGCAAATGTTTTTCCCCAGCTGTCACAGTCAGCAAGTTCAGGAGTAATATCCTTCGGTAGAGTAATCGTTAACATTCTATGTTTATCAGCAGGAGTAGAATTCGGAAAAACCGCCTCCAGTTGATCAAACTTCTCTGCTAGCCAGAATGGGAAGTCATCGTTGTCAACAGGACGCGCACCAAAAACCGAATTTACCATCACTGGATTGAGACGCATACCGCCTCGTTCCATGGGAGCGGCCGCACCCCCCTGGGGACCACCAGGAAGATGTCGACCGATGTATTGCACTAAAGCACGAATCACGGAAATGGAAACTACATGCAGCCTGCGAATTTCAGCCAGGGTGCAAGCCCCGTGATTCGGGTGCGGGGTAAAGCCACCCAACGCAGGCCAATTAGTACCTGGAATTGAGAGTGGACCTAACCTCGCAGGGGACATAGAGTGGGGGAGGGCGCCATCAAACCAAACTCGATGCTGCCAATGATCAATAGGTATTTCCAATGCCCTGTACGGCGTATATTCAGCTGGGACATCCGAGGCGGTGTAGGAGTGGAACAAACCAGAATTAGCGTCCACAGCCGGAAACGTAACCCAAGAGTAAAACAACTCGTAAGGAAACGCCGGATCTGCACATACCACGAAAATCACAGCCATCCCATCTACTGGGACCTGGTACGTCTGAAGATGGTTGCGTACCGCTACGCGACTATGCTGCGCAATAGCCACCGCTGCCGCCATTACAGAACTGGAAACAAGAAAAAACAAAGAATACTTTGTAGCACAACTGGGTAGTAATCCAAAGAAACCGTTTAGGTAAGAATCAAGCTTGAATAAAGACCTATTCCAAAAAATAGGTAGGTTTCACCAACACCCCGTTTTCCGGAAACGGAAGTGAAGGGGTTAAGGCATGAACGATAAACTACTCGAGTGTCATGATATAAGACCACCGAAACCGTTGGGCGCCATGTTGCAGGGTTTCTGTACTCACACAGAACTGTGCACAGAGGAGTGGAACCTCGGCAAATTAGGATGTCCCAAAACTTACCTTAGCAACCAACTCACCCCTTACCGAGCTAGCTACAGTGTCTCATTGGACATATCAAACACCCAATGTTTAGACAAACCAGAACATGAACTTACAGTACCTCAGGGTACGTGGGACTCATGAACACTCTTTCGTTATATTATCATTACAAACCAGAACATGGAGTAAAGAAGACACATGTGCATTTGAAATGTTTATTTACTAATGCCGTCTTCTCAGGCGCAGTATCTTAGATAATACAAGTACACTTATTATCAGTAGCAAAATTATCAGCATAGTTACTAAGACATAAAAAGCGAATGGTGACAGCATGTTAACATGCTGTAATGAATAAGAGTTAACAACACTTATATCTCACCCTCCCTGACACATATATTATATTATTAGCTAAGAAGGTCTCTTTGGGTTGTTTTAGGGCGGGCCCATACCTTAGTGTCCTAGCATGAAGGAATCACATCAGCATACACCAGCTCTCTCTGCATGTGCACCGCATCAAGTGTGTTAACTATTCTCCTGCAAAGCAATATCAATCCCGCCTCAAGCCCAAGTTGGCAAAGGCTGCACTTGTGTTATGACTATGAAGGCGTGGAGATCAGACCTCATAACAATTCCATATCGTGTTGCTCCTGAAACTTCAGCACTCTCCGTGCAGACATGTTTTATTAAACAAAGCAGATATCAGAGCAATAACATATTATTCTCACATTCACCACGGCAAACTACTAGGTTGAAAGCTAAGTCAACAAATGAGGGTCGTGTGCAGAAGTTGCAAGAAAGGAAAAATGGCGTTTAAATCTGAAATGTACCTATGCTAACTTAACACGAAATATGGATATATAGGAGCTATACAACACACCTACTTGGCGTCTGAATCTGGTTTTGTCTCAACTACTTTTGCCTCCTTTCGAGCCCATCCATTCTTCCAGTCTCAAATTCCTCACCTGGAAAGTGGCTCTTTTGCTTGCTCTGACTTCATCCAGACGCGTCAGCGACATCCAGGCTTTCACTATACAACCACCGTTTTTACAGTTCTCCAACGAGGCTGTTACTTTGAGAACAAATCCCAGTTTTATTCCTAAGGTTCCCAGTGACTTCCATCTCAATGAACCCATTATTCTTAAGACTTTCTTTCCTGCACCACAATCTGCAGCGGAACGCTCATTGCACACTCTGGATGTGAAACGTTGCCTCAAGTTTTACATTCAACGCACAGCAACATTTAGAAAGACAAATCAACTATTTGTAGCATATAGCCCAGTGTGCAAAGGTCAATCTGTAACCAAACAGACTATCACCAGATGGATATCGTCTGCCATATCCTACTGTCATCAACGGGCCGGCAAGCCCCTTCCTGCTCCAGCTCGAGCTCATTCCACGAGAGCTGTCTCGACTTCTGCTGCCCTCTTTGCAGGGGTACCTCTAAGACACATCTGCAGAGCTGCTACTTGGTCGAGCAGCCATACTTTTACGAAGCACTACTGCCTGCAATCAACAGATGCCGCGGATGCGGCAGTAGGTCAAGCGGTGCTGCGGAATCTTTTCCGATAAAGGTGAGCCTCTGTTGCTTCCCGCCTCCAGTCATAAAGGTTTTCTCATGATTTATTATTTATTGCTTATTAAGTGATATGTTTTGCCATGATTTAATCATATATTGCCTTTATGACTAATGTATGGTTTACTGCTTTCTACTCTTATTCAAGCATGTGAATCTTTGAAAGACACCCCTAATCCTGGAGAAGAACAAAAGTTACTTACCTGTAAACTGTGGTTCTCCAGTATTGGTGTCTTTCATAGATTCACATGCGACCCTCCCGTCCTCCCCTCAGAGGCTCTCTTCTCCTCAGGCATTTATACTTACTTGTGCTACGAAAATCTGAGGACTTGGGCTTCTGAGGAGAAGGTTCTAGAGGAGGCTACAGCCTGATTGGCTGGAATGTGGACCAACACATAATGACTCTAATATGTTACTAAAGTGGATTCTCCCTTGGGCTTTTCAATGGGCCTATTCTGTTCTATGGTACTTTTTTCAAGTTTACTTTTCTATTGCATTATATGTATGTATATTTTATTTATTATATTTCTCATGTATACATGCATATATTACTGCTATTTATGTACCGTGGGACTCCCACTTCGACGACGGGGAATATTCAAGCATGTGAATCTATGAAAGACACCCCTAATACTGGAGAAGTTATACTTCTGGAGGAGAAGGTAGCTAGGTCACACACACAGGCGGGGCTCCATTTGTTGCGACTCCGGGAGGAGGAGTATAAAAATGTTGTCAGGAATAGAGCGGTGGCTCAACACGACGCCGTACAGAGCCGTATCTACGAACACAGGGATAAAGCAGGTAAACTGATCGCATGGCTTGAACACGGGGAACGTGCATCTAGGTTGGTACTTGAGTTGGAAGGGCTAGGATCACGCAAGATCACACAACCGCAGGCTGTGGTAGATGAGTTCTCTGACTACTACCGGAAGGTTTATACGGCCGGTAGTGACTTCACGGAAATGGATAATTCCGAAATGATTAAGGATGTAGTCATGCCACGTCTCACGGAGGAAGACAGGAGCTATCTTGACTCTCCATTGTCGGACGATGAAGTAGCTCAAGCAATTAGGCAGCTACGGTCGGGTAAAGCGACGGGCCCCAATGGATACCTATCGCATTGTATAAGTTGTACGCTAGTAAACTTGCCCCCACATCCGTGCCATGTTCGTGGAAAGCAAAGAAAAGGGGGAACTCCCCTATGATTAGCGGGTGGCTAATACAGTGGTCATACACAAAGCAGGCAAGCCTCCGACACAATGTTCCTCCTATAGGCCCATATCGCTTCTTAAAGCGGAACCTAAGATACTTGCGAAACTCCTGGCCACCAGATTGATCAAAGTGATTACCACCCTGATCCACCCGGATAAGTCCGGGTTTATGCCGCGCCGCAGCACGGCGCTAAATGTGTGAAGACTACACGGAGTCCTCGGAGGCTCCTCAAGAATCCATGAGCCAACGGTGCTGGTATCCCTTGATGCCACAATGACCTTTGATAGGGTGGAGTGGAGATATTTGTTTGCAGTGTTGGCACAACTGGGCTTCGGAGATGCATTTATTGGTTGGGTGCACCTGCTGTATGCAAACCCCCTGGCTAAAGGGATCGTGAACAATTGTAAGTCCAGTGACTTTCCATTAGGGAGGGGCACCAGACAGGGGTGCCCACTGTCTCCACTGCTCTTCCCGCTCGCTATGGAGCCGTTGGCAGCCTGGGTTAGATGGGATAGGTCGGGGTTTGCGGTGGACGCCTGACTGGGAAGACAAGATCTCCCTGTATGCGGATGACGTTCTGCTTTATCTCACTCACCCCGAGGAATCCTTTCGCAACTTTCTTGATGTGCTTGTTATTTTTGGCAGCTATTCTGGGTTAGCTATTAATTGGGCAAAGTCGGTGCTCTTTATGTTAGTGGGAGACACACCGGTGATCTCCGCGTCGTGCCCTATTCATATAGAGACAACAGGGTTCAAATATCTTAGTATATTTATCAAGCTGGATCTGAAGTTGCGGTATGACAACAATCTGGCTTCTCCACTGAGTAGATGCAGGAAAGATGTGGAGCGTTGGAAGACTCTTCCACTCTCCCTGATCGGGCGGGCCGCCCTCTTTAAGATGATGGCTCTGCCTCGGTTCTTGTATATCTTGCAAAACTCGATGGACCCAGTGCCGGCCGCATACTTCAGAGAGATAGAGGCTCTTCAGAGACAGCTCCTCTGGGAAGGTGGGGCCCGAATTGCCTTTAATAAACTGACCCTTCTGTGGTATGATGGCGGGATTGGACTTCCAGATTTGATTTACGGAAGTACTATTGGGCCTCACAGCTGGCAGCGGTGAACAATATTGTTTACGGACTCCCCGGAGATCCGGGATACGCTATGGACCGAAGCCAGGTCCCGGGCGGGATGTTAGATCGAGCTTTGTACGCTAGGCCCGGGAGGTTTCCCTTGACTGGCCCGACCGCTCACGCGACGCAGGTGTGGCACACAGCCAACAGGTGTCTTGGGTGGGAGGGCAGATTGACACTCGCAACCCCCCTCTTGAATTCCGAAAAGTTGGGCAGTTTGTGGAAGACTAAGGGATTCGATAGATGGGATATTATTGGGATTACCCAGATTAAAGATGTATGGGGAAAGAGCTCAGTACTCACGTTTGAATCCCTTGTAAAGCAGTATAGTTTACATCATAACGAGTACTTTCTCTATCTGCAGGTTAGATATGCCCTTACCATCCATGTTCCCAAGGGCAAGGACCTTCCGGAGGCATCTCCTCTTGAGGACCGTGTGTTGGATGGTTATATTCTCGAGAAAACCATCTCGTTGATATATACGAAATAACTCGGAGGACCCATTGGTGTGGATTAGGGCTCAGTGGAGTGCAGATGGGCTAGAACTCGATGATGATGATTGGACGGAGGCGGTCTCGGCCCCCAAGGTAGTAGCTATCCAGATGCGGCTCCAGCTGGTGCAGTTAAAGATACTGCATAGATCCTACGTAACGGGGCCTCGTCTGGTACGAATGGGGAGAGCTGAGATTGGAGTTTGTAGAAGAGGTTGTGGAGGGGTCGGTACATTGATGCATATCTTTTGGCATTGTGATTTTATCCAGATGTATTGGACCAAAGTTCACGAGGAGTTGAGAGAAGTTTTGGGTGCGGAGATGGGACCAGAGGCCCGGAGATGTCTGCTGAATGTGTGGGAGCCAACTGACTTAAATGTGTACCAGAAACAATGGGTGACTCTGGCCTAAATGGTGGCCAAACGTAATATTGCTCAACTTTGGGGTGCCAGTCAGCCGCCCCGAATCAATAAATGGACGGAGGATCTTGATTGGTGCATGTTCCGGGAGAGATTAGTGTATGTGGCCAGGGGTTGCCCGCAGAAGTGGAGGAAGGTTTGGGGAGCGTGAAATAGTCACTGAGGAGAAATTTGTGAGCCACCTACGACGAGATTAGACTTAGAAGCACAGGAATCCCCTTGACCCCAGTGTTGATCGTTGCTATTTGATCCTGTGTTGTGTTGAATTGTTTCATGCTTTGGAACTGAATGCACTCACCTGAGAGTTGATTTCCTTTTTGTAATGTCTTTTTGTTTAATTACATATGCAGCAGGTAAGTGTTTATTTTATTTTTTGTCTCGCCATCCGTCCCCTTTCCCCCGCCAGTCTATCGATAAACCGGGCATATTGTCTAGTAGGAAAGCTAATTAGTTCTGGCTTGCCTGCCATTGGAGAGTCCAGTGTCGGAAGGTTCTGAGTTGACTTAGTTACTGTGACACCTAGGAGGGCCTGGACACCCCAAGTTAAGCAGCATGGATTTGCTTTTTTCAGTGACCTGGCGGAGGATAAGAGAATGGTAATTTTTTGTGTTGTTGGAGTAATTCATTTTGTAGAAATTACAGACTGCCAACAAATTTATATGGGTGGTATTCAAATAATTAAACACAACCTTCACCTTTCACTTGAAGAAAGGATGAATAGGCCACTTTTACAGACCTCTTCAGCCTGCAGTTGCAGATGTCCTCAGTCATGCTTTTTAATCACAGAATCCTCAACCATCCACCAGATGAATCTGAAGTGGGAAGGTACTTCCAACTATGAGCCTTCTGGCCCTTTCCATTTGGGTGGTTAGGTCTGTAAATACTGTAACAGATGACCCAACTAAGAAAACCTGTCCAAGCGCACAAGACCTTGAATCGAGAATCAGCCATAATGGGCCATCTTTGACTGCCTAAGCATCCGACCTTGCGGACCTCTCATGATGGTACTGCCCATACACGAATATCAAAACACGATCATGCCCTACACTTTTCAAGAGGGTCAATTTGGCTTCAACTTGTTCCCTTGAGTACTCCCTACAACGCAGATTTCTGGAGGTATTGGTTTTAATTTGCTATAACACACTAGCCTCAATCCTTGGGGATGCTAATCATTGCAAAGGGTGCTCCCAGTATTCACAATCTTCAAACAGGACCAGTCACTGGAGAGTTAACACCTCCAGTACCGTGTTCCCTCCCATGGTTGAGAACCAGAAGTACCAATACGCCGTCCATTATCAACTGGCATCTTGAACAATAGATTGGCAAGTTTAGTGCCTTCACTAGTCCCCAAAACATTATACTGCAACCACCCCCGCATTAGAGAAATAGAAACACTTCAGCCTGGTATTTCAGGCAACCAACAAAAAGAAATCCAATCTAGCTTAGCTTAGATAACTTTATTTCGGTCAAACTGACCATAAAAGTACATGTAAATACATCAGTACAGGTATTCATAATACAATAAATAGTCATAAAATGTTTTTAAAAAAAGCATTAAACCAAGGTTATCTAATTGCACAGTAATTTAAAAGAAAAAAAACATATATGCCACAATTTAAGCTAAAAAGGATTGCCTCCTACGCCACATACTAAGCAGATAGCGAGAAACCGCAAACACAATAGAAGGTTGGGTGTCATATGTTAATATCCTACACGCTTGAGTAAAGTGCACAAAACCCAAGTTTCTACATATTGGGATCAGCCAACATTTTCTAATTACATGATAGGCAGGGCAGAAAAAAAGTACATGCGTTAAATTTTCAACTTTATAATCACATGCAGGACATGATGCAATATTAGAAGATAACCACTTGGATGAAAATGACCTAATTGGTAGTGTACCATGTCTGAGCTGAAGATATAACTTTCGGGCAAGTGGTGGCTCAATCAAGTCCATGAATTCCTCTGTTCTCGGTTCCGGTTTAACCAGGAGGAACTCAGTAGTCAGCCTACCCAATAGCGCAGAGCTCAATAATGTATCATGGTACTGTCTATGTATCAATGAGTGGAGGTCCTTTTTTGATATCCCCATGCAGAAGGACCGTGGTGCTTCCCACAGTTCCGGAAAACCCAGCTGGTCACCAGTAGATCTAATATACTGGAGCCATGGAATCTTCTTGTTACGGAGAGCACTCCATACCTCACAGAATTCGGCCCTATAGGTGGCCAATTCAGGAGCTGACCACAGCCTCTTCCAATACATGATTGGCCTTGCACTTGCAATCTCCTCGATTGAAACTATACCAAGATCAAACCTAAGGGGGATCAATGGTGTGCTCGATGGCAGCCCAACCAGATTTCTCATGAACAACTGCTCTGCCTTTTTAAGATTGGTTAACTTCTTGTGCCCCCAAAGTTCCGCCCCATAAATTGCCGCAGTTCTTGCCTGTCGGGAATATATCTCCAGTACTGGGGACACTGGTCTAAATGTTGACTCCCTGAACACCTTACCCAGGCCTCCCGCCAGCTGGGATAACTTGAGTGCAGACTTGTCTATATGCATATTCCATTCAAAATGTTCCGACAAGGTGACACCCAAGTAGACAAATGTTTGGACCCTTTCAAGGGGGGTGCCATATAGAGACGGATTTGGCCGCACTCTCTTTGGAGGATTAAAGATCATAAATTTAGTTTTGTCTAAGTTGATCTCTAGTCCCCAGAGCTCGCAGAACTCCACAAAGCCGTTGAGTATCCTTTGGATGCCCGATGATGTTCGAGAAAGCAACAAGGTGTCGTCTGCGAACATCAGAGCGGGCACTCTACCAGTTATCAACTTAGGGGCATCATTGTTTTCCACGCCATTCAGATGATCTACAAGACCATTAATGTAGAGACTGAATAGCGTGGGCGCCAGGACACACCCCTGACGGACTCCTTTTTGGACAGGAAACGGACCTGTCAATTCTCCATTACTGCCACACCGGACCTGGGCAAAGTTGTTCTCATACAACCTAGATAAGATGGCCAAAAGGTAAGAAGGTAGTCCCAAGTCGGCAAGCACCTTCCACAGTTTGGCACGTGGAACTAGATCAAACGTGGCCCGCAGGTCCACAAATACGAGGTAGAGGCTGCCACCCTCCACCTTCGCTGTCTTCCAGTATAGAACCTGCAGGCGAAATATCTGGTCTAGAGTGGAAGTTCCGGCCCTAAAGCCCGCTTGTAGGGGAGACAAGATCTCATTCTCATTAATCCAGTCAAGTATCCTATCAAGGATAACCCTCCCCATCAGTTTTTGTGAGGTGTCAATCAAACTGATGGGTCTGTAATTAGAGGGCGTTAGCGGGCAACCCTTTTTTAATATTGGGACAATTTCAGCTCCCAGCCAAGTAGGAGGCAGATCACCACCCCTCAAAATATCATTAAATAGGACCACCAAATAGGGTGCCCAAATCTTAGGCTGGGTCCTGAATAATTCTCCAGGTAGTTTGTCTAATCCAGGAGCCTTATTAGGGAGCAGTTTACATATAGCAAACTCTACCTCAGCTAAGGTGATATATTCCAATGGATCAAGAGATACCGGGACTAAAATTGGCCACTCACTTCCATTCGTCCGATTAGTACTTGAACTTTGCTCAGATTCAGGGGCAATTACAGGCGGATTATTGGGTTCTAAAGTGCCATACAGGGCACTAAAGTGATCTTCCCAAACAGCAGGGGCAATGTTAGGAGGGGGAGTATGGGTAAGCCCACTAAGCCCAGCTGCCACAATCAGCCAGAAAGACTTTAGATCTTTGCAGCTAAGCGCAACTCCCCCCTCCACCCACATGGAGGCTTCCCTTTCCTTCTTCGCATCACAAATTACCTTTCTATATTTGATACGAAGTGCCCTAGTTGCCTCAACCTCTTTGGCTTTTAGCGCTACCATCAGTGCCGTTTTAGCATTTCGACAGGAACTATTGAACCAACGGTTCGTCGTGGTCCGTAGGCGATTCATCCTTCTCAAGGGATATAAGGTATCCTTTAGCTTAGCAACCATTTTAACGTGGATATCAGTAGCTCCTCCCAGGCCATCAAAACTCCCCATCTCTTCGATGAGCGGGACAATAGACACATAAAGATCCGTAAGTTTACTAGGGGAGGCTTCTAAGTCAGGCCACTTAATCCTTCGCCTGCAGTTTGTTACTATTAGCGGTACCATGGCACAGTTCTCTGCAGGCGTCCTGGTCGTTAGCCCAAAACTCCCTGGTTTAAGTGACAGGACTAGGGCATTATGATCGCTATCAAATCATTCAACGACCCTAAATTCGAGTAGCCTATCCCAATGCTTGGCCTCAACAAAAATGTAATCTATAATTGAGGCCTGATTCAGACGATTAAA
This sequence comes from Lissotriton helveticus, assembly GCF_964261635.1. Lineage (NCBI taxonomy): Eukaryota > Metazoa > Chordata > Amphibia > Caudata > Salamandridae > Lissotriton > Lissotriton helveticus. The sequence goes on along the minus strand of NC_136063.1, from coordinate 2,136,311,376 downwards.
CGTGCTATTCCCTGGCCTATCTGGCTCCACCCTCCCATTGCATGCACGCAATGATGTAGCCAGAACTAATGATTGTAATTGTAATACGAGAGGGGTCCATACTTTTACCAAGGGAGTCAGTGGGTCCGGGATAGCCCAGAGCCCGTCTACCTCATCCTGCTCAATCAAGTTAGGGTCCAGGAGTGGTTCAAAATGGCAATTAAAATCCCCCCCCATGATCAGCACAGATGTGACATCAATTGCCTGAATGAGGTTCAACAGACTTCCAATGGCTTCTGACTCCAGACCCCGCCTCACTGGCCTTGAATATACATTTATCAGGGCGATGTTCGGCCCTTTAAGTGGGGTCAGGAGTACACACTGGACGTCCGAGGAGTTAGTTAGAAATTGCGTAGCCCTCACACCCAGGTGGGTACCAACCCATATGGACATGCCACTAAAGGGTCTGCCCCTCTCTCCCATATTAGCTAGGACGTCAAAAGTGGCAAATCCAGGGGCTACACTTTCTTCCAGCGCCCAAGTTTCTTGAAGCATACAGATGTCGTGGGAAGCCATGAAAGTGCTCCACTCTGGAATAGGCAATTTACTTTTAAGCCCAGCCACGTTCCAGGAAAGGATTTTAATTTGGGGAACAACTGGATCCAGTTTAGTAGTTGTACAGTTAAGTGGGCCCCGGGGCTTAAAGGTGTCAAAATAGCTTTTGTCCACTATCTGCTTGAGTTCACAATTCAATACACCTAAGTTAGGAGGAGAGGGGGTAATAATAAGCTGAATTGCTTGGTCTGAGGCAATATTATTAGTTAGTGAGTCCAGATTTACAGTTACCCCATAATTTCCATTAGTAGATGACGTCTTAATTGGGGCAGATGTTTGTCAATCACAATTGTCAAGGCCCGAGAAAGTATCAAATCTATTTGTCGTTTCCAATGGTGTGAAGGGTACCAAGTAGTCCATTCCCCTTGTCAGATTTCTATTGTGCCCAGATGGTGCAGTATTCCAACCAAATGGGTCTTCATCCATCGAAGGATAGGGTGCATGTGGCCTATAGCTGTTATTGTAAGGTACCCATCGCTTAACCTGGTTACCTGCTAAAACATCAGGATACCTAGGGGGCATTACTAGGGCTCTAGGGTAGAAGTAAGTCAGCTCGCGAGGAACAATACATTTATTGCCGTTTCCTAGGGGCCAGCTAAGTATGTAATCAACCGCTCGACAATCCCTAAAATTAACAACAACCAGGTCTCCCTGGATGTCTTTTACTCTGTTTCCCAACCAGGGAAGGCGCCGGACATGTACTATCTCCCCACTGATATCATAGGGAAGTGGTCTGTTTTGGCTCAACCAATGCATAACTTTGTTTTTTAACTGGAAGAACCCTTCCCTCTTGTTGTCCTCTAATATAGGGACCCCAGTTAGGACAACCACAAACGGGACAGCTTCTGGAGGTAACTCTACCTGAGGCCCCTTCTTCCTCAGTATCCTAGCTTGGCTGCCTCCTCCCCTCCCATCTCGCACATATTCTTCACAGCCACTTGCCTTTCCCTTATTGGCCTCAGTAGCGGCATTGGCCTTAGCTGACACAGATATGTTTGCTTGCTTAGGATGTTTTTCCTTCTGCTGCTTGGAGTTCAAAGGTACATTAGGGTAGGGGGCAGCTTTTGGGGCATCAAGATGGGGGGAGGGTAGTATGGCTGTAGATGGCAAAACCAACCCCAATGCATCCTTAACTGCCCTGTCCTTCTTAATAGCAGCTAGTTCCATGTCCTCAAGGCGTTTCTCTATCCTCTTCAGCCTCTCAATTATAGGTGAAACTAGGGACCTCATCAAACTTTCCATATTGTCCAGTGTCACAACAGATGATCCATCCTTTACTGGGCAACAAGGTAGAGTTGACAAACCCAAAGGATTTGTTGCCGTTGCTGTAGAAGCCTTTGCTGTTGGCACACTTATCATAGGACCCTTGGCAGGTGGCATATTTGCTAGTTGAACCTTAACAGCTGGCACTGTTCTTATGGCACCTTTTGTGGGTTTACCAAAATCAGAGTGACTAATCTTGGGTTTTTGAGCGTTACCACCCCTCCGTCTTCTTTTGTTTGGTGGAGGACCAATAACCTCAACAGTCAAGGGATTTTTGGGCTTATTTTTATATGGTTTGGCCACTGGGGTAGGAGTCTCACTAATCAACACAGTTTCTATGCTGGTAACGGTGTTTGAGGATATAACATTCGCAAGCATACCACTTGGCATATCCAACAAGGGAGAACAATCTCGCAATAGCAGTGGGACATTATCTAGGGATAAAGGGTCCTCATTCCCAGTAGAAGTGCTTACATTAGGAGAGGTGGTGTGCGGCAGCGGGTTGGCTAGAGCTCTGGATTTCATAGACTCGATCGAGCGACGCCGCTCGGCCCGGCGCTCAGCCAATATATCTTCCCTGTCCATTTCCACGGCCACCCTTGTAAAGTAGTTGTCAAGTGTTCCAATGGACAATCCCCCGGTCTTCTCAGGCATAATGGAATCGGGGCTCTGGGCCATGGTAGTCAAATAAATAATTAAGAGACTTACTTCACGAGGCTGGAAGCGCAGGAGTGTACAAAAGAGACAGGGCCCAGCCCGGCCTCCGAGGGCCTCAGAGGGCCCGCCCTTTGCCCGGGCTTAGCCCCGGGCACTCCCGCGCGCGTCCCGCGTCCCGCGTGGCGGGAGGAGCTGCGTTCCTTTTGTGCGCCTCCGGGCGCGTCTGCTGTGGTTGGTGGGCGTGGTCCTGCCGGGGATGCTGGGCTCTGAAGTCCCCCCGCTCTGCGGCCGCGGTGGTAAGCGGCGGCGGGGGGGACCGAGTGCCTGGAAACTCGTGGGCTCAGCGCTACGGCACTTTCCTCAAGTGAGCCGAAATTGATGTTCTCGTGTGCAAGAAGAGTTGCTATCTGCACCAAATGCACAGAAACAGAGACGCTCGTGTGGAAAAAGGGTTCTAGCTTAGCACTGCCAAACGAGTAACACCTTAAAGTTATTGGTTCAAATCCTGCTCACTTTTGGGCTTGTGCCTATTGTAATCTGGGCACAATACAATGTGGGGTGGATGAGACGTAGTGAGCAGGCCTCCCTGAACACTTTGCTACAGGAAAGCAAGGACAAATTCCATATGTGTTATTAGCATTTTACTTATACTGATGGAACTGAAGAAGTTAACTGCACAGAATACATCCGGAATAATCCCCAAGGAGACTGAAAGCTAGACAGCTGAAGAACAAGTTACTTACCTTTGGTAACGCCTTATCTGGTAGAAGATCTAGCAGCAGATTCCTTACATTCGAACTTCCAGTAGTCAGCCTGGATCCGGAAGATTTTTCGTAGCAGTACCCCTACGCACCGGTAGATGGAGTCAGTTGACTCCGCGTGACGTCAGCAGCATCGTATTCGTCGTGACGTCCGCATTGTCAATATAGCTGCCTCTCCGGCGCGCTGACATCAGTACATTTCACGACAGCCATGAAGTGACTTTATCCGGAAAAGGCGTCAGGTAAGGAGGCTTTGATGAAAGTGCCTGTAGTTCGTGGACTCTCCTGGCAGAGGTTATTGCCACCAAAAAAGTTTTCTTAATGGTGAGCAACTGCAGAGGGAAGTTCTACAATGGCTCAAACGGTGCACACAACAAGAAGGTGAGCACCAAATTAAGGTCCCACTGTGGCATGATAAAAGGTGAAGGGGAAACAAATGGGTCAGCCTCTTCAAAATTCTCTGAACAATTGGAGATTTGAAAAAAGATGGGTGATCGGGCAGCCGAAGAAAAGAAGAAAGGGCTAAAAGGTATCCCTTCAAGGTGCCCAGAGCAGAGCCCTGCCGGGCCAAAGAAAGTATGAAGAGAAGGACTTCAGATAAGGGAGCAGATAGAGGGTCAACAGACCGATCTGTACAATATTTACAAAATGTGTTCCATCTGTAGGCATATACTGATTTGGTAGAGGGACGTCTGGCTGCCAAGATAACCTCACAGACTTCAGGAGTAAGGTCAAAAGCTCAAAGATGAGGCTCTGACCCGATCCAACAAGTATTTTATGTCTTTGCATGTGGTGCAGCATGTTTGTTTAATCCACAGCAGGTGACTTTACTCAAGATACTCAAAGTCCTTGCCTCTTTCTTGTTAAGCGGACATTTTGGCCAATTTCACACCTTCATGCCACACAGCCAGAACAGTGAAGTCACAGCAGTCACTGTTTGTTGGCTCCACTGTGGTAGATCCTCTTGACCCCGGAGGAGGAGCATGGCTTCAATAAGGCTTGATCCATGGAAGGGGTGTCAGGTATCCGGATAAGGGCTCAGTCAGTCAAATACAGAAACAAGAAAACTGCTTATCGCCTTGAAATGGTGGGAATAGACGTGCCAAGGAATAGCTGAATAGCAAAATGGAGAAAAAACTGTAGGTATGAAGAGACAAGCAGTGCTCCGAGGACTGTCTGCTTAACTGTGCTAAAGAATTTGAGCAGTTCATTCTCTGTGACTGTGAGGTGACCGGATACCCTTCAGTATCTAGTATGTGGCTGTTTGTAATGTGTATGCAAAGTGTATGTACACTGCTATGTAATGGTAATATTTCAGCATGTGAATCTATCAAAGATCTAATGTTATAAATGAAGTAATCTAGCTATCAGCACATTCAGTTACCTCTATATTCTTCACGTATGAAGCTTGTGATTTATTGAACAAGTTGATACAAAGCAGAGTAATTCAACTCTTAGTACAATGCTCTTTGTGTGAGAATACATCCGGTCATAAATAACAAATCTGTACCCTGTATGTCTGCAAGTGGTGCCTGTCATGTAGAAACAACCCCATCGGTATTCATGAATTGGTGAAAGGAGTTACACAAATTATGAGTCAAATATGAAAGATGAAAAGAATGTTGCACTTGTTTCCACAAACATATAGTTGTTAGAATCCATGAAGGTTTTAAACATCCAAAACCTGTTCACATACAGAGCTATATATTTGGAACTCCCTAAAATGTGGCATGGTGAATAGCGCTGATCGCATGGGAGCACTGGTTGTTTATGGGTTATTTTTTGGCATGACCATAACCTTAAAAAGATGTTCACTCCACATAAGGTGAAGGTGTTTGTTCCAAAGTATGGCGTAATTATTAAAGAATGTAAGGCTTTGGCCATGTTTTTTAAAGAGCCATTTGTTCCAGTATGAAATTTAGAAGCTACGTTGCTGCCTGGATTGCGTGTGCGCGCAGTCTGCTCTTTTTGGAAGCACATACTCGGGCTTGTGGCGTGCCCCTGCTCACTCCCGCAAGGTGGATGTTGCCACAAGCATGAGTATATACTACCAAAAAGAGCAGAGCGACGGCTAAAGGGCCTCCTATGCAGCACCTTTGCGCTGCATAGGCGAGACCTAAAAAGAGTCAGAGTTGTTGTCTACCCTCTAATTCAAATATTTTCTTTAACAATGCTCTATTGTAACTTTGATTGTTTAGTGTGAATTATTTGGTTTCCTTTAGTGATATGGTTCACATTAGGTATAAAAATTAATTTTAGTGGATCGTAACATTGTAATCATGTCAGCTTTGAAAAAATTAAAAAGGGTGCTGAATTTATGTGAAGGTTAGTGTGCAAGAACAGAAAGACAACTAATGCAGGATGATCAGAGGCACTCTTAGTAATCCTAGTGACAAATCAAAGGAAAGTCATTAGGAGATTATAAATTGGGTAACTTCTCAATGGTAGATGGCAAATGAAGACAGACATCCCTAAGTTTTCAAATCCATTGAAAATACTGTTCATTAGGGGCCGGACTTCAATCGCCAGGGGTTAACTGGAGCCTTTTAACTCTGTATGCAACTAGAAGCAGGGACATCCTAGCAGCAGGTGCTCAGGAACCAGTGACCGCCAGCGCTCACATAGAAAACTCCAGTATGCAGTGTTACACAGGATGATGTCTGTCACTGCCTCAATTCCTTTTCCTCTTGTCTGAATAGCATCAAATCTGGCTCTCCTTGTGATCCGGTACCGGCCAAGATTTTGAAACAACTCAAACTTGGTCCACGCCGTGTATTAAAGCAACTTCTTAATTCCTCATTATCTGAGTCATTTGTCCCACAGGAGTGAAAGCATGCTATGATTGTTCCTTTACTGAAAAAGGCTGGAGCTGATGTTGCCAACTTGTCCAACTTCAGACCAATTTCATTGCTTCCTGTTTGTTCAAAGATCCTGGAAAGGCATATCAATACACAATTAACTCAACTTGTTGAGAGCTCGGGATTTTTACATCCGTCCCAGTCAGGCTTCAGAGCACATCATTCGACTGAAACCACACTCCTAGGAGTGACCGAGAGCCTGCGACACAGTGTCGATCGCAGAGAGACATCGGCTCTCATTCTTCTCGATCTGAGCGCGGCGTTCGACACTGTGTCTCATTCCATCCTTCTTGCGACTCTTCGGTCCCTGGGAGTGGAGGGCGCTGCACTAGCCTGGATAGCTTCTTTTTTAAGAGATCGCACTTTTCAGGTTTTTCTGCCTCTGCCTCCTCTATAGTTTGTCCATCGGCGTACGGCGTTCCACAGGGGTCTATACTTAGTCCTTTATTATTTAATATCTATGTGAGACCCCAGGCCACTATTGTGGAAGAAGCCGGCCTCACTTTATACTCCTACGCCGACGATACACAAATTATTTTTTCCCTCTCTAACAAAGAGTGCAACGATACTTCTGCTCTGAAAGAAGGTTTGACTCGAGTATCCGACTGGATGAAGAGAAATTTTCTGAAATTAAACGGTGACAAGACCGAGGTTGTGATATTGGGCAAGGCTAAGGATCTTTGGGGCCCTCACCATTGGCCCAAGGATATGGGATCTACGCCTCAGCCCGCCACTGTAGTACGCAATCTCGGGTTTTCTCATCGATGAGAAACTCACAATGAGACAGCATTCTGTGAAGGTGGCCTCAATTTGTTTTGCCACCTTCAGATGGCTTCAAAAAATCCTCTGAATGTTGCCTATCTCCACACAAAGAACCGTAGTCCAGGCGTTGGTTGTTTCCCGCCTGGATTACGGCAACGTCCTTTACCTTGGAGCCGACCTGACAACCATAAAAAAACTCCAGGTGGTTCAGAACGCGGCTGCCCGGCTCCTCCGCAATGTTCCCAGGAGAACATCTGCCTCTTTCGCACTTAGTGACCTTCACTGGCTCAAAATCCCGAGCCGAATTAAATTCAAAGCTCTCTGCCACGTTTTCAAAATCAAAGAAGGCTTAGCCCCCAAATATCTTCAGGGCCTTATCCAGGCCTATAAGCCAAGCCGAACTCTGGGATCCTCAGGGAATGGTGACTTCTCGGTTCCTAGATTTAGGTTAGCAAAAATGGGAGGTCGCTCTTTTGCCCATTTGGGTCCTAAATTCTGGAATGCCCTTCCTGTGACCCTAAAGACAGAAACCAATCTTTTTCGTTTCCGCAAGGGACTTAAAACTTGGCTTTTTCAGCAGTGAATTGAATCTTCCTTTCAGTAAAATCAGCATGCAAGTTTTTCTTCTTTAGTCTGTCCCTGAGCGCCGGGAAACCCACTGCGGGTAGCTGTGCGCTTTATAAGTTTAAATAAATAAATAAATAAATAAATAATTCACGAAGGAACTCGAGACCGGGCTCTTAAACTCACCCGCACATACCACCCCCTCACACCGCCTTGAGACCTGAAAGGGTGAGTACTCACGCTTTACAAGAAACCTGATTGTTGGTACAATGGCAACTCAGTCTTGGTATTCAAGCTGAGAACTGTATCATGTATGGTGCACATCAAAAGCAACAAAATGGCCAAACAGTACATTTTGAAAGTAATAAGCAATTGAGAAGCATCAAGCCTTTATATCAACTATTGAAATATAAAATCGGGTCACTGTAGTACTCGTAAGAAGGACAGCATTTCAATGAAAAAGTGGTCTGCGTTTCAACCTACAAACAAGTTGAATAGGAACTGAGAAATATTTTTACACAAGGAAACAGAAGGAGGGAAAATGTTCATGGGAGCAGGGTCACAGAAAGAAGAGGGCTAGACTAAGGAATAACAGAAAGAGTCAACCCTTTTAATGTGTGTTACAATTACTACTGAGCAGACCTGCATGCTAGGTAAAGAACGAACTTAGCCATATTTAAATCCCCTTCGCCCCTCCCTCGTTGAAATCTACTCTTTGTTGGCACTGGCTTTTTAGATAGCTAATATACCAACGCGACAAGCATATTGTGAGTATAACTAACAACCCTCGGATTTTTAGCTTCCAATAAAATATTTACAAAGTACCTGACTGCAAAGTATGCTTGAATGAAAGCACGAATTTAAACTCTTTGGAGAACAAAAAGCTTGAATTTCTTTTTCATAATGCGGTCTTGGAGAACAAGAGCTTTAAACTCAATATGCTGCGGACAGAAAGTCAATCTAGAGATATCCAGTGATCAGAAATATGACACCGTTTTAGGGAAAAGCAACTGTCAACATCCTACGTTCCCATGAGCTTAGCCCAGGCGTGCGGCCATTCTTTACAGCGACTGGAGTGTGTAAATGGGCAGAAAGAAACAATGGCATGAAGACACAGAAGAGTGTGGAGCATTTTGGTCCAACGACAAAAAGCAGAATTCTCTCTAGGGCAGCTAATACTTTGAAGTCAGACTAGTTTGTTTCTAAAGCAACGCTCTCGGGCCTAGCCACCATGTTTGAAGTATACAAATCACTAGAACAGTTTAGACCAGTAAAAAATGTTGGTTTGGGCACTTTAAACATATGTAAGGTACACTGTGGTTAATAGGCCACTTAAGGCCTAGCTGGGAGTTCCAATAAACAACAGAAACGGAAACAAACTGTGTTCACCATTTTAAAATCTGCTCTTATGGCCCTTCCTCCAAAGCTTGAGCGTTTCGTTTTAGAATTGTTGAGTTTAAAAATGTTTATGGAGGTCATACTTTTCCTAGCATGTCTTGCAGTGGCGGCTCCTCTGCTATGGTGCAGGAGGGTCACCCCACTGCTTTTGAGCAGTGTAAAGTAAAGGAAATAAAATGATATAACTTTGAGTTATTATCATTTTATATTTCCTTTGAGGGCGGGTGGGCAGGGGTACTCTGCTCTCGGGGCGGGCCGGCTCTGCTCAAGGAGCAGGGCAAGGGAGGAGTGGTTTGCCCACTCCTAAGTACACAATGACTGTTTGGTCGGCCCTCTCGGGCTGCCCAAACCAGTCATGAGCACTTTCCTCATTATCCATGCAGGCTGCATTACATCCTGCGAGGAGAACAATCCCAGGCCCCCATTCCCTGGTTGAGCATCGAACCAGGACGCTCAAAACCAATCACAAAGCCTCATTAAAGTGTTGTGATTGGTCTGGGGAGCCTGGCTGTTCTTCCTGACTTCCTGTCACTTAAGGAAGAAGGAGCAGAGGTACGGGACCCGACGGCAAGATAGGTGTATAATTTGTATTTTTTGTTTTACATTGCCCAACCTCAAACTTCCCCTGCGCCCCACCCTCACCCTCCCGCACATGCACACCACCCATGAGTCATGCTGGCCACCACTGCTTTCTTGGTTGTTTAAAAATTCTGATTTGTCTGCTTCTTCGGAATCCAACCAAGGCTGGAAGTACTCATTGTGTCTATTCACTCACCTGCTTTATCTAAACTGCTGGGAGCTACTCTTACATGCAAATTTGGGTCTTGCAGTCAACTCTACGGCTGCTTTGGGCGATCAGGAGCGGGACAACCTTTCTCTGGAAGTCCTCAACAGCTGTGTTGCCCTCAGCGTAATCTGCAATCAACCTTCACTTAGATACCTGCTACCAGCCTTGTTTCAACTTGAAACCAATTTTGTAGACTTCCAGACCTTTCTTTTATCTTTGCTCTTGAGAATTTATCTTTTCCACAATACCTTTAATTCTATTTTGCCCTAAACTTGCCTTGAACTTTGTCTAATCTGTACCTACACTCCCTAGTTAGTCTATTTCCTGAAAGTTCAACAGTTTAGTCCCATTTGTATATTTGCTTTCCATTCTTCCCTTAAAGGACAGAGCTAGGGTAACTGATACAGGAATTCACAGGCCTGTGTATCCTCAACGGGGCTCTTCATTCACTTCTGAAACACCAGTAGGGTTAGGAATCACACATTTCATCTGATTATCTCATCAGTATTTCTTCTACTACCAAACAATAACTAGGCAGATTTCCTGATAGTCTACTTTCAGGACTTCTTTTTGGTTGGTAGCTCCAATTCAACTGCCAGTTCTAGACTTGTGTCACATTACAGCTGGCTATCGAATACCTCTCACAGGTAACCGTGTCCTTTCCTGTAGTCAGACTAACCAGGTGTGATGACCTGGCGTGACACCTTAATGCAAATACTGTTTCCAAACGCACGTCACTGGGATGGCGGCAGGAAGACACATACACTCAGATATTCATAATGAGTTTAAAGGTTGATTTTCATGCCCACAGTAGAAAGTCATGCTTTTCAAGCCACAGATGCTTTCTCAAATGTGAACAAATATTCATTCAGCGCATTCCAGCATGGTTAGTGAACAGGGCATTTTATTAAACATTTGTGTAAGTGATATTCTCTTATTGTGCTATCAATAGAGGTGAACAGAAAGATTTGTAGCAGAACAAGTTTTTCAAGCTCACCGTTTCATGTATTCTAGCCCACAGATCCGGATCAACATCTGCATTTAAGCCTTCTGCCTGTCTTATGGTCTGTTATTCCATTCACTTCCAGGTTACAGAGTCCAGATGCCAGTGAGCCGGCCTTGGCGCTGTTGATCCAGGCTTGGGCTGCTTCATTGGGGCTTCTGATTTGTATTGATTCTGCTGAGATGGAATAACTTCTAACCTGTGAATTTACAAAAATTGAGTTAATGGCATGTTTGTGTTTAATACATTCAAACTACATGATTAAATATTCTTGGATCACAAAGACATTAGTTAAAGAAACCAGAAGCCAGTGAGACATGAAGGAGGAAAGTAAGGCTGTGGGAGCTTATGCTACAGCTTCTCCTAACTTAAAAAAAAATTGCAATGATTCAAAATTATAACAAGTGAAGTCTCATACAAATAAGTAGGTTTAACATCTACAAAAAATATGCTAAATCTATGTGTTTAATGTTAATCCTCCAGGAAAACGCTATTGCAAAAACATTTTAAGAATATTTCCCTCACAAAGTTGACAATATTTGAGAAAATTGTGAAGTCTGTCATCTTTGCAAAAACCTTGCAGCAAATTTTTTTAAGTTCGCACATAACTAGAGAACTGAAACGCAGATTATAAAAATGCATTTTTGCATACAAATTATGTTTTGATTCAGGATTTTTTCCAGTTTGTGTTTCTGCCATTGTGCAAGCGATGCCCACAGGATAATAGTCCTAAATGTAGCTTCTCAGAGAACCGCCTTTCCCACATGATCTCTACACCTTTCTCTGTCCTCTTTAAGATTTTTTTTCAATCTTATTCCGTGACTTTAGACAGTTCACTCAAAAATAGTGATTTGTAACAGCCTCTGGTACCCTTTAACCTTCACCCACCATATCCATGGTGCTTCCTTTGAAGTGATTATCAGATATTCAGTTTTGAAGGCATGCATGCTCACTTTTTGGGTCTTTTCTGAACTTTGCTCCAAGTCTTTAAAACAGTTTCAATATATCGGGTTAATTGCATCTTCAATAGAAACGTCAATGGTTAATACTTTGAGACACTAAGAATATCATTCACTTCTGAGCCTAGTGTATAAAACAATGTGGGAGATTTTGCGATTCTCTAGATCAAGCACCCAGAAATCATGCTATCGAAGTTTATATTATTTATAAAGAACCTATTAGATAGCTATCAGAGGTTGCTTACTCTGTATATTCTCCATTAGAACATCGAGAGTAAAAAGTATTGACTTCTCCCCGCCACATAAGATAAATATTCTAGATTAATTTAGCTACAGTACTGACTACTGGGATATAACTAAAGAACTACTGATTTGTACAGACCATACTGGTCATTGTGCAAGCAACCATTCTGCTATGGGTAAAATGACTACACCGTACGACAAGCGAATGAGTGAACTTTATGTATCCCGTCCAGGTGGATAACCTAACATTTGTCTTCCCTCACTTTCCAATAAATTCACCCACACTGCTATTAAAGCAAACCTGCAGTGCATTATTAGTATTTAGCATCCTAGAGGAAAGAGTATCGTTTGTGATTTAGATTTTGAAAATATGCATATACTGGAACTGTCCCCGGCCACTCGCAGAAAGCCAGTTCCAAATGAGCATTACAGCTGTGCCTATAACAGAATGAGCTGGTTCACCTGCGCACCTTATTTTACTTGCTTTATATTTAATATTATTACTTTTCTCTCAGATCCTCTCCCCACCCATAGAACCTCCCAGCATCAGTTGTTTAAAAGCACACATTCCCATAACTATTGCACCTAACCTCCCAACATCCTATCTTTGACTTAATAAGTATGTTTACTTACGTTTACATCGAGTTTGAAGACAGAACTGCGACTACCTGTCCAGTGTTTCCACAGAGCAGACATACTTTCTAATGGGCATTTGGTACTACCCCCAGGACCTTCAATACCATGGGCAGGGACACATTTTATTGCATGCAATGAGCCTTTGCCTAGCAGCAGTAACACCTTGATTTCGCCCATCAAGCTTCACAAGGGATACAAAATCACTTTGCATAATAGAATCAAATATGCAATCATTGTAAACAGGTTACATTAATGGTTTAAAGTCAGAGTAATCTGCTGAGGCCCTTCCAGAAGAACAGCACATCCGGAGACAAGCAGCAGTTTATACACCCAGTCCAATATGGTTTATCGTTCATTAATAGACACTTCACCTGCCAGTATTCCTGGAGGTTTTTTTGGACAAAATCTAACACTACTTTATTAGTAGTGCTTCCTCTGGTACCAGGTTCTAGCCTGCAAAAAAATATTTACACTTGTATATAGTATGCACTATATTCCGAAAAATTGACTCAAAGGTCATTGTTTTTTGAGTGCTTTTTTTAACTGTAGCAGACGTTGTGTATTTCTACCTGACCAAATTAGCTTGACATATAGTACTGTTGCTGACTGTGCCATGCCACACACTTTACATAGATTCATATATGGCTGTACAACTGAGTTTTGTAATGCACCCATCTGTCACATTTGTGCCACTTCATGGTGGAGGGTCCTTCTTCTGGTGAAGCTAAGTGTGTGGAAGATTTGTGAAATCCGACTCAGTATCTTGTGGTTGGGGCTGTAGCTTTCTGACTTAGTGCAGATTCAGTCTCTCCAATCAGGTAGTGGACTTGAGCTGGATTTTGGGATGCAAATGTCAACGAGTGGTGTTGAAAGATGTCGTGGAAAATCCAGTTCTATAAGAACGCCAACCCAATACCATGATAGGCTCAGAAAAGGAGCTCTGAAGTGGATTCTGTTCCACACGGAACCAGTGGAGGGATTTCAAAGTCTATGTAATCAATAAGGCACCTCATGATGCTGTCCAAGGACCAAAAACTTTAATTTCAATTCTACAATAATGATCGTCAGATCCAGTCTCAAGTTGGCGGTTGCCAAGAGTCATTTTCGATGAGATTTGTGAGTCTAGATACAATGGCTCTCTGAACGAACTACAGCGAACTCAAGTTCAGCACAGGCAACATGGTTTGTTACTGGATCATGGGTGCTTTTTAAGTCGCCATACCTTTGCCTGGTGCCCCGGTTCTGTCTAGGTTCAGACCTTCATTCTCTAACAAAGTCAGAAACCTGTGTGTCACTAGGGAAGGAATCTGAACAGTCATAAAGAGTTTTTCCATCAGCCGTATTTCATCTTCTACAGCTGCCTCACAATATTTCCTGCATTCTTTAGGGACTGCCAAGGTTCAAGCTACTGTCAATGGAAAGCTAGCCAACACTACTGCCCGGTATTTAGAGTTTCTAATTTGTTAGGGTAAACCCAGTATGCGATGACGAAAGCAAATACCCAACTGGTGCTAGGGGAAAAAACATGAAATGGCGAGCCAGTTTTATGAAATTGTGCTTGTAGCTAAACTAATTCTCACCTTGGAGGACAAATTATTTCTTTAATGCCCCCCATTATGAGTTCTTTTGCAAAACATCTCTCTTGTCTTTGTTCAGCTGGCTGGTGATTTGAATTACATCTCCCTCTAATTTCATCTCCATGAAATAAGACTCCCGCGTACAAAGGATGGATTGAACCATACTGATCACTCGACACCACATTTGCATTGTTGTTTCAAAATGCTGCTTGCGGAGAAAGATTCTTAAAATCTGCAGGGTGTCCTCCTATTGGCAAAGACGAATATCTTCTTATTTATATGCATAGACCACCTAGAGGAATCTTTTCATTGCCTGAGCTGCTATGAATAGCCACGGATGTGCAGATTTGATCCTGAAACCTGGAGAAATCGGTTGCCAATTTATAACGATTAGAGAGAGAGCGCGAGAGACGGGGGAGTGTTTGTGTGTCCAAGAGAGAAAGAGAGAGAGAGAGACCATGTGCATGAGAGATTGAGGGAGGTTTATTTTTCACTGGTTCCCAGTGTACAGCTCAATCAGAAGCTGAGGTTTGGAGGTGGCAGGTGATGGGTGAAAAGATGGCTGGGGCAATGGGTGGGTATATGGAGGGAAAAATAGATAGAAAGATAAATGGATGGAAGGCATGTTAAAGGAACTCTTTTTAGAAAGATTGTCTGATTTGAGATATGTTTCAAGTTGGCGGTATTTTAAATCTCAGTTTACTCCCTTGAGGCGGTCCCATCATCGACGGAAAAGGATGTCCACTAAATTAAGAGGCATGTGATCTTCACAAGGACCTGTCTGCTGCGAGCTTAGCACGAACATTCATGTCTCGAGACGTTCTTGGGTGAAATACAACCACTGCAATGCTTCGCTGTATTAAGATGCAGTGACTATTCGAAACGCGGCCTGCTTTTTTATTAGGATCGTCTAGACTTAATCATCAGACCCCGGGGACCTGAAGGAGATCGCCTTGATTTAACCTTGTTGGCACCCGGTCTCCGGAGACTCAATCAAGCGGCCCTGTCATCTCTAACCCTCGCGTCCTCACTTTTGCCTGACAGATACTTGTATAATTGTGCTCTGGTAGGTCTTCCTGGAAGTAAATTGGCCTTCAATACAATTCTTTAATTAAAACAATGAAATGCATGTAACGAGCACGCATTTAACTGGGTTATGTGAACAAACGTTTAACTGGATTCTTTTCCTGGTTCTTTTTCTATCATGAGCGTTGCAAGACAAAGAAGAACACTACTACTTGTCGTTAGATTTAGTTTAGCAGACGACAGTTCCCTGATTTGAAATTATGAAGGACTATAGCCTCAAATGTAGGTAACTATTTTATTTTGCCCATGGCCGTGTCGGGTTTTATGAAAGGCGATTATAATAAGGTGCAATGCTATGAAACGCGTGTCCCCCGTGGCTGCCTTCACTTCCCCTTTCCCATGCCACTGTTTTCTCTTTCATCTCACTTCCGTAACTCACACACTCAAGTGTCCAAGTCTCATATACGGTTTAAGTTCAGTTGCCCCAAATCTGTTATGTTGAAAATGAGAAAAAGACTTCCAGTGCTCAATTACAGGCGCATCACATTTATTTACAGATCTGATTTTTGCTTCTAAAACCTATTATTATAATACTTTTACTTAGCCCAATCGCCACATGAATAGGGAACTGTGACTACAGAAGGCACCAGCTTGCGAAGTGTGGTTTCTTAGCTCAAATATGAATTCTGTGTCCAGGGAAGAATTTGTGTTCCATTGTTTACATAGAACATTGCGTGAGGTAAGACTTGATATTATTGTTGTGCTCAGACTAAACTTATTTCAGGTAACCACCGTCATAAACTGTTACATTATAAGTATCCCCATAGGGCTTATACTAGACCCAAGTCGCAGGCAAAATTTGATCCCTTTAGACCCCACTAACCCCCAAATGCCAGTATGACCAGGCAGATTTTCTACATTTACATTGAACCAATGGGGTGACAGTTTCCTATTGGGGGATATTTACTCTACTTTGCCCCTCATGCTGGAACAGTCACTTGCTCCTGACCCTCTGATGACTTTGCTGGGGTATGGGCAAACCTTACCACTGGTACTATGTCGTTTTACTGACACTGACTTGCTCCTAGCCAATCAACGGATCTCGCTTCACTAGGGTGCTCGGACCCCTCCAACTGTGCCAGCCTGGCTGAAAGACCTGACCTACTGTGATACGGATTCTGAATGGTATGCTTCTCTTCAGCCAGTTGCTTCCAGGCCTGCAGATATCTGGCAGCCACTGCGAGACTACTTGTTGTCCTTGGATCACTCTGCAGACGATGAAGCAGCAGATTAATCCCTTGTTACCTACTTAATGTTGTAAAAGGCAATCCCCAAACTTGCTCTGTGATACCCTGCTGATCGGTGCATACTTTTGAAATGTACCTTGCCTCTACAGTTTATTTGGCCCTTTACTTTTTTAGCTTCTTTTGTTTTTCTTTCCCAGTCCTTTTGCTGTTCCCCACATGTATTATTGTTTCTATTTTGCTCTAGCTTCAATGCCTTTACTTGTTGTATAAAACTAAGTTTAAAAAAATAAAATTAAAAAAAAGATATACATTTTGTGTCCTGAAGCCATGAAATATGAGTTCAACTTTTGGATCACATCACAACTACAATTCTGGGGCATATCTCAGTTGAAGTCTTGCTTCCATAATAAATCAGATCTGAATTCTGCTTAAATAAATGATCCAATGTGAACCGTGCTTCCACAATCCATCGCGAAGTTCTCAGAACACATCAAATGTGATTATTTTCCAAAATACATCTGATGAAAACCATAAACGTGTAGAGCAGCAAATATGTATTGTGAATCCTGAGTGAGCCCGATTGCACTGAGCACATCAGTCTGAACCAGGCCACCTGGTTCAGGCTGTGCTGTCCCTGGTCACTTCCACAAGGTTCACTTCTGAGCTGCATGGGGTCCCCGGCGCCAACATGTAGCGTGGAGTCTCGCAGTCCTTTGTAGGCATATCCCAGTGGTTCCTCTGTGCCACGTGAATGGTACTGTTCATCGTAAGCTCTAGCCTTCCTAAGAGAACGTGTAAAAGTGTCTGGACAGAATGTGTATTTGTTATTCTTGTGGCACTCCTACTTGGTGCTGATGCTTTTTCAAGGTGAGGTCCGACGGGCAGGTCAGGGCCCGGCCAGCTATCTACATCACACGCGCGAGATTAGATACCAACACAGGTTTTAGATCACAGCCTGTAATTCCATTAGGCTCAAGCACACGGAAGCAGCAAACACATCCAAGAGAGAAATTGGAATGGGATTTGTATTGGCAATGCAAATGCCTGCAGTAACACTAAGCTGTGATTCTATTTGAGGCACGGCTGATTGTGTCCATTGGGACTGAGGCAGAGTGGGTGAGCCAGCGCAGAGCATGACGCGGGGTGCAGATGGAGGGGAAGGAGCAAAGGCCAGGCCCTCCATCCCTGCAGGGGAAGCAGGGCGACTGCTATGGTGCGCGGGGTGCAGCTGGAGGGAAGGAGCAAGAGGCCAGGCCCTCCATCCCTGCAGGGGAAGCAGGGCGGCTGATACGGTGCGCGGGGTGCAGCTGGAGGGAAGGAGCAAAAGGCCAGGCCCTCCATCCCTGCAGGGGAAGCAGGGCGACTGCTACGGTGCGCGGGGTGCAGCTGGAGGGAAGGAGCAAGAGGCCAGGCCCTCCATCCCTGCAGGGGAAGCAGGGCGGCTGCTACGGTGCGCGGGGTGCAGCTGGAGGGAAGGAGCAAGAGGCCAGGCCCTCCATCCCTGCAGGGGAAGCAGGGCGGCTGCTACGGTGCGCGGGTGCAGCTGGAGGGAAGGAGCAAGAGGCCAGGCCCTCCATCCCTGCAGGGGAAGCAGGGCGACTGCTACGGTGCGCGGGGTGCAGCTGGAGGGAAGGAGCAAGAGGCCAGGCCCTCCATCCCTGCAGGGGAAGCAGGGCGACTGCTACGGTGCGCGGGGTGCAGCTGGAGGGAAGGAGCAAGAGGCCAGGCCCTCCATCCCTGCAGGGGAAGCAGGGCGACTGCTACGGTGCGCGGGGTGCAGCTGGAGGGAAGGAGCAAGAGGCCAGGCCCTCCATCCCTGCAGGGGAAGCAGGGCGGCTGCTACGGTGCGCGGGTGCAGCTGGAGGGAAGGAGCAAGAGGCCAGGCCCTCCATCCCTGCAGGGGAAGCAGGGCGGCTGATACGGTGCGCGGGGTGCAGCTGGAGGGAAGGAGCAAAAGGCCAGGCCCTCCATCCCTGCAGGGGAAGCAGGGCGACTGCTACGGTGCGCGGGGTGCAGCTGGAGGGAAGGAGCAAGAGGCCAGGCCCTCCATCCCTGCAGGGGAAGCAGGGCGACTGCTACGGTGCGCGGGGTGCAGCTGGAGGGAAGGAGCAAGAGGCCAGGCCCTCCATCCCTGCAGGGGAAGCAGGGCGGCTGCTACGGTGCGCGGGGTGCAGCTGGAGGGAAGGAGCAAGAGGCCAGGCCCTGCATCCCTGCAGGGGAAGCAGGGCGACTGCTACGGTGCGCGGGGTGCAGCTGGAGGGAAGGAGCAAGAGGCCAGGCCCTCCATCCCTGCAGGGGAAGCAGGGCGACTGCTACGGTGCGCGGGGTGCAGCTGGAGGGAAGGAGCAAGAGGCCAGGCCCTCCATCCCTGCAGGGGAAGCAGGGCGGCTGCTACGGTGCGCGGGTGCAGCTGGAGGGAAGGAGCAAGAGGCCAGGCCCTCCATCCCTGCAGGGGAAGCAGGGCGGCTGATACGGTGCGCGAGGTGCAGCTGGAGGGAAGGAGCAAAAGGCCAGGCCCTCCATCCCTGCAGGGGAAGCAGGGCGACTGCTACGGTGCGCGGGGTGCAGCTGGAGGGAAGGAGCAAAAGGCCAGGCCCTCCATCCCTGCAGGGGAAGCAGGGCGACTGCTACGGCGGACATGAAACGATGAGCCGCGTGTTTCAGCACATGCGTGTCAAACAGCTTTATACAATCCTAGGAAGTTGCACGGATCCAAACACTTTTCGGTCCTATGTGGTGCTCCTTATTTTACTTTCTATGCTTGCAGAATGTATGCAAACATTCTAGCTAATGCTTCTACCACTAAACTCGCCATGAGTTTTTGAAAACTGTTTTTAATCGTATAATTTCGAAAGGCACATCTAAAGAACGCAAAATAGGAGTGAACCGTTTATTTGACGTTTAATAATTGTCCACGTCTTTTCCTTCTTTTGACTTATGAGGTTCATTTTTCTTCTGGTGGAGGATACCACAATGCCATATAATGTTTCAAAAATGACAGCAGAGCAGTAAAAAAAGAATACAAATCTGTGTCCAAAATACAACCACCATTTTGATTAAAACACAAAAGGACACCGTGATAAGCGAAAAAAAGGCTAGAATTCAGAAACAGCTAGAGAGAGTGAGTGCGAGGGAGAGCGTGTGCGTGCTTTTTTTGGTTCTGGCTCGTCTTAAAACCACTGAAATTCGTGAGTTACAATTACCAACGCCCACAACACACCCCAATGCTTAAAACGCAATTTCGCAATATGAAGAAACACTCAAAAGAGCAATCAAAATGACAACATGGCTGGTGGCGTTTGCTGTGGGTGTTGGTAACTGTAACTGGTGACCGTGGTCGCAGTGCACAGCAAGAATGGGCCACAGCCTGCGTGCGTGTGCAGAAGGGGTTGGTCTCCACGCCCTGTGCCCAACCACCCATGTCTGCCTAACGTACACTATATAGGCACGGCACAGAGGCAGGCTACTGGGCCAATCGCCAGGGCCTAGTATCACAGTCCTTAAGCATGCAACAAAAAAAACTTAATAATTAATTATACAACAGGTACCTTTACTTCTAAAAAGGAAAAGTACTTTTTTTACGCACAAACTACGCACAACTATGCGTTAATTCACTAACATACAGACTGGCAGATGGAAATACCAAAGGCAACCCTAAACCCAAAGCCCACACCACTTCCCACATATACAAAACACTGTATAATGGGGTGCAAGTATTAAAATCGGTCCGACTGGTTTTGTCTCCATGTCGTTAGAATTATAAAAGCAGAAATATATCTATAAAACCCAATGCAAACAACATTAAAACTTTTATGATAGTGCCATCTGACAATGACACTCAATACTATAGGCATTCATCCACTGCAAACATTGTTATTGCTAATACTGAAGGTTAACGAGGGATTATACGTTCTGGTCTGTTAATTAGAGTACCTTATTAGGGTGGGCTGTGTGCAATAATGGGATCTGTGCAATCTTAACTGAAGGTTAACTGGGGTCTATAGACGTTTACTCGGACAAGCACTTTAATAGGGTGGGTTGTATACAATAATGGGAAAGATGCACTTTTATTAAAGGTCTCAATAGAGGTCCTGCTTCATAAACTGAGGGTTTGAATGGGGTTATGTCTGTTAAAACACAGCGCCCGGGAATCATCGGCACTATTTGATTTGACCCGAGTTGTCCGAATAAGCTTGGAAGACCAGCACTAAGAGGCATTTTGTCATCGCACCTCTATAAAGGTGTTTCAGGAACTTCTATGAGGGATAAACTAGAGAACACAACTCTTGGACAGATTATGCCCTCTGTTAGGGTGGGTTATGAGCAATGATGAGAATAGTGTGCTTGTAGTTATGGTTAAGTCAGACTTTCCACTGAAAATATATTTTTTGTTTTGGTAATATCTTTGACACCAATTGATTAATCTCTGCAAAACTTCCCAAAAGAAAATGCTATCCAAATTTGGTTTTCCATTTCATGTTAAAATGTTGCACGAGGGCCACAACTAAAAGAAGGGATCCCAAATGTGAAATTTCCTATTTTAACTACCATAGGACTCCTTGTTCTTCAATGTAGAAAAATTGTTTCATTGAAATATACAAAACCTGCCAGGTGGAACTTTACTCAAATGAGTGCCTGTGCTTGGATTGTAAATACAGTCAGTAGTTTCCATGAAATTGGCGTTTAAGATGAGTTCCGGTCTGGGTATGAATATGTTCAATTATATCGATATCAGAACGTGTTAATCTGCGAATCCTCCATGGATTAACAACCCAGATCTCTCTAGAAGTCAATTAAAAAACATAAAGGTACACCACTGGATTACGTTTTTTTCTCCCATCGACCAATGTGGATTTACAAATCCTGGTGTGGATTGGCAAATGTGCCACACTCTGATTGGCTGATCATCACAAAAAAATTCTGCTGTGGCCACCCGGGGAATTTCGGTTGGAGGTCGAGCCTGACGGGATGATGTGGTAAATGTTATCATGTCCTTGATTGACAAGGATCTGTCGGCGGTCACAATAGCGGGGAAATTGGCGGGCATAGCTTTTTTTGGGAAACCGCGGTGGGGATATGAGCCGTCGGTGGGAGACATGGGGAAGTGCATCTTGGAGGGGTGGGAGAGGGAGAGGGGGAAGGGAGACTGGTTGAGACGGCCCGTTACCTTGCGCATTTTGAAGCAGGTGATTGTTGCGCTTCCTAGGATGTGTGGTCATAATGCATGGGGAGACGCTCTGTTTTTTAGTTATCATGTTGTGGCTGTTTTTTTTTTGCGCTTTCCGAGTTGCAGAGGTGGTTGGTTCTGCGACGCATGGGGGATTGCTTTGGCGTGAGGTCCGTATGAGTGGGGGGGCAGTGGAGGTTAGGATTCCCAAATCCAAGAAGGATAACTAAGGCAAGGGACATTGTGTGACGTGGCAGCCGTACCCCTGCCTGTCGATTTGCCAATGTGCTTGGTGGAAAAGGTTGAGGGAGTGGGGGGACAGGTGGGAAGAGATTTTCCTGCATGAGAATGGAGAGCGTTTTTTGGCTTCGCAGGTGGTGGGGGTCCTGAAAAAAACTTTGGGTTGCAAAGGATTTCGGAACGCATTGATTCCGAATTGGGATGGCGACGGAAGGCGAGGACAAGGGTTGGTTGGTGGGGGAGATTCAGCAGATGGGGCATTGGCGATCTAGCTGCTATTGGCGCTATCTGCGTTTGGGGAGCCGATTGCACGATGAAGAATAACATGAGTTTGTTTTCTTCTAGGTTGCATTGCAGGCCCACTTCGAGGCCATATAGAGGTTTGGATCTGCAGGCATTCTTTTGTGAAATGGGCAGAGAGGGATGCTGAGTCTCGGCAAGGAGGAAGACAGCTGGGCAAGCCTGATATGGTAGTACAGTTGAAATGGTTTGGGAAAGGAGGCATGCGATGGCACGAGCTATTGCCCAAATTGAGGAACTTGGTAAAAGGAATCCATTGCCTGGACATTTTCTTGGTGCACCTGGGAGAAAATGACCTTGTAAAAATGAAAGGTCAGGCTGTAGTAAAAACTGTGAGGCAGAACTTGCTTGAAATTAAAGCAGCGTGGGCGGGAACAACAGTGGTTTTCATGGAGCTGATGCCAAGGAGAGTATGGAGGGGGGCAAACATGCCAGGGGTCATTGATAGAGCAAGGCCAACAGGGAACAGGGAGTAGCAGAAGTTTTGCAAGGTGCAGGGATTTTTCTTTTTAGAGCACAGTGATATCACATATGAGGCATCCGAGTTTTTTCAAGATGATTGGGTGCATCTGTCTGTTTAAGGGGTGGAATTCTTCTTGATGCTGATCAGGGGTATGTTGGCTGGGTTGTTGTATTTGCCAACAGTAATGTAAGTTTGTTTGTAAGCGGGGACTGACAGAAAAACTATGGGGTGTTTTCTGGTGGCAGGTTTTTTTCAGCAGTTTAAAATGTTTGGAAAAAGAAAGCACAGGTATGTTGGAAATGGCCCTTTTTGGAGGGCTTCTTCCTCCTTCATTATTCCTACCCCCCCCCCGTGGTTGTTGGCTATAGGACTCAGGGCACTGTGCCACTGCTGATCAGTGCTAAAGTGCATATGCTCTCTGTATAAATTGTTATTGTGATTGGTTATCCATGATTGGCAGATTTGTTTTATCAGTAGGTCCCTAGCAGAGTGCAATGAGTGTGCCAGGGCTGGTGATTCAAATGCTACTAGTGGGCCTGCAGCACTGATTGTGCCACCCAGATGAGTAGCCCTAAAATGGTGTCTCAGGCCTGCCACCGCAGTGCCTGTGTGCAGTTGCTAAATGCCACGCTGACCTGGCCAGTGTCCCCACTGGCCAGGCCTAACCCTTCCCTTTCTGTACACGTTGGACACCCCTCTGGAAGGCCCAAGGTACCCCCCTGGGCAGAGTGCAGTGTATGTGAAAGGTAGAGCATGTACTAGTGTGGGTGAAATGCTCTGATAGTGAAATACTGCCAATTTCATTTTTCACCGTTGAAAGGCTATCTTGCCCTTAGGCTAGAATGGGGAATGCTGTGTATAATGTTTACCTGCATATCTTCCCATAGGAGGAAGTTAGAAAACTGAAGTCTGGTATCCCCGAACTCAGAATTTAATAACCCATCTTTTAGGAAGGATGGTTTTCAAATCCTCTGTTTGGAAACATCACTTTTAGAAAGTGGCTGTTTTCTTGTCTGACCTTTCTGTGTGCCTCTACCTGTTTGTGAATTGTCTGTCTGGTTTATGAGTGACAGAGGAAGAGGTGGCTCTAGGAGGCTGGGCGAGTCAGCACTAGGCTGAATAGCTCCATCTGCATCTTGAGTGGTGGGCGGGGATAGCACTTGGGCCTGAATAGGGCTGTGCCAGCGTTCCACAATGCTGGCTCCACCTCCTGCTGGGCGGCTGACGACCCTGCCCCTCTCTCAAAGGAAAAAGGTGTCCACTGGCAGGAGACACCCAGAACTGGTTTGGACCGGGCTCAGAGCCCTCCTGCACAAAGGGATGAAATACTTTTTGGGGTATAACTACAGGACCCCAACCCCCTGAACTTTAGATCATCCTGGAATAAAGAAGGAACCTCTGTCAAGGAGAAAAGCTGGAAGACTGAAGAGTAAGGACTGACCTGCTGTGTGTTTGTGGGCTGACCTGCAGTTGCTATTCTGCCAAGGAGAGGGGAAGGACTTTGCTGTTGCTGTGTCCCCTGCTTGAAGCGATCTCCAAGGGCCTAAGGAGAGCTGGCCTCCTGTTAAGAAGGCCCGGAAAAAAAGGACTTCACCCCCATTTTCCCACCTGAACTCTGCTGTGTGAGTTCTGACCTGCCTAGACTGCTTGATCCAGTTGTGGGGCCTCTGGAGGTTGTTTCCTGCTGTTTGGGGAGCTGGAAAAGAAGAAGAGAAGAAGATCTACAATTTTGCACGCATCGCTCATGGACCACATTGTCGACAGTGCGAGAATATTCCTGTCGCCACGAAGATAGTCGCAGTGCCTGTTGCAGCTGCAACACCCGATGCGTCGCTCTCTTGCGGAGCGCATCGCCCCGGTGCGGGAAGATTCCTGTCACTAAGAACATCATCGCAGAGCCTGTCGTCGCTGCGAGATCCGGCGCACCGCTTGCCTGTGGAATGCATCCCGTTGCTGCAAATATCGTCGCAGAGTCCAGCACCAACACAGCGAGGGCCGCAACAGAAGAGGATCAACGCTGCGCCGTGCATCGCCACTGCACCGAAGATGGTCGCCGTCACGGAGATTGTCTCATCTTACCTGCGCGAGACGCTTCCACTGGAGAACCTGCAAACCAGAATCCATACAAGATATATCGCATCGCCCCCCAAACAGACCGGAATCGACGCAACCTGCCTGCTGCATTCAGCGGAGTTGTCGCATCGCCTCCCCAGGGTCTCAGGAGTGACGCATCGCTTGTTTTCTGATGCTGCAGCTGCCGCTTGGAACTTTTGTCGCATCTACAGGTTCTTTGGGCTAAAAGTGAAGCAACTGTGTATTATTTTGATGCAAACCCTTGAACTCTTTTTAAAGTCTTATTTTGGAACAGTGTATGTTGGATTTTTGTTGTTTTGGTCTTGTGTAGACTAGATTAAAATACTTTATTTTTCTAAACTGGTGTGGAGTCTATTTGTGGTGTTCTCACTTTGTTACTGTGAGTGATGGTCCAAATACTTTACACATTGCCTTTGATAAGCCTGTCTGCTCGTGCCAAGCTACCAAGGGGTGAGCAGGGGTTATCCAAAGAGTGTATCCCCCTTACCCCGACTAGAAGCATAGGGTCCCTATTTGGACATTGGTACCTATCTCTGCCAACTAGAGACCCCCAGATCTAACAGGGTCATTCAGACACAGTCAATTTTGAGGGGAAGGGAAGGGGATTTGTGGAATGAGATGACAGAGGTGGATGCAAGACTAATGGATGCGGGGAGTTATGAGTGATGGGTGTGAGTGGAGTTTGATTGGTTTGGTTTTAAAAAAGGGGTTTTGCTTAGTGGGGAGTTTTTTCTTTTGGTTAGTTAATGAACTGTACAGTGAAGTCAAGGCAATGAGTAGTCTGTATGACGTAGTGCCAGGTTAATGCGGTTTAACTGTAGTTTTGTGCACCTGTTTCATTAAAGCAGCCTTTTTCACACCATGACAATAGTCTGTAGTTATCGGAGACACCATCCCGCCCGATGATGGTTCTATATGTTGGTATAGTTTCCTTAACCAGCAGCAGACAACGCACTAGCAGTCCGCTGCAGTAGAGGTGCCATGACAGATATGTGGTACAAGAGAAAGCCCGTTATGATTTGAAAACTGAGGCCATACGTGAAATGGTCTGGGGACCATTCTATAAAGTGTAAGATATTCTTCTAGCTCTGCCTCAGATATAGATCACAAGAGCTGCCCTAAAACCTTCTCCACATTCCTCTCTTGGGCTAAGTGCATGGATGGGACTCAATTGAGTCACGCCGTGCTGCAGAACTTCACTGACCATCAATAATTTGCCCCTGGTACCTCCCTCTTCATTGTGTTACCCAAGAGCTTGAACCCGGAGGCTTTTAGCATGGACAAGGACTCTGAAGTCACAACGGCTCTCTGGATAGGTAGTGCTGGAGACAGATCCGCTTAAACCTCCACCTCCACCACACTGCTGGACTCTGATTGGCCAGCATTTTCATTCAGGGATCAAAACAAGAAAGTTTAGTGTGGGTTCAGAAACGAAAGGGCTCAGCATTAGCAAATTGTTTACATGGCAAGCACAACTAATGCTGAAGAACTCTTGTTACTCGGTGAAAGCTAGTTATCCCCCTCAGAAAATGTCATACAAATCAAGCATATCGTTTGCTTTATTCTTTTATATATTTTTTGTACCGGCACGCTAATCAATGCTATAACCCATGTCATTTTCCAAACAGCTTTGACATTTTTGTTTTCCTCGCGAAACCCATTTAGATACTTCATACTGTACATGTGGAATAACAATGATTTCAGAATGCGAGATATTCACAAAATGGGTCCCCAACGGTCCTCAATGCTCCAGCTGTGCCCTTGGCTGAAATAATTATGCAGATTAATAGATGGTTGTGAAAGAGCTGCCTTTCATTTCTGGAGTGCTTCAGCTTACACTGCGAGAATATTTGGGTTTTAGGTAAACAGATCACGCCAGCAGTCAGATGCAAATGGATAATGTGTGAAACTGCAGGCTAGTTTGATTGCATATCAACACCTACATGGACCGTACTTGGGGCATTACAGGATTCTCTTTGGCTGTTCAAGTCCTAGTTGTGTGCACGGGGGCCGAGGATGTGGTTTTCTTATAGACAACATTGAGGAAAAGCTAATTTGGATAAACTGCAGCACACGGAGACGGGTGGGCTGGGCACATACTGAAACAAGCATTTGCAATGCAATAGGTCTCGCATTTGTTAAAGTTAGAGCTATTGGCGTTGTAAATGAGTCAAGTATTTGTCTACTACTATTGTAGTCTAAGGTTCACAATAACAAAATATCTGCCTACCAGCTTTAAGAAAACGTAATCACAATTCATCAAAACACCATTTGCCCAGTTACCCCCCACCCCCTTCACCTTCCGGGGGTGTGCCCTGGGAAGGTGAACTTTTTCACCACCTCACTTCTGTTTGTTTCTATACCTCATCCTTTGGCATGTAATTTAAGATTATTCGTCATCATGGGGCATGAATGAATGTAAAATGTGTAATAAAATTAAAAGCTGTTTCAAACAAGGGCTTGAAAATTTTATTTGCCCAGGGTCCCCAAAATTCTTAAGATGCCACTGGTAGAAGAAGTCTATGGCTTTAGATTCATAAACATCACAAGGTATCATTTTAGCCTTTTACATAGTTTTGTATCAGTCATATTTATGTATACATTCTGTGATCTGCTTTCTACGTTCTACCTTGGGAACTGGGGTGCATAAAAGAAGAAAAAACAAGAGTTTAAGCTATTGGCACTATAAATGGCAATGCCTTTTATTTACGTGTTGTTTTTTAAAACATTAAAAGGCATTGTCATTTACAATACCAATAGCTTAAACTCTCGCAAATGCGAGACCTATTGCATTGCAAATGCTTTTTCTGCCTATTTTGCCATTGTTGTGACATACCAAGCTCAGTGTTCCATTACAACTCACCTGATCGCCAAACTTTCCAGGCAGGCAAGTTGTATTCAGTCTGAAAAACAAGACTTTTACAAAACTGCATAAATGTTTTATATTTTTAGGTCTTTTCTTTGGAGGCTTGGCGATGCAAACGTTCAAGTCTTTTAATTTTGAAGTAAAAAAAAACTCGTATCTCTAAAGTCATGACTGTCGACAGAGCCATGCAAACCACCATCACAAAAGCAGGGAACATGTTTACAATGGAAAAAAACCGGCAGAAAAAAAAAAACTCATGCTGCACCCTTTATAAGGCCCAGATCATAGGGATGCGTAGACGCTGCATTTTATCCAGAAGTGAATATTGTTTACTGCTAAGGCAATGGAGAGCATAGAGCGCGCTGTAGACAATTATTAATACTTTGACATGCCCTAATATCCTGAGCTCTTAACCGCTCATGTTTTGTTGTGACCCTAGCTGCTCCCTTTGCCCTAATGGAGACGCTTGATTAAGTCAGACCCCTTTGCAGGTACACAGACTGTCGAAGAGGCCTAGTCAGCCTTCCATCCTCCCGAGCTCGGTAAAATGAGTACCATTAAATTGGTGAACATTAACGCCCACAAATTACAGCAATTATAAAATGCGTAAGTGCAGCAAGAGGGGCAAAATTAAAAATCAAAATCCAACAGCTTTTCTGTATGCTCAGCATCTGCGGTTCAATAAAAAACAAGCCGACCCGTTCCCACCTGTTATCTCCAAAGTTGTGGGAGGGGTAGTGAACAGCACACAGACCACTGAAGGAGCATTGTTATGGCAACGCTCCAGCTCAACATACCCAGCACGGTTTAAACTCAACACAAGATAAAAGTTATAACTGTTGACAGAGCCGTGCAAACCACCATCATGAAAGCAGGGAACATGTTTACAGTGAGCAGTATAGAGGCCCAAAGCTTTTCTTACTTTCACCCCAGGGCTGCCTGGTCTTGATTCCACCTCTTATTTCTTCCGCCACCCTACACTTCCGGTCTATTTTTCACAGTTTTCTTAGCTTTCTCTTCCTCGCTTGCTCTGGGACCAAGTCTGATGAGGATACACAAGTCACGGTCCCGAAAACTGAGGACCACCTGCATGCACCGTCACAAATAAAGCACTGAAGAGCAGCTGAACAGACGAGCAGACAAGCAGCAAAGCGTCACAAGTATCTCATTATTCCAGAACAGCAAGCTAACATGCAAGCGGTACAGCTCTTCAGCGCATGTGCGGATATGTGCTGTGCATGTTGTGCTCTCCACAGACGGAAGAAGGAATCTGTAATGTTCTGTGTGGTGATGTAAGTGAGCTCGTGCGTGTGGCCACGCGACACACTCATGCTGAGTAGAATGGAGAAATGCCAACTGACCCGATTCTGGCGGGAGACTCCGGAGGATGTATTTTGTCTCTTGCCTAAAATCTCCTCTTAAATATAAACCATGGAGGAATTTAATAGCCCGTAATTTTTTTTTCGAACTCTCTCATCACTTTCGAAATGTTGGCATGTATCAAAATGTTTCATCTATGCTCAGGGCCACTGGAATTATGCGATTCTGCGGCCAAGGATTTTTTCGCATAATTAAGGGTTTGCCGCGTTTGCCACATAATCCATAATCGGCTGCATAAGCAGCAGTTAAACAAAAAATTCTAGCTCAAACAATAGTAACATGGCTCTATGTGCTCGCCGCATGTTGGAAGGGCCTTTGTAAAGGTTAGCTAGTCATCTTTCCGTTGCTTATTTATGCATTTGGTTGTTGAGCTGGGGTGAGATATTTGCTCAGACAGTATCATCGTGTACAAAAATGACAAAATAACAAAGAAATACTATTAAAAAATGTGCCCTATTATCCTGCATATTTGTCCTTTTCTTTTCCCAAAACTGCTGCATAATTCTGTGCTGTCTTGCCGCATAATTTCAACGGCCCTGTTATACTAGACTATGGAATGGAAAGTCAGTTATGGTTAAGGGCAAATTGAAGAATACAGCGGTGGAACAGATATGAGCATATGTTCACCGTTTAACTTTTATACAATAAACTCGTCAAGGAATTAGCCACTTGCTGACAGAGTTGCTCTTATCCAGAGTGCAACAGGCCCCCCATCCCCTTGTTTTTCATTAACTCGTGTGAGGCACTCACTTTAATCGGCAATGTGAAACTACAAGTCCCAGCATGCATAGAGCTGTGGGCTCAAAAACCAGGGCTGGCTGAGGGTCGCACTCATGACCTGATGTCGCCTGACAGCTATGAAATCTGCAGCTCCACCACACTTTGCTCCATTCACATAAACATGTTAAACGTGTGCTTAAAAGGACACTTCTCCGCTTTTATTAGTGAAACGCGGCCCACATGACATGAATCACTGGCTGTGGCCACTCTGTGACGCAGATACAGTCAGTGTCGAACGAACAAAAGGCGCGAGCAGGAGGTAGGCCGCGAGTGGTGCGCACGCGCGCGCCACAGCGAGCTATGTGGTTTCAATGGGCACGATAATTGAAACCACATGGCAGCGGTGCGCGTAATAGACACCAATAGGCCATGGGCCTTTGGCCAATTGCGTGCTGTCTTTTATAAAAAGGCCCACGCAAAGGCCAATAGCGTGGGCCAAAAGGAAAAGCTCACGCACAAGCCTGTGCGATTCATAGGTCCGTTTTCAAACTCCGTACAAGAGGTCTCTCGCTGCGCAAGCAGTGCTGCGCCGCGCTCTGCAACGCTAGGCGCAAGACCTAAAATGCAAATAGGTATCAGGAAGAGAAACGATACAGACGTACACGGCAAAGCCAAGTATGGCACTGACAACCTTCCTGGATAATGCTGCAAAGAGATGAATGGACAGAGCCACTCTGGCAGCTTCCATGAACTTACACATGATGCCTTCACTACCACAGCAGTAAACCTCAGAATTTTTCATCGACATTATGGAGTGTAGGGATAACCAAAAACATAAGGACCTTCGTGTCACGGACCGCTCTGCATGGATAACTTGCCATCGTTACGCAGGGAACTAGTTTATAACGATAAACTGTAAATAAACCTTTAATTCAATCTCGAGAGTGGTGTTGGCAAGTATTGGCAAATTATATGTGCAGCATTGGTTGAAAACCTATCTTCAGTCTTGTGCTTGCCAAGAGGTAAGCAAAGTGGATTAACAATTTTAACACGTTAGCAGTGACAGCAGAGTTCCTTTTCCTCATTCCAATGGCCTGGCCTACAGATATGTGTAACAAAAGAAAGCACATTAAGAGGCCTTCTCATTGATATAGGCAATACCAGGCACCCATCGTGTTAGTAATGGCCTGAGCAGAAATTGCTCTTATACACACTTTCTTTCAGCAGGAACGCACTTTAGGCCACCTGTAGAAAGGTTATACTTTGCGATCATCAAATACCGAATATTTGCAATTCGCTATTTGGTAATCGCACACACCAATATACTAATGTGTCTTTGACATATTGTGCGATTCCCAGTGGGTCACAAATAAACCTACTTCATGAATATTAATGGGATAGGTCTTGCGACCCATTAGGAATGACGATTCTCCAAATATTATGCAGAGAGAATCTTGATTTTATTAAAGATAAATAAATAAATAAATATTGACTTTTGAGGAAGAATTGCTGCCACACTTAATTCAATCATCGCTGGGGCCTCCCCTCCGTCTCTCTCCTTGCTTCTGCATTGAACTCCTTTGTGGGCATCCAACGCTTGTCTCCGCTCTGAGCCCCCCAGTCCCCTGTGGTGCTGCGGTATTGTCAAGGGGCTACGTGCTCTCTTGTGCTGAGTGAGGCCTACCCACTATTGAGGCCTACCAACTGATGGACTCCTCCAGCGGGGAGAGCTCGATCGTGTGCGTCTCTGCCCCACACTATTGGATTGGAATATTGCGCGTACATTGTTGAGGCTTTACAGATTACTGACAGCACTAGCAGCTACCTGAATGAAAGACATATGTCTACTACGGGTGGGTACCAGCAAACACCCCATATGTGTTGTGGCCCGACTGCTGGTGAGGCCTTGCTCCTCTACTGACTGTCTAGACCCTCTGAATGCTAGTCTTTCCAGGTCTTCATTTGTAAGCAGCTGGGTGAGGCACTTTCCTTATATATGGGAGTTCCTGGCCGATCAACCCACGAAGAGGGAGCAAGACGCCTAGTGGTTAATGTATATGTGTGACCCACCTTGCGGATATTATCTCTCCATATTACATGGCTGCTAGCTGCCCTTCACGATTTTAGATCTGACTTGGCTGTGTTTACCCAATGTAATTCCCTCTACCAATCCTCCATTGATGGGAACAGATCAACTGATTGACTACAACACAGTATCCTTTACCAGGAGGCTTCACCCCATCCCACAGTGCCAGGTACTGGGTGGATTGCCGCTCACAGTGTTTCAAACACCCCTGCTCTACACCCACGACCTATACGCCATGAAAGTGAAAGTACATACTGTTATTATGTTCATAGTGTTTTTTGTTTTTTTTACAGTTCTGGTCCAACAAAGTTTAATCGCTGGACCTTGTATTAGTAATGGTTTATGTTTTGGTTCCTGGTTCTGGGTTTCACACATCATCACTTTTCACAAATACTCTAACTAATGTCAATTCCCAGCTCTGCTTGAAATATACAAGCTTGTGTCCATTTACTAACAATGTCCGTACTGCATAAGTATCACCTGTTAACCTGGAATGACAGAGGCATGTGATCTATACAAAAATAGGGATGTATGACATAACAACGCATACTTTTACAACGCATGCTTTTACAATGCAAGTATTACAACGCAAACCTTTACAACGCATAGCGCTTAGGGGTGCTGGATAGTGAATAGTTTAATGTACTATTCCAACTCCAGTCCCCAGGGACACTAGGGAAGGTGTTGGATAGTAAATTAAATCTATTCCGTATCCTAGAGCGCCCCCCAGCGCAATGCATTGTAATGGTTTTCGTTGTAAAACCTGCGTTGTAATAGCACTGCGTGGTAAAAGTTGCGTTGTAAAGGATGTTTCCCCAAAAATAGTACAGGATCCTGTCCCAATTGCACCAGCGCCAGGCACATGAAATGAAATGAAATGAATGAAATGAAAAAGAAATTTAATAAAGCGCACTGCGGCCAAGCGGCTTCCTGGCGCTGGGGACTGGACCAGACTCAACGAGGGGATCCGAGGGAACTAACAGGGGAATGCCTGAGAAAACAGGAATGTTTTAAGGGCTTTACGGAAGTGGGTATAGATGGGAATGGAACGAATCAAGAGAGGAAGACTGTTCCAAAACCGAGGGGCCAGGACCGAAAAACGGGTGCCCCCCGTTCTCGATTTACGGAAACGGGGGACATGCAGAAGGGACAGAAAGGAGGAGCGGAGAGTGCGACTGGGGGCGTAAGGAGTGATGAGAGAACTGATAAAGAGGGGAGCTGAGTGGGTGTGCGCCTGAAATGCCAGGCAGGCCAATTTGAAAAAAGATCTAAGGTGCACTGGGAGCCAATGGAGGGACTTGAGTGCAGGGGTAATGTGAGAAGATTTGGGGAGACGAAGAATAAGGCGGGCTGCCTGATTTTGGATGGCCTGAAGACGGCGGGTTTCATAAGCGGGTATGCCCACGTACAGGCCATTCCCATAGTCAAGGCGGGAGGTAATAAGAGCCATGACTATGGATTTGAGGGGGTCCGCAGAGAAATACCGGGAGATCTTCCGAATGAGACGAAGGGATAGAAAGCAAGAAGATACAACGGAACTGACTTGGGCATGCATAGTTAGGTCATGACTGACCTTGATGCCCAGGGTCCAAACGGAAGAGACCGGTGAAGGGGGGAGCCGAAGGAAGGGGGCCAGTGAACCGAGGACCATGGATTTAAGGGACCACCCGTGAGGACAAGCTCCGTCTTGTCCGGATTGAGCTTCAAGTGGTTGATGCTCATCCATTCAGAAATAAAGACTAAGGTAGAACAGAGCTTGGGTAGAGAGTCAGAAGGGGAAGAAAGGTTGAATACGAGCTGGAGGTCGTCAGCGTAATTGTACACCGAGACCCCCAGCTCGCGAACAGAAATGATAAGAGGGTGAATATAAAGATTGAAAAGAAGAGGGGAGAGGGAGGAACCTTGGGGGACCCCACAGGAGACCAAGCGGGGAGGAGCGGAGTAACCCGAGAGGTGGACCGCTTGGGATCTGCCTTGGAGAAAGGACGCCAACCAAGAAAAGGCTGCGCCCCGAACGCCCACTGCGCTGACACGGTCGAGAAGGATGGAGTGATCGACCGTGTCAAACGCAGCGGACAAATCGAGGAGGACCAGGGCTTGGGGAAGATTGATGTCAGCTTTCCCCTTAAGTTCGTCCAGGACCGCGATAACCACTGTCTCCGTGGAGTGTCCTGGGCGAA
The DNA here is from genome assembly GCF_964261635.1 of Lissotriton helveticus. Lineage (NCBI taxonomy): Eukaryota > Metazoa > Chordata > Amphibia > Caudata > Salamandridae > Lissotriton > Lissotriton helveticus. The sequence goes on along the minus strand of NC_136063.1, from coordinate 2,136,277,545 downwards.
AACCCGCCTGATGGGAGGCCAAAAGGTGGTTCTCCTCGACATAAGTGGACAGACAAGATGTAACGTAGCTTTCAAGGATCTTGCCCAGGTAAGGAAGAAGAGAGATGGGCCTGAAATTAGAGAGATGAGAGGGGTTAAGACCAGGTTTTTTAAGAATAGGTAAAACTATGGCGGTTTTAAAGGAGGAGGGAACAGAACCCAGAGCCAAGGAGGCGTTGAGAAGGGCGAGAGGAGGAGCAGGGCAACTGGAGAAAAGAGTTTTGAGAATCCGTGCCGGAGCACAGTCCACCGGAGAACCGGACTTGATTTTTGTGAGCAGATTGAGGAAACGGTCCATGGAAATGGGGGGAAAGTGATCCAGAGAGGAGGAGGGTAGAAGGAGGGGACAGGAGACACCAGATTGCTGCACCATGGGAATATTGGCCTTTATGTTGGCAATCTTGTCAATAAAGTAATCATTGAGTGAAGAGCAGAGGGTCTGAGATGGAACGAGACTAGTGCTGGTGCGGTCAGAGGTGGCAAGGTTGTGGACCAGGGAGAACATTTCTCGGGGTTTATTGGCGGAAAGGGCAACTCTCTCTGTGAAATATTTAGTATGCCTGCAAGAAACCCACCTCATATCCACTGAAGCCTTTAAAATTCAAAAGAAATGGGAGGCCAACTCTCGCACAAGTCTTATTCCACATTCTCCCGCGGGGCCCGATTGTGGTTTAAAGAAGGCATTCCTTTCACAGCAGAGGAAACCAGGATTGGCACACAGGGGAGAAATGTCCTCCTCAGTGGCACACTCAATAGTAAACTTGTGGTGAAAGACAGCATTTATGCCCATAACCTGGAACAGGACACTTTCTTAGTTAATCTATCCTCGACTCTAGTGGACTGTACACACTACAAGTGGATCCTAGGTGGGGATTATAATGCAGCACTGGACATAGGCCTCGACAGATCACACTCCCCTCTTCCAACTGCTGCGTCAGTGTGCCAAGACAAGACCCTGCGACAATGGGTAGAGGGATGGTCACTATACAAAATTTGGGTCCACCGAAACGCAGGCATGCATGAATAATCCTATTATCCCCCCCCTCATTTACTTCACACAGGGATCGACAGGATCCTATGTACACCCTCGCTCCTTCCCGCTATCACCCAGACAACATATTTAGGGGAAACCCTTTTTGATCATAGCCCCTAGGAGATAGCGATCGCATGGGGACGCATAATCACTACCATATCCACATGAGGTCTTCAGCCGTAATTACTAGAGGACATAGACTCTAGTTTAAACAGAATGGGAAGCTTTTAAAATAATGATACCATATCCATATCCATAGGCAGGATGGTGGGAGTCCGAAAGACGATCCTTATTGAACTTACTTGTGTGGAGGAGAGTTTGGGACCCATAGAGAGGGTGGCGGCAGATAATGAGGAACACATAGACACGCTTCAAGACACCAAGGCCGAATATACGCTGAATTACTAGAACGATTGCGCATTATAGCATACAGAGATATACACAGAGGATCCATACTGAGGCCGACAAGCCTGGGACCTTATTAGCTCGCCTGATAAAACCTCAAACCGCACACACCTCGATCCTCACAGTCAATACGCCACATAATACTCAAGCCACCTCCCAGCTGGACATAAACGCAGCATTATGCAAATTCTATTTGACTCTATACACAGCTTCTCTGGCTGCAGACTTGGAGGGCATTCACGGTTTCATGAAAGCCCTGACCCTTCCTAAGGTGACGGTTAAAGATAGAACTGAACGAGTAACTCCTATTTCTGCCATGGAGATTCATGGGGTGATTAAAGAACTAGCTAGGAACAGGACTTCTGGCTCTGATGGCCTCTCCACAGAGTTCTATCCCAACTGGATACACAATTAGAGTGTCTCTCCAAATCCTCTTTGGACACTGGTGCAGTACCCACTACCACAGCCCAGGTCACCTCTCTATTAACACCTGACAAGCACCCCTTCGACGTGTCCTCTTATAGGCCTTTTCCCACACTTAATACTGAATACAAAATCCTCAATAAGGTATTGGCTTGCCCCCTACTTCCCATGCTTCCCAAAACTCCTTCACAATGATCAATGTAGCTTGGTCCCCACTCAATGTTTGCCCACTGCAGCACATTATGGATGCCGTATTTGGGCGAAAGAAGCATTTGACACACTGGGATTTTATGATTGCAGCCCATAAGCACTACAGCATTCCTCCTGAATATATTTGATTGGTAAGATTGCTTTATACTAATCCCACTGCTAGTCAACATATTTCTGCTCCTTATTTGATACAACACGACAAGGCTGCCCTCTGCAATCGCTTCTTTTTGTCCTGACACTGGGACTCAGCATAGCGCATACATCAGTATGCCTGTGGACGGGGCATCCCAATAGGGCCCACAACACATGCAATTTCATTGCATGTGGACGATATGATATGGTATATCAAAATCTCCATCTGAACCTAGTTTTTGCATCCCTCTTCAGCCTCCAAATTAATGAGAATAAATCCTAAGCATTTTCCTTTGAAGATATCTACACCCAACCATCTCTACCATTCGGGAAATGTCTCTTCAGTTTACGCCCCAGACTTTTCGTTACTTAGGAGTCCAGATTTACTGTGATACACTTGATGTGTTAGAAGGTATTCATCTTAAAAGTATCTCTGCTCTCAAGTCAAGGAACTTCTGGACTACCTTACCATTATCAGTGGCTGGAACACTGGCCCTAGCTAAAATGGTTATGTTACCCCGTTTACTTTACCACTTTGTTAATATTCCTGTACTTATCCCTGCTCAGATCTTTAAACTATTGAACACTCTCCTGATTGATCTGATATGGGCTAGTGGCAGCGGAAGGGTTGCCCTCTCTAAGCTCTAACTCCCCCTGATAAAGGAGGAGTGGACGCTCCCAATTTCAAATCTTATGTAGGACAACTACAATGGCTCGCCAACTGGCTAGCTTGTTGCAACCTATCTGAGATTGGCTATACAATGAACATGCTTAATAAGGGTACACTACATAGCATGCTGTGCCCAGGCTCCTCCTATCCTACAAATGGTCATTATTGCTCCATTTTGCCCTCTCATATTGGAAAATGGCCTTACGCTACACCTCCCCACAAGTGCCTTATGCTCCAACTATACCACTGATGGGCCTTCCTATTGTCTCGCAAATTTTACGATGCATAGTAGACAGCCCTGGTTACAGGGCGGGGTAGAAACAGTTGGTGACCTTTTCGCAGAGGGCAGACTATTGCTGCACACAGACGTCACGCATGTGCATGGCTTACAAGACACTCTCTTTCTGACTCACTGCAGTATTACTCGCTATAAACAACTCCACTGGGCACCTGAAAGAGCCGAACTTGTCCCACACGAACTACTCCAAGGTCTTCACACAATGTGACATGGTTATCACTTAGTTCAGTGGCTATACCGGTGCATAGGTACGCATTTACTGGTCCCTCTGTCCTCCTTAAGGGTTAAATCGGAAGAGGGCCTAGCACAGCACCTCCAAGACAAAGAATGAGAATTCCTGCGGGAATATCCCCAAAACATTTCCCAGAACTCCTGATTCAAATTCATACAATTTTCCATTTTACACTGAGCTTACCTCACCACATACAGACTTCACACCATGTTTCTGGCAGTACCCTCAACCTGCCCCCGCTGCCGAACACCAGACACTAACTTACTGCACAAGTTATGGAACTGTCCCATTCTGACCCCTACCGGGGCATATCACTGCAATCCTTTCAGACCTCACTGAGCAGAATCATTGGCACACACTAGACTTTGCATTCTTGGCCTCTTCCCTAGACCCAAAAACACCAGAGTAACATCACGTTTTGTTAATTTGTTCCTATTATTGCCTAAGAGCCTTATGATGAAATGGTGGAACTCTTGCCCAGCGCCTATGGTTTCCCAATGGCAGGAGGATGTGGAGAAATGGGGCCTAGCCGAAAGTGGTGCCCTATGCCGTGGGGAATACGCAGGCTTACGGAAAAAGCCCATAGCACTGGAATGGGAAACTGTGTTTGAGTCCTTTAAAGCCTTGGACTCTGCAGATTCTTAACTTATTCCACCCAGTTGCAGCTAAACCTTATAGCATATCATATGAGAGTGGGCAACACCATGCATAAATGTACAGGCCACCAAAGATTTAAGTGGTGTGTGGGAACGGTGCTGTGGTCCCCATATATTAGAAGGAAAAAATACCCTCTGCTATATGTTAAAAATGTGTTATGTTACTGCCATTTGTATAGCGCAACCGCTGCCCCAGCAAAGGGGCGTCCTGGTGCTGTCAGTAAAGCAATCAGCACAGAAAGAAGGCAGAAACTACACAATGGAGAAAATATATCTTTTTATGGCTTTCCTAATAGTCAAATAATTTGTGTGGCTTCGAATGTGAGTGGGCAGTAAGTTCCAAAGAAGGGATGCCCTGCTGCGGAAGGAACGGCCTCCTCCCCGCACTCTCCAAAACCTTGAGACCCTTAAATTCAACTCTCCTATCCACCGGCAGCCAATGTAGCAGGTGGATGGTGGCTGACAACGAGCAGGACTTGCTCAGGTCAATCAGCGATCTGGCTGCTGCGTTCTGTACCCGTTGAAGCCAAGCAATCTCGGCCTTATTTGCCCCTAGATACAGAGAGCAGGCATAGTCCAATCTGGACATTATGACTGCCTGAATGATAGTCTGGCGCGTGTGGGGGTCAAATAACCCCAGTAGGGGTCTGAGTCCCTGTAGGAGCCAAAGCAGGTCCCTGCTACCTTTTTTGTTTGGATAAGAAAAAATGGATAGGGGTTCTGCCCACCTTACCGTCCTGTACCTGAGCAGGAGACATCCAAGGATGAAAAAGTAACAACAAAAAAGTACTGAAGGGATCAATCTGCTTTTTAATTCTCGAACAAGAAACAATCAATTATCTTGTGATACGCGAAATATACGCAGCATAGGTATATACAAATTCATATACACATATGAGAGCAAACACCGGAGAGGCACAATATCAAAAAAATTATATTCTATGTACAACACATCACATTTACAATATGTACAAATACACAAAACACTAAACAATACTCAACACACTTCTCTGTACCCTAGAGAAAAAGGAATATATACACCAATTTACATATGTACCTCCTCTCAATATAGGATAGAGTATACAATAAGACGGAAGTCCCAAACACAAAGAATACCAAGGGGCTACTTGTCAACCCAGCCTACATTTGTGTTGGTGCATCTCGGAAAAAATCCAATCTTCCTTAAATTTTTACAAGGGACTCCGTTCAAAACAAAAGGTGTTGACGCTGTCGCGGTCGCGTTTCAGGCAGATGATATAGGCTTCATCAGGACATGGGTACTCTAATAATACCAAATACATATATTAACTATTTCTACTTACACAAAGAAACATATTACAGCTGCTAAAAAGAAAACTAAATCTCCCCCACATGTGGAAATACAGTGTCAATGGGTGAATCCATCGTGGAAAGAAAGAGACATAAAAACAATAAAAGAAAATGATCACTAAAGAGGCAAAATATCACAGAGACCTCAACCACACCTCAAAGTGAGCAACTGAAACGTGCAACCAAAATGTCACCCTAGTGGCAATACCACGAATCACCTTATATCCCAAATAAACAATGTACGTGCGCGCCAAATACTATCAACACTCAACATGTGTTCCAATAAAAGTACCTATTCGTCAAAGCCCTTGCCAAACCTCAGATTGGAATCGCCGGCCTCCCACCACTACCACAGGAGTGGGTGGGGTAGGAGCCACCGTCTCAACTCTATTCACGCGGACTCTACATAAAGGAGACATATCAAACCAACATTCAATCAATCAAGGGGGAGGAGTAACACGGGGGAGAAAAAAGAAACATCACCACAACCCCACCACCACTCACAGAATGCTAAAAAGCACACAGCACGGAGCGCCTACCTTGAGTCTTAGTGATGTCCACCCAGGTAGAAAGTACTCACAACCGTGGTTCAAGTCTCGCAGTCTTCCTATAGTGACAGCACGAGCCCAAAAAGGAAAGAAGGGAATAACATACCGTGAATCACTCGACCCTCTCTTCTAAACACACATACACCAATCTACTCATGACACTACAAAGAAATCGTCCTGTCTGGTGGAAGGCACGTCCATGGCAGATCGTAAACCGGACGTTATTAGCTACTTAAGGTACCAGTATCGTGCGTACCCGACAGGCTGACAAGGAGCGACCTTAGACTGGATTATTTCAAGAAATACAGAGACATCAATCCTCGCTATAGAACCATGTGATTGGTCCGACCATCACATCATAACATTCACGATACCTACAATGAAAAAGGGAAAGACCGTGCAACCACGCAAGCTCAAGAAACTGATCCGAGACACAAAAGAGGCTAATATTGAACTACTGGTTGAAAGGTGTGAGAAAGACCTGAAGCCACCCATTAATAAGCAAAATGTCAATGCGCTGACCGATCACTACACAACGGTGATCGGTAATATCGTTAATGACACCATGCCCCAAAAACTGAAAAACTGCTCAGAGAAGCCAAAAAATCCTTGGTTTAGTGAGTCACTGAACGAGGACAGGCGCAAATTGAGAATGGCCGAAAGGAAATGGAGACAACATCCCGCCTCACCCGAGCTGAGAGCCCTCAGAAAAACAAGAAAAGATTACAACAAAAAGATAATCAACTCCAAAAAAGAATTTATCAGAGCTGAACTGGACAATGCCAGAAACAGACCACGAAAACTCTTCGAGATCTTAAAACAACAATCAAATAAACTAGCCAAAACGGTTCGAGAGAACACAAAAACCCCCATAAGCTGCGAGGAATTCTCATCATTTTTCACAGAAAAATCGAAAATGCTAGAAGTTGAACTCACAAACGCAGCAGCCAACCTTATGACCCTTCCTCCATCTATATATGAGACCAATGCGGCAACAGAGGGTCTACAAACAAAAAACAAGGCAAACTGGGACACATTCGAATTATACGACCAGGAAAAGATCGCCAAAACGCTGGCCGAAATGAGACCTAACAACCACTATCAAGACCCTCTACCGGGAAAATGTGTAAGAGAAATCAGCCACACGCTAGTTCCAATCTGGACCGAGATAATAAATGCCTCACTTGCGCAAGGGATCCTCCCTGACTGCCTAAAAACAGGGCAGGTAGTACCCATCATCAAAAAACCGACAGCTGATGCAACAGACCTAAACAACTATCGACCAGTGACTAACATCCCTCTACTGGCCAAGGTCATTGAGAAATGTGTGCAGAGCCAACTAAGCCAACACATCACCAAGTTCTCGCTGCTAGATGATTGCCAGTCAGGTTTCAGAACAGGGCACAGTACTGAGACTGCGATTCTGCATATTGTCGATGATGCCCTACAGGCTCTAGACCGAAATCAAACATGTCTACTGATCCTCCTAGACCTGTCATCAGCATTTGACACGGTAAAGCACGAAATACTAATGACCAGGCTACAAGATAGGATGGGCTTGTCCGGAAATGTGCTGAAATGGTTCAACTCTTTCCTACAGAACAGGACTCAGCGATTCCAGGTTAACCAAGTAATATCTTCCCCGACACCCAATATAATCGGGGTCCCACAAGGCTCAACGCTATCCCCTGATCTATTCAACTTGTATGTAGAACCTCTCACAGAGATCCTTCAAAAATCTCAGATATCCTATCATATGTATGCAGATGACACGCAAATATACATGAAGATCACCTCCCTTGAGGACATTGACCGAATAAACGAGACATTAAAGAGAGCCCTGAGATGGTTAACAACGAACCATTTGAAACTAAACACCCAGAAAACTGAATTCCTTCTAATCTCACCGACAAGGATCCAATCTGAAGCTAAGGAATGGACTAAACTGGTGACGGCGCTAAATTGCACCCCGACCCTAGTTAACTCAGCTAAATCACTAGGAATCACGCTAGATGAAAACCTCGACATGAAACAACACATTAACTCAATGGCCAAGAGCGCCCGCTTCCACCTGAATTACTTAAGAAAACTGAAACCCTTTATCTCAGTGAGGGATCTAAAACTGGCTATCCAATCATTAGTGATCTCGAGGATCGAATACGGCTGCACCACATTATCTGGCCTTCCGAAAACATCCACAGCACCACTAAAAGCCTGCCTCAACGCTGCGGCTAGACTCATCACGGGATCGAAGAAATTTGATCACATATCTCCACACCTGAAAGCACTAAACTGGCTACCTTACGAGGCCAGAATTCAAATGAAGATGGCCTGTATTACACATAAAGCGGTTCATTACAACACGCCTAGTTACCTAGCCAAGAAACTTAAGCTATCAGGAGGTAACAGACCTACCAGAAGCACAAAAGAGTTACTATTGCGACCAGCCTTTTTCCACAAGAAAAAGACCTACAACAGAGCATTCTCAGGAGCTGCGCCCAGAATCTGGAACTCACTCCCTCCAAACCTCAGGAAGATTCAAAATACAGCAACATTCAAACGAGAACTGAAGACCCACTTGATGAGTAAATACCCTACCTAAAGAAGCCGATGGACTATTGGGATGATCATTTACGCTACCAGAGGGTTGTCCGCGGCATGAAAATTGGAGGATCAATAACTGATATCGAACTGTATTTCCATGGTCAAGCCGAGGCTAGACACGTTACTGCTACTTAGTATTTTGTGAACCTATAACTACCTCACTTGTTTGTGAACTTATAACTATATCTCACAGACATAATATATGTAACGGCTTTCTCACCCTATTTATTTATCCATCTTATCCTTGATATGCACCTGATTGCCATATAACCCTACCTCATCGAACTTGTATTGGTACTAGGACACAAGCTAAACCTCGTTCGTCACCTAATGCTAATTGCACAGACACTAGTAATTATATATCTAATCATGTCCTTACGGTATATTACCCTCTACCTCATATCTATTTGTTGTTGTTGTTATTACTGTTACTATAATGTATACCTGTAACTCTTTTCCCTGTTAAGCGCTCTGATACCCACGGGTCTTGTCCGCGCTATACAAAACTCTATAAATAAAAATAAAAAATAAAAATAAATAAATAGTACACTAAAGGCTAAATATCGGCCTAATTCGGAAAACAAGCACAGCCTCTCGCGGTGGGAAAACAGTCAGCGTAAACCCCATCAAACACTATACTGACGAGGCCACTCTCCCCCCTCGGTAAGTATGCTATACTTCAATTAAAACGAGACCTCGCTCCCCGTACTATACCCTCTCATAATTATCCGGGGAAGAACAACTCAATACCTTCAATTTATACACCAGGTCAGTGGCTCATTCACTCGATGTATGCTCCGACGCCTCTCCAGCCAAAACACAAGAGCATCCGGGCCGGCTGAAACCGCGCATTCTAAAATATGCGTGGCGTACGTCAGTCTATGCGTCCAACCCATTCGACAACACAAACAAAGGACTATCAATTCACAAAACTACCGGTGGGACTGACACCGCACATACAAGTTATGCGTGTCATACGTTCTACTGTGCATCCACCCCACAGAAAGCACCGAAAAAACGGGTTACCAATCCAACACGTAAATGGAGCTTATCCACGGCGTTTAAGAACCACACACACCCACACTATTCACAAAAGGAGGCCAAACTCACTATGGCCCTACCTAGAGGAAAAGGAATGAAATACACAAAAGGAGTCAAAGAAAGTCAGAACAAATCAAAAAGGCGAAGAAATAAAACAAAGAGCCCCAGATAACCCAAATTAACATCCACAAATAATCATCGACCCATTGTCACTAGTGCACTTCCACAATCGGGTTCCCATTCTGGTTAGGGCATCAAAAACTCTACATACCCGGTACAACCCACGAAGGAGGGGGCAGTAAAAAACAGGGGGAGGGGGGGGAGAGGGGAAGGTGGGGGGGGGAGAGAAGAGGAAGGGGGGGAAGAGGGGGAAATCTGGAAAGGAACAGGTCCCTCATAAAGGTGTCTGGAAAATCACAATAAATACACATAGTACACCTTAGCTAGATATGTACAGTGTTTGTAACAGCAACATATGAACATATATTTCAATATTCAGTATCAAACCTTGTCCCAGTACATACTCATTCCCCAAGGAACTCAGCAAAGGCGATATACAAAATACAGCAAACAATGAAGAAGATCAAGTCATTCAGATCAATGCCCAAATTTCGTCCCGCTCATTGAGTCCTTTATCAGAGGTATGGTACCTCTCTATTAATCTTGCTTCTGTGCGGTTGAGCTTGGTCTCTAATTGCGTTATATTTTAGCCGTGATGGTAACTAGAACTGCCCAAGTCAAATCATCTTCATTATGGTTTGCCTCCAAGTAGTGCTGCACTAGAGGGGCCCCAATGTACTTACACCTTATGCGCGATTTGTGCTGTCCAATCCGCATTTTAACTGCTTGCGTAGTTTGCCCAATGTAGGACAGATCACAGGGACATTTCACCACATAAATAACGTTCTTGGTGTTACAATTAGAGAAAGTGCGCATCGTATGTGTATGGCCATTGATTTGGATCTCTTTCAAATCCATAGTGTTAGGACACACAACACAGTTCATACACCGGTAGTGTCCTATCACTGGTGACAACCCTAACATGCTCCTGGTATCTTTTTGGCTTGTCACCACCCTACTCGCCTTTACCAAATGTTGCTTTATATTCTTCGCTTTTCGAAATGCAAATAACGGTTTAGGAATGTTCAGATGTTCAATTAGTTTCCAATTCTTTGAGATGATCTGTTTCACCTTATTTGCCTTTGGGTTAATGTAAGGACACAAGTTAACTTTTTTGTTTGGACCTGATAGCTAAGCGATGAATCCAACCACACCCCCAAGTTTTTGACAGGTAACTTAGGAGGGGGCGCTACCCAGACTTTTTGGCCACCAATGTTCACTCCATAGACCATGATCCTTTCCCACCAACAACACCTCTGATTTACTGGTGTTCAGCTGGAGGCAGTTGGTGGTCATCCATTCAGCGACCACTGCCAAATTGCCCTGAAATTTCAGGGCGTACCTCTTGGTGTTGCTTGAGAGTGCCACCACCAGCTGAGTGTCGTCGGCATAGGAGACCATGGTCAGACCCCTGTTTCTAGCCACCGCAACCAGCGGTTGGACATAGAGATTGAATAACAGGGGTGTAAGGGAAGAACCTTGTGCAACACCTTGTTTAATAGTATGAATGCCTGAGACAAAAGGGGAAACACTAACCATAAATGACCTCTCACTGAGAAATGAAGTGAACTACTTCAAGGCCGAGCCGACAATCCCCGCCTCCGCCATGCATTGAAGCAGAATGGCATGGGACACTGTGTCAAACGCAGCGCTGGGATCCAGAAGGATCATCGCCGACGTTTGCCCAGCGACAGAGCAGACCAAAGATGTTCTGTCACAGCCAAGAGAGCAAACACTGTGCTGTGACCAGGTTGAAAACCATTCTGGTAGGGGTCCAACAGGTCATGCTTGGCCAAAGATCTGAAAGGAGTGAATTGACATGCGCCTCCGTAATCTTGGCTACCCATGGGAGTAGTGAGATGGGGGATGATTTTGCAAGTCAGTAAAGAATGCTATTGCCTTATGAGGGAACTTTCTTTAAGCATAATTCCTCTATATGATCACAGAACACCTTGGTGAGTTGCAATATTCTTTAGAATGTACAGTGGGGGTACTTTATTCCATATATATCCATAATTCAAAAAATACTTTTTCTACATAAAATTACTGATTTGAGGAGTCCTCCACTACTTCAACTTCTAATGAACTATGGAGTAAATAACTTTTGGGTTAAGATGCTGTGGAGTGATGCTTGCCCTTACTATAAGACCCACTGCCCCTAAGTAACAGACTACTAAAATGTTACTATCCTCAATGCTAATGCTCAACATCCCCCTGTGACCTGCAGCACCCTCCACCGGATTACTGTCCATCTCTGATAGAACTGTTGTCCACTCTCAAATTACGTGGAATCTCTGATTCTGTCTGTTTTTTGGTAATTGTTCCTTGCATTGTGTAATTGTGCGAAAGTTGTTTTCCATCTTCAGACTGAAGCACGTTATACAAAGGCACTGAGAATAGATGGGCAATCTCCGCGACAATCTTACATCACCACTTGTTCTGTGTACCTGCATCTTCCCAGGGGCTCCCAGATGCCCCCATTGGGTTTATGTGCAGGGATCATATGCCACCTCTGTACTCTGGAGTATGTCTGCCAGGCCTCCTATGGACCGCAAAGTCATCCCCTGACCAATAACTGTGCTCCAAAAAGGCGAAATCTCTTCCTGGGAACATTCCCTGAAAAAGAACTTCCCTGAAAGTTCAAGCTCAAGGCACTGGTTATGTTTCTACACTTCACGCAGATATTACACTAGAATATGAGTGCAGATGGGAGCAGTGCACCGGGCCTGTATTTTTTGCCACCCAGGTCAGTGTATCGCTTCCTCACCTTCAGTTGACCCAGTTTTCTCATCTGAAAACATATCAAATTGCCTCTAGACCGACACATTGCCTCCGCAGGCCATCACTGCAGGCAGCTGTTTCATCCTTACGCAGCTGGTCTGGGCACACCTTAGCTGACTGCTATACCTAAGTGCTCTAGACCAGGGTTCTGTAACTACTGTTATCTAAAAGGGGATATGCTAAAAATCTGGCATGGAGCCTACACTACAGGACCGACTTTGGAGGAACCCTGCTCTAGACATTCAACACTGCTCCCTTCAGCCACTCCATGTGATCTCACTGACTCTGCTGAGTACGGATCTGGGCACCATTTTCTATCTCTGGGAAATTACTTTGGCGGCAGCGGATTTCCATGAATTGACTTCAGAATTACACTGTAACAAACCTTCTTTTACTCACCATGCTCTCCATCTGTTGTGCTAACGTAAGTCTAACAAATTCTGTGGAGTGTCACACTGCAAACGCAATATAGACGTGCAGCGGACAGGAGAAGACTTTACGCTAGAGCTGCGGAGCGAAGCTTCCCCCTTCATGGCTGCCCTGATCTGTAAAAGGTGTTTTAAGAGTTCTTAGAGATTTCAAACACAGAGTTAAAAGGTGCGTTTTGAGCCACGTTTTGCCAAATTCATTTGGAAACACAAGAGACTGGCTAGGACGGTTAGACATGAGTTGCAGGGCAGAACTGGTGTCACCTAGGTGGATGTAAGCACATGGGTATCAGATCCTGGGAACCATTGACAATGGCGTGGCAACAACATGTCACTGTCTATAGTTTCAAAAGTCTTTCCCCTGGATAAGGAATTGTGCCTCAAAATTTACTTTTTTTTTACGTTAGTGCCTCTTTGATAAGGCCTCGCTGATTGGTCTAAACAGGCGATTCTAAAAGGGTGAAAAGGCTGGGAATGGGTAGTTTTTAAGCAATATTACACAACAGAACAATTATACTGAATATATTACCTAACAATATATTGGCACATCTGCCTAGATGTAGTCTACCTGAGCGAGTCGGGTTTGGTGGCACTAGAGAATGTGAAACCATTGAAAGGTGGAAGTAGATTGGCAAAGTATACCAAGGTAGGAAAAATAATAAAGACTAAAGACATGGGTGTAATTTGACCAAAAAGTAAAGACATTTGTGTTATTTGACCATCATTTTGTCAGACTCATGGGCTTTGCTAATCTTTCCTTTTGAAGTAAGCTTTTTTGGGGGGAGCTGGGGGGTTCGAGGTAGCGAGTTTCAGATGTTTTTGACTCTAGTTTGGTAGCAGATGTTTATTGATCAGCATTTTATAAAATAGATGATTTTTAGCAGACGAGTCGGAGCATGGGCGGCCCGATGCGTGTATGTGCGATATTGAACCTCTCCTATCTACCTGCAGAGTTCAAAGGCCAGGGACCCTTAACATGTACTGCACCTTACCGAGCTGAGGCTGCAGGCGTGAGCCGGGGAGCGGCTTTCATGGCCACTGTGTTACAACATTTCAAGGGATGTGTAGTGATGCCTGTGAACAGTTAATTTGGTTGCCGCAATAAAGCCTAATGAGTCGCTACGCTGTACGTGAACTGAATTTAGAATACCCGGTATCTTTCTAATTAATGTCTGGCTCCACGCAGCTAATAGAACGCTCTTCTAATTTAAATATATTTGGAACAGGGCATGTATGATTGTTAAAATTCCACTGCAGAACTCATTTATGGTTTCTCATGGCGTTAACTTGTTATCACTGTTGGCTCTGGCTAGATGGACGTTTGTTTCAGATCATGTGTTTTTTAATCCCGGTTTCATCTTTGTCTATAGCTAGCCTGTCACTGTGTGTTAGCCTGTGAACACATTCCTTTGGTCCCCTCCCTGTGCTGGGCCACGGATTGCAATCGTTTTGTATTAGTAGGTGTAGCCATGTAGCCAGATGGTCTGCTCTCCTGGGCCTTCACAAGTGCGAGGTGGCTCCTGGGTCACTCGCCTACAATAGTTCTGTGATCTCTGGCACTCAGTAGGGTATTTGTGCCTGGTGAGGACCAGCTATGCTCCCACAGTAAGGAACACATTCGAGTTGCCACCGTGTGTTGACAACGAAACTACTATTAATTAAGAGTTATTCTTCTAGTCACAATCGTGACTCCCAGTACAGGATTAATGCCCTTGGGACCTGATGAAGGCTTCAGGCTGCGCTTCAGATGCTGCGCTTCAGATGCTCTGTGGCATATGAATCCGTGCCTTGTTTCTGGATGCAGCACAGATCGACGCCAGAGGTACGTCCGAAAGCAAATCAATGGTGACACTCGGTGTGTGAGTGGTCTGGGGCCCAATACACAACTCAATGGCCATCTGTGCATACCACCTGTGTGCTTTGCTGACCACCATCTGCAGAGACTGCACCTGGCAAGTCTAGACTGCCTCTCCTACAACAGACACCCACCCTCCCACGCCCCTCCTCTGTAGTAAGGCCTGGAAAGACATGCCCTTTCCATGGACAGGAGGAAGCAACGCTCTCCGAAGTTGACACCTTTTCATTAGCCTTGGATTCGCGGTCATTGTCCCAGAAAAAAAACTGCCCTTCCCAAGACAGCTCTTTGGACTTTACAGAAGCTCTGCAACCCGGCTCACAGTAGGCTCTTGACCAAGAACAGGACACCCACTGCTACTGTCCCCATGGTAGGGCACAGTTAAGGGCACTGGAGCAGGCTCGCAGTTGTGCCATGTCAGCTGCCTGGTGAATTGAGGAACAACCATGGCAATGAGGACAAAGCTTAGCGAAAACTGCAGGCAGGATGCCTCCATGAAGTTAACAGGCCAGGAGTTATGTGTCCTTTCTTCTCTGTAGTCAATGAATGAACACAAGGACTTCTGAACATCCCGGGGGTGGAGGATGTGCATGAGCCATTCAAGGAACGCATCAGTGCGGGACAGGACGGCTTGTGGCACCCTCCTCGTGTATTTGTGGCAGCCTATATAGCTCCATGACCGGATACAAGGTATTTCTATTCCACACTAAACCTTGTGTCCCACTGGAAGATGTTACTTGCCCAGATTATGGGTCCCTTCCATGGTTCCAGAGATACTGAGATATAGAGATTATAAAGATGTTGATGCACCGTGATCTGAAATTGCAGATCCCCAATTACAAGTGGGAACCAGTGTAACCAATGGGTGCCCCAAGTCCTATGGAAGCTGATACCAGCTGCATGTTTTGAGTTCACCAAGCCAGGCACAACAAGATAGGACCGCTAAGGCTTGACACACTACAGTAGTTGTTGTCGAGCACAAGTAGAGTCCCCTCACTTTGAGGACAAATCGGATGGCTGAATTGTTTCCAGTTTAGTTGTGCCCTGTGCCCCCTTGTTACCGCCTATCGAAGCCATGTTAAAATGATGCTGGACATTGGCTTTCAACCATCATAGATAATACTGGCAAATAGACTTCAATGTTAATTTAAACAACAGTTTCCGACCTACTACATACAACTATTTACGGTTTATTTATAGCCACAGACGGTGTTAGCTGCTTGTATTTTCTGTATCTACCTACATTTGCTCTGTTCTTCACAATGCTGCTCTAAATCAAATACACTCTCTTAAGGGTACATCGCTGACTATTCAGAAACCTTTGATTGTTACTCAACCAGTAGCCAACAAAAACATCCTACCTGTCAAGCTGTTGACTCTAAAATGAGAGTGAAGGCAGACGTTTAAGAGCCACGTAGCCAAATGAAGGTGACCCACTGAAATGTATAGTAGCATTTTGTTTGCTAGGCCGGTGCATTGAGGACACCCACCAAAAAAGGATGTGATGACTGTATGAGACATGAATAAAAGCCTGACACATTCGATGGAGACCTTACTGCTTACTATTTTCTTGTTGCCTTCATTTTCTTCCCTTTCTTCCCTCTTACGTTTCACTTTTTATCATCAAAGGTAGCGCCAATTACCACCCAAATAACTCCATGTTTTTTGTTTAACTGTGGGTACCCTACTCTATTAATGGCCGTTTGTTTGGCCCGCCAGCACCTGCGGCAGTCTATATTCTCACAGCGTGGTGTAGGCAGGGAAAAGAGAAGTAGTGAGTAGTCACCAGTAAAGTGTCTCCATACATGATTGTTGTTCGAAACATAGTGACAAGAGAGACCACTCATACCTCAGGAATGAGGACCAACAGGTGGGCAGCCAGGGGAAGGTGGGGCCGAAACAGCAGCATGGATGGAATAAGTAGGTAATTTGGAATGACTTCACTACGTTCTATTAATTTATAAAAAAGCTATCACAAGAACGCCCAAGTGGTTGTGGGAAGAGTTTAAATTCTGCTTATTCTAAGGAACTAGCTTCCCATGTCATGTGATCTGAAATGTATCCACGCTGGCCTCCGTTTCCCCCTCTCCTTCACATGAAAACAATCTTTACAAAAATAGAAAGATGTATCACTCCATAATGGGGTGGGCCATCTGTAAGGCAGAATACTTAATCACGAATGTGTAAGAAGGCATGCTGGCTCCAGAGCGTGACTCCTACGTTCCTTGAGCAAGTGTTACCTAAAAACAACAGAAGGGCGACAGAAAAGGAGATGGCAGGATTCTGGCAGCAACTTATTTCACGCTGCATATAATTATCCAACTAATTCATGCGGAAACGAACGAACCCTTATATCATGCCACAAAATATGGAAGACTGGGTATTCTTTGATAACATACTAGGAACCTTATTATTCAGTCTCCTTCCTAGTCCGAATCCTTACATCAAGATATGTGTCAGAAACCTGGAGATGGGCACCCGTTGCCTACCTAAGTTACCCCTCCCCCAGCTGTAGCTATGAACAAGCCCCTCTGCCCAGAACACTCTTGACTCAATTACCGAACCAGATAAGCAATCAGCAACCAAAGCCACAGAGATGAAGGGTTGGGAAGGTCCTCAGGGCTGTGACAAGGACTACAATGGAGTCATGGGGTTATCAATAAACAATCATTAATTCCTTATCACTTCCTCCGCCTAGGCCTTATGTCATGAAGATAAACCAAACCTTCTTCAATCAAACTGTACCCACCCCTCCAGCCTCTCTCCCATCCCCTAGTTTTTTGGTGTTCCTTGAAATACTCATCTGAACTGTTTGGCTCAATAAAAAGAGCCTTAATACCTGTATGGTAACAAGGTACTATATAAAAACTTCAAAAAAATGCAATACATAAAGCAGGCACAGCCAGCTCTGATTGCATAGCAAAGGTAAAAAGGATAAAAGGTCAAAGTTCATACTCAAAAAAAGATAGACAAAACCTAGAAGGTTAACAAACTCCCAATAATCAGTGGGCACTCAAGTCGACAATCACTAGAAACCCAAAGGAAGATGGTACAACTTGTGTACCAAGAGAAGCATGGCCCCAGAAGAAAGCAGCCCACAATAGTGACCCATAAAAGGCAGCAGGAAAGCCAAGAAAGCTAAAAACAGGAGCATGAATCTTCAGTGACAGAGTGAAAGAAAGTCACCAAAAGCATGAAGCACGAAGACCCTCCAGTTAAACAAGCACATGACAGTCCAAGGAAGAACGACAGTCTAGGCGCAAGAATGTCACCAACCTCCAAATTGGGGGTGAGGGGAGATCCAGGAACAAAAAAAAGCAGACAAAAACCCAATATCCCATACTAGAAGACGAGGTTTCATAAACAAACCCAATCCCAATCACCACCAGGAATGCAGGAGGCAGGCCACAAACAGGCACAATACTATATACGAAAGAGGGCACACTCGTACCCTGGCCTATGCCAGGTACCAAAGGTAAGCAAAAAAGGTAAATCAGAAGCAGCACAAACAGTTACACAGAAGGGCAAGGTCCGGCTAAGAGAAATGAGCACATCAGAGTAAAAACTCCAAAAATGCCTCAAGGCAAGCAGACTTTACACAGAGATCAAAACTCAGCCTACTAAAGAAGAAGACAAGCCTAGAAAATAAAATACATACCCTTCACCAAGCTACCCCTACAGTAGAGCACTGATGGGGTCAGACAATCGCAGCACCTCCAGAATGGTACTACCCAATCAGACGATTTCCCATAATGGAGAAGACCGGCCTGGCAACAGATACATGACTAAACTCCATTTTGTGGCATTGTCAAAATAGGAAAAGTAAATTTCCCTGAAAATCCTAAAATCTTCTAACTGGTATATACAAAAATACTAGGAATTCTAACAACAATTCTATTTTTAAAATATATTTAGTAAGTAGGAGGAACAAAGAAAGTACGGGTCGTTGTTGTCTTTTTATAACACCTATGGACCCCCTACAGTGAAAAAAAGATGATGATGGTATTGGAAAGAACAGAAAAAGGCAGCTACAGAAGATCAAAAGGAAAAAGAAAACAAAGTAGGTACATACATAAGATTTGAGGACGAAAAGCTTGTAGAGGGGAAGCAGGTATTAATGGAAGTAGGAGAGGGGGACAAAGACTTCAGCCACAACATCGGCGAAGGGGGGCAGTGGCAGGGGGGGGTTAAAAGTTGCGGTTAACAAAAAAAAGGGGGTGCAAAATAGTGGGATGATGAAATCCATCCTTTAAATGGTATAGAGTCAAAATATCGATTTTTTAATATCGACTAGATATAATATTGAGTAAAAAATATAGAATGGACATAATGTCGACTAGACATAATATAGACTACCAAAATATCGACTAGAAAATTTTAATTTCGAATAGAATGGACATAATATCGAATCAAAAATATAGAATGGACATAATATCGACTAGACATATTATAGACAACAAAAATATCGAATTTTAGGTAAGTTAATAATATTTTTTTTTTTTAGTGTATTATAATTCTGTAGCGGGTTGTGGGTTTATAGGGGAATAGGGTGGGAAGTAATTGAATTATAATTAATTAAATATGCTATTTTATTTATTGTTATTTATTTAGAATTTATTGTTAATTAATTATTAATTGGTAATTAATTAACATATAATTGGTAATTAATTTTAATTGATTAATTGATAACTATTTTAATTTTAGTAATTTTTCTGTAGCGGGTTGTGGGTTTATAGGAGAATAGGGTGGGAAGTAATTTAATTATAATTAATTAAATATGTTAATTAATTGGTATTTATTTTGAATTAATTGTTAGTTAATTTTTCATTGATAATTAATTGTTAATTGATAATTAATTTTAATTAATTGTTTAATTGACAATTATGTGAATAATATTATTTTATTTTCTGTAGCGGGTTGTGGGTTTATAGCGGAATAGGGTGGGAAGTAATTTAGTTATAATTAATTAAATATGTTAATTAATTAATTGATTGGTATTTATTTTGAATAAATTGTCAATTAATTTTTAATTGGTAATTAATTAATTGTTAATTGATAATTATTTTTTATTAATTGATTAATTGATAATTAAGTGAATAATATTATTTTATTTTTAGTAGTGGGTTGTGGGTTTATGGGGAATAGGGTGGGAAGTAATTTAATATAATTAATTAAACATGATAATTAATTAATTGGTATTTATTTTAAATGAATTGTTAATTAATTTTTAATTGGTAATTAATTAATTCTTAATTGGTAATTAAAATATATTAATTGATTAATTTATAATTATGTGATTTATAATAATTTATTTTCACTAGAGTGGGGATATTAAAATGTACTCCTATGCTATCCAACGCTTTCCCTACTGTTGCACTCTCTGGAGGGGGAATAGTAATTTGTACCCCTATGCTATCCAACGCTTTCCCTACTGTTGCACTCTCTGGAGTGGGAATAGTAATTTTACCACTACGCTATCCAACGCTTTCCCTACTGTTGCACTTACTGGAGTGGGAATAGTAATTTTTACCCCTACGCTATCCAACGCCTTCCCTACTGTTGCACTCTCTGGAGTGGGAATAGTAATTCTTACCCCTACGCTATCCAATGCTTTCCGTACTTTTGCACTCTTTGGAGTGGGAATAGTAATTTATACCCCTACGCTATCCAACGCTTTCCCTACTGTTGCACTCGCTGGAGTTGGAATAATAATTTTTACCCCTACGCCATCCAACGCTTTCCCTACTGTTGCACTCTCTGGAGTGGGAATAGTCATTTTTACCCCTACGCTATCCAACGCTTTCCCTACTGTTGCACTCGCTGGAGTGGGAATAGTAATTTTTACCCCTACGCTATCCAACGCTTTCCCTACTGTTGCACTCGCTGGAGTTGGAATAGTAATTTTTAACCCTACGCTATCCAATGCTTTCCCTACTGTTGCACTTTTTGGAGTGGGAATAGTAATTTTCACCCCTAAGCTATCCAACGCTTTCCCTACTGTTGCACTCGCTGGAGTGGAAATAGTAATTTTTACCCCTACGCTATCCAACTCTTTCCCTGCTGTTGCACTCGCTGGAGTTGGAATAGTAATTTTTACCCCTATGCTATACAACGCTTTCCCTACTGTTGCACTCTTTGGAGTGGGAATAGTAATTTTTACCCCTACGCTATCCAACGCTTTCCCTACTGTTTCACTCGCTGGAGTGGGAATAGTAATTTTTACCCCTACGCTATCCAACGCTTTCCCTACTGTTGCACTCTCTGGAATGGGAATAGTATTTTTTACCCCTACGCTATCCAACGCTTTCCCTACTGTTGCACTCTCTGGAGTAGGAATAGTAATTTTTACCCCTACGCTATCCCACGCTTTCCCTACTGTTGCACTCACTGGAGTGGGAATAGTAAATTTAAACCTCTCGCTATCCTACGGAAAAAATATTGTATATGTTTTGTTAATAATATGTATATATATATATATATATATATTTATATATGTTTAAAAAAAAAATTTAAGTTACAATAATTATTTATTGATTTTAAGTTTATTTAAGTATTTTAAGTATGTTTAAATTAATAATATTTATTATTATAGTACTTTAAAATTACTTTTAAGAAATTTTAAAAATTCGATATTTTGACTGTCTATATTTTTTCCTATCGATATTTTGGAGTCGATATGTTTGTACTTACCTGTTTGTAGATAGGAAGTCGATATTCTGGCATTCTATATTTTTACCTTGATATTTTGGCAAGTCGATATTTTGACTGTCGATATTCTGTCAGTGATCCCCATTAAATAAAGGGAATGACAGTGTGGCTAGGGTTAAGTAGAATATGAGGAGTTGCAGGTTAGTGGAGGACTTTATGAGGGGAGAATTGAGAGGGAGAAGGGTAACTCTCCCAAAAAAAGAAAGATGAAAATTCAGTAGGAGCAGCCAAAAAATGAGGGGGAAAACAAACTGCATTTCATTGTTTTAACCAAGGAGGACATTCACTAGGGTGACCTCGGACATGTCATTCATGATGAAAAATGTGTGGAAACCGGTTCAACTAAAAGGGATCAGCAAAAACCAGTTTCTCTAAGTATTATCTTTGGTCCATTACATATGGAACCCTACAAACTACAAGCAAACTGGGCTGAGAAAGCAGAGAACCTGAAAAAAGGAAGCAAACAGCCCAAGCAAAAAGCATAATCAGCCCCCTAGCAGACTGCACACCAAAGGGAGCAGAGTGAGAGGGTGCCAAACTCCAACAATGTCTGCAACAGTAAGCAAAGCAGGACAAGTCAAGCTCCAACCTACCTAGCAAGGAGAAGATGGTGGAAAAATACCAGAACCCAGAGCCAACAGGCCCAGCAAGAAACAGCACAGCAGGCAGAAGATATATGCCAGGGTGCTGAAACTGGCACGTTCTGTCTGGCTGAGGCAAGGCCCTAGGTAGGCAAAACCTACCACTCCCATCAGGGGTGGGTGATTACACTCAGTGTATACCCTTCGCTCACCCTTGGGTAGCTTGGTACTGAGTAGTCAGCCTTACCACAAAGGTAACGAGAAAAGCATTGGCTCAGCACTCTAACACAATAAATACACTGAGAATCACAAACATTTGTATTTAACGCACACATTAACATAATATGATCATCATGTATTTCTGGGCATAAATCACATTTGGAAATATCACTAGCAGTCCTAGACGCAACCGTGATAAAAGTGACATCAGTAATATGCACACTTGGGAAAAATCCTAATTTTCCCCTAGCACCCTATGCGGTGCAAAACGTTGTCACAATGAGACCCACCCTGGCAATTATTCTAATTCAATACCACACAGTTATAGGGTACATGCCAGTTTACAACGATATCAGAAATGTGTACATACAGATAATTACAAAACTTTTATAATAGACCGTGGGCCAAGGCGGCATGGGTAAAAACCAATGTTAAACGTTTTATTCTTTTGGGAAGGAAACAACGTGTACGGCAAAACCGCAGTTCGGTGTGATGAATCACAGGCAGTCACTTCCACACACTCACTCAGCACCGATACGCGGTGCTACGGATATCAGGCAGATCCGTATGGAGCGTACTTGCACACAAGCACACAGCACCCTAAAGCGGAGCACTGATATCCGGTAGGTCAGTTGATAATGCACTTGCAGATCGCATGGCCAAAGCCCTTCTCCATCCTTCAGCAACCCTGACTACCCTACACCCACAGACTGGTGATAAAGAAAAACTTCCCCCTGATACTAGGCTTATCACGGCCAGAGTCACACTTACTCAGGGTCCCAAGAAAAAGGTATGGGTATGTAACAGGCTAATTAGGCGGCAGTCGACAAATAGAGGTTTCGCCACTACTCGAGAAGTTCAATTAAAGGATTCCACACTGTGTACTAGACCAGTTCTTGGAAGCTCTCGGGGGGTTGGAATCTCTTGACCCACTTCGCTCTCAGGAGCGTTCTGCAAACCCAGTCAACTACTCTCACCCCCCAGGCCTGATCTGGGGAATACTATCCAAGTATGTAGGTGAGGAGAGGGCAGTCGGTCCGCCGCACTGAGGCCCCAAAAAGGAGCAAGCAATGAGTGGTGGATGAAGCAGGGAAGCCTCTCGGAAGAAGGAGGCATCCAGTAGTACACACATCAATCAAAGTGGCGCCCATGTAATCAGGGCACTCCAGAACATAAATCTGTTCGTCTTCGACTCCCTGGAAATGAGGCACAACATTTGGTGCACGTCGGTACGAGTCGCACTAGACAGATACGGTCACACACAATGCAGAGACGCAAACTCCGCACCTCCTTGGAAATGAAGCACGTCTGGTGCGCATTGAGCTGAGTCACAAAGACAATTACGGTCACACACAATGAAGAGTTATCAATTTTGTAGCTCCCTGGAAATGAGGCACAAAATCTGGTGTGCATTGAGCTGTCCGCACCAGACAACTCCAGTCACACACAACGAAGAGTTGAAAATGTTGTGCCTACCTTAAATGAGGCACAACGTCTGGTGTGCGCTGATTTGAGTAACAGCTGATCATTCCAGTAATACACACAGTTGTTAAGTTCAGTGGTGCCACATGAGGTAGAATGAGGCACTTCAATGAGTATGCCCCCACCTGTCAGGGTTGCAACCTGTAAATCAGACACTGCACGCAAACAGCATGTAGTTGGCATATCGCAAGAGAGAGATGCAGCACAATCGACGAAGCGGCCCACGCGGGGTCCTACAAACACTCACCAAGACGCTTATGCGTATCGAGGCCCCACGATGCAGGGGCCACACTCCTGAGATGAGAGCATTGCTTTGGGGCTCCGCACCAGGCAATCCGGTCTCCAGGCACAATACTTAGTTCCACGCTCACATCATGGTACTAGTGGGAATCCAGCAGGTGATGTGGGCACTTAAGAGGGTACCGTTCTCCAGGTGTCAGAGGTAGATGCTGTGGGTCCCTCGCAGGAGTTCTTTGATGTCCCTGAAACCTCCACAAAAGAACAGGGGGACAACCCAATAAGCTCTTGGAGAACATACTTCAGGGTCCCTTACAGCAGTCGGTAGTCAGCCCAGGCCAGCCACTATTCATAAAGGGTGCAAGGTCCCTTCCAATAGCCGTACTCCTCCTTGTGCACAGCAGATTCCTCTGGCAGTGTGCATCAAGCAGTTCCAGGATCTGCGATCCCACGTCCCCATAAGTGCAACTCTACCATGCTGAAGTATGGCACCAATAGTTATACTATAGTGTGCCTTTGAAGTGGGGGTGGTTCCGAGGGTTTCCCTTTGAACCACAGATGTCTCCCCTAAATTTCACTCTTGTATGCCATGGGGCCGAGGAATGCAGATCTTAATGTTTATTGGGGTCACAATCTGTCTCCCAGAGGCCAAGTGTCAAAACTTCTTCCTCAAATCAATCTAGCCAGGCCCTCAAATGACGGATGTCTGTCATTGCAGTTGCATGACCAATTTTTATAGTTGTCTACGGGGAATGCACAAATGTGCTCCCCCATCCTCCAGTGTGGACTAGAATCAAACTAAAGAGGCACAGACAGAGTATTAGAGCAGAGAAATTACAATTTTCTAGAAGTAGCATTTCTAAGCTATTAATGACAAATCCCACTTTACCACAGGAAAGGGTTTGCCATTGTGAATCCAATGTTAGGAAACATTATGAAGTTGCTCCACTTTAAGCCACAATTGCACCTTGAAGTAATTTCAGCCATTCCCTCATGTTAACCTATGGGAAGAGCAAACCTCATAGGTAGTGAAACATATGGGTATTCTGCACTACATGCTAAAGGAACACACTTGTGCACCTGCCCTGCCTTTCACCTATCACTAGCTTCACCTAAGATTTACCCTGTTATGTTATGTTATGTTATGTTATATTGAGTTTATAAAGCGCGCAGCTACTCAAAGTGTCCCGGCGCTAGCTCCTGAAGAAAGAGTGAACGTGTGTCAAATTAAAACAGCAAAGTCTTGAGTTTTTTTTTAAAAAAAGCACTGGGTCTTGAATAGTCCTCAGAGCTAGAGGTAACAGATTCCAGGCCAGACCGGCCTGACGCACAAAGGAGTTTCCACCAAGTCGCTGACGCTTAAACTTCGGAATCTGCATCAGCCATTGGACCGAGGACCGGAGCACTCTGCCTGGCCCATAAAAGGCAAACCTCCTTTGTAGGTATTAAGAGCCGGTGTCATACAAGGCCCGGTGGACGATGGTTAGCATTTTAAATTTCAGGCGGGACTCGACTGGCAGCCAGTGCAGAGCACGCAAATGTGTCCGCACACTATCTCTAGGAGAAAGCCCCATGAGGAGTCGGACTGCCGAGTTCTGCACAACCTGCAATTTTTTGACCAGGGACCCCGAGCAGCTCACCAGGAGCGCATTGGCGTAGTCCAAGCGGGAAAGAATCAACGCACGGACCACGGTTTCTCTGGAGGCAATCGGCAGGAGGGGAAGAAACTTCCTCAAGCTCTTCAGAATGCCGAAGCATGTACCGGCCAACTTCTTCACGTGCGTCACAAAAAGCAGGTTTTGGTCGAACCAAACCCCCAGGTTTTTTACGGCGCCCATTCTGTCAGAGGGCTGAGGAAAACCCAGAGGCCAAAGCCTTTCTCTGAAATCAGAAGGAAAGGAGCCAAACAACAGCACCTCAGACTTCCATTCATTACATTTCAACTGAGCAATAGATAGCCAGTGAAAGACAGAGGAAAGGCAATTTTGGGCCAACCCGACCAAGTCAGCCTCCTTAGGCCAGGTAAACAGCAGCTGGGTGTCATCGGCGTAGGCCATCACCATGGCCCCCAGAGACTCCGCCAGGTACATGAGCGGAGTCACATAGATGTTGAAAAGGAGGGGGCTAGGGGTGCTCTAGTGTTAGTGGGGTGCTCTAGTGTTAGTGAAAGGCATCCTCAGTCTTGACCAACGATTTAGAAAGGGCAACCTGAGCATAAGTGCAATTGAGCACCCAGAGGCCTGCAATGGCAGGTTTGACATATGTTTAAACACCATAGTGCAAGTGTGCACACACTGACCTGCAATGGCATGCTTCAGACATGTTTAAAAATATCATGCAAACATCCCTTCCTAACATGTGTAGGAAGGGTGTGCACACTTTCACACTGCATTTATTGTGGGATGTGCCCAGAGCCCTAAGGCCACTAAAATAGAAGCAGCACAAGGGAGGAGCTATCCCAAGGGAGGTGCTGTCCCAAGGGAGGAGCTATCCTCCTATGTTGGGAAACCCCACATGGGGGGTTCGTCACTATCTGGGCAGGGAACACCCATGTGTACCTGCCCTGCCTTTCACCTACCACTTGCTTTACGCCTCATGGCTAAACCAAGGGGTGCTCGTGTGGTGGTGGAAGGCCCACTCAGGGTTGGCTAATGAGTTAAAAATGCCAACCTAAGCATAGGCGCAACTGTACACCCACAGACCTGCAATGGCAGGCTTGATACAGGTTTGGAAGGCTTTTCTGGTAGGTGGCACAATCAGTGCTGCGTCCCACCATGAGACAGTGCAATACCTGCCCTGGGTATGTGGTGTACCTTTTCACAGGGCACTCACAGGTACAATACCTAAACCAATCAAGTAAGCACTCTTCCTAGCATGTGTAAGAAGGGCGCGCACCTTTTCCCATTGAATTACAATGAGAAAGCTCCCAGAATCTCAAGGCCACAGAAACAGAACCCGCAAAAACCAAGAAAAGAAAAAGCAAACAGTTTTAAGGAATCCCCTATGAAAGGCAACACAAGGGCCTCCCACAACTCAAGCTTGAGGCACCATCTTCACTGCTCCTGCACACTGCAGGTGCAGGGACCAGCCCGCAAAGGGCACAATCCGCAGAAAAATGGCAAGGAGGACCTGCACAACTGTTTAAAAATAAAACCTAGTACACAATGGGTGTGCTGCAGGAGCTAGATGATGTCCAGATCACAGCATCCACACACACACTCAGAGGCATACAGCAACAGGAGGAAGAGGGAAAAACAGCAAGAAATAAAAGCCAATCGAGTTATCTGGAAGGCCAAACACCCTAACCCCAATATCAGCAGGCGGGGAGGGTAAAATGCACAAAACAAGAAGCATTTAACACACAAAGGATACAAGCTCCCTAGAATGAGTATACTCAAGTCACAAACCTGCAGCCTGCCAGTCGAACACTGGGCAGGAACAGCACAGCTAATACTCAGACAGAGACAAGCAAGGGAGTTAGGGTCACACAAGAAGGCCTCCACACTCCCAGCATGGCTAAGAGCTAATGATAACTTCAGAGCAAAAACAATGCTAAAAGGAACACGAGAAACGAGGGGACATTGCCAAAATGGTCCCCCGAATAAGGTTAAGTTCCAACGAGAACTTTATGTCACGCTGCTATCAATTGGACACTAACTCAGCACGATGGAGGGAAAATCCATTAAAAGAAAACAGAGGTTCCACCTGATGAATCATAAGAGAAAATGGAGAAAGAACACAACCACAACTCACACAGCATCAAGAAAGAAGAAATACAAAACCTGGGCAGGGTGACAGGAAATAGCACCAAGAAACACGACCAGAAATCACAAGCCCCGAAAACAAAGAGGTCAAAAGGATCAGACAGAGTGGAGTGGGGGAGAACAAGAAGGCACAAGGATACCCACAAATAAGGGCAGGTGGGCCAGCATTGAGATAGAATGCAATCTCCTTCAAAGGAGCCACAAACTGAGGATGAAGAAGTAGCTCAGGCCATTGCTAAAACCTTAAACTTAAAATTGGTTGTGGGTTGGCCACATCACTAGCAAGATGGAATAAGTAACATCCCAGTAGTAAAGATTGTGCACCCAATAAACAAGAGCAAAAGCAGAGCAAAAAGGCTGGCAACCCCACAAAAAGAAGAGGGCTCTACTCGCAAACATCAGCCTGGAGGTCAAAGGAACATTAAGTATAACAGGGTTGTCCTGTGTCCCTCAGAACCTGGGTATACAAGTATACACTAAAAGCAATTCAGACGAGTGTCACAATTCTGCCCAAAATTTTTATTTAAATGCTATTCATTAAGCATTGATATTGAGGGTCAAAAAATTATCCCTTTGAGGCAGAGTCCGAAAGTTTCTGTTAGAAATACATTAGGCGGAACTTCAATCTGCACAAAATAATTCTTTTAGCCCGCAAAACACATCACAAAAAGGAATTTCTCAATTATATGTACTGTTTAGTTGTCCATAACACACAGAATGCATATAATTCATTAAATTATACTAACATATATCACATGAACAATCAAGAGTTCATAGTGTTAACATATACAAACATGTAAACATAAAAACACAGTTAAATGTCCAAACAATTAAAGTTCAAGATATCATTGTATGGTTTCTTTTTGTATTAGTAGGATAGCTAACGCGGGACATATGATATTCACGTCAACGTTGCGATCCTCTGATAAAGTGTTATTGGCTATGCATCATAGCAGGTCTTCCTCAGGAAAAAAATCCAAAGGGACAGCCTCCATTGGAAGTAATCAGGAACACGGAGCTTGTGTCCACTAGAATTTTATCAAAGTATATTCCATGTTGCCATGGTCCCTAGCCGAGGTACACTTGGTGTGTAAAATGGGTTGAGTATCACCTAACAGCCCTCCTACTTAGGTGCATGTTGTATTTTTGAATAACAACAAATCAAGCAGTAGTTCAGTTGAGTGATTTATTATATTTAAATCTGTAAAGTAAAATAACCCACAAGACAAGCTAAGGATGAGCGATGCTGTCGTGTCCAGGTAACGGATAAAAGTGACACGACAGCAGAACTCAGGCATAGAACATGGAACAAAGGATATGTCATATATGGAATACAGTATGTGTCACAGAACTAGTCAATTAAAGATACAGATACAACATCTCCTTTCCATAAAAGAAAAGGAAAGAATAAGAAAAAGTAAAACAAATAATAACAAGCTAAACAATTTTCAATACAAATAATAATCTTTAAATTTGGAGGGAATAACAATGTTTCTCTTAACTGAAGTCAAATTGGAGTCAGAAAACAATAGAGAACTATTACCAGTTTCAACGTCTTTAGATAGAGAAATCGCATCAGAATCTTCAGCAGTTTCAACAACCTTAGATACAGAATGAGCATCAGAATTTAAATCTATTTCTGCTTCTTTACTAACAGAAAGAGCATCTGTTCCAACTTCAAGCTGATCAGTATCACCCACTCCCTCTTTTAAACAAGATTGAGAAATCGCCTCACTAACATGTGAAGGAAAATGAGAATCATCAAGAGTTATTTGATCCTGATTCTGCACCAAATCCATGAAATCTTCACAACACAAAAAAGAAGAATTACTACATAGATTTCTTTTATCAAGTTTTTTCAAGATGATGTCTTTTTGATATGGTTCAAGTTTGATAACTGCACTTTTATTCCACCATCCTTTATTCTTAATCATAACAGATGAGTTTGAAGATCTAACAACCTGCTGAGGCAAAGTAAACTTAGATTCCCCTTTGACAACTTTTTTGGGTTTCTTAATAATTACCCAATCACCAGTTTTGAAAACACAGTTTTCCGGGGAAATGGTATTCTTTAACTTATATTTTTTTTCAAAATTTTGCCTGACACACTCATCAACAGAATTTGCTTTAGAAAGATTTAACTTATTAAGTGAAGATGACTTTTTATCGAAAATAGGTCTGATTTTATCATTCGCATCTCTACCTTTCAATAAGAAAAAAGGGGTAAAACCAGTGATAGAATGGGGAGTATTTAGATAACTCCAAACTTTTTCCTTAATGTGTTTTTTAACATCGATTCCAGAAGACAAAGCTGTTTGAATGCCTTCTTTGAAAAATTTATTGGCTCTTTCAACGAGTCCATTTGCAGCTGGAAAATACAACGGACTCTTGATATGTTTTATGTCATATTTACTCAAGAAATCCATCATATTTTTGGATACAAAATGTGTGCCATTATCGGAAACTAATTTCCTAGGAAAACCTTCTACATTGAAAATCTTCTCTAGAAAACCAATTACAATATCAGTAGAGGGAAATTTTACAAAATCATATGAGATCCATTTTGAGTAATAGTCAGTTAAGACAATTAAATATCTCATATCTTCCGGCAAAATATTATAAGGCCCAGAAAAATCAATTGCTAATTTTTCCCATGCTTGTTCAGGCAACAAATTGGTAGATGTATAATTTTTTTTACTTTTCCAATGCTTGTCGGATAGAAGACACTCAGGACATTGGTTAATAAAATTATCGACAAAAGAATCCATACTGGGCCACCAATAAAATTTTCTTAAAATTTTCTTGGTGCCGGACAGTTTTACAAGCAGACTCAATATGTCCAAATTTTTTACATTTTGCACATTTCTTTCCATGTGCAGGACAATTCGGGTTATTACCGATGTGATTTTTTGAACCACAACGATAACAAACTAAAATCCTTTTTGCTGAAAATGAACCTTTATCTTTTTTATTCTCTTGTACTTGACTCTTATTAGTTACAGAACAAACTGGTTCCGCATTACTTGTTCCAGAAATAACCCTTTTTGAAACTGATGACCTTTCAATTCCAACTGCGATGTCGATGACTTCGTTTAAGGTCGGATTTCTGCAGGCTAGAAGACGTTCTTGAACTTTGTTTGAAAAACAATGAAAGACCAATTGATCTCTCAAATAAGTATCAAGCATATCACCAAACTCACATTTTGATGCTAAAATTCGCAAACTAGAAAGATAGTCTTCTATACTTTCATCTTGCAACTGTTTTCTCTTATTAAAACCATGTCTTTCCACCATTATATTTGGTTGTTCATGAAACCTTTTTTCCAATCTTTTTACAGCCTCATGGTACTCATCCCAAGGAATGAACTGTCCAGGTGGTGGTTCACTCTCAGGCATGTTGTCAAAAATTTCCCTTCCTGCATCGCCCAAGAGTCCATATAAAACAGCCCTCTTTCTTTCCTTTGAGTAATCTTTTCCATCTATTGCAACCAGATAACTTTCAAAAGATTTATGCCATTGTTCCCACCTGACAGGCGGTTTTCCAGAACTCTGAAGGAAAGGGTTAATTTGATAAGGTTGAATCTGATAAGCCATCGTTCAAATTCACCTATTGACTGTTATTTATAAATTAAAATTTGAAGTTTTACTCTTTAACTTTCAAATTCAGATTTGATATATGAATATATGAATAATAAATAAACAGTTCCGAATTTTTAGAACAAGAGTTTTTACCGATATCTTCTTCTCTTCTGGTCTCACACGGAAAATGCACGTAATCCGGTGTGTGAAATCGGCAAATTATTTCTCTGTTTACTTTTTTTTTTTATTTTAAAAATGGCCGCTGCGTGGGGTCACGTTGGTTGAGTTTGCGTGATGCGCGATG
Source organism: Lissotriton helveticus (assembly GCF_964261635.1). Classification (NCBI taxonomy): domain Eukaryota; kingdom Metazoa; phylum Chordata; class Amphibia; order Caudata; family Salamandridae; genus Lissotriton; species Lissotriton helveticus. Next base: position 2,136,245,867 of record NC_136063.1, on the reverse strand, counting down.
ACGATTTCACATGTAAACACTGTGTTCTTTCAACTCTCGCGCTCCTTCTCTCGCGCTGGTTGGCTGCTGATGATTTCTGTCAGCTCACTCGCTCTGTTTCACTCGCGCTCGGCTCTTATGACGTTGCTCAAGTTCATCTCGCTCGCTCTCCTTCACTCGCGCAATGCCATCAACGATATTAACGGAAACACGAGGTAATTTTAAACAATCACAGTCTTTCTGTTCAAGCGACACACATTGGCAAAAATATATCTCACCATCAGTATGTAGTTGTCGCGAAGAAAGTCCTCGTTTCCTTCTGATAAGCTTTGCGAATTTCTTCGGTGGGTTAATTATACAAAAAATTCAAACTGCTTTAAAATTATTTTCCAATTAGAGACGTCTTCAAACGATCCCAATCCATCGTCGCCATATTTATGTTGTATTTTTGAATAACAACAAATCAAGCAGTAGTTCAGTTGAGTGATTTATTATATTTAAATCTGTAAAGTAAAGTAACCCACAAGACAAGCTAAGGATGAGCGATGCTGTCGTGTCCAGGTAACGGATAAAAGTGACACGACAGCAGAACTCAGGCATAGAACATGGAACAAAGGATATGTCATATATGGAATACAGTATGTGTCACAGAACTAGTCAATTAAAGATACAGATACAACAGTGCACAAAACACTTTGAATTGGATTCTTGGTTTTCGTGTCAAAATCCTAAATCAGCAGCTGTCCAGCTTGCAGCACAGCCTACTCGAGGAGGCCCCCATAAAAGCCTAGCATCGGGGCAGGAATACATATAGACATAAGCAGGGAGACAGGACCCACATCCAACAAGCCTCAAACGAAGCCAGGAGCACAAGGGGGAGCCAGTGTTCAGCCCACACCCATTATTTTCGGTCCAGAGGGAGGAATCCATAGGGGACACAGAGATCTAGTGCATACCGGGAAACCTTAGGGATCAGTAAAGAGCAGGCTAAATATAAGTGCACCACACAGACACCAAAAAGCCAAGCAGGGGCTGGGGCACAGAACAGCAGTAAGGGGCAACGAGACATTAAACAGCACACAAGCCCAAACCCAGAAAGGAGCACTAAGAATCCAATCCCTTGAGGAAAGAGGGGAGGGGAACCATCCTGTGTCATCCTGTGTGTTAAATACCAGAGTTGGAAAACTAAACTTTTTGCTAACTGTTGATACGTAACCAATAGAAATGATCCAAGACAAACCAGAGAGAGGTGAAATCTCCTTTCTAAAGGTTTACCCCACTCCCTAACTAAAGGGAGAGCGCAAGCACGCAAGTCTTTCCAGTCTACCCCGCAATACCTTGGTAGTGACACTAAGCGCAAGGAGCTGCCGTGGCCCTCTCAATAGGAATGTGTCTATTGTACATTGTAGAGAGCTCCCAATCATGCAATTAGCTTTCTTTCCCCCTTAGAATACTGCTATGCGACCGCTGTACCTCAGCGCATTTCAGCTCGACGCAATATCCCAGCCTTCCCCTGATCAATACCAGGTAATTGGTTAAGAAAGCCAGGACCCAGGCAGGCGCAGATGGCAACAGCTGGTTAATAATGTTTTTACTTGTAAGCAGTCGTCCACGAATAATAAGGTTTCCGACATGCACAATTCGCTTTCAATACGCCGCGATAATTACAACGGCAAGAACCATAATCACTAGCACGTGCACAAGCTTCCACTTTATGCCTTTGTGCACATCAAGATTTCTTTGGGGGCACGAAATGCTGAAGCACCCTCTATCCAGGGTCTCTTACGGTTCAAATTTGTAAAAAGAGAACACGTGTTTTTTTACTTTAAAAGCAATTGTCCGTGCATGTCTGTTTTGGAAAATGCCTATTAATCTAAATACAGCTAACACTCACCTATGAATTTGAGCAAGCATTAGGAAAGGCAATAGGTATCACCTACAAGACAAGAGATATTGAGATATTGACTTTGTCAATGTTCATCCATGTTGTGCGGCTGACGTGTAGCATGGCTTTAAAAAAACGTGTTGCCTGTGAGTGCTACTGGCTTTTTAATATTTTTAGCCATTTTTTACAGCAGCCAAATGAAAGTTTTAAAACAACCAAAGCCTAATAATGCGACCATGCTGGTTTGCTTTTTTAGGCCAGGATTTTTTTTCTTTACTAAAATAAACATACATATACATAGACATACATATATATATATATATATATACCTCCACACACATACATTCACTTATAGGGGCTTTCTGACAGCCTTCTTCACTCGTTGGCCTGCTGTTGTATCATACATTTTCTTCTGCCCCTAAAAGTATACTGCATGAGGTATTATATCGGCCCAATTCAGCCATTAGCTAACTTCAATGGGAGTGATGGCATTCTGCTCTTTCACAAGAGCACATCTACACACAAATTGGTTCCCTTCAGTACCACAGATTACTATGGCAATGCATGCTTTTTGACAGGCAAAACTATTGTTTCTTTTAGCCAATGTGTTTATATTTTTTATACTGGCGTGGGACCACATTGACATTTTACAAAAAACAAAACATGCGTTGACAAAGACAAAAGGCTGGCAGCCAGCAACAAACCTATTAGCTTTGTGAATGTTTGTTTAAAGAGCGAGGGGGTGGTAATAGGAAAATATCATCTTAGTGATTATGGGGGTAACATTGGGTCAAGCTCCATAGAGAGACCACATTATTGGAAGAAGACAATTTTAGGACCCACTCAGTTTATGGGAAAAAGAGGGTCTCGTAAGTGCAGCGTAAAGGAACAGGTTCCCCCTTAGGAAAGTCAAACTAATAAGTGGCCGTCACTTGCTGAAATTAGTGGAAGGATCCGAAGGAAGCCAAACAAAGGCTCATGCCACCAAGATATCCTGATGCAGTTCTGGGTCTGCTGTTATTTGACTGGTTTGAAAAGTCTACAAGGAGGTGAAGCGCAGCAGCCACACAACAAAATACCCACTTAGGAATAATACAATGTTGGGACATCGCTTTGGGTCCACTATGCTAAGAATGAACAACTTCTCTTATGTCTAAATGTGGTTGTTGTTCTTTCTCTTTACAAATAATGTATTGAACTGTTCTTGCCTGAATGCAGTCCACTGCATAGAGTACATGGACGACACGTCTTGTAACAGAATGTAAAATCAATACAAATAAAGGGAAAAACAAGTTAGGTGATGGACATGCCAAGTATGTCAACAAGAACGGGCTTGCATTAAACGCAAGTGAGTAATAAAGAAATAAGGGACCCTTGGATGAAGGTGGGTTGCGGGACAGGGGAATATATTGCCCAGAGGAAAAACAACCGACCTACCCTTCTAAAAATTATATGATGCATCAAATGCATGAATTAACAGAAACTTTTTAACCGACAATACAAGTATACTTTATTATAAACATTATTTTCTCAATCACTTAGTGGTCAGGCCAAGTAAAGAGTTATTGCTCTGTAAACCACCAACCAAATCAATTCTCCTGACGGATTCAGGACACACAAGTGGCGGCTGCAGAACCGCGGCAATGCCAACATCAGCTTTAACATGAATGAGTTCTCCAAACTTCTATAGGTGCGGTCCAGCTGCAGGTGAGATGGACAGAAAAAACTCAGGGCACAGGCTGTAAAGGAGGCGATCGGTTCTTCTGTTTCGGACAGACCACTATACTAATACTATCGCCTATATACAATCCGCATTTCTTGAGCATTTTAAAAGGCATTCTCAACACAATGATAGGTGGAACATGACAAGCCTGGGAAGGGCAGCCTTCAGGTGGAGGGTTCTACTGCCACGCGTCTGTCTCACCCTACATGAGAGAGTCCAGGTAACCAACCCAAGCTTCATGTAGAAGGCAGGTACTATTGTGGAGACTGGATCTGTGCAACAGGCGCAGGCAGATCTCAAAGTTGCTCAATTTTGATACCACAGTGGTTTGTCAGTGTAAGCAGCATTATAAAGATGGTGCCCACCGAACAACTTTTATGTCAAAGACAAGTCAGTGTCATTGTGTAGCAAAACCCCTTTAACTGTTTACTCCCAGAAGTAATAATAGATCACAGAGAAGCATTACAGTCTCAGTATAAGGACATGTAAGGTTTATTCCTCTTCCGATAGCTGCTGCCAGCAGAATAAATATCCCCCTCTCTGCCTTGGATACTTCTTTATAATCTCACATACTATGTTGAAGGAAGCTACAACAACTTTTCTATCGAAGCAGTATATTGTTTGTGTTAATTGTATCTTTGCACTTGCAACCAAAAGCAAATCCACACTTTGTATTCATTTTTCCTTCATCTCACTACAAGTGAGCAGCACCTCATGCCACATCCGGACTCGAGCTCTAAGCCCTTCGACCTACGCCATCTATACTAAGAGGGTGCAGCGCACGCCACCAACCAGCTTACACACCTCACTCCAACACATGTAGAGAAGAGTGGAGTACAGTGGCACGGAGTGGTGTACAGTGGAGTGGCGTAGAGTGAAGTGGTGTAGAATGGAGTGGCGTACAGTAAAGTGGCAAAGAGTAGAATGGCGCAGAGCAGCATATAGCAGAGTAGCATAGAGTAGACAGAGTGGTTTATAGTGGCATGGAGTGGCACACATTAGAGTGGCATACACTGGAGTAAAGTTGAATAGAGCGGAGTGGCGCATAGTGGCCTGCCGTAGAGAGGCATGAAGTAGAGAGAGACATGAAGTGGCACAAACTAGGTTGGCATAGAGTAGAGTGATGTAGAGTGGAGAGGCCTGGAGTATAGTGGAATGGTGTAGAGCAGAGTGGCATGGAGAGACAATGTAGAATGGAGTGGTGCATAGTGAAATGCCGTGGAGTAGAGTGGTAAGGGGTGGCACAGACTGGCATACGATAGAGTGGCGTAGATTAATGTAGAGTGCCATAAAGTGCAGTAGCATAGAGTAAATTGGCATAGAGTGGTGTAGAGTAGAGTGGCGTGGCTAGCACAGAGTGGTGTTGAGCGGAATGGAATGGCTTAAAGTGGCGTGGAGTGGCATAGAGCAGAGTGACGTAGAGTGAAGGAGTGAAGAGGCATAGAATGGTGTAGAGCAGAATGGCATAGCGTTCCATCGAGTAAAATGGCAGAGAGTTGAGCAGAGTGACACAGAGTAGAGTGGTATGGAGTGCCATGGAGTAGCGTAGAATAGAGTGGGGTATTCTGGTGTACAGTAGAGTGCGTAGAGTAGAGTTGGCATAGAGTGGAGTATCGTAGAGTACAGGAACTGAGTTGAGTGGCGTACAGTAGAGTGACACAAAATGGAGTAGAGTAGTGTGACGTAGCGTAAAGTGGCGTACAGTAAAGTGGCACAGAGTGAAGTGGCATAGAGTAGTATGGAGTGGCGTAAAGTGGAATGAAGTGGTGTAGAGGGAATTATGTGCTGCAGATTGGAGTGGCGTAGAGTGGAGTGGCATAGAGTGAAGAGGCATGGCGTAGAGTGGAGAGGCGTGGCGTAGAGTGGAGAGGTGCAGAGTTAAGCAGAGGCATGTGAAGTGGCACAGAGTGGAGTGGTGTGCAGTAGTGCTGAGGGGCGTGGAGTAGTGTAGAATAGACTGGAGCAGCATAGAGTAGATTGGAGTAGAGTAGCTATAGTTAAGGGTGTAAGTAAATAAAGTGGATAAAGATGGCAGATTGAATGACAGCAGCATAAATAAGAAGCCATATGCTAGAGGTAAAAGTAGGAAAGCACATTGTACATCCAGGAACAATACCAAAACACGTATTTAAAAAGAATTGTGCTGCAAAAAAGGAAGAACAAAGATGAGGAAGAACACATGCACCTGATCCATGCTCCTAGGAGGAGCTAACACAAGAAAAAAAGGCAGGAACGCTATGTGAGTTAAGCAAGAGAAAAATTGCAAATGAGAGTGAACACTGAAACAACTAATGGTATGCTGTGAGCAGGTTGTAAACCCAATGAATAGTAAACAGTACGTTTCACAGTATAGCGTATGCGCTGTTTATGTGAAATCTGAAAAGGAGAGAAAAGATTAAAAAAGGAAGGTAATCCCTAATTTTAAGCCACCAGGTAGATAGAAGACTGTGCCTTAAATTTCGCCTTAGGAAGCACTTTCATGGTGACCCACTAGGGGCAACTCTGAGAATTTTGCTAGCAAGTACCCTTTCTCCCCCACTATGTTCAGAGGCAAGTAATAAGGTTCTTAGCTGATTCCTTCAAATGTTTGCAGATCACTCTAGAACTATTCCTACAGCATTTTGCTTCTGCCTGACAAGTCTCCTTTCAAAATGCTGTGGTCCTTAACCTACCTTCCTCACACATTCCTAAATGGTACTCACTGCTGCACATTGGGGAGGTGACGTCTGTCAGTGAGGCAAATCTTGGAAACATTGGTGCAACCCTTTAAAAAGGCAACCAAAAAGCATAAGCATATTAACCCCGAGCCCTGTGCAAAACGCCCTTCCCCTGTTATCTCTATCTTACACTCAAACCTGTCTTTACATCCCACTCCTAAAAGGAGAGCTAGAAAAATTGCAACTTTACGACTAGTGACGAGGGCCTATTTTCCTTTCCTCTAGTAACCAGCAGTTATGGATATGAACCTCACTTCAGATCACAAGTTTACCGCTCCTCTCCACCACGTCAGGCATCAACTCCCAAAAGAGTTTCCTCACTCTAAAGTAGTCAACCTTTTTGGATTTGAGAGGAAGTCTATATTTGGCTCGAAAAACTTTGTCACACAAAGTCCAGTGAATGTTCCCCCACTGAGCATGTGGCTTAAATTTTTAGACATTCGATAAACTTTCTACATTTGATCTCAAAGGTGAACTCTCAAGACCTATGCTGGGCAATAAGGAATGCTCTAGTCCTGATGCAGACCCAAATTTGGTCTTCTTTTTTCCCCACTCTTCCCCGAACAAGAAAGGCCATCAGCCACATCCTCAATGCTGCCAGGATCACGTCACCAACATCTCTGGCTCTCTAGTCGTATTGCTGGACATGCTGGAGTATGATGTTGTCTCGCCTAACCTAATTGATCTCTCTTCGATTCGAGGGAAGAAATAAAGAAATATGTGCCTCCTCAACGATGACAACGCCACTTTATCAGCTGACTGCAGGAAGTTGTCCATATGTGCCTCGGGCAGCGACAAACATTATGACTCTCTAGAAGGACTCGACTTCAGCAATCCCTTCCTGTAGAACATTTCAAAAAGAATTAGTATGTTTTCCTACAAGCCCAAACCATTATTAAAAAGGTTTTCCTCAAGAAGTATGTTTCGGACTTAGCCAGTGGCCGGTGAGGGCACGCAGTCTGCCGCTCCCAATCCTTCAGAGGCAGATCTGCAGCTGGAGGAGGATTCCGCAGCAGAGGTCATGAAAGGGCTTCCTTCCAAACAATCAAAGCATCACCCAACTCCACCTCAAGTAAACCTTTTCCCTTCTTTCCCTCCTCCTCTCCCCATAGGAGGTTACATTGATGTCTTTTTCCTCCGAATGTGGGCAAGATTACAATGGACACCTGCTCCCCTCCCCCCCAACCAGGCCATCCAAGGTTTTCTTATTAACTTTCTAGAAACACCCCGGTAGACCAGGGGGTGCCTGAAATGCTGTGGAAAAGAGTCACTGCCTCTGCTTCCCCTCAGGGAGGCTTCATAAGGTCCATGATATTAGTCCGTAAGAAGTTCAAAGGCCTGGGGCCAGTGATAAATTTAAATTGGTTATTCACACACATTATAGATTGAAACTCAACCCAAAAACCGACTGACCATTGTATGTCTTTCAAAAAGTCCATCACACTTTAAAAACAAAGTCATCGTTGTGTAAAACTAGTCCTAGCCACATCAGAGGTGACAGGTTTTTAATTCCTCCTTCACAGACAGACAACAGTGTTTCAGTGGAGTTCCAAATACTTGAGTGATGTAATCAAAATAGATCATGAATCTCACAAGATGACAGAGGCGTCTAGTGCAAAAGAAATCAAGCAAAAATGACAAAAGTGCTACTAATATCGGAAAATCGAACCTTTAAAGTGAACCCATTGTGAGTCACGCATATCTCAAGCCTATAAAGAGAACTCCTATCTTCTGTCTGAATAATGCGCTCACGACTAACATAAATCAAAAACATTAGTGATGAAATGTCTCTTCTTAAAATATCTTACAAGTTATATAGTATGCAATGAAGTTTACATTTACCCCACTATCATTATGAGGTCAAAGGTAAGCTTGAACAAGGATAACGAATAACCGTTTTTGTCATCTTAATATTAAACAGATTTCAGCATTCTCACTCAGTGCACTGATTGATTTGGTAGCCTGGCAATTGTAGAAGAAAGGCCTTTGCTAATCAAGCCCTAAGTTATTAAGGACCCTAACCAAGAGTTTATGATGACAAACAGAACAGAAGAATTCTTTTTTAACGGATGAGCTAAAAGTCTACAAGTTACTACTGAGGTCTGGGTCCTGAAAACCGGAAGATGTATTTTGATGGGGAATATCTTATGGTGAAGAACAGAGGTGTGTGCTTAAAGAGCAATATGAGAGAAAGCCTGGCATAGCCAGATCTTAGGAGCAATATTAAAGAGAGGGTGGGAGAGAAGAATAGGCCTTTCAGGCAAGACAAACACCCCTAATTCAACTCCCTGCTCCTAACCAGATACAAAAAATCTGAATTGTGCAACAGCAATTTTACTATCCGGGATACCACAACTGGCAGCACAAAGACATAATAGAATCCCATGTCCTACAGAGTGTAAGGCCATTGAGGTTCAACAAAATTAAAAGAGGAAGAACTCTGTTGTCTGCCGAGCCCAATATGCCATCCTTCACAGTTACCCAGAATTTTTCAACCCTACTGACAACATCCGTTACTGCCTATTGTTAAAATACCAGCTGTGCTGAGAGGTGTTCATAATGTACAATTCAAAGGACGCAACACAGCGGAGACTTGCCAGTACAACTGGAGTGAAGAGGAGAGGTGTTCATAATATACAATTCAAAGGACGCACCCCAGCAGAGACTGGCCAGTACAACTGGTGTGAAGAGGAGAGGTGTTCATGATGTACAATTCAAAGGCCGCACCACAGCGGAGACTGTCCAGTACAACTGGTGTGACGATGAGAGGTGTACATAAGGTACAATTCAAAGGATGCACCACAGTGGAGACTGGCCAGTACAACTGGTGTGACGATGAGAGGTGTTCATAAGGTATAATTCAAAGGACGCACCAGAGCGGAGACTGACCAGTATAACTGGTGTGAAGATGAGAGGTGTTAATAAGTATAATTCAAAGGACGCACCACAGCAAAGACTTGCCAGTACAACTGGAGTGAAGAGGAGAGGTGTTCATAATGTACAATTCAAAGGACGCACCACAGCAGAGACTGGCCAGTAAAACTGGTGTGACGATGAGAGGTGTACTTACGGTACAATTCAAAGGTCGCACCACAGCAGAGACTGGCCAGTAGAACTGGTGTGACGGTGAGAGGTGTTCATAATGTACAATTCAAAGGATGCACCACAGCGGAGACTTGCCAGTAGAACTGATCTTAAGAGGAGAGGTGTTCATAATGTACAATTCAAAGGACGCACTACAGCAGAGACTTGCCAGTACAACTGGTGTGAAGACGAGAGGTGTTCATAATGTACAGTTCAAAGGACGCACCACAGCGGAGACTGGCCAGTACAACTGGTGTGTAGAGGAGAGTTGTTCATTATGTACAATTCAAAGGACGCACCACAGCGGAAACTTGCCAGTACAACTGGTGTGACGATCAGATGTGTACTTACGGTACAATTCAAAGGATGCACCACAGTGGAGACTGGCCAGTACAACTGGTGTGACTATGAGAGGTGTTCATAATGTACAATTCAAAGGACGCACCACAGCAGAGACTGGCCAGTACAACTGGTGTGGCGATGAGAGGTGTTCATAATGTACAATTCAAAGGATGCACCTCAGTGGAGATTTGCAGGTAGAACTGGTCTGAAGAGGAGAGATGTTCATAATGTAAAATTGAAAGGACGCACCACAGCGTAGACTGGCCAGTACAACTGGTGTGAAGATGAGAGGTGTTCATAATGTACAATTCAAAGGACGCACTACAGCGGAGACTTGCCAGTATAACTGGTGTGAAGTTAAGAGGTGTTCATAAGGTATAATTCAAATGACGCACCACAGCGGAGACTTGCCAGTACAACTGGTGTGACGATGAGAGGTGTTCATAATGTACAATTCAAAGAACGCACTACAGCGGAGACTTGCCTGTAACACTCTGGTGTGACGATGAGAGGTGTTCATAATGTACAACTCAAAGGATGCACCACAGTGGAGATTTGCCAGTAGAACTGATCTAAAGAGGAGAGGTGCTCATAATGTACAATTCAAAGGACGCACCAGAGCGTAGACTGGCCAGTACAACTGGTGTGAAGATGAGAGGTATTCATAGGTATTCATAGGTATGATTCAAAGGATGCACCACAGCGGAGACTGGCCAGTACAACTGGTGTGAAGATGAGAGGTGTTCATAAGGTATAATTCAAAGGACATACAACAGCGGAGACTTGCCAGTACAACTGGAGTGAAGAGTGGAGGTGTTCATAATGTACAATTCAAAGGACGCACCACAGCAGAGACTGGCCACTACAACTGGTGTGACGATGAGAGGTGTTCATAATGTGTAATTCAAAGGACCCACCACAGCGGAGACTTGCCAGTAGAACTGATCTGAAGAGGAGAGGTGTTCATAATGTACAATTCAAAGGACACACTACAGCAGAGACTTGCCAGTACAACTGGTGTAAAGAGAAGAGGTGTTCATAATGTACAAGTCAAAGGACGCACCACAACTGAGACTGGCCAGTACAACTGGTGTGAAGAGGAGAGGTGTTCATTATGTACAATTCAAAGGATGCACCACAGCGGAGACTTGCCAGTACAACTGGTGTGACGATGAGAGGTGTACATAAGGTACAATTCAAAGGACGCACCACAGTGAAGACTTGCCAGCACAACTGGCGTGACGATGAGAGGTGTACATAAGGTACAATTCAAAGGATGCACCACAGTGGAGACTGGCCAGTACAACTGGTGTGACGATGAGAGGTGTTCATAATGTACAATTCAAAGGACGCACCACAGCAGAGACTGGCCAGTACAACTGGTGTGACGATGAGAGGTGTTCATAATGTACAATTCAAAGGTTGCACCACAGTGGAGATTTGCCAGTAGAACTGGTCTGAGGAGGAGAAGTGTTCATAATATACAATTCAAAGGACGCACCACAGCAGATACTGGCCAGTACAACTGGTGTGACGATGAGAGGTGTTCATAATATATAATTCAAAGGACGCACCACAGCGGAGACTTGTCAGTAGAACTGGTGTGACGGTGAGAGGTGTTCATAATGTACAATTCAAAGGATGGACCACAGCGGAGACTTGCCAGTGTAACTGGTGTGAAGTTGAGAGGTGTTCATAAGGTATAATTCAAATGACGCACCACAGCGGAGACTTGTCAGTAGAACTGGTGTGACGGTGAGAGGTGTTCATAATGTACAATTCAAAGGATGGACCACAGAGGAGACTTGCCAGTACAACTGGTGTGATGATGAGAGGTGTTCATAATGTACAGTTCAAAGGATGCACCACAGCGGAGACTTGCCAGTACAACTAGTGTAAAGAGAAGAGGTGTTCATAAGGTACAATTCAAAGGACACCCACAGTGGAGACTTGCCAGCACAACTGGTGTGACGATGAGAGGTGTACATAAGGTACAATTCAAAGGATGCACCACAGTGGATATTTGCCAGTAGAACTGGTCTGAAGAAGAGAGGTGTTCATAATGTACAATTCAAAGGACGCACCACAGCGTAGACTTGCCATTACAACTGGTGTGAAGATGAGAGGTGTTCATAATGTACAATTCAAAGGACGCACCACAGCGGAGACTGGCCAGTACAACTAGTGTGAAGATTAAAGGTGTTCATAATGTACAATTCAAAGAACGCACCACAGGGGAGACATGCATGTAAAACTGGAGTGGAGACATGGTGTGTTATATTATAAGGAAATTATACCCAAGCAACCTGTTTGTGACCCACCACAAGACCACCTACCATCCTCACTAATAGCAAGAAGCTAGATTAAATCTTTTACTGTTTTAGCTATGAGTAGCCCTTTTTGGCTACTGTGACTTTAGGCTCACATTGCTTTAGTTTTTCCGAATGTATTGTTGCTATGCTTACTTTGTGATTAGTCTAACCTTCCTACCACTATGCAGGAAAAAACAAATTGAACGATTTGTAATAGTTGTATTCTGATTCTGGCCGTATATTTGGTGGTTATACTTCAAGAGGGCCTTCTCTGCCAAATTTAATAATAATTAACATTTTTTAGGTCTCGCCTGTCGATGCGCATGCGCATCGAGCAAGGCGAGAGTATTGGCACTTATCCGCTCTTTATCCACACTGCAAGGAATCGTGGCGATTCCTTGCAGTGCACGAGAAATTTAAGCTCAATGCGCATGCGCATTGAGCTTAAATGCGCGTGCACATGCCCCCAGCCGCCTGCCTTGCCTACTCTCTCTCACAGCCTCCCCCAGCTCCGCCCCCTCACTACTTGATTGCACGGCCGCTAGGCCGTGCCTCCCCTACTCTCCTCCCCCCTCCTCCTCTCCTCCCCTGCCTGCCTGCCGCTAGGCCGTGCCTCCCCTACTCTCCTCCCCCCTCCTCCTCCTACTCTCCTCCCCTGCCTGCCTGCCGTGTCGCACCTCTCCCCTCTCCGCCCCCTCCCCTGCCCGCCCCCTCCCCTGCCCGCCGTGTTACGGTGAAAGGCTTGTTTTTTGTTTGTATAATTTAACCCGCTCCGCCCCCTCCCCTTCCCTCCGTGTCGCATTTCTCCTCCCCCCTCCCCTCTCTTCCGTCCGTCCGTCTTGTTTTCTTTCTCTCCTGCCTCTTGTTATCATTTTTCAACCATGCGGCTTAGTGGGCATCACACTGGGGCGCAGTTGTGGCACGACTTGCGGTGCACGCCAGTGCATCAGTTTATTTCGTTACCGCCTCCCGTTTTTTTAGGTTTACATCAATTACTTTGTTTCTAGAGGCGTTTCCATATCATCAATACGTCATCTAACAGGCGTGTTTACTAGGCGTTTTCATTTACTATTTGGTCCTCACTATCGCCTGTTAAAGGGATATCCCCCCTAGGGGCGGCGTTCTAGCTACCTCAGCATTGCTTTAACCATAACGATTGGCCCTTATAGAAAGAGACAGATGGCGGCACATTGGGTCATTTCGTATTGCCAACGGCTGCGGGACGCCATCACTCATCCTTTATGCGGCTCCCGGAGGTTGTCATACATAGAACGGAATATCTTTTTCTCCGGTAAGGAAGCGTTTCTCGCCCGTTAGTAAACCCCATTCTGTTTTAATTAATTATATACCGAATAACAATCTACAACCTATTTGGGTTTGTTTTATTCACCTTTATTTTTAGAAACGCAAACCTGGCGTGGTGATACATCCTCCCACTCCTCCATTACGACGGCAAGCTCCTATGACTCTTTATTGATCTAGACGATAACAGTAACAGTTTTCATATTTGTTTTCGGTAACATTAGATTATCAGCTTTAACGCAACGTGTCGCTTAATTCGGTTCTAGCCGAGTCGTCGGGGGTAGTAAACGCAATACCAATGAAACCATACACAGCAAAACAAGAACGTTTTTGTCTTGTGCTTATCTGTCCTGCGTCTAAAGTATTTTGTTTCCTTAAAGGCAATAGGGATGGAACGTTCGGCGCCTGGAATGCTTGGATTGGCGCTATTTTGGCTTGTCAGTTCCCATGAGAAAATGGCTGAGCCAGAGCTAGACATCGGGCCCGAGCCAGCCGCGAGACCTGCTTTTCTTGCCCACCTTTACTTCCAAGCACGACAAGCCCTGCTAGATAAGTTGCTCTGAAAGTGAACCTGGTGTCGATGGGTACAGAGAGGTGAAGTGCATTCTTATGCAACGATTTCCATTGCATGACCTGTTTTGTAATAGCCGTTCGTCAGAGTGCATGAGTCATTCAAATATTCGTTCTTAGGAATATAGGCCTAATGGCTATCTATTTCCAGTGCCAGGTGTTGTCATGATCATAAAGCCACGGTTTTTTATTTAATACACATGTTTACATGGCCATTCGTGCTACTCCATGACAGCATTGCCACCGCATAATTAACAATACGAAGGACCCTCATTAACGTGGCAGGAGGTAGCTTGGGTACTAATATGATGCTATTTGGCTGCTGGATGGGGGTTGCTTAGTGGGAGTTGAGGGGCATTGTTTTATCCATTTGCAAAACTCGTGCTTTAGGCCATATTTGTGTGCTGCACCCGAGTAACCCTTTCTGAGTTAATGTGCTGAGCATGATGTATAGCTAAGCTGTGCTGTTCTATTTTACGTAGGCCACTACCTTACATTATTGCTCCAATAAAAATATTTTTTTTTAACGTGGCAAGAGGTTTATATTTAGTTAAAGATACAAAGGAAAACATAAAATTCCTTCTTTACCGATTTTTCTCTAGAAGCAAAGAAGAAAAGAAGTAACAAATAATCCAATATGGATGTCAAAGGGCAAAATCATACATTAATAGTTTAGAGAACAGCAGATTTAGAGTATTTGGAATACATTATCTTCACTCTGTGTATTTTATAGACTGTAAACATTCCTCAAAGTTAGTGTGAGAAGCTGGCTTGGTATATTGTATTGTATTGTATTGTATTGTAATTCTTCACTCACCCTCAACCCCTCACCCTCACTCACCCTCAACGCCTCACCCTCAATCACCCTCAACCCCTCACCCACCTTCACTCACCCTCACTCACCCTCACCCTCACTCACCCTCACCCACCCTCAACCCCTCATCCTCACTCACCCTCAACCCCTCATCCTCACTCACCCTCAACCCCTCACCCTCACTCACCCTCAACCCCTCACCCTCACTCACCCCCACTCACCCTCAACCCCTCACCCTCAACCCCTCACCCTCAACCCCTCACCCTCACTCACCCTCACTCACCCTCAACCCCTCACCCACCCTCAACCCCTCACCCTCAATCCCTCACCCTCACTCACCCTCACTCACCCACACTCACCCTCACCCACCCTCACTCACCCTCACCCTCACTCACCTTCACCCTCAACCCCTCACCCTCACTCACCCCCCCTCACCCTCAACCCCTCACCCTCCCTCACTCACCCTCAACCCCTCACCCTCACTCACCCTCAACCCCTCACCCTCAACCCCTCACCCTCAACCCCTCACCCTCAACCCCTCACCCACACTCACCCCCACTCACCCCCACTCACCCTCACTCACCCTCACTCACCCTCACCCTCACTCACCCTCACTCACCCTCACTCACCCTCACCCTCACTCACCCTCACTCACCCTCACCCCCTCACTCACCCTCACTCACCCTCACCCTCACTCACCCTCAACCCCTCACCCTCACTCACCCTCAACCCCTCACCCTCACCCACCCTCAACCCCTCACCCACCCTCAACCCCTCACCCTCACTCACCCTCAACCCCTCACCCTCAACCCCTCACTCACCCTCACTCACCCTCAACCCCTCACTCACCCTCACTCACCCTCACCCTCAACCCCTCAGCCTCACCCTCACTCACCCTCAACCCCTCACCCTCACTCACCCTCAACCTCATGCTAAAGATTTAAAAAAAAACCCATAAACAATTCTAAAAGCACTAACTCTAATGCTGCGAGACCTATTGCATTTCTAATGCTTGTTTTAAACTGAGCCTTTATACAAGAAAAATGGTTCATTGCTGAAGATACCATAATATTGTTTCTTTGCATAAACTGTGCTTCCTTTACATAAACAGCATGCACACCCAATAAATACCCCGCCCCTCCCACCCCCCTCTCCCTCACCCTCCCCTCGACGATCTCTTCATACAATAGGACTATGCCTCCTGCACAAGAGCTTTGGTCTTCGGATCATCCTCACCTCAAGCAGTTTCCCATTTGGGTAACATGATGAAGAAGCTAAATATTAATTAACTTCCAACCAGCGCAGATGGTGTAATTACAGTTTCCTTTCGTACTGACTGCTTCCTCCAGCTGCACTTCCACTGCTCTTGAAATAAAAGAGGAGGCAAGAAGCAAGCACCCTCACTCGACAACAAGTCAAGGCCATGCTGCTGAACAGCATGTTGTGGCGCATGCGCGGTTTACCTCCCTAGACAACAGCGTCTATTGCAGGGTTGGAGCTATGCACACAAAGGAAGCGAAGATCTTTCCTCACAGTCAGGAGGGCTGATTCAAGGGCAATACCAGACGGCTCATCAGGACTCAACCAGCAGGGAGCAGCAGACTGGTCCTGTAAGCAGCAGAGGTGTATCTAGTGTGCAGGAAATCCTCGCACGTGCCCTGCTATGAAAGGCTCCTTCTACAGAGACGTGGGTTAAACAGTATTACAGCCAGTTGCATTCTCCTTTTCTCTCTACAGATGTGAGTGACTGAACATCTATGTGTGTTGGCACTGGGCTGGTA
The DNA here is from genome assembly GCF_964261635.1 of Lissotriton helveticus. Lineage (NCBI taxonomy): Eukaryota > Metazoa > Chordata > Amphibia > Caudata > Salamandridae > Lissotriton > Lissotriton helveticus. The sequence goes on along the minus strand of NC_136063.1, from coordinate 2,136,229,358 downwards.
AACAGCAGTGTTACTCTTCCGATTTACGAACAGCAAACCCGGTTATATGTGCAAAGAATGCCAGCCAAGGACTTGAGCAGGACCCCAGTGTGATATACGGGGAACACCGTACCTCGCCAGGGCTACATCAATACATTTTGCATACACCAGGCTTCTCCAACGAGATGCTCATGAGTTACTGGTAGCTCTCAACCTACATCTAAGTAGCTCTCCTGTATGCACCCCAGCCTTCTAAAAAGAAGCTTTTGCTTGACTGAATTAATATATGTATACCAAAATTGAAAGTGTGTATTTGAGACAAAAATGTGTGTCTTGTTAGAACTCCTAAGCTGATGTTTGGAAAAAAAATAAAAAATGTCAATTTCCAAAATATACTTAAGGCTGATATTTGAGTGATAAATCATTTGATGTTTGAAAGACAGATTATTATTATTGCCTTTGTGTGGGGATGTGGCTATGTCTCTGATGTATTACTCAGATAGAGAAATTCCAAATAGGCAAATACTTTTTGACACTATTACTGACAACCTTGTGCGATGCACTGAAGTGATCACTGGTGCTAATCTTGTGAAGGTGGCCACTAGTGTAATATTGTCTGACGTGTCTCTAATACAGTATTACAGTACTTTTAGTATTAATATCCCAGGATGATTTTCATTGAACAGAGGTAGATCTTATTAAAGATTAAGTTGGAGAACCTTGACATGCACGTTTCTGCAGAATAGTACTGTGCACTTGTGCAGTAAATTGTGTGGGAACATCAAGCAATATGCAATGTTCACAGTGTTACTGTGCCATCGAGCAGTACCCAATGCTGTGTCACTGTTTCATTGTGCAGTACCCAATGATCAATTAGTTACTGTGCCTTCGTGTGGTATCATTGACCTGTACCCAATGCCCCCAGTGTTAATGTGCCATTGAGCAGTACCTAATACTAACAGCGTTAATGTGCATTTGAGCCGTACCCAATGCTCACTGTATTAGTACCATTGTGTGGTATCCAATGCTCATAGTGTTACTGTGCCATCGAGTGGTACCCAATGCTCAGTGTTACTGTGCCATGGTGCGGTACCTACTGCTCATAGTGATACTGTTCGTGGTGTGACGCTCAAGGCTCACAGTGTTACTGTGCCATTGTGTGGTACCATTGAGTGGTCCCCAATGTTCACAGTGTTACTGTGCCATTGAGCGGTACCCAATGCTCACTGCATTACTGTGCCATCATGCGGTACCCAATGCCGGGGCTATTCCCGGTTTCACTTTTGATAACTTCTCAGGGGTGCAATAGATTCTGTGTAGATAGCGGCGCTGGATGAGCCAAACACAAAAGGCGGTGGCCAATCTAAAGGGGTGTGGGCGGAAGAGGAGAGTCATTTTGGCTTGCCTCCACTCCCCTTTAAGTATGTCCAGGTAAACCTCCCAGTTAGATCATAGCTGTGATATCAAATCCAGAGTAATGCCTACCAGAGAACTGTAAGTCAGTGAAATGCCAACTCTTCCTAATGGTTTTAGCATTAGTTTAGTTTCTAATGGATTAAAGTTAGGGGGATGCACCAGTGTGGATCATAGGGGTTAGAGTATGTGTCTGTATTGGAGGAATTTGATAAAGTGTGGCTTATGCAAATGGAACTCCCAGCTTAATTCTTTGAATGACTTAATGTATTCTCCTTCCCATAGATCATTCAATTTGGAAATGCCAATAAGGGCCAACGTTTTGAATACCAGGGCCATCCTGGCTGCGAGGAGACAATCACCCTGTCATAGGTGGGTTTCCAAGGTGATTCTTTTATACCATTCAGTATATGACAGGTCCTTGTGCCATATCGCCAGTACACCCTGGTAGCCTCAGGGAGGTAGTTGGGGATTTTAGATTGATGCAGGAGGTAGGCTGGGTCCGGGTCATGGAATTATTGTAATTCCAATCTTTATGGCGGCTCGTCTTTATTACCCAACATCCATTCATTAATAGTTGTGAGCTGAGCACCCAGGTAATAAAACTGTATATCTGCCATACTTAGTCCTCCTTTTGTGCAGTCTGTGTACATTTGCCCCAGGCTACCCTTAGTTATTCCATAAGTATTTTCTCAAAATGGCTTTTAATTTGTCAAAGGAAGACTGTGAAATGATGTAGGGGAAGTTTTGTAGTACGTATATGAGTTTGTGAATTTGGAAAGGCTCATAATTTTAAAGTTAGCTTTCCAGTTATCAATAGGGTGCGGGCGGACCATTTAAAGTTAATTACCTTTTTCGAGTGGAGTCCATTTCTCCAGCGCCAAGATTTTGTTGCCCACCTGCACTTTCGAATACATAATTTTTTGCAAGCATCTCCAGCCCTTTCCAAAATTTGTATGCATAATATATTTACTTGTATGGGCTTTCAGACAGCACTCTTCATCCATTGGCCTACTGTTGTGTTACTCACATTGTTCTGCCTAACACTACTGCACACAGCATGGGGCAGTGGGTCAGGCCATTGGCTAACTTCACTGTGAAGCACATCCACACACGAAGTAATTCCACCCACTATGCCGGACACACTCTCGACCCCGTCTTCTCCTCCAGCAAGGACATCGCCTTCAGCCACGCCACCGGACTCCACTGGACGGACCACAGCTGCGTCCACTTCAGCTTCAAAAGGACCACGATCCACCACCACCAGCAACAGGTTGCACGCAGAAGCTGGAACAAGATCACAGCCGATCAACTCGCAACTTCCCTGAGCAGGAACCCACCCACCAGCGCAGCGAACCCCAGCCAAGCGGCCACCAACCTCACGATGTGGATCAGCGACTGCGCAGACTACCTCGCCCCTCTGAGGACCCCGCCTAACAGACCCGGCAGCAAAAAAGCCCCATGGTTCACCGACGAACTCAAGAACTCGAAGAAGAACTGCAGAGCCCTTGAGAAAGCCTGGCGCAGAGAACCAACATCGAACAACATGACTACCCTCACGCTCGCCACCCGAAAACACCACCAACTGATCCACACCACCAAGAAAACTGCATTCAAGGAACGACTGGACAACAACGCACACAACAGCAAGGAACTCGTCAACATCGTCAAAGAGCTCTCCAACCCCAACGCCGGAAACAACGACATCACCCCTACGCAAGACCTCTGCAACTCCCTCGCCTCATACTTCCACGACAAGATCACGGACATACACAACAGCTTCAGCACTCAACCGACGCTCGCCACGACCGAACCACCGCCCCCCACCACCACCCTCCGCGCCTGGACCCCGATCAGCACCGAAGACACCATGCGCACGATGAACACCATCCACTCCGGATCTCCGACAGACCCCTGCCCTCACCACGTCTTCAACAAGGCCGACGCTGTCATCGCACCCCACCTGCGGGACATCATCAACACCTCCTTCGACACCGCTACCTTCCCGGAGAGCTGGAAGCACGCCGAACTCAGCGCCCTACTAAAGAAGCCATCAGCCGACCCCTCCGACCTCAAGAACTACCGACCCATCTCGCTGCTCCCATTCCCCGCAAAAGTCATCGAGAAGACCGTCAACAAGCAGCTGGCCGCCTTCCTCGAGACGAACGGATCCCTCGACCTCTCGCAGTCTGGCTTCAGGACCAACCACAGCACCGAGACCGCCCTGATCGCAGCCACCGATGACATCCGAGCCCTGCTCGACAACGGAGAAACAGCGGCCCTCATCCTCCTAGACCTCTCCGCGGCCTTCGACACCGTCTGCCACCGTACCCTAGTACAGCGCCTCAGCAACGTCGGAATCCGGGAGAAGGCGCTGCAGTGGACCATCTCCTTCCTCGCCGGAAGGACACAGAGAGTCCGCCTCCCACCGTTCAGATCAGAAGCCACCGAAGTGATCTGCGGCGTTCCTCAAGGCTCCTCGCTCAGCCCAACCCTCTTCAACGTCTACATGAGTCCCCTCGCAGCCATCGCACGACAGCACAACCTCAACATCATCTCCTACGCCGACGACACCCAGCTGATCCTCTCCCTCACCAACGACCCCGCCACCGCCAGAGCCAACCTACACGAAGGGATGAAGGAGGTAGCCGAATGGATGAAGAACAGCCGCCTGAAACTGAACTCGGACAAGACGGAAGTCCTCATCCTGGGATCCTCACCCTCCGCCTGGGACGACTCCTGGTGGCCCCCCGCCCTGGGCAGCGCACCCAAACCAACAGACCACGCACGCAACCTGGGCTTCATCCTGGACTCATCCCTCTCCATGACCAGACAAGTCAACGCCGTCTCCTCGTCATGCTTCAACATCCTACGCATGCTACGCAAGATCTTCCGGTGGATCCCCACCGAGACCAGGAAGACGGTCACCCAGGCCCTCGTCACCAGCCGACTGGACTACGGCAACGCCCTCTACGGCGGAACCACCGCCAAACTCCAGAAGAGACTCCAGCGGATCCAGAACGCCTCAGCAAGGCTCATCCTGGACATCCCCCGTCGCAACCACATCTCCGGACACCTGCGAGACCTGCACTGGCTCCCGGTCAACAAGAGAATCACCTTCCGTCTCCTCACCCACGCACACAAAGCCCTGCACAACCAAGGACCAGGATACCTCAACAGCCGCCTCAATTTCTACGCTCCCAAACGCCAGCTCCGATCGACCGGCCACGCTCTCGCCGCCGTCCCCCGCATCCGAAGAGTCACCACAGGGGGAAGGTCCTTCTCCTACCTCGCCGCCAAGACCTGGAACTCCCTCCCGACCCACCTCCACCTGACCCAGGACCACCTCGCCTTCAGGAAGCAGCTCAAGACCTGGCTGTTCGAGCAGTAGCGGACCCCCCTCCCCAAGCGCCTTGAGACCCTCCGGGTGAGTAGCGCGCTATACAAATGCTTTGATTGATTGATTGATTGATTCCGTACCAGGGACTACTAGGCGTGTTGTTTTAGACACAAAAATACTTTCGCTTTTTGCACAAAAAAAATTCAGAAACTTACAAAGGCTGAACAGCTTTCCCAACAACAACGTTTTGCAAAAATCATACCAAAGCAAAACAAACATTACCAAAAAGGCTGTCAGTCAACTCTAGACCTACTGGGTGTGCTAGTTTTTAGGTCGAAGCCTACCAGCCAGCACAGCTGTTTGGTTTGCTAACAACATCTTGGGGATGTTCAGAAAACTTCCCAGGAAAAGCATTCTGCCTCTTGTTTACCATTTACTTTTTTGGTTTGTAGCTTGCTTTCTATTTGATGGCTCTATTTGTTTTAAGCGGTCCAGCTCGAGTTTGTCCCTTCCCTTGCCCAAACCCGATTTATTGTATTCATACACCAATGATCGATTTCCGTAAACAGGCCTTTAAATCTTGTTCTTATCGTGTCACATTTGCTGTGCATTCAAAGACAGAGGTCAAATGTCAAGCTCTCTGTTCAAGGGAGCTCGGTGTTTACTTTTCTTTTTTTGACTTCAAAGTGAGAGAATTTATGTGACAATCATGCTAGCTCTGGGGAGTGCTTGAGGTAGGCCGTACAAAGTTTTATTTTTCTAGCACACAACAAAATGTAAATGTCTGTAAATGAACGGTGCAGAAATTTCAGAATTAGAAAAGCCTAAATGAAATACATTTTTTGGTAATTCTGAATTGTGGTGGAAACAAATATTTTAAAACGATCAAAACACTAAGGGCCAGATGTAGGTAATTTTAATTTACCACCTCTTAAATACCAATTCATACCGAATCGGTATTTAAGAGGTGGTAAAATAGAGGGGGGGAGATGTAGGTATTTCAGATTCAGTAAATACCGAATCGTTAAGATTCGGGATTTACCGATTCTGTAAATACCGAATCGGTATTGCCCATTGATTCCTATGGGCCTTGCAGCCCAAAGGAATAAATGGGCAATACCGATTAAATACCGATTTTAGCAAGGGTGCAGGGGGTGTCACTTTGACACCCTCTGGCACCCCAAAAATAGGCATGTGCGCCATGTGGCACACAGACATGCCCTAAGGGCATGTCTGTTTGCCACATGGCACAGGTGTGCATGCACACATGTGCATGCATACCTGGATTCGGTATTTTACCACCCAATTGGATTGGGTGGTAAAATACCGATTCTTAAAGCCCTGTGGCACTCTGACATGTGCCAGCTACATCTGCATTTACAGAATCGGTATTTTACAGAGTCTGTATTTACCGATTCGGTAATTTTACCGAATCGGGAAATACAGAATCGGTAAAATACCGATTCTGTAAATGCATGCCCTACATCTCAAAATCCAATTACCGGTCGGTAACGGCCGAATTCGGCCGTTACCGACCGGTAATTGGCCACCTACATCTGGCCCTTAGTGATGACATTTCTACTCATTATCGTTTGTAAAAATGTTATCAGTAAAACTGTATTACTGTTCAAATGTAATGGTGATTTCAATTTAAGATGTGTTGTCTATAATGGAAGTGTACTATGTCACCTTGCATATACCACTCTATGCCACTCCGCTCTAATCTATGACACTCCACGTCGTTGCACTATACTCTGCACCACCACACTTTACACCTGGCAACAGCACTCTACTCCATTCCATTCTATGAAACTGCACGTGTCACTTCACTCTACTCTACACTACTCTACTCTATGCCAATGCACTCCATTCTATACCACTGCATTCTACACTCCAGTCTGCACAACTCCACACTATATCACTCCATTCTACACTACTCTGCAATACTCCTCTATGCCACTGCAATCTATGCCAATACAGGCTACGCCAATGCTTTATACTCTGTATCTCTCCAAGCCCCCACACTCTATGTCAATCCACAGTATGCTACTCTAAACTACTCTGCACAAGTGCACTCCACACCACTATACGCCATTACTCTACGCTACTCTACTTTATGCCACTGCACTCTACCCTGCACAACTCAACCTCAATCTACCCTACACATCCTACACTATGCCACTTCAGTCTACTCTGAAACAATCGACTCTATGCCACTGTGTACCAGTCCTCTCTATGTCACTACACTATAAGCCACTGCACCACTGTAGTCTATGCCACTCTACTCTACTGCACTCTACCCCACTGAACTCTGGAGCACTCCACAGCACTGTGCTCTATGCCACTCCATGCCAGTGTCACATTTGCTGTGCATTCAAAGAGTACTCTGCACCACTCTATGCCACTCTACTCTGCCCCATTCTGTCACTCTACTCTGCACCACCCTACGCCACTGCACTCTATGCCACTCAACTCTGCACCACTGCATTCTTTGCCACTGCATATGCACTACCCTAATTTACACTACTGCATTGTACGACGCTGCATTATATGCTGCTGCACTGTACAGCAGTCAACACTCCTCTACGCCACTGCAAAGTAACCCATTCCATGCCCCCATGCCATTGCACTCAACCCTACACCACTCTATGCCAATGCACTCTAAGCCACTCTACACCACTGCACTCTACTCTGCATCACTCCACTCTATGCCACTTCCCTCTGCAGCGCTCCACTCTATGCCACTGCACTCTACCAAACTATAATCTACTCTGCACCACTCTATGCCACTCTACTCTGCACCACTGCACTCTGCGCCATTGCACTGTATGCCACTGCGTTCTACCGCACTATATTCTATTCTGGACCACTCTACGCCACGCTTCTCTGCGCCACTCTACGCCACTGCACTATGCCACTCTACTGTGCCCTTCTGCATTTTATTTGAAAGCACTGTACACCACTGCACTCTATGCCACTCTATGTGACTCTCTGCACCACTGCACTCTACATCAGTATTATTTTCCACTGCACTCTACACCACTCTACTCTGCACCACTGCACCCCATTATGCACCACTCTAATTGGCTGCACACTACGCCACTCCACTCTGCGCCACTCCACTCCACTATGCGCCACTCTAATCTAGGCTACTTCACTCTACAACACTACTCTGCACCACTGAACTCTACACCACTATACTCAGTACCACTGCAGCCTTTGCCAATGCACTCTACGCAACTGCACTCTACTCCACTCTGCTCTGCAGCACTCCACTCTACGCCACTGTGTGCACTGCATACTTTGGCACTATACTCTACATCACTCAATGCAACTCTTCTCTACACCACTCTACGCCACTGCACTCTATGCCACTCTACTCTGCACCACTGAACTCTATGGCACTCAACACTCTACGCCAATTCACTCTCCACCAGTCCACTCTACTTTACGCCACTACCCTGTATGCCATGCAACTCTACTCTATGCTACTCCAATTCACGACACTCTATGCCACTCCACTCCACTCTACGACACTACTCCACCCTTCGCCATTCCACTCTACGACACTCTACTCTATGCCACTAACTTTTACTCATGCGGATCAGCAGCTACGCTGGTGCAAAACATAGGTAAAACCCATTGGCAAAGTCAACAGCTCTTGCATAGGCAAGATCATTTGGCTTTGCCAAATGCTTGTGATCAGTTGAGGCTATACCGTTATCTTATGAAGCAGACATAAAACCAGTTTTTGGAAGGAATGCTGAATACAGATTTATGTCAACGGTTACAGAAGAGAGCATTTCTCACGCCCTGTATTGCATCCTTCGGTGACAGGCTGTGTGGCGCATGTATCCTGCTCATCTGCCCTTGCCAGTGACATTACTACAGCTGCCGCATGCAGCGTTTGATGGCTCCAGAGCGGAGCATCCCGGGATGTCACTCGGTGATCACAACAGGGTGACTTGCAATCAAAGTGAGGGTCAGAGCGAGAACAATGGGACAAGGAGGTGAAACGCATGACATTTGGTGACATTTTGATTTCCTACGACAGATTACACTGCTGTGGAACAGAAGGTGCCGCACGCTCTGACAGCGCATCAGCAATTCCATTTTATTGGCTTACCCATTTGCTTAACTATTCTGTGAGAAGAAACTGTAATAGTAGATGGCTGTTTTTATCGAATTTAAGGAGTGTGAATTTTGCCCATCATTCTGAATACACTGTGCACATTTAGGTGCAGGGCTACATTTCTAAAAAACTGCAGGCTGTGTAAAAAGAATATAAGGAGCAGCAATTGGGCTTGGTTACCAATGTTCATTCTGACAGCACAAGAGAATGTAAGAAGCAACCCATGGGCTTGGCAATCTAACGTGTAGAAAAAAACACCCTAAAATTAACTACAACCAAGCAATTACTAAAGACAGGCCCTGTTGGGATCCTTAGCTCTGAAAATGAACCCACCAATGTCCCCATAATGATGTCCATCTATTCACAGAGTTTGGTATGGATATACAGTATGGTCAAACAGTGAAATTTGGCGATAGAAAAAGATAACATAAGGAACATCAAACACTCTACCACTGCCGGCTTTGTAATATTTGTTTCAAGTGGTTAGAAACATGCACGAGGAAATCAACAATGTTGCGAGAATACAAATACCAGCAAGTGTGCTATATTATTGTCACTTCCACCAAGAAGCTTGTAAAGGGTTAAAGAAAGACGTGCCACTCAAAGCGTGCCAGCGTGACATGTGTGCCATAGAGAAGCACAGATCGACGGCGCGAGCGCCTCTTTTATACACAAGGGCTTGGCAGAGGGGAGGCGCCGCAACGCACGCCTCCACGCACTGTCTTGCACAGGGTATTATTCTGGGAATAGTTAGGCCGCAGTCTTTTTTTTTTATAGTGGTCGAGGACGATTCCGCATGAATCAACAGCACGAGGCGCAAAGTCAATTCTGTGGTCCTTTGGAAGTGTGGCGGTCGTGGTGGTCCATCCAACTACATTCTGCAAAACTCGCTTTAAGGACAGAATAAGCTAGCAGTCGGGCAGCAGCACGGAGAATCACAAGAAGGGTGTAGGGGAGAAGAGGCAGATCATGTAATACACACGGATGGACACCCTCACACCAGGCTCGCTCGCAGCAGTCTTCAAGAATCTGTTCAGGCCTGATGGAGTGATCACCCAGATGATGCTTGTGAGGCTGTGTTCGGTCATTCAGCCTTCTTCCAACCACGCTTCTGATTTACAAGCAGGACTTCGGCCTAGAGGCCGTCAAGGACCGTGAAGTATTCAGAAGCACCAGCTACTCTTGCACGAGGCATTTAATCGGGATCAGAAAAGCAAAGCAAGAGGCAGCCGGGATCTTGCCCTCCTGGTAGCTGCTGAATGGTAATTACTTACGGGATGCTGGAATGTCGTAGTATGAGTGACAGTCCAGATTTAGTAATACAGACAACTACAGACTATTGTTGTGATATCTCACAAGACAAATTCTCAAAGGTAATAACATACGGAAAGAGACAATAGTAGGGGATTGACCCTATACTGTACACTACCTATATGATGACTGCCAAAATACAAGCAGCTCGTTGGGAGATAGCTTCCCCTTTTTGGTGAGTTCGTTGTTATGGCATGTAGTAGTTTACAGTGACTATTGGCAGCTTTGTACGGCACTATGATCTTGACTTTTAGAGATCAATGAATATGAGGGTTTTATTACTCTTTGGGAGCGTAATGGGGTAGCGACGGTTCTCATGGCGCTTCAGAGTACTGCAGAATCATGCTCCCATTGCATCAACGTTTATTTTCCACCGGTTGTTTTCCTGTAAGTTCAGAGCACTATTTTTTATCTATGCAGATGTTGAGACCTAAGTTTTGATGAAAGTACCATTTTTCATTGACTTTTTCCTAATAATAAAGATTATGTGAAGATGTTCCATTCCCAGTCTTTCTTTTTAGCAAAACTTGTTTTAATGCAGCTAAAAGCTCTCTGCGAGAACAATACACCTGTTGTTTCCCAGGCAACGAAGTGTTGACACGTTAATATTGTTAAAGATAGTGTTTCCAAACCAGATCAATTTACTGTGGGAAAAACTGGAACTTATAACAGTACTGTAGAAATTAATGGGTTTAAAAACCTCCCAAAATGAAGGAAACAACAGCAAAATACTTGCATAATTACTTTGGGTTTCTGACGACGCAAGCTCTGACTGAAAATTGCAGCCTGATTCTCCATCTGGTGCGATGGTGAACAGGAAAGCAATGAAGAGTTGTTGCCCATGGTCCTCGGCATGGTTGAACTTCGCCTAATTCAAAATGGTCACCGACATTTTATGACCCATCACTTCCAGATTAAAAGGGGTTCTGACAGTATATAAGCCAGTGCTGCCTCCGATTCTAGGACTGGCAAAGTCCATAGTTGGTGTTTTTTTCCGCTGCCAACTAGTTCGCTAACCTGGCCCCATTCATGAACATATTTTTTTATTTTATTTTTTAGTTTAAAGGTCTCCCTTCTTATTCTTTGCATTTTGTGTATCTGCTTGCTAGTATTTTAACTCCAGTTGTTCTTGCAGCTTTAGCAGTAGCAGCCAGTCTCCAGTTTCCACCTAGTCCCTAGATTAGCAAGGCTTGGGGATAGGAGTTTATATATTTTAGAGATGGTGTGTCCTGACTTTAGTAGCTGTAGCATCTTTGATAGTATCGACGGATCGGAAGGTTTGATCGTGTGGAGAGATTTTAGCTTTAGGAATTTATAGAAATCTATAGGGTTTAGCCCCTGACGAGACTGAAGCACGGAAAAGGGTAAGGGGAGGGTTCCTGTAAAGAGGTCTTTGACTAGATTAATGCCGTTTTTAGACCAATGTTCCCAATGGAGCATACCTCCATCAACCTTCAAGTTCGGATTGTGCCTGAGAGAGGATGAGTTGGATTTGTTAATATTGGATGTGGAGAAGCGTTCTTTTAGTATTAATCAAGATATATTTCGAGTGGGGTAAGGAGGACATATCCATGGTGAGGAGAACAGGCAACGGCATTATAGTTGATGATTGATCTTTCTATGTCCATCCAGACAGGGGTGTAGTCAGCGTGAGGGAGTAGCCAGTTAGATCCCTTGTTTACAAAGATATGTGGTTTGATAGTTCCTAAAGTTCAGAAGGCCCAGACCAACTTTTTCTTTGGATAATTGACTTTTTTTAATAGATATTCTGGGTCTCTTACCTTGCCATAGGAACGTGTTAAAAAGTTTATAGATCTTGTTCAAGAAGTCATTTGAAAACGTCATTGGTAGCATGCTAGCTAGATAATTGACAAGAGGAGTAATTATAATTTTTATTGTCTCAGCTCTTCCCCATCAGGATAAAAATGTAGGTGACCAGCCATCTAACAGTGAAGAGATTTTCTTGAAGAGAGAATTTTCATTGGTCTGAAGGGTGATGATAAGATCTCTCGTGAAGTCTAAGCCTAGGTATTTAAAGCACTTAGGTTGCCATATGAGACCCGAGTTACCAATAATTTCTTTTCCTCCAAGGTTGTTCAGGAGTTTTACCTCCGCCTTATCTTTATTCAACTTGTAACCAGATACTGCAGAAAAGTCATCGATTGAGGACATAAGTGCAGGGATAGCTGCATCCGCATTTTCTGAGACAACTAACACGTCGTCAGCATAAGCAGTTGTTAAAACGTATCCCTGTGATCTGTTGATTGTTCCTAAGATGAGAGAGGAAATATTCAATTGCAAGGAGGAATAGAGAGGAGGAAAGAGGGCAGCCTTGCCTTGTTCCCTGTTCTAATTTAAAAGAAGATGAGAGGCAACCTCCCGCTCTGACCCTTGGAGAGAGGTTAAAATATAGTGCCATTACCATACGCTTAAAATTCTCACCCAAATTAAATTTATCAAGTGTTGCTTCCAAGTATGCCCAATCAACTTTGTCGAAAGCCTTTTCGGCGTCCAAAGTGATAGCGACTGCTGGTGAGTCAGTAAGTTTTGCTTCCTCTGAGACATGAGCTAGGATATAAGTATTATCACTGATTAGTCTGTTTTTTAAAAAAACAACTTGTGAAGGGTGAATGAGTTTTGGTAAAAATTTAGCTTAGCGAGGATCATTGCATATATTTTGCAGTCTAAATTAATTAGAGATATTGGCCTGTAATTTTTAGGGTGTGTTGGGTCTTTCCCCTCTTTGGGGATTACTGGTATGATAGCTTCAGCTGGTGTCCCATTAATCTGGCCAGAGTCACTAAATTCTTTGAACAAGTTCAAGAGTGGGAGAGTGAGTGTCGAGGAGAAGCACTTGTAAAATTTGGCATTAAACCCATCACGGCCCGGAGCCTTCCCAACTTTGAGGGCGTTTATCGAGCTTTCAATTTCTGAGGCAGTAATTGGGCTGTTAATTTCAGTTTCCTCTTGTTCGGAGAGGGCAGGCAGTGTGCATTTATTTAGATAGTCCTGCACTTTTTGTCAGGACCGGTCCCAGCCGCGCCTGCATCACGATAGATACGCTGTAAAACTACGTTGCCCATGATCCTTTGCGGCACACCAGGAAGTTACTTTAGGACACAGAACTTCCTTCCTGGTGCGTGTTATTCTGGTTCCTGTTCTTTTCCGGACGTGAGGGCGGCTGCTCTGCACGTCTAATCCAGTGATTCCCGTTGAGGTCGTGACTTTTGCCGAATGCTTCCCCGAGAGGTAGGAGAATCTTTGGCCACACGCTGCATTAAATAATTACTATACTGCAGTTGCGGGACTGTCTCCCGGTAGCTGCATTATCCTTGCATTTTACGGATCCAGCCTGCAGGTGGCAGCGGAAGCCTGTGGGTCTGCTTGACAATTCAGCCGATCTGAGGAAAGATACGGCTTGTCAGTTCTTTATTCGTTTTCGTTGCTTTTTGGGTTCTTGGCATGTGAGTGCTCTTCTACTGCCTTATGGACTATTGGACTACTGGTAAAGAGTGAGGGCAAAAGCGGAGCGCAGTGGTAGCTTTACTACGCGTTACCGTGTTTTCCCATAGACTCGATTTTGTGTTATAATTAACTTCAAAGCGGCGCGCGGTAGTGATAGGAACTACGCACTGCCGTGTTTACTAGAGATTGGTGTATTTTGGATTGAGGGAGCAGAGCGCTGTAGTGGTCGCAACTACACGTTACTGTCGCTTCCTGTATGGTCAGAGCCCTATTCATTATCTGATAAGGAGGATCATTATCTAGATAAAAGAGGAGCGGAGTGTTGTGGTTCTTGCCTCCTACACATTACCGTGTCCAGAGCTCACCTTTCTAATCACTTGGACGTAGTCTTTTTCGATTGGTTCCTTACTATTTACCAGACTCCCTTATTATTCTTTTCACTCTTTGCTGCTCAGTGGTAGGTTATCATCTAGGAAGGTTACATCAGTATACTGCGCACATGTTCCATATAAATGCCCGTGTCTATAGAAATACATATGCTTCTCGTTTATATTCCCTTAGGAAATACAAGGGCGGTATTGGAGAGTGAAGATTGTTACGTTGTTGTATGGTCCGGTTCTTTTTCTTTAAACAGGTATACCTCGATCCTCTAGCGAGAATTTATGAGTGTAGCTTGTATACAAAGCTGTGGTATTTATGTAAGTGTCCTTTTGTCCTTTCAGATTTCCCTTCCCTGCTGACCCCTTCCTTTCCTTCCCGTTTTTTTAATTTTAGTTTATTATTTTTTCCCTCACCTAATGGCTCGAACACCTTGTGAATACTATCAGGGTGTTGGTGACATTTGGAGGTGGAACCATAGATCAACAGCTGGATCCTGTGGATGAAATCTGACACTTTTGGCTATCCAGACCCTGGTTCTTACTATATAGAGTGCAATAGAAATTCCTAAAAATCTCTGCAATTTTGTCAGTGTCGGAGAGAGCCAAACTTTTTTGGTCTATGAGATTCTTAATCTTGTTCTTCTACAGTTTAAACTTTAAGTATGATGCTAAGCTCTTCCCTGCCTTGTTGGATTCACAAACCTTAATGCTTTTTTGTTTATTTATCAATATTCCCGCCCTGTCACTGACTATTTTATTATACTCATATTTCTTTTTCACTATTTCGTTCAAGACTATGCTATCTCAGGATATTATGTTTTTCTTCTAGCATAGCAATCTCTTTTTCTAATTTTTCAAGATTCCATCAATGCATCAATCAATCGTTTGTTAAGCGTGACTACTCACCAGGGTGGCAGGTAACAGTTCATCAAGGAGGTGGTCTGTTGAAGAGCCAGGTCTTGAAGTCTCTTACAAAGATGGGAAGTGATGTTGTCTGTCTGAGGTGGAGCAGAAGGGCGTTACAGGCCTTGGCCGCGAGGTAGGAGAAGGAGCGGCCACCCGATCTGGTTTTTCTGGTGCGTGTGACTGCAGAGTAGGAGAGCTGGGCTGATCAAAGGGTCCTTTGGGGTGTGTGGGAATTGAGTTGGCTGTTAAGGTATGCTGGTCCGGTGTCATGGAGGGCCTTGTGTGTGTAGGTGAGCATCTTGAAGGTGACTCTTGCCTCGATGGGGAGCCAGTGGAGTGTGCACAGGTGCTGGGAGATGTGGCAGTGTTTTGGCAAGTTGAGGACCAGTCTTGCAGCAGCATTTTGGATGTTCTGTAGCTTGCAGTGAGGTTTTTGTTTATTTCGGTGTAGAGTGCATTGCCGTAGTTGAGTCAGCTTGTGAAGGGGCGTGAGTGACGGTCTTATTGTGCTCGAGGGGGATCCATTTGACGGTCTTACGTAGGAGTCGGATGGTGTGGAAGCATGTGGACGCGACTGAGTTGATCTGGCAGTCCATTTTGAGCTCGGAGTCCAGGATGATTCCAAGGTTGTGTGCGTGGTCCGTCGGGGTTGGCGGGTTTCCGAGAGCAGGGGCCACCAGGCGTTGGGATTTGGGGCCATGATGAGTACTTCCGTCTTGTTGGTGTTAAGTTGTAGGCAGCTGTTTCATCCATTTGGCGACGGCTTCAATGCCTTCTCGAAAGTTGTGTCTGGCGGGGTTGGGTTTGTTGGATAGGGAAAGGACGAGTTGGGTGTCCTCTGCGTATGACACAATGTTGAGTCTGTAGGTTTTGACGATGGGGGTGAATGGAGCCATGTAGATGTTGAAGAGCGTCGGGCTGAGGGAGGATCCCTGAGGGACTCTGCAGGTGGTTGGCGTAAGGTCCGAAAGGAAAGGGGGGAGTCTGAACTGCTGCGTTCTGCCAAAGAGGAAGGAGTTGATCCAATCGAGGGCCTTGTCCTGGATCCCTGCGTCGTGAAGTCTGCGTAGTAGGATGCTGTGGGAGACTGTGTCGAATGCCGCTGAGAGGCCGAGGAGGATGAGGGCTAATGTTTCTCCTTTGTCCAGTCGGGTGCGGATGTCGTCTATTGCGGCGAGGAAGGCAGTTTCCATACTGTGGTTTTTCCTGAAGCCGGATTGGGAGGAGTTGAGGATGTTGTGCTCTTCGATGAATGTGGCGAGTTGGTTGTTGATGGCTTTCTCGATAACTTTCGCAGGGAACGGAAGCAGGGAGATGGGTCTGTAGTTTTTGAGGTCGTGGGGTCCGCCGAGGGTTTCTTCAGAAGGGGGTTGACCTCAGCTTGTTTCCAGTCATCGGGGGAACAAGGAGGTCGTCAGGGAGAGATTAATGGTGTGGCGGAGCATGGGTGCGATGGTGTCGGCGGCTCTGTTGAAGATGTGGTGGGGGCAGGGGTGCGTGGGGGCCCGGAATGGATTGACTTCATTGTCTTCAGTGTGTCTTCGGTGGTGAGGGCTGTCCAGCTGTCAATTGTTGGTTTCAGGGTGTCAGGGGTTGATGGTGGGGGTTCCTTGTGTTCATTGTCTTCGTCGAAGTTGTCGTAGATGCTCTTGATTTTGTGGTGAAAGAAGGTGCCGAGTTTGTTGCATAGGTCTTGTGAGGGAGGGATGTCAGTCGACTCGCTGGTGGGTTGAGTAAACTCCTTGATAATGTTGAAGAGCTCTTTGCTGTTGTGTGCGTGTGCGGAGATTCTGTCTTTAATCGCCTTTTTCCTCGTTTCTCTGATGAGTTGGTGGTGTGTGTTGGTAGCGGCTTTCAAGTTGTTGTGGGCTTCTGTGGATTTGGTGTTCCTCCAGGTCTTTTCGAGGCGGCGGCAGATGCGAATCCCAAACTTCAGGGTGAACCATCTGGCTTTCTTGGTGTGGGTGTTATTGTTTTTCTTGAGGGGAGCTATGGTGTTTGTGCTGTCGGAGATCCATCTGTACTGTGTTGGGGTAGTCCTTTTCCGCGATGATTGAGGTGGAATTGCTGAGTGAAGAGGTAAGATGGCCATCAGTGATTCTGGTCCACTTTCTTTGTGGGAGTAGGTGCTGGTGTCTGTGGATAGTGAGTGTTCTGAAGGTGAAGTGGCCGCAACAGTGGTCAGTCCATGGGAGTTTGGTGGTGTGGCTGAAGGTGATGGAGTTTCCTGTAGTGAAGAGGGGGTCGAGGGTGTGTCCTGCTGAGTGCATGGGCTCGGTCACGATCGGGCAAAGTCCAATTTTGTGGAGGTTGTCCAGGAAGGATGCGGTATTGGGGTCCAGTTGTCGATGTGGAAGTTGAGGTCAACCAGCAGTTGGTGGATGCGATGGCATGCGGGGAGATGATGTCCATGATGGAGTTGGTGCACGGTCTGAGGAGTCCAGGTGGTCGGTAGATGAGGGTTAATCGGAGGGTGGTGTAGGGTTGGTCTGTATCTTGAAGTGTAGATGTTCCATCATGTCTGTGAGCTCGTCGGGGAGTGGGCTCAGGTGGAGGGTGGATTTGTGGACAATGGTGATTCCTTCTCCAGGGCGGGTGTGGCGGTCCTTTCTTGAGATCTTGTTCCCCTTGGGAAATGGCGATGGTGATGTCCGGTCCCGAGGTGGTGTTGGTCCAGGTTTCGGTGAAGAACGCTGCATCTGGGGTGGTGCTGTCGAGGAGGTCCCAGATTTCGGTGGCGTGTTTGTGGAGGGATCAGACATTGAGGAGGATGCATTGCACGGACTTCGGTTCGGTTGTGTTCTTGCGGGCAGGTTGCGCTGGGTCCGTGGTCTTGGTGGTGCTGCAGGTGTGCCGGCAGCAGTGACAGCTGAACGGTCCATGGGTGTCGGAGGGCGAAGCTAGCTTGCAGTTGTTGTGGCGGCCTGGGTTGAGTTTGTGGAGTGCTGCTGCTCCGTAGCGGTGGCGGTGCGGAGTTCCAGGGTTCCTGGCGCTGGTCGTGGTCGGGTCGCGGACGGGCGCAGATGGGCTTGCCTTAGGCGCGACCGCCATTATGTAGGGGAGGGGGGCAGAAACGTGTGGCCGGAAGGCGGGGCGGTAACGGCGGGAAAACCAGCGAGAAAAAGCGGGAGTGCAGAGTAACCAGAGGGCAACAGTACAATGGGCAGTGCACAAAAACACAAAATACAACCGAGGCACAAGAGTTGCAAGAAGGCAAAATAACAACAAGGCACAAAACACAAGAATAACAAAAGGAAAAAAAAATAAATACAGTGATGGCAAGAGTTACACGAGGGGAAAAATACTACCAGAAGTCATGGAGCAGGCTCGAACCCTGCCTGGGTTGGGCCAAGGGGATCTGCGTCGGAGCAGAGCACCGCGGAGCTACTGGGGTGAGAGCAGACCTCAGACTGGGTCAGAGGTTGTGCTCATGCTCCCCATCAGCGGCCGCCATTATGTAGGGGAGGGGGGCGGAAATGTGCAGCTGGGAGGCGGGGCACGAGCGGTAACAGCAGGAAAACCAGCGAGAAAAAGCGGGAGGGCAGAGTAACCAGAGAGCAACAGTACAATGGGCAGTGGACAAAAACACAGAATACAAAACAGGCACAAGAGTTGCAAGAAGGTAAAATAACAACGAGGCACAAAACACAAGAATAACAAAAGGAAAAAAAGAAATACAGTGATGGCAAGAGTTACACGGGGGGGGGGGGAACTACCAGAAGTCACAGAGCGGGCTCGAACCCTGCCTGGGTTGGGCCAAGGGGATCTGTGTCGGAGCAGAGCACCGTGGAGCTGCTGGGGTGAGAGCAGACCTCAGACTGGGTCAGAGGTTGTTATTGGAGTCCCTATACATGGCAGTTCTATTTTTAATGATCTCTCCTCTAATGGTGCTCTTCAATGCCTCCCATCTGGTGAGGACCGAAGTGTCTCCCATTTTATTAACCATGAGGTAGTTCTGTATCTCGCTTTCAATGATTTGTCTATGAGATCTTTTTCTAAGACTTCATTATCGAGTCTCCAGAGAGGCAGCTTTTTAAAAGGCTTTGGGTCAGATATAGACAGGCTAATACATGAGTGGTCTGAGATCACCCTTGGTTCAATCGAGGTTTGTTCGATCCTGGCTATGGCGTTGCCTGAAATAAATAGGTAATCAATCCGTGAATAGGAGTTATGTGGGGATCAGTAGAAGGTATATTCCCTCGCAGCGCTCAGGAAACCAGGACCCCTGACTTGTGAGGCAGGGCGGCGGGAGAAGCAGCGCTAGGGACTAGCTGTCCCAGGACCCAGCAGCGCCAACCAGCCCCGCCCCCTTCTACCTGGCGGATAAATCATCTCGCGTCTCCCACTCCGCGGGAGACCCAGCGCTCAGGAAACCAGGACCCCTGACTTGTGAGGCAGGGCGGCGGGAGAAGCAGCGCTAGGGACTCGCTGTCCCAGGACCCAGCAGCGCCAACTAGCCCCGCCCCCTTCTACCGGGCAGATAAATCATCTCGCACCTCCCGCTCTGCGGGAGACGCAGCACTCAGGAAACCAGGATCCCTGACTTGTGAGGCAGGGCGGCGGGAGAAGCAGCGCTAGGGACTCGCTGTCCCAGGACCCAGCAGCGCCAACCAGCCCCGCCCCCTTCTACCGGGCGGATAAATCATCTCACGTTTCCCGCTCCGCGGGAGAAGCAGCGCTAGGGACTCGTTGTCCCAGGACCCAGCAGCGCCAACTAGACCCGCCCCCTACTACCGAATATAACCAGTATTCCCTTTCCGCCCTGCGGGACGTGCGCGGGCAGCGCCGGGCTAAGCCCGGGCAAAGGGCGGGCCAGAAGAGACCGGGCTGGGCCACCTCCCTAAAAACCTTTACTGAGGCCAAGTACCTGTCTGCATGTGAGTAAATATACATACCGTGAACATTGTATATAATAGAAAGGCCTCCTATACAAACGTACTTGGAATTTGGCACCCGTGGCTTTCCTGTATAATACGGAACAATATTCTGATGACTTATAGTATGAACTGCAAGCCAATATAACATTGGTAAAGACCACACAGACATATTATTAGTCTTTTATATTTCTTTTTTTTTTTTGCTACAGCATCCATTTCACATCAAGGTACACATTTTGTATAGTTAACACATATTAGAACTGAGGTTGTGTACTGAGTAGTTGGTTTTAATCTTTCCCTGAGACTAGATCTGTTTATTGCTATAATTCTCTGAGTACTAGGTCTTATTTTGAATTGACAGTGTTTTCTAAATGGCAAGACGGAAAGCTGGTGGTGGCCCAGGGATGGTTGGGACTTTAGATGCTTATCTGACTAGGGCAGAATCAGTCATTAACAAGGAAATCATATTGACTGAACGTAGGCTATCCCTGGACCCTGCCTACAGCAGGTTATCTGCCACTCCAGTCCTCCCAGATATTCAGACCCTAATTACCCCTCCCCCGGGTCAATATAGGTCCCCCCAGATAGAGGTTGACCCGTCCCAACTAAATGATAGTATGCTCTCTGGGACTCCAGAATTGATATCTAGTCCGGTCAAGTATAAGCTACGGGGAAGAACACAGAAGCAAAAGATGGGTTCTACCCGCCCTAAGAAACCCAGTGTCATCCCTAAAAAAACCA
Source organism: Lissotriton helveticus (assembly GCF_964261635.1). Lineage (NCBI taxonomy): Eukaryota > Metazoa > Chordata > Amphibia > Caudata > Salamandridae > Lissotriton > Lissotriton helveticus. The sequence goes on along the minus strand of NC_136063.1, from coordinate 2,136,208,814 downwards.
GGGCACTCAAACAGGGGCACACAAGTTTAAGAAACAAGGGGATAGTAACGGTGGATATACATGACACGGGAAAGGGGGACCGGAGAGACCTATCCAATACTGCCCAGAGTGATGGAGGTACGATGAACACTGGGCTTGGTGAGGGAGATTTCTGGGGGAAACTGGAGGGTATGGTAAAAATATTGCTGGAACCCATCGTATTAAAATTGTGCGGGGTTGAATCTAGGTTACAGTCACTGTAGTCTTCGCTGGCTAATTTTTGGAACATAACTGGTACAGCAGACTCTCAACTCCAGACCTCTAAGTATGATGGAAAAAATTGCTGGCAATAATGATAAAGTGGCTGATCCAGCGCCAACTAGTATCCGACCAACTGTTACAAGTGGTGCCAGCAATCCGACTGTAACATTAGAAGACAAACCACCCCCAGTGCAATCCGCAGTCACCAGGAGGAAATCTCCCAAACCGGACCTAGCTCAGAGGTCTGTTGAGGGAGCCAGTGTGGCTCGAAGACCCATGGTTATCGACCTCCCGCCTGAGGCCACCCCATATGTGGTTATTTTGAGCCATGTCCCTGCCCTTCCATCAGGAGAGACTGAAAGTTATGAACAACTGCTCAATAAGACAGTGTTTTGGCTCAGCCAAAATACCCCCGAGGGAGTGAATATTATTAATAACATAATAATTTTTCGCAGGGTTAATTGGATTGGTAGCTCTAACAAGACAGGGAGTGGGGATTGTATCATTATTAACTTTGACAATCCTCACACTGCGGACTGCTTATTATCAAGAGGACCCCGCCCACAGTTGTTGCAGGGCACTGATATTAAATTATTACCTTTAGGGTTTTTCTATAGGCCACTACCATGGAGGAACCTGGGAAGATCGAACCGGGAGGAAAACTGGCGGACAGGAGACTGGACAAGGGTGAGATCCTTCTCCGATCATGTTCCCCCTCAGTAACCCAAAAATATACATAGTAATTTAAACATTACCGGGCGCAGACTCCCAGTCCATAACAGGTATGAAATCCTGTCTGGCCTGGAAACCTGCAATTGACTCGAAGAGACCGGTGACTTGGATAGAGGGAGGCTGGATGCCATAGGTGATGTAATGGCTGAAACATTTAGGGGAGGCTCAAATAACCTGATCTCCTTGAACATTGCAGGGCTAGCTGTTAAGTTAGAGAACCCTAGCTGGATTGCTTATATTAAGCAATTCCTGATAATTTGTTTGCAAGAACCCTGGTTGGTTGAATGTGATCTCCTCCTGGAAGGATACAAGGCACATTTTATGCCAGCAGCTGTTTCCACCAGGGGTGGATCTAAGTGGGGTTTGGTTATTTATGTTTCTGTAGTTTTGGCATGCAAAGTACGTACAGTTACTACCTCAAATCCGGGTATTCTTGCTTTAACTTTAACAAAAGGGAATTGTACGGTTGGTTTGGTAAACTTTTATAACTCACTTCACGCTCGGATCATAGTCATTTACTTGCTCTGAATGCTTTTATCAATAAGTCTATGAGTCATAGCCTACACAATCTTATGGTTATGGGTGATCCTAATACACATCCTTGTGGTAACCCCCATCTGTATGTATTTCTGACTTGAGCTGCTCTCGAATCCATGGATTTCACTTTGGGCACTCTATTGAGGGGGAGTTGCTTAATGATCTGATTAATGAGTTTGATTTAACACCCACCATGGCTCTGACGGACCATTATACCACATTTGAGGTACCCACTTTTAAGGGCCACGGGAAGGGGACATTTATTGATTTTATGCTGATCTCGTCTCCTATGCAGACCTTTGTGGACTCATTTTTAATTGAGGAGAACGAATTCAGTGATCATTAATCACCTCTCATTGCACCTAACAGGTCCTTGGGTTACAAAAACAGGATTAAACACTAACCAGGGACAATTGAGTACAACAGATGGAAAGCGCAGACTTAGATGGACCCAAGTTGCCCCCGAGCTGTTTTATAATGATATTAAATCTGTGTGTGGAGAAGAAATTAGTACCTGCACTCAGGGGGGGCAACAACATTCTAAGGTGTTAGCAGCGTTTCAGATTATTTCCGATAGGGTCACGGAATTGTTATCTGTACCAGTAAAGAAACAATGTAATACGGGTCCTAAATGGTTTGATGAGCATTGTTCAAAAACAGCACGAATTTTGAGGTCAGCCTTAGCCTCTAATCCTAGAGTGCAAGCTGATGTAATAGTTTGTCGTAAGGACTACAAAAAAGCATTATCTAAACGTAAGGAGACCCTAAGGAATGAGGCTCCATGGTGAAAGTTATGGGAAGGGTTCTCCTGCAGAGACTTACTACATGGGTTGAAGACAACAACATCATGTCTGTCCTCAGTATCGTTTCTGTAGGGGACGTTCTACGACTACCCAATGCCTTAACCTCTTCCTAATCTTAAATACACAGTGGCATATAAGGGGACCATCCACCTTGCCGTCATGGACCTGTCCTCAGCCTTTGACTGTGTTAACAGGCAGAAGCTGTGGCGGTCCATGAGTGCTAAGGGGGTTGATGCCGGTATCGTGAACTTCCTAGAAGATCCACATAGACATACCAGAGCAAATGTTAGATTTTCCCAAGATCTGAGTGTGACGAGGGATTTTAATATCAAAAGGGGAGTCCGACAAGGATGCATTCTGGCTCCCTTTTTGTTTAACTTTTATATTAATGATTTAGATAGCGTTTTACAGGAGGTGGGGGCTGACTGCCCTAGAGTTGGACATCGGGGTATTCCGGTCCTACTATACGCGGACGATGCGGTCCTCGTATCTAGGACCGAAAAAGGCCTACAAGCTCTTTTAACTGCTTTCAAGTCCTTCATGACAGACAGGGATTTAACAAACAATTCTAAATCATATAACATGCAAGTAGGCAAGCCACCAAGACGGAATTTCCAATTTAATGTGGGCGGTGCAATAATTCCCATATCTAGCACATTCTCCTATCTTGGAGTCCTCGTTGATAATAAATTTAATTGGGGTCCGCATGTTTTAAAAAATAAAGGGGATGTTGCAAGGGTGAATGCATCAATTTTTAATTTCGCATCGAAATTTGGGAAAAAGCCTACCGGTGCAATGTTGCAACTATACAACGCTAAATCAGTAGCTATAGCAACATTTGGCAGCAAAATTTGGGGGTATATTCGGGGAGAGCACCTTCAGACTCTGGAGAATAAGTTTTTAAAACGATTACTGTGTCTCCCGCAAGGTACGTCCAACCTAGCTGTTCATGAAGAATTGAGGGTCAGGTATGTCAGTGATATTTTCTTCCCGCGTCCACTGTCCTGCTGGCTGAAATTATGGTTAAACCCTGACATCCCCCTGACACATATGATTTTAAAAGACTGTCTGTCTATGGATAACTCATCTGCTATACCCTGGCTGAAATATTTGAAGTTAAGTTTCTTGAGCCCAGGGCGGGATGAGTTATTTGAAACTCCTGATTGTATTACCATGAAGGATGTGGCGGCAACCAAAACGGCATTCCTCATGGAAAGGAGAACATCGAGGGAAGCGATAGAGGTCCAGAAATCGAGTGTTAGAACATATGTTATGTTAAAAACAAACCTACACATTGAACCTTATTTAATGGGCACCCTGACCTCTTATGAAAAATTTTTATTAACTAGATTTCGAATGAATCAATTTTATTTTTTGCTTGTTGGGCCACAAAAACCTATTTTTAACAAAGAAGTAGCTCCCGGCGGCTGTGACGGAAAGTCTCTGCAGGATATGTTGCATTTTATGTTTTTATGCAAATTTTATGAATTTCCCCGTAAACGCTATCTGGTACCGCTTTCAAAGAAACTTAATTTTTGTCAGATCAGACCTGCTATGATGTATTTACAATTATTACATAGTGATAGCATTCTTTTTGTATTCGAATTTCTGAAATCAATTGTAAAGTATAGAAAATGCCTGGATTTGTAATGAATTTTATCCAAATCTTTTTTTGTACACGTACTTATACATTTTAGTATAATCCGTGCTGCTATAAATTGCTGCTAGTTCTGTACTATTGTATCTTGATGAGGATTCCTTCTTTTTAACAATGAATTTTGGATTGCTGTATTTTGTACTTTTATGGTTTGCAAACTAAACTGAAATAAAGTTTTTTTATTGATTGATATTCCCTCCCTGTGGGATTTTGTAGCCTCCAAGTGTCTATCAAGTTAACGCGTGCAAAGATTAATAAGGGCTTTGTGGGAGTTGTTGGTACGAAAAGGAAACCGTAAATCCCTGTCTAAGGTCGGGTCCATGGGTAAGTTAAAGTCGCCCGCTAATATGTGCATGGCAGTATCTGGGATTGTGTCAATTTTTTTGCTTAGATCTTCCCAGAAGTACGATTCATCCCAACTGGGGGGATAAATATTAGTAATGTAAAATTGCGTATTGTCCTTTGTCAATTTTGTTGTGATCCACCTCCCTTTATTGTCAGATGTGCTTGTCACCATATCTATGTTCGATTTTTTAGCTAGCAAAGTCAGGACACCGTTTTTCTTCCCTATTGCATCAGAGCCAGCAACATCACTGTAAAAACTGTTATTAAGTGAATTAAATTGTTTGGAGTCGATCTTCGTTTCCTGCAGTAGGAGATAATCAAGGATCGTTCTCCTTTTGATAGGGTGGTTTAAGCCCTTAACATTCAGTGAGACTATCCTGAGATTGGCTAAAGCACCTGGGGAAATTTGCGACATCATAAGTGCATTATATACATTATAAGTGATCCTCTAACTCCGGAGGTAGTTTTGTATAGTGTACTCACAATATGAGAAGAGTTTGTAACCCCATTTTGTACCTGCAGTGAAGTTAGTGGACACAGTTGCGTTAAACAGATCGGCCATCAGTACACATCATCTGTATGAAGCTTACCAGTCGAAGAGGTACCACACATATACACAAGGTTGTCACAGCAATGCATTTGACTTGAGAAAAAAATATAAAGCGTACTACACAGTGGGTTGTTCCCTTTTTTGTACAAGGTTATTACAGGGGAACATGGCACTTCAGTGAAAACGCCTGGCACATGAATAAGGAAACATGTCACTTATATGGTACTTACTATTCATTGAGATACCCTGTATATATATACAAGGATAGTACTGTAAAACATTGCACTTGAGAACAAATCATCAACATTAACAACAATTTTTGAATTCTTCTTTTTCTGTCAAACCAAAATGTTTGTTTGTCTTGATTTAGTCCAACATTCTTCTTTACCGTCAACAAATGCTGCACATCTGATTCTTTTCTATTCCATTTCGACATCCACGCAGGACGAAACTTCAAGGGGACTAAACTCTCAACCAAACATGTTAGGTACAACACATTGGTGCAAGCAAATAACGGATTTCTTTCCATCACAGCATCTTCATTGATCTGAATGCTGGAATCGTTCCGCCTAGGTGTGGGAGCCTGAAGCACATTGCAACCATTAATGTTGTTGCAAAAAATTATTTTTTAAATATAAAAATCATTGTTCAGACCACTGTTTCTATAAAGTCACAAAATGCCTCCGGAATGTTCCTAAAAACCCTGCATGAAAACTGAATTCGGTTAAAACTTCCAATTCTCAACTTTCCTATTTCTTTTGAATGCCTCTCTTTCCTTTTATTCCTCTGCAAGTCTCTTTCTAATTCATATGTAAGTTTTCTGTAATCCCTATGTTTTGCATCTCTGCAAATTGCCCACACTTCATTTCAAAGACCACAAACGCTCCTAAAAAAGTCATACCTCTGTAACCTAACTATACCTAATGTCCTTTAGCTCATCTATTAATACCACCAATCAATGCATGAATTCCCTTGTAGGGCCATACCTAACTCTTAGTATTATACTTTACCATCCACAAACTGAAGTAAATGCATGGCAAGATTTTTTTAATTGCACAAGACTAACACCAATAACTGGGGGAAAAACACTACTAACACTGGGCTCAAGAGCAACGTGCTGCCCAGTCTAAATGCTACAATACCTCTTCAGGGGTAGTATTTTATAAATGTCATTACAGGACAATAACATTTACAACTATTCTTCAGCATACTGATTCCATAACACTCAGCAGTAGTGCAGTTGATTGCAGTTGATACAGACTGCATAATAATTTCCTTATACTGCCTGCCACTCTAAAAGTCACATAAGACAATACTAAAAGGGGGGTTGAACCCATGCAGTCGCGGGGACCTGGGCGTTATGTGGTATACTAGAAGGGGGGTCCCCGCAAGGAATTAGTGTTGTGTGTGACACACACCAAAAGGAACAATGAAAAGATCAATTAAAACTACTCAAAACACAATTAATTATGAATAGATATTGCCCTTTATTTGACAATACCAAATTCCATTTGTAACACATACATTGTATTTTGTAATAAATAGTAAGCCCCAGTCGGGTAGTGAAAGGAAGAAGGGGATGTGCTCAGGTAAGTGAAAAAGTCATGGAAAAATAGAAATATTCAAGAAAATAGCATTAACTAAGGTTTTCAGAACAATACAAAAATTATATATAGGACCCAACAGCTTTTAAGGCCTTATTTGAAAACCATTCATTCAAGAACATTCCACGGCAATATACATGATTGCAACAATTCATGGGCATGTGCCGGATGTCCAAAAGATAAGGAGGCGTCGACGTTTCGACCCCTAGCCGTAGGTTACTTTTATTCCTATGAACGGGGTCTTCATCAGGACAGTGATAAAGGGAGGGATGTTGTGGGGCATTCGAATCTGAAATTTAAAAACCAACATTAGATCGATTCATAGCTACGACCTGTGGTATGTCGTGATATTTAACATTCAATATAACACAATTACCATGGTCTCGTGGATACCAAGCTAATTAGTCAAGGTCTCACTAGAAAATTAATCAATAATCATAATGGAGGAAACTGTGGAGAAGAAACTAAACCAGCCAGCATTGCCTGGAACCAGGCGCTGTAGAGATTTGTCAAAAATTGCTAAACGGTAGGTAACTACTTGGCATTCATAGTAGAAAGAACCGTAATGAGCTTGATGAAGTAAGAGTACACAGAGGCGCTGTACAATGGCGGCCAAATTTGGAGTATGCCACCCCCGGTCAAACGCTCAATAATTAGAGCGCAAATCTAAATACAATGAAAGACTTATTTTAGAAAATGCCATGCATGCTGATATTTACACAAAGGACCATATATAGATAGGTAACTCACATCAGATTTACCGGTTAGAGTAATATCGACTTCTACCCTAAGATTATGAATTTTGGAGATGGTGAGATGTCGTCATTTTAGTTGTCTGTAAGAATAAATTGACTCGATTGCAATCTTGTGTAATTACAAAGACTCAGTAACACTCTTGTGAAAACATGATTATCGAATACATGAGAGCCAAACACGAACTTACATTGGCTCAGCTTAATAGAACACTGTGCCTGCACTTCCTATGGTAAGCGCTGTGCGATGGCGGCCAAAATTGTCGTATGCCACCCCCGGTCAAGCAATCAATGTTTAGCGCGAAATTCTAAATGCAATAAAAAACTCATTTTAGAACATATCATACTTGCTGATTTTACACAGAGAGACATATATACATAAGTAAAAGACTCACATCAGATTTGCCAATTAGAGCACTGTCTACCCACGGGGTATGAATATTGGAGGCATTAGAATGGCGTCATTAGTTATCTGTAAGAGTAAAATGACTCGGTTGCGGTCTTGTGTGCATCCACAAACTCAGTTGCACTCTAGAACAAACATAATTGTCAAATGCATTATTGACACGTCCGAACTTACATTGTGCCTCAGACAAAACAGCTACGAGTCATTTCCATCACCCAGTAATCTACCAGTCCACAACAATAAACCATCCATCACCAACTTAACAGGCGTGAAATAACTGCAATGATCTGCCATATGCATCTTCCAATGGAGGACTTTAATTTAGGCCATCACCGCGGGTTCCAACTAGCTAATACTTTGACTGCTTTTGACATCTTACATTGAATCACTAACTAGTGCAAAAAATGACTCCGTAACCTTGCTATTCTCCTCCCAGCACCTCCCCCAGTACCTACTCTTTCAGGACATGGAAGTAAGAAGTCTTGCCGAAAAAGTCAGCGTACGATCCCTGTTGTATTGAAGGCTTCTGTGAACTACCCCAGAAGTTGCCCATTATGTCACAGTCCTTCAGGATGTAATGGAAGCCAACCAATTCTCCAAAGTTCCTTGGCTCATGAACATAAAAGACGCTTTATGCTCTTCGGCTGTGCGACCTTTGGGACCATCCTGCTACCACCTGCTTTCCGTCCAGGAATTCATTGAAGCTGCCCTACGGGGCAGCTACAGTGGCCAATGACACTAGGAAGGCAGCTCCTTCCAAGTTGGCCGGCGACTGCCTTGATTTTTTAAGCCTGAGTGGGTGCGAGTTTTTCTGGGATCAGGTAATTGTCTCTTTAAACAGGAAGTTATACTTCCAGTTTAAGAGTGGGTGCTCTCCCACTGACAGACTTACTTCCCAGAGGCCTCTGATGTATGCCCTGCTTGCACTTCTTGACTGTATAGCTCATGTCAGTCTGCGCAGCGCTTGGTTACCTCCCATTTGTAGACGCTTCGATTAGCGTAGCAACTCCGCTACCATTCGCATTGTGAGATCGGAATGCAGTGTAACTTTTGCTATCCCAGAAGCAACGTTTTTGGTGGCCTGTGTATGCTTCGTAGTAAGGCACTCCTAATGCAATTCTGACTATTGTGTCTCATACTTGTTTCTTAACTTGTATGTCAGTAACACTAATCAGCCTCATTGTACCATTCCTGTATTTTGTATATGTTAGTTGACACATTACCTTTTCATTGTACTAATTCTGGCATCTATTTGTATGAATTGTGAATTCTTTCTGGAATGTATCGTTTTATCCATTTATTATGTATTTGTATCTGCATTTGTAATTTTATGGCCCTGGAGGCCGAAATAAAGTTATTTGGCTGACTTCTCACTATGGCAAAAATATGTGGGATTATATTAACACATTACTAATCGCTGCATCCCATAATATGATAACCGCATATTGCTGGTTATCACGCACAACATGGAAACACTTCCCAACCAGGATCAGAACAAAGCACATACTTCCAACTACACACCCTACACGGTATAGAGAGCTACTACCCATGTAGTCAAGATCTCAAGCTTTTCAGTGCTCCACAGAGCCTCTGTATGAAAGTTGCAATACAATACAATTGAAGATTCATTATCCATTTGTTTGTTTTTAAAAGTAGAGTCCATACACACCTCAGTCTCTGTTTTTTTCAAATAGATGTAGCGCTCCTTCAACAATATATCAACTCATTAATGCTTATAATCATGGCTGTAGATTCACCACCGCCAAAGTGTATTACATCAGATTTCACAACATTGATCCAAATGTGCAGTTCCAGATTCACAGACTGCTCTCCATAGTTCCTCCTTAGGCAGCATCTAAGGACCTAGTTTTCTATAATAAGCTATATCAATTCAATGAACCTACAATCTACAGGTGTAAGTGGAAAATCAAGAAATGGAACATTCAAGCTTGCTCCAACCAAATGGAGGCAGAGACATACAACACATCCTGCGCCCCATGTCATTCGCCAAATTCATAAGCTAAACATTCAAATCTACATATGTTTCAATAAACTAAAAAAATGAACATATCAAACTATTATATAACTGAACTTCGCTTATTACAGAGTGGCGATCAACTCCCTGCCATATTCTTGTACTCTGCACTTCAAGCACTCGTAGTCACCGAAAGGAGACTGTGCTTATGCAACTTCTTATTAAAAAAGTGCCTCATCTGTTAAATCACTTATGGAAAGTTTCTAACATATTTGAGCCGAGGTGCGTTTGTTGAACACTCGCTCTGTTGAGTTTTGGTAGACATTGAGAGCTTGGTGATACCCAACTAAATGGAGCATCTGAGCAGTCTTGGTTGCAAGTACATTTTTCAGTCTAGTATGCACTACTAGCATATATGTAGGTTTGTTGTTGGAGAGGACTACAGTGTACGCTCGATGGTCCCCAACTACTTGAATCATCCGACAGCTGATAGGTGTGTGTACAATGTTTAATCTAGTGTGTACTCTTGGCAGTTTTGCACCTCATCCAGGATATGTGCTTAGAGAAACTTACTGCTGTAAACGAGTGCCTGGACTAACCGATCTGTGTTGGGTGTGCAATGTTTTGTCTGGTTAAAGTAAGTGAAGACAGCGCTGGGTACCAAACAGAGCCTAGGCCACGGCAGCAGGCTGGGACATGGACCCAGCAGATGCGCCTCGCATTAATAGTACATACATTTCTGCGCATCAGTCTGACGAAGTGTAAGATGGCAGGGACTACTGGCCAGCATCTGACATGTACTTCTTGCTTTTAGGCCCAGGAGCCCAGAGGCAGGTGGCGTCTCTTAAACACGTCCTGACTTCGGCGGCGCTCATTCTCGGGACGCAGTGCTGAATTTTTTAAAAGGTCGCCAGTTGTGCAGTCATGAATTTTGCATGGAGAGAAGCGATTTCTGTGACACGGTGAACAATGGCAGGAGTGACTGGAATAGGTAATAACACGTGTAGCAGAACTTCCCTGCCACAGGGAGGTCTGAGAAGAAAAATACCAGCTTTTATCTTTTCCAAACACATTTGGGACACAAAACAATGGCAATGAAGGAGAGGAATTCAGTTCTCATACAAATCTAATTTCTGGCTGAAGACAGAGGATTACAAACGTTAGCAACGATTTAAATAGATCGCTACACACACACGATTGCTTCAGGCAGGCAGCAACCAAAACCTCCGCATTTTTCCCATAGTATGCCTCTATGCAAACTTTTATATTTCATTTCGCATCGTGAAAAGTATCGATAAAACTAGGCCCAAAAATATTATATTGAGATCATCAGAAAAAGAAATGTGGATCATTCAGGTAGATGCATCAAGCATTTTTGTGAGCGCAAACGGTGCGAATCGCAAAATTCGGCCGTTTGCACCCGCAAAAATGGCATTTGAGATGCATCAAGGGTTCATGCACTCGCAATTTAAGAATTTGCAAATAATTGCGAGTTTTCAGATTGCGATTGCATTTAAGGAATAGCAATTTGCGATTCCTTAAATGCAATGCATGAACCATCCCAAGATTGCGAATTCGCAATCTGGGGCCACTATTTATCGCGAAGTCTAACTACGTGGTAAATAGCAAAAACTTAGAAATATGCACTTTAGTGCATTTTTCTAAGTTGTATGTTACACACACACATGTCCTTGGGACATGTGTGTGCGCAACACCAGTGAACTTTACCATTTCAGGGGTGCAACAGGGTGTCCTTTGGACACCCTTGAAATTGCTTCCTTATTTGCGATTCGCTATTAGCAATTAGCGAATCGCAAATAAGGAATCAGTAGAAATCGCAAAAAATATTGCGATTCCTACATGCATCCCGTTTTGCGAGTCTTTAATAGCGAATCCTTAAAATTCGCTATTAAGGACTTGCAAAACATGACTTTGATGAATCTGGGGGTTAGAGTAGTCTTTAAATTAACAAATGTTTAAAGCCCTTATGCTTATGACATCAAATTCACATAAAGAATTATTAACTGGTCCAGCCCGATTCCCACGAGAACCTGAACATCTGAATATATAGACCAAGATATGTATTTTTCCATGACGGTAATTCTTTTTTTGTATTCAGAGCATTTCATAAGTGCATTTGGCATATCCCTGTGAAGAGGTGACTGCACAAGACGATCACTTGATTGCAGAGAAGGGTATGGAACATGATGCAGCTTGTCATCTAAAACCACTGCACAGGAGATTATAGAATATACTGACCCAGCTAGTCTTCTGTAAGCACTGCCAGAGTAACTTGTGCAAAGGGAGTACAGAGCAAACTAACCCCGCTGCTGTGCTTTAGCTATTGCGAATCAAACCAATGTAGGCGAGGCACTAAAGGAGGCGGTGTCTCAGTAGAGAAGACACCAATGAGCCCCTTTGACGATTGCCTGGCTATTGGCAAAGGGGTGCATGGAACATACTGACCTAAATGGTCTACTGTAACCATTGCCAGGGCACCCTTTCAAAGGGGACTATGGACACACTTGCCAACTGGTCTACTGTAACCACTGCTAGGGCCCCTTTCAAAGGGGACTATGCACATACTGGCCCAATTGGTCTACTGTAACCATTGCCAGGGCATCTTTTCAAATGGGTCTAAGGAGCATACTGACTAGTGGGCGGTGGAATATTCAGTGTTGCCCGCAGAATGGGCAAAATTCCGGGTTCTATGCATTGTGGATTGGTGTGGCTCACTGGTTAGAGGCGGCAGACCCGGAAGCAGAGGATGGCCTGGGCCCAGGGTTCTATCCCCGACGCGGCAGGGGCGTGGACCAGGGTCAGCGGACTCGATAATTCTCACCTCGGTGCCTACTCTAACCAGGGATCACACTCGGCAACTCTGGGCATTAAGCTTGCCTCATCCCTACAACGGCCCCCCACGGATGCCTGGTTTCACCTTGGAGATACCCAGAAGGGACCATCTCACAGGGAAAGCCAGGACGGGTTCCCCAGCGGTCTACAGCGCAAAGATACTCCTTCGGGAGTCGATTCTAGCGCTTTAGAAACCCACAATTAATTAATTAATTACTTTTGTAACGTGGAGTTCCAAATATATTCCGTCAATCGCAGCGTGGCAACATTTTTACTCAGGCGGGGCTCGAGAACGGTAAGTTGGGGAGCGAGAGTGAGATTTAGCGTCCCCTAGCACGATTTCCAGTTGTTAGGAGGACATCTGGCGAGATTTTTTTAACACTGGCGGTCGCGACTGTTTGTGGTTAGAACGCTGCCCGCTCAAGGAGACAATCTACTCAAGCGGCAGCAAAATCAACTTAAGTAGCAGTGCCTTCTGGTGCACCATGTGGTGGCGTTCACGTAGCTTTTTTAGCGTAGAACACAGCCACCGCTAAATCACAGTGTGATGTGCCTATGTGCACTCATTGGCGGAACTCCGCAGAATCTCGTGGTGTTTTTACTTAACTCTGTGGAATTCCGCAAGTTCTGCCTACCTCTAATACCGACCCAGCTGTCTACAGTAACTACTGCCAGAGTACCCTCACAAAGAATAACTGACCCAACTGGTCTACAGTAACCATTGTTAGGGCACCTCTTGCAAAGTAGATTACAGAACTTGCATACTCAACTGGTACAATGTAACCATGGCCAGTGAACCCAAAATCGAAGCAAAGGTTTGCATAAAGCTTTTCTTTTTCCCGGCAATTCATTATCCAGCATCCGTTCCTCTTTTCAAGGGGTGCTACATCTTTTAAGACCCCAAATTTGTTTTTTCTTCATGGTTTTTATTTCTTCCAACAAAGAATAAAATATTGCTTAATGCATTTCAATGGGTAGTTGTTTGATGCTTTATATATCAGTTCCAAAACGTTCTCTTTTTATCTTTCTGGTACATGAGATAGGTTTCATACGCATATACCTTCTTGTTTCCTGCTACACAATATCTGGAAGCAGAATGAAGAACACACACTGAAGCATTACTAAGAGGTCGGTACACACATTGTGTGTGATTGAACAGGAGTTATTTATACATATGATTTAAAAGAAAAAACTATTTTATTGGTCATACAGGTCAGGTAGTCTGAGTAGATAAGGAGGGAGATTAGCCATTCACAGTAAAAAAAAAATAGGGAATGATTTTAAAAATGCTGCACACTAACCCACGAACGGATCTTAGCCATGCTAACCCAAGAATAGATGTTAGTCATACAGAGACTCAGCAAAAAGCTGGATCTTAGCCAGGCAAGATGCCAGTTCAGTGTTGGATCTGATAATTTCAGTTCAAAATATTAGTGGTGGGTCTTATCATGGAAGGGCACTAGGCCATGAAACATTCCTAGCTCTGCAGGGCGCAAGAATACGATTTTTATTAGGCATGTGTTAAAAATCTAGGAATGGTGCTTACGTATGAAGGACCGAAGACTTCGGAAAGATCTTAGGCATGCAGAGTAGAAGACAAATGTTTTAGATTTGCCATAAAGAACATAAGATTAGGCACAGATTTTAGTCAAGCAGGCCACAAGATTAGGATTAGAATTTAGCCATGCCAGGCACAGGGCTAGGAATGGACCTTAGTCATGCAGGGCTTCAACCCAGGGAGGGAGAGAACAAAAGGTCGACAGATCTAGATGGGTTGGGACCTCATGTGTAAATAATCTTAACAGCTGCGTTCGGGAGTCTGGCACTGAGAAACATCTACTCCTTCTATATGTATTTTGAGCGTTTCAGTAGACTCAGGAAAGAGTCAGATCATGTACACCTGCTAAGCAAGTCAAGAAACTATTCTTGCTGCAAAAGGAAGGATAAACTTTCCATTTATTTGTACAGGATTTCATCTCGTGTTGAGGAAATACAATAAGGGAACCTCTACAGCATTACTGTCCACTAATTTGAACTGATTGTAATCTATTTAAACAATGGTAGAGCCATACATAATACTTACTTAAAAGATACTATTGACGCCTGCAGTAAAAGTGTATCAAAATCTTTTTGATACACTTTGTTTAGATAGATTACAATCAGTTCAAATTAGTGGACAGTAATGCTGAATCCTGCAATTATATATATTTAACGTCCTAAATGAGCACTGAAGCAAACCATTTTCTATAGACTTGACTTGTTTATAAGTCTTTCTTGTCCATTCTTTAGGGGAATACAAGTATATGCACTTTAGGTTGTTTTAACTATCAGTTCTGTAGTTATTTTGTCACAACGTATTTGTTTAGATCTGCATCTCCTAATGTATGGAGAATTTTATTGTGATTTTATATTTATTGTATTAAATAGATGTATTTCATTGTACACCTTTTTTTAGGTCATAAGTGGCTATTCCTGAAGAAGGCGCTGGTTTTTAATAAAATTGTATCTGATTTGTTCTATATTGCATATAGACACAAGCCTTTTTTAATGATGTATGTATCTTATAATGTGTCTTTTTTTAAATTAAAATTGTGACGATAAAAAGCAGAATCTCATTTGTTAATGTTTTGATTCCCCTATTTCTATCATTCTATAGACAAAATAATACAATTGCCTAGGTTGTTATTTTTCACATATAATGGTGTAAATCCATCCAGTAGTTGTTGAGAAAATCGAATTTGAAAAAATGTTTATCTATAAGCGCGCACCGTACGTGTACCGCGCGCCTACCGTACAAGTACGGTACACGGACGGTACGCGTACCCCGCGATTTAAAAAAATAAATAAATAATTTTGGGGCCTTGGGGGTCCTTGTGGGACCCCCTGAGCAGGCCTAGGGGGTCAGGGTGCTTCTACCCTGCACCGTTTTTGAGTTCTACACGTTTGTTTTTCTGCTTTCTTGTGCCTCAGTCTACCGAGGCACAAGATGGCTGCCAACAATTTGTGTGTTGACAGACAGTGGCAGCCAATCAGCACGAGCTGCATGCTCATTGGCTTTCAACACTTCAAACCAGGAAGTGTTGGCAGCCATCTTGTGCTCGGTAGACCGAGGCACAAGAAATCAGAAAAACAAACGTGTAGAACACAAAAAGGGGGCAGGGTAGAAACACCCTGACCCCCTAGGTCTGCCCAGGTGGTCCCTCAAGGACCCCCAATGCCCAAAAAATGTTTTTTAAAAACCCGGTCTGTTTTTTTTCAAATTACCCCCCGGGGGGACCAAATCGCGGGGGCATAGTGATAAAGAAGTGTGGGGGGGCCAATCCCCCCCACACTACCCCGGGGACCGCCGTCCCCCGGGGAAAAGCAACGCAGCCCCCTGGCGCATACTGGAGGCTCCTGGTGGACTAGTTGGCCCCCAGGGACCCCCAGTATGCAAGGGGAATTAGTTCCCCCTCTGCAAACGCACCAGGGGCTGGGTTGCAGAGAGGTGTAAAAAGGGGCATAGCCTCATTACACCTCTCTGCAATGCAACCCCCTGGCGCATATTGGACGTTCCAGGTGGGCTAGTTGGCCCCCAGGGACCCCCAGTATGCAAGGGGAATTAGTTCCCCCTCTGCAAACGCGCCAAGGGGCTGCATTGCAGAGAGGTGTAAAAACGTTTTTTTTTTTAATTTATATTAAAAATATGTAATGTAATTTAAAAAATATCTAAAAATAAATAATTTATAATAATGTAGTAAATCAGTATAAAATATATAACAATTAATAAATTTAAAGATTATCATTTACAAAACCATTGAAATTCACTGAAAAAACCATAGGTTTCAGCCACGTTATAGTTAGGAATTACCATTTAAAAAACCTTTGAAATTCCCCCGTTATAGTTAGCTGTACTATAACTCGCGCGCGCGCAATCCACTGCTGATGATGTTACATAATACATCATTTATGACATGGTCAGTAAAATCACTGATGACATCACTGATGACATCTCAAATGACATCACTGATGACATCACTGATGACATCATCCTTGTGAAAGAGTGGCAGACCTCCTCTCAGCGTAATATAACCCTTGATACACACATTCAAAAATAGAAACTAAAATTTTCAAAAAAATGGAGATACCAATTCCAGTTAGAACAACCTATTCAGTAATTCCAAAATCTACATACACATCCAGTCGTTCACTAACAGTTCTATATGGGCACTCATACATATACTCACTCATCATATGTACTCATACACCTATACATCTTATTACACACTTCCATTTTAATATGAAAAAAAGCTGAACAAAGCAGAGATCCTTCTCTCAGGAAATCAAAAGAGATAGTGAGGGAAGTGGGTGGGGTTTTTCAAGATTCTGGAAAAGAAACAACTATAAACCAATCAAAAGTGTTATTTTCATGTCACATGACTTTACGTGCACGCATGCGTGCACGTTGCGCGACCGTCGCATATAAATGACGTTTTATCCGATTTTCGTAAAAGCTTTTAAAAACGTGAAAAGGAAGCAGGGAAGAGACTCCCAGACCCCCTAGGCCTTCTCATGGGGTCCCTGAAGGACCCCGAGGGGCAAAAAAACATTATTATTTTTTTTTTTAAATCGCGAGGTGCGCGCACGTTGCTCGCACCCTCGAGGCAGAACTGAGTCAAAAACAATAGTGGAGAACGTGAAAAGGGGGCAGGGTAGAGACTCCCTGACCCCCTAGGCCTTCTCAGGAAGTCTCTGAAGGACCCCGAAGGGCAAAAAAAAATTCTTTTTTTTAAAAATCATGGGTGCGGGCACGTTGAAAAAAAATGTAATTGACAAATTTGACTGTTTATATTTTGATTGAAGATGTAGACTATACTGCTTAACTTTATCCAAATCATAAAAACTAGCTGTGCCGTTGCATATTACAGGATACAGTCAATGTGTTACAATATACAAAGGCAGTTTGTTGGAAAATAAATATATAAAAAATATAAAAATTGATACAGAAATTAGCATTTTAAAAACCTTGGAAATTCACTTAAAAAATCCATAGGTTTCACACACGTTATATTTAGGAATTAGCACTTAAAAAACTTTGTAAAATCACTGAAAAAAACACAGATTTCACACACGTTATAGTTAGGAATTAGCATTGAAAAAACCTTAGAAATTCACAGAAAAACCACAGGTTTCACACACATCATAATTAGGAATTAGCATTTAAAAAACCTTTGAAATTCACTGAAAAAACCATAGGTTTCAGGCCTCATATTGTTAGGAATTAGCATTTAAAAAATCTTAGAAAGTCACTGAAAAAACTGTAGATTTTAGGGGTGTTATAGTTAGCTGGACATTTCACTCATACAAAACCATTGAAATTCCTCCGATATAGTTAGTTTTTCTAACTATATCTCGCGCGCCCGCAATCCACTGCTGATGATGTCAGATATTACATCACTCATGACATGGTCAGTGACATCACTGATGACATCTCAAATGGCATCACTCATGACATCATACACGTGATAATCTGATGCACATACTGATGCCCTAATATAAACTTTGATGCATCCATTCTAAAATGCAGACTACTATTTTTGAAACCATACACACAAGAGTGTCATATACTACATACCACTCACTATTTCCTGGGTGTACACACACATCCAGTCACTTATACATGTAGTTACTCATCAATACAGGATTATAATATGCACTCATACATCTATA
The DNA here is from genome assembly GCF_964261635.1 of Lissotriton helveticus. Taxonomy (NCBI): domain Eukaryota; kingdom Metazoa; phylum Chordata; class Amphibia; order Caudata; family Salamandridae; genus Lissotriton; species Lissotriton helveticus. The sequence continues at coordinate 2,136,190,651 of NC_136063.1, read as the reverse complement.
CATGTAGTCACACTCTGCCACTCATCCATAGAGTTACTCACACAACTAGCCAGTAATGCAAAGAATCAATCACATCCACATTTACTCATGTATACAGTTATACATACCAACTCTATTATTTATGTACATACCACATCACTTATTTATACAGATACTAACACATATTTACTGTCTTATACTATCACTGATAGAAGCAGACACTTATTTATACACCCACTCTTCAAATAACTTAGTCTCACGTACAGACATTTATATACTCCAACACTCACAAATAGTGCCTTAAAACATATCTAGTTAGTCACAGATATACCACTGAGACATTAATTCACTCACCAACACACCCATACACACACTAAATCACCCATACTGCCTTTTCCAGATGCAGGTTTTAATCTATACAACCAGTGAATCACCCACTCAGACATCTATGCACAGACTCATATACCCCCTCAAGGACCCATACAGATACTCAGACAACAAATGCATAACCTATATAGACACTCATGTAGCTATTCAGCAACCCATGCAGTAGCTTACACACCAACTGAGAAACTAATACAGACTTCCACACAGTTTAGTCAGAAACCCATGCATTCAGTAAGACACATTCAATCACTCACTTATACAGTCAGTCACGCACCTACAAAATAATCCCTTTAGGCACTTGTAAATGCATTCATTTTTCAATACACCAATTTCTGGCAGACATGCTGGCCAAGGCCTCTAACAAATCGCAGGCATTGTTTAAATTGGTCGACAACCTAGCCAATCCGCCTTGTACTGCTTCGACTATCCCTGTCTCCCAGGAATTGTGTGACTCTGTGGCCTTTGCGTTTGAGGAGAAGATTAGGAAAATTCTGAGCGGACTTCAGATCTCTGGCCAGTCTACATCTTCCTTGTCTTCCCTTGCAGAGCCCCCCCTCACGGCGGCTCAGCTGTCCTGCTTTCCGAGTCCTTCTCTGGAGGAATTTTGCCTTCTGGCTAATGGTGTGTCTTCAGGATCACCACTTGATCCTATGCCTCATAAGATCTGGAAGGCATTTCAAAACGAGCTGTTTCCTCCGCTCCACACCATCTGCTGCCAGTCATTGAGCACAGCAGTAGTCCCAGATAGCTGGAAGATGGCAATTGTCGCACCATTGCTGAAGAAGGCTTCTTTGGACCCTTCAAGCCCGGCCAACTACAGGCCCATTTCGCTTTTACCTTTTATAATAAAGGTTGTAGAGAAGTGGGTCACAAGAACACTATCCAGTTTTCTGGAAAACAACTCCTGCCTGGATACATCGCAGTTCGGCTTTAGGCCGGCTCACGGCACGGAAGCTGCATTGGTCACCGTGTTGGACGATCTACGAACGCGTGTCGACATGGGCAAGTCAGCATTTCTAGTGTTGCTTGACATGTCGGCCGCGTTCGACGCGGTGGACCATGCAGTACTGCTGAGTCGTCTTCAGGGTACAGGAGTAACTGGCCTGGCTTTGAGATGGATAACATCTTATCTCAGCAACAGACAGCAGGCAGTGGCACTACCACCTTTTCGATCTGCCACACAACAAGTGGATCAGGGCATTCCCCAGGGGTCGGCGATTAGTCCGATTTTGTTCAATCTGTATCTTCGACCTCTGGTTGCCCTGATAAAGTCATTCGGCATATCTGTCATCAATTATGCCGATGACACTCAATTGATTTTTTCATTTGAGGGTACCAAGGCAGTATCGAGAGACACTTTCCACTGCTGTATGTCGGCTACAGCTGAGTGGTTGCGAGCCAACTCGCTTCAATTTAACGGATCGAAAACGGAGGTTCTTCATTGCTCCCTAGACCGTACCCCTCGTCCGCTTCCGGACGATTTCTGGCCTACATCTATTCTAGGTACGGTAGAGGCTGCTGAGTCGGCCCGTAATCTGGGAGTTCTGTTTGAACCCAACCTGCAGCTTGATGCCTCTGTGAACAGAACTATAGCGGTTTGTATGGGCTTACTCCACGCCCTGCGTAAGATCTTACTGCTTCTTCCCAAAGAGGCAAGGGCAGAGGTAGTGCGCAGTTCTATTCTTAGTCGATTAGATTACTGCAATGCACTACTTCTGGGAGCCCCCAAAACTTTGATCTTAAAGATGCAGAGGATCCAAAATATGGCGGCTAAATTGGCTCTATGCCGTCCCCGCTCTGCCTCTTCTTCCGGCGCATTGGCTGACCTTCATTGGCTACCTGTCCAACAGAGAATTTCCTTCAAGGCGGTATGCCTCGTCTTCAAGGCTCTGCATGGACAGGGGCCGATACCGCTCCAAAATCTTTTCTCCTGGTATTGCGCTGCCAGACCTTTAAGATCTTCCTCTGCGTTTCTAGTGACGGTCCCTAGGATCAACAGAGTGAGGATGGATGGCCGTGCTTTTAGTTTCACAGCCGCTACTCTTTGGAATACCCTCCCGCTGACGCTGAGGTGCAGACAAGATTTCACCTCTTTTAAAAAGGACCTTAAGACCTTTATGTTCCCCAGAGTAATGTAATGGTAGTCTGCCTGTTGGATAGATGCAGTCTCAGCGCCAGGATACCCTTTGGGTGGCAGCCGCGCTTAATAAATAAATAAATACATACATACATACATATTTAAACTTTACAGAAACACACATTCACTGGATGATGTCATGAGTGTTGTCATCAGTGATGTCATTTGAGATGTCATCAGTGATGTCACTGACCATGTCATGAGTGATGTAATATGTGACATCATCAGCAGTGCATTGCAGGTGCGCGAGTTATAGTTAGTTCAACTAACTATAACAGGCGAATTTCTCTGGTTTTATATGAGTCAAATGTCCAACTAACTATAACGTCCCTAAAACCTATGTTTTTTTTTGTGAATTTCAAAGGTTTTTAAACTCTCATTTCTAACTATAATGTCTGTAAAACCTATGGTTTTTTCAGTGAATTTCAAAGGTTTTTTTAAATGCTAATTTTATATGTAAATGTTTATAAAACCTACATTTTTTTCATTTTGTAATATTTTGGAACTCTATTATACTTCTTTTTTTGAACTTTAAAAATTATTTAATGTTTATATCTTCCCCCAAAAATATGTATTTTTTTTAAAACTGCACTCCCATACCAGTAGTGTACCAAGCTCCATCACCACACGAATCCTATCCGCCATATTGCCAAACTCGTAAATGATGCGCATTTCGTATCCGACGGGTTCGTGGCACCGCCTCCCGCGTAGCATCATATACGTATGAGGTTGCGCCAGCTGCTACTTTGGTATCCGACGGGTACGCAGTACCAAGCCGCGGGTTATGTCATGTACGTATGGGATCACGCCCGCTGCGCATTGCGTATGCGACGAGTGCAGGCTGCCAGAACCTGTGTTATGTCATAGACGTATGGTGTCGCGCCGGGTAAGCCATTCCCTCAGTTTTTTTTTTGTCTCAAAACTAAATCTAAATAACTTTAAACTGTATATGAGAGCGAGCGATAATCTAAAATATTTTAAACATTTATATATAGCTAACTGTAATAAACTTATATTATGGTAAATATATTTTCTCAAAATCGCGTCAGGTGCGGCCTCCTTGCGCCTTCGATACGCGATTGCCAAGTGACCTTAAAAAAAGCATATAATTCGTTCATAACATTTCCCATTGCAACAGTTGGTGGACCCCACCAATTTTAGTCATTCTGTCTGCAGCGTTTGATGAGACACACCCCTTCTGCTTAAAGAGCTTTTTTGAAAAGTTTTTTTGCTGTGTACACATATCTCATACTACACACAACATGCAACGATCATCTTGATCAATATTCATGGTGTGTACATTAGCCTTCCACGTGTGATGGCCATGCATCTCAAACGTTACATCGAAAAACAAATGTGTGTTACACGATGCCCCTGGTGTGTGTGTGTGTGTGTGTGTGTGTGTGCACATTATTGTGCTCCCTTTCGGCCTGGGTATTGTTGGCTTGAAGGGGGTGCACATCCTAGATCACATGTGACAAACAGTAAACAGTAATGTGTAGATTTGTTTTGCTGTATGCTCTGTTGTCAGGCTTTACCAGTATAGTAGTGTGTCATATGTGAGACATTCAGATTCACATTTGACATGCATTGCTTGACTGTAATGAACGTTATCACTATGTATGACGTAGCCTCATTGCTGATCCTTCCGCCATCCGAGCACATTCACATGTGTGCGCTTCGCAATAGCAACACTTTCAATAATACCGCAAACCATTTACATGCGTGTCTGCGCATATCAACAACCTTGAAAGACATTTGATGTTGGCCATTCAATATTTTTGAACAGCATCTCATTAGCGATAGTTGCCGCCCTCCCGGTACATGCTACATTAATGTAAACTGCGCATTCTGCGATGTCAAAACTGCAACAGAAACACACATAAGTACACTTCCTGGCCAGGCAGAAACTGAACAACGCCCAGGTCCCCAGAACAATTATTCACACCTCTACGCTGGCCTGGCGTATGCACGCCCAGCCCACTTTGCATACAACAACGCCACAAGTCCCAGTCGTCCACACTGCCTAAGGTGATATGGCCACATCCACCTCGCATATCTCAATTCTCAATAAAAAAAAATGATCCATAAGGCGTACGCCATCCTGGCAATCAACACTGGACATCAATTGTGAACCCTACTGAACGTCGTGTTTCGAAAGGGATCCATGAGGTGTATATCCTCCTGCAATCAACACTGCATCTGAATTGTGAACACTGCTGCCTGTCGTGTTTGGACACACAACAATGCCAGAAGGTGAGCAGTGGCGCCTTAGTGCACAGGGGCAGCAATTGAGTGCGGTGCTGCGGGCGGGGTGGGGTGCATCCGTCTGGGTGCGCAGGTGCGAACAAGCGATATTGCCCTCCTTAATGATGCGATCTCTGACCTCATTCAGTCACATGTCTGTCTCATTTAAAGGACCTGCTGCACTGTACTGTAGGCCTGAGCCAGCGGGCAGCGCTGCCCTACAGACACGTGTTAAGCACAGTGCTGCGTGAGGGGTGGGGTGCATCAGCCTGGCTGCGCAAGTTCGAACAAGCGATGTTGCTGTGCTTAATGATGTGATCTCTGACCTCATTCAGTTACATCTATGTCTCATTTTAAGGACCTGCTGGACCGTACTGTAGGCCTGAGCCAGCGGGCAGTGCTGCCCTATAAACATGTGGTGTTTCCTTTTAGGGCACTGCAGTGAGCTGATTACTAAGTGTACATGCACACAGGCTTGCGCCACTGCATTACACGCGCACATTATGCTTCTAGCATGCGCTCTGTTCCTTTGTATGTGAACGTTGGCATAACATAATATTATTTAACCTTGTGTATTCTCGTGCACGCCAACTCCTCTTTGAACCACGATTACCACTAACAGTTTGTAGATCGTACTTCAAGAAGGAAGGATGCACTGAACTGGTGTTCTCTATTAAGCTTCCAATAAACCTTCATTTACCTCCAGACGTGCCCACCATAATATTTTTTCTCCCTTTTTCTCCGCAGGAACTACAATTGAGCACAGTGCGGGGGAAGGGGCTGGGGTGCAGCAGCCTGGGTGCACAGATGCAGGCAAGCAATGTTCCAGTAGATAATAATGTAATCTCTGGCCTCATTCACACCCGTTTCATTTTAAGGACTTGCTGGACCGCACTCTTTCTCACGGACCCCAGCGTTCTAGACACACGGGTGATAGGAGGTAAACAGTGAGGGCTGGGTGCAGGAGACCGAAGCTCTGTCTCATCCTCCCTCTGTTCTTTTGAATCTCCCTCCCCTTCTCCCTTCCACCCACTCCCTCTCTGTCTCATTCTCACTATCTTCCTTTCATTCAGACTACCTTTCTTTTTCTCTTGGACATAACACACATACTTATGTTTCATTTTTGTCTTGCAGGTTTAGTACGCTGCTTCCGGAGGAGTCCCAGCCACTTATTTCATGTTATACTGTTGTTTCTTCGAATAAAGTTGCGTTTCCATTTATTTGTGTTGTTTTAATAAAGGTTATTTTTTTTTACCAATAAATGAGTGTATACGTCTTCTTTTTCTGACAACACTTGTCTGTAGTTTATTGTGAAAATCGTCTGTTTATTGAAAGTTATGAGGGAAAACATTTGTAATTTTGTGGTGCCCCTACCAAATATAAACCAACAGACTATTACATAAATGAAGCCTTCGGAATGCTACAACTGCAAGAGTTCCATGCGTGTATCACTTCATTACAACACCATGAGTACTGCCCGTGTGATTACAAACCAATAAGGCACTGCCTAGGACCACCGATGCTACAAGGACTGGCGAGGCCACCCAGCATATTTAAGTAAAGCCCCGGAGGGTGGCGATCCCCGGACTTCAGTTGGCCTCAAAGCCTCCCGAACAATTAGTAAACAATACCCGGGGAGGTGGGGATCTCCTAGGCTGCGAAACATCTCTGTGCCCTCCCGCGCCTAATTTACATGTGAGATTAAGGTCCCCAGTCCTGCACAGACCCAGCAATATAATAATAGTATTGGCCCCGGAACATTACCCACCAGGGGGCTCATTTAAATGAACGGCTGAGACCCCGCTTCATTTTTTTCCCACCAATTTTACCATCCGGATCCGCTTTATTGAACAATACGAGGTTTTCCTCCTCTCGCATCAACAAGCAATACAAGGATTTGCTATCACAGGGTGGAAACCATGCTTCGCCCTGTAATAGCAAATATAAATGTCCCGCGGATGCACACGCCGGGACATTGCATGAGTTGCGCCTGTGACGTGGGGCCATGATGCATTGGTTACTGCATAACTACAAAATTAGTATAAACGCATACTAACACTACTTGCACACGTGTAGTACAGCGACCAGAGTGTACTGAAGAGGCCGAGGAAGCCTAAAATCTAAAAATATAAATCCTACCAGAGGTCGGATGACCTAGTTCAATGAGCCGACGACCCTGGGATGAGTAAAAACAGCTTCAAGAAGAAAACGGGTCTTCAGCACAACGCAAGCAAGTTCGAAATATTGGTGAGTGCTGCCGTCTTTTTACCTTCTCCCGCTCGTCGCCAAATTTATGTACTGAAGAGGCAGACAGCAGTGGATCCGATAAGTAGATTTATTGCAGGAAGACAAGACAGCTTAAACAGCCACCAACAGGACCAGACAGCGAGGCAACCATCTTCTCCAGCACCGTGTACAAACTCCCCAAGATTCCCCTCATGACAGCCCTACATTCTAACATTACATTCTAGTAGCATTACATACTAACATTCTCCTATGACTTACATTGCAATACTACACAGAGCACATGACTTTACAGCAATGAGCTCATGGTTTCATCCACAAGTCTTGAGACCGGTAGGGGTGAGTAGTTCGCTTCCCACTCCCTGTATTGTATA